>NC_134512.1:30770917-31993417 GCF_027942865.1 Odontesthes bonariensis
ACATAATGTGAATGAAACCAGCCTTTGGCTTTTCTGCATGAGGGGAATTTTGTTTGTTTTGAAAGGATTAAGCGGAAATTGCGTGATTTATTCTGCTTAACTTGATGAACGTGTGTAGCCGTAGCAGGACTTCTGAGGGGAAAGCAGTGAGGGAAGCGGAGGGTTTCTTATCGTATTCGTTTTCTTTTCGTCTACTACTGTTTCAGTTGTTTCAGTTCAGGAGAAGCTTCCCCAGAGAGAGTAAACTTCGCGCTGATAGACGCTAAGATGGAAATAGAGAAGGAAGTGAAGAAGGTAAGCTTTCCTCCTCTTAAAAGTGTTCTCAGTCGGTATCTTGGACCAGGGAACGCCCTGAAAGGTGCGTCGACGACGGGACAGGTGGCTAAAAAAGTCCCACTTCAGGCTGATTTTAGGGTTTACGTTTTGGTTTGGATTTTAGACACGTACAGGGTATGTTTTTGGATTGAGATATATTTTTTTAAAATTAATCTTCCAAATACTTAAACAAAATTAGGAGCTTATATAGTTGTTATAAAATTTTGTTAACAATCTCTTTCTCGGTCCATAAAAAGAGCTAATCTCTGCCCCCTTTCACTTAGCACGGTTACTTCCCTTTAAGAACAAGTTCTCACCCAATAACCCTGATCCCTTCAAAGGCTCTATTTTTGATAGGAAAAGTCAGTGTGACAGTGAAGGATAATCGTCTGAATGTATTCATGAGTGAATGTCACACAACTGCCAAATCTCTACACCACTGTCAATTATGTTTCCAATGAATTTTTATACTTTGGTCTCTATTAACTCTTATAAGCGAGATAAACGTAGTTTGTCATTGCCAGGCAGGGGATAGTTAGTGTAGTGATAGTCAGATAGTGTCAGATAGCTACTGTTTCTGACAGATATCACATTTACATCACATTTGTCTGAATTTGTCCATGAAATAATTATTTATTTAAACTAGAGCTCCTTTCAGATGCACATCCTTGCTTACATTCGTTTGATAAATTGCCTCCTTGTACCCAGTCCACTTATGATCCATAAATCCTAGTGTTAGGAATTAAATTATCCTTGCGGGTTAATGAAAAGTGCTGTGCAGCACATGAGAACCTTTGCAGTCCTTGCACAGGCCTGCAAAGATGTGGCAGCAGTCGAAGGGAAGCACTTACTGCTGCAGCAGCAGAAGGTTGGGATGTATTGGACGTAAGTCATTTCATGAGCTGAAAATTTAAAATCGCTGTCCTCTATCACCTCGTACATCTGTAATCTCTGTATTGGTAAAAATGAAAAGAGGGAGTAGTTGAAAATAGGTCAACAACAGTTTTTTTTTTTTTTTTTTTTTTTTTTTTTTGTCCATACTGCTTGTGTGGCATGAACCTAATGAGTGGTTTGCTCCTTCTAGTGTCGTACTCCAAGGTGTTATGTTATTATTTTGTCAGTTAGTTAGAGAGGCAAAAATAAAGTTGTCCTGCCATATTTGCTGGGAGGACTGGTGGCATTTGGTCACTGTTGGCAGCTGAATGACCCGGACAGAGCCCGGCTCACATCTGCTCCTAATCTCCAGAGGAGAAAAGTCTACTGTAATCGCAGGTTTTTGGTCAGAGAGGCCTGTAATCGCTGTCAGGCAATAACTGCTTTAATCACAAAGATCTCCCATGTGTTTCGGTAACATGGTCTTCAATTAAGCTCACTCCTTAAAAGTGAGTTGGTGTTCTGTTTTATAAGCAGAGAAATGATCAGTGCTGCCATTGTGTTTAATTTAAAATGCCCAGACCTCGGTGAGAGCCAGTTCTGACTCTCTCATAAACAGGTTTTTGTGGAAGAAACTCCTAATTTGAGCTACCCAATCTTCTCCTTTTTCTTAAAACCAGTAGAGATTTTTGTTATGAACTGTTGACTGGTCAAGCAAGTGACCCACTCACAAAAAAAACACATCTGTCTTGAGGCATTAAACCATAGCTGCTTAGTCTGATGCCTAACAGTTTGGTTCTCTTTTCATCCATGAGCAAACCTACTGCAGAACTAGTTCAGAGAAGAAGTACTCCTGGTCATGGTCAGAAGGAGGTGGTCTGTTCAAATGTGTACTAGTAAACTTTCTGTTTTAACTGCCTTGTTGCCGAGAATTGTCACCAGGATGAATCATCCTGCAGGCTTAGTCATAATGCAGAGTTACATTGATGATTAACATCAACTGCTTATGTGGATGGGGAAATTGTGTTTCATGGAAAGAAAATGTATCCTCTGAATGACCTCAGTTAAAATGGCCAGCTGGCCTCACTTTGCCCCCAACTGATATTTGCACTTCCTAAAGTTGTGACCATTCAGCGTGGTCGTTCAGTGATTTTCCCCAAAATTTGCTTTTTGCTTTCCATGTGTTTCAGCTGATGTTAGTTGAGTCAGTTCCTTAAAAAAAAAAGTTATTTTAAATTCTCAGCCCTCAACCTGAGAACAAACACAACAGCCTGAACAACTTTCAGGTACCCCCGGGAATGTTGTTACCCCAAAGAAGGCCTGAAGTTCGAACGAGATGCCTGCACAGATTTGTTTTCTTGTTGACTTTATAAATTGAGAACAGGAAAATGTGCCCTGAAGGTACTTAATTTTTGTTTTCCAGTCAAGTTTGACTTTAAAACTTGAATTGTGCTGCCTGCAGCAGAGAAAGCTGGAGAGTACATGTGTATCTTAACCGAAGTTCATTGATGTTCACCGTTTTTAATTATCGTCGCAAATCATGTTACATTTTTTTTTTTCTCTCTCTTTAACATCTCTCAAAAGAGGACAGTGTCACTCTGTAAAGCGCAGTGAAAGCTTAAAGAAGATATAAACTCGGGCATCAGAACTGTGCTGCCACAGACAGCAGTCCCTGTCTGCATTCCAACGCGCTGACTGTCTTTTGAGTCAAAAACAAGCCTCTTGACAGCAGGGGTGCTTGCTGGGATCCCATGAGGCTTTGAGCTTTGTTTACCATATATGGTCACAAGCAGAAGTTATGGCTGAAATTGGACATGAGCCTTGTTTGACGCGAATGTGTGTAAATTGGATGTTTAAAAAGTTGGGTAAACTGGAGGGGATCGAAGTTTTGGCTTTCAAAAAGGAAGGCTTCCGATTCTACACTTCAGATGACATTTTTCTACCTGAGCCCTGTTTCCCTTGTGTTTTTAAGTTGTTAAGAGACTCAAATCTTTGCAAACAGGCTCATTGAACCAAAACATTATGAACAACTGCAGTGTGATACATTTTATTTTTTACCACAATTAAATCAGGCAAAATAGAAGCGCTAGTAATTGCGACTGACGGGCTCAGATTGTGTTCAGATCTGAACACAAGGGTCTGACAGCATTCTGGATAGGTTCTCTAACCTTTGACTTCTACAGGCTCAGTTGTGTGATCACTGTGATTAAAGCATGCGTTGTTTGTGCTGGAGCATCACGCCATGTGATGTTTGCAGCAGAAGAAGTCATGACCGTTCTAATCATAATCAGATGCACGATTTTGTTTTTATTCTTTCCGTTTTATTTATTTTTCTTTTAGAAATCATAATTTGAGTTCTAGAAAAAACTGCTATATATTTTTTTTTTCAATATAATATTTTTGAATACACATGCCGTTGTTTTAAGTGACTTTTAACTAATTAAATGGGGAGTTTAAATTTGGTAGCAACTGAGCATGGATCAGGATATTGTTCTCTGCAAGTACAAAGTACAGTACATATACAGTAGTGTTTGTTCATTAACACTTCACAGAGCTACAGTTCTTTTTTTACCCCCAAACTATACAGTGTTACCGCACCCTAAGCAGGACACCTTCCGCCAGACTTAAAGTAGAGTCCTTTCTATAATTTCATCAGAGACTTCGTCTGAATTGCTCGGCAGAAGCAAGCGCCTTTACTTTGTCATGGATGATTGTCTCATGTCACATCGCAGCTGCTGGTCATTGCGTTCTTGCTAAATGTCAGTCAGATTGCAAAGATTCTTGTGTCTTATCAACATTTCACACACGAATACAATGGAAATGTGGGCTGATGTTTCATCCTGGCTTTTAGTTTGAAATGTCATAATAACTTATAAAATAGGCACCAATCCAGAGACTTGCAGAGCAAAAGGAGTCTTCATTATCAGATGTTGAGTGCTATTGTCACAGGCTTAGATGGGCACCCTGAGCCCTACATGGCTCCCTCTGGGACACTGATCTTGGGTGAACAGTACCAGAACTGAATGATTTTGTTCCCCAAAGCCACATAGCCTTTGCAGGTCGCTGCTGCTTGCTCATCTCTGCTACTAAGTGTGTTAACATGATGCTGAGGAAAAAATACAAATTGTTGTGTTAGTTTGACTAAATGTCGGACTGCATATGAACAGGTTAGTACGATTAAAATTGCACAATGTCGATCTTCTTAACTGTTACAAAACGGTTTTAGATCAAAGTTTTCTGCATTCATTTGCTCAGCTAGACTCTAAAGGGCCTGGGTGCTTTTGACTTGCTCCAAAGTTCCACCTTTTTGCATATTTTTGTAAAAACATATTAGTATAATAGTGTATTAATACAGTCGAGTTCCCAATAAACCTGAAATTGTGACTGAAAATCAGCCAATTAAAACGTGATGGTTTCCAGACTGTCGACGTGCTCAATTAAAAGTCTGATTTTTATAACTGCAGCAACATCCGATAAAGTCACCATTCAAGTAACTTAAAGTAAAAACATCTGTGCACTCAAATCAGATTTGCTGACATGTCCCATGTTCTCCCAAAAAGAAAGTTAGAAGCAGCTTAATGTCTTGAACGGATTTTCACACAGTCCACAGCATCGCAGCCTCAAACATACTTCAAACAATATCTTGCTTCCTGTCCTGCGCATGTATTCTGGGACGAGGGCCGTGGTCCAGGGACTGCAACTGAAGCTCGACTCCACATGCATGTAGCCACACTGACTGATTTAACAGGCATGGCAGAGTGAGACGTGAGATCAATATCCAACCATTCAATGATCTTTTCTTTTTGTATGCTGTTGTTTTGCAGATGGCCCTCGGTCACGAGTTTGGTGCGGGGGCGGCTTGTTTGAAATGCAAAGACAAGTGTGAGGGCTTCGAGCTGCATTTCTGGAGGTTTGTACAGTATTTCTGTTCACTCTGCAATCCGATTTGACACCATACAAAATCGATTTTAGTTCTCTCCATTATCTACATCAGCGTCAAAACGGTCATTTAAGAGTAAAGTTCTATTGAACAAAATGTGGAGCCTTTAGGAGAGGATATGTTTAGTTGTTGAAATTATAAAACAAAACTAAAATATCAGACAGCGTTGGTGTAGGATTATGAATCAGGTCGGTCGTGAAGAAAAATCTGAAAGACAGAATTGATAAAAGCAAAACAAAGAAGTTATTTACCCAAGCTGGCTTCTTCTCTCTTGCTCACTTAAAAGGCTCGAATAGCAGCAGGAGTTAGCGGCCTAATTCAAACGTGTTGTTGTTGAAAGCAGACATCCCTCAGAGCTTCAAGTCCTCTTGACTTATTTTGAACAAAAGTGATGGCATTGTGGTTGGCGTTTGCAGCGACAGTTAAGCTTTAAGTGCTGCTACAAAGCAACTGTCAGAGGAGGCTGGGAACTGCCTTTGAGCCGTAGGAGTTGAGAGCACGCAGTGTATTGAAATTCTACAGTTCGTTGTACTAAAGTCACTGCGTGTAACAGTTAAACATTACTGGATGACTATCGCACTTAAAAATGGTGACCACCACCAGACACTGGTGTGTCTTTGCGTTGTCCTCAAGAAGTTAGTCATGTGTGCACAATTCTACACAAAGCTGGTTTTCCTGAGCCAGTGCTCCAACTAAGAGTTTTTGTGAGAAACATGGTAAGCATGGACAGGGAACCCTGGGAAGTCAGCATGCACGTACACTGTTCTGCAACACTGAACTGAATGCACTGAACCTACACAAGTTGAACTTCGTTTAAACAGTACCATTACTCTTTATCCTACTTCAAATCTGATGGCATCCTCAGGCTGAAGCATGCCTTGTTGTCATAAATTATACCAAAGTTGGACTGCAGATTTGAAGACGGCTGTGTTGAGGCATGTTAAAGTTGCTGATGTTTGAATTTAACACTGAAGCTGTGTTGACGTGCTGCTGGCGGAGATATGTAACCGACTGTTATTGATAAAGGAAATGTAGGTTTGATCAAGAATTCACAAAAGTGCACTTACGAAAATAGAAGGCAGCAGATATCAATTCAGTTGGAAGGTTTTCTAAAATGCGACAAAAAGTTAAGTTGGTAATTACTCAATTGGCTTGAAGCTTGTAACAAATGAAGATTCAATGACTCTCACTGTATAAAAGCCCTGGTGAGAAAATGCTGTCGGCTTTGTGGGACCTTTGAGCCCTCAGGCAGGACTGCATGAGAAGCTGTGCGTGACGCCATCAGTATAGCCTTGCGGTTTGGGCAGATACCTTGGAAAATCTTTGTCATAGGGTTGGATGATATGGCGGAAAAATTTAATCGGGTTGTTTTTTTTTTTTGTTTTGTTTTTCTCCCTCCACTCAATTTGATTCTTATTTATTTATTTTTTTATTTTATTTTTGTTATTCATAGAAATTTTAGTTCTGATTGGTCCCTTTTTGTTTTTTTTTTTGCATTTTTTTTTTCTAATCTAAAACAAAAAACTACAAATAACAAAAGAATTATTCAAATCAAACTCATCCGAACAAAAAAATGTATAAAAGCGCGTTCATTTTCCCCTTCTGGGTTTTGACAAAATAACCAATTAACATGTCTGATGGTACAAAACCAAATAATTTTCCCATTTGTCCGACAATATCCAAACTTTACATTCCATTTATGTTATACGTACTTTCCATTAACATCGCATGTAGTCTGTGATGGACTGTCCAATGACAGCTGGGATAGACGTATACAGTAGTTTATATTATTGATGTGTGCTCTTTGCATTATATCCTAATCACACTTCTCCAAACTTCTTTATTCTTCTTTTCTGGCATCAAGTTTTATTTTTGTTGATATTTGAATTTCTGAATCCATTGAAGACAATGAAAATAATTTGCGGTTACTTGTGTCTGTTATATTAAAAAAAAAAGATCACATGAAGGAACAAATTACAGCATTCAAGTTTTTGTTGCATTTTAAGAACCTGAGCTTTTTTACAAGAAAAGGCATTTGAAGAAATTAGACATTTTCCACACTGCATTAAACAGGTATAACCTCTATGATTTTGAAAAAGTAATCCGAGAGGTAATTCACTTATTCGAGTACTAATGGCGCTTTTCCACTAGCTCACTTCGGCTCGGCGCGCTATTGCGTGTTTCCGCTAGCACGCCGTACCTGCAACCGGGTAGACTTTTGGTACCACCTCACCCCTGGTTCCAAGCGGGCCGAAGCGTTACTAAAACGTGACGTCAGCCGACTGCCTTCCACTGATTGGCCGACGAGTGTCGTCACTTTTCAATACTGTTTTGTCTGGCGGCCAGGAGTCTTCTCTGGCTCTCTCCTCTTGCCTTCTGTGCGACAAAAAGCCACAGGGTGAGCAGCAACACCAGCGCCTCAATGTCCTCCATGCTATCCTCCTCGTATGTTGTTGTTGTTGTTCTGGTCGCGCAGCCGTGTTACAACGACCCCGCCCACGTCGAGGAGGCACGAAGTATACTCGTTTGTGATGGAAACACAACCAAACCGAGCCGTGCCGAGCTAGTGGAAAAGCGCCATAAGCATGTTCCTGTCCTTCTGTTTTTCAGAAAAATTTGTCGAAACTGCAAATGTGGCCTTACGGAACACGATGTGTCGATGAACTCGGAGGAGAACAAGAAGGTAGGCAAGCTGTTCGAGGACACCAAGTATACCGGCCTCATCGCCAAACTGAAGACGGACGGCATCCCCAGGTACCAGGATAACATGGTGACCATCACTTTACCTGCTCCTGCAACTGCTTACACAATGCCACCCAGCGCCTCATCCACTGTTGTGCAGCCCTCTGCCGCAGCAGGTTCTGCACAGCCTGCTGGAGCCGGAGCGGGTTCTGCACAGCCTGCTGGAGCCGGAGCGGGTTCTGCACAGCCTGCTGGAGCCGGAGCGGGTTCTGCACAGCCTGCTGGAGCCGGAGCGGGTTCTGCACAGCGTGCTGGAGCCGGAGCGGGTTCTGCACAGCCTGCTGGAGCCGCAGCAGGTTCGACAGTCATCAGCCCTTCGGCTTGGGCACAAGGTCGGCCTCAGGTTCAGCCTGCACCAGTCAGTGTCACACCAGTCAAGGCTAACAAAGTGCCCATCGCTGCCAGTGTCACAGCAGCCAGTGTGGTGCCAGTCCCCAAAGATGTGCCAATGAAGTCTGTCACTTATGAGTGGGCACCACCAGTATCCAACAAGTATCTGGTAAGAGCTCACATTAGTGATGAAATAACTGTTAGCTCAGATCCAAAGCATCATTTAAAAGGGCATTAAAACTACTAAACATTGTTTAAAAGTTATCTCCAAAAACCTTAATGTTTTCTGTAAAACTCAAATCAGTCCACCAACACCTTTTATTTCTCAGCCCCTAAAGAAAAAGCATGTGGACATAAAGACTGAATTGAGTTATTGGAAAGTAACAGTGAATACAGTGAGTCCTCGCTGTATGTAGACACCACTGAAGCAGCTGGTGTTATAAAAGCCTTCTGCCACTTGAAGTCCCAATAATATTCTCTTTTTTTAAAATTTATTAACAGTTTTCAGCAGGAAATTATAAAGCACTAATTATTACTAAGAATTAAATGTAATTTAGAGGCAGCAGCTTTTACTCAGTCTTTTAAATCGCCTGTGTTTAGTCTAGCGCTGTATTTGAAGGACTCGCTTTCCGGATGTTTTCTCACCAAAAGACATGACAGTTTAGCCTTACTCACTCTCTCATTGGTCCTCAACAAATGTCTCTGTACCTCATCGCTGTCCTTCACTTTTTTTTCTCTCCAATCTAAGCTGAAATGATATTTGTATTTTTCTTCTTGCCTCAGGCAGTCCGTTACATTGAACTGCTCCCACCTGAGAAGCGTCCAGTGGCTGGTACAGAGGGAGCTGCTTACCGTAGGCAGCAGATGGCTTGTCAGCTGCCTGAGCACGATCAGGACCCATCCATGTGCCATGAGCTTAGCCCCGCTGAGGTCAAGCTAATGCAGCAGTACGTCCGCAAATACAAGGATGAGGCCCTGGGGGTTGGAGATGTCATGCTGCCTGAGGAGATGGCTCAGGTTCAGGCAGGAAGGCAGGGTGGAGCCGTTGTTGGTGCTGGGGATACACCTGGAGCCGGAGGCTCTGGCTTTGGACCTGGAGCTGGTGTCGCTGCTGGGGCTGCTGGAGCTGCTGGAGCTGGTTCTGGCCCAGGGCTTACAGGCCCAGGTGTTGGAGTCGGAGGAGGTTTTGGACCTGCAGCTGGTGGAGCTGGAGCTGTTCGGGCTGGACCACTCTCAGGCCCTGGGACTGGACAGTCTGGTGGCTTCGGGCCAGCTGAAGGAGCCATGGCTACCGCTGCCACTGCTGGAGCCATGAGTGCAGGACTACCACCAAGGAACTTTGTAAGAGAGTTTTTGTGCTTACTTTTTGCTTATCAGTCTGTCTATTCCTCAGTCACTGTCCTGGTCGTGTGAGTTAAACTTACCAAGACAAGCTGTTATAATCAAAAATCATTTTTTTTAATGCGAGTTAAGAAAAAAAAACTGCGTCTTGGCTGTGTTAATATCATCATGTTTGAGCATATCTGGAGTTTGCATCAACCAGCAAGAATATATGGCAAGAACACTGTATGACATGGTTGTATAGTTTAGGCAAACTCTTCTTCTGTGAGAGGATCCACAGTGAGGTGTAGCAAGTGTCCTTGGACAGCAGTGTACTTTTATTGTGTTGTAGGTAACGGCTCACGACAGTGTTGTTTCAGGATAATTTTGCCTGTTGAACTATTGAAATTCATCAGTGTCTGCTTATGATCCTTCATCACAGCTGCAGTTCTTAACTTTCTTGTACTATTAGCCATCGCCCAGATTTTTTTTTTTGTTTTTTGCTGCTGAACCCTTTGGGAGGTCATGACTTCAAGCTGTGAGCCAGAGTTACAAAATAATAAATCTAATACAGTCTGGGTCGAACTCATGACTTTGTACATGACTACCCAATGACTAAATTACAGTAATTGAATATATTTATGTATTTGCTTTCACAGTGCATCACTGTTGGGAGCAATTACCAAATAAGATGTTGTTATTCCTAGACAGGACACTAGGTGGGGCTATGAGTCCAACTCTGACAGTGATCGCCATTCTGGAGTATGGATGTGGAATGGCTTAAAATTCATGGTGGGGAATGAGTCACAGTGGAATTTTTTTTTTCATAGTCAAGCATTTAATCAGTCCCCTGTTTCATATGTTTCTTCCTGATTTTCGTTCTACTGTTTAAAAACATTCAAACGTGTTGTTAAGCAGCACTTGTACAAGAGTTCTGGTTGCCGGTCAACATCAGAAATGATGAGTTTTGCACTTTTCTTCATGTCTTTTCATCTGTTTTGTCTATGTTTGTCAGTTGCTCAAATATTCTCTTGGTGTTAATTTGATTCTCCATTTTTATGTTTCAGTGTGGTACACATTGTTTTTTACTCTACGCTGTTATAGTGTAAACTCGTTTTAAATTAAAGTAACACGGGAATATTTGGCCATTTTTTTTGTTCTTTTGCTCCTCTACAGTTGTGTGATGTAATGTAAAACAAATCTAATTAATGTTAAGTCATACACATTAATTTGTCGTGATGTTGAAGAAGCTAACAAGACGCCCTCAAAACCCACAAAAAATGTGAAGCGACTGTGAAGTAAAACAGTGTGGTGCTGGGCTGGAAACCAAAGTCGGGATCTGCCGTATCTCAGCCCCCGGCCTGTCTAGGGCGGTCTCAGGCCTGTGCATAACAAAAGCCAATGTTCTCCAGGATGAGGCAAAAGCACATACTTTTAAGCTTCACAAGCTTCTCTAGTTTTGCTTTAAGCTCTGACGTCGTCACCAAACCAAACTGATGTCCCTTTGTTTTTTTTCTTCTCCTTCAAGTCGTGCCATCACTGCCAGCAGCCCATGGGCCTGGGTGAGCCAGCCGTTTATGCTGAGCGGGCCGGCTATGACAAACTATGGCACCCGGCATGCTTTGTGTGCTGTACCTGCAGTGAACTGCTCGTGGACATGATCTACTTCTGGAAGAAAGGCAAAATGTACTGCGGACGTCACTATGGAGACAGTGAGAAGCCTCGATGTGCAGGCTGTGATGAGGTGATCTAAAACCTTTTCCCTTCCTTTTTTAAGATATCAGGTTTTGCTGATGATTGTGTCGTTGTTGGAAAACGGTCAACATTCTGTTACGTGTATTTCCACAGCTGATCTTCAGCAATGAGTACACTCAAGCAGAGGGGCAGAACTGGCATCTGAAGCATTTCTGCTGTTTCGAATGTGACTGCATCCTGGCTGGAGAGACGTATGTGATGGAGAAAGACAAGCCTGTCTGCACACCCTGCTACATGAAAAACTATGCTGTGGTGAGTCAGTTTTTTGAGTACCTTACAGTTGGCTCACATTAAAGATTTTAAATATGATAGAAATGCACATTTGTGAAGACTTTTGTAAGATCCAAATCGGTACAGCCAGATATCTACAATGGAGCGTCTCCAAAAGGTGAGCCGTCTTTGGTCAGACAGTATGAGAGTAGTGAGAGGAGGAGACGGGGTGTTGGAGGCTGTTCTGGAACAAACCAGACGCATACTGGCTTGAGCTCGCCTCCTACAGGATCAACTGCTGACATTTTGGTGCCAGATACCACAGAGTACCGTCAGGTCTCGTACTGTCCGTGCCCCGGAGGTTAAGGCCGTTAGTGTGGCACACAAAGGCCTAACAGCTCATTTTGGAGGTGGTCATGTTGTTTTGACTCATTATTGTAGTCGATTCTCAATTATTTGTTTTTAAAGAAAACCGTTATCCATAAGTACATTTAGAATTTTATTTTGTGCATATTGTCTGCGTTTGTCTTTTTTTTTTTTTTTTTTTTCTTTAACTTGACATGCCTTAAAGGGGAACTGCGGTATTTTCAACATTAAGCCTCTTTTCTGAGTCGTCTGCAATGTTTTAGAACCCCCCTCACCGCTTTTTTGATGTTTACTACTGTCTCCGGTATTTGCCTAATTTTGATTCATCTCAACCTGCTTCAGAATGGCAAGTCATTCGCATGTCCTAAAAGGTCCGTAAAAGCACCATAAACGTCCGTTTTCAAAATCATCAACTCACCGGAGTGGTTACTGGTGTGCACTGGTAATCCATATCAAATTTCGTTACGAAAAGTTGCTTCTGTCGTGTTTTATTTGGCGCTCGCACTATTTTCTTCACGGTGGCGGAGTAATATCAACGAACATCCGGTACAAAATGTCAAATAAAACATGTTCCTGAACTATAGGAACTGTGTTGTTGGACACGCATGGCTTTACTTCCGAGGGGAAAATAAATGATTTCCCCTTGTGTGGGATTATAAAACGTCTAACTTTACGCCCAGTAATTGCTGCAGATAAATGTGCTCTTGAGGCTCTTGAACAGTAGACTGATATTTGATTTTGGATTTGAAATCAAAAGATTCGAATAAAAGGGATCCTTAATATTTAATGGCATCTTTCTGTATCACATGGTTGTTGGTTGTCAGAAGGACGAGCTGCTAGATTATTATATTAAATAAATTGCATCCTGGCGATAGCTGATTTGACGCTCTCAGAATGGAAAAGACATCCAACAGGTGTGTCGGCGATGCATTCAGCCAACGAGGGAGTAGTTGTGTCATCTGAGAGGTCGTTTCCATTTGATGCAGCCAAATGCGAGCAACCCGCCTGTTCTGACTCCAGCCACCTTTAATGATTCCAATGTAGGAACTTAAAGTTGGGCTGGGAGATCTTTTTCTGGAACATTTTTTTACATATTGCTTGAAATACTCTTCACACCCCCATTGCAACCAATTAATTAAAAGTTTTGACACAAATATGAAAAGTTTTAGTGGCCTCTAGAACGAACAATCCAGGAAAAACACTATCCAATCATACTGAACGGACCGTTAACGATGATTGGATTCTGATGCGTCTATCAAACTGCAATCTGCTCCTCCCTCCCCCTCCCTCCCCCCTGTGCGCGTACCCTTCTTCGTGAACGAATTACGCGTCCAGAAGCTTGGCAGGAAGCTAAACTAGAGCCAGCTTGGCTAGCACCTAGCATTATTAAACGTATAGTTAGCATACTAAATACGGCAACGATCGATGCTTGCTGTCAGAATAGCGCTCGTGCACCTTCGTGCTCGTGCGCGTTCATGTACTCTAGAGGCGTGGCTTCGGGGGGAAAGTGAAGAAAAGGGTTGGGACTTTTTACCTGTGTATTTTCAAAATGCAGCTTCGCTGGACTCAAAATCCAGGATCTCCTACCCTACCTTTAAGGATGTTCTGCAGCATCTAACCATCATGCAACACACCACCTCTTTTAATCTCACTCAGGCAAGAAAGAATAACCCTGGGAGCAGAGAACTAACCATGACAGAAAAACGGCTCATATTTTACTGTATCTGTCTACATTCTAAGGAATTCCTATAGTCACGTCGGCCAAGCCTTCATCCTGCAAAATGACAATGGCCCCAACACGCTGTTTGTCAGCCAAAGCGGCTTGCAAAGACAAACACAGGAAGGTGTCAACATTACAGTGCTGTGTAATGAAAAAAACAGGCTGCTCAGTTTCTAGTGTCAGCTTTTCACTGCCTAGGTTGGCATCTGTTTTTATTAAGGATATAACTTCTATAGAATTAGGTCTCTTCTTTTATATGTTACGACATGTCAAACTTGAAACTTTGAGACTTTTACCATCTTAAAAATAAGAATGTGGAGTGGATGCATCGAGGGTTAGGGCAACCAAATGTTAGATTGGAATCATTTTTGTTTGCACAACTGAAAAATTAGATTCAACATCGAAAACGGCTCTGTTCTTATCAAGTCTTCTTATTAAATGATGGTGTGCGTCCATTGCCATAGTGTTGCCTGGTGAAATAGGTCTTACTTTTTAGAGGATTTCCATTAGCGGCGCATACAGCAAAGGATAAACGCCCACAGTTATAAGCAGTGATGTATAGTGAGTGCTTTGCCATATTTAGCAGTAGCTTCAAACTGTCACCTCTCTTCTGTTGTGTCAGTAAGAAACACAACAAATCTTGGCATATAACTAATGTTAGAGAATCACTAAGTGAATGTTGGCCACCCAAAGGCAAGAATGTGAAGCACTCGGCATGTGTTTACATGAGCTATCTGACATATTCCCCAGTAAAACCAGTGTTTTTACATACCTTTATACCTGTCTTGACTTTTAAATGTTACGACGTACCTTCTTCCAAATCAACAGACAGTTGTTTAATTTGACGTCATTATGTCCTCCCTCTTCCCAGAAATGCTCCGCCTGCCAGAATCCGGTGGAGCCTGAGGCTCAGAGAGTTTCCTACGGTGAGCATCACTGGCACGCCGAGCCGCATTGCTTCAAGTGCTCTGGCTGCACTAAGTGCCTGATAGGCCAGCGCTTCATGGCAGTGCAGAAATTCCTCTTCTGCTCCGTGGAGTGTAAGAAGAAAGTCATGGCTTAGAGAGCCAAAGCAACTCCCTCATGTTCTCTATGACCACTGGTGAAACCTGGACTGGTTCAGCTGAAACTAATCCCAGAGCAGAGAAAACAAACACTGGGAAGAAATGGGTTGTACTTGTGTTGATATGGAAAAAGAGTGCCTGCTATGTTTAACATAAAGATCTATAGTGCAGTAGCAGTGAGTCTGACCATGGAAGAACACAGCACTGGCATCTCATTTCTGACCCAAAGGTTTTGCTGAACATTTTTTGGTTTTCACCCTAAATTAATTTTTTTTGTTTGTTTATTTGTTTTGTTTTTCCTCTCTCTCTTCTTCTTCTTTTTTTTTTTTTTTTTTTTTTTTTTTTTTTACCTTTTTGGGTGGTTGTTTTCTTGCACTCTTTCTATTTACAGATTAGTTTTTCTTTCTCTTAATTTCCTTTTGCTAAATCTGTCTGTTTGGTGCCATCTGAGATGTTCCACCCCCAAGAATAGCCTACTGTTGATTTAATGTGCAAACTTTTACTGTTGTCCTCATACAGAAGAAACTACTGATACTCTCCTCTGTGCAGTATTAATGTCCAGGTTTGAATTCAACAACAGTTAAGACAGAAGTTTTAATCTGTGGCAGTTTTTGACTAAATTTAACTTTCTGACCTTTGACAGTTTACGAATTACCCAAGCTTTAATATATAGAGCAGGTCACGGTACCAATTTATGAAGTGCAATTTAATGGCAGTGTCCAATATGTATTTACACACTGGCTCTCTTGTGTGTTCCTGTTGGTTGAAGAAAATGCTGCAGAATTGACGTAATAACTGCCTACCGCAAACCTACTGCCTAGGTTTCAGCTTGCTCTAAGAAAAAAGGTCTTTGGCGTTTGATGTACAGGAACAAAAAAAACTAACAAAATAGTATCTTCTGATAAATAAAGAACACAAGCAAATTATAAACATATCTGCTATCAATCCAGGACTACAGAAAATATGTTCAGACTCAGCACTTAAATGTCACATGTATCATCTGCTGGTCCTGTTAAGAATATGCACTATGAAGCACTTAACTGTGTAGCTGCCGTGCCCAAAATCATTTGCATGACTGCAAATAACTATTATAAAGCAGCAAACGTGACTACATGTATAAAGATTGAGCTCTCTAAGAGATAAGCGGTGCAGTATTTAATTAAGACAATGACATTTTGTGCCTTTCTTTCTTGGTTTTTTTTCTTTGTAAAACCTTTTTTTTTTTTTTTTTTTAAATCGACATTTTTAGTGCCCTATGATGCCAATTGCCTTTGTCATTGTCGACATTTTGACTCGTCACAGGTGAAATCGGTGATGCCACAGCTTGGTCGTATGTTCCCGCAGGACCTTTGCTGAGCGGAAATGCATCCATCGTTAATACATTTCTGCTTTCTGTACTGAGACGAGTCCCAATGGCTGGTGATTTTAAAAAGGCTTGTAGCAGCGGCTTTAGCTTAACAGGAATGTGGCAGAACTCTTTTTCACATGCTCCACAACAGTCATAAAGAAAATATGGGGGGGTGGTAACTTAACATTTTTGATTTACAGACAGACTCCCCATAGCAGGGAAACCACAGGTGTAACCATTAACCTCATTGATGTTTTCCTTCCAGTAAATGATCTAACAAGCTATTTCATTGAGCCAATGTGCAGAACAGCAGGACACATATAATTGGACAACAGCCATTGTTGGGGTTAATTCTGTTGGCTGTTATGGCATATGTCTGACAATGGTCTCCTCAGTATATTGATCTTCATAATTCCCATAATGGCTCCAGGCTGAGCAGGTAATTAATTAGTTTAAGTGAAAAAAATAAAACGGTGGGAAGGTTTTGCCGAATCGCAGCAGCCGAGCAAACTTCTTCTCCAACCTCCTTGTATTTATGTCATGTTGGTAAAGCACAGTCTGCAATACCAAGGTCTGCCATGAAGGGGGGGGGGGGTGGGTTGTAGAGGAAAAAGCCAACAAAAATGTTGAGGCTTGTATTCCCATTCACAATGTGGAAACTGCACAATTCAAGGAAGCTCCATCTCCTAGGAGGGCATTGTCTTAAATAGCTGCGAGCTTGAAGTTGCACTGCTGTTTTTCACTCTTTCGACCACAACTCCGCCAGACTAGATGGGACCATGTTGCCTGGCCAGCTCCAAGATCAGTCGCCCCCTTTTCCAATATCACACAAAGTCAGGGCATCGGTGGTATCGCACCTGCTGTAAAGTTTTCATCTTAGAGCAAAAGCTTTGTGTGTTGGAAATGAACATGATTTGTTTTTTACTTGAATGCTTGTGCTTCCCTTTTTCACAGGGATTTGCATTGTGACTTATCTCACTCTGGGATTTGCATTGCATTTGTAATCCGTCTGTAGAAACAAGCTTCATATGTCAGCCTGGTAGGATGGTGGTAAAGTCCAAACATATAAGGCAACTAAAGGTAAGCTTCATCCACCTCTGCACTGCTGTCTTAATAAGAAAAAAAAAGTCAAAGTTTCCATGGGAGAGACGCTCTGTAAGTTCAGCTTGTGGAGGATCTGATCTCCATTAATCATACTCGGAGCTCGCACTGACAGAATCCAAGTCATAAGTCCCCGTCATGAATGTAGGGCTGCATCTGCGTAAACCATATTCAATATGTAAACGGTGAGTCAGAAGAGTGAAGAGAGATAAGAAATTGAATTGAGATGAGATTTGTAAATTTCTTGGAATATGAGTTTTTAGTTTCTACAGCCTTCAGACATGGTGCCACAGTGTTTGTACTGCAGAGATCTTAGTCATACAACATACAAATGAATATATTTAAGTTTTTACTACTAACCCAGTAAACTCTGGAGCAAACGGAACATTTAAGGGAAGCTTCTTTGAAGGTTATCACCATGTCGTCTGCTGCCAGGCCCTCCATGGAGCTGCCAAAAATGTGCAGAATGTTTTTTATGTCTCCTCTTTTCACCAGATTTTCCTGAACAGAATGCACATTATGGATCCATCTGTTCCACAAATCAGTTCAAGGCAACTCTTAAAGAGAATTTTATTTCCTACTACTGTCAGGAGACTAAAGGTGAAGAAAGAATTTAGGTTTTAAGTTTACCTGTAACAACGGAAATCCAAGAAATTTCAGTACTTTCTAAATCTCTTGATATGTCACCACTGGGACTACGACATAATGAGTAGCAGTGTTTACACTGGTTCTTTGAAAGTTTATGAATTGATCATTTATATCCCACTGAATAAAATAATTGCAATATTCTTGTCTCGTTTGTTTAATTTTGGTCCTTGAAGAAATTTGGTCGATACTTCTAGTCATTTATGCAGAAATATATATATTTAAAAAAAAAAAGTATTTTACAATCATTTAAGCAACTTTGAAGAGCAGAACATCTTGAAAAAATGAACATTCCTGAAAAAACAACCTTGAAACATAAAGGAGAAAACAGAACATTAAATAATTGTTAGTTTAATGAATTGATTAAAGGCTACTTTTTGCACATGATGCTAGAAAGCTTAGGGACAGATATATCAGATAAACCTTTTGATATACAGTAAAGCTGGTTGAAGTCCACATGCACATTATTTTAGTCTTTTTTAGTTCACTCATCAGTTCTATTAAGATCTTAAATTTTAAGTCGGCCGCAGAGAAGCTTTGCATGCATTGGTATACAGTACGTAGTATGCAGGCGAGGTGTGGGTAACTGCAATCCTCCTCCACAAAACAAGCATCCATGTTGTTCTTCTGTTCCTTGTCTTCTTTGATATGTTTCTTGTCTGAACAGATGGATCCAGTCTCTTAGTACATGAAGTCATAAAGTTTTGGCTGTATACAGCCAGACCCTCCAGGACTGGTGCAGATGATTAAATTCATGCCACACAGCCCTCATGAGCAGATGTGGAAATATGAAACTGCCTTTAAGAGCAACACACAGTTGTGAAAGTGTCCGCAAGTTACATTTTTGCTCTGTTTTTAGTCAGGAAAATGTTTTGTTTCTTTTTAGTACTGAACATTGAACATTGAGACCAAAATAAAGGGAAAATCCAAATAAATTAGTGGTAAGAAGCCTGGATACCTCCATTCAGCTCAAGGAATTTGAATGAAAAACATTTACTAATCATTTCCCTCAGTCCTCATTCATGTATGAGACGCTCTTTTTAATGGCACTTATAAATATATTGTCTAATTTCATGCAAAACTTATCCTCAGATTCAGTTTAGTCTTTGAATATCTTTGTCTCGTTGTGCCTATTTATCATGGTTGCAACATTTTTATTCTTTACAGCAGCAATACTTTCAGAGATAAGGACACAATCACCTACGGTGCTTTTTAATCTTACGTTGCACCTGTGATTTTATTCCATGGGTATTTGCAGCTTTTCTTCTCCACATAGTTTTGGTTAATATTCATGATTTTCTGGATTAATAAACATAGAAATATTGCTAGAAATGAAGCATTCTATTTATACACAATTTCACGAAGTAAGTGATGCATGTACTCTGGTATTAAATGTGAGATTATTCAAATTAACTCAAGGTAAGTAAGTTTGTCTATTAAGATTTTAAAACTGCTCTTGAACATATTTGAAACTTTCAAGCAGAGGAACAGGAAGGAGTAATAGGAGAATGGAGAAGGGAAAAATAACAAAGGACGGAAGGAATCTAGAACTCCTTGTAAAACAATATGTAAATATCCATATACAAACTTCCCCTCTCAGACTTTCTAGAAAAACTCTGTAGTCCAGTCTAATCATTAACTGTAGTCTTTGTGGGGTTTTTTGGGGGGTCCCTAGCATTGTATCCAGCAGATGTCACTCTTTCCTATGGACACGTGGTTTATAAACTACAGATAAGGTGCCTGACTTAAAAGGTCCTGTAAGAAAGGTTTAAAAGCATCTGCCTGAAAACATGTAAGTACCTGTTTAGCAAATGTGTGGGCTCTATTATTCTAATAGTCTATGTTTCATCTGTAAACATTATCCTGCCTGTTCAGCCAAAGTATCTCCCTCTATTGACTGCGACTTGTTTTTCCATTCTCATATGTTCTATTTTATAGCAACATACCTATTCCACTGAAAGCTGGTTCTACTTATGTCAGTTTATCAGGAACCTTGCTGCACTGTTTTTAACTTCCACAGATAGGCTGTACAGAATTTGTTGGGAGTCATCAATTTGTCAGCAACCTTAATAGAGAATCTAAACTCTATTGTTTACTGGTTGCTGGGAATCCAACGTTGTCATCATAGCTAAAACAGGAACAGACGTGTCGATAGTGTTTTAAAATCTGAAAGACAAGTCAAAGTTTAGAAACACATTCACTTACATATCAGTCATAGAAATCATGACGATATGAAGGTGTATGTATTATTAATATGTTTATCAGCTATTCTTCCAGGACTTGAACGGGAAGAATAACTCTACTGTGTAAGCTGAACTATTTACATCAATTTAGCAGATGTGTTTATCCAAAGAAATTTACAAGGATCACATCAGGACATCGTGGGGTCCAGTATATTGACCAAAGATACTTCAACATGTAATATCATGAAGCTGGGACTGAACCAGCAACTTCCTGATTTAAAGATGACCACCTTACATTCAGAGTCACAGCCCCCCATCATCGCATATAGAGAGTTTTGACTGAGTAAGTCTCAGGTTCTTTCCAAAGTTTCAAAGATAACTTTGGAACAATACATTTTGATCACAATACATTTCAATTGCACGTTTTTGATACTAATACTAATCTTGGGCCTAAAACCTGTCTCATTACAGATGACCGACTGTTTTTTTTTTTCCAGCCTCTCCATTCTGAGGAAGTTGCATCTTTTCCTCCCATTTTCTCCCTGCTTTTACACCCCAGTACCACAGGCATCTCTTAGCCTCTGCTTCAGTGACCACTCCTGTTATCATTACAAAGATAATGGGGGGAAAAAAAACAGATGTAGTGATGCATAGCTCTTGACATCGTGGATGGGTGTACTATGTGTCTACACAGAATATCAAAAGAAAATTTGCAGGATTTTAAGAGTAATATATTAGTAGCCTTTGGTTGGAAAAAAATGTAAATAGGCCTCTAGTGGTTGTTAAGAGTAACTGCATGCGAAGGGAAAACATGGCGTCCATATTTCGATTTATTCCACTTTTTTTTATGGAGCCTTAACCGCGCTTGTTTTCTAACACTAATGTTTATTTCATAAGTTATCCTAACCAAGGGGAGTGATTTTCTAAAGCCAACCGGAAAGTGACGACGTTTCGTTGGAACGTGTTTGTTTACACGTAACCGGGGCAACCGACAAAATGGCGTCCATGCGGTGAAAGAGTCGCATTATTTAAACAGGCGTTTTAGAGCTTACTACCATGATTGTTTGGTGACTGTAACCAGCTGATGTTGTTGTTTAAATCCAAGTATGAAGTGAAAAAAAGGTGTGAAAGAAAAGTGTTTATATGTTGTACAGGAATTCTGTGTCAGTGTCTGACTTGACACAAAGGCAGTTGGCTGACAGATGTGTTGTGCATCCACCCACCTCCTTCATATATGAGGACTTTGTGAGTTCTTAACCGAAATACTGTAATTTTTTAAAGAAGTGTAATAATGGCTGCTGCTTAGCTCCACGGGGGTGATGTTCGTGAAGCTGGGCCGTTGTTGATGTAAACACGGAGGAGCCTTTGGCGTTGAATTGGCCTTTTAAATGGCTGAAATGACAGGCTAAGTTCCGTGTTTCCAAATAATAAGACTGGTGTTATTAATTAAGTGAGTGTTGCTTGCGGGTGATCGATGCATTGCAGAGCAGATAGCAGAGGTCCTTGAGCTAAAGTGCCATGCGAAGGCAAGGGCGCCAAATGAGGCATTTTGTTTTTGTAAATATTATGCTTAGCTGCTGCTGACCTCCGTCCTCCCCATCGGATAAGAACTTCTCCTCATGCGATGAGGAGGTAGTCCCCATTACCACGGTCCATCGAAGAGGGGTCTGGCGAATGAGCTCCATCCAGTGCCTGGAGATCTCATGTCACGTAGGGTTTTTCCCTCGCTCAACGATGAACCGTCGCAAGACAAGGAGATCAGCAGTCACCCCGCTACCTCGAGGAGGGGTTTCTCCAATTTTGACAGAGGTGGATGAAATATCACCACCCTAGTTCTGCCCAACCTGTCTGGGGAGAACATGTCACGTGGAGACCCTCGTTCCTCGAGGAAGCGTGGCAGAATGGTCGCCAGGCACTCCCTGAAAATTTTTTATATACAGTATAGGTATATCAATGCAGCCATACCCATCACACTCACGGTGACAGCATCGGCAGAAAATATTAAATTGGTGAATACGCACTCTACCCAACGTAAACATAAATAAAACAGAAAGGCAGGAAAAATAACGCCAGTACGCATATTATAAATATTTTAAAGTTTATTAAAGATATTTTATTGTGGATTAAATCACTTCACATGAGTACTTCCGGTGGCGTTCGCCTGTGACGTAACGGATTTGCGCTGCTCGTGATTTCAGCTGCGTTCCATCTTGTTTGCTTGTTCGTCATGCATCCACATGGTACTGGATTCATTTGAAATTGATTGATTTATCAAACGTAGTTTATGTGTAATGTTTATTTGCAAATATTTGTGTTAAATGAAGGGTAACCAAAAAAAAAAAGGCTGCGTTCGGTTGGCTTCGGCAGTCAGGTGCAGACGTTCGAATGACGTCACATTCGAGTTTCCCCACATTCGATTAAAGAATTCTTCAGTCATTTTATGCTTCCACTAGCCTGGGAAATCCCATGCTGCTTTGCGCTCGATTTCATTCTCACTGCAAAGTCAGCCTGGAAACCACCGCCCTTATTTTTGCCAGAGTTTGGGAACCAATCACAGAACGGGGGGGGGGGGGGGGGGGGGGGGCGCGCGCAGCAAGACGATGACGACGTCCATGCGCTACACCGAAGCTTGTAGAGTGTTAATCCAACATGACAGCGGACACAACGTTACCGTTCGATGCAGCCTTAGAAAGTGTTTCGGAGTAGATTCACCCTGGGGTCATTTGAACCGTGACATCCAGCCAAGTAGCCCACCCGAAGTTTTTCCGATATTGGCTGAACATCAGTTGAGTTACTGAGTTATCCCGAATACCTTAGTACAAGCGCTGACGGACCCTGGCAGTATCTCCAAAATTACCACACTAAAATCACATGTCATGACACCAAACTTCTACAGTAGTACAAATATGGTCTGTACTCACAAAACGATGCATTTGGAAGTTTGTACATAGTCCAGGAGTTTATTATTATCAACACAAGCCTGATAGCTTTTCTGCTTCTAAAGCTTCGTTGACATCACTTCAAAGTAAGATGAGGGTTGATCTACTACTGTAGACAACAAAGCAAGGCTGCTCAATTTCTCCATTATTAAAATAAATTCACAACTCTACAACATAAAAATTCATGTAGAATATAGCATATAGGCCTACTTTGTTGTTAATTTAAGTAGCTTAGAGCGCAAGTTTACTTTTATTTTACTTTTTTTTCTTCTTCCTCGTCGAATTTCTGTCGTCATCTGGTATAAGTGATACAATTGGCTATTAATCGCGCGCAAAGCAGCATGGGAAGAACCTGACGTCATTTGATAGACATTCGTAGCGCCCAATAAACGGCTCCAGGCATTCGTAAACCACGCCTCAAATACGAGAAAATGCACACCTAGTTCCCAGACCACCATCTCATCGAGATTGTGGACGCGTCAGCCAGGCTATGCTTCCACCATATTTTTGACTCGATAGTGGGAAGGACTAAATAAGGCCAGTGCATGTCGGTCACAACTTCAACCATCACCATTGTCACAGTTAAATTGAATAAACAAACAGCAGAAGTATACATACACTGACTGCAAAAAAGTGCTGATTTTTATGAAAAACATGCTGCAATTGCAATTGCAATCGCAATAACGCTGACATAAAATGGTATGATACAAGCTGCTTAGAAATAATACAGCATTTATTCACTCTGCTGTATTGACAGTAGTGCTAATGAATTTCTTCCTTATTGTTATTATAAATGACCCTTATTTAACCAGGAATGAGACTCGTTGACCTGGCTACAGGATCTTTTTGGGGCTTCCTTCCTCTGTCACCTCATTTTAAACTGCAGGAACCAGGGGCTAAGGGAGAGACATTTCAGCCCTCATATGGAACCAGTATAGAGGAAGACCTTTTTTGTAAAACTACCTTAAAACCTAAAAAAAACGGGAGTTTCTGTAAGATAGAATTTCCACGTCTTTGGGCAGGCATAACATTTTTTTTTTTTTTTTTTTTTTTTTTTTGTCTATGCTTTCTGTTTGTTCCTTATGTAAAGCGTCTTTGAGCATTTGGAAAAGCGCTATATAAAACCTATGTATTATTATTATTATTATTAACATGCATGGGGTCAAAACACTGTTGGTTTTTTTTTTTTCTCTCTCTCTCTTTTTTTTGTAACGAGTAACTAAACCGAACAATGAAAATGTATTGGAGTAAAAGTATGCAATTAAAGGCGGGGTAGGGGATCTTTTTCAGGAACATTTTTTTACATATTGCTTGAAATACTCTTCACACCCCCATTGCAACCAATTAATTAAAAGTTTTGACACAAATATGAAAAGTTTTAGTGGCCTCTAGAACGTACAATCTAGGAAAAACAGTATCCAATCATTGTGAACGGACCGTTCACAATGATTGGATACTGATGCCGTCTATCAAACTGCAATCTGCTCCTCCCTCCCCCTCCCCCTCCTTCCCCCTGTGCGCGTACCCTGCTCCGTGAACGAATTACGCGTGTCCAGAAGCTTGGCAGGAAGCTAAACTAGAGCCAGCTTGGCTAGCACCTAGCATTATTAAACATAAAGTTATCATATACTAAATACTAAATACGGCAACGATCGATGCTTGCTGTCAGAACAGTGCTCGTGCACGTTCATGTACTCTGGAGGCGTGCCTTCGGGGGAAAGTGAAGAAAAGGGTTGGGACTTTTTACCTGTGTATTTTCAAAATGCAGCTTCGCTGGACTCAAAATCCAGGATCTCCTACCCTACCTTTAAGTTCGGAAATATAGTGAAGTAAAAGTGAAAGTTGTCAAAAAATTTTAAACTCGAGGAAAGTACAAAGTATTCCAAAATATACTTAAGTACAGTAGTGAAGTATTTTTACTTCGTTACTATACAACACTGGAAATAACAGCTGCAGAAATCAATTTTTGCAACTAAAGATGTCACCCCATTCAAAGTGAAAGAGAAACTAGACTGCTCATGCCTGAGATGTGTATGTGGGAAACCTGTTTGTAGTGCCACAGATCTGCAGTGACTGTGAGTCTTCAGCTTAACTAAAAGTTATGACTGTTAACAAAAAACTAGGTTAGGTTTAAAATGGGTGCAGACACCTTCCATTGCCATTTATGACTTTCTAAGAAAGTTAAGCAGATATCAAGGGGAAAAAAATGCACAAATTTTCCACATGAAAACAAACAATTATTTGAGTTTCGCCCCATTTTATTGACATATGATAAATTTAAGGTCTATAGCGATATTTTGTTGACTTAAGCCTGCTTCATATCAACACTGAGTCTCCTGGTTACTGTTTGCATTTCATAATAAGTAACCAGATAATGGTTCTGTTTTGCAGGTGGCAATGTTTGCTTCAGTTAGACATGCTGGTTATGCAGGTAGCACATCTGTCTAACATATGACCTCTGTCCTCTGCAATGGTTTTTACAGCAATGTTTAACTGGGTCTATTTTTCAAAATTCATTGGTGCCTCGGACCTTTCTGGTGTCTTATCTCATATTTAAATAAGCTCAGTCATCTGTTAAGTCAAATGTAATGTGACCAACGTGTTTTAATCAGTGTGTGAGGTATAACTGGATGATTGTATGCCTACTTTAAACCGTATTTGTATGTTGATTGTACTTCAGGGGGCACTGTGTTGTAACCTCATAAGCTTCATAAGCATAAGCATAAAATAAGCATAAAATCACAAGCTGGAAAACTCAAAAATCTACCTTATGGTCATTTAAATAAAAAACTAACTGGAATCCTATAAATTATACAACACTAGCAGAAGTGACAACAAAAAAATTGAGAAGTAGTCACACGTCCAACTGAACATACGCTAATAACATCACAACACAAATCAAGAATGCAACATTTAATCTGAAATGTGCGAAGTGTGTCATGTTTTCCAGAACGATTCTGCACTGCCACTTTCTCTGTGGCTACAGTCAAACTTTTCATTACAAGTTTCCATTTCCTGCCATTGTTAACCACACTCTTCCTCCTCTTCGCGCTGGAGGCTGGAAAAAGCTGCAGCTGAATCCTCACCGAGGTGATCAGCACTCCACTCAAGGTTAGAGTATGAAATCATGACAAGGTACTCCATTTGAATTAGAGGGCTTTATTTAAAAAAAAAAAAGATGATTTATAATCAGTTGATGGTGGGGCATTACAAACCTTTTTATCCCCACAATAACAGTGATTATATGCAAGATTCATATACATGAATTTATTTAAACACTAAACATTAGAGTGGAATTTTTAATTTACTGTCAGATAACAGCAGCAATTTGACAACAAAGCAAAGTGTGTTTTCCTAAATGCATCATTACTTAATGTGTATGACTCATTCCATACATTTTCACATCCAACAAGCTTTTCTATTCAACTTTTGATTCTGTTGAAGCAGAGGATGAACAGACAAAAGAGCCATGTTGACTTGAAATAATACACCCTGTAAAAAAGACTGATTGTCGTTTTAAGTTTTATTTCTGTACAGTAAGTACAGTACCTACATCTGAACATTTGTAAGATGATTTTTAGTTTTATTGTGGAGCTGTTAAATGAACCAAAAAGATGAAGAAACAGATCTGTGGAATAAGTGGAATAATTAAAGAAGAAGAGGTTGAGTTTGGAACCTGGAAATCTGACAGAAATATGTGGAATGACAATGACCTCTTCATCACGGAGTTATGTGGCTAAGGCATGTAATGTGTGAAAATAACATGCATGAAAACAATGAATCAGAATCAGAATCAGAATCAGAAAAGGTTTTATTGCCAAATAATTGTACATCACAAGGAATTTGGCCTGGTCTATTTGGTGCCATAAGAACAAGACAAAAGAAAATAATAATAATAGAATAAAGTAAATTATCAGCTTAGTTGTGATAGATATACCAATTCATAGTTTGTGGTCTTGTAGATGAAGTTCATGTAGAATCTTCAACATTTTGTCAGATTCGGTGGTTTTGTTACTATTCCCTGAGATAGGACTTGTCACTTTGTTGCACAAGACAGTGGAGCAGAGGCTTGTTGCTGTTTTTAGTTCCAGAACATGGTTTCTACACAGGACATGTCTCAGCCTCATAATGTAGTGTTAAAAGGTTTTGGCCTGTAAGACCAGACTGTTCTTAGTGGTTAAATCATACAAACATAGGTTTTTCGGGAAAATAATTGGTTCGGCCCACCAACACGAAGCATGGCTGTTTCTAGTCTAAAACTGGCAATGTTGGTATCAGGTTCTGTGTTTGTTAGAGAATTGTTTTATGTGGCATTAAAGGAGAACTCCGGGGCATTTGAAGCGCAATCCCATTGCTAGAGGTTGTCAAATACTGATAGTAGGACACAGACTGGTGCAAATCCGCGCTCCCTGTGCGGCGATTGCGCTGTTTGCGCAGCCTGTCATGCTAGCCAAATAGTGGTGGCTAAGGGGCAACTGCTAACCCTTCCACGTAAAACAACAACTTGCACACTGCAGAAACGTCACACCACTTTATAAACCATCCGACAATAAAGTCACAAGCCTTACCATCAAAACCATATGCATGGTTCTCACATTACTGGCATGGGGACGTTACAAAACAACTTTATAAACAGCATGTAACTCACCGGTTAGTTGTACGCTCGTGCATGTGAAAGCCCAAAAGAGTCGATGGACGATAATCCCATATACAAAACAATTATCTTTTCTAGAAAAACTGCGTTCAAGTATTTAAAACATTACAACAATACATGCCCAGTAATATTGTTGTAATGTTTTAAATACTTGAACGCAATTTTTCTAGAGAAGATAATTGTTTTGTATATGGCAGTATCGTCCATTGACTCTTTTGGGCTTTCATATGCGCGAGCATGCCGACAAGAGGTAAGTGACATGCTGTTTATAAAGTTGTTTTGTAACGTCCCCATGCCAGTAATGTGAGAACCATGCATATGGTTTTGATGGTAAGCCTTGTGACTTTATTGTCGGATGGTTTATAAAGTGGTGTGACGTTTCTGCAGTGTGCAGGGTTAGAGCTTGCCCCTTAGCCACCACGTATTTGGCTAGCATGACAGGCTGCGCAAACAGCGCAATTGCCGCACAGGGAGCGCCAATTTGCACCAGTCTGTGTCCTACTGTCAGTATTTGACAACCTCTAGCAATGGGATTGCGCTTCCAATGCCCCGGAGTTCCCCTTTAAGCATGTATTCCCTGACATGTTCTGACACCTCCCTTCTGTCATGTTCCGTGTTGTTTGGATGTTTTTTTTATGATTGTTTTCATTCTGTTTCTTGTTTGGGTTCTGTCATTTCCTCAATCACTTCCTCAGTCTTTCTCCAGTCTTGTCATCAGCTCCACTCACTTCAACTGTGTTCATTTATCCTCAGCTGCAGTCATTCACCTATCACTCTCCCCACAGTATTTATTTTGCCAGATCCTCACGCTTACGCTCCCTCCTGCTACTCCCCAGTTCCTTGTCTCTGTATTGGTCAGTCTGTTCCTGCAATTCAGCGTTTTGTTTTTGTTTTCTCATGTTTGGTTTGTTTTTTTTCCCCATGCTTTGTTTTAAAATAATAGTTTTCAATTTATTTTCACCTCCTTGCTCTTGCTCTGTCTCCGCACCTGGCGTCCTCCTTCCTGGCCTGCAGCATCAAACCGTGACACCTTCCTCATTTTAGCTGGTGAGCTCACATAACATTTATGTGCAAACATGTAAAAAGTGCAAAACTTGCCACAAGCGCTACCTTGACAAGGTCTGCCAGTAAACAAAGGTGAAAATCGACACATTTTCTGACTACAGAGGAGTTGGTGGCGTACAATCTGACATTCCAAGCTAAAAAATCTGGATTTCCTGTCCACACATCAATGTTACAGTCTGAGTTACTGTAAGTCTTCAGGTTTTTTGGGAAAGTTTGGCTTCAGTGCAGAAAACTTAATCTGCATGTGGACAATAGGATGTCTCATCACAAAATACTGTCAGAATTCCCTTGTGTGTGTGTAAAGGGCTTAAACTTGACAGAGTTGTCTTAAACAAAATTTCTAAATGCTCAGCACTACAAAGAGAAGTTTCATCGAAATAAATCAAATGAATATACATATCTCTTCTATCCCCGCTTAATTGAATTCAGTGTTAGAGGGGGACTGGAGCGTGTCCCGGCTGCCACAGGGCCGACACAAAAACAAGACAAACAGCCATGCATGTTCACTTTTAGAATCACCAATTAGACTAACATGCATATTTTTGGACTGTGGGAGGAAGCTGGAGTACCTGGAGAGAACACAAGCATGCACAGGGAGAAATCCACACAGAAATACTCCTGCATGGATTCAATGCAGGAACTTTCTTGCTTTGAGGTGATAATGTATATGTCGCACATGTTGAAATTCTGTTCTGGCACCAAAGTCCCAAACATAATACAGTATAAGGGATATACAATCTCCCCTGTTAAGTCCAAGTAATATAGAAACAATGTACTACATGTTAAGTCTCTAACCTTTTTGCAGACTTGATGGTGTCAACTTGGTAATAGTGAGTGGGCTGAGAAGCCTCCATGCAATACATTGCCTGTACTTACTTCATGTTTTTCTGTGAGACCAGTTTGTTCAAATTTGCTGCTTGTTTACACATCTAAATGTCTGAATGTCTAACCCTCTAATTGATATTTGTTCAATACAAAGGCACACTTTCAGGAAAGCAACCCGAAACATAAGGATGTTTTGTAACTGTGTGTGGACGGAATAAGACAATACTAGCGTGTTTTATCAAACACCCTCTAGATACTTGCACATGCCAGATGCACTCTTACATGCACGCTTTTGTGCGTTGTATTCGTCATCTGGTTTTAATGAGGGGATTCCACCGCTGCACCAGGCAGTGCAGTGGAAAAAAATAGTCCACTAAATAAACATTCACACAAAGGAGCCTTTTAACTTCTTACACAAAACAGCACTCTGATACAGTGAAGGTGTATGACTTTATGTGTAGGTGTTTGGGAGTTAAAGGTTCCATACCGACAGTATCCCTGCACTAACAGGGAATTTTAACCTACTGACCTGCAAACATCAAAATGAATTATGAAAGCATTTTCAAAAAGCCACAACCAATGAAAAAGGAACGTAATGCTGACGGAGAATGGGGAAATACTTGTATTTTCAGGCAGGCATTAAAAGCCGAGATGAAGGTGGTTTTCTTGGAAAACTGTGAAATGCATGCAGTGAGATTTTTAAATGAAACCATTTTAAAAGTAGTTCTCCAGCCAATGAAAACATGCCTTATCAGCCACGCACACAGAATGTTTCCACTGGATTTAAAATGAATTGGCCCTTAAGAGGAAACTTCACATTCCAGCCTCACACTCCCATATGTCTATTTTCTTCTTTTTTCTTTTTTTTTTTTTATCTCCACCCTCATTAATCCCATTAACCTTTTACATATGCTCACTCCTCCTTCCACCACTCATCATGCTCCTATAACTCCCTCCATACTGTAAAACAAAGTAAGTAAATGTCTCCCTTACTGTAGACTCTTGATAAGAAACCCTCCCCAGAGTTTTGGCAAGTACCAGGTCCCGGTTTAAGAGCCTGTAAATGTCCGAGGCAGGAATGTGAGGTTGCCTTGTACGGTCATAAAAATTGACTGCTGTTTCTTCTTTTTTTTTTTTTAATTCACTCGTCTTATTTTCTCCAGTGAGACTCTAACCAAGAAGTGGAAAAAGTGAAAATAAAAGGAGGTCCCCCATTCACAACCATCCAAGCTGACATGTGAGGTTTGTTCTCACAGTCAGCCACTGCATTTGATTGATTTGCTTGCTGAGGCATAGTCAGTCCATAGTGCCTCTTCATTTACATTGGTGTATTATAAAACTTTTACTCTGATTACCAAATTCATAACAAAGGGGATGAAGCACCAAAAAAACAAATATCAAAGAAGCAAAGGTAACAGGAAAAGCTGCAGTGGACAGTCTTCATTATCTTTACACTTTGTTTCAATCCACCACAAAGCAGATCTTTGTCCGCTTTGATTTCTGTTTAACTGAAAGCAAAGCTAGATTACCAACAATAGAACCAACACAACCAAGTGCGGCCCACAACTCGGATTGTTCCACATATTTCCGAAACTGCCCCCAAGTGGCAGCAAAAAGCTATAACATGTAGATGAGCATTTGTTAAGTCTTAAAGCAGAGAGCCACAGAGGCCATCTATGAGCTCACAGATGTATGCTTTTGAACTGGGTGCTGCTATTTAATGGTCCCTCTCACCTTTCCCAGGAGAACATGGCGTCCGTGATTTCCAAAAATGATTTTAAATTTCCATCTTGACTTGTCTCTTTAATATGTTCAAATATGGCTTCTTCTTTGCACGACAGAGCTATAGCCAGCATTTGTCGATGGAATGGTGAACTGTGTTAACAGACTGATTTCTAGAAAGTCTGCAGTGATTTCCAAGACAAAATCAAGCCTGTTTTTAATGCTGAGGCCCTGAAGATCTCAGGCATCCTATATTGATTCTTGGGATTGTCCCTACAGAGATGTCTCCAGATTCTGAATAAATTGATGATATTGTGTACTGTAGATGGTGGAATATTCAGTCTTCACAATTTCATGCTGAGGAGCATCCTTCTGAAATTGCTCCACAATTTAATATAAGGCACCCATACACTTCCTGATTAAACAGCCAATCATAAATGGCATTGGCCACATAATTCCAATATACCCCCAATCGTAATGTGCAACCTGATCTGTAAATGCAGGATCCCAATCAGATCTGCCAGGCTGAGCCTTTTAACACCACCAGGGTTAATCAGACAAAAATAAATGACCTAAACACAGACTCTGTTTTTTTTTTAAAAAAAAGCCTCTCAGTATTTAGCTAGTACAGTAACCCAAGTCAGTGGTAAGAGCTGCTATTGAAACCTCTAAATATTACTTAATGTCCATCTGAGCAAATTAACAGGAAGATTTTGATACTTCTTTAAAAATAATACGCTAGCTGACAATAGCACTGTGCTAGGGTGACCATACGTCCGTATTTCCCGGGACATGTCCGTATTTCACTTCCTGTCCCGGGCGTCCCGTGAAATACGGACATGTCCCGGGAAATACGGACGTATGGTCACCCTAACTGTGCTAACTGACCTAGCATTGTTAGTTGGTACATTCTATCCTGAGCCACAACCTGTAGTTGAACCTACAGTGCCTTGCGAAAGTATTCGGCCCCTTTGAACTTTTCAACCTTTTGCCACATTTCAGGCTTCAAACCTAAAGATATAAAATTTAAATTTTTTGTGAAGAACCAACAACAAGTGGGACCGAATAATATTGCACGCCCCACTTTTCAGTTTTTTATTTGTTAAACAAGTTTGACACATCCAATAAATTTCATTCCATTTCACGATTGTGACTCACTTGTTGTTGATTCTTCATAAAAAATAAAATTTTTATATCTTTATGTTTGAAGCCTGAAATGTGGCAAAAGGTTGAAAAGTTCAAGGGGGTCGAATACTTTGGCAAGGCACTGTACCAGGAACCATTTTCCCACTACAGGCTTTGTAGTGGGAAAAATCTCGCCATTTTTTTAAAATCTTTTTAAAATAACTTTTTAACTCTTAGAAGTTTTCAAACATCCAACTGTTTCTGGTGAAGGTATGTTGTACAAGGAAAATCTTTTTTTAAATTTTTTTAAATTTTATTAACTTTGAAATGTGAATTTTATTTTACGCTTGCTGTAGAAACTGTCTTCTAGGGTTGAACTGATGTAAACTATCCTGCGAAGAGGAGGTATGTGACAGAATTCTTGCATTAATTACTGACAGATACTCTATATTTAAGTTGATTTTATTTTGAGAACCTGTCAGGAGAAATGGATAAAAAAGAGAGACGGAGGACAAACTTCTTTTCATCCTTCCACATTCAAATTTACGAGCTACGGTAAAGTTTAGTGTCAGCATAGGACCTGCTTCCTCTTTGCGACTCTTGACTCTTGACCATTGACTACACTCACACACCCAGCTACCGGCCAGTTCCAAAATCCACACATCTCCCGTTTGAGGGAGGGCAAGATTTCCATGGGCAGATCAGGGCCACTGCCTTTGATGGATAGCTGCAGGAAACTCACATACACATACACTAAGTCAAAGAAAACATGTATGCAGTACTTTACTCATTCCCCAATTGTTTCTTAGCAGATGGAGAGAAATGATTACACATCTCACTTCAGGCTTGAAGGAAACTCTTAGAGGGGTAATTACTTCATACGTCTCTGTGGCCGTCTCGTTTTCCTGACATGAGCAGGCTTTAAATTATTGTTGGAAATTAATTTTTCATAATTATGACTGCTCACTGAACATTTTGCAGATATAACCCTAAGATACTAAAAAAAATGATAAACTTGTTTCAACACAGTTTATATTTGTGAGTTCCTCTTTGACTTGCACTGTGAGCTTTCTTGTACTGTACACCAGTCCATGCTTGTTGAAAGAATGTTTCCATGGGAATGTGCACCTTAGCCTTTCCTCTCATAGAAAATATCAACAAAACAAAGACCAGAAGAAAAATGAGCAAGGACCCTACTTACAGACTCTACAAGTTCTTAAAAAAAAAAAACTCTGTGACAACAGTCTAGCCTCTAGTTTCTCCAAAAGCTTTCCTTTTAACTGCAACTTTATTATTTTATTGGATCTATGAAGATGTTTAAAATTTGAATAGCTTCAGCCATGTCAGTTTAGTAAAACAGACAACAGTGATTTATCAGTGTCTCTTCAACGGCCATTATCACACGGGACAGAATGTAAGTTCGGTCTCAACTTCTGAACGCGGCTTGAGTCAGATTTCGATCCATCTGGTTAAGAACCAATTCACCTACATTTGGATGCATTTAAACAACATAAAACGATAACCACTCAATCCACACAAAACGACATTCTTAATTGGATTAGTGATGTTTCAGATAATGTTCAGTGGTGGTCACACGTCATTATTCAACAGGAGATACGTGGGACTGGAATCTTAAGGGCCAGTCATATTGGCTGGTTAGTGTCAGGGTGGGGAGGAGTGAAAAATGGCAGCGAAGGGTTTTGGTAGAGGAGTGATTGTCCACCATTTGCAAGGTCGGTGATTCAATCTGGCTGCTAAATGGTGTGGTTGTTAACCACACCATGGTGCGCTATTGCGTGTTTCCACTAGCACGCCGTACCTGCAACCGGGGCGATTTTCCGTATCACCTCAGCCCTGGTTCCAAGCGGGCCGAAGCGTTACTAAAACGTGACGTCAGCCGACTGCCTTCCACTGATTGGGCGATGAGTGTCGTCACTGGAAGCGTCATAACGCGGATAATGAAAGCTAGCGTTAGCAACCGTTAGCTTACCTCCAAACGTCGTCTTTTTGAAGCTCGTAACAAAACTCTCCGGTACTTTTCAATACTGTTTTCTCTGGCTCTCTTCTCTTGCCTTCTGTGCGACAAAAAGCCACAGGGTGAGCAGCAACACGCGCAGCCGTGTTAGGACGAGCCCGCCCATGTCAAGGAGGCACGAAGTATACTCGTTTGTAATGGAAACACAACCAAACCGAGCCGTGGCGAGCTAGTGGAAAAGCGCCATTAGTTGGCTGTAGTTTTGAGAGAGAGCATGCTTGTTTGTCGTGTTGCCTCTGTGATGAACTGGGAGACACTCCACACCCCTCCAACAACAAGCACCAAGTAGGCCGAGTCTACACACTGTTTAAACACTGCATCAGTTGGGGGCATACCGTGAATGGCCTGTTCAGATAATGTAGTACAAGCAGCATATGCATCCACCTCAATCCACAATCCTCAATCATACGGTAAATATGAACCCAGCAGTGTTGTCTGGATCCCAAACAACAACTTTGTCTTTAATGGATGAATAAAGGAACCGATTGCACTGAATATGTTTTATTTCTGACTGGAAAAAAAAACAGCAAATTTATGTGGGTTTTTTTTTTCCCTTCAAAGGACTTTGAGGCATCAGTGGCCTTTATTTGAAAGTTGTTTGACAAGAAGAAAAGCAGAGGGGAGTGGCATGCAGCTAAGGGCCACAGGCCGAGCTCAAGCTCAGGCTGGCTCCAGGGGGCACCCATATTTTTTTTTCCTGTTTTTATTTAATTATTCGGAAAACAAAGCACCAGTACTCCACAACAAATTCCTTGTATGTGTAAACCTACTTGGCAATAAAACTGTTTCTGATTCTGATTCCTGCTGGCAAACATTTTGCTCTCCATTTAAGACAAACTCCTCTCTAACTCGTCGTCACTTCTTGCCCGCTCACGTACCACCAGCTGTAGGGAAAGGAGTGGACCTGTGGTGAAATGGGATTGGATTAAACAAGGGAAAACCATAACAAACTGATTATTCCAACCTCAGTATCCAAGGCGTTACAGTCTATCATTAGCTCCAAATGCTGAAGTCATTGTATAACTGTCTTGGCGAATGAGGCACAGGTGTGTTTGGATGAAAAGAAGGTGGAGATCAAATGAAGAGGATGGTTTCAACAGCAGATAATGATCATAAACACTCCTAACACCAACTGGCCCACCTCAAGATGTATGAGCTAAATATTCAGGCACAGTCTTGAAACTGAAACATCATCAAAAATCTGTGAAAAGATCTAAGAAGAGTCGCACACAGGAGACAGCCCAAGAATGTAGAGCTCGGAGCCTGGAGGCATGGACAAATGCCCCAGAAAAGAACTGAAACGCTATCAGCTGGCTACCAAAAGTGTTCACAAACTGGTTTTGTTAAGACTTGTTTTCCCCTTGAAACTGTAAAAGCTTGAAGCAGTCATGTTTACTGTTGTGATTTAAAGTAAAAAATCATTTGAACAGGGTGCCCAAACTTTTACATTCCACTGGTAAGCGGTAAGCGGATGTCTTATTGTGGCATCAAATGTCTTCTGCTGTTGGACAGTATGGGAAGTAGAATGAATACTGTGGAGTATGATTAAAACCCACAATGCTACCAAACCGGCTTTTTGACAGTTGAGTTATGACTTGAGTTTCTGAACCACATCGTGAAAACTTCAGTAGCGATAACACACAAATTGAGTTTCTACAATAATTTCAGTCTTGTTCTCACAACTACCTGAAACTGTAGAGGACCGTTTGTGATAAGACTGTCCTCCCAAATCCCAACCTTGTGGGGGCGTTGCTCACACTACCGAATCATGTTCGATAATATGCAACCTCTAGTGGCTTTGAAGGCAACTGCATGTCACATGCGAAAATGGTGTCCGTGAGAATGAAAGCTGTGTTCAGTATTTTAGCCTTAACACTCATGTATTCTAACCCTAAACAAATGATATTATTGCCCAAACCCAATCAGGAGGTGGCAAAAGGGTTTTTGGAAAGTGTTGTTGTTTCAGTAAGTGAACAATACTCAGAAGTTTAAAAAAAAATTGCTATGTAAAAACACAGGAATGATTGAAAGTCTGTCCATAATCATATTACCTCCTTTTATGGGTTTTGGGATTTATTAAAGGAAAGGAAATAAAAAATAAATAAATTCTGCTTCAATGTAAAAACCCTAATGTCTGTTACATTTCTCCACTGCTGCTTGTGGGGGACCATACTTTACAGGATGCCATTATGGTTTATATGTAAGTAAATTAACAAACAACCTAGAAGGCAGTTTCACTTGACTTCTGTTAAAACCCCACATGTTTAGAGACCTTTTACTGTGACTGCATGTTTCCTGGCAAACATTTTGGGACAGGACGTGCAGCCAAAACATAAAGTTTTGTGTTCTGAATTTTTTTTTTTTTTTGATAAGGTTTCGTATCAAGGACAGACTTGAACATTTTAAATGATAACTTGATCGGACACTTAGAAGTCAGTCTGACTGTGCAGCAGTTGCTTTCTCACCTCCCATTCTTAACATGCTTCTCAGGCTTGCATATAGTGAGCCCCGGCTGTTTACGCATCAAGACCAACCTGCTTTGCATCATCTGTCAGCTTCGTGCATAGCTTTCATACTTAAAAGGTGAAGGAAGCACGGTAGAAAGCAGGCTTTAATACTTGTGCTGATGATAAATCTGATTTTGACCTCACAATGTGTCTTTAGGCAGCCCACCTAATGAAAGTACATCCATCAACCCTATCATTAAAACCACCTCAAGGTATTGTGTGAGAAGCCAGAAAAGCTCTGATCGATCGGAACAAGGACAGAAGTCCTGCTGTGGTGTCATGTGTTAACTGACAGTTGGCAGTTAACATTTTGGGTTGTGGATCCAACTGTTTTAGCACATCTTATGCATGCTTGATCAGACTGAGTTCTGGAGCATTTTGTTTCTAGGTTAATGCCTTTGCTATTTTGTTGTGTTCTTTAAACCATTCATAAGCATTTTTATGGTGTTGTGTGCAACACTGTCCTGTTGGATCTAAGGTTTCCTAGAAGAATGTTGCATCAAAATAAGGTGATCAGTCGTACTCACTTTATCTGCCTGTGTAACCTTATTGTTGTGGCTGAATGGGGTACATTCTAGTTCTGGTACATCTAGCTAAAACCGAATCTCTGTGAAAAAAAAACAAAAAAAAAAACAACCGAGTGTTAAACTCTAAAGCTGTGCTATGACTTGCACGGCTTTGAAACCTGTGATTTCTCCTAGATATAGTTTTGTGATAAAGTTGGAACACATCAAAAGCTTTCCCTTGCCATCACACTCCTCGTTCTTTTTGTATTAGGTAATAGTCGGGACACATTCGAACTTGATGGGCAAACCTCAGCTTGTCTCCTAGCACTTTCTGCTGCATAACTTCCTGAAGGCATTGAGAGTGCTGCAGTGACAACAGCTGCAACTATTCATTTAGTAACAATGTTGCTGAAGAGGGAAAGGAAATGGTTAATTCTAAGTTTTGGCGTGGTGCGGTCCTGAAATCCCTTAGGTGCATCAGACTCAGTAGGTTCACAGTATATTACAGTTGAATAGCTGTTTTGCTTTTTTGCTGCTATTTAATTTTTTTTTTTTTTCAATTTTAAACAGCTTGGGGCTTTGTTGGCAGTTGTATTTTGACTGAATTCTAATCAAAGCTTATTTGTTGGAATACTGTGACCATCATCTATGTCAGCACAATAAAGGGCTTTACAGACAGCCTTTAAATTGTGGTTCAAGTCCACCAGGTGTGAAGATTTTAAACATTAAAATGAATGGTTGTGATGATTGATAAATGGAAAAAAGGTAAAGGAAATCTAAGTTTTTTCTCCAGTCCCTCATATCAACAGTATGTCCTTGATAGCAGAAAAAAAAATCTTCTTTCTAAATTTTGCTCAACTTGAAAAATCGCCTGACGTGTTGCTCTGGAGCTCAGGTGAGCATTCAGGCAGCCCTGGCATACTCCTGCTCTGACTGGGTCATGTGTTTCCCAACCAGCCGTCCACACAGACAGACTGAGTGCTCTGAGGCCCTTTATAACCCCCCCAGTGTCACTGAAAACAGGCCTCTATTGAGCCAGCGGACACACTTTCCACAATGTCACGGACTACTTCATGTCAAAGTGGGACTCTCCCTCCAAGATTGGATTCAATTAAAGTCACTGATGTGTGAAAGCACAGTCACAGAAGCATGGAAATCACACATGTGTACGTAGCATAGTTTACGTGTGAGCATTACTCTCACATGAGCACAAACACAGACAATGAATGCATTGTAGAATTCCACCTTGTGCCATAGTAAGTAACTCTGGTGAGTTACTGCTGCACTTCAGCACCAACCCAAGGACAAACTGGAAAATTAGTTTTCCTCTTTTTGTGATTGTACATTGCTGTGTCACCTGTTATTTGGAGATAACCAGTGTTTTGAGCTGAAATGTCCTCAATTAACTCAACACATGGCTAAGTGGAAAATTCCTATGCACTCCCTCTGACTTTTTTCTAAGAAGTATTCCTCAAGCTATACTCTCGCATTAAAAACAGACACAGCCTAATCCATACAACCAACGTATCTTTACCCTTAGGTAGCCCCCTTCCCTTCTTCTTTCTATGTCTCCTGCTGGTACTGTATATTCCATTTCTTGGGTTAGGGATAGACAGGGCTGATTTAGAGAGGCACTGATATATTACTATCAGCAGGTCGACAGCTGTGGAGATGACAGGATACAGCTGTTGCTGTGCAGACAAATGAGCAGTTTCCTTGTATGTATGTGTGTGTATATATATATATATATATATATATATATGTATATATGGATACAGGTCGTTTAGGCCATTGGCGTTTAGGCCGCAGTCGTTTAGGCCCCCCTGCAGTCGTTTAGGCCGACAGAGGAGTCGTTTAGGCCACAGGGAGCAGTCGTTTAGGCCCCCCTGCAGTCGTTTAGGCCGACAGAGGAGTCGTTTAGGCCACAGGGAGCAGTCATTTAGGCCCCCCTGCAGTCGTTTAGGCCAGGCTACCTGAGCAGCTGAAATCTTTATTATTGTACATTCGTTATTATAAGATATAAGTCAGCTCTACTGGTCTGTCTGGGTAGCCTACATATCTATGGTAAATTATTTAATAACCAACTTTAGTGTGGAAACATTTTTTTAATTTAATAAATGGTGATTTATAAATTCATAAAATTGTGGAAATATTCATCCGCATTGCCACATTCATTGGACAATAATGCTGTAATTATTTTATTGGCAGTTTTGCATCTCCTCTTCCAATTTCCAAGCAACTCGCAGTTCTCTTAAGCGTCTTTTGTGCGCTTGTGTGTGTTTTAATGTTTAATGTTTATATCCTATGAATAACTGCAAAATAAACATGGCCAGTATTTACCATAGATATGTAGGCTACCCAGACAGGTCAGTAGAGCTGACTTATATCTTATAATAAAGAATGTACAATAATAAAGATTTCAGCTGCTCAGGTAGCCTGGCCTAAACGACTGCTCCCTGTGGCCTAAACGACTCCTCTGTTGGCCTAAACGACTGCAGGGGGGCCTAAACGACTGCTCCCTGTGGCCTAAACGACTCCTCTGTTGGCCTAAACGACTGCAGGGGGGCCTAAACGACTGCTCCCTGTGGCCTAAACGACTCCTCTGTTGGCCTAAACGACTGCAGGGGGGCCTAAACGACTGCGGCCTAAACGCCAATGGCCTAAACGACCTGCTCCCATATATATGTATCTATATTTACATATATACTTATATAGATAGATATAATTCAGAAAACATAGTTTTACTGGGTTGGGCTGTCTTCATCTTCTTGGTATTCATACATTAAAAATCACCATATCAGTCTCATCAGCCTTGCTGTCTTAAATCTTATAACATCAAAATAGACTGGTTTAAAGGGATAGTTCGGGATATTTGACATGGATCTGTATGGCATCACCATAACCAGTGTCGTGCATTCAAACTGACTTACCCCCGACAGTGTCCTGTGAGCCGAGTTTTTGTCCAGTGTTGGTCAAGGCGAAAGTAGTCCGGCTTGTTTGCTGGGGTCAAGAAATTAGCGCGTTTTTCTTCCCAAAACAGTACGTGTGCTAAAGAGTGATTTATTTCATCACAAAAACCGAAGCCGGCAAAAGTCACTCCTCGTTATCACTTGGGCCCTACTGTCTCTCATTGTGTATCAGTGCGCACGTCATTCTGACCGCGAGCTGTGCGCACGAGTCTTTCTGTTCTTTGGCAGTGCTCAACACTGTCTTACTCTGCAGACAACTGGCCATCGGGTCCGGCTGGTCTGGGACGCCTCTTCCAGTTGATCTTGGGAACATGGAAAAAAGTTCTCAAGACGCCTGCATTCAGGAGTGCAGGGAAGTCACCGTTATTTGTGATGCAGGCAGCAGCTGTCCCGCGGCCGCCGACATCCTCATCTATGGAAAGGTTTTGTATCTGGGGCATAACTAAATCCCAGTAGCAGCAGTAACATTCCACCTCTGTCTGCATTACTTCGCACTTCAAACAAGTGCACCAGGATTTGTCGGCCACCCTGGGTATCGCAGCTCCAGCAGTGGCTCCAGCTTCTGTTTCCATCACTTCTCTGTCCACCCTCTCTCTTTCTGCCCGATCTAAGTCCATTTGGCGAACTTCCTCCTCAGTATAAACGGGTTCATAAAGATACCCCCTTGGCTCTGAACGGAAGTCAATATGTTCCTCGTCGCTCTCGTTGTCAGACATCTTCCCGAGCAGTAAACAAAGTGAACTCGTGCGCACAGCTCGCGGTCAGAATGACGTGCGCACTGATACACAATGAGAGACAGTAGGGCCCAAGTGATAACGAGGAGTGACTTTTGCCGGCTTCGGTTTTTGTGATGAAATAAATCACTCTTTAGCACACATACTGTTTTGGGAAGAAAAACGCGCTAATTTCTTGACCCCAGCAAACAAGCCGGACTACTTTCGCCTTGACCAACACTGGACAAGAACTCGGCTCACAGGACACTGTCGGGGGTAAGTCAGTTTGAATGCACGACACTGGTTATGGTGATGCCATACAGATTCATGTCAAATATCCCGAACTATCCCTTTAAATAAGAAAATTTACTTGTGTCGACTCTGACACTGGATGGCATCCACAGCTGCTTATTAGGAATATCAGAGGACCTTCGATGGAAAAAGGTGAAGTCACTAGCATATGTTTTTCCCACGGTGTGCACTTATGTGTGATGGGATTGTTATTAGCCCCGCTGCAAAGACCTTAGAATTCCTCCTTTCATACGACACCCAAACAGGACACAGTATTTCTCTGTGTGGCTTCTTGAGAATACACTGGGCCCCTCTGGCTGCAATAAATTTTATCTCCTCACAATGTGAAGCACCATGGAGCCATGAAAGGAATCAGCGCTTGCACCTCTTCCTACGGTCACCGAGGCCAAGCATGCCTCTGTGTTGAATGCTCTCTGACCGAGCAGAGTGTGAAGATTCTGTGTGGCCGTGCATTGGAAAGGTGTTGAAGAGTGATTCTTTGTTCCTGTAAATGTATCTTGAATGTGCACATGAATGCTTGAGAATAATTGTGAGCGTTAAAGGCTCATACATATTGTTTGTATATAGTATGCATGTGTATTTCCCAGTCCTAACACCCCGACCTTTCCATATGAACCCTGTAGGCTGGAGCTGGCAGTCCAATCTTCCATGATATGATCTACCCTCTATCGTTTCAGCCGTTTACTTTTGGCTGTTGAAGGCATTCCCTGCATTCCAACACAGAAGGTGCATGTCACATTCATTTTGTCATGTAGAATGTTGAAAACTAACTGACCATCTGTTTATGTTTGTAATACTGCTTGCAACGCTGAACTGAGCAGTGATGAGTGGTCGAGTATTCCCAGCATTTTATTTCCTCATTTGTATCTCAGTATTTTATGGTATAATGTCCATATTAGCTCCTTAAATCTGTTAACTGTAAGTTTTCCTGCAGGAATAGTGAACACAGTCTTCAAACTCAGCTTTTTGTGCTTGGTTCAATCAGCTGAAATGGTGGCGATAGTGGAGCAAGCTTTAGAATGAATGAGAAAGACAGAGCTCTGATTCAGACATGAGCAGAGAATCTCAGAAATAAACTATTAATCTTTGATTGTTCCCAGCAGTTGCATTCATGGACAAAAATAAAAACACACACAACCCATAGAAATGTGTAACAGAAAAAGATTTTACATCAGCACAGCCAAGCTGATAGCTCTTAATGAGCCAGCTCCATTATCTTAAAGATCTCATTGTTTGGTATATTTTTCAACAGCACCTTTTTTCAAGGCCTTTGCTCTCAGACTGCAGGTATATTTGTGGTTACTAGAGTTTCTAAAAGTAGAATGGGATTTAGGGATTTCAGTTGTCAGGCCCTTCTCTAACTGAACCAGTTTCCAGTTTGTGTTTAGGGGGCAAACATCCCCTCTATATTTAAAGGGATAATCCGGAGTAAAATGCACTTTAGATCAATTTACGGGATGTTGGGAGTACATACGTTGAGTTGACATCAAAATCATGTCATTCGGATGTTTTTTGAGAATTTCGATTTGACCGTTTTTAGCCAAAAGTCGTTAGCCTGGAAGTGAGAGGGGCATATCATGTCACCGCTACAAAACGCTATTTTTATCAGGCATCAGGCATTTCAGCAGGTTTGGGTGAGAATGATTCTTGTGTTTTTTTGCCTTTTCCTCGACCTCGGCCTCGGCCCAGGGCCCGGGCAAACGACGATTGCTTCTTGGGAGGCATGATCGAGATGAATGTCTCGAGAGATGTAGATAGCGCGTCGTCTACTGCAATAATGGAGCAATGGAAAGGCTGCTGATATAGGCGCGTTGAAACGTACGCTGGGCATGTGCAGTTCATATGCTACTTATACGTTAGTCATATGCAGAGTAGGCTGGTTATACGTCGTTCATACGCTGACATACGTTGGCCATACGCTGACATTTGCTAACATTTGCTGTCCATACGCTCTCAATACGCTGACCATACGCTACTCATACGCTACTCATAGGTTCAATACGGTAATTCTTTATTTTCAAGGACTTTTCGTGCGTATGAAAATTAATAATATAATTTTATATAATTTAACTCATACGCTTCTCTCATACGCAACAGTGTGACAGGGCCATTACATAGGCTGCCAAGTTTGAGTGACAGGCCGGTAAGTTCCATGCAATTAAAGGGGACCAGTTACCTAAATGAAAGCAAAATAGGAATGAAACATTCCTCCTAATACAATTAGACACATCACTCTGTTCTGGGCCATCTTTAGGGACTTTTTAGGATTTGGGTGGCATACTGGGTTGGATATGGGCTGATTTTTCTTATACTGTTAACTGCAAATTGATGCTTGCAGTACAGTCAGAAGACAACTGTGTATCAAACATTCTTGCAACCTTAGAGATTACTTTGATAATGATATTGACTTTGATAGAGTGATTGGCTGGAATGATCATGGTTTAGAGAGGTTTACTTAAAGATGGCATTCCTTAATCTTTATCAAGAAGTATAGCCCAGATTATTAAATTTCCTTCCCTCTTTTTAAGCTGAAGATGGGGCTTCTGGGTATAAATTTTCTCTCAGTAAACAACAGCCATGTCTCTATATCCAAGTGGCTCTATTTTTGTCGCACCAGTCCACAGAGCCAATTGCAAAAAGACATGAATTACTGAGAAGTGATGGAGAAGACAAAGACTAAATTTATGGCTGGATGTATGAAAATAAGCATTTCTTTGTTTCTTTTTAAATTTTCAGCAATGCATGTATGATATTTATATTTGTCACTTTGAGTTGTGGAATGCTACAGGCTGAGAATCCTGATATTTTCAGCTCGGAAATGTCTGACCTCCATCTTGGATCAAATCCAGTACAATTTACAATGAATGCATTACACTGAGATGCAGGTGTGGAGCCTGAACCAAAAGTTGCATGCAAGAAGTGCGTCAGATCCCTTCATAGGAAACTCTGCAAGGATCAGCTATGCCACTAGGATACAGATTGTTCTGTGATGACTGCTTTCAGGAACAAGGAAAGCCTATCCAATCACATCAAGGATTTTCTTAGCAATCCATGACACTGCTTCCCCTGTTAGTTATAAGGAAAATGGACACAGTATAGTTTACACCCTCTGGGATAATTTCCCCAACATGTTTTCATTTTTTTCCCTCCTGATTATGTTATTGTCTACTGGGGGAGTCCTTGCCAAACTCTCCCTCCCCTCTTTTCCCCTGTGTGGTGACAATACGCGGAAGCTGCCAACTGGGGCCTCTTTGGGTAAAAAGAGAACATTCTCTTGGGTGTCGTTTTCACATCCAAAGCTCCAAAACATGCCGTCACATCCTCACTGCTACCATGTTAGTATACAATACCCTTACATGACACAATGTGAGCCAGAGGATGAGGGTGTGTGCCTGCATGGCTGGGCTCACAGACAGATTTACACACATCGATTAAAGTCCCATTAGCAGAGCCGTGTTCCACTAACAGTCTGAGGAAATCCCTGCTCCTGACCAATACACACAATCTTTTCCATCACGTAGTTCTCTCGTCCCACCAGGACTGCACCACGTGGCTGTAGGAGTGTCCTCAAACACGAGCGGATGGTGACGTGTTCATTTTTTTCCATGGGCTTTCCCACCTTTCTTTCTATCCACTACTGAGCTCCTGTTGGATTCTGTATGCAAGTGTCCGCAAGCATGTGTGGCAGTGTGTGTGAGTTCTGTTTTTTACTTTTCAAGCACATATGTGACTGAGTACAAGTGGGTGTGTATGTGTTGAGTGTGTGTGGTGAGAGGCTTTGGAAGGAATTTCATGGGATGATGGGGTTTCCCTGTCAGGCTCTTGACAAACTCCACTACATCCCACGGAATTCCCTCAGATGTGGCAGACAGTGCTGTTAGTCTTTCCAGCCTCTTACTTTTTTTTCCTACTAAGTCTCTGATGTATAATCATCCTGAATTCCTTCCACGAGTGTCTTTCATAAAATTTGACCAATTCCCCTGTGAAAGAACTTTTTTACAATACAAGCATTAAGCATGTTTCAAACTAAAATCTCTCTGCTTCACCTCACTTAATACCACACAGACACCATTATTTATAGATAGATAGATAGATAGATAGATAGATAGATAGATAGATAGATAGATAGATAGATAGATAGATAGATAGATAGATAGATAGATACTTTATTGATCCCGAAGGAAATTCAAGCATCCAGTAGCAAGACATAATAAAGCAATAAAAATGTTTATACAATATATATGTTTCCAATGCAGTAACTGGTTCAACCGTTGATAAGCCTTACATTTGTAGGACCAAAATGTAGACCACCTTGTTCTGACTCCCAGAACTCCACATGAAGTTCATAGATGGTTTTGCCAAATTACAAATTTAGGCTGGGAATATACGATTAATTACAGTTAGTGGTTGTTTGCTCTTTGACAGTTTTCTTAAATTGAAGCAAGTTACTGCCAGCCTCATTTTTGTTGCCAAAAGGTGTAAGCCGTTTAGCATAAACTAAGGGCTGGTTCAAAGCAAAATATGTGAGCTGCAATGTAAAGTTTTTGTAGTTGGTTTCTTGAAAAAATGTGGCTTAAATATAATCATGAAATTTTCCTGTGGCAAGCTCCTTTTACTTTTGAATAATTTTCAGTGTTACACTGCTGTAAGGCATTGGCTTCAGTTCAGTTCAGTTCAGTTTTGTTTTTGCTTCTGCATTGCCCAGTCTCACCAGAAAACTTATAAAAGGTACATTTCTCCATCCATCCATATAACCCCTTAATTCAACTCAGGGGGTCGCTGGAGTCTATCCCAGCTGTCATTGGGCAAGAGGCAGGGTACACCCTGGATAGTTTTCTAGTCCACATACAGATAAACAACCACCCACGCTCTAATTCACTGCTAGGGTCAATTTTTAGAGTCATCAAATTAACTTGACATGCGTGTTTTTGGGTGGTGGGAGGAAGCTGGAGTACCCGGAGAGAACCCACGCATACACAGGGAGAACATGCAAACTCCACACAGAAAGACCCCAGCGAACCAGGAACCCACATGCTGTGGGGCAACTGTGCTAACCACCACACTATCATGTAGCCTAGTACATTTGTCCACATCCGTAAAACACAGTCGTGTCAGGATCGATGGTTATAAACGATTGAGAGACAGAAAAGAGATGGGTAGAGTCAAATGTGTGGAATGGATCTCAAACTGAGATTCAGTTCCTCCTCACCACAGCCAATGCCTCCCCCCAAGAAGGAAACCTCCAACCTGACAAGTAAGGAGTATCCAAATTAGTTTTCTCAGTGGACACTCCTGTTATCCTTCAAAAATATAACCAATCTTTCTCACAGATTCTGACCACCCCACCTGGATTGCTTCCGGCTGGACCATCATTCCTCTTTCAAAATAAACCCTTTTTACTGCCGAAACTATCTCTGGTGTTCTGCTTCAGAGTTCACCTTGTATTGGCTCACACGAGCCATGACAGAACACTCTGGCCAACAATGGAATCTGCAGACACTATGAAAAATGCTCTTTCTAAACAAGATGCTTTGCTTGGGGAACATGAAAAGGCTCTCCGAGCCGTGGGTGAGCAACTTATGGTCAACAACTAGCACCTAGAACAAGTCTTTGACCTAATTCAGAACATTCACGCTTATCTGTTCCTTCCTCTTCAGATAACCCACTGCCAAGCTCAGTCGCCACACCTCAAGCCGTACCTCTCTCCAGTCACGTTGTTACACCTGAAACGATCTTCCGGAATGCCTCCTCACCATCCCCTGAACCATATTCCAGAGACATAACTGGCAATAACACATTCACCTGTTCCTTTCCTAGTGACTTGGCTAGTGTCTTTCCTTGTGGGAAGTAAAGCATTATCTTTGGCCTTAGCCTTCTTTAATTCCCATCCTATTGATTCATTCCCCTTTGCTTCCTTCCCAGAGGAATTTATACAATCCTTTGGCAGTCCCTTTGAAGAAGGTTATGCTGCTTAAAGGTTACTAAACTTGCGACAAATTTGTGACCGAGATCGAGAACTCTTGCCACAGAGACTGGTTGACCGACTAATTTCTTACAAGGAGTCTTCCTTAAATCCTTAAACGATCAAATAAAAGACCAGTTGGCTTCAAGAGAAGAACCTTCATCTTTTGAAGACCTTGTTTCCCTCTCTAGTCACATGAATAACCACCTCCGAGAAAGAAGCCTAGAAAGAAACCATAAATTCCTTCAGCCTGTTTGGCACAGGTTGACTCATGACGCACTTCCCCTTCTGCCACCTATCTCTCCAGTTACTTTCGTCCAGCCACACTACAGACAGTTCCAAATCAATGCATATTTGCAGAACTTACACCAGAGGAGAGGCTCAGGAAAATTAAAGCGGACGAGTGCATTTATTGTAGCACTAAAGGACACTACTTAGCCTCTTGCCCAGTTCGCCCAAAAGAGAGAGCCCAGTGGAGTTAGGAATACAGGTGAGCGAGCAAGCAAACTCAGTCCTCCATGCTTAACCTTACCTGTAGTACTCCAAATTAGTAAATTTTCTCAGAATCTCCAAGCATGAGTAGAATCTGGTGCAGAACAGAATCTACTAGATGCTAGCTTGGCTAACCAGCGCAACATGCCTTTGGAGCCTTTAATCACCCCCATCTCTGTAACTGCTTTGACAGGACAAGTGCTTACCACCATCATCCACAAAATCCAGGCTCTCTTTCTGATGGTTTCAGGCAACCACCATAAATCAATTGAGAATTACATCTTTCCTGTTCCTAATACCCCGCTCATTTTAGGTTACCCCTGGCCGGACTTGCATAATCCCCAAATCAAGCGGTCAGATAGGAGAGTGGAGAGTTAGAATCTCTTCTGTCTTTCACACTGTCTCAAGAGAGTGTAGCAGGTACAAAAAAATTAAAAAGTATCATCCAGTTGGTGCATTAAAAAAAAGGAAAAAAGCATATAAAAACAGATGAATAAATAACACACACAAGCATACAAACAGTACATGTGATTATTGCAGTGATCTCTGAAAAAAAAAGTGTCCTCTGGGCCACTGTGCAGATGCTGTACCATACGCATATACAAAATGTGATGCTCTCAATGCAGCACCGATAAAAGGACACCAGCAGTCTCTGGGAGATGTTGTTTTTCCTCAGAACCCTCAGAAAGTGCAATCTGCTGGACCTTTTTTTTTAGCAGCTCCGAGGTGGAGGTGGAATGTGGAAGACCCAAGTCGATCATTTTGCTTAACAGTTTATAGAGGAGGATGGTGAAGTCCACAAAGAGCAGCCGCACGTAGGTCCCCTGATGCTCCATGTGGGACAATGCAGTGTGGAGGGCTGTGGCAACTGCATCTTCCATGGATATGACCGTAACAGTTTTTCAAAGCACTTCATCATCACTGGGGTGAGTGCATCTGGCTGGTAGTCATTTGGCGCGTTTCCACTAGCTCGCTTCGGCTCGGCACGGCACGGCACGGCACGACTCGGCACGACTCGGCGCGCTATTTGCGTGTTTCCACTAGCACGCAGTACCTGCAACCGGGTAGACTTTTGGTATCACCTCACCCCTGGTTCCAAGCGAGCCGAAGCGTTACTAAAACGTGACGTCAGCCGACTGCCTTCCACTGATTGGTCGATGAGTGTCGTCACTTTTCAATACTGTTTTGTCTGGTGGCCAGGAGCCTTCTCTGGCTCTCTTCTCTTGCCTTCTGTGCGACAAAAAGCCACAGGGTGAGCAGCAACACGAGCGCCTCGATGTCCTCCATGCTATCCTCCTCGTATGTTGTTGTTGTTGTTCTGGTCGCGCAGTCGTGTTACGACGACCCCCGCCCCCCCCCCCCCCCCCCCCCCCGCCCCCCACGTCGAGGAGGCACGAAGTATACTCGGTTGTAATGGAAACACAACCAAACCGAGCCGTGCCGATCTAGTGGAAAATGCACCAATTGAGACTGGTGATGTGGAGTTTCTTGCCACGTTTCTTGGGCAGGGGGAGTATGATGGAGGACTTCAGGCAGGGTGGGACAGTGGACTGGGAGAGGGACTGGTTGAAAATCCTGGTGGAGACTCCAGCCAGTTGGTCCGCACAGTCCTTCAGCATACATCCGGAGACGCCGTCAGTTCCAGCAGCCTTTCTTGGGTTTACGGCCCGCAGGGTGCACCTCACCTCATGCTCCTCCACTATGAGGGTGCAGCTTCGATGGGCCGCAGGGTGAAGTGTGGCTGTGTCTGGTTAGTCCGCCTCAAAGCGGGCTAAGAAGAGGTTCAGCTCCTCTGCCAGTGAGGTGTCACCTTCAGCAGCCCCAAGGTTGGACCTGTAGTTGGTGAGGTGCTGGACCCCCTACCACACCTGCCTGCTGTGGTTGCTATCCAGGTGGTCTACAACTATCTGGCTATATAGTTACTCTAGATGGCATTTCCTTGGCTCCTAGTACTAGAGTGAGGAATCTTGGAGTTATTTTTTTTTACCTGAATTTATCATTTGACGCACATAAAACAGATTTCTAGAACTGCCTTCTTCACCTTCATAATATTGCCAAAATTAGAATCATCCCATCACAGAGTGATGCAGAAAAACTAGTCCATGCATTTGTTACTTCAAGATTGGACTGCTGTAATTCTTTATTATTGGGCAAATTCTCTGAAAAGCCTCCAGCTGATCCAAAGAGTTCTGAAAAAAACCTAACAGGAGAGACCATATTTCTCTAGTTTTAGCTTCTCTTCATTGGCTCCCTGTGTCACGGTTAAGTTGCTGGCCCCCTCAAAATAAATCGGACCCAAGAGCAGAGACTGGAAACAGAGAGGATAAAAATTAACAGAGTTTATTGAACGGAGGAGGTGGTTGTAGACCGTAGGGAAAATCCAGGTAAGGCAGCATTAAACTTTCCCAGCCCCCACATAAGCCTCACAAACCAAAGCGACAACAACACAGCCATGATCCCGAATTCTATTCAGCCCCCAGAATAGAAATCTCTAATTGGTTTCAAATTGACTTTATCATTGAAGTGCCATGAGATGACATTTGTTGTTATTTGGCGCTATATAAATAAACTGAATTGAATTGAACAGACCCCCTTCTGGGCTATTGCAACCTTTAGAAATCCCTGGTAGACCCTGGTCTCACATTTCACAAGACTTCGTCCCTGCTCTGGCCCCTTCCAAAGGAAAGACTACCATCCTCTCCATTCAATTCAATTCAATTCAATTCAATTCAATTCAATTCAATTCAATTCATTTTTATTTATATAGCGCCAAATAAAACAAATGTCATCTCAAGGCACTTAAATAATAAAGTCCAATTCAAGCCAATTGGAATTCAATTCATTGTAATCATAATTATTTAGAAAATAATCCAATTCATTCATATAGAGCCAATTCAAAAACAATTTCCTAGCTAAGGAAACCACCAGATTGCACTGAACTTGTCTTCGGTCCAATCTCCCGTCCTGAGCGTGCCTGAGGCGACTGTGGAATGGAACGACTCCCTTTTAACAGGAAGAAACCTCTGGCAGAACCAGACTCAGGAAGGATGGCCATCCGCCTCGACCAGCTGGGGTTTAAGAAGACAGAAAAGAGAGGAAAAAACCCACTGTAACACCATTCAAAGGATACCTGTTGGAACAGGGAAACACGAGTTAATGACCACAATAATGTCACATATACATAATGTCATTTGAAAAATTAAACAGGGGAAAAAGAGAGTAAAGTGATGTTTCCATGTTTCGCAATCAAAACCTCTAATCTCTAATCCATTAATCCACGCTGAAGTGAATAAGATGATGAATTCAACAAGATGTTGGTGGTCAGCCATGACCCTTAAAGTAACACTAGAGAATATGGCAATTTTTTTCACTCTTTGTTGTCCCCTACTGCTGTCATAAAAGCAGATCTCTGTCAGACTTGCTCATACAGTGCAGCCATATACATGAATTTATTTTCATGTTAAAGAGGACACAAAGACACTATCGAAAACCCACAAAAATTTCAAGAGACTGTAATGCAAGACTACGTGGTGCAGGGCTGGAAATCAAAATTGTGAACTGCGATCCCAGCCCCCGGTACCTTGTGACTGTCTCAGGTTTGGGAATTTTTTTTAAAGTTTATGTACTTCAGAAGGGCTCAGAAACACATACTTGTAAGGTTCACAAACTTCTAGTTAATCTTTTTCTTCTCTACTAACTTCAGTAGCAATTTATATTACAACACAATAAGAATATGGTAACAGTGTGATAATAAAAAGGTAATAGTTCATTCTAGGTAACTGTCAAAGTAATCACTAAGAAATGACCAACCTCTGGCCAGCCCGCTCATACCCTACTATAATTAATTGCCACCTAGTTATATCAGACAGTGTGTTCACATGTTCATTTTGGCATATGTTACACTTTCAGAGATCCTTTAATATCCAATTGATAATCAGTATATTTTTAAAAAATACTACGCTGTACTCATATTTCTTTGGTTTGCTGCCAATACCTTCTGCTAAGGTATTTTTAATTTTTGAATCTTGTTGTTGGAAAAAAACAAGGAAAAAAAAACCTATCCAAGACAGTAAACCATAAAACAGCAGCAGGCTTGTCATTTACTCTTTTCCGAGTGGAAAGTTTTTTGCCTGTGATGTCTTATTTGTTGACCACATAGTCCTAGAGCCAAGTGGGGAATCCAAACCCATGATGCCTCCTTCCAAAGCTTCGAGACCACGTTGGGGGGTGGATCGTTATGTAACCTTCCATCAAAACTTTGTGTCGTCATGGCAACCTATCACTAACACCTTACAATTAAATGTAAAAGGGGAGACACCAGCACTAGCAGAAAAAGACCCTGGAGGGGGTGTTTGTGGCAGGACAGGACGTATGTCATCTGCAGAGAATTCTGGTTCTGCGTTGTGGTTTTTGAGTTATTTTGATAGCATGTGTGTTCGTGAGCTGGCAAGCATGTGCGTGCATGCATCTGGCTTTGCTTATTGCTCACTGACTAATTCTGTTTACCTCAGAAGGGAGATTGGCAAAGTTTTGATTTGTGTGCGAGTGTACATTTTTATGTGTTTTGTTTTAGATGCCAGACAGAATGTGCGCATGCATGCTTACTTATAGAGGCTTGCTTTGCAGGACTGCTTGGTATGGAATGAGGAATCCAAGTTCCCACCAAAGAGACAAGGGATAGGAAGCAGGAGCAAAAGATGATTGCTGCAGGATGCCTTAATTTAATTAACTCTGCGTTTTAAAGTAATGGCATTCAGTTTATACCTAATTTAACATACCAGTAGTAGTAGGCTAAATTGTTACTAAATAGATTGTAAGATTGACTTTCCTCATTAGTTGTTAATTGGCACTCGCAATGTCTGAAGGGAATGTGGCATGGTAATCCTGCACTGTAAAGTGATTTAAGTAAAGATATACTTTGTCACAGATTTGAAGCTCCTCTGACAAAAAAAATGGATAAAGTGGTAGGCTGCAACTGAACAATGCTTATATGATGCAGCTGTGTTCCATGTCATATTTAGTGGACTGGTTTAAAAAGAGGCCTATCGTTTTGTTATATGCCTGTCACCTCACCTCTTCTCTCCTCGTGTCTGTGCTTGTGTCATTTCTTTGCATATTGAGAGGGAGGGACAAAACATCTAAGTTGCAAATAGAGGAGTCATGTGGAGGAATTGAGTGTGTGCAAATTTGGAGATGAGATTAATGTTGAAATTCAGTTGAAATGAAAGTGCAAAAAGAGGAACCTTTGACTCAATACTGTTAGCACACAGCATGTGATGGTAAATGGTGGTGTTTGATAAAGTTTATAATCTGGCAATTTGTTACAAGCTGGTTTATGGGTTATAACTGTCATTTTGGATAGATCCTTCATTTACTATTGTATCAGCCCCAGTAATTCTACAGAGGGCTTATCACAGACCTAATCACAGAGTTGAACACATTACACCATGCATCTTCTGAGCCACAGAGAGCTGAAAATCCCTGATACGTTTACAAACTACCTGCTTTCAATTAACTCTTCATATTTCTGTACAAATTGAATAGTCAAATTCCAGCTTTATTCCTTCAGTTGTAATATTATCTTGCTTTTCTGATTTTAATTAGACCAACATTTTTCTGAAGGTTTTTGAAAACCAATTTTAAGAATACATCAGGTTTCTCTGAGAGCCTAATGCCCCCTGATGGCTCATTTCTGACTACTTAGACATGTTGGCAAGCCCGAAAACCTGGTTTCATCAGGGACACTACTAAATCCCATCTAAAGCCTGGATTTGTCTTTGATGGTACCTTTGCTGGTGTTACTATCAATTAATGTAGTTATATTGTAGAGACAAAAGCACTGGCCTTTGTTTAAGTAGATGTTGTTAGCATATGAGGCACTAGGAAAATATACACCATACTAGCTGGTCAGACAGGAAGAAGGGAACTTTGTTATTCAAAGGCAAGACTGAGTCACCAGAACTGAGGAGCACCGGTGAGGAAAGGCACAATTGTTCTTTCACCACCAAAGACCACACGACCAAGAGACAGAAAGTTTAGGAAAAGAAGGGAGAAGAAGAGAGATTAAGAGGCTGTTAGTAAAAGGACAAGGGTAGTGACACAAAAGACAAGTAAGAGGAGGTAATGCACACTGTAAATTAATAGAACCCTCCAGTCACCTTTCATTCTACCAGCAAATTGCTGCAAATTTTATCATTTACACAAACGACGGCTGTGTTGGAATGGCAAAAAACATTACTTAACAGACAGCTGAAGAAAAAAGTGTTGCAGGATTCATGTCTAAAACGGTGTGAAAGAAGAAAAATGATTTGGCATACAGAACACAGTGGATAAGATAATCAAAGTGTTGTCTTTCCTTCCCTTGATCAGATAGGTTCTCACACTAAAGCATGTCCAGATAAAACTGACACCCATCTTGCCTGATAACAAAGGCAGCCAGTGTGTGCATCCTCTCTATCCGAATGTTTTATTACTGTATCCAAGGCAAAGCAGTCGTCTATAAGTTTCCATCCTCCTCCTCCTCCCCGTCCTCCTTTGGAGCGGCAATTTCCTGAACCGAGGCCAGGAAACTCTGCGTCGGTCAGTTGGGCTGAGAGGCAAAGAGGATTGTGGGAAGGCAGAGTGGAGGGGTGGGTTAGGGATGGTGGAGGGGTGTGGGAGGCTTTATATAGACACTTCTATGGAGCTACACATTGGTTTGCTGATGGTAGTTGCTGAGTGTAAGAGGGAGAGGGAGAAAAGGAAGAGAAAGAAGTAAAAAGTGATTATGCTGGACTGAGATAATGTGACAAAAAGGGAGTGAGACACGGTGTAAAGGGAGATGGGGAGACTGAAACGGAGAAGTCCCAGATTGACAAGCAAAGCAATGATCCTGATAAATGACAGAAGACCAAAGCAACCGCAGAAACAGATTGACAATTAATGAAGCAACGGCTGACAGGCAACTCAAAGAAAAACATGGAGGCCCATTAGAGTCTGTCAGCCACTCATGGGTGAGTGAGATCACCTGACCCCATTTCTTCAACAGCCACAGCACAGTGGTGAGGAGCACTTGATTTGACCATCAACATTATAATTTCTTTACTCATATTTTGCTTTTATATTGTCATATCACAAACCCTGATTAACTCATACAGTTTTAAAAATATTTGACATTTTCCTGTTAAAAGGACACATCGATATACAGAATGTAAGGAATTTACAAAGCTAAATTAATAACTTTAAAAGCTACATTTGAGAACAAATCTGAGACATGCCTAGCATGCTTCACTAATATGCTCTTCATCATAACCTCCTCCAGCTCCACAGCTGCTGTTCCACAGCCTGACCTCTAACCTCAGTTTCCCTGCAGGGATCTGTTAAAAGAAGCTTTTGCCTCTTGTCAGACATGGTGACCGGGGACCTGTGAGGCCAAGATAACGCCCGTAATTTCATGTTCAGCTGCACAAACAAAACAATCCCACACTTCCTGATTGTTATTAATTAGCCTTAGTTTGAGAACTTGTGTTTCTTGTTTAAGCTTTCATGGCTAATTTGCACTCAGATACCAACTGCAAGAACACTGAAGTGCACCCTGCTCCCTCTTCCCGTTCCCTTGTTATCTGCCGTACACCACTTCCTGAGCGGAATGTTTAGGAAGGCTTGTCTGTCTTTGGCACAGTGTGAAGATCCCTGGCACAGCATGGTGTGTTTGTGTGTTTCTGTTTGAGAGCAAATCACACTTAAGAGAAGATGTGAGATTCCTGAGGCATTAGCTCATCTGAGGCTCAGTGCTTTAAACAAACTAACGGAGTGTAGGAAATTAAGTTTGCGCTATTTAGTGTGTTGAGCAGTAATGCGGATGTGCTGCTATACCTGAGCCACAGACTAGCTTTATGACAGCCAAGATTACACGTGAAAGTATAGAAGCGCATTGCCATATTGGTATCAAATTATAATGAAAAAAGTTTATTATTAGCTTTATATTTCACATTAATCAGGATACATTTCACAACAAGTGTTAAAGCTATAAGTTATAGGATGATAGTTTCATATAAACTGTATCACTTTACATTAATTGCACACTGAAACGAGATACCAGCCCATTTAGTTGCAAGCAGAAAAAACTCTCTGGTATTCTGGTAATTCTTAACACAAAAAGAGTAGAAATATGATTTTTTTTTTCAATAACTCCATGGAAGAGAATTGATGATATTTTATCTGCAATCTGCGTACAAAAGCAATCTGTCAACATTTTTTGTAAAATATATCTTACAATTTCAAAAAAAATCCATGAAATTGATGAAATTGCATTATCATGTATTCCTCCCACATAGAAAAAGACTTCCATTGTAGCTTAACAGGCCTCCTAATTATGGCTTACCTGTTACTGATTTGACGCATCTAGAGACACATAATACATCATTTTTCATCAAATGTCACCCTCAATTGGCTATAAAAGGAAGAAAGTGCGCTTTCACAAACACAATCAAAATACAGTCAAAACATTACAACAATAATACAGTTGCCATAGACGTTCATGAATCATATGGAGTGATCACTCAAAAAAACGTTTTTACTTAATTCTTTACCAATAATGTAAAATGTTGGGACAGGTCATTTTGCATCACTCTCAGCCCCCACAAATGTCCATTTTTTCAACACAGATGGAAAGATGTGCAGTTTTCCAAAAAGCTAACAAACCATGGACTTTGAAGATTATGATACGTATTGCTGAACATATTAAAGGTTCAATATCTGATCTTCTCTCACTATGCCTCTCACTACTACCCCGATGTTTGCATATTCTCTCAATATTGCGACAGCTATCAATAAGTTTTGGCCCGAAAACAGAGAGAATAATCTGTCTTGGAGGTCCGTTCGCATGTGTAAAAAGGTATGCCAATCATTGCATTTGGGCTGAAAACAGGCAAACTCATTGCTCTTCCAGCTGACTGGAGTAGTGCATTGATGTTTTAGACACGTTATAGATGTGTGGCTTTGAAAGAAGCTCTGAAGTGGACGGTGTTGGGAGTTTTTCGGCCACGTGGCTTCAAAATCTAGCGTTGTCTTGCTTTATATACATGCAGTTTTTAGGTTAGAGTAACAATCAATCCCCAATGCGAGTAACATATGTAATGGTAAATGGACTGTACTTGTATAGCGCTTTTCTAGTCTAGCTGACCACTCAAAGCGCTTTTAACACTACATGCCACATTCACCCATTCACACTCATACAGCACGTCGTAGTCTATACATAACTACGTGCTTCCTAATCCATTCACACACATTCATACACTGATCGATGCACCGATGGTAGGCAACGTGGGGTTCAGTGTCTTGCCCAAGGGGCACATGGTGGGCGACTGCTCTTCCTCCTGGGCTTTAGCCCCTCTAATGTGGCTTCTTCTTGTTTGGAATTTTACTGCATTTCAATGAAACAATGTAAATGCAATTGGATTGTTTTGCTAATTTTAGATTAGATATACTTTATTTATCCCACAATGGGGAAATTTACTATTACTAAATTTTGCATGGATTGCAAAGTTTTGTTTATGTCCCGTCTATGGAGAATTGTTGGAAATATTTACACACTTCTACCACTGAGTGACTCCCATGTTATGGGCTGTTGTTTTATATTTTGTCTTTTTAATTTAAAGTCCACAAAATACAACTAGGAGTCAGAGCACATGCTTTCTTGTGACTTCTTCATAAAGATTAAAGTCTGAGTATTTTGGTCATAAACTGGATTAATGAGAAGTAGGAAGGGCACAGAGAACAAGTGCTTTGATTTGCACCATTTCTCACAACCTGTCAGATATTAAATTGCAGTAAATATTTCAAAAGTCAGCTAACCTTTTTTACATTTGTAATCATGTCCTGTGATCAGTTTTGTTATCAGTTACTCTGGTTCCATGTTTTGTTAATATCTTATCAATAGATTGTTTCACATGATGTCTAGTACATGACACTAATTATGCTCCATGAGAAAAAATGTCAAAGGTTAGGTGAAATTAATCAAATGACAGAGAATTCTTATTTTCTTGTGGGAGACATTAAAAGACAATTGATGGTAACAAGCCAAAAGTGCCATGAGAAAAGCTCAAAACCTTTTCCACATGAAGGATGAAATTGTATCATGAGAGTAAAAGATGTTTAAGCAAAAACCTTTAAAATTTTGATTGATGATAAGTGATGCCATCAAATACTGTGCCATTACATGTGAATAAATAGATGAAAAGCTCCAATATAGGATACGTTGGGCTGACGTACCCCGTTTACGAAGGAAAATGCTCAGTTTGTATGAACTTGACAGAAAGAATTTCTGGTTCCAGCTCCCACTGATCCCACGAGAAGCCTTTGTTTGACTTTTGCTGGAAAATTTTTTATTTTTGGGTTAGAAGTGAAGTATAATTTTGGATGTGAAGCGTAGACATTTGCTCTAAGAATAGCCTCCATCACACACACATCGGAGTAGAATGTCAGAGCCCACGTGTCCCATGTCTGCTGGATTTAATTTTGTATGACCAAGGCAAAAAGAATGTCTTCTATAAAAGGAGCTGAAGGCTTCAGCTTGGTGCTGTTTTAGATCTGCAAGTTGAAATCCAATAATTCTTTTAATGATAGACTCTCTATCAGTTTAAACAAAACAAAGAGTGGAGAGAATGAGTTTCTGAAGGCTTGTAAATTTAGAAAGGGAGTTTATTAACATAATTCCAAACATAGAGTTTCATGAAAATTAACATTATCTCCATCCTTTTCACATTTTCTTCTCTTTTAATTGATGAACAAGTTAAATGGTCACATGACATGCTTTTGCATGTTTTCTGTATTGTTTGCTGAGTTAACATTATGTATATGTCACCTTAAATGTCACCCAAACCTCAAAAAAAGAGGTACACATGAGTTTTATCATTTCAATGCAGAAAGAACTTGTTTTATCCAGTAGTCTCGAACTCTCGCTCACAAGTCTTTTTTCCACAATTTTTCATGAAATTCACAGTCTGTGAAAGGCAGGATTTTCTTTTAAGGAGCACATGCCCATGGAGCTGGATTTTGCTCTTTATCTCCTATTAGCATTTTAAAAGTGGAAGTTGTGGTGATTGAGCAATCAGGTATCACTTTTCAGAAAATCATTCTTCGTCTTTGTTTCAAATTTGATCAATGACAACAGTAACAACACTAACATTTTATTTTCATCCGTCGACCGTATTGTTAATCCTATGTTTCATCATTTAAATAATTGTGCGTCCAGTGAGAGGTGTGGGGAATTTGCAGTTCATTTCAGAGACAAAATCGACAATATCAGATCAGATCTCGTTCAGAACCAATCAGCTGTATGTAAGGAAACACTAGAAAGTTTTGTCCTGGTTGGTGCTGAAATGCTGAGTAAGTTTGTAAATGACCTTGGATATAACCTTGACATGAAAAAACTTGGAGTCCTTGTTCTATTAGACTTAAGTGCAGCATTCGTTCAGCTGTCTTCACAGCCTGATTGGTATATCTGGTACTGTTTTTAATTGGTTTCAATCCTATCTTATCAACAGAGAGTTTTAATGAATGTTCATCTATGAGCTATAAACTGAATTGTGGTGTCCCCCAAGGCTCAATTGCCAAAATGCGTCCATTTCTCTCTAAAGCCAATACAGAGACACTAATTCATGCTTGTATTACCTGTAGGATTGACTACTGCAATTCTTTCTTTCTGGTCTTTCAAGAGAGTATTGTACCACTACAGCTACTACAGAACTCAGCTAAACGAGTACTGATGAAGACCAGAAAGAGAGCTCACATTACACTGGTTTTAAAGTCTCTGCACTGGTTACCTGTGTGCTTCAGGATTGATTTTGAGATTCTTTTATTGGTTTTCAAAGCTCTTAATGGTCTTAGTCCTCCTTATTGATCAGATTTGCTTTTAACTTATGAGCCAGCCAGAACTCTCCGGTCTTCAGATAGAGGTTTTTATTGAATTCTAAGGTTAGATCTAAAACTCATGGTGAAGCAGCTTTTTATTATTATGCTCCACACCTTCCTGAAGACCTGAGAGCAGCTGCAAGTGTGGACATTTTTAAAAGCAAACTTCAAAAAAACTTAAAACCCACCTTTTTAGCCTGGCTTTTGATTAATTTTATTAATAGTTTTTATTATATTATATTATTTTATTCTTTTATTAATTTGTTTTTATTTTTTGTCTGTTTGTGTATTTAGTATATTTATTGTATAATATTAGTTGTTGATGATCTTTTATTTATTTATTTGTGTTACTTATTTTTAGCTCCTTTCATTTATTTGGTTTTACCCAGTCTCTGGTGTTTCCTCACTGCAATTCGCTGACAGTAAGATGGCGCTTCAGTTACCATCCTTCCAGTATGTGTGGTGTGCATATGTTACCTTCAATATGTATGTGGGTATGTGTACGTGTAGATGAGTATGCATGTGTGTGTGTATGTATGTAGCCTTGGGTTTCACTGCTTTGTTTTCTTTGCTTCTATCCTGTAAAGCACTTTGTGCTACATTTTCTTGTATGAAAAGTGCTATATAAATAAAGTCTGATCGAATGATTGATTGATTGATTGAGATGTAATTTTGGTTATGAGGGCAAGTTGACCTAGCAATCTTGGGCCAGCAACACAGGTGGGAAAAGGTTTGTAATTGTTCAGTACACTTCAGACGGCAGGTTATAAACAGGAACCAGTGCAACACTTACGTCTGAAGCTAAAAGTTGAGATTGTTCCAACACTAAAAGGCCCCACATCAAAACCGCAAGCGATGAGGGAAACTGTTTAAAATCTCTGTTTGCTTTTTTTTTTTTTTACCAAACAGAGACAGTTGATCACACTGCTCACTTTGATGGTTGGTATTATAATCTGGCTTAAACACATATGGCTGGATCTCATGCTTGAAAATACAACGTGTTTCTCTAAGTGTTTTCTTATTTACGTGTTGTCATAGCTTCCTAGCTGGCAATCATAGTAGTGCGGGTTCACAAGTCACCCTTCCCCGCCCACCTCAGCAAATATCCATGCATTCAACCAATCAGAAGACACCTTAGCCATATCCTCCCAGCTAACTTCTTGGAGTTAAGAAGTGTGCGAAACTAATCTAGGAACCCAAGACTAAGAATTAAATGACTGGAAATGTTCGTGTCATGTCCACCTTAACCTCTATAGACTATATCATAAAACGGTTACTGTCCAATCTGACAAGTAAGGAATATTTAAATAACTCTTCTCAGTGGACACACCTGGCATACTTCAAAAATATAACCAAGCAAGGATTAACCTACCTCTCCTCTCTCTCAGAGATTCCAACCACCCACCTGGATTGCTTCGGTTAATCCCTGCTCGACCATCATTCCTTTTTCAAAATAAACCCTTTGTACTCACTAACTGTTTCAGATGTTCTGCTTCAGAGTCCACCTTGCATTGGCTCACACAAGCCGTGATACCTATATATTTAGAATCATCAGTGTTTAACAATTATGTTCATTTTTTTGTTTAAAAAAAAAAACTCTTCTATACAATCAATAAATAAAAACATAAAAGTATTTTATCTTGCAAGCAGCTGGATTTTCATAAAACTTGGCAATCTTGGTAGATTCATGTTTAGATTTAGGTGTAATGACGGACAATAATGGCAGCTCTTTGTCTTTGATTAATGATCAGTGCTTTGTTAATTTGTAATGTTAAAGTTCACAGGTGTTTCATCCAATCGCCAGTTTTGGGGTTTTTTTGTGAAGAAAAAAAAATCCCTTTTCCAAACAGTCTAGGGAGGTCAAAAAGTACAGACATTGGAATAAATTCTCTTGGCTAAAACTTAGAAAATAAATTTTTTCTTGATACTTTTCGAGTGAGACACACTCAGTTAGAGGCTCTCTTTAAAATGCAGAGTGAACGTATGGAAAAGTTGAAACAGAAAGTTGGTTCTGCTGAGCTTTGAAAGCTTTCTCGTAAACTCTAATGTCCCTGCCACAGTCCTGTGGGAATGATGCCACACTGATGACTCAGATCTGGTTGGTTGGCAGGTCTTGATAATCTTTAGTATCCCATAAGTTGCCATGGCGATCCATTCTTAGCTGAAAATGAGTGTTTAGGAGCATTGGAGTTAAGCCAATGATGGCTGGCATCAACACATATACAGTACTTCATGTCAACAGGCACAAGCACAAACATGCTTATTAAGGAGCTACTCGTGTCAGGACAAATGGTTGTATCTTATCAATTTGACGATAGCCAGGCGTCACTGATACTGCACAGGGAGGCAGTGTTCCCTCTGTTCAGTAAACAGCAAAACAGATTAATTGTCCTGTATATGGGGAAGGTGTCAGTCAAACAGAGCCTGGCTGCTGAGATCGACAGATTCCAGCAGATTCACGGCAGGGAAAACCTTATTTTCATCTTTTAGTTCATGCACGTGCTAAGCCAACTTTTCTCACAGCAAAATGTGGTATTGTGACGAACAAAAAAAACTATCATAATACTATTACTTTGCATTTACATGTAGATGGATACAAATACTGTAATTCTTTAATTTCACCGTATTTACCTTTTAAAGTAAGATATTCAAGTGGGACATCTGGTCCTTGTGCCCAGCTAGTTTTACATTTGGTTGGTTGAGGTTGTGGGAACAAAAATTGCAAAGGTTGAAGGAAAAACACCCGAAACGTTTTCTTCTGTGTCATTATAAATTGTATAGAATAAATTGTAGAAGTATTATTTTACAGCAAAAATAAGCTACCAATCTTTGGATGTTTCTACACACCAGATGTGTTTGTTATAAAGCAATGTCTATTTTAAACTTCTTTTTTTGTGTGTGTGTTTAGTAGCTGTAAGTGATGCTTCTGGCCTTTCATCCTGAATGCCATATTAGGGATCTTCTCTCTAACTTTCAATTATTTTTTATATAGAATAAATAAAGTTCTAGAGTGTGATTACTTGATTACAGCATTGCTGTTTGATGGTTAATCATGTACATAAGCCCATATAATGAAAATAAATTTGATCTAAAATACAAAGTTACATCCAGGTTACATAAATACATGGTTTTGTCATGTTTACTATGTTTATACCTTTAAACAATGTGTACTATGAATCTTCAGCCATCTACATAAGCAGTTGACACATCATGCAAATGTGGTAGGTGCGCTTGTGCTCTCTGAACATTCTCAGTGTAAATCACCCAGCCCTGTCTGCCACACCCACATTTAAGGTTTGCTCCCTTGCTTCAGCTTGTCAGTGCAGTTCTGTAAACATGCTTTAGGCAACTACTTTTCCACTTGTCAAGCTCAACCACTGTATCATTCCTTCAATCCAGACCAATTAAACCTGCAGAGGAAACAAACTACTGCGGTTCTGCTACAAAATTAAAAATGAAAAAATGAAAAAAGGCTTGCATGCTCTCTGATATAGCACTCTCATCTTTTCAGTTGTGTTTGTGCAGCATCTCATCTCTGTCTCTAGCCTGCCAACCAGGTCTTGTTGCTGATTATTTCTGTGTTGAAGGTCTCACCTGGGTGAGGATATCTTTATTCTCTTTGGACATTTCTGACAAGAATGGCCTTCCTTACTTTCTAAGAAAATGTGGGTTTGTGTCAATATTGTAAAACATCTAGCTTTGTCTCCAGACACCTTTCCCACCCCTGGAAGGCTGCTTCTTGAGATCCACAGCTGCTACTCCTTCCCTCCATTCTACTCCTAAGAGAAGACACTGAATACAGCCTCTGAACTCTGAGCCAAGCCAATCCTGGGCTCCAATCAGGTGTGTAGTCAGCCATCTGCTGCTCTCTCTTCCACTCCTTGTTTTTTTTGTTGTTGTATTTGTTCCAGGAATGTGTCTTGGCTACATGTATGAAACAATGAGACCTACGAAGTCAGAATTCCACCCTCTAACACTAGGACTAAATGGAGAAAGATTGGCTGTGTGTTACATTGTCACCCATGAACTTTAACTGGACCCAGCAAATGCTCTGCCAATGCAAAAATGAATAAAGCAGATACAATTCTTTGTGCACTTGTTAGGGGTTATGTAGTTATGTAATGGCAAAAAAAATCATAAAACATGATTTATATATATATATTTAAAACATTTCATTCAGAATACTATATTTGGAAATTTAATGTGTGAGCTTTGAGTCACATGAAAGACAATCTTTAATCCAAAAGCATAATGAACACAGTCAATGACAGCTTCACTGGTTGGCTGCAGTGTAAAAATATAAAGACAGGGGGTTCTTTTCATCTCATTGCAAGCAAAGTAGATTTGTTTCTCAAATCAGATCCTTAGCACAGACTGTCCACAATGCAAATATCTGCAAGTGATCAAGTCAGATTTGTGTATCCAGACATCACTAACCCATCCATGGGTTGCTCTTGTAACCCAGGTGGGAGTCAGTATCTACATAGATAACAACTCTGACTTCTTTCCAACAGAAGGCTCCTTCTTGATCTATGTCTCCACAGGCGCTTGGTCTTCATATCTTCTTCCAAAGTTCTTTACAAACAGCAGCACTAATTCTGCTCAGTGCTGCTTCTTCTCTGGATTTAATTTTGTTGTTGTCTGTTGCCCAGCAAGTGATGCAGCAGACACTCCCATAAGATTTCAGTGGTTGCAAAAGTTTGGACTGAGACACATCTGTGGAAATGTGATCAAAATTGCTTCTCAAACCACTTTTGGTAATTTGCTCTCCAAACTTTCTAAAAGTGGTCAGGAAACAATATGGATATGCCAACAAAAATGTTTCTGGACTGGCATTCTAAACAAGACCTTAGTTTCATAGATGTCTCTGAAGTTGTACCAAATGTTTCTGTAACAGAGAGTAACAATTTGTTGGTAGTCCATCATAGGACTTCTTCTGTTGCTCTACATTATTGTGTCTAGGTGATATGAAATTTTTTTTCTCAAAGTAGCAAGTTTTCGGAAAAGTGGCAGATGCTAAGCATATTTGATCAAAAGTATTCTTGAGCGCATGAGGTAAAGCAGTCTGCTTGGAACGAAGATCCTCAAAAGGTTTCTCAGTACCCAGTGAAAGTTCTCAAATAGATCTGAGTTTTGGAATTTTGAGTACAACTCCTTCATGTATCTGTTCCATGAAGCTTTTGACCTGTAAACTCCTCACATTTTTGTTCATCCTACTCAAAATGAGCATCCTGAAAGTAAGGTGGATATTTAATCCCACTGATCTAATCTGGAACTCGCCTTGGCATCTGTCCATAAATAAAGTAAAACAAACAGCTGCATTTGGTCAGCAGGCTTGGCAATGCATGCCAGATGTGGCCATAATGAGTGAATCGAGTTTTCCTCCTTCAGAAGAGAAGTTAAGTGTTTATTTGTGGAATAAGGTGGAAGGAAAATGGGAGGGGCCACCCCCTAAAAACACAGAGAAAGTACTGGGAAAAGGGAGAGAGAGGGTAACAGAGTGGGCAGTGTCTGGGACTTGATCGTCAGGCTGAAGCGAGAAACAGAAAGAGCAGAAGATTAAAGAGGAACTCAAAGTGAGTGAGTGAGAAATCAGGCATAATTACGGATGAGTCAGGATGATTTTACCGAGGGAACTCCATGGACTGGTGAGAGAAGAGTCAGTGTGGCTAGGGAGGGCTGCCTGTGACTCAGAGGAGGGTTGTTTTTTTTTGACTGGTGCTGTGATTGTTTCCCAACATGGCAACCGTCTGTTCACAGCACAGCAACCACTCCTTCCAAGTCTCCACTATTCTGAGATGTCTCAGGGCAATTTAGCATTTGGATTAAATAGAAACCAGATACTTGCCTTTATCATCAGCATTTCCCAGGCAATGCATTGAGTTGCAAGGGCTCTCAAAATATATGACTTGAAATATTAAACCTGTACAGTCCTGTTGCACTGTATGGACAAATTCAAGATACATTTTTATACCAATCAGCAACATTTTTAATTTCATACAAATGAATCAGCACAAATCCCCATCATATGCCGTATCTTAAATTGCAAATTTTAGCACACTATTTTGAGAGAGTAAGTACCTGCATGATGTTGTAAGAGCTGCTAACAACTGATCCCCAGTAGTCACTATCTTTACAATGTGGTGAAAAGGGTTGGGACTGGGATGTTATTTTGATGCTAGCTAACTAGCTAACAGCAACAGACTTTTGATTAGGTTTTGATGTCACATGCGGTGTGGCATAGTCTGATGTTTTATGTTGAAATGCTGTCTCCATTGTAGTATCAGGTACTTGCTCAGAAACATTTGAAAAGTTTTGGATTTATAGCTGCTAGTACAACAACCATAGTCTAATGGCGCTTTTCCACTAGCTCTCTTCGGCTTGCGCGCTATTGCGTGTTTCCACTAGCACGCAGTACCTGCAACCGGGACGATTTTCCGTATCACCTCAGCCCTGGTTCCAAGCGGGCCGACGCGTTACTAAAACGTGACGTCAGCCGACTGCCTTCCACTGATTGGGCGATGAGTGTCGTCACTGGAAGCGTCATAACGCGGATAATAAAAGCTAGCGTTAGCAACCGTTAGCTTACCTCCAAACGTCGTCTTTTTGAAGCTCGTAACAAAACTCTCCGGTACTTTTCAATACTGTTTTGTCTTCCGGCCAGGAGTCCTCTCTGGCTCTCTTCTCTTGCCTTCTGTGCGACAAAAAGCCACAGGGTGAGCAGCAACACGCGCAACCGTGTTACGACGACCCCGCCCACGTCAAGGAGGCACGAAGTGTACTCATTTGTAATGGAAACACAACCAAACCGAGCCGTGCCGAGCTAGTGGAAAAGCGCCATAATATTGTCATTGTTGGTACTAAAATACAGGCATACTCAGCTTAGTCACAACAGAAAATATGAAAAACGTACATTTGTCCAAAACATTGCAGTGTCACAATTCATGGTTGTAAATTGTGAGATGGTACCATATCCCTAGACTTTTTGTTAAGCTGTCGAGCGATATTCACTTGACGTGGATTCACTTGACGTGGACTTGAATTTAAAAAAATGTGCAAGCCATCAAGATGTAAATTTTTGTTACTGGGTAACCATGCATTTTGTAACATGTAGACCTAACCATGTATTTTTAAAACATAATCCTAACCATACTTGTGTGAGAGTGCGATAAAAAAATAAAGGAACTGCAAATGGGAGGGAAGTCCAAAAGAGCAGTGACTGTTAAAAAAATTGCAGGATAAATCAGCGGTCTCTGTCACAAAGGTGTTTAGGATGTCAAAAAGGTCCATGAATTTGAAAATTCTTGTTTTTTCCCCACGTCCACAAACTGTCATCAGTTTTCAAGGTGACGCCTCTCTTACCATACCATGAATGTCCTGGAAGCGCTTTAAAATTTGTTTCTGGGACAATGTCAACTACTTTGAACAAATTCCTTGCCCATTAATGAATTAGAGGAGCATCAAAGGAAATGTTCCAGAATTGATCGACCATTAAAAAAAGTTAACAACAGAAGCTAAGTGCATGCAAACGGCTGAAGACAATGCACTGTATTTGTCAGCGTGACCTGGGTCACTTGCTCTGTTTTTAAAGGGGAAACCCTCCTACAAAGTAGCATCATTAAAAACGGAGATTTCCCAATCTAAGTTAAAGGAATTCTTTGTGCCGTTTTGAAAGCTGTCCAGCAGGGGCTATTTTATGTGAAAGCATCATTCACATCGCAGGGTTAGATTTCTGTGGAAAATTACCGGAGGCTCTGTGTGTGTGTGTGTGTGTGTGTGTGTGTGGGTGTGTGTGTGTGTCAGCGAGCCAACGTGTCTATTGACTACTGGCTTCTCAGTTTGCCACACCCTCCATGTGTGTGTCAGGTGTGGATGTGCCTCAGGAATGAGAGCACATCAGCACACTGAGAGCAGAGAACCTCACACAGTTAGTAAAGAATGTTTTTTTTTAGGGTTTTTAACAGCATCATTGACCTACTCTTGTACTCCATCTTATATCAGTGAAGCTGGTCACAAAGGAAACAAAACACGTTTATTAGGCCTATGGCATCTTTTACCTGCATGGCAGAACAGATACCATATGTTAGGTTTTATCTACAACATTACTACCCCTGTGAGGAATCCAGCTGTTTCACAATAGCAACAGTTTTCACCACAATGGAAACAGGGATACTTGGTAACTTGATATCATTTCTGTGTTGAAGCTGGTACTACCTATAAAGGAAAACATAGAACCACACACAGTGAGTTTGCAGTTTAAAGGTTTTCCTGCATCCCTTTGAACCCAGGGATCTTATATTACTGACTACTAGTAAGTTCCAGCCTGCATGAAAATGTCATAAGGTCCATATGAAAATGACAATGAAATTGTACATGTCATTCTGTACATGTGAAAATGACTTGGCAGGTGACTGGTTGAACCTCCAGTCAGTCTCCATCTATAACAAATTAACTTCAACCAATCAGATCAATGGAATGGAGACAGTAAACTTAACAGCTGTTGAAACATTTCAGTAAAAGTGCAAAACTTCTTCACTACGGAGAAAAGCCCCCTTGCCCTTCTTTAATGAAACGCTCTCCGGTTCTTTAGCTGATGATTTGGACATGTGTCACACCTAAGATCTGCATCTAGCGATCTGTGCAGGACACAGATTGGTTTGAGCAACTGTGGATTGGCCACAAAGTCTGAGAAAATGATCTTTTTGCCTTTGTAATCTTGGTAATAGTACAAATCTCATAAGAATCCAGCTGTCTCTTAAAGGGAAAATTAGGGAGTGATCCATTTTAAGATCTTTATCTTGAATTAACGACACATCTAACAAGGCAACCCATAATCCTTTGAAAACTATGCTCACAATGAGCAACAATTCACCTTTTTATTCATACTAAATGACAATATTCACTGCAAATTGAGAAAGGAGTGAATTCCACCGCAGCAAGGTGCCAAGAGTTATATTAAAGCTGCAGTCTGCAACTCTTTTTCAAGCATAATGCCTGGAACTGTCCGGGGATTCTGAAAGTAGTACATTAAATACCCCAATACAAAAAAAAATGAGTTCTCTAGGTCCCCTATATGTCCCGCTAGGTCCCTCCAAAGCCAGCAGGTTTGTTTACAAAATTGCAGACCGGACCGGTAAAAGGTAACCAATCAGGTTTACGAGCTGGGCTCTGCTGCCTGTCAATCACCGATTGTGCACGCGCGATACAAGGTAGGCTCGTCCCCACGCTTATTTATCTGGACTATTGAACTTCATTACGGGCTAGTCTACTTACTGTGTCTTCCATGATCGCAAATGACAGGTGAGTTGATGAATGAGGAGTCGTGTACGCGCATCTGGCGTGCACGTCTACGTGCACGAGTTCTCATGTGTTTTGATGGGGCGGGACAGGAAGTTGAATAACTTTTTATTTTTCGGTTAAAAAATAAGCATTTCTTGCATTTTGCGACTACGGAGGTCACCGTTTTCAACTTCAAGCGTTCTGATAGATCATGTAAACTCTTAAAATGCCAAAAATTAGGACTTTACGTATGACAACAACAAATCCTGCAGACTGCAGCTTTAAGGGATGTTTTGTAGCATGTTGTAACTGTAGTTTTAATCAATTTTAGCTAAGCATTTTGTTGCATCATGGTAATTCATACCATGGCCTCTTAAAATTCCTCGCCTAAACCATGGAATAGTGGCATAACAGGAAATAACCCACAGACCCCAATTTTGCAGAATCTTCCAATATAAATGGTTTTATATAGCAGCTATTTCAAAACTAAAAATCTGTAGGGGTGCAAATCCTAAGATATCACATGATTCAATTCAATTCCTATTCCTCCGTTTATGATTGCATTAAACATTTCTTTTTGATTTAAAATCATTCATGATTCACTACAAAATAAATCTAATGTTGTATACTATTTAATTCCACTGTGTAAAGAAAAAAAAAACACAGATGTAAATGTAAAGTGTATAGAAGTTTACCAAGTTTTATATTTAAAAGGTTGATCAGATGGTTGACCAGAGTAGTGGTCCCCATTTTTAAAAAGGGTTTTTACTACTCAGCCTCCCAAGGAAAGTTTACTTCAGGGTCTTGGAAAACGAGGCTCTGACCAATTGTCAAACCTTGGATTCAAGAAGATGTCCACTCTTGTGGAGTTCCTGAAGGCGTCATGAGAGCTTGATCATCCAGTTTACATGTGTTTTGCGCACTGTTGGGAGAGCTGCAGGAATATGGGGTATCAAAGTCACTGTAACAGGCTATTAGGTCCCTGTATAACCCATTTAGGCCGGGAAAGCATTGCCGCATTTCTACCTTTAAGGCCGGTAGAATAACGCTGTTGCGTTATTCTACCTTTAAGGCCGGGAAAGCGTACACGTCTTTTTTCCTGTATAAGGGTTGTTTTGCACCAATTATTGACCTCTGCGCCAATGAAATGCATTATAATAGACATGTGAGAGTGTCGTCATGTTCCTCGTGTCATTGTTTTGAAGTTAAGTAAGTTACATCGAACAAGCATGGAGGACTTTCAGTGGGAAGACATTTCAGACGGTAGCGATTTTGAGGAGTTTCTTGGCTTTGATGATGCTGATGAACGTGCTGACCCAATTGATTGAAATTTATGGCTAGCACATATGTTTGAAGATGATGATAACGACGACGAGGATGATTTTGAAGGGTTTGAATGTGAGTGGAAGACTGACAATTACCACCGTAATCGACGGAGAGATTTCAACCGCACACCAGGGGTGAAAGTCGATTTACCTGCAGATGCCACACCGTTGCAGGAATTTTGTTTCTATCTGCTACAGAGGCTGAGAAATCAATCATTTAGTAGGCGTTGACACAATCGCTGAATTTCCAGAAAAACTTCAGGTTTTAGGGGGTCTTTCTGAAATCGCCCATAGGTTTTACAGGCATTCTTTTCCAGGCGTTTTAGGCCTAAATGGGATAACCAAAGCAAAAGCTGTGTCCACATATTTGGCACAAAGTCGAGCTTGTTTACGGTGCTTGTAAACAAAGGCTCCAGAAGGTCACTGATCCTGTTTGTGGTTTTCATGGACAGAGAGGGTGTCTAGTTTGGGTACCTCAGGGTTGCATCTCTGCTTTTTGCAGATGATGTACTTCTGTTGGCTTCTTCAAGCTACGACCTTCAGTGGACACTGGAAAGGTTTGCAATTGTGTTTGAAGTGGCTGGTCAGCCCCTCCAAATCTGAGCCATGATTCTCAACTATAAAAGAGTAGAGTTCTCCCTCTGGATCAGAGATGAGTCCCTGCCTCAAGTGGAGGAGTTAAAGTATCTCAGGAACTTGATCATGATGATTACAATTAATTGAAATTCCAATTGGCTTGAATTGGACTTTATTATTTAAGTGCCTTGAGATGACATTTGTTGTATTTGGCGCTATATAAATAAAAATGAATTGAATTGAATCATTGGAGACGGGAAGTTGGAGGGAGAGATTGGGATTGGGCCAGAGGGTGAGAAGCTATCAGGACTCGTCTGATAATTAGATTTTCCCCACAACCCACATACCCACCTTCATCTCGTTTGTCAAGGTAACTGATCCACACGCATTGGTGCATCACTTAATACAACTTGATAAATTTGGGTGGGTGTTTTAACTTGTGTCTTGTGACTTGTTTCTTTGTGGGTCCCCTCCAGATGTTTTGGTTTATTACCAGCCCAAACACCTGCAGGACAAATGAGATGGAAACTCCCAGTTTGCCTATATGTGAGTCTTTGTCTGTCTAGGTATGTATTGTGTGCTATTCCTGCACTCACTTCCAGTGATAGCACAGCATGACAGTGGATGGACATTGTGATCATTTGTATTGAGAGCACTGCTTTTTTTTTCTCTTTTTCTATTTTATTGTCTTGCTGCCATTGCATATGAAGAAAACATCCACATGTCACACATAAGTTAGTAGAATGATGTCACATCTGTCAGGAAAATGATTCAGGAGGTTTAGCAAGATACTTCACTTGAGTTGTTTCACAAATTGTGTTTTTGCCAAGTAAAAGCCAAGCCCTCACATTCCTCCGGTTGATGGAGGGTGATGGATAATATGACGCTAAAATAAAAGAATAATAAAAAAGACATCTTTAAACATTTATTCAGTGATTCCAGTCAAAACTGCTGTGGTTTGGGATACGGTTTGTGGGCTGGTGCAGATGTGAGTCTTTCTCTGTGTGTATCAACGTTGAGAGGAGGATGTGCTGCTTCTCCTTGAGGAGCTGGGTGTGTCAGTCCAGCCAGCATTTGTGTCAAGGTTGAAGGCATGACAAAGATTTCATGGTTGGAAGAAGCTGGAACTTCCTGAACGATGAGGCTTATCCATTTATTTATTAAAAATCTACTGCATATTGTTATGTTATAAATGTACAGATTTGATGTTGACTGATTATTTTTTTCCCTTTTTAATTTAACAACTTGTTATGCTTCAAAGGACACTTTTTTTCACAAGCTGACACAATTTCCTGAGATCTTAATAAAATGCCTGTGACATGCTCAAAATAATTCAGAAAGACATCATTGCAGCTCCTTTTTCATCCATTAATTTCCTGTCTTTCTAAGGGTCTGCCCTCTGTTTACATCAGTAGTTGTTAATAACCCTTGAAGCACATCATTACAGAGCTCAGACAGCACACCATACTGACAGCAAAATGCTTGACTCGTCAGACCAGACTTAACCAGACTATTTGCATACACTTATTTGTTTACAGTTTGACCACAGACAGCTGGTAGGATACTGATCCTTCTTTTGGGCACAGGCTAGTCAACAGTCATGTTTAACTAAAAACCTTTTTAGCAGCTTACATTAAGAGGTTTTCCTTATTTGGGTAGTATTTCACAGATATGTATTTTGTAATGGCAGTTACCAGTGCTGTACTGATGATGCATTAAATGACGATTTGGAAACTACAATAACAATAAGAGCAAGAGTTTCAGCTCTCCAACTTCATCTGAGGTTGAAATTAGGAAAAGCTAAAGAAGTAAGAGGCTTGATGACTTTGCAGAGAGACATGTTGTATGTTTCTCTTGCAGATGTGAATCGTTCACCAAATGTTTGAGTTTTTGTGGTTGTAGTGATTTCAGACAAGTATAGAATAGAATAGAATAGAATAGAATAGAAAAATACTTTATTCATCCCCCAGTGGGTGAAATTCAAATTAGTCAAGTAGCTATTTTTTATATTTATAATGGTTGTATATAATAATAATAATAATCATAATCATAATCATAATCATAATAATAACAATAATAATAATAATAATAATAATAATAATAATAATAATAATAATAATAATAAATGAATAAATTAATTAATTTGAGAAAAACATGTCAGCAGTCACTGTTGAAAAAACCTTATGGCCGTGGGGACAAAGGACCTCCTGAACCTTTCAGTACTGCTGTCCTCCTCTGACCTGCCAGGATGCTTTGGAGGGGATGTTTATTGTTCTCCAAAACAGAATATAATTTCCTCCTCATCCGTTGCTCCACCTCAGCATTGAGAAGGTCTAATACAGAACTGGCCTTTTTCACCTGATTGTCCAGGCGACCACAGTTTTTGTTTGTAGTGCACCTCCCCCAGCAGACAGCATAGGTCAGTGCACTCTCAATGATAGTGTGATAAAACAGGCAAATCCTGTCACCGCAAACATTGCAGGACCTGAGCAGTCTCTGGAAGAAGAGACGGCTCTGGCCCCTCCTGTACACTGCTTCCAAGTATATGCTCAAGCACAGGAAAAAAAGGTATGTTTCTCCCATAATATCTCTCCTTTAAAGAATACAACTTGTGCGCATCATTTCACTGATGTTATTTCACAAGAGGGTCCTTAAAGCTGCAGTCTGCAACTCTTTTTCAAGCATAATGCCTGGAACTGTCCGGGGATTCTGAAAGTAGTACATTAAATACCCCAATACAAAAAAAAAAAGAGTTCTCTAGGTCCCCTATATGTCCCGCTAGGTCCCTCCAAAGCCAGCAGGTTTGTTTACAAAATTGCAGACCGGACCGGTAAAAGGTAACCAATCAGGTTTACGAGCTGGGCTCTGCTGCCTGTCAATCACCGATTGTGCACGCGCGATACAAGGGAGGCTCGTCCCCACGCTTATTTATCTAGACTATTGAACTTCATTACGGGCTAGTCTACTTACTGTGTCTTCCATGATCGCAAATGACAGGTGAGTTGATGAATGAGGAGTCGTGTAAGCGCATCTGGCCGAGTTCTCATGTGTTTTGATGGGGCGGGACAGGAAGTTGAATAACTTTTTATTTTTCGGTTAAAAAATAAGCATTTCTTGCATTTTGCGACTACGGAGGTCACCGTTTTCAACTTCAAGCGTTCTGATAGATCATGTAAACTCTTAAAATGCCAAAAATTAGGACTTTACGTATGACAACAACAAATCCTGCAGACTGCAGCTTTAAGTAAACCAAGTGCACTCCAAATGCCCTCTAGCCACCCATTATTGCTTCAATGCATTACATATCAAAACAAAGAAAGGCAACCAAGTTTCAAAATTTCAAAATCACAATCCCAAAACTCTGCCCCAGACGAGAATAATCCCAGCATGAAAAAAGGGCAAACCTTTTGTTAATTTCCATTTAGTCAAAAGACTGGTGATCTGAGATTCTAAGTCAACAGGATTTTCCCAATTTCCCCTGAAGGCACAGCAAACAAACAGCCCAAGATTGGTTAAAGCTCATTTACAGTAGATATTCTATACTCGTTGGGATTTTTATCTTCCCTTTCAACTGCAAAGAAGAGCAACATTTGTCTTTGTCACGACTAATGCCTAGTTGACTCACAAAATAACGCAAGAGCAGACGCTGAAAGTTTTGGATAAAAAGACAGGGTTTATTTAAAGATGTGGCAGGAGATGTGCTGAACAAGAGAGTGGAACCAGGAGAACAGGAATCTCTGATAGCAGAGTTAGATGGTTAGAAATGGTCTGAGAGAGTGATTTATCCAGGTAATGGTTTGGGTTTATCCTTACTGAGTCCAGGTTGGTTCCAGAGAGGAGGGGTGGATGCTGGCTGTGGTGCAGTGGTACTGAGTCAGCGGTCGGGTGAGCAGGTAGGTTAATTTGGAGGTTGGTCAATGCTAGATCCTTGGTGTGGAAATCCACAACAAGGTGAGCAATGAAGGAATTAGCAATGGGAACACAGGAGGACAAGGTAAATACACAAAGGAAGATTCTTAGCATGAGGCACAGAAGCCAGCCGAATTACCGATGAAATAGTGAGACAATCTGACGAAGACTGGTTGCTCCTGCAGATCCTTAAGAGGGCGTCTTGACGAGGGCAGATGAGGAACACGAGAGCAGGAGCTCAACCAGACTCCGCCCTGAGCTTCCTGGAAAACCTGCTCAACCTCACCTAAGACTCAGGAACCAAAAAAACACCACAGCCAAGCATGATCATGACAGTTTTATGTAAGACTTGTAACACTGTTGTGGACGAACACATAATGGTGCAAGAGAGGAACACTAGATGGACCAGTAGGTTCGACTACAGGAGCACTGTGGAGAGTTTAAATGACACACTGAGGCAATGGGACAACTTTGAATTTATGCCGGCTTTATATAAAAGAGGATCATATAAAAGTTGTATGAACAGTTAAAGCACAATAACATCTCTTGGCATCATAGACAATGATATCAAAGATAGTTTCCAATAATCCATTTTTTTGGCCAATTTTTCACAGGAATACTTCACAGTCCGCAATCAGGATTTCATCAGGAGTCTCTGTCACAACAACCTTCTTTTAGAAAAGAGGATATCCTTTGCACCCAGACACAGTCCCAAAAAATGATAAAAGGAATAAAATGAGTCCAAAAGTAAAGAAACTTGTCAAAGTCAGTAAATGTCTACAGGTCACAGATTACTTTATCCAATGATCACAGAAGAAATTGCGGTCTCTTTCCACTAGATCCAGGTGGGAGGCTCGCCATCAAAATCCGTATCTGAAATGCAACTGAAAGACACTGGTGCTGTTGTGGTTATAATCAAGGAGTGCTCTCCACATGCCCCCATGCTAGCATGCCCTTATTACGCACTACCTCATAAAAGAACTTTGTGTCTCATGAGGACAGCAGCAAGCTTATGCAGTGTGTCTTTTGGCAACAGTTGAGTAAATAGCAAGTGATATGGAACAAGAGTAAGAAAAGTTGGCACCCTACGTGTCTACAGCATTGTGAAAATCTCCAGCTGCACTACTGAGTGATTTCATGAACAGTTTCACCTCTGAGTCAGTATGCACAAAGGTTTGACTGTCTGGAGCTGAAGTCTCACATTAAGGCATAATGGCCTTTCTATTAACATCAAGGGAATTATATTGTACAGTAGGATTTTGTGTAAAAGAAGAGAGGTATGATTTGTTGTTGTTTATTGCAGCAAAAGTCTTGCAATGCTTTCAAATGGACTGTGGCTGAACACATAGTCACAATGGGCCACTTCTCAGTCACAATCTGCGACATTTTCTCAGACAAAAAGGAGAGCAGCTTTATTGGGAAATTGGCTGTAATAATATACAATGTATGCGAGTGGATATAGTAGCAGAGGAAACAACGGACATTAAAGGCAGAAACCAAACAGACTGAAAATGTGGCACGAGGACGTCATCAGCATGCTAATTTGTGTATGTCATGGAGCAATAATTAGCGGCTTTTTTTAGCAGAGTTTAGCTATATTATATTAAAAATAGTTGATAACACGGTTTATGAGGATCTTGTTTGCTAATTGGTAACAAGTAAACACTCCAGAATGATGCTTGCACTGTTTGCTGTTCATATCTAATAAACAATGTGTCAGAGACACCAAAGGACACCTTACACCAGGTGCATAACCAATACAGATCCCATGCATGCACCTGTTCCTACACACCCATTGAGACTCATAAAGTAAAATGTGCACACCTCCTTTTTCTTCAAACAACGTGTACATATGGTCTTGAAATGTCCTAAAGCTGATAGGGTGAAATGAAAACTGAGGGGGAAAAAAACACAACGGAATCAATAATGAGGAAAAAGCAACTGTTGAATGGAATAAAATACAATTTCACAGAACTTGCTCTTTGGTATGATTGTGATTTTTGCCTGATTTATTTACAGATAATTAATTTTCACAGTATACACTTGTTTAATTGTGGGTGCTATGACTAACTGTGGCCATTAATAACGATTGTGTGCCACCGCTCTAGTTGGAAGCACCTTGCCAATGTGACTTTAAGAACAGAAAAAGCATTTACAGATTGCTCTGATTTACCGTCACATGATGATAGTTGGCTCTTGTGCCACTCCAGGGTTCCAAAAGCTAGGACCTAGCAGGAGCTAGGTCTCCTATAGCACTGATGTTGCCTTAGTTAGAGCTGATTGATTCTTTGCCTCCCATTTGTGGTCCGACCATCTTTTTTTTTTCCCCTTTACCTCAAAGAGTTCATGAATACATAACTGAGATCACCAAATAAGATCAATTTTATTTTCTCCACTTCTCTGAGTGTCTCGGTAAAACTGCAGTGCCTTTTTATGTTGCCATGTCTATTTATTTAGTTACAATATTTTTATACCCAGATGATTAATTAGGGGAGTGTCCAATGGCTTAAAGTGGAAGTGGAAATCAATACAACCAGCAAAAGTTCCAATTTGAAGATGCGTTCTTGATGAATTGTTCAAGCCAATTTATTTTGAAAGTATTATTTAAAGCGTAAAAGTCTAAAAAGCTAAGTTCTTTTGCCGTTGTGTTTTTTGATTTGCCGTTGTGTTTTCTCTTTTGCCGTTGCCATTTCTCTTTTGCAAACAAAATTTCTCAAGCCTAATAGAAATCAAACAGGCATTGTAAGTTAAGGAGAAACAATATACTGGTGCTGTTGTGCTGACCTGTGTCCCATAAGGGTTCCCTCTTCATTTTCAATCATATTGAGTTTTTTTCAGTAACTAATCATGATATAATATTTCTTATGAGAAGGTAATAGGAATGTCCTCACAACTGATGCATCAGATAGCTCAACAATTGTCTTTCTCCAAAGGTAATTGTGCACTTCTTAAAATATTTTCATTTGTTCAGTGAAAAACACATATTTGTAAGTGTTGTGTAGATTTTCTTCTCATGCCTGAATGCTGCTCACTAAAACAGCTGAATGTGTTGCTATTTGTCTTTCAGTTCTGGTTTACTCAACACTGGAAACAGTGTACCAACGAGGTGCTGTGCATGATTCAACAGCTGCTCTGCATACCTTCCAATGCTGTCATCCCTCATGTTCATATGATCAGCAAGCACAAACTCCCTTTCAAGAAGAGAGAAAAACATTGGTGTCTGCCACACAGCTGAGGCCAACACTCATCACTTAAGAGTGTAATTCTTTGTCTGCCATCCGTGAGAGGAAATTACATCCCTTTGGCACAAAGCGTGAAATCTCTATCAGCCATAGGTTGACAAGGTGTTATGAAAACGATTAGAGGAAATACAGCTCAAATGATGTAGTTGCTTTTTTCTCTTTGCATTAGTGACTTTGAAGTTTCACGAAACACAAGTATTTTACCCTGCACAACCACTGACATGAGCGATCATCTTACCCCTAAGGACTCTGCTGTTCTTAGTGTTTATATTTCAGCCAAGAGGAGGAAAGGCAGTGACAGGTGCTCACAGTCTTTCTGCTAAGTATGAGGTAATCTTCTGCATTTTTAACCATGTACGGTGATGAAATAAGAGACTTGTCACAAATAGGGGAAATAGCTATTCATTGTAATTCCTTGCAATTACAAATTGGTGTGTGATTAAAGCTACAAAGCTGACTTTTCTGTGTTTGGTGTTTCACTCACAGCTCTGCACAATTCTCAGAATGAACAATGTTCACTTTAGCCCCTTTCACACTGCGACCCGCTACCTTAGCAGGTCCAAATTGCACCTTCGACCCGCGTCGAGCAATGTGAACGCTTGGCGTGTTGGTGTCGCCTGAAGCCGAGTTCAGGGGGCGTTGCCTAGTGGCAGAGCTTCACACGAAACACATAAAATGCTGGGCGTGTACAATGACGTAGGCACAAGCCATGCATCGGAAGTAGAGTTAAATACACCTTGAGGACTCGTTTTTGCAATTGTATATGCAGTTCATGGAGATGTTATTTTACGGTGTGTGGATGGTTACAACGTGGGATGCCGCCGAAGAACATATGCGGAGAATACACGAGCACTATAGTCCCCGAAATGTGGCGGTAAATAACGTCCTCTGCTCGGAGGCTGAGGAGCTCGCGGACCTCCTTGTCTCCCCAGTTGGCCATATTAAAAAATGTCTCGAACTTAATGTAAAACAGAGTGAAACTTGTCTTCACCTGTCGCTGTTGTTCTGAATCAGCTGTCCATTCTGTCTTTTAAACTCCTCATGTCACGCCACACCCACGTCCGACCCGCGTCGATTGCGTTCACACCAAACTCGGCTCGGTAAAAAGACTGGGGTCCGACGCGGGTCGAAAGGCGAGTCGAGTTGACGCGGCAGCCCGGGTCGGCAGTGTGAACGCAACAGCGGACACGCTAAATTCGCGCGTTAAACGCGGGTTGTTCGGCAGTGTGAAAGGGGCTTTTGTCAGCTTGAAGAAGTTCATCATTACCTATGAAGAACTGTAAATCCTACACATGTCAATTCTGGGTGATTGCAATCCTGAGGATTTCAATTGAACTCTCCCCAGGGCTTTCTCATTCTATGTTATTTTTTTCTGTAATAGCATTGACATGCTTCCATTTCTGTGCATGCCTTTGTTTCTTCACATCAGTGTTCACCTGTTTCCCAAAGAACATTGAAAAAATTGTGCTTGGTGAAAATATATTGTAAGTATCCACATGCCAACTTTTTTTTAAACCTGGACCTTATCTCTGGCATTAAATACGTTCATCTACTCACCGATAACAGTTTGGTGAAAGTCGGCCTCCTTCGGACGCTATTTAGATCACTCGAGATCCGCATAGGCTATATCCATATAACGGGAGTGAACAGGGCATTGACAACACAGCCTCTAAATAAGGCATTATCTGTCTTTATTTCACCAATACTTTAAGACCAATGAATTAATGAACGTGTATTATTGCACGGTTAGCTCAGAGCTGCCGTGTTGTTGTCATTGGGGGTTATCGGGGGGCTTATGGGGGCTTTCTACTAACGAGTCTGGTGGGATAACGTCATCGACGCGTGCTGCTGCAGCACAGCTTATTTACTCTGTGCTCTGTGACGGTCGGCTAACTTCACACGGAGTTTGCTACTGCTAGTTAAGGTCCAGGTTTAAAAAAAAAAAAAACTTCCCCTTTAAATATTTGGTGAAGAACTGCCACTTTTAAGCTGGGTAGCTAGCATTTGCATTTGCATTTGCATTTTCATTAGCGTTAACGACATATCCTCCTCATACTGGCTGAAAATTAGCAACGTCACTTACTCTGTGACCCAGTGGGGTTTGAGCATGTGGGTTGGGTTTCATTGCATGAAGTACCATTGGCTGTGTGAGTTGGCTGTGTAGACTTTAATTTATTAATGTTAGCAGTCCACCAAAATATGTTTCTGAACAAAATCATTAATTTTGTTACCTTGTAGAATGGGGTGGCTGCTCTGCTGCTACATCTTCTAACGTTTAAAAAATAAAAAAAAAACAACAAGGTAGCCTAGTAAACTTGTTGTTCTGTAGGATCAAATTTGTGTTTTTTGAGCCGCGTGGTGGCCATGAAGAGGGCATACGTAGCTCCTGTTGGAAAGGGCTTTACGATGGTAAAGCATACCTTAATAATTTTGATCACAAGAATGAAGTGATGTGTTTGAAATAATTTCTCCTCAGAGCACTCACACCCCTCTTAAGGTCCCAGATCTGACATCTAAATGAAAATACAATGACATACATACATTTTTTTTTTGGTGATGGTTGCTGCTAAATGGAATGAGGATTTTTTTCTGTCTTTGTGTGAGATGCTTAATTGAGTAGAAGTCAACTGGAATGAGATCTCATGGCCATTCTTATGCCCCTCTGCATCCTCGCTGGCCTTGCAGAGGCACTGAAAGTGGATCAAAACTCTTTCTGGGCTACACCTGGGTGTGCCAATAGCTTCAATAAACATATCAGTCTCAAGGAAGAAGTACTTTAGTCGAAAAATTCTTTCAGATGAGTCCAAGTAATCTTTGCAGTCCCTAGCTTAGAAAGATTTTGTCCATAAATCATTTCTTCAAAGCGCATTAAAACATAAAGTGAGACCTACAGCTCTTGAGTTTAATGACTTGTCAGTTTGTGACATGCTGAAGGTAATTCATGAATTAGCTTGGTTTACATGGGCACGCAGTGCAAGTATTCAGTAGAAGTATTAATACTACCCAGCCCTGTGTGACGGGCACAGACACGCAGGTTTATCAGGATGCATTGCTGCCAAAAACTGCTCCTGTCAGTTTTTATGATGTTTATGTTCCACTTATTATGGCAGCAGATAGTCTTTTTACTTCCCTCAAAACAGTAGAAAATGTGGACATCTAGAGTGTTAATGAGAGTCAAAGCAGGTGGTCAATACATAATTGCCTTTGGGGGGAAAAAATAAGAACAAAAACTTGCTCTATTTATTTATAACTTTATTTTTGAAAGGCTCTCTCAAATAAGTGTCTGCCCATATTCTGAGTGACTATTTACACACTTTTGTAAAAGATTACTCTTTGGGCATGGTTGTGGATTTTTTTGTTTTGTTTTCTGTAGATTTATGCACGCTTATGAAAGGTGAAGAGTTAAAAATGTATGCAAAAATGTTCCTAGTGAAGTTAACACTAAATATTCACCTTTACCTACTAGTTCAGGGGTTTATTAAAGAAACTCTGAAGTCCCTCAAAGGCAAGAGTGCCAAGTTAGTGGCATTTACTTTATGAATGTTTAATTTTCTATTTGTGAACATCTCAGACTCTACAAGGCCACTATTGCCTCACATTGTGTATTCATAAAAAACTGAGAATTTAAAATAATGACCGTTTTGATCCTTTACTGAAGTCAAAAGCTGTAAGAAGCCTGTTCCACCCTTACATGTGGAGGAACATGTCATGGGACAGGTGACACTGAGAAAGTTTACAGATGCTATCCAACACACTACGAGACATTTTTAGGTTATTTTGGAATGTGGTTTAAGGGGCTTTTGAGCTTGTTGTGAAATTTTCCACTGCTTAGAACAAATGTGACTGTCAGTGCTTCAGTATGCTGGGGCCTGTCAGGACATTACTTTTTCCAAAACTCTTCCCTCTCATCTCTCCATCCATCCACCACATCTGAGGGCTCAACAGGAAGAGATGCAGAGACAACGATAGAAATGAATACCTTCTTCTATTTCTGATACTGAATCTGTAGATCTGTGTGTTTAACTTTTGACTGATTTATTACAGATGTAACCTGATTTGCATTTGCAGGACTGCGGGACATCAAATTTATATATAATGAACATCTGGTTGTTGCCAAAAAGAAGACAAAACACATTACAGTGATACAGATTTCCAGATTGTGGTTGTTGATACTCTGAATATTTCATGATCTTCTTCTTCTTGTTCCACTGTACAGAAAATGTTCAGCGTCTGGGTTGTATTAATTCATATTACAACATCCACACAAGAGTGTTGCATTATATCTGATGAAATATAATGCAAATTTGATTCATATTTCAGTTTTTTTTTTTGTATGTGTCAGAAACAGAAACTTGGTTTCAATTAGTGGTTTCTACAACTCTAATTCCAAACTTGTCACATCTGAGGCTATCCCTCTCCCAAAAATATGCCTGTAGGAGCAACTGCATATCAAGTGTAAAAATTGTGTCCAAGACTTAACCCTAACAAAGTAATGTCACTGCCTAAACCTAAGCAGAAAGTTTCATCATTTGTGTTCATACAAGATATGCAGAACGATACATAATGGGGACAGTCACATTTTAAAAAGAATGTATTTTAGACCTGATAATAAATCATTTGTAACAACATATACGACGTCTCTGTTGGAGGACTTGTTGTTACTTCTAGATTTATCATCACATATGCGATGAAGAAAGCATTTTTTTTTTTAATTGCCACTGTTTCATCATTATTGCATTACCACAAGCAGGAGCAACTTCAAGGACAATAGTATGTGTTTATTTAGAATTCTGCTAATTTATATCATCATCACACAAAACTAGTACCGTGACGTCCTTCCTTGACATTATGAGAGTTATTATGGGCCTTGGAAATTCTTTCTTAAGAAAGGAAGCTAAAGTGAGCTGGAGTCTATTTCATAAATAATAGTCTCCCCTTCTCAAATGCTACCAAGTCTGTTTTTCGTCGTTCGAGTTTTGGCAAAAGAATATCGCATTCTTTCACCAATTAATGTGAAATCTGAATCAAATGTACTTGAATTAATGAAGTATAAAAAGGCACTTAACTCAAGGGATGAAGTAGTGTTTCTACAGCAGTTAAAGATTAAAGAATAGCACACAAACTGGAAAATATAAAAAAAAATAAAAATATAGATAGTAAATAATATATATGAATATATATATATAATAATATAATAATATAAACTGAAGCGGCAGACCTAAAAACAAAATAATCTGCAGCAGATTAACCATATCTGAAAGTGATGATTTTAAGAAATAGAAAAAAAATCATCAAAAATCTAACACAGGATCTGAGTAATACTCTTCTTTGTTTGCCATAGCTTAATCTAAAATGGTCTCCACAGAAGGGTGTCTTTCAAGAGGCCATTCTTAAGGAAGGGAAACAGGGAGAAATGCTGAGGTATACCAAATGACACAAGAATTGGTGGACTGAAAGTCAGTGGAAACACATGCTAATGAATTCAGATTTTAAACTTTTGGTTTGATCATATTCATTATATACAAAAAAGGTCAAGTGAGAGGTACAACAGTGAATTTCTTTAGCTATTTGTAAAACATAGTGGAGGCCCTGTCATATTTTGGGTCTGCTTGCCCACCAGTGTTGTTCCAGGTCCTAATAAAACTGATGAAATTAGAAAACACTAAAATGCCCTTTCAGATTTTGATGCGTCATACAATACCATCTGAACATTGTATGATTGGCAACGGCTTCATTTAGCAGTACTTCAGTAAACACACTGCCAATCCTTTAGAAGCATACATGGATAGAAAAATAAACAATGCAATATTATCAGTCATGGATTGGCCTCCCCAGAGCCTGGACCTCAACATGATTGAAGTGGCGTGAGAACCTCTTAAAGCGATACAATGTAACTTCTCAAAAAGCTCATTATGGAGCTCCCCCTACAGGCTTGGAGGTAATGTACGGTTACACTGTCGTAAATACAACACCCTTTCGCTTTCACGTTTCACGTTTGTTGACGAACCGGCGAGGAGTAAGAAGGTGCAAGCTACGTCGACCGAGAAGGTAAGAGTAACAAATGTACCTGGGAGCGTGAGAGGGGTCTATTTGTTTTTGCGGTAGGTGTGCCAGAAAGCAAGTCGAAGTACTTCCGCTCAGCTCCCGGGCCGGTCCAGCAAAGTTACATAGCGCAGTTTTTCCAACTCGGACCCCCGACGGGCATAGGAGACAGGCCAATCGTAATATTAAAACTCATTCTAGCAGCACAATTTTTTTCAAGCTGTTATTTTAAGGTAGAAATGTAATACTATGTAAATAGTATTACTTTAACAGATGATGGCAAAAAAGGCAGCCGATATCCAAAGAAGACGTAGAGAAATGACAAGGAAGATTGTCTAAGAGGGTTCGGGCTTCTATGAAAATAAAAGTGGTCGTACCAAATACTGACTTTTAAGCATCTTAGAAATGTACACATAGTTACTCTTTAGCTCAGTTTTACCTTATGTGATGTATTTCCATTTATGGAAATATAGGACATGATGGATTTACGTTTAAATAAATCACTGCACCTATTTCCTGTTTTCCTGGCAGAAATGAGGGGTAGCTCACGAGTTTAGCACAGTATGTACATTACAGTCACTTTTTTCTTGTAATATGTTTCCACTCTTTTTGACGTAGATTTGAGTGAACGCTTGACTGGAATGCTGTGCAGGGTGTACTGTGCCTCTCGCCCAGTGGCAGCTGGAAGAGGCTCCAGCAACCCCCCAGCCCCGAGGTGGATAAAGCAAGAATAGAAAATGGATGGATGGATGGAGTTTTTTTATTCACTTTTTGTCAATGTAACTTTCAGTCATTAAAATAAATTCTATACCAGTATGAAATCGAGTCATTATTACTGGCAAAAGATTTGAATGAATTATTTATCATTTAAAAAAACTACTTTGATGGATGACAGCAGGTTAATTTACGACTCAAAATCCTGGTTCATCTAGTGCAACTGACCAAGATAATTGTGAACTATGAGACCCTGAGGGTTCAGGATCGTCCAAACTGTTCTCAATGGGACCATCAGACACCAGAAAAGTCTACACAAGCCTGAGCTGACAGAAATAAATACACACATAACACGTGCATACCACTCGGCAGGCATTTACAAACAGAATCATGGTGGACTTTACATTAAACAGATGACCTCATGCAAACACTGAATGGATAAAGATAAATATACTACAGAGCACATATATTACATGTGTGTACTCCCAAAAATAGGAACAAGCAAATCTGTATTCACAACCTCGTGCCGATCTGCAAGACAACCCTGTTCCATCAAAAAAAGGATCCTAAATCAATGGGACTTATTGTAGATTAGTTTTGCAAAGTGGTGGAAATTTTGACTTTAGGTGCATGGCCGTCTGGAGTTTCATCATCAACCATTTTCACACACAGCATTTCTAGACTCACATCTGAGCCAAATCCATGGTTCACTTTCCACAAAGTGACCCCGATACAAATATTTTAGTGATGAAGTTTATTTTCTGCTGTAAATTAAAATAGAGATCTAGATAATAAAAGTTATGGATGGAAGATGGCAGATTCTCAAAAGTGTTTTGTTGTTTAATAAGACTTTAAATGGGAGCTTTTGTTCACCGTGCTGGAGTTGCTTTAGATCTGCTCCACTCTTTGTTTATATTCCTGGTCTTTGAAACTATTATATGCTAAGACTAGGCCAAAACACTTTTAACAAATCTAAATGGTGGAATGCAGAAACATGCGTCAAGACACATTGTCCAGAAAACTTTGGGTGTTCCCATCAACTCACACTTACCTTCAGTCAGAAATTCATCAAAGTGCAGAAACATACACATACACATGTTTCCATGTTTGACTACAAGCACAAACTCAGATGGCATTCACATAAGTAAACGAGCACACACCTTTCACCCGACCGCGCTCAAGGTGATGTGTGTTTTAGAGCGCTGCGATGATAGTCCTTTGGGTGTAACAGGAAATCCCTGTGCGCAATGGGTGCACTGATATCATTGTTTCCTCTGGAAACTCCTGGACAAATAAGCATTTGTTCCTTATGAAGTCATCAGAAGCACTCCACGCCATTCCATGTCAGGAGGCAGATCTCCAGAGAATATTGGCCTGGATGTCCTGTGGCTGTTTGGTGTATTCATTGAATATCAACCTGCAGAATCAAAAGGCTCATAGGCCAGAGGAAGGTCAGAAACCTGAGCTGAAGCTGCAGCAATATTTAGACAAAGTTTGTTCCAGAGTTAACTTGTTAACACGGTTTTTGTACGTTGCTGAAATTCTTTACTCCTGAGAGACTCAGCCTGTCCAAGGTGCTCTTTTTATACCCAGTGATGTTAAAGAATTGCTGCTAATAAACCTAATTAGTTTTATTATGTTATATTTTATTACATGTAACAAAATACTACATGTATGTTTCTCATTCACCCGTTCATGCAAACACGTATACAGTGCTTTTTATTATATGTTTGCTTTCTAAATATGCTTTCTTTTTTCTTGAAAATTACAGACCAATGAGCACATCAAAGGAATGTGACTCCATGACTCAGAGGCTTGGAGCGACATGTTCAGAGGCTGGAGATCAAACTGCAAACTGCAGAACCATGACCGCTCTATCAACTGAACTGCAGTCACCTCTAGATGTCTCCTTACCTACATCTCCCATACATTACAGATAAATCCATATAAACTAGTACAGTCCTTCATGTGGATACTGGCTGCCTGGGTCCCGGGGCCCTTTCCTCTCTGCTCCTAATCTCTGAGTGCGGTGTGGTTGCGACCCCCTTCCCCCATTATAATAATAATAATAATAATAAATTTGATTTAAAAGCGCTTTACTAAATACTTTAAGACACTTTACATAAAATCAGCAAAACAATATAAAATAGTACACTAAAAACACATTAGACTGAGGTTAAACATTAAAAGCAATTTTAAAAAGGTGGTTTTTGGCAGAGATTTTCAAGAACTGATTTATTGGTCATGCATACATGCATACACACGAAATTTGTCCTCCGCTTTTAACCCATCCAGGTTGGCACCTGTTGACACACACATGCACAGGGTCACACACTCAGAGACAGATGCCAATCTGGAGCGGTGGGCAGCTGTTCGCAGCGCCCAGGAAGCATGGGGGTATGGTGCCTTGCTCAAGGGCACCTTGGCTGTGACAAGGAGGTGGACTGACACCCCTCCAGCTGTCAGTTCCACAAATATTTTTTTTGACAAATATCTTTATTGATTTTTTCTTTTAATTAACAAACAACCACATACAAAAACAAAGCAACAAGAACAAAAGAACGCACATTAACAGACATAATCATCAAGCACAACAGTAAGTAGATACAAAATGTGGAAATTAACATTTGTGAAGAAAGTAAAAAGAATAACATGAGCAGAAGAAGAAAAAAAAAAAGAAAAGAAGTTATACAATCTCCGACAAACCCCCTCCCTCCAAAAACTCGAATCCCAGATCTTAACAAATCTGTTATATTTCCCCTTGATCAAGTATGTCAATTTCTCCATGGCTATACAGTGTGAGAGTCATTCAGCCCACATTTGCTTACTTGGCCTATACATAGATCTCCATGAGAGAGCAATTTTATGTTTTGCTTCAAGTGTACAATATATGACAAATCACAAATATTTTTTGAGTGGTGAGAGTGGGAATTGAACCTTCCAACCTTCCAGTTATTGGACGACCAACTCTAACCACTGAGCCACGGCTGCCCAAGATTTGAAGGTGGACAAGTCACTACAGTCACGGATGTGACAGCTGCAGAGAAGGCTCTGTTCCCCCAGGTTCGGGGCTTTGTTTTTAATGGTGGAGTAAGGAGGTTAGCATCAGATGAACGGAGGCTGCGGAATGGATTGTGGCGATGGAGCAAGTCAGTGAGGTAGGACGGGGCCTGGTTACCGAGGGCTTTGTGTGTGAGGAGGAGGATTTTGAACTGTGGAACTGGGAGCCAGTGGAGGTTCTGGAGGACAGGAGTGATGTGATCATGAGAGCCATGAGAGTGCAGTGCCAGTGATGCTGAGGGAGGACTCAAGGCAGGAGAGAAGAATGGTGTGGTTGATGGTGTCAAAAGCTGCAGTGAGGTCCAGGAGGATGAGGATGGTGAGGTGGCCGGAGTCTGCAGAGAGGAGGATGTCGTTGGTGACTTTCAGGAGGGCTGTTTCAGTGCTGTGTTGGGAACGGAAACCGGATTGAAATGGTTCGAACAGGTCATTTGAGCAGAGGTGGGCTTTGAGTTGTGTGGCGACAGTACGCTCCAGTATTTTGGACAGAAAGGGGAGATTGGAGATGGGCCGAAAGTTTGACATGATGTCAGGGATGAGTCCAGGTTTTTTGAGGATGGGGTTGACAGCAGCCAGTTTGAGTGAATGGGGGACTGGGCAGGAGAGGAGGACAAGTTGTTATAGATGGGCAGTGTTCGCTGGGTATTGTCGCTGGGCTTGAGGAGTCAGAGTGTATGAGGTGAGAGTAGTAGGTGGACCGGGCAGTATTGAGGGCATCCTGGTACTGCTGAAGGTAATCTGCATAGGCTTGTAGGTGGACAGTTAAACCGGTTTTCTTGTGAAATCTTTCAAACTGTCGTTTTTGTGATTTCATTTTGTGTAGTTCGGGAGTGTACCAGGGAGCAGAGTGGGTGAATGAGACAGTTTTAGTTTTGATGGGGGCCAGCTGATTGAGACAGGAGCAGAGTGTTTCGTTGTAGAATTTGGTGAGGTCAGAGGGATTGTTGGTTAACAGAGGGGGGGAGGCAGATATTTTACTTGTAAGAGAAGCAGAAAGAGCTGAAGGGGAGATGGATTTGAGGTTTCTGAAAGATGTTGTCCGTTTATCCTTAGCGGTGGGAATGGGGATGTCAATGTCCATGATGATTGCCAGGTGGTCGGAGATGTTGAGGTTGAAGCTGGAAAGGTGATCTATGGTTAGACCAGTGGAGCAGACCAGATCTAGGATGTCACCACGGCTGTGGTTGGGAAAGTTGACATGTTGAGTGAAGTTGAAGCAGTGTAGCAATTTCAGGAATTCAGAGGCAGATTTGCAGTCAGTGTCGATGTCAATGTTGAAATCTCCCAGAAGAAGAACGGAAGGTGAGATGGCAGATAACAGGGTGAAGAAGTCAGAAAAGTCAGAGAGAAAGGAGGGGTTTGGTTTAGGAGGGCGGTAGATGATGGCAGTGACCAAAGGAGTGGGACCAGAGAGTTTGAAAGTGAGATGTTCGAAGGAGCGAGCAGCAGGGATGGCGATGGTGGCTGTATTAATGTCCTTTCTGTAAAATGCTGCGACACCTCCTTCCCGCCCCTCAGTTCGGGGTTAGTCCAAATAAGTGAATCCGGTGGGTGTAGCCTGATTGACAGAAAAAATATGTAATATAATAACTATACACAATTCATGTAAAACCTTTGGCATATAATTTGCATACACATGCACAAGCATTTATTCACTCACATGCTCACTCCAATGTTGCAATGTGACTCTGGGGTTTTGATAATAATCAGTAACTACAGTGACTTTCCTTCTCATATACTTGCTGATGGTGATGTTGTTGCTGTTTGTTTGTCGTGTGTTTCTGTCCAGACAAGATACATTTGGTAACACTTCACTGATTAAAATGAAAATTGAATAAGCTAGCTCATTTGCATGACTTATTGCCCCAGTAGCTCATCATACTTGTAAATGAATTACATCTGATATTGCATGCAAAGAGCTGGCCTTGTCACAGTACAGTGGTTGTAATGGCAGAACTTTGAGTTAATTTTTTGTTTTTAACACAGTAACAGGTCCAAAATGACTATATTGTACTGATACTGATTTACTGTACTGTATTTTTCATGACTGTACAATCAAAGAGTTTGTTGCAATGTAATGTCACCGAAATCATTATGTAGAGGCTTGTTCTTATTGATCACTAGGAAATTGCTACTTCTTACGCTGAAACTCCTCTCCAGCCCAATTGCTCCTGTTTCCACAGCTGTGAATATCCATGTAGTTGAAATAAATCCACTCCACAACTTTTGAATGAGAAGTTGAAGTTTTACTCCTCCTCTTGACACTTACAAAAATCTAAATGAATTAACTTAAATATAAACTGCTGAAATCAAGGCTTCTAATATCTGCCGGAGGCGCAGAGCTGCAGGTAAGAAAACTGTTTGCTTCAATAGTTCCTGGCGATCTGAAGGGAGAAGCGCAAAAGCATTTTCTAAGGTGGCCGGCTCAGTCAGTCCTTAAAGCGACAGTACACCTTTTTAATCTATAGGTAACAAATATACTAAGAACATAAATTATAATTCTTTTAACCTTTCTATGTAATAGTCATCATTTTTACCATGAAATAAACATATCTATTAAATTATAAATCCAAAATATATGATCTATCTTTTTAAGCATTAATTCCTATTCATATAAACATGAAGTCTTCTTTGGCCGCTACATACCCGGCCCCTAATTGCTTTCTATCCTAGAAACAATTACAAAAATAGAAGTAAAATACTTAACAGTCCTTTTCATTCTGCTTCTTGAAGCAGGCAGAGTTTGGTGATCGGCCGTTCAAGTTCATTCGTCTTCGTCTTGACTCGAACCTTGCGGACGACTCCATGCTCGTCCACCACGATCTTCACTATTCTTCCCATCAGCCATGATCCTCGGGGGGCTGATTCATCGACGATCAAGACTACGTCTCCCTGGCTGAAGTTACGCGATGGATGATTCCATTTCTGTCTTTTCTGGAGTTGAGGCAGATATTCTCTGGTCCAGCGTTTCCAGAACAGATCACTCATGTACTGGACCTGCCTCCATCTCTTTCGTGCGTAAGTATCATCCTCATCGAAGACACCCGGTGGTAGGTTGGGGTTAGTCTTGAGCAAAAGTAGGTGTTGTGGGGTAAGAGCTTCCAAATCATTCATGTCATTAGAAGGCGTAGTGATAGGCCTACTATTCAAGATGGCTTCACATTCGCAGAAGAACGTTTGAAGACCTTCCTCGTCCAGGCTTTGTTCTCTCAACGTAGCATTCATGATCTTCCTGATGGAACGGATTATTCTTTCCCACACTCCTCCGTGGTGGGATCCGGATGGTGGATTGAACAACCACTTGATGTCACGTTGAAGCAGGCTGTTCTCAATCTGTGCAGCATTCCACTCCTTTATTGCCTTTTTTAGCTCATGGTTGGCTCCGACGAAGTTGGTTCCGTTGTCGGATCTCATTTCCTTCACCTGACCCCTTCTTGCAATGAAGCGACGTAGAGCTTGAATAAAGGAGTCGGTCTCCAATGATGTTGCCATTTCTATGTGGACCGCACGACATGCAAGGCAGGTGAATATCACCCCATATCTTTTCACAGACACTCTTCCCCGCTTGACGATGAATGGCCCGAATAGATCCACACCAGTTCTGGTAAAGGGTGGTTCATTTGGTAGAACTCGGTTTCTTGGTAAGTCTGCCATCATTTGTGTACCTGATGCCCCATGTTGTCTTCGACAGGTAGTACACCGAGACAGCATTTTTCTGATTGACGAGGGGGCATCTATGATCCAATACCTTTGGCGTACGTGAGATAAGACATGATTACGTCCACTGTGCCCTAGGCACTCATGTGCATCCTGGAGAATCAAGTCCACCACGTGATGATTCTTAGGGATGATCATTGGATTCTTGGCTTCGGCTGGCATGGATGCTCGGCTGAGCCTCCCTCCAACGCGAAGGATTCCCTCTTCAAGTTGTGGATTGAGTCTGAAGATTCGGCTACTCTTCTTGACGGAGTCCTTTCTCCGAAGAGCAGATATCTCCTCTTGGAAGCTGTTGTTTTGGCAATGACCAATGATTCCGATCTCCGCTTTTTGCAGGTCCTCCACAGTCAGGTAAGTATGTTTGAGACTCTTTTTGTAGTTCAACATTTCCTTGTTCAACTGTTGTTCATCACTGAACAATCTTTTCAACTCTTTTCTCTTCCTAGACAGGTTCATCAGAATTTCCTTGAGTCGCGTAAACCGTGCCACAGCCTTCTTGAGCCGTATCCATGAAGAGAAGTATTGAATTAGTTGCTGCATTGCATCAGTGCTTTCTACTGTGGTAGCATTAACCAGTATGCCTTTCTTCACCTCAGGATCCTCAGCCCTGAGCTCATCTTGCTGATCGGGTTTGACTGGCCACTCCCTTTCTGGTTGACAAAGGAAGCTGGGACCAGCAATCCAGACCTCGTTCTTCATGAAGGCATTCACTCTTAGACCCCTTGAGGCGCAATCGGCAGGATTCAACTGAGTGTTGACGTAGCTCCATTGATGCACGTTTGATGCTTGCAGAATTATGGCAATCCTGTTTGCCACAAATGTCTTAAATCTGATGTTCTCATTGGCTATGTACTTGAGTACGGCAGTACTGTCCGTCCAAAACTTGGAGTCTGCCAATGGCAACTGAAGCTCCTTCTTCAGCATGACATCCACCTTCACAGCCAAGGCAGCCGCCGTCAGCTCCAACCGTGGGATGGTAGTTGGTTTCAGAGGGGCGACCCTCGCCTTCCCTAAGACGAATGAACAGTGTACTTGGTTACTGTTATTCTTCTGAACTAAGTACGTGACAGTACCATAGCCTGTTTCAGATGCATCACAAAAGTGATGCAATTCAGCTTGCACAGTTTTGCCAAATTCAGGTGGCTTGAAGCATCGAGTTACTCCAAAGTCAGTGAGCTGTTGGATTTCTTCAGTCCACTTGGTCCATTGTTGTGCGAGGTGTTCTGGCACAGTGTCATCCCAGCCTGTTCTTAGTCTACACAATTCTTGCAGAATGTTTCTTGCAGGTAGTATGACTGGTGACAACATTCCGAGTGGATCATAGACTGAGCTCATTGTTGACAGGATACCTCTTCTGGTGAGAGGCTTCTGCTCAATGTTCACTTGAAACTTGAATTGATCTGACCGGATGCACCAGTGTACTCCCAAAGCTCTCTTGATGGCGAGTGTGTCCTGGTCGAGATCAAGATCTTTCACTTCCGTCGCTCGGTCTTCAAGCGGAATGGTTAACAGCACGTTACGACTGTTGGTCGTCCACTTTGTGAGTCTAAAACCTCCTGTTTGACAGATGGCCGTCAAATCACGGAGTAGCTTGATCGCTTCCTTTTCTGTGTTGACTGATTTTAGACAATCGTCAACGTAAAAATTGTTCAACACTGTCTCCACAGCTGTTGCATCAAAAGTATTCCTGTTGTCCTTGGCACACCTTCTCAGCGCATAGATTGCGCAGCTGGGTGAGGAGGTGGCTCCGAACAAATGTACCTCCATTCTGTACTCCTGCAGCTCCTTTGAAATGTCCCCGTCAGGCCACCATAAAAACCTGAGAAGGTCTACATCTTCAGGTGGGACCTTGACCTGGTGGAACATGGACTCCACATCTGCCATGACTGCGACTGGCTCCTGACGAAATCGAGTTAAGACACCAACCAGACTGCTGGTCATGTCAGGGCCTTGCAGTAGTTGTTCATTGAGTGTAGTTCTCTGATACGAAGCACCGCAGTCGAATACCACTCGAAGTTTGTGCTTCTTGGGGTGGTAGACGGCGTGATGCGGAATAAACCACACCTTTCCATCACTCCTGTTTAGTTCTTCGTCTGGGACTTTAACAGCGTATCCATTGCTGATCACCTGGTTCATGAAGCTGACGTATTCATCTCGTAATGTCTGGTTTTTCTGAAGCTTCTTTCTCATGTTGATCGCTCGTTGCTCTGTCATTGCTCTGTCATTGCTCTGTTGTAAGGCATTTTCACATGTTTGTTCTTCAACGGCAAACCAATTGAGTAGTGACCGTTGACCAGCTTAGTGGATGTGGTAACTCTGTCCATAAACAGTTGATCTTCCTTCGACATCTCACGCTGCTCTCCTAGAGCATTCTCGGGAAAATCATACTTGAATTGTTGCATCCACAATTCTTCAAGTCGAGCCACCGATATCCGATTCATTTGGATCTGTGGGTATCCATGGTTTGACCAGCTTCTGATGTTTCCACGCAGCGGTCCGTTCACTGTCCATCCCAAGACTGTACGAACTGCATACGGCCCATCTTTCACGCTGCGGATGACCTCTTCGGGCTCCAAAGCCTTTGCGACATCCGTCCCAATCAGAAGATCGATATCCGCCTTGATCGATGGAATTCGTACGCCTCGTAAGTGTGGCCACCTATCCACGTCTTCTTGAGTTGGAATATTCTCCTGACTAGCAGGTATGGCCTTTTGCGTAAACACACCAGTGAGCTCGACAAAGTCATCACTTTCCAGGCTGCTGACTTCAAGGTCTGGCAGAACTTTGCATGAGACTGCTTTTTGGTCTCCCATGGTGGTAAGTAGGATGTTAACATTTGTTCCTTGCAGGTTAAGGTTGTTGGCTAGCTTGTTAGTGCAAAAGGAGGCGTTGCTCCCTGGATCCAAGAACGCATAGCAAGTCAGCACCTTTTTTCCTTTCTTTGCCTTCACTCTCACTGGAACGATGGCGAGGACAGTTCCTGTACCCCCGGCCCCAGTCTGAGAGCAAGTTTGCCCTGCATCCACGAATCCACTGACCACAGTTTGTTCTTCTTGTGAAGACTCCTCTTTTGGTATGTCTTTAGGTTTCTGCTTTATGTGTAACAGCGTATGGTGTTTAGCTGAACACACCTCACAGCTCTTCTTTTCTTCACAGGTACTGCTCATGTGTCCTCCTATAAGACAGCTGAAGCAGAGTCCCTTGCTTTTAAGGAATTCCAATTTTTCTTTGTGCAACTTTTTTTTAAGTTTCTTGCACTGTTCCATTGTATGATCTCCCTGACAGAAGATACAAGGTTTCATGAAAGCCATGATCATGTTTGGCTTCTTCTCTTTAACTTTCTTGTCAGCACCAGCAACATCTTTCACTGCTTTCTGTTCCTTAGCTTCAGTGGCTAACGTTGTGATGTTTTTCTTGCCAGCTGACCTTTCAGGTTGGCGCTTGGTTTGACCTGAAATTTCACCAAATACAGGGTGCGCTGCCATTTCAGCCTGTTTGGTAACGAATGACACCACGTCTTCAAACTTTGTTCGCCGGTCTTTCTTCTGTATGTCAATGGCGATGCTTCTGAATCTCTCCCTCAACCTGTATGGGAGCTTGGAGATGACTGTGCGCATGTTCGCGGCATTGTCCATCTCATCCAAATACTCTAAGTCCGACATTGCGTTGTTACAATTGATCAGAAAGAGAGCATATGCTTCAAGTGCCTTAGCGTCCTCTGACTTGATAGTAGGCCAATTTAGAGCCTTGTCAAGGTATGCCATCGAGATCTTATATTTGTCACCAAAGCGCTCCTTTAGTAATTTCTTGGCTTCAGAGTAGCCCTGTTCTGCGTCCATATGAAAACAGCTGCGCACTAAGTCATTAGGCTGACCGCTTGTGTGCTGTTCCAAATAGTAAAGCCGATCTTTGCTGCTTTCAGTCTTGCTCTCTATGCGATGCTCGAAAGCTCTCATGAAGAGACGGTATTCCATTGGATCTCCTTTAAACACTGTAATGTTTGGCGATGGCAATGTTGATAACCTTTGTTGCTTTATTAAACTCTCAGTTATTTCGTTTTGGCGTTGCATAACAGAAACCAGGTTATCTGTGTTTGCAGAATTGCCCTTTGAAGTGACAGACACTTGTCGTGAAACAGACGCTGGTCGCGCAGCAGGCGCTGCAATGCTGGATGCATTGACAGCTATTCCACCACCATGGCTGTGCTGAGATACATTACTAGCCCCATTGCTCCTATTGTGGCTGACATGTTGTCTCTGAGTAGCCATCAGTGAATCCGCTCTATTGCCCTTAGAGCCTCGTGACACAATTGAGCTTTCTTCATATCTTCTTAACACGGCTAACTTTGCATCTGATTCATCAAGCTCTGCTTGTAACTCCAATTGTTCCTTTTCAGCTTTGAGCTGTAGCTCTTTTTTCTCCAAAGCTCTTTTTTGTTTCAATTTAGCTGTCTTGCTTAACAAAGTAGCTTGCTCCAATTCAACTTTTAAGCGTTCAGCGCGAGCTGCTGACACTACGGAGGCAGATGAGACAGACTTAGCTTTTTTACTCTGTCTGGATGTAGCTGAAGCGCTATCTTCAGGATTTACCTCACTGTTCACTTTTTTAGACTCTTCAATGCGAAGCATTACATCCTGTATCCACGAGTTTACTTCTTGCACAAATTTACCGTGCTCATCGTATCTTGGCTGAAACCAATCACTTTGATCTGCCTTCATGTTCTCTACACATCCAAGCTGAATGTACAGGTCTTTAACATCAGCATTTATCTTAATGAATCCTCCAATGAGCTCTTCATACTTATTTAGTAATTCCTGTGTTACAATTTCCACGTTTGCATCATCATCCATTAAAGCAAGCAATTCGTTTCTTTTCTCAGTCAATTTGCCTAGCTTAGCTCTTCTGGATCTGATTCTCGTCTGCAGATTATTTTCCAATGACACTTGTGTTGGTTTAACCAAACGTTTTTCCCCCGGAGGGCTTACCGTCTTTTCTTCATCATCCGTCATGATTGTTCTTTGAATGTCAGTCCGGTTTTTTCCCGATTCCACTTGCGACAGTCACGTAGCAGCCACGAGCCACTTGTCCACTCACCAGTCACGAATGCAGCCCATGATCATGCTGTTTCTGAAGTTCCTCGGTAAATCCCTCAAGTATCTTCTTTCCAGTTTCAGCAAACCTCTCCAGCGTTTGTAATCCAATGTCAAGCAAGTTTTCTTACTATTGTAGAGGCTTGTTCTTATTGATCACTAGGAAATTGCTACTTCTTACGCTGAAACTCCTCTCCAGCCCAATTGCTCCTGTTTCCACAGCTGTGAATATCCATGTAGTTGAAATAAATCCACTCCACAACTTTTGAATGAGAAGTTGAAGTTTTACTCCTCCTCTTGACACTTACAAAAATCTAAATGAATTAACTTAAATATAAACTGCTGAAATCAAGGCTTCTAATATCTGCCGGAGGCGCAGAGCTGCAGGTAAGAAAACTGTTTGCTTCAATAGTTCCTGGCGATCTGAAGGGAGAAGCGCAAAAGCATTTTCTAAGGTGGCCGGCTCAGTCAGTCCTTAAAGCGACAGTACACCTTTTTAATCTATAGGTAACAAATATACTAAGAACATAAATTATAATTCTTTTAACCTTTCTATGTAATAGTCATCATTTTTACCATGAAATAAACATATCTATTAAATTATAAATCCAAAATATATGATCTATCTTTTTAAGCATTAATTCCTATTCATATAAACATGAAGTCTTCTTTGGCCGCTACACATTAGGTTTGCAATTGTCTGTAATTTCTTGCTTTTGGACAGATGAACATCCTTATTACGCTTTACTGCTGGCTGCACCAAAATCTTGATCTTGATATCATCTCTTCATGCCATTGGTATCCACACTGTAACACACACCAGAAGGAATCAGTTCCTCTGCTGCTCTTTCGCTCACACATGCACATATTATCAACAATGTCCCCCATACCCGCAAGCCAGCCAACCCCTCCCCTCGATGAATGCTTGTCTGTCAGAATCGTCCACTACGTGTTAATCCAGGAGGATTGTGGTCTTGTATTGTCACCATGCTCAGGGCTAGGGATCACTCTGGTTGCCTCGAATGCTCAGCATCCCTGCGTTGTGCTTTGTTGCCTCTCACTGTCCTAGCCTACTTTGTTTCATTTATAAGCCCTGGTGTCTAAACAAAAGGGGGTGTTGTTTACATTCTGTCCATTGATAGTCAGGATCTGCCACACCAAAAATAAGATGCAGAGTGCAGGACTGCTAGCAGGTTGGCCTTTTGATTAAATAAACATTTTGGTGTAACAATGACCCTTTCTGATGTCGACTAATGTAGTATTTGAGGGAAGATCCATCGGGATAGATCTGGTTGATTTCAAAAGAGATGCTGTCCTTACATACAGCACTTCCTGCAATTCTGGGTCTCAACAGATGCTTAAGTATTTTCATTATCAAAGACTTTACGCTGTAACACAATTTTTATTACACACAATTACACTCATGTTTTAGGTGCTGCTGTTTTACCTTCAAACTTCTGAGGTTATACCAACCACATCTAACAATGTTCCGAAGAACTTCCAGTAATGTCAGAAATTCCCATTCAAGAGTCATATTAATGTTAAAGGGTTAGTTCGCCTCTTTTGACATGAAGCTGTATGATATCCCATATTAGCAATATCATTTATGAACATTGACTTACCCCCTGCTGCGTCCTGTGAGCCGAGTTCCAGCCTCGTTTTGGCGTTGACGAAGGTAGTCCGGCTAGTTTGCTAGGGTCCCGAAAATAAAGCGTCTTGCTTCTCAAAGCAATATGCGTTCAAAAGAGTAATACATTTGCATCACAAAATTGTCCCTCCAGAAAAAGTCAGACCTCACAATCGCTTGGCGCTATTTCTCTCTCCCTTCATATCAATGCGTACAGCCACCTGCCGATAGCCGCACCTGTTACGGTGTTTACTGCTCGGAAGCAGGGGAGTGCTCGGTCTGCACTTCGGTCTGCACAGTTTACACAGTCTGTAGGTAGAGAGAAATAGCGCCAAGCGATTGTGAGGTCTGACTTTTTCTGGAGGGACGATTTTGTGATGCAAATGTATTACTCTTTTGAACGCATATTGTTTTGAGAAGCAAAACGCTTTATTTTCGGGACCCCAGCAAACTACCTTCGTCAACGCCAAAACTCAGCTGGAACTCGGCTCACAGTACACAGCGGGGGGTAAGTCAATGTTCATAAATGATATTGCTAATATGGGATGTCATACAGCTTCATGTCAAAAGAGGCGAACTATCCCTTTAAGTGGGGTTGCTGTCAGGAGAATAAGGCTAGGCGTCCACTATTCCGGCACGTCAACGTAACTCGCCGGATTGGATGCCTAGTTGTCGCCGTGTTGCTACTACAGTGGGTGTGTGGGGCGTGTAGAATGGCTCCGGGGGAAAGTAAATAACTTGTGATTTTAACCAACCGAAGTTTCTCCCTCTAAAAATTGGAGTTTTGGAGGGAAATGAATGTGTATAAATCGTCAGCAATGGAACATTATTTCGTATTTCACCATGGCTGTGGATCTGCGAGCGAGGAGAGCTGCTGTGCTGCTGCTGCTGCTGCGACACGGGAGAACACATGATCTACTGTCATTGGATAACGCACTCCGTGTGCCGTGGCAAATTTGCATAAAGTTTGGCCGAGCCCAACTTTTTGACGTGCCGCAGGTCCGCCGCTCGCCGTGCCGGAATCCCAGCATGCTTTGCGAGCACGGCGACAACGATCGGCCGGATTTCATTGAAAATGAATAGAATGCGTTGGATACGGCTTGACGTGCCGGAATAGTGGACGCCTACCGTAAGAAGGAACGCCCATGACATTCTACACTTCTTCGTCACTTGCCCTCAAGGAGCTCTTAAAAACTTTGAGGTATGTTTGGGATCATTATCCTGCTTCAGTATGAATACTTTTTCACAAAGATGAAAACCAGAATATGTAGCATGTTACTGAAGAATGGAAGCCTAGTCTTATCCTCTGAGAACAAAACTAGGCTGCTCTACTCTAATAGAACTATTGCTGATTGCTGGATCACTTTATTCAGCAATTTTTCTGGTACTTTAAGTGAGCTGTGCACATTGCCCAAAAAACCTTATGACCTGAACCAAACACTGTTTTTGCATTTTGTCTTTTTTTTTCTTTTTTTTTTTTTTAAATATGCTAAGTACTGTTGTTCATTTGAAGTTTTATTTACCTAATTTTAAGACCTGGTAATGACCGAATGTTTTTTTTGTTTTTTTGTTTTTTGCCCTTAAAGCCATAATGTGTAATATTTCACATTGTCTATTAACAAATTTGAGTCTTATCATTCACAAGTATTACCTCAATCGTTATTAATTACCTCCATCACAAAAGTGCAGTGTTCTTATATTCTTTATATTCAGCATGCGAATGTACATAAGAGTGTTTCCACATTGGAAACGGAAAATGCGAAGCTGATGACATGTCCTTCTACAAATCCCGTAGTTTTAAAATGGCAGAGCAACATGGAGACATTCATTGTCCGTGAAATATTACACATTATAGCTTTAAAAGTAAAATCTAAGATGTGAAAGAGGGTGTACTGTCTTTTTCATGGCTGTACATACAGAGGCCTCAAAGGTTCAACAAAACCACAATCTTCTCTGTATAACTGATTAGTTTTGGTGACAAAATCTAACCAAAGACCAGCAGAAAACATGGAGTACGCAGTTAAATCAATACAAAAGCCAAAAATATCAGTGTCACACAGATCTCAAACCTCATATTCCTGGGTGAAAGGACAGCAAGAACCCCTGTATATCATGGTGCATTTCCATCTGAATGTTGCTTTAATGAAGTGATGTAACTCTGTAAAATCAGAACAGTTGTACAAAGTATTTAATATTGTTAATGCCACTTTTGCACCTCTCTGTGGATGGAAGTGTTCACACTAAATACACTAGATATACAAACAAAACTGAGCCCAAATGTCACATTTACAAAGAAGGATACCACCCCAAACCTCTGAAAATATACTATATGCTGCCATTATGACTGTATTTTATCGTTTCTCAACATGTATTCTGATTATTTACAATTTTTACAAACATCATAAACATATACATTGTTGAGGGGTCACAATGTCAAACCATTGTCTTCAGAAACATATCCACCTTCAAATGAAACATCAGTTTCAGGGCAAGCTGTCTTCCTGCTGTGGTTCCTGTTTAGACATCTAAAGACCTTCAGCTATTCTAACAATGTTGGCAGGTTGATTCGATTCAAAGCATGAAAAGTCAAAGAGCAATAAATTCACGGAGACCAAAAAGCAAAAGAGAATTCGTTATAAATCAACTCAACGGGTGCAGCACTGTGTTTTCCTCTAGCAAAACAAAAAAAAACGGCTTTTGTAGTTAGAAAATGCTAAGAAAACAAACATGTAGGTGTTTCGTTTCCCCCAGAGACGACACGCTCATGGAAACTGTTAAGTGATGTTTCCTTTTGCACTGATGTGGTTACATTTTCCTCATCGCCATCCATAAATGTAAAATAGCCCAATGCCTCTAATGTTACACCACTTTTTCTTTTTAAGTTGTACACGAAAAAGGAAATCCCGGAGCCATCACATCATGGCTGTAAAAGGCTGGTGTATTCAGCCATTAACCCTTGAGGGATGTTAACTGGCTCGCGACCAGAGGCCAGTACACAGTGCCGTCTCTCTTCACTAAAGCTGCGGAACTGGTCGTGGGAAGTGACTGTGAGCTTGTTGTGTCTCCAGGACTTCACGTTGCGCTGCTTTCTACACGGGGCGGGGTGCTGCTCAGTTACGCGCATTGCGCACCGTCGCCAGCTACTCTGCCTGAACCGACTGCCTGTCTCTGACTCGACAACATGGGGCTGGAAAAGGATAAATCGGACACAAGCATAATTATGGACGAATATGAATTTAATAGGTCCATAGAGCCTATTCTGTCGAAAAAGGGAAAGTTGTACACTGCGGCTCCGGATCGAGATCCACACGATGTCAACGCGCATTTGAAGGTAAAGTGTGTGCAGTGCGTGGGAACTGTTTTTTTTAAAATGAAACTTCAAAAGGTCGGAGCCGCCCAGTTGAATTATTACATATTCTATGAACTCATTGTAACCCTTTTGTTATTATTTAACAAAGTGGTAATCTGCAGCGTAAATACCTGGAAGTCTCTGCATGCGAGTCAATCCATCATCTCTAAACAGTTTCCTGCCTGCACTGATGTACTGCTCGTTCACAGAGGTTAATTGTTTGGCCCCTGGCTTTTGTGATCCAACAGGTGGGTTTTGAGGATGTCATTGCGGAGCCCATTTCCACACACAGCTTCGACAAAGTGTGGATAGGAAGCCACGCTGCCTTTGAGCTGGTTAAATTCATCTTTTACCGCCTGCTGACCACACTTCTGGCTGTGCCCATGGCGTTCATCCTCGGACTAGTCTTTGGCATTCTCAGCTGTATTCATATCTGGTAAGAAGTTCTGCTCAGCCAGCAAGATTCCATTTGGTGCTGTTTGGAGTCTGAATTGTCTGGCATTGCATCTTCTCAAAGCAATACAATTTTTCCGAACACACACACCTAAAGAAAGAAAATAAAATAGAATGTTTAATTAAATGATTCTAAGCTTGAGTTCAAAAGTATGGTTAAGAGTGTCATAAACAAGGAATATTTAGCCAGAAAAGTACATATATCTTGTTTACGTGGTACAATATCTTGATCTTAGCGCCAAAAACAATGTTTAAATCCATGTTTCATGAGCAGAGTCTTTCTCATGGATTACTGCTTCCTGGCCACTGCTTTAGGCAAACACTGGACTTAGTTTTTCTAGTAATACATGTACATATGTTCCTAACCACAAGCCAAAGAATCCATTTATTAGCACTTGATAAAACAACATTTTAAAGCCCACATGTAAGCACTTTAGGGAAAGTTGGGAGGAATGTTGAGTTCCACTGGTAGTGTGGGGAAAAAACATCTTTTGCTTTGCCAGACAGATGGCATTCTCGAGCCCATTAAAGCCTGTTTTCAAACCAGAGTGGGACATTCTTTATCCGTAGATGTAGCACTGCACAGAAACTCATGCATGACCTCTCACCTAGGTGAGGTCACGAGATCAGGAAGTCAAGCCAAGTCTTCAATAGAGAGCTGAGCTGCCATACAGAGCTGATCAATTCATCTTGAATGTCAGGGTGGAAGATCACACGTCTCTTCAAAGGAAGCCAGTGGTCTCACAACCCTACAATACACTAGCACAAGATGCAAAATTCCATACAGTGAAATATATGTCTTTATAGCTGAACTACCTTACACAGAGGACAACAACTGAGGCTGATGAGATTATTCAAATTGGACCTCAATGCATCGTTACTGAAAAATATAAGAAATCAGCGTTTAAAAATAAGATTGGACACTTTCTATAAGATAAAAGAGGCATGGACTTAGACAAATCTTTCAATTGAATGGTCAGAACAAATATTTTATAGCAGTTGTGACAATTGTGACTCACCTGAAAGTTGCTTTGGGTTATGACATAGCTATGGATTTCAAACCGGACATTTTAATGCCAACAACGTCCATCTCTGTTAACATATGGGGATCTTCATGGTAGCTAATACTGAACGGGTTCAGAGTTTTGAATTTAAATTTCATCATATTCTCGCTGACTGATAGGAATGTTAAGATGAGGGAATACATTACACATGCAGGACCGTGAAACTGCACATTTGGTAATTCTACCTAGTGAAGCCATGTGGTCATGTGGAGTAAACTGTCTGTGTATGTACAGTTTGCAGCTTCAGTTTCATTTGGCCCAAAACTAAAGCAATTTCCACATATTGCTTATTTTTGGGCAGCATCTATGGTTTGGTAGAGCATATTCTTCAGTAAGAAATGTCATCTCTTTTAAGATACGTAATGATAAAAGAAAGAAATTTATGCCATGACATTTTCAAATTTTGATACTTTTACCATAAAGCATCACACCAAACATTTGTGAAAACATTGATTCTATCTATTATTATTATTATTGTTATTATTGATTCTATCTAGTGTAAATATGTACTGACTAATTGTTTTTGTTCTTTTCTTTTAATCTCTAACCTAAACAATGTATTTAACCTAAATGAACCTATTGAACATAAATGATGGTACAGAACATCTTTTATGGATTTGCTACTGAACTAATACCTTTAAATGCAAACCTATATCTTCCTTCAAATAACTTTATTGAACATGGGAGGGCTACTTGTATTAAAAGCTAACAAGTCCTCATTCTGCAAACCTAAAAAACTCAGAGATGCATAGTACTCAGAGAGTAAATAACCACATTCTTAATGTATTCTTAAAAAACTGTTTGTTGGCTTTGTCTCTGCAGGGTGATGATGCCCATGATTCAGAGTCTCATGATGTTCTTGCCGTCGTTGCAGAAAGTATGGAGGAGTCTGATGGACATGTTTGTAACACCACTCTTCCAAAGCATGGGAAAGAGCTTGTCCTCCATTCAAATGCAAACTACAGAAAACTGACACAGACATCTGTCTGTCCCAGAGGAGGAAGAGCTGGTGGACGGAGTCAGGTTGATGTTTGAATGATTCCAGTGGAACACATGAGCTCCTATAAAGTGAAAAAGGAAATCCTGAAAAGTTATATACAACATAATGGCGTTCTTAAAATTTGAATTGTTTCAAATTATGGAGGCAAGATTGCATCTTGCTACAGCAGGTCATCACCAGGGTGGACACATTGTTCAAACTGGGCCAAATTAGGTTAAAAAGTGAAGAATTTTTACGCTGTCGACAACATTTCTTTTGCTCTTTTTCAGTGTGTATTAAGTCTGGAACAGATACACAGTAAATGACCGACAAATCAACAAATGGAGGTTTATGGATGTTTATGATGAATATGCACTGCATATCTGTTTAAGGCTTTACACAGAGCTCATGTGAAGCATCCAGAATTCAGTTGTTTGCTGATTGTGACCAAACAAATTCTTGTCATTCCATTACTGTGTGGCTGAGAGAGATGTGGAATCAGTTAATTAAGGCAAACATGCTGCTGACATGCTGATAGACATAAAATGTATGCTCATGAATATAAATATATATTGCAAGGCATTCACCTAAAAGTTGAGTCAGTTGGCCGCCCATTAGAGTGTAGTTTATTTGAATATTAACAGCTAATATGCAGCTTGTTGCACATTTGAAAGCTTATGTTACTGTATCTGCTGTGTTGATCGCACAGTGCATTGGCAATAATGTTGGGCATTTGCTTTTATATGAACCTATCTATTATTTAAGTGTGTGAGAAGAAACGGGAAAGCAGGTGGTTTGGGAAGGGTGCTGTATAATCTTAACCTGCAAACACTGACACAAGTTAACTTTTTTTTTCCAGAGGCGATCCATATTTACAACATGTTTGGTTCAAGCCTCGGCAGAGTAGAGACTCTGGTACATTCATTCAGCAGTTTAGGGATGCTTTTGTTGTTTGTTGTTAAACGCTCCAAGTTAGTTGGTTGGGTTTGGAAAAGTTGTACAACCAAAAGGAAACAAGACAGCAAAATGATTTTTACCTTTTTGCAGTGGGTTTGATGGCCGTGTTTTACATATAGGTCTGAATACCTAAAAAAAAGTCTTAGTTAGCAAATAGCTGCTACAACTAAATGCTCCACTGTTATCAGCAGCGAGTAGCTAAATTTTTCCGTTTGGGGTTTGGTTGCCCATAAGAGTACTCTCAGATATCTGATTTTAGCCAGTTTATGAGCCAATAAGCCTGTTTAATACAGTTAACAGTCTGTAGCAGATGATCATCCAGATTTTCCAAGAGAGAGGAAGCACATCCGAGCATGCAGTGTTTGTTTTAACTACTTCAAGCAACTGAAACTTCTAAACCCCACTGCATCTGAACAATCATGGGATGGTGTTCAGCGTTTGTCTGTGCTGCCTTGTGTTTAGGTTTGCATTTGCCGGGATACATTCAAGATAAATAGCGTTGTGCAATAAAGGAAGACAGGTATGTGAAGAGATTGTTTTTTACTCCTCAGCAATACCATGTAGCACTTATCAACCTCAGTTCAGCCCAGTACTCATTCTTCAAATGTCATAAAGGCATTTAGATTAAAAAAAATAAAAAATGTAATAAAATAAAAAAAATTATACAATCTATCTATCAGGAAAAATATTTTTATCAACTTGGATTTATTTTGTGAAAAGCTTTTGACTTGCTTTACTCTTCAGATTGGAATGAAAATTTAGAAAGCTGAAAATGTTCTTTATGAGCTAAATAAAGACGTTTTTCCTAAAGGTAATAGTTCTATGTGTGGTTTCCTGTTTCTGTCTCAAGAGATTAGTGTGGTTGTGATATGCAGCTGAGTGCCAGAAAGGTCTCGTAAATCACTCGCTGAAATTGCCTAAGAAATTTTCCTTTGCAAATGTGAGCTGTGGGTCGATGGAACATCACCTGAGGCTTTGCTGTTATACCTGTAGGCCTGCACAGCTTTTGCACTCCACTCAACGTCGGTTACCTCTGAGATTCTTTCTTCATCAGCAAGATTTTGTGATGTTTTGCACATTCCAGCTGTTATCTTCATTGATAATCAGTTAGGGCTTTGCTACTCACATATTCTTATTGTTCTCCTTCTTTCTTTCTCTAAATGATCCAGATCCAAATGTGGTACCTGCTCTAAAATCCCTGCCATGTACAGTACAGTACACAAGATGGGAGGATACACTGGCTGAGAGGAAAAACTGAGGGTACATCACTCATTACTGAGGGTCTGCCTATTTCAAAACAGCATACCAGTACTAACTGACTCTGTGTTGAAACAATTTGAAAACAGTGGTTCAATACTGCTTAACAAAAAAACGTTTTTTTACTGTGCAACTTTGCCCCGTAAACTTCATCTGTTCCATCTTGCACTGCTCCATGCCAAACGCAGTTCTGTCTGAAACTAAGCATTTTGTGCACCGACATTGTTTTAAGTGACATTCCTTCACAAATATGTGCCAGGAGTGTCAAGGGGTTTGATGCACACCCTGACCTTTGACCCTCAGATGTTGACTGGTGTCCACTTAAACAAAATTCCCCCAAACGTGTTGCTGCAATCACAAGTTACACAATTATGTACTGTAACCACTTGATGCCTGAATGCTGAATGAGCCATCCTGAGATTAGGAAACAATGATCTATAAAGTGTTCAGCAGCTAACTGTGTCCCAGTTCCCATTCTGTCTTGATGTCTTTTTGGCTGGCAAGTCAACAGAGCCTCCACAATCCTCTGCTAGTTTGAACTAATAATTTAAGTGATGCAGCCTAGTACTGTTCTAACAACAGCAGTGATCATTATTACAGCAGCTGAGGCTTTCATTGCTTCCATTGCAACAGACAGCAGTTCTGCCATTTTGTTCCTGTGGTGTCACAGTTGCAGCTACTGTATGAACAAAAAAATGGTCATTGTGTAAAATGTAAATAAAAACAAACTGCAGTGATTTGCTAATCAGTTCAACTCCATGTAGATTTTTTTTAATCAAATGTTGAAAGGAATAAATTCAATTGTTTTTTTTTTTTTTAAATATATGCTATTTTTTTTTTTACTTTGCATTCACATCCAGAGAAGTAAAGATGAGGTTGAGTTAGTCACTCTGTGAAAGGCTGTGTGGGAAAATTAATTCAACAATTTAAAAAGAATGTTTCATAGTGTAAAACTGCAAAGAATTTAAAGATTTCTTTGTATATAGTAGGCCTGTATACGCCATCAAAAAAGTCAAAAGTCCAAAAACTTCTGTGTGTATGAGCTCATTTAAGATAGAGTGAAATGGACAAATTGTCCTCTGGTCTAATGGATCACAAATTGATATCTTTTATGGAACTCATGGACACGAGATCCTCTGGGGGGGATAAGGAGATGGATAGTCCAGTTTGTAATGAGAGCAGTGTTGATTAGCCATCATCCATGATGTTACAGTATATGGTATCATTAATGGACATAACATGGGTAACCTATTAGTGGTAAAGAATTTATGCAGGTTTTGGAGCAATATGCATATTGTAGTCATTTAGTCGATATTTGATTTAAGAGTCATTTACAGAGTAATTTATTTCAGCAAAACAATGAAAGACATATTTTTCCTGCATCAAAACAGCTTGTTTGGTATAAACCTCCTGACAGGAGGTCCCTTCTCATGCTGTTGCCTACTTATTTGTCTTTTCCAGATCACTCAAATATCAAATGTTAGGTTTGATGTAGATTTGAGTCATGCAATCACTGTCCTACATTTCTTTTGTTGAATACTTTAACTACAGTGTGTGACAGGGATATTATTGCATTTCGCTTCGTGTTTGGGGGCAAATGAGCACCTGGCAGCAGTTCACCTGTCTTCTGTTAAGTCTAGTCAAAGTGTCACATTCAAACTGTCAGAAAGAACCGGTTGTCATTTATTACTATCAATCACTGATCATATTACTCCTGTAAAAACTGTTAATATAGATGAACCACCCAAAGCATATTGAAGAAAAAGTTAAAAAGTAAGAGTAGCAAAAAGAATCTGCCAGAGAGCTGAAAGACAATTTAGAAAAAATGGATTTTCAAATGTCCTGGCTGCCTAACAAATTTACAAAAAGCACACACAAAGCCACTCACATTATTTACTATGACAGAAAAGCAACATTTCCTAACAAAGCTAAAGCCCAGTCAACTAATCTGATATTTCAATTTGAGAGTTGTTATGATTATGTGTCTTTCATGGATTGAGTCCTTTTCTTTTTTCTTATAAACAGCATAACGAAATGGCAGCCTTTTTATATCCTGTAATACTACACTGTGATTATTTAGGGTAGGTTAATATAAAGCTTATGCTAGATAAATGTTATTATGGACCATAAAAGACAGACATGACAGGCAGAACAAACCAAATCACTTGAAAATCCTTTAAAAAATGACCAATGTCTGATTCAATGTGTCTCCATAATGACATTTGCAAGCACAGATTGCTGCATATTCTGCAGTGTGACACACATGATCATACTTCAATCTAATAAGGGAATAAAAACAGACTGGCTACCACTGTAAACACATCATACTCTGTCTAAGTAAAAGAAATGTTTGAGACATTCCTTTGTTTTAAGTGAAAAGTAGCTAGTTAAAGCAGTAGAAGAGAACTGCCACCAGATGCTGCATATTGAGTCGGTGGTGGTGGGGTAGGGACTTTAATTGCATTCTATTCATTCGTGTAAATAAAATAGTTATGTTTATAATTGAATATTTGAAGGGAAAATAGTTTTTCCAAGATGTGGCAACATTTGCCTCGTGTCTGCCCCATGACTTCCTATGCAGACTGATTTCATTTGTCTCAATGACCCAATATAATGAATTTGCTCCATTTCTCAGAAAAAAACTTTTTAATATCGATAATATTTAGCTTTCTGTTGTAACCCATCAAGCTCTGCTTCACCCTCATACCAAACTACTGACACAAATTCAATGTTTACATTCTCATCTATACATTCCCAAGATCTGAAGACATTGTTCATCACCTAATGCATGTCTTCTCTTGATCCCATCCCCACCAAACTGTACAAACGCTTATTAACTGTATAAATGACTTAGAAGATATTATCAGTAGCTTCTTAAAAAGTACTGATCGATACACTGCCCTTCTTTTACCACACATCTCTTTCTTCCCTGATGCATTTTAAGGCATCTAACTGATGTTACTTTCTGCCAGCCACAAGGACAAATCTGGAGCTTATTTCCCTCTAGCCTACCACTTTTATTTTGTCCAACTACGCTCTCTTTCCTCTGAGAACTATTCTGGCCAGTTCTAGCCCTAGAGAATAGGTCCGTGCCCCTATCCTTCACTGAGTCGCGTCTCCACCTCATTCAAATATTAACTTCAGGCTTGAAGTTATACTTGTAAAAACTAGATAACAGTCTTTTAGATTATTGAATTTACGATAGGTACTAATTGGGTTACAGAGCTAATCACAAGCACTGAAACAAGTCTACTCAAAGTAATCAATGAGCTCAAGATTAACACTGACTCAAATAGCCTCAGTTTTATTTCTGCTTGACCTCATTATTGATAATGTCGTTTTTTAATCCGAAGGCTTCGTGTTTTGGTTGGTTCACCAGGTCAGATTCTGAATTAGTTTCCATCATACATAAGTAAGATGAGTCTTAGTGTTTTAATAGGTAGTTTTAAATCAGCAGAAAGGGGGTCCACAAGGGTCAGTTCCTGGCCCTTTACTCTTTGGCCCATACATTCTCCCACTTGGTAATAAGATACCTCAAACTGACTCTAAGAAATTGGTTCATGCATTCACATCGAACAGGCGAGACTTTGCAGGATTATCCAAACAATCACAGGGACAGCAGCTCATTCAAAAAGTGGCAGCCAGATTTTTTACATGAACATGGAAGTTACTCCCATTTTGGATTCAGTTCATTGCCTCCCAGTTAAAAACAAACTCACCTTTGAAAACCACTCCACTAAGCCTTTAATGTTTTTGCCCTCTCAGGTCATCAGCTGCAGGTCTTTTAGTTGAATTAGATCCAATTTTGCTGAGGGTGACTCTGCTCCAGCTCTCTGGAACGAGCATCCGGCTGAGGTCAATTACATCTGTGTCTACATTCAAAATCAAACTCAATTTTTCCTATTCTCACAGGCCTATGACTAATAACGGTGAGTATATGTGTGTGTGTTTGAACTAATGTTGCATTTTCCTGTACAGATCTTTATACACATTCCAATTACTGTAAAGTATGTTAGATGTACTTTTTTCGCATGTTTGTTTCACTTATTTGTTACTACTAACATCATGTTTTTGTGCCAGTATATGTGTGTGTGTATGGATTCGCATTCAAAATATGTGTGTGTTTGTCTATATTTATGTATGAATGTTTTAATTATTGTTTGTTTTGTCTTTCTGCATTGGACACATTGAATTTATATTGAATAAAATGTGCTCTATGAGTAAACTCCCAATATTAGATATTCTGTGCGTCACGGAGCTTTTCACCACAGGCACTTGGGCAGAATTTGTCGTTTCAGAACAGGTTCTGTCAGTGTTCTGAGTGACATTTACATGTTCTGCCATAAAGTTAAACTGGAGCAACTGAAGGTTCACACGCATCACACACTTTCAGTAGAAGTGAGGTGGTGTGGTGGTGGAATGCCTCAAGAGGAGTCACACGCTAACCCTTTCTATATTCTGTAAGTCAACAGTTGACCATGTCTATTCATCTCAGTGGGAAATGCTCATGCTCAAACCTGTGAACTTTGAGAGCAAATAAGGATGTTGAGTTTTCCATTTTCACTAAGCTGTTCATACAGTGCAAAATCAAGATGGTTCTCATGCTGCAAAATAACTTTAGAGTGAAACAGTTAATGTGGCCTCCTCTTTGCAGCCACAGCAGAATAACATCTTTATTTGAAACAGGTGCTCATCTGGATATTTTCACCCATGTTCAAAGCCACTCCCTATAAAGTAAAGAAGGATAAGTGGGTATGCTTATTTATATCACAGGTTTCCAGTGCAGAGGCCACAAAGTATCTAACAACAAAAGACACAGGAAACAGGATTTTTCTGTGTAGTTGCTGTAACAAAGAAAAGAGGCAAAGATGTGAGAATAGAGGCAAAATTGTTAACAAAGAATAAAAAACTCCTCTAGTTAAAACAACTATATTGCTGTTAATCTCAGTTAGTATAACAGCAGGCTTAGTCACCAAATAGTTGTTATAAAGGCATGCCAAATAGATATACATACTTATCCTACCCTCTAAAATACTACTAATACTACAACAATACTACTAGGATTTTGGACCGCTCCTCTTCTTTAACATTCACAGAGTCTTTGAGGGTGGAAGGCTTCTTTATCATTACTCTTCTCTGAGGTCCCCTGCATATTCTGGATAAAACAAAATTAAAATAAATTAAAAATACTTTGTCAATCCCAAAGGGAAATTATATTGTTACAGTTTTTTAATTTTTTTTTTTTACTATCTTCTTAATACTGCAACTCTCTTCTTGATGCTCAATATTGAATCTTGAATAAGATAAGAATCGTATCTCGGATTCAATCTTGGACTCTGTTTGGCTCCAAAGTGCTGATAATGCTCTCTGTTTTCTCACTGTTTTCTTCACTTTATCTGCATGTTTCGTTGAAGGGTCCAATGATGCCCAAGAACAAGCTTATCTACAATCTGCTGATTGCCGGATGTTTACCTCGAGAATCTTGATATTCCTCTTCTCTAATGATGCCATTTGTGTTGACAAGGTTGCCTTTGCTACAGGCCAATGAAAACACCACGGGGGTTCTTTGGCATTAATGCTTCTCTTTTCTTTTACCAAACAGTTCCATGTTTGTGTCATCTGTCACAAACAAGTTGCATTGTTGCCCAAAAGCTTTTTTCTTTTCTATGACTGGCTGAATGATTGGAGTCCTCCTCCGTCCGTGTCAGAGACTAGCCTTGAGCAGAGTCCACTTAAATATCTGCCATGAGATGTTGGTACCAGAATCAATGAGATTCACCAAAGTGTTCTTGATTATGCTCTGACAACTACGCAAAGATGATGCAGAGACAACTACACTAAGACTCTGGAGGAAAACATAAGGCAGTCTTGGACATGGCTTTTTATTAGAAATAACAACAAAAAAAAAACAGAAATGGCTCTTTATCATAAACATCTTAAAGACAATGTCCTACTGTGTTATGACTCTTATATTCCATTTCCAGCCTAAATAAACCTTTTAGTCAAGCACAAATTCACTTCAAACCAGGATTTGATATGTGAATGTATGAATGTTTTAGGGTTTAACTGTAAAAAGGCGGGCTGTAATGTTGTTAGCCTGATATTCCAGGTTGTAAAAACCTCTAAGGTGTTAAAATGGGAGCCACTGACAACTCTGTTGTCTTAATTAAGTATTTACAGTATAAAGAGCAATAGTCTTCATCCACCCCTCATTTCCTACATTTTGTTTCCAAGCAGCCAGACCTTCTTGTGTAGTCTCCAACAATATTTCTCCAGGCTTTCTGAAGGTCTTTCAAAGTTTTTCTTTGGGCACTGGCTGATTTTTTGCTCATTTCCAGTCAGTTAAAATGTCTCTAAGTAAAAAATTAAAAGTAAAACATTTAAAAAAACATTCAAATGTCTTCTAATAGCCCCAAATAACACTCATGGGTTGAAACTTTAAATTTCCAAGTACTTCAGTGAGTGCCGTTTAAGAAGTAAAGAAGTAGGAAAATCCAGCAAAGATGTGCAGGACTTGAGAGATGCATTTGACCTTTTACTTGATTCATCTATGTTGACTGGATTCTCATCAACAGCCACAGACCATGGAAGGGTGGCAATCAAGAGGACATCTGGGAATCAGAGAGAAAAGGCTGCGGTGTACGAAATTACACAAGAACTGGACTAAAAATCAGTGACAACAAGTTAAGAGGATAACACAATTTGACTGTCATAAAACAGTGTTTCTTCATCAACAAGGCCATTCTCAAAAAAACTATTAGTTAAAAGCTTGGCCTATTTCAGCCTCCTGTGCAGTGTCTCCTGAAAGAAATGAAGACACTGGAAACGTGAAGAACAAAAAAAGAAGTGGCAGACCTAAAAACCTATCTAGAACAGATGAACAGTATTTGAAAGTGATGTTCTTACAAAACAGGAAAAAGCTACAGGATACAGGACTTGAGAGATGCATCTGATCATTCACTCTACACTGAATCCTCATCGGAAATTGTCTCTATCGAAGGGTATCACAGGAAGAAAAGGCTGAGGTAAGTCAAATAACACAAGAATTGGACTGAAAATCAGTGGCAAGGGTCTTACGGAGTGATGAATCCTCCCCAGAGCCCGCACCTCAACATTATTGAAGCAGTGTGGGATCATCTTGACAGAAAACAAAGAACAAAAGGCAGCCAACATCCAAAGAAAAGCTTTGGAATGTTCTTAAAGAAGTCTGAAGAACTGAGTCTCTGACATGAGCTGAAATCTCTGCACTTTGCTTCCTCAGCAGAACACGATTGAGAGCTCAGAGACGAGTGAAAATAATTGTTCATTGTTTTTGTTTTGTTTCATTGACACGCCCATCAGACACACTCATACCAACAACTGCCTGTCACTTTTTCTGGCCGGGCGTGCCAGCTGTTTTCACTTCAAGGTAAGCTAAAATAAGAATACCAGACTAAAGTGGTCAGTGGGCAGATGGGCAGATGGCCAGTTCAGAAACACTGGGAAGCCTACGCCTTTATTTGCTAAAATAGTGTTTGCTTCTTTAAAACGTCCATACTCCATTAATTTATTAACTGATTTGAATTGTTTTCTCTTGCCCCACTATATCCATTTAAACCACTTGGACTGATTCCCCTTAGGAAGGCATCCACACCTTGCCATTCCCAATTAACGCCCACATTTCCCCGGACAAATATGCTATTTTACTCTGCCTTGATCCATAAATAAAGTCATTCCATGCCAGTTACAACAGCTCTTCAGTGTGAGATCACGTCAGTCTCTCCTCCAGTCGGACAGGTTGCGCGGTGGCTCGCACCGTCTGTTCTTACAGGTGACTCCCATGCAGCACGGACGAGCTCTGCAGAATTCGAAGAAACAATAACTGGAGGTTTCCCTCAGCTCTCCGGCATTACATTTTAGTCACGTTCTGAGCTAAAGGCAGGAATTAGTTCACTGTCAAGGTCTCTGAGAGGAACCCCGGTCCTCTAAGTTTGCCTCCACGCCTCCCACTCAGTTTCCTATATTGTCGCCTTGCCTTGTTCAACGCGAGAAACTCTCCAAACCTGAGCACAGAATGACAGGAGAACTGAAGGACGGCGAGACAGACGAGGTACAGTATGGCTCTCAGCTACTCATGACTAACTTTGTCTTGTAAGTTTGGAGCTAACACTGATCCTTCCTCATTCAGGTGGTAGTATTTACACTCATAATTTGCAGACACGAAGAGCTGTTATCATTTTCTTTTTTAAACCTCTGGCACATAGTTCTGAATGCTTCTCCGACATATGCTGGAGGGAATTTTGGAGGTCCATTGATTGCTGGCGTGAGATCTTACGCGCTGAAACCCTTGCGGAGTACCGACTTTCGTTCAACGCACCACCATAAAAATGTATGTTTCCTTTCGTAAAAGCCGGAGAGCAAATCAGTCCCATTTTTTTTTTTTTTTTTTTTTGTCATAAACTATCCACACAAATCAATGAAACCAAAAGACTTACGTGTTACTCAGAGATTCACTGATGGAGTGGAGCAGTGGGGGTTTTACGCACGTAGTTTTCAAAGTAATTTACACGGAAATTTAACATGTTTTCACGAGTCACAGTACAAATAAGAACAGATAGCTCCCACTTGCTTAAAATAACATGAAGATGTTCATTTGCATTGTCTATTTTGATAAGATAATTGTTTAATATCCAGGATATGACTTTTTACACATTTCTGTAAAATGTTGCCATGCATGTTAAACCAACTGCACGGAAGGGTCAAGATGTTGAATTTCTGTGTGGGTGGTGAGGACCCCTTGCGGCTGAACGTAGGGGTGTGGTGCTTCACTTTCTGTTCATTTAAACCCATCCCTGTTTGTGGGGCAGGCTGGTAACTTGCAGCTCCACTCTCGCTCACTCTTGGGTGCGCTGCGCACTATTCCTCCTCCTCTTCAAGCTGTTCTTTTTTTGTCTCTCCCGGATCCAGGAGTTTCTGCATTCGCCGTTCATCCGAAAACAAGGGAACATATACAAGCCTAACAACAAAGACATGGACAACGAGAGTCTGAACGAGAAGACGATGGAGGATGTCCACACCAAAGAGATAGACCTGGTCAACCGTGACCCCAAGCTCATTAACGACGATATTGTCAAGGTGAGTCAGAGCTGGAGAACTGTTCACTTCTGAGCGTGAACATTGGGAATGAACTGGAGTTGTCTGTCTATTTTTCTGCAATTAAAGCCATAGATTACCGAGACTATTTCTTGCAGAAAAAAAAACCAGCTACTGATTGGAGCACCTAAAAAATCTGGGCGAACTCGAATGATCTCAAAGAAAAACTGTGCTGAAGTTTATGAGCTGTCAAACTGGTGTTTTACGCGGCTGTGCGTCTCCGAGGCGCACTCAGCCCTCTGCTGCTGCGCTACCATCCCAGTTGTGTTGCCCCTCAATGTCTTCCCCGTATTAGGAAGAAGCTTAGCAAATGTAAAGCTCATTGAGGTGATACCATGTCACGCAGTCCTCATCTGTGCGTCTCTAAGCGGTGAAACGTGACCTAGCTCCAGAGGAAATATTACGAATTTCCTGTTGTTGGAACACACATTTCCCACAGTTGTTGTTGCACACGCTTGGCTGTTGGGAAAACAGAATTCTTTCCATAAGAGAGAAGTCTGGCCGCGTAAATACCGGGGGCTTATTTTGATTAAAGAGGTTAGGAGAGGGTGTGATGAAGCAGCAGAGGAGCGGCACACATAAAACCACCTGATGTGCCTGTATGCAGGAGCAGCAACGTTCTGAGCTCTGGTGGCCTCCTCTCCAGCTGGGGCGGGTTTTCACATCAGAGTGGAGTCACACAGCTCTCTGCGTGGGGGCAGAAGGAGTAGGATCTTTGAAATGCCTGAACTCTGACTAGTTAAAACAGGGAAACACCCCAGTAGCTGGTTAGGCTGAGGAGATCCCTCACCACTCCCCATCCTGCTGTTCTTCCCCCCATTCTACCCCTCTGCTGTCCTCCATCCCTGCATGTGTGTCTGCACCTAACCAAACAGCAATGATTTGTTTGTTTCGTTTGACTAAATTCTGTCTGCTTTAACAGTAAAAATGTAAAGGGAATATACTCAATGAATTAAGTGTTAGTAGACTCTGTGCCTTGTCAAATGGGTTGATTGGCAGGACAGTTAGAGATAAATATACAAACCATAATAAAATTTGAGAAACTTTCAGATTCACATAGAAAATGTCCAAATAGCTCTGGGTAATTTCATCACATATGTATGAATTCGGTTTCACATTTCTCAGATTTCTCTGTCTGGGAACCTTGTACAATAAGTAAGCTGCATATATCCTATAGGACAAGCTGTTTCACATGAAGTGTGCCTTTAGTAAATTCATATTGGCTTTAATGTGAGGGAAAGCAGGTGCTTTTTGGTGCTCTGGAGTATCTAAAAAGAAAGAAGTGCCTGAATAACCAATTCTTATACGCCATACTTTTAATTTCACTACGGAGGGTTTGGATAAGTGCTCAAGCCAAACTTTTCCTGTTTTCTGCTTCTGTGTCCACTCCTTCCACTGCTCTCTGCTTTCTCTCCCTCCCAACCCTCCTCCATTGTGACAGTGAGTCAGACTCTCCCTCTAGTCTCGGAATAGAACACAGCTTTATGATTGTCCCGCCTGCTATAATCAAGTCCGCGGGCTGCTGGTGAAATTATCTGACATCACATGCACATGGACTATAAAAATTACAAATGTTACACAGCATCGTTATAAATCCTCAGATGTTTAACTTATAACCAATGGTTGAAACCGAGTACATTAGCAAAGAACAGTCAAAGTATTATTTTTGTTCTGCTGCTTTGTGCGACTAGAATCCATATATTTGGTTCTTTGTTCATTTTTTTCATATCAGCAGTAACATAGGCGGGGGCCATTCTGTTCACATCATTGTAGTTTTGATCATTCTTTCTCATACTTTTACTTGTATCTTCCTACATCTCACTTGGCATGACTTTGACCTTCAGTGTCTCACCGAATCCGTTACTATGTTTGCTTGTGTTGGATGGCTGCATGATGATATACATGTTTGATACTGTTGTTTTAATCACAATTGCCAATAAGGATGAGTGGACCGGGGCTAGGTCATCAACTTCAATGTCAAAGACCACAAATTCAACACCTATCCTCTACGTTTTCTTCTGTTTTTTCACTTTCTTCTTCACTCTCACTCGTGAATGGTTAGGATTAAGATTTGAAAATACATGGTTAGGGATTTCACTCTACGTTAGAAATCCAAATGTGCTCACTGCCTCCCCCTGCGTTTCAGATTAAACTCTTGACGAGCTCTTGGTTTTTACTGTGTGCTTTATACAGCCGCTCTGAGGTGCTCTGAGGTCATGAAACAACTCTGCCAAGTGGAAGCGTGTTTGTTGCGCTGCAGTGAAAAGCAGAAGCAGGGAATCCCTTCCACCAACCCTCTGCCTGAAATCCACCATGACCGCGCACACACACCCGCACATGCAGAACATATAAATGTATGCAGCACACACTCACAGTCCAGGGGCGCAAACACATACACACACGTGCAGCATTCTCGCAATCTAAGGATTACACATTGTTTTCCTGAAGCTGCTGCAGCAGCTGGCCTAAATCATCTGGCCACATCAAACAGCTTCCATTGCTGCCATGCAGATGGAGATCACTGTACAAAGAGTTTTTTTCACTGGAGAAGTTGTGGCTTTTTATAGCAGAGAGGATGGGCTTAAGCCTAGTGGTGACAGGAGTTAAAATGCTCCCACAGGAGAACATTTTTGAGAAGGAGTTGTGAGAATTTTGTGCTACAACAGCAAAAGTTCAAATTGAAATGAATGAAGAATGTTATCAACACAGATGTGTGAAAACACTTTATTAAACAGGGTCATTGGATCTAATCAATCGATCAAATAGCAAATTAATGTCAGGTGAAAGCAAATGATAATTTACTCGGTTGTAATGGAAACACAACCAAACCGAGCCGTGCCGAGCCGAGCTAGTGGAAAAGCGCCATTAGGCTCCAGCTTTTAGGATCTCTGTGCTTTTATCTCAACTAGAGGATTACACGCTCCTCTGAGAGTGAACTCATCTTATGGACCTCTTTTTGACTCAGTGCAGTTTGCTTTGTCTCCATCCAAATGCAATGCAAATTTAGCAAGCGTAATGGGGATACCACAAAAATGTATGCAAACAAAAGATGTATTGATATGAACACATTTGAAAAATCAGCTATGATGCAACATGGTGGATGAATTTGCCACAAACATGAAATTCAAGGCTGTGATGGACTGGCGGCCTGTCCAGGGTGTACCCCGCCTCTCGCCCGATGACCGCTGAGATAGGCTCCAGCCCCCCCGCGACCCGACCGACGTATTCAGCGGGTATAGAAAATGGATGGATGAAATTCAAGAACATCGGGATACAATTCCTGTTTAAGCTGGAATGGGTCGATATCATTTGCTGAAAATGACTCCACTGCCAATCATCCTAATCTCTCCTCAGATAAATCAAATATTTATTTCCCCCCTTAATACTGAAGGCCTTCAACCGACAGAAGAGTCCATCAACGCACCACAACATGACAGTCTCTCCCCGGGACCCACTTTGTCCAGTCAAGCAAAGCTGACAGCCTGAAGATAAAATTCTGAAAATAGCACACAGCCGTATTTACTCAATAATACAGTTGCCTTGCCAACTGGTCACATGCTGACCCCAAGACTCTATTGTTACATATCAAACTTCCCACTGGACTCCAGAGGTTCACACTGTGAATCAGCTGCTGCATACAGAATAAAAAACACTGTTATGAAGGCTCTTTTTAAAAAATACTTGTTAAGCTAAACACTTTTATTCAATATCTGCTAAATCTTCAAACTTATCAGGCTTTTTCAAAATGAGTTTAATCTCTTGAAAGATGTTCACTGCAGAGCAAAAATCCTACTGTAATTCATTTAAATTGGTATTACCTTCAAATGCCACTTAACAATTAGGTGGTTTCTAGAGGAAATCTCAGGAAAAAGAATCAATTTTAAGGGATGACTTCTAGAAAATCTCGGGGTAACGATTCACCTAATGGAGCTGCATAAACAACACCAGTTGGAACAGCTTCACCTTATGAAGTAAAAAATGCTCCACTTCCCTGCTGTGGTTGTGTTTGTGCCTCTCTGCAGAAGGGCTCTCATTTAGTCTCAATCAAAGTTCTGGAAACTGGCGCAGAGTTGGTCCACTTTAAAATTTGTGGCTGTGGAAAAATTAAATGGATGGCAGGCTGGTTTTTGTGGCTGCACTCTGAGCTTCGCCAGTTGGTGATGTGAGGAGGCTCTATGTTGCTGCTGCTCATGGTAAAGGACTCACATGGTGCTGCTGCAAGGCAAGGAAACTAAATCAGACTGTAGAAACAAAGAGTCCTGGTTCAAAAGAAGTTGTCATGAACTGGGAAAATATACTAATTTACTATTAGAAAGTGTTGTATTTTTTCTTGCTGCATTTATATTAGAGATCGTGAACTGTCAACTTCAGAGAGTGACATTATGAATTTGTTAAAAATATTCATACTATTATGAATATTTAATATGATCAACACTTTAATCGATACTTCAAAGGGGACGAGACAACAAAAGCCTGGGAAAGTGGTAAACAGAAAACAGCTGGAGGAGCATTTTGCAACTAAATGCCAGCAGGTTGGTAACAGGACTGGGTATACCTTAGAGAGGCAGAGTTTATCAGATTGGGAGAGGTTTAGCAGTCTGCAAAAAAATGCGTCTACAAATTGTGGAGCAATGTTTCACAATATATAATTGCAAAGAGTATTTCATCATCTACAGCACATGATATCAACCAAAGACATCTTTGTGGGCATGGGACACGGAAGAAAATCAATGCTGGCCCCTGAGTTTTGGGTTAATAAAAACAGCCATGAGTCTGTCATGGAAATGACTGCATGGGCTCAAGAAAACTTCCAAAAATCCTTTTCTGTGAACACAGTTCACACTTCCATCCACAAATGCAGGGTAAAGCACTATCATGCAAAGGGGAAGTCATACGTGAACATAATCTAGAAACGCTGCCGTCTTCTCTAGTCCAAAGCTAATTTAAAATGGACTGAGGCAAAGTGGAAAATGGTTCTGTGGTCAGATTAATTGAAATTGGAAACTGTTTTCAGAAATCATGAGCCGCATTCGGACAGAGCAGTTCTAAGAACTGTCCTTCCTCAGGGGAACTGTTTCATTTTGCATTCGCACATGAATCAGGGACCTTGATAGGGACTCATGTGATGCAACCGTCTGCCACAGTGACATGTTACTTTAGCGCCACACTCAACAACAAAACAAAACAAAACCCACGAAAAGTAAGGACAGAAGAAAACGTCGTAGCTGCAACAGTAGTTTTTAAAAATTGTGGGGCCACAAGAAGCGGAAATCTGACAAGGGGCATAGCTACCGACCACCAAACAGCTACGTCATATGTGTTGGAAGCCAGAAAAGACCCAGCCTCGGAGAAGGAACTAAAATGATATAATAGGAACTGAGGGCCGTGGTCCCGAGTTCCTGTATGTCCGAATGCGCGAAAAACGTCCCTATTCCTGAAAAGGTTATAGGAAATGAAAAAGGTTCCTACAGTGGGAATGCGCCTATGGATACCACATCCTCCGGACGAGAGGAGCGGGACTATCGGGCTTTTTATCAGCACTTTGTTAAAAAACTTGCACATACTGCTTCCATTACAACAGTATGGCTTTCTAGAATGGCTTCCTGCCTGCAGACCAGTCCTATCACCATTTGAAAACATCGTGGGCATTATAAAACAAAAAATATGAAAAAGAACACCCAGAACTGTTGAGCAGTTAGAATCCTATATCAGACAAGGATGGGATAACATTCACAAACTGGTCCAACGACACAGTGGTAAACATGTCTCTGTCTCAACCTTTTGGAGGTGTGCTGCTGGCATTAAATTCAAGATGAGCTTTATTTTTCAATAGTAAAATTTTTCACTATTAATATTTGATATTCTCACAGAAACATATTATGTTCTGATGTTTTCTCTCTGTGCATGCTCAGCATTAAGGTTTAAATAAGCTAAACAATATTTTATAAATACTGACTACCGAATTAGACTGTATTGAACTGATTTGAGACCCTGTGATGGACAGGTGACCTGTCCTCTTGTCTGTTGACAGGTGGGATAGACTCAATCTCAAACGTGATATGAGGGATTAACATCCTCACAGTAGCTGTAGTAGTTTAAGGACACAATGACTACACTGACTTAATTAAAATTCGAGTGTGTCGCTCCGCCAGTGTCCCATCTCCTGCACTACCTACGAGTGTGTGAATGAATGGAGGGTAATACACACCTAGTCTGCGAGTCTGGCATTGAACTTGGTGGCTGTAGATGGGGGTGTACTTAGGGTTTTGACAGGTGACAAGCATTTAGTTTTTTCCAGAGTCTTTGCACAACTTCTTTGTAAAAAAAATACACAGTTCTGGGCACTTAGTATATTTCTCAATCTATGTATAGAACAGGAGTTACCGTACAAGCTATAACTTTTTATTAAACCAGGAGAGCATGGTATCCATTTTCTTATCTCACCAAGAGAGTTGACCAATTTGACAGTTGATTCTGTAAAACAAGGAGATGAGTGTTAAAAGAAACAAGTTCATCACATAAGAGAGTTATTTTTCAGAGATCTAATGATAGTCCAAGTAAACCATGGCATGCTTTTCGTTCAAGTTGTCAGGTAGGTTGTGTAAATTGGCATCATGTCCTGGATCAGTTAGGAATGAAGCACTTCACTTTTCTATCTCAATGTTAGCATGACACTGGATATTATCAGCTTGACTTATTGATATTATAGCTATTAGCTCTTAGCCCAACTGCTCTGTTTGATCCAGTCTCCAAGGAACTGCAAAATAAACATTGACTGCACTTAGAAACCTGTGAAGAGGATGAGAGACAGAGAGTAGGGGAGAGTAAGTTCTGCGATGCCACTTTTCATTCCTTAAACAGGAGAGGTCAGGTCGTGGACACTTGCAGAAAGCCTTCCATTAAAGGCATGAGAGATGTGTTTACAGCAAGGGGAAGCATGTCGTCCTGGTTCTCCTTCGTGGGAGGAGGAGGGAATCACTTGCCAGTCAAACACAGCCGGGTTGTCTTAGTCTTTCAGTGGTTTGTTCAATCAGTCACTGTTCGGGAGGCTCTGGAGACACAAATCCTTGAGCTGATTTGCAGAAAATGAAGCAGAGCTTGTGTGTGTTTTGAAATCAGTATTTTGGGATGGGCAGATATTGGACCGCGTACCAGTCGCGGCAAGGAATAATATAAATCTTGTCAGGAATCCCACCCTTCAATTCAGCAAAACTGACACATTAATAGGGAGTGAAGCAGTTGATTCATGTGGAAATAATGAGTTGAGACTATCAAGCTTGTGCGATGGTTTCATTTGCACCATATTGGAATTCTTGTGAAATACTGTTCTCAGTGAAAGAAGACATTTGACAAGTCATAATGATAAGAGCAAGTTAAATGTGCTTTTCACGCTCAGTTGTTAAAGGACCAGTTCATCCAAATCTCAGAAATGGTATCTAGATGCTGTATTGAAGTATATGTGAAGAAAAAATATACGCATTTGATTCCCTGACAGATTTTACTATGGTCTTAAAGGGATATTTTATTTTGTGGGGTTGTGTGAAGTACTTATAAGCAGTCAGTGTCTTTCGTGAAGTAGACAGCAGTCAGTGAATTCTCACTTTAGAGAATCAGAAAAGACTTAGAACCTGCAAGCCAAGCAAAAGCTACTCCCAATGCAGCCACTGGAAGAGGAAAACGCTCTCCATCTAAAACAACTCAAACTTCGATTGTGATTCAAGAAAATATTATATTGTGAATTTTTGGCATGCGCCACTTCTGCATCAGACAGTCAAAACAAACTGAAAAATTGCAATAGCAGAGTAAATAAACAACTTTGTTTATTTGCCTGAAAATATCTGAGATTAGGATGAATGTGTCCTTTAGATGGTGAAAATTTTGCTCTTGTGTTGTCCCACTTCTGAGTAGGTTTTAGATTTAGTTCTACTCTTAGGACACCATCGATTCTCCAGACTGAGAACATTCTGTCAGCTGCCTTCTGCAGGAAAGGTACTTATACTGTACTTCACACAACCCCACTTCAACAACAAGTGACTATGCCTTTAATCTGACAACAGACTAAGCTCCCAGCTGGTTGTGGAAAAGTTAAAGGCAGATTTTAACGCTGTACTTTTTATGGTTACAGTCACATCCTTTCTTAACACTGAAACTTCTTTGAATTGAATTTTTTAGATATTTAATTGAACCTTTATTTGATCTTAAGTCCCACTAAAAAAGAGAGCATGCATACCTTTTTATTTACTTTAAAATAGAAATTCAGTATTTATAGCTGATAAAACACCAAGGAATGGACTGGCAACCTGTCCAGGGTGTACCCTGCCTCTCGCCGAATGACGGCTGGGAACGGCTCCAGCCCCCCTGTGACCCTACAGTTGGATTAAACGGGTACAGAAAATGGATGGATGGTTGGATGTATGGAAAACATGAAAGAAAAATGAAAATGGACCCAAAGAACCCCAATTACATTTGTATTTATATGAATGCACGTGTGGATTTATTTGGTTTTGACTGGGACGTCTTATGAGCTTTAGGACCACACATTTGTTGACACTATGAATCATTGTTTGACATCACATAAACCAGCAAGATGCCTAATTAGTGTATGAAATCATAAAAAAGTTGATTGAGAGAGGTTTTCAGAGACATTCAGAATAGTATCATTGTACCTTAGATGAACAATCTTAGCCGTGTCTGTGAAGCATTTGCCAACATTTTCTCTTTTCTTTCCTCCTTCTCAGGTGGACTTTGAGGACATTATCGCAGAGCCTGCAGGAACCTACAGCTTCGATGGTGTGTGGAAAGCCAGTTTCACCACATTCACTGTCACCAAGTACTGGTGCTACCGGCTGCTGACAGCATTGGTCGGCATCCCCCTGGCGCTGATCTGGGGAATATTCTTCGCTATCCTGTCCTTCCTGCACATCTGGGCCGTGGTGCCGTGCATCAAGAGCTACCTGATCGAGATCCACTGCATCAGTCGCGTCTATTCTATCTGCATCCATACCTTCTGCGACCCCCTGTACGAGGCCATGGGCAGATGCCTCAGCAACATCCGAATCCGCATGACCAAGGAGGTGTAACGTCCAAAAATAGGAGGATTAAAGGAAAAATGGGAGGGAGGTTGGGAGGGCTGGAGCAACACAAATGGAGGGAAAAGTTAGAAGAAGAAAAATATAGACCTCTGGAAATATGTGAGACATTTCCAGAGCTGGGCTGGGGATGTTTGAACGCGACGGGGCGCGGTCATATGGCACCCAATCCCATCTTTCTCACCAGCTGTTTTATTCTCTCCACTGTTAGCATAATCAAATGGGTGGGCACAGGTAATCAGAGGGGTTATTCTTCTGTATCTTTTTTTTGTGTTTTCTAGTTTTTTTCTATTTTTTTTTATTATTATTATTTCTCACTGTTACCTTTCTTAAGCAGGCAACCAAGTGTCATATCATATTAATTTTGCAAACTTTATTGTCTTGTAGATTCCTTCCATTTGTTACTGCTTCTGTGGAGAGCTAATCACACACTGAGGGGATGTTAAGGCTGTACCACTGCCATCTCTTGCGCTTGTTTGTGTTTGTTTGTTTTTTTTTGGAGCCCCATGGCAGGTTGGGATGGTTGGATGTCAGGGTTGTGACGGTCAATCCTGAAACAAAGAGCAAACACTGCCACATTCTGTCTGACTCAGCAAAGATGAAACAACCACGCTCTGTGAGCAGCATAACAACGCCCCTCTGCCTCTACATGACCCCCAAAACACCAAATGCAACCTCTCTGCTTTCCAGCAGTCTGACACACTGAACCTGCCCTCTTGCCTGCATGCATCTGCTTCCCCTTGCCATTTACCACACTTGCCAAGCTGCCTGATGGTGCAGAAAACCATCTCTTCATGTCACTTGCTCTCACCCCCACCTCAAACTACATTATTCACTGCAGGTTTTCTCACCATCATCTTCATCAACTACAGGAATGTGTGACAGAGAAGGATGATATTCTGATTTAACAAAACCTGTTCTTCTGCTTCTTTTTTAACTCCATCCTGAAATTTGTAATCAAATTTCAAGCTTTTATTTTCCCCTGAGGCTCATTCCTTTTAAATGCACATCATCAGTGCCTCACAGTTTATTGTTTTTTCTACACTATGAATATGAAGAACTTTGGGGGCTTTGTTTTTATTTCCATTGTTTTAATAACCTGTATGTACTGTCTGGGTGTTAATGTAGAAAGCAATGGCCTCATTCCAGTGCACTAATCTATGGGGAAGTATTGTTAGTGAATTAAAATCCCTTTTTTATATTTGCAAAATCAGTAGAGAACTAGCAGTTAATTTAGCTAACTTTGCAGTTTAACAGTGCATTAATGAGTTTGTGTAGGGGTTGTAATGTGCTGTCATACTTATGCATAGGGATTAAGATAATGTGAGCTGGAATGTGTGATTTTGGATTCATTTTACTTTACTACCTGGACATAAAATTACATCTTCACACTGTTTTTGTCTACTCAAGTTCTGCTCTGCCTTGCTTCTTGACTGTGGATATGATGCAAGGAAGCAGCAAAGTGACACCTTCTATCCATAATTTGAGTGAATGAAGATATGGATGAGGTTACCTGGTGGTGTTCTGTTTTACCGAGACACTAAGCTCGCTTTGATTGTCTGCCACCTTCCATCTACCTGCTGTCTTCTCACAGAAATGATGATATCACAGATTTTTCTTGAAATTAGTTTTTAAACTCCAGAGGTGATATTTTTTGTAAGAAATGTTTTTTTTTTCTTCCTTGCTTTTACTGTACAATATCACGATGTGCACATTAAAATTTAATATAATCTGGTGAGCATTTGTTTATTTTTATTATCTATACTTTTATTGAAGTGATCACTAACATATGCCTCCCGAAGAAAGTATATATAAATAATTTAACAGTGGAGTTTTTGTTTGGCTTTACTTGTGATATTGAGTCATGGCAAATCTAACTGCGTAATAATTTACAGCAGATAACTTGGTGACTGCTTTCATTCATGTGAAGTGCAGCAACCAACCAGATGAAGCTGCAATATAAAATATACACACAAATACGAAGTTGGATCGACAGAAAAATCATTTCCAGGAGCAGTGCCCTCCAAACCTCAGCAGTGTTTGTATCTGACTGTGTTAGTAAGGCAAAATGCCTGCAGTGCTGCTCATACGGAACAAAGGCTTTTTTTTTCCATGCCTGGCAAGATGTTTCCATGGTTACTTGAGAAACAAATAAAAGTGTGAGCAATGCTCATGAGGCTGCCTCAGTTAACTGTACTCAAGTTGATTTCCACCAAAACTAATCACATGCTTACTCAGTTTGGCGGAAATCTTGACTCTAATCTGTATTTTTTCAACAATCACATTTTGAAGTGAAGTCTCTTTAACAATTTAACCAGGATTGTGTTTCAGTTTATGGATTATAAAGTAGCCTATCCCTTGTGATCCTTCGATTACCAAAAGTATATTGACAAAAGAGCCATATAAGACTAAACCAAGTCATTCCAAAACCGCAGGAATTCATCTGATGCTTTCAAGGCCTCTGCTCCTCCCATTTCAAGCACATTTCAGAACTTGGCTACAGGTATCTCATTCAGCTAGGAACACTTGGACAATAACATGGCTCCTTTTACACTTCATGAAGTTAAGGTTTTTGCAGATTATTCAGGCTCTTCCACAACAAACTGGAAAATAATTTCTTCTCAAGACTGGCCTTATGCACGAGAAGACTATGACACAGGCTGAGTTAATATCTTTCCTCAAACTTGGTAGTGAATTGTCTTAAGACAATTAATTTGCAAATGGCAATAGGCCAACTTGAAAACAAAAAAAAAAACAGACAAACTTTTGGCCAAGGAGTATACTACCACACTATTTTTCCTTAATGTGTTACTTTAACGATCCATTATCCGATTTAAAAAGCTTTAAAAGCATTTATGTTCATGTACAATAGCATTATCTGCCATTATTTGACACTATAATATATGTCCGTGCATCTTAGCAAGCCAGGATATGCATCCTTTTTACTTGTTTCTTTTTGTTAACATTGGAGTCCCATATTGGGTAGAGCCAGTTTATTATCATATTATTCATGGCCAAAATATTTAATAGCTGTATGGGCAGAAAATTCAGGAAAACAAAAAATGATCAGAAATTACTTATCATACTGTTATGATACTATACATGTAAGAAATAGGGGGGTGGACGAAGCTCACTTAAGAGAAGGATTAGAAACGCAGACTATTCTGTTATGTCTCTGCAGATGGCTTTAATGACTGTTGAACATATGTTTTGGAATCTTGGAGTTTGGGGCTTCGATGTCTGAGCCTGATTTCATAAGTTTTTGTTTCAAAGTCTCACGGCACTTTTTGGGGATTCTGACATTTACTTTTACAACATCACACTCTAGTGGAATAAACTGAGAAGTGCATTTGTTTTATGTTGTCTGAAGTGTCTTTAGACATGACATTTTAAGCCCATATTTTTAGATTTAGCAATATTGATTAAGTTCTAGTGTCAGTGATCTTTATCAAGATCCCAAGTGACCTTCTTTGTTATCACTCAATGACTTTACAGTACTGTGAAAGAAAAGTCTTGAGCCACACCTAATTTCTTTCTATATTGGCAGGACACTGTGAAACGAGAACAGCAAATTATCGAAACACATGAAAACAAAAGTGTAAATACTTTATATAAGGCAAACTTAATTTGTACAATTCTAATAAGCTTGAAAATCAACCAACCTTTTTTTCAACACAGCCTGAGCCCTCTTTGACAAGCTTTCTTTTAATATCTTTAAGTAGTAGGACATTCCAAAGCTCTTCTTTGGATGTCGGCTGCCTTTCGTTCTGTTCTCTGTCAAGATGACCCCACACACCTTCAATCATGTTGATATCCAGGGTCTGGGGAGGATTCATCACGCCATAAGACCAGTTGCCACTGATTATCAGTCCACTTCTTCATTTGGTGTACCTTCTTGACCACCACCCATCAATAGAGATCATTTCTGATGAGGCTTCAGTGTAGAGAAAATGGATCAACTGAATGGTTAGATGCATCTCTCAAGTCCTGTATTCTGTAGCCTTTTCCCTCATTTGTAAGAGCACCACTTTCAAATACTGTTCATCTGTTCTAAATAGTTTTTTAGGTCTGCCACTTTTCCAGTTAAGGAGACACTGCACAGCAGGCTGAAATAGGCCAAGCTTTCTACTAGATCTTTGAGAATCACCTTGTTAATGCAAGAATACTGTTTTATGACAGTCAAATTTTGTTTTTTCATATTGTTTTTTCATACTTTTTTTTCATATACGTGACAAATTACGTATCTTTGAGACAAGCAAAGTTTCTAAGGATACATTCTAAGATTTGTTCTTTGCTAAAGTTGTACAGACTCAATAGTGATTCATCATTTGAGCTTTTAATGCTTAAGTGATTCCCAGATAAGTGTTAAGTGGCTTATCAAACCTAGAAATTACATTCCGCTTAAGTCAGTCAGGTGCATGGACACGGACTGGCTTACAATCACATAACGTATCGATCACTTGTTAATTTTTTTATTTTGTTTGTTCTTTTGTTGGCTTTCACGAGCAGCTAGGTAACATATAAGCGATGAGGTAGACATGGAATTCAGTCATTCTTCTCACCTGTGGTCAGAATGACTAAGTCAGTGTCAGAGGTGTTTGTCAATGGAAAGACATAAACATTACAGCTTTCAGCACCTGTGAAAGGAGGGCTGTGGGACGAGCAGCTGTTTTCTCTCAGAGCAGAAAACATCAATCATGAGTGATTCTGTGTGGTTCATTGCTGTCAAAGTATATCAAGTAGAGACATTCACTTGCCCTGGAGTTGATGTTTAAGAGTATACATTCACATTATTACACGCTAGCTGTGAAGGCTTTGTTTAGGTGAAATATTCCTGACCCTGAGACTTCTATCTGTTGAGAGTTTATGACATGTTTCAGCTTTTTGCTCACTTTATTTACTTCATTTATCCAACCTGCAGGTTATTCTGTCACTTGACAGACGTAAGGGTGTTTTTCTCTTTTTGTTCTTTAGGGCTTGTACTTTTCATCTATTCGGGTGAATGTATTTTTCAGTGGGATCTGACAGGAATAAAAGGTATTTAAATTTGATCCATGAGCACTGTGTTCAGATTTCCACCTCATGTGCATTACATCCTGATAAAGAATGGAATGGATAAAAGAAAATTCTATCACAGAGTTTTAATCTCAAAATGTCAACATTGTGTATGTTGTGAACTATTTTAAATGTTAATGAATTTGTACTTTTGGGACATAAACCAACACAAATGCCTGACGATAAACTAAGGTGGTTGATGATGCCTCTAAAAAAAAAAGACATCCAAAAATCCACTCTTTCCATTAATGAATCAAGCACAGGATGTCCTCGAACATACAAATACAGAAATAATATCAAAAGGTGAGGTGCAATGCTACAAAAGGTAAAAGCAAATACTAAGTCGTTGATTTTATGGATTACAAAAGGTGTTGTATGAAAATATCTTTGAATAGGTGTTAAAACATGAGCAGACCCTCGCAAAAACATACAAGTAAGTTCATAGATAAAGATACTCAAAGTCATTTCATTTATACTTGTGTAATTCAAACAAATGAACTACTTACAGATTCGAATTTTGTTTGGAGGCTGTATAATTTAATTGAAGCATGTTCTGTTTAAGTTGCTTTTCTGTTCAGCAAAGTAAGAGAGTTATTTGATTTACTAGAAACTCTTGTCCCATACAGTTCATTCATCTCTAAAATTTCTCATAGACAAGGTGTTACAACATTCCTACAGACTATGAAAGTGCATATTCACAAAATCATGGAGTCTCAAAAAGTCCACAAACCAGCCCATCGGACACCAATAATCCTGGCAGGGTCAAAGTAAAAGAGCCCAGTTTATTTTTCATTGTGGTGTTTGATGAAGCTTCTGACCTGAAACTGCAGGACTGTTTGTATTGTACTGCTGCCATGTGATTAGATCATCGAGTATTTGCATGAATAAGCATGAGGATTGGTATTACTAGGTCTTAGTCTCAGTGGACCAAAGCTTTTGCTGGTTTCAGAAATCTTTTCCAGTCTTCGTCTATAAACAAACATCTTCACCATTTTCTTTTCTTGAATACACAATTATTTCCTTGTTTGCAAGGGCGAGCTATTGCTGTTGCTGATGGTTCACCATCAGTGTGCGCTGACTGACTGCACATGTGTCTGCAGCCCGGGAAATCTCAGTCCATCCTGATCTGTTGACAGACATCTGCAGCTGAGACATCTGAGGATTTTCATAAAGCCAGTTTCTCGAGTTTAATCCTACACAATACCCTTCGTGTTCTCAAGCATGTCCTCTCCTTGTGTGTTTTCAAAAAAAAAAAAAAAAAAGGGGGTTAGGGAAGCTGCTGCAGGCATGCTTTGTCCCGATCCCACATGCAAAGAGTTCCAGGCTGTTTGCCTGCAGGGTGTCATTTTTTAGATTTTCTTTTTAAAAGACAGAAATCAACCAAAAATTCAAATGATTCTTTTATTTTTTTATTTTTAAATTGGTACCACCTGCACGTCTGCATGCATGTCACAGCTTTTTGGCTGTTTTTACACACAGAGCACATGAGTCTTTTACTTGAGAAGATGAACTTTAACTTAATAAAAAGTAAGGTGATTACTTCATGGTTCAATTATCTGTGTGAGGTTGTTTTCGGCATTGCTGGGAACTTCTGGGCAACCAACATTTAGCCAAAATGAAACACTTACATTGTACGTTAATGATATATATATGTACTAAATTCCCTTTATCGCCCTCCAGGGTGTTTTTTTTTTTTTTGCTCTGTTTATTGACAAGTTTACAGAGGCTTCTTTGTAGACTTGAAATGTAAAGACAACTTCACACACTCTCACAGAAAACCCATATCCAACATTTCAGAACAATCTGAGTAGTTTTTGGCATCATGCTTTGTCAGCTGTTGCAGCAGTAAATGCTGAGACTGATGAAGCGTGCTATGACATCAAGCAACAGGAAGGCTGGCATAGATTCATCTCCTGTTCACCAAACCAACCCCTTTACAGATGTTCCCAGCTCAAGCGCACCTGGTTCTCAGTCAGTGACTGTGCTCTTTGAAAAGACACATCACTTTGACCAAACCTCTGTTTCGGTTTTAAGGCAGCTCAGTGCAATAAAGCTGGATCTGTGATGTCTTCACCTGTTGACTCTGTGTCATATTTTGTTGCTCTTGGCTAACAAAAGATCTTAAACTTGGATACGCTCTTCAAATACTTTGCTTTTAAAGAGCCCACACTTGTTATGCACATTTACAGGTTTATGTCTATTTAAAGGATGCCAACCAAAATAGTTGACCTGCTTTGATGATCCAAAAACATATTATTTTTCTCCGTATGCAGATTGCTGCGGCACCTCTGGTCACTTTCTGTCTGAAAGGTTAAGTTTTAGTCTCCTGAAAGGTTCATCCTGCAGTAAATGGTCAACAATTGTAGACTTCAAGACATTTGCTTAATCTTTGATAAATGCCAAACTAGCCACAAGGCAGGAATTAAACAAATGCTTGTCATGGAAGCATAGATAACTAACTGTAGAAAAACAGAGTTCAAGTGAGTTTTGGCAAGTCAGGAATCTTTTTCTTCTGTGTAAGAAAATGACTTTGTGGCTTTGTGATATTGTCTAATAAATAGAAATAGTTCAAAGAAGTATGTGTTCTGACACCAAAGGCATTGCACTGCAATGTATGTTTTTTACAGTCTGTTGGTCTGGCAGATGCAGGAATCCAGGTGTGAGGACATTGAGGCATGTAGAGGTAATTTCTGCACCATTAAATCTGGTTCAGTCTTGAAATGATTTAATAGATGACAAAAGTTGAACTGGAGAAACTTGCTGATGTGATTTTCGAGTTTTGGCACCAAAAACAAGAATGTTGTCATCATTTACCTGAAAAACATGCTCTGACATCCAATCAATCAAGTCTGATTTGATCAGATGTAAGAGATTAGAGTTATTATCTGTGTGACACTATGATGCATCCTCTGATTATGAAGTGACCAAGAAGTAAATTTAATAGAAGAGATAGAAAATAATTTAAAAGTATTGGTCCTTAAATCATTGTCACCAACGACGATACTAACCAAGCGGGAAAAAAAATGTCTACCCGTTAGGAAGCACAATCCATGAACAGTAACATTTTTATGCCCTAACCAGGATCTTATTCTAAGCCGCATGTCAGTTTAGTATCTTTCATCAGTGGCCCAATCAACAATATTTAATTTGTAGCATGACATGGAAAGTGGACAGAATGAAGTACATAGTGGATGTTAACTTGTTGAACATTGATGTCATGACATAATGTGACAAAAGCTGCATCTACATTGTAAATAGTGACACCTTTTAATATCTCATGTGATGTTGTTCATCTAAGGCTGTATTTTCCTCATTTTAAGACCTGGTAAGAATCAGATTGTAATATCATTATGTCGTGTTGTGTAAAAACTTACAAGTGAAATACCGTGGTGGACTGGCCACCTGTTGAGGGTGTACCCTGCCTCTTGCCCAATGGCAGCCAGGATCGGATCCAGCGCCCCCCAAACCATGGATGGATGGATGGATTGATAGAACTGAAAGATTGTGTACCTTCTTTTCAACATGACCAAATATATGGTGGTGGCAAATGTACATGCAGCATGAAGACTGAATGCTGTGCTTTGATTTCACTTGCACTTCAGTTTGGTGTATTCTTGTCAAAGCTTCCAGCTTCTGAAAGCTTCTCATAAACAGTTCATAAAGATGACATGGAAACACCAGAGGGGGGTGGCGGTGGAAAAAATCTATTCTTATACATTTTGCAACTTCAACGTTGCAAATAAAAGGAAGGAGGGAATAGAAGGGAGGAGAATCTTGTAGTAACTTCAGTCAAAGTTCTTTAGCAGTGAACCAAACAGAAGTTCTATTAAAGTGAATTACAGATGTTCTGCTACGTACAAACTTTCTATCATTAATTTGGAAAAATGTAGATATTCATGTATTACAGCCACATAAAATCAAATTAGCTTTTTTCTTTCGTCACCATGGAGGCATAGTTCAACTATGTGGAGTTAGTTTTGAAGAAGCAGTGCGTGCCTTCTCCAGACAATCCCGCCTCTGTTACGTTTATACCTCCACTGATGGCCTTCAGAGACTCTTGATGTGAGCTGTGTTGTGACTCCATTCAAGACAGATTATCAGGCACTAATGCAGTGAACAATTAATTGACTGCCAGTTTTTTCACCCATTTTCTGCCGTAACCATTTCCTGCGATGAATTAGACTGTAGTATTTTGATTTACTTTGTGTAGTAAAGAAACAGGTAATGGAAAATGAGAGTACTCATCCTGCATGCTGTATATGAAAATCTGTTGTCTGTCTGCTGTACAGTGATTTGATTAAATGTGAGGGAACACAATCACCAAAAGATGAGAAGAAATTTTAGTTGAGGCAACAAACAATATGACCATCAATGGGCAACATATTCAGTTACTGAAGAATAACAGTGGTGAGGGATATCCTCTATTCCCACTGACAGTCAAACTATTTCAAAACGTCCTGAGAATTTGGTTTCAAAGGCTGAATATGTGAACAAATTTCAGTTAATCAAATGACATTGTAATGCTTTTTCCTTTATTCAAAACATTTCCCCATTCAATTTCAAATAGTAACTATATGGAGACTGGAAAAAAAGTACACACACACCCAGAGCCGGCCCAAGGCATGTGCCAACTATGCGGTCGCTTTGGGCCCCCACGCCACCAGGGGGCCCCGAGAGCAATTTTGAATTCAATTTTGATTACAACTTTATTTTTCTGTAAGATAATGTGAATGTCATTTGATTCTATTCTGTATTTGTATTTTGAACATTTTGCACACCATTGCACATCTGAAAGAAATTAAACTATTTAACGTGTTTACTATAAATGCAGTCTCCAGCCTGCTGATGTTACTTTCAAATAGTTAAATTAATGAGCCATACTTATACATCACTCTTTATGTAGAAGTTAATTAAACCATATTTATGAGTTTGCTATCCCTTTAAGGTTAAACACAAGAATGACACCTGTATAATGTAAGAAGATTACAAATAATGCTAATGATTGTGGGTCCGTTACACACATAACAGTGTAGCCTATGGAATAATGAGGCATCTGGAGCTGAGGTGATGGTAGGGGGGCCCCAAATGAAATTCTGCTTAAGGCCCCATAAAGGCTTGGGCCGGCCCTGCACACACCTATATATTGATGCAACACAATTTTCTAAATATTTTTACCATTTCTCCAGACAACACCAGAACAAGATTAGAAACAGTGAAAAATAAGCTCCAGTTGGAGTAGTAAACACACTGAGAAACCCAGACAATGATTAAGAGATACTGCAGTATAATTTAGCAAAGCGAAGAGCATCAAGTGAATATCCTCACTTGACCCCCATCCTTTTATGAACCGCTCTGTCGTTATCCCTTATGATCCTGCTGAAGAGGCCTGATTGTGAAGTTACACATGACACAGTGATGGAGGTGCCATGCACTTAATCATCACTCTCTGCGAAAGCTAAAGGAACTGTGAGAGTCCATCTGTAGAATGAAGGAGGCAGGACCTTTGGTGGGTCAACAGCATCAATCAGAGTTTACTGTCCTGATCAGCAGAGAGGCAGAGTTTGTATTGACCCCACACGTGATAAATAACCTCCACTAGACTAGCTTTAGGTGCACAAGAACTGGTCGACAGCAACACTTAAATCAAGACTGAGTGCAGCCCTGATCCTTCCTGATGATACCACACTTTTCTTTGTGAGATTACTCTCTTCACTTTCCATTTATTAGTTTGAACAAAAGCCTGACCAATGTCGCTGTCAGTGTGTCCTCAAGGGACAAGCAATGTCTGTTCACCTCAGGTACCAGCAGATGGCGCCACAATGAGTCACATATATGCTGCTGGCATTTTTAAAGTAATATTTTCTAATTCTAATTATGTAAAAACTATCCCTACAGACGATTTTTTTTTTCTTATTCTTGTCCTTGATCTTGTCAAGGTTTGAACATATTACATTAGGTGAGAGAACAACAAAACATTACAACCATGTAAAATGTCGATGTTGGCATTGGATGTTAATAAAGCTCTGTTATTGTTCAGAGAAGTCTTTTTTTTAATGTTTAGTTAAAAATGAAAGTCTGGCATTTCTAAGACCGCAACTGAATGGGGTTGACTGGGGTTTAAACCAGCAACCCTCAGCTTGAGGGATGACTCCTACATTTGGGCAAAAGCCCTCCCATGGTTATCTTAACTACTGTGCAGCCTCCATTGCACGAAAAACAGAAACACAAAATAAAACCAAGTTGTTTCATGTTGCAGGTGCTGTGGTTGTGTTGTGCACATCATTCCTGAAGCGTGTGTCATACTTTAAGGTTACCACATTCTGTGCGCTAGCATGTGTTAGGTTCACCACAGCGCTGATATTTTCCATCTTCTCTTTCCTTCCTTCCTGTTCCTCTTCTTTGCTGCTGCTCCCCAACATGACAACAGCTCGGGCCAAAACTGAGTTCCCCACCACAAGAGCCACACAGACACACCCCTGGAGTATAAACTGAAACACAAAGACACACCCTGTTTAAGACACACCCCTTAGCAAATGTGTCAGATATGCCTTGAGGTATGGCAAAACACAGTTCATCCAAAGAAAAAGCAATTAACACAGTAAGCAAGGGAGTCTGTTGTGAAACTCTTTTCTCATTAAAAGGCTGAAAGTGGTGACCTTTTCATTGCTGTCTCCCCCACAGAAAATCAAAATCCAGTAAAACAGCTTGATTTCTGGGCCTATTTGATGCTAATTATGCTTAAAGTTTGTGAGCCCTCAATGCTGGCATCTCTGCTGGTTGCCTGGCAGCGTCAGTGGCTGTACTACCATGAATCATGCCAGGAAATAGACTGCTGCATAAAACCACAAAAACTTGAATGGATGCCTTCAGGTGTTGATTTCTGAAGATGAACGACGAATATTTTAATCAGTGATTGTGTTTTCTGAGCTCTGGTTCAGAGTTATTTTTACTGGAGTTCTCTGTCTTTCTAGTGTGTTTTCTGCTCTTATATTAACAGTTTCTTTTCTTTCTTTCTTTTTTTACTCTATATCATTCTAAATGAGTATTTTTCTTCAGTGCTCCTCTGAGGTGAAAAAGCTTAATGATGCACACAGTCACTGGCTGATGACTCTGGTGTGATGTCAGAGGTAACAGAAGTAGTCCACTGGGAAATGATTGAGTTGGAAAACCTCTGAGAATGAATGGAAAAAGACATCTTAAAGTCAGTGGGACCATTCAACTTTTAAAATTTGGGAAAGGAGGACGAGAAAGGCAACTATTACTCTGTAATGACACTTTACGTGACTGAGACTCACATCAACTTTTAAGCTGAAGATGTCACAAAGTCCATCTGATCACTCACCTACTCAATGGAACACGCTCATACTCAGCCTGTCAGCCACCATGTGAGGGTCACCGTCCTCAGCAGGTCCTTACTTATTTGCTTTGCATCAACACTCTGTTATCAGGCTCTGCAGTCTTTACTCCAAGTGCCCTCTTTTCAGGAAGTGGGACAAAGGAATTTTTTGTGCTGCCCGCTGTGATTCATTGCTGAGACACACACACACACACACACACACACACACACACACACACACAGAGAAAGAGTTGGTTTAGCCTCTATAACTTAGGTCATTATTTTTGGCTGAGCGAGACGTTTGAACATGACGAAGTAGTCTGACTCAGAAGGGTGCTGGAGGAGAGTCAGGTGGAAGCAAGGGAAGAAAAAAGACCCTCCTCTACAAAAGGCCAACCGGACCAGCATTTTTTTTTTCCTTCTAATTGCCACACAGTGTTGGATGACAAAAATAAACCGAGCTGTAATCAAGTTTTATTGGGTTGAAATTCTTTCTACAGACACAAAAATGCTTAATAAGTGCCTTCAAAATGAAAACTTGACCAATTCTGGGTCAATAAGCGCAGATAAACTGTTTGTGGTGTATGAAAGAGATATTAAACTTATTTCGGTTGTTTGAAGAAAAAAGAGTAACACACACTCACGCGTCATTAGTCGAATTAAATTTTGTTTTGAGTGATGATTCTGCGCAACTCGAAGGCCACAAACTCATACCTGAGAGTCCAGGAGCCTGTGAGGCACCTGGACCCGTCACGCGGCGCTAGTGGAGACCAAGAGGCGGGGCTTCACGCACCACGAGAGGAGTTGAGATTTGAGCGCAGCAGCGGGTCTCCAGTGGATGCAGTCAGTCTGGTCAGAGTAGAGTCCCACGCGTTACAACGAAAGAGCCACTACTCTTTGTAACTGATTTAAAGCAGGCAAATATTTCAGAGAAAACTTCTCTCTTGGATCTTTTTCCCCGAAGAGCGCAAAGAAGAATCCCCTGCGATCTCTTTGGACTATATGAGAAAGTCAAGAAGTCTCATTCTTGGACGAGAGATCAGCGGAATATGATTTGAATTAGAGATGCGAACAGCGCTGTTGTTGCTCACTAACAGGTGAGTTCATCTCTAGATCTTTTTCTTTCGTTTTTTTTTTTTTTTTTACCCCCATTAAATCTTATTTTCATGCGTAAAAAGCGCAGAGATGGTCCCTGACCCTGTAAGTCCAGACCATCATCTCCTACTTTCCCTCCTTTGAATTTAACAGCCTGTTTTGAAATGTTTTTTCTGGCTCACAGCACCATGCCGCCAACTTCCCATATGTGTTTTCTGAGACCTTTCGCCATGAGTCACTTTCCTTTCAAACCGAAAACATTATCAATGCTTTCCTCTCCTCTTTTGTCTTTTGACAAAAAAAAAAAAAAACAACAAAAACACAGCCGTGCGACGAGGGTGTCATTTTTGGTGCTCTGTGCAGGTGCGCATTAATGTGCCCCTTATTACTCATAATTTTAGAACAAAACAAGTTCCTTGTTATCTTCCCCCTCCCCTTAATAATAGAAATTATCTTTAGTATTGTCCATCATTTATAATCAAATCATCGTTTCAGGTTTTGTCTCCGATACATCCCCAGTTTTACTTTAATTTTCTATAATGCCACCTATCCTCACTCAGTTGTGGCTCAGGTCTCTGCCAGCTGTATTTTTTTGATAAGTTTGTCCATATTTCAGCTCTGTCGATGTAACAGTCTTTTTAGTAAAGTACTACAGGTATAATAAATGAAAAATTGTGTTTTATCCCTCAGACTTGCTGTAAGAATGAGCCCTTAACAGTTAGACATCAGGCATAAATCAGTCAAAATGAGCACACAGGGAATCCCAATAAATGCATGTATAGCTTTGGGCATGAGTATAAAACCCAAGCTTACTGTGCTGGATGTTATTGGCCTGTTTTGGGTTGCATCTGGGAATCCTGTTAAAACCGCATCCACATAGGGAGCATGCAAACACACATTTTGAGAATTCTCTGTTGTGGCTTGCCCCTCTTTCTCTCAAGAGTGCTCCGTTCACTTAAAAGCATCTCCCAGTGGATTACCATTTAGTCAGTGGGGTTATTTATCATTTTCTGGACGGTCCCCCTTGCCTACTCCCTCCCACCTCTTTTGTTCTAATTGAGTTTATCTCCCGTCCCTTGGGCTTTTGCTGTCTAAACTTAGGCCCGCGGTTGCTTTGCCCCGTAGAGCGGACTCCTCTCTGGGTGATTCACTGCTTTGCCTTGCACTCTGGTCACTTGGGAATAGAGCTAAGCATCATAGAGGTGCTCACCCAAATCTTGCTGCTGCTTTGTCCAGGGACAGTGGTGTCATACGTGGATGTTACCACGATAAGTAGGCTGATATAAACGTTCTTTGTCACCATTAAAGCCTCCAGTCACTCGAGTATGAGTATAATCACTGATTGTGGTGAAGTGAGTAAACCCTGGCTTTAGCCTCTATTTATGAGCCTGAAAGGGAAATTCAATGTTCCACTTGTTTTGTCTTCAATAGATCAGCACAGTTTGCAGCTTTTTACAAAAATTCACTTTTCAGACAATTGAGGCCAGCTATTCAGAGAGGCAAGGCAAGGCAAGGCAATTTTATTTATAGAGCACAATTCATACACAGGGCAATTCAAAGTGCTTCACAGCTACATAAAATCCACAAGAAGGCAATAAAACCATTAAAAAGGAATAAAAGAATAAAATAAAGAAATTAAAAACCCATTAAAATAATCATTAATTAATTAAAAAGCAAAGAGTGCAGATAAAATACTTTCAGGTGTCATATGCACAGCTAAATAGAACTGTTTTCAGCCTGGATTTAAACATTGTCAGAGTTGAGGCCAGTCTCACATCTTCTGGAAGACTGTTCCAGATTTTAGGAGCATAAAAGTGAAACGCAGCCTCACCTTGAGATGTCTGTGATTAATGCCTTAGGTCTTTGTGTTCCAACATAGATGTTTTACTAACTCATTTCTCATGTCTCTTGTTTCTGGAACAGGATGAATCTGCATTTGCTTCATACCATCATGTTACTGTGGGCTTTGTGCCCCGGCATGCAGAGCTGGTGCGGTAATTCTTCGGAGACCACCAAGCTCAATCTCTCGGTCACTTATGAGCTCCTAAACTTCACTGCAGACTTCCCAATCCAGAACATGGTGGTGCTGGATGGGATCATTTATGTCGGTGCCGTCAACAGAATCTACGCTTTGGCCCCAAACCTTACCAAGCTGTCAGAGTACCACACGGGGCCACTGCTCGCGAACCAGACCTGTGGCCAGACACAGATGAAAACAGGCAGTGGTGGAAGGGTTGACAACCACAACATCGCTTTAGTGGTGGAGAACATTTACGACAAAGGGTTGTACAGCTGTGGCTCAGCAGATAATGGCGTGTGCCGCCGTCACGTTCTTGACGAAGACAATATGCTAAAAACTGTGGATGAAGATGTCTACTGCTTCGCCGACAAGGTGAGGCCAGGCGAGGGTCAGCCTGGTGACTCAGATGTTGTTGTGAGCCCATCAGGCTCTCAGGTGCTTAATGTGGAGAGCAATGTCATCAAGTTTTTTGTTGGAAACTCAGAGATCCCAAGCGCAGGAAACGTATCAGGCAACCTAACAAAGCCTCACACCATCTCTCAGCGGAAGATGAAGACTAGCCAGAACGGCTTCACTTTCTTCTCAAACTTTTCACACATGGACCTGATTCCATCCCTCCGTGGAAACTATTACCTGCGCTACGTTTACTCCTTCCACAGTGGACCGTTCACCTACTTCCTCACCGTTCAGCGGGTGAGCAGGCATTCTCAGGCCTACCACACCCGCATTGTCCGCATGTGCTCCTCAGACTTTGTGATTCGCCGCTATGTGGAAATGCCTCTTGAGTGCATCAGCACAGATAAGAGGCGACGGCGCTCCGCTGAAGACGTCAAGGTGTTCAACATCCTTCAGGCCGCCCACGTCACCAAGGTGGGCAACGATGTGGAACTGCTGAAGCAGCTAAAGGTGGACGAAGGTGACGACGTGCTGTTTGCAGCCTTTGCTCGAGGGAAGCCAAACTCTCCTGAGCCGACCCCTGACTCGGCCGTCTGCGCCATGTCCCTGAAATACATCAACAGCATGTTCAAGATGTACATGCAGAGCTGCAACACAGTAGAATTGTATCACTTCACTGGATCAGACAAGAAGTCCTGCTACAACGTGGTAAGAGCTGGGAGGGGGCTGGTGTCTACTATGCGGGGGCAGCCATTGTAGAATGCCCACTAAGCATTTGCATTTCCCTTCAAGAAATGCAAATGTTGCTTTTTGTGAGCTCTTAAAAAAATGTGTCAGGACAATAACATTTGTCTTGGAAATCTCTTAGCATCTCTTCGTGATTTTTAACCTTCTCCCTGAGGGCTGACACATCCACATATTGGGATTTGTTTGTTTACAAATAGATATTATGAGACTTGATTAGATCAATTCAAATCAAATTATTTCTGTGTGGATGTTTTGTAGATTGGATAAATTGAAATTTCCTACAACTCTGTTTAATGTGGACTGCTGCAATATCTCCTGTTGTATTGTCACGCACTTTTATTGCTCTTTAAAGTGATTTCTCTTGGAGATGCCAAGTTGGATTATCATCACAATACAGTTTTACGATGTACTGTAAGACACAGGAATTAAGCCTCTATCAGTCATCTGTGTATGCATGGCTTAGTTTTTATCGTTTGGAATCATAGACCTTGGCTTTTCATCTGTTTCAGACAGGTTTGGCTGGAGAGACTTTCTCAGAAACTGGGTGGTCTCAGGTACATACAGGCACCATGTCTGCTTTGTTCCTGTTTAAGTGCCCTTAAGCAAAATGCTGAAGCATGACCTGCTCCTGACTCTGACCTCTGACGCCTGTGGTCATGAGTATACGTGCGCATTGACCCGATTACAGTCAGGATCATATGTTTGAGGGTTCCCGCAAATCTGCATGTGCCAGTTCTGTATCCCGTTAATGCTAATGGGTTGATTGTTGGTCGTGTCCAGTTAAATTGTTGTTCAGTGGTTCCTTTTTCATTGTGTTTGTACTGTACTGAGAGAAAAATTACACTAAGGTGAAAGTGCCGAGCTTCAGCTTTAAGTTGAGGCTGTTCTTGTCCATATTTGGTGAACAGTGTGTAGCTTGTTGCCTTTTTTTTTAACACAGTACACCGGTACTATCGTGGACAAATTGTCAGTGTAAGGATTCTAGATATACACAGAGGGCAGCCAACCAAGAATATCTTTATGGCCAAATAGCGGAACATTCTTGTCTGGACAAGTCAGTTACCTGACCTGAGTCCATCTGATCATGCGCCTCAGTCGCAGAGAAATAGACTGGTGCCCAAAAACCAAGCAATGAGGAAATGATGGATGACGTTACAGGCCTTGCATACCAACAAGATACACCTCATACAATCACTGACTAGATTGAATTGGTTTCTCCCAGTTCAGTTTTCCTTCCAACTATTTTGGCCTTTGAAAACTGAAATTCAGCACCTTACCTTTATAGTTATGGTTTAATTTTTAATCTAATGTGCTGAGAAGTCTCCCTCCCCCCCAGTGCTGCTGGAAAACAGTTTTGACTCTGCTGAGCCTTCCTGCTTCGCCTCTGTCCTCCAATTCATCAATAAAGGCCCTGTCAATCGGCTGGATCATCTGATCAATAATGACACCAAGTTAACTGCCGACCACTAAGCGCCTTTCAATATTTGTGTTTGAGCTGTCCCCTCTGTGACTTCATCTTTATTTAACCTCAGCATCAGTCTGAACTGTACGGTATATCACTGGTCAGGCATAGGATTGCCTCAATCTCCTCAATATATTCCAGTGAATAGACTGTTTGAGGGCAAGCACATACAAGAGTCATGCGTAAACACCCAGCACAGTACTGAGGAAAACTCCTGTCTAAACATTGACTCTGTATATGTGTTACGAGGGAGCCTTTTTTTTTAAACTTTTTTGGGTTGGGTATCATGAACTAGTTGCAGCTTTCATGAGGAAATATTTATTTATGCTCTCAATTTGACAGCCAATCCCAACCATGCACATGAACACAGGGGATAAAAAGCTTTCAAAGTGGTTATTTTGCAGGTTTTATTCTATTTCTCACATCTTTTTAAAACTGTACTTGACTCTTGTAAAATAAGGAAGCTGTTTCTAGGGTTTAACAAACTCTTCCTTATGTAAATACCCGTTTTTGAATATTTGAACTAGTAACCTCAACGAGTGGAATGGCGTCACCCATCGGCTAATTTGGATGTGTGCTGATGCTCCATAAATGTACTACTAGATAAAAAGATTAGTCAAATAAATTAGGATCTGCTAAAAATAAAAAAATAAATAAAAAACCTGTGCTCTTTTGCACCTCTAGTTGTCAGAAATGATCCTGAATGTTTGTTTGTGAGGAGGAAACTAAAGACATTACGATGTGATTTTTCAATTGAACTGCGTAATCATGCAACGATCACATATTAGGGGTGGGAATCTTTTGGCACCTCACGATTCGATTACGATTCAGGGGCTATGATTCGATTATAAAACGATTATTGATGGGTCTTTAAGTTATGTGGATTGATGCACTTTTTCACAACATTTCTTTTTGTCTCACTGAATAAGCATTCATAACTTGCAATTTTGAAAAACAGTGCATTTGTAATAAGAAACCAGAGCTGAATTAATTTCCATTTTATTTTATTAAACTAATGGAAATGCGTGCAAACTGGAAAGTTAAGTCGGGTGGAATCGAGTAAACCCCTAAATTCCACCAGATACATGTGTGTTGCATCTGTGCTGCAGCAGCGGAGCTGATACGTTTCAATTCTAATCAATGACTGTGCTTCCACCAGCTCCGTCAGAGTTGCAAATCTGAACTTTTAAGCTTACATTCCTTGTTGTTCTGTAGAAGTATAAACTCTTTGTTTTATGTACTTAATTAGTTGTCATTGTCTGGTCATTTGATTTTAGAATGCACTCATTTTAAGGGCAAATATCAAGGAAGGGATCTGAAGGGTGACCTGCGGTTAAGCTCCTAAAACAGAATCAAACCAGCTTTTCAATCACATGTAAAAACATCATATGATGGTTGGTTGGGTCCATCAGTGCTGTCTTGATAGCTATCAGCAGTGGAGATCCACAGGGGAAAGTGAGGAATGCTGGGAGCTTGAGGGTGAGGGGTTAGGAGGCAGTGCATATCTGACTCTCAGCGAGCCATGATGAATTGCTCTGGGATAACAGGGCATCAGCAGCTGGGCGGAAGATGATCCTCCCGACCCGCTCTTGCAGCCAGCCACGCTGGCGAGGCCTTTTCCCCCTCCTCTCGACCTCCACCTGTTACCAGCACCTGTGAGAAAGTGAAGGTGGCATCAACATGGCACCCTTTTTAATGGGGTTGAATGTAGATGGGGTCAATATTCTCTATTGTCTTTTATCAACCTTTTTTCAGCAGCAAACTACCCTTTGACAGAAATCTGTGTCAAAAAACGAGATCATGTGATGCATGACTTATCAGAAACACTTTAAAACTCCACGTTTCTTGGCAAAAATGTGACTTCTATTGGGGCACAGAACCACAGACCTTCTGGCTCAAAGTCTCCTTTGGTGAACAGACGTGCGATATTTCTTAACCACAAACAAAGTTGGGAATGAGCAAAAGTCAGAGGTAGCTATCTGCTGTAGACTGATAACTCACAAGATCTTCTAAGCTTCTGTGCACAGGATCAAAACAAAAACCCTTCTTTCGCAACTCAAACAGCTCATGTCCCTGTCCACCCTTATATAACAGCAGCTGTATTGTAGCATGTGACACGAGCAAACCTGAAGCCCCAAACAGTAATTGTCAGTCTCCAGTTTTTGACAGTGACTGCCTGCATAAAAACTACTGTTTTGATCACTCCGAATGAGAATGTACTGTTTCATTATTAGACATTCTTTCCTTTTGACTCACTTGATTATGGGGTGACATCAGTTTTGCTGCAGCATCTCTTTGCCTTATAATTATCAGCATAGTCCCTCTGTCTCTAACACTTCTAGCTTTGCTTTGTCTGCAAACAGTTGGGTTGAAAAGTTTGCAGCTGCAGCCTACTTGACTCCGTTGTACCTGTTTGGTGCAAAGACAATTGGCACAAAAATCATCTGTTTCAAAACATCTCCATCACATAGTTTAAAACTCCACATGTGCAGACGCATCAGGTCAAATGTTGAATAGCTGCTGCCAAAAGAGCTTTTTATCTTTGTCAATCTGTTTTCCAATTTTGCTTTTATTGCTTTGAGTCTTGCTTGTAGCCTCCTGTCCTAAGCTGCCAAGCAGAGAAGCAAGCTGTGCACATTAAAGAGCACTGAACGACAATCCACCTGATGCTCTTGCTGTCAGCGTGGAGTGGAATGATCTAATCATAGCACCACCTAGATTTATGACTTGTATCCAGTGGCAGATGGCAGGTAGACATTCTGTTTTCATTAGGTTAGGGAGAGATAAGCACGGCCATAAATTCATAAAAGTTGTAAAAGCTCAGAGGATACATACTTAAGAACACATGAGGTTATTTTTGTCATTTTCTCCCACAAACTGTGTGTACCCGGTGGAACACTCCCACTAGGGATCTGGATGGGGTTGAAAGCTCAGAGTAAAAGCATGTTTGAAGTTTTTAAGTGGTGGTTGTCATCTCAGATGTGCCTCTCAGCTCCATCTTAGGCAGTAAGATTTGATAAATGTTGTAATGATGAGTGGCCCTCTTTTCAGCTGTCTATGTGACAGAGTAAATCTGAATTTCTTGTAGTTTTTTGGGGCCTTTGGCGTTTCTTTTCTCTGCCTTCAGGCCCCTCTCAATTGCATGAAAATGTTGTAACCGAGTAAAAGACAGCTCATCTTTACCAGAAGAAACTTGTACTTACTGGAATAGAAACTTATTTTGATTGCCTAATTTAGATTTTATTTTCATCTAGAGGAATATACACTTAAGATTAGCTCCTATCAAAATATGAATACCTTTATTAAATGGTTTAAATGATACACAAAGAAGTAATTACTAAAAGTGGTACACATACTAAATTTTGAGAACTTAATAAACTAGTCTTTCCAAGTATGTATGCCTGAATTAAATCTGACTGACTAAAGAGTTAATGTGATCAGCCTAACCAAATTTTCCCTTGGCTCTTCACCCCTCACAGAAATTCACAGATATCAAAAGCACTCTTTTAACTATTGATCCAGCCCACAGGAAATGCTTTGGTCTGACAGTATCGCTTTCAAAACAGACATGTAAAGCCATTTTCCTGGGTAATGTAGTATGCAGAGCCATGTCGAGAATTTGGAGCCCTCCCAACCCGCCTGGCATCCATTCCCATCAGCCCCATTGAGGGAGCAGGAGCATTTGAGACCAGAAATAAAGAACAGCCACATTCGGGGTCAGAATTATCATCTGATTACCATTGATTTGAAGAAAAACCCACCAAATGCTGATTGCTTTTAAATCGAATCTTCAGCTTGATTGATTATAGTGTGTGTGTGTAATATAATTCCAGCGGGGGAGACGCTTTTGACCGACAGTCATTTTAATTAGGCTGCTTGTTTTAATGAACAAGTTTAAAATGCTTGCATGAAAAAATGCCAAACAAGCCACTACACAGGCTCTTTGACATTAAGTAATGTCTGTGATTATAAAATAGAATAAACATCTATTTTTGCAAATTCAAAGACATATTTGGCGTTGGGGTTAGCTAGTTATTTGGTTACTAGATAAGATATGACATTGGATTTACACATAAAGATGTTTGACAAGGCTGCACAGTGGATAGCACCATAAACTGAATTTTATATTATTATCAGATAAAGGCTCCTATGGTCTTTGGCCTATGGGTATTGTGATACATTGTAAAAAAATGCAACATAAATTAATTAGCCTTGACATAATGTATATGGAAATAATTGCAAAAAAAATCAAGTTAGATTAGTTGAAAAACAACACAATATAGTAGAAAATAAAAAAATTCATAAAGTCCGCTAAACACACATGTTGTGTCTTTTTTACTGACGAACATTTAGAAGCCTGCAAGACCCGTATCCTGAGAAGCACTTTGATTAGATTTGTCCCTCCAGAGAGTTTCCGAATATAACTTAAAACCCCATTTCCAAAAGTGTTTGGAAGTTTTCTAAAAATGTTACAGAAACCTAAATCTTAGATTTGTTAGTTCATCTCAATCTTTATTTAGCATACATAAGTATAAGCGTCTCAACTGACCAACTTCAATGTATCTAGAAAATTTAAAGAAAGCTAGAGTTTGATGGCAGCGACACATTCAAAGAAAATCAGAAGAGAACCATTTTCTCAGAATATGTGTCAAGATTCAAGGTTTCACCTGGTCTAAAGCCTGTGGTTGTCATAGTATGACTCTCCTTCATGATGTGCCATACACTTTCAATATAAGACGGGACATGACTGCAGGCAGGCCAGTCAAGCCCACACACTATGTGTCCATGAAGCTAAGCTGTTGTAAGTCGTACAAGATGAGATTTTGCTGCGTCCTACAGAAATAACCACTTACCTCTTGGGAAACAAAAAGAAGCTGCCATGATTGGGGTTGTATTTCTCTCCAAAATTCGAATTTACTTCTTGGCATCAATGGTACCCTTACACAAATGGCATGCTATGGACACTGATACACCCCCTTATAGATGTTGAAAAGCCAAAGTTCTTTGTAATTTTGAACTGAGAAATATATATATTTTTGACTGATGGATGATTCTCTGATATAATTAGGCTTCAGGTGGTGAGCCATGGCCCCTTGTGTGGTAAGTCTTCAGCGGATGCTCCTTTTAAACTAGAAAAGAGTTTCTTGATTATTCGATAAACTTTTTTGTCTTTGTCTCTTTCTCAACTTCTGAGTGTCTTACTAGTGTTAAAAATTGGATTTGTTTATAATTTGTAAATGCAATGAACTCGGTCAGTGACGACACCAAACAATATTTATTTTGTACTTGTGTTCTATCAGGGTTCAAACATATAAACAAATTTAAGGGTTTGTTACATTTTAGAATTTCCTGCCATAGTGCATATGGCAGGAAATTGTATAAACATAATTGTCATATTCCTTATTAAAAGGAGCGCTATTAAAACAGTCCTGTGCTGATATACTCAAGGAGCAACACAAAGATGAGTTGCTCAGCATGATGGAAAAGACTGATCAGTCATCAGTTTGACTGTCCCTCACCTCTAATATATGTGTGGTAGTTTTCCACTGGTGTAATGAGTTCAAGTGACTAGACCCACGGCTGCCTGACAAAAGAAAATAATGCTGCAAATCTCTCAGTTGTGCTGCTGATTCAGAGGGTTCTGTTGTGGATGTCATGGTTTTCAGTCCCACATGCTTGTACCTGTTCATGGCATCACTAAGCTGGTATTTGTTTGCCTGAACATGAACCAGATGTGCAGATCCTTAGTTTTTTTGGAGGCCGGGGCTCATACAGTAGCATCAAGTCTACCATATATACCAGAAACAATTACTTCTACTCCTGCTACCGTTTAGAATATTTTGGGGGCATTTTTGCCTTTCTTCATACAGCACAGAGACTGACAGGGGATGTGTGGAGAAAGAGCTGGGGACCAATCTGCAGCAAAGAGAGTCAATCCAGAACAAGATGAATAAGATGAAGGATGAGCCTTTTTTTTAAAGAATAGAATAGAAAAATACTTTATTCATCCCCCAATGGGGGAAATTCAAATTAGTCAAGTGAATTCAGTGAAAGTGAAATTCATAATCAAGTCAATTATGTTGGTGTGTGCCACTTTTTGTCTCTATGTTTATGTGCTGTGACGTTCTCATCTCGTTAAAAAAGTTGAAATTTGTCAGATCTTCCTCTATGTTTATAAGGTATCACTTGCCTGGAACATTACATAAACATTTATCACTATTGGCAGTCAGAATTATGCTCTATCAGTCACTGGAAATCTACTGTTTTCTTTACAAGCTGTGATGGATTTAGCTCTCAAAGGATTTTCCATTCCACTTCGAGGACAGACACACAAGTAACAGATGCTCACAGGGAAAGGTGCAGTAGAGGAATTACACCACAGATAAATTATATTATGGCAGCATGAGCATAAAAGGTAGAAAAAGAAAAAAAGAACATGACACAAGGCACCACCATCCCTTACAAATTCTCTGTTACCACAGATGTCACAGATTGTGTACTGCATGCCCGAGCCTGTCCATGCCACCGCTAAGCTGGGAGCAGTATGCAACAAAAGAATGGGAGTACTACGTTCTTGTCAGGTCCTGTCCACTGTGTTTCACGGGTCTGTTTTGATAAAGAGGACAGTGAGTGCACGTTTGTAATGAGTATGGGATCAGATATGGTGTGTCCTGGTTAGATGCTTGTTGCTCCTAACACATGCTAACAGACATCCACTGATGCCCACATGGAGCACAGAAAAAGAGCTTGTTTGTTGACATCTGATGACAGCAGCAGAAGTCTGTAAGAAAAAGAACAAATTCACTGTGTAATGTAGCATATCCTTCCTAACATTAAATGATTAATTTGTTAATTAATAGATTATTATCTAGCAACACAAACCACTGATAATCAAAAGATAATCTTTAGGTTTAACAAGTTATTCGCTATTTAAGCAAATCTTAAGGGATCTTCTGAAAAGCTGCAAAAAACTCAACGTGAATCAGTGACATTTCCATTAATTAAGGAGAATGAACTAAGCTATGCAGTGTCACCAGCTGTTGGTGGCATAGCTTACACTAGATTTTAATTCGGTAAAAGAAGTAGTTGTCTTCACCAAAAACAAATCTCAAGGAAGAAAACAACAATAGCTTTGGTGGACATGCACAAGATGAAAATGAAGGGAGCTCTTCAGTAATTTAATCTCTGTAAAATGTCAAATTTAAATCTAATTTACGTGTCCTCGTTGTTATATAATATTTAAACTATTATTCAAGATCCTGAATCTCTTTTAGTTGTTAAGTCCTGTCATTTTAATCTTTGCCAGGTTAGATACAGTTTACAAAGTTGTTTACATTCCCCCAAATGCACATCGAGTTTCCTTAAAAACAGCCAAAAACCACCTCAAGTGAGTGTGTAAACTTTTTTTTTTTGGGAAATTAGGGACAGTTTTTTTAATAATTAATGTTTCCATTTACTTTTTCCATTTCACACCTTCTAAATTCAAATAAAAAAAAACAGCTATGGAGCCCCAGCAACTGGTTAGTCTTCTGCAAAAATCTAAAGGTGTTAGCCATTTAGCCCAGAAGGAATCTGTTTAAGAGCATATTTTAACCCAAATCATGAGCTTTTCCAACCCTGACCGAGGAGCTAAACCTTGAACAGTGTATTGGGAACTGTATTGCCTAACCTGAAGCAAATAGTCATCATGCATAAACAGTGAGTGAAAAGTATAAAAAAAAAATCAGTGAATTAAACAAGGAACTGAAGACTGTTGTATTGTGAATTTGAACAAGAGTCTTATGAGTGAAAACACTGAGTCTACTTGCCTCATTCTCTTAATGAGGACTTTGTGGCTTGTTCAAGTAAATGCTTCATAGTGACGATACAAAATGATGAAAGCAGCCTGCCTATGGGCAGAGTAACAAAATATGGGAGGCAATTTCAGCATGTTAAATGTATTCATGGTCCTTTTCAATTTGGACTTTTACTGTATTATTACATATATTGACCCCATGATTAATGGGGAAAACATTGATAATCAGAATGTTCATTATACTGGAGACATTGCAAAACTGCTGTTCTTGTGTTACAAGATCTAAAAACTTTTGCATGCCCTGATGCTGCCATAAGAGTGAGAGCTGGCTCATCACTCCACACTCCCAGTGTGTGTGAGCTCCTCTATCACTCTGCAGCTGCATGGCACACCAGGAATAAAAAAAAAACAAAAAAAAAACAATGTATCTTAAGTCAGAGTTTACTTAAGTTTAGCCTCAAAATAGTCTCAATTTACTTTGAGCCGTGCCAGTCATGGCGAGCCACGGATCGTGCTCAAATAGAACGTTAATCTCGATCAATGCTCATCTTTATGAAGAACAAATTTCGCAATTCTTTGATTGAGCAAAATGAAACCCATGTAAAGACTTGTAGAACAGCAGAACAGAACAAGCTAAGAACACTGTCCATCCAGATCAGCTCTTTTGGCAGCAGTGTGTGTATGCCTGTGCATGTTTGCAGGCATTTCCTGATGATTTTCTACATGATTTCACATTAGCTCAATGGCATGGTGTTTAGTCTTGAACCTGCAGTTAATCATTAGCTCAGGGGTTCAGTTTCTTGTTTTGCTGCAAAGGTAAATCCTTTTACACAGACTTTTGTGTGCACATCTTATCTCTGTTCCTAAGATAAAGAAAAGAGTAGTAAATATGCAAACCGTCAGTGCCTGCAAGCTGTCTTTCAGTACACACTGGGAAATCACCATCAGCCAAAATCAGCCTAATACTGTTCAATTTAGGACGCAGCTGCTAGGATTTTTATTATTTCTTTTCTGTGAGATAAACATCCATTACTTGTTTCTGTTTTTTGGGGTTTTTTTGCTCTTCTTCTCTATCTAACTTCCCAAATGGGATGTTTAGCTTTTTTTTCTCTCCATATTTTTGGACAGTAAATATCTTTTAGGCTTACCGTCTTAGACAGTCAAAGCAAACAATTTCACCTCTTATTGTGCATCTTTTTCTTGTCGTTCCATCTGCCTGTACACCTGGTAAATTGCCCTTTTCCTCACTGACTGACAGTAATTTTCAAATCTATTCTCAAATTATTTCGTTTGGAGAAATAATTGAGTTATTAGATTACATTTTTAACATCAGAAACACTACAAAGAGGTACTGGATTTCAGTTTTTTTAGAAATATGTTAATGTATCAAACTATTTCTTTGCTGCAACTTCCAGATATACTTTATGTATTGAATTTTTTTATCCATCCTCTGCTTTGGTGGCTGATGTAATGCTGGGGGTGGGGGGGGTCTCATTTTCCAGCCAATTACACAAAGTGCTTTGGTGATCTTTGTGGCAGAGTCATTTCATCTCTCTGTTTTGACACTGTTGCAAATTACATACTTTCCGCAAATACCATCCTGCTGACTGTTTCATCTCTGATTTGATTTCTTAAATGCTTTCCTTACAAGCACAGAGCCACTTGCCAGCAGGGCCACAAGCTATTCATGATACACTTGTTTAGTGTCAAATACGGAGGAGCTTTGCTCTGCTGAGCTTGTGAGTCAAGGCCTCCAAGCTATTTCCTAATCAGCCACATGCCTTCTCCTCTTCTATTTCATCACATGGTGATATCCTGCTCTCGACTGCAATGAGGCATGTGGATGCTTATCTGTCTGCCCCTCATGCTCCAAATGAAGGACCAAAAGCAATCTCCTCTCCTCCTGCTGTCCTGAGCAGCAGCCTCACCTCGCCCTCTTATTTCCTTGGCTCTGGGTCCTTCACGTTTTGTCATAAAGTTTGAATCTGCCCATTTGAAAAGCTCATGATCGCAAAGTTCACTGGAGCGGCGAATGATCCCAACAGACTTGCTGCAGGAGATCTCATCTCCATATTATTCAAGCTTTGAGACTTCTTGTAGTAGCTGCACAGATGGAAAGCAGCGACTTTGTCTTGGAGATGCATGTTTACTCAAAACAGTCGATCGAAAGTGACAACGGGAGGCGCTTGTTTGGCCAACAGGAGTGACCTGGGGTTCCGTGTGTTGTCCAAGACGCTTATATGTGCTGTTTATCAATCCCTGCACCTGAATACTGAATCTCTGAAAAGTCAGTTCACACAAAAAATGTAATATATTTTCTCTTTCGCCTCTTGTCAAATCACGTCAGGCAGAATGTTGATGGTTTCATCAGCCCAGGCTCGGGAACTTATTTCTACAGATTTCTGCCTTTGTCCTAACAAAGAGGATAACAATTGACTTTTAGTTTTGAAAAATTATATTTAAACTAAAGTGTCCATTAATCTAAATGGTGTTGATTTACAGACATAAATCTCAGTGACAAATATCTTAAAACCTAACCTAACCAAAATGTCTTGCATACTGCTAGAGATAAGAGAGAAAAGTTAAATACACTACAACTCAAAAAGACTACTTTCATTTGATTGAACTGATCCTTTAAGTGTATATTGATTTGCTCACTTTCTTCCAGTCAGATACAGATTTTATCAGAGATTTCAGCATGTTTTCTGAATACAGGCATAATCAGTGAAGTAACCTGCATATATTCTCACTAAATGGAAGTGGACACCCTTTCATTCCACAGGAAAGTTTCACCTCAGATGAGAACTAATCCCCCCATTCCATTCGACCAGTAATCCTTACACAATGCAAGCGAGGGATTGCGTCTGAATGTGTGCTCAAGTAATGGAGGTAAATGGGGAACAGATCCTCCTTTCCATCTCTCAGTCCACACACTTGTATGACTTTTATCACCCTGCTGTGCTCCTAAACAATACCCCACAAACGAAGGCTATCTCTTAAATCCCTGGGACACGGCAGACATTGTCTCCACAGGCTTTGATCTTAAAGTTCTTAATGGTGATCATGGCTCGAATCATACCGCAGGAAGAAGGAAAGCTCACACCTGAGCATCCTGAGTAGCTTTCCTTGGGAATGAGTTGTGTGTTTTACGGTTAAAGGCCTGAATTTTTCATCAGTGGGAGTCTGCCAGAATTGTTTTGGGCTTTTTTTGTATAAAGAGTCCTAGAAATAAACCAGGAAAGTAGCTTTCCTAAACAGCTTCTACAGAATTATTTGTTGCTATGTTTGCAAATTTGGCTGAATTGCTAGTGCAGGCTTTCTTTCAAGTAAAACAACTATTGTTATTGTTTGGTTGCATTACACACCTTCAAACGTGCTGATTTTTCATGGAAGAAAGCCTTTTTAATGATGTCTACATGTGGAGATCCTCCAACTCTGAGTATTAAAAATTCTGGCCTCAGGTCCTGTAGATTTGTGAGTGAGTGAGTGAGTGAGTGCAAGCAAAATTATTTAGAGCCTGATCCTTAAATATTGTTGATACACATGTGCGAGTGTGTACAATGGAGGATGAGCAACACTGGCAAAGCCTGATGCCAACTTCCAGGATTTTTACAAGTGTGAAAAAGCAGAACAAAATTGCATTGTTGTTCTCATGGTCAGCTCTCTAAGGACAGGCTTTCTTGTTAATTTCTTGTTTGCTTCCTCATGCAGTCTTGAGGCTCCCAAATGGCTGCCACCTGCAAGCTTTCACAGCATGCTGAGAAATATTTTATGGTAGCTTCATAAAGATTTGCTTCTATAAAAAGAATTGTGTTTTCAGAACTGTTTTGATGAGGTTTTGACTGTGATTCAGTGGGTTTTCTGTGTTATTTTTAGCTGCTGGAAAATTACATTTGCACTTGATGAACAGAAACAAATGTGAAGGGCCGTGCGGCTGTGCAATAAAAGGCATGCTTCCTGTCAAGAACATTCTCTGCCACATTTCATATTCCACCCTAGCAGTCCCATCAGTTTGGAGCTGCTCATCTGGCTCTGATCTCTGCTGTGCTCTGAGTGTGAGCACAGCTAGTACTATGCCTGCTGGTGATCTCACCTCATCCAGGACTGTGCTGAGATGTGGAGGCCTGTGTATTCAGACCCTGTGTTGACCCTCAGTTGATATGCTGCCTTGCTGCTGAAATGTGGGCCGGTGCTGTCTACAACCTGAGGTTATCTGGCTGCTCCTTAATGGCTGCTGCTGAGCCACAACTCTCCAGCTGCTCTTTCCCCGCCTTACCTCATGCATCAGGAAGCACCTCTCTTTGCCTCTCATATCTGAAAAAAAAAGAAGCAGAGAGAGACACTTACAGTCATGACTGTTCTATGCTTTAAATGGTAGCGAGAAGGCCTGAAGAGCTTTTTTTTTTGGCAATTTCTGTTCAAAGTGAAATATTTACTGTGAACATTCAGCCAAGTGTCTGCACTGGTGGCTGGATCTGATTATTCCAGACTGCTAGGAAGCGGGAATTAAAAAAAAAAGAGGACAGACAGATTCAGCCGAATAACTATTAAAAGTATCAGTATTTTTAGAACTTTGGTGCCTATCCCAGCTTAAAAATGAGCATAGAGTATTTTGACATTTTCAGTAAAGCGCTTTTGCCTCTGCACGACACAACAGCTGCACTTTAAAACCGCTCTCTGACTGTAGTAATCAATGGAAAAGAGTAACGCTAATGCTAATAAAGTCATGTACATAGATGATTGGTTGCTAACTCCCCAAAGCAGCATGGACACTAAATCAGCCTCCCCTTTAAGTTCATGTCTCTCTATAATCAATGGCACATGTAAGATAGCAGCTTCAGTAAATACGACCGCTCAGCTGTCAGATTGGAGATCAATGTGACCTCAGAAGGACAGTAATGCTCTAAAATAATGTCCTGTGTGACTTATGTACAGGCTGAAAAAGCAAGGCACTATTGGATGCTCATTTGCACCCCCCCCCCCAAAAAAAATACATTTTGTCGTTACTCATTTAGTTACAGTGCAGTCAGAAAGTATTAGGACAGGGTGTTGTCCACATCTAAATGCATCCACATTACATTTGTTGTCCTCTACAAAGCTCTACAAAAAATACATCTGAGGAAAATGTCAACTCTTTCCAAAATACTTAAAACATCTGTTGCACTTGAATGCACTTGAATAGTTATGTAGACATGCTGACAGTTTTGGCTTTACTCATCTTGGTTTTAAAACTGTCTCTGAGATGAATGCCTATACAGTAGCTGTTACTAACGTTTTTTTTTCTCTGGTGGTCTGAATATTGGGGGGAAAAGACATTAACTAGAAGAAGTAGAAAGCAGATCATTCAACTGGAGGGCTTTTCTAACTTCTACAAGGAAAATTTTCTTGTGAAATCCTTTCAAAGCAAAGATGGAAAGGTCCTTAGGTCCGGCAATTAAGATTAAAGGTCACTGTCAATCTTGAGAACAGGGGTGAGCACCTAAAAGCAAGTCCTGAAAGCTGGCCCAGCATGCTCTTTGGTGTCATTTATGTGCTGTACAAATCCTGCACTCAAAAAATTGACAAGCTGGAGTCAAGAGTGTTCAGGCTGGTCAAGATCTACACACATCTGTATGACCCATTAAAACCCAAGAGAGTAAAATTGTCACAAAAACTTCTCACACTTGCATTCTGTACAGGGGTCACTGGCACAGCATCCTCGCAGCAGATGTCCCAAATATCGACATGACCTCAGTATTTAAACAAATAAAAGTCAAGAAGAAAAGAATGGGTCCAGCAGGGGTGTTTTACTGTATTTCTCATGTGGAAAATGCAAGCCACGCATGACAAGCCTGAGTTTATATGGAGTAATGTATCTCATATGTCTGAAGCGTTTATGAAACACCTAGGATAGGAGCCTCATGGATGTTCCCCTAATCAAACAATGTGAGACAGACTCATCTGTTATGTAAATGCCACAGAAATAAGTCTGATTGAATCATTCCAGTGACTTGGAATAATGCAAAAATGTTCTGTCTAGATTTCTCTTCTCCGTCTGTAATTTGCAAGAATGTATTAAGGAGCTGACCCAGCTAATTCCCTTTGATCTGCAGACTGTAACTTAAGCTGCTGTGTCAGTCTGACCAAAAGGTATATTTGCAGAACACTTTTAAAGAAGTGAAATCAAAGCAATGCTCTGAGAGCAGCTGTAGTGTCTGTTGGACTCCATCACTGAACTCAACGGTCCATCGTTCTTTGCTATGTTTTGAATCGCATGAATCCTCTATCTCAGAAAAGAAGAGAAGAAAAATATGTTGATTCATACAGGACCAGAAGTAGTTGTGACAAGCTGAGGGAAAAAAATCCTTTCCGACTGTGTTCTCAGAGATGATATTTTAGGCTACGGCTACACGAAAACGAAACAAGGTTTTTTTTTAAAACGGGTACGAAAATTATTGCGGCCATACGGCAACGCTGCTGTAAAGAAGGGTAGTCGTCCACTATTACGGCACGTCAAGCCGTATCCAACGCATTCAATTCATTTTCAATGAAATCCGGCCGATCGTTGTCGCCGTGCTCGCAAAGCATGCTGGGATTCTGGCACGGCGAGCGGGGGACTTGCGGTACGTCAAAAAGTTCGGCTCGCTCGAACTTTATGCAAATTTGCCACGGCAGACGGAGTGCGTTATCCAATGAAAGTAGATCATGTGATCTCCTGTGTCGCAGCAGCACAGCAGCGCTCCTCGCTCGCAGATCCACAGCCATGGTGAAATACGAAATAATGTTCCATTGCTGACGATTTATACACATTCATTTCCCTCCAAAACTCAAATTTTTAGAGGGAGAAACTTCGGTTGGTTAAAATCACAAGTTATTTACTTTCCCCCGGAGCCATTCTACACGCCCCTCTGTACACGCCCACTGCAGTAGCAACACGGCGAGACTAGGCATCCAATCCGGCGAGTTAAGTTGACGTGCCGGAATAGTGGACGACTACCGTCAGGTCCAGACGAAAACGATGAAAAACGATGAAACGATGCAGTACACACGAAACACCTCTAGGTGCGCTGTAAGCCACCCCCACCGGTTACACCAGAACAATAGAAGAAGCAATGCGCATGCGTGTACGCCCCTACTTCTACCAGCACGAAGCTCACGTTGTTCCTTCAACAACGCCGCTGTAGTTAGCAGTGTCTGCAGCAGTGCGGCTATCAATGTTGTGGGGTCCATGATGATCGCTGTCTGTCCTTGTTGTGTTGTCTTCTTCTTCCGGATTTTGAATGGAAGCCGCTTTTTGTTCTGGTCACTGACGTATGTGTATACGTCACTGCGTTAGCCATGTGGCTGACGCAGATGTAAACAAATCCGTTTTCGCTGTAACAATGGAAACGAAACGATGCCGTTTTCAAATCTTCCCACTCTGGAACCCGTTCTCAAAAACTATCGTTTTGGGGTAGTGGGAACGCCGGCTCCGTGTGGCCGCGACAGCCAAACGATAAGAAAAAGTATTGTTTACAGTGAAAAACGTTTTCGTGTAGCCGTAGCCTTAGTCTTTTACTGGAGGAGGACAAGACAGGGAATGCAGAATCATCTCTCACCCAGCCAGGTTTCATACCATTAAGGTGGTTAAGTAGCGCTAAGAGGCTGGACAATGCATTGGTCTTTTGTGAGAGAAGCTTGCAGAATTCACAGACATACCAGCAGATTATTTAGAATGGACTGTACAAATTTGTATGTGGAGGGAGGTAAAGGAAATAGGAAAAAGAGTGGAAGGTGGTTAGTGAATAGAAGAATTAAAGAGGATGAGGGGCAAAACACAGCTCAGGGTGGCTGGAGGAAGAAGTGAGAGACAGAGGGGCTTTAAGACCTTGTAACGTTTTCACGAAACAATAAGATTTTATTTTCAGTCATAGGCCTGAACAGGAAAATATCCATCTGCACGTGTTGCCGGAGAATTTTTGGTTTGTTCAGGAAGTGACTTGTTAGAATAATCATGCCGTCTTTCTCACTTCTTCCCTGCTGGAATATAGCTTCAAGCTTGAAAACTTTCATAAAATGAGCATGAACTCTGAAATGCACATTCTTTGTTGTGAGCGTGAATAACGTAAGCTTGGACTTTATTTTTGTTAAAGTATAGGATAAAAGATTCAGTATAAACACTATAGTCGTTGTCTTGGTGGAATGGTCGGTTAACAGTGCAGCCTCAAAGTCTTAGATTAAAGGAATACTCCAGCAATGTGCAGTCTGCTGATTTAGTTTAACTCTGAGGACAGACAAGACCTTTTAGTCTGAGAAAAGGGAGCATGGGATGGATTACAAGGTTTAAGGAGATCAGGTATGAACGAGCATGCCACTTTATAATTTTGGGGACAGAGATGGTACAGAAATCAGATGAAGGGTAGCTCAAATTGGTGTGAAACTGTGTTTAAATGTAATAGTTTTTTTTCTTGGCTCTACAACCGGACAAGACATGCTTTAAAGCAGAAAAAATGGCAATAAACCTTTAGAAAGCATACAACTATGTTATATTTGACCTACGTAAGGATAATATTAGGTGGTGTGACAAAAAATATGTAATTTTCCTCATTTCGGGTGTTTTACTCCTCGCTTTACATTTTCATGTTTTCATCTTTACAGTTTCATGAACATAGTGCTATTGCCTCCATTGGGCTCTCTTATGGCAGTCTTTGTTCCAGACTTTGGGTAGAGTAATGGCATTAAGTGCTATGTTCTTGGTGAGCTGTAAAGGTACTCTTACACTGCTCATTTAAAGGTTAAATATACAATGATTTATACCTTAACACAGCAGTAAACAATTATTTACTATGTCATATGTAGCTGTGTATTGACATTCTTGCAGAGAGCACATTCTCTCTTGTTCGGAGTGTATATTAGTGGATATATGTCCCTACAGCATTGTTAAAATTGAGTGAAGATCCAGATTTGTCATGTCTTTGTGGTCTGAATACACCACATCATTCAACTGTAAAGCCTCACACTAAAAAGAGATAAGACCAGAGTCCACATTGTAATGGTTTTCCTTAGATAAAGTGATCTATGACCTGTTTGAAGGCTCCCAAGTTAGCTTTCATTTTTGGTTTCGATTCTACTGCGACACTCAGTACTTTTCTAAAGTTGTATATTGGACCTTTAGAAATTGCGGGAGAAATGTGTATTTGCTGAGATTGATGATTTCTAAGAAAGAACAACAGAGACACATCTAATGTGTCTGCTGGATGAACTGATTAATGTTTTTTTTTTTTTTTTTTACAATGCAATAAACTTCTTCTATCTATTTTTGACAAATTTGCAGCCAGAAGCTTGGGCCTGTTAGTACACATCTCATCCAAGATTTATTTAATTAAAAAATCCTGTACGTCATCTGATGGTGTAACCACATCTGATATATAGTAGCAGTGGAAATCAGTACCATAAATGTGTATAATTTGACCAAATTAATGACTTGAATGTATGAAATGTAAAATGATGACACCAGAAGGCTTGGTCATATATTGAAGGGGTTGGGTTAGGGCTAAGAAATGAAACAGTCTCTATAATTGTATGGTTAAGGTTAGTTAGGAGCCATAGCAAACTTTAGATGTAAAGAGGAGAGTAAACATGCTGTATGTATGATTCCCCCTGACTTGGCTTACTTACTTGAAAATGACCCAGTGCAATTGACACATTGCCATGCAAATTTTTGGCAATATTGCAAAATTTTGTGTGAAACCTGCTTTTGTTCTGCATTCATGTAAAAACGTCACTCTTCATACACAGAGCAAAGATATCACAGTTGTTGCTACTTCGTGCCCCAGGGGCTGATAAACGAAAGTGGTGGAATTCTACATGATTTGCAGTGCACTGACACATTCACAGTTGGTGTGAGAAGAGTTTCTACTTTAGAAAACATTACAGCTAAATGCTAAATCATTAAATAAAGCCAGGGGTACACGATCTGTGTAATTAGCAGCATGTATACTTTTAAGTTGAATGTCTTGAACTGTCAATCTCAAAAAGAAGCAGAGTTTTTGTTTCAGTTTAGTTTAGTCTTTTTTTCATATTTCAGTGGGATTGAAATGTTGTTGCCTATAACTTTTGCTGTATCTGGGAAAATTTCCCGCTGTCTCACCTGCAGTGTTTATCTTCTAGTATAAACATTTGATATGAAAACTCTGATACAAAATGCTATACCTGTAGTACCAAAGTAATAAATCATCAAAACGTGTTATGCAAACAGTAATTCCTGTTTGTATAAATAAAGTTAAAATAGGTTCTAACAGCCCTGTTAGGCTACTGAGACTTAAATTTATATAGAAAGAAAAGACTTCACTTTTATTCTCCCTGTTTTCTGTTGGACCTGTTTATGTGTGTGGCCATTTTCTGCTCATGGTGGTGGCCTCCTTTGCAAAACAGAGCTATAGTCCTTCTTGGCATCCTTGGCGCCACGCAAGGGCGAGGCCAGCTTCACTATTAGTGCCCGCGTCTGTCCACGCCTTATTGTTAGCTTTTCTCACTCACGGATTGTCCCCAGCAGTCTTCTACCACATGCACACATGTCAAAATACATTAATGTATGACAGCATGCACTTGTTGCCACCTGTGTTTTTAAACACTCACACATCACGATTTTTACAGCTACAGAGAGTCAGGTTGCAGAGTATTATGTGCCTGAGTCCAGGTGGGGTGCTGTAATGCATGTTCCAACATTACAGCCGTACCCCCCCCCCCCCACCCCCACCCCCACCCACCCACACACACACACACACACACACACACACACACACACACACACACACACACACACAGCATATGTGCATTTCACATTCTTTTGCATTCCCCTCTCTAAAAAACACATTTCCTCACACTCCAACGACAACCAAATCTCTCTTGAGTCCACCATTGCACAAACAGTCCACAGGTCAAAGGTCTGTTATTCCAGTGAGAGAGTCAGCTGAGCAGTCTGCGAGAAAGACTAAGTTTGTTCATGTGTTCAAGCCTGCACATCATGCTGTGTATTCTTGAACGTTAGGAACTCTGCCTTCACCCTATTTTTTGCACTGCCGAGACAGTGTTTGTATCCAGAGTTGCTTTTGCCAGTAACCCATTCCATGGTTTATAATTCAGTCATTAGTGTGTTTATTCACACAGGACCTAGGGGCCACAGTGTGAGTAAGAAATTGACTTTAGGCTACACGGATCACCTTTCACCCCCCCTTTTTACTGTCCCAAGCAGTGCCGCAGGCTTTGGGAGCTCCACAACACCGAAATCCTATCGCAGTCCCGTTGTTCTCGGGACAATGGCTCCTGGTTAAGTATGGGGCAAAAGGGTGTACAGTGTCTCCCACATGTGCCCCACAGTGCTTGTTCTATAGCTGAAAGTCACATTTACAAAATGGCCTAAAAGATGTAGAACACGGAAGCACTTGCTAACTCAAGTTATATGCTATTTTGATAATGACTATGAGAGATGATTGCTTTGTACTGAAGTATTAAAGCTGCATACGATATTATATCTTTCAAAACTGAAATTGAAAACCCATGAACCATTGAAAAGTGGGCAAGATTGTGTCAGTGCAGTTCTGATGATTATGTAACAGGTTCCACAAGATCTTGTGTATTTTATGATAGACCCGACATCTGTTAAAAACTGGCTTGTTTTCTTCCATTTACAATGGAGATGACTCCATAAAAAAAAAATTCAAACAATGTTTAACCCTACCCCCAAGCATTTCTGTCTTTATAAACTCTTGGAGCTCTAACTCTGGAGAAACTGAAATGGACACGCACATGCACATGGCCAACTGTGGCTAACCACAGACTGAGCCATTCCTTTTATTCTGTCCACTCAGAGGATCTTGTTTTTGTAGATAAGCATTCACTCAAAGTAGCATGAATTAGGTAAACTGATTATTTGTCATGGTCAAAACAAATAGCAGTCATCGGAAGTCTTGCAAAGAACCTCATGCACACTCTCTGATGACATTTTGCAACACTCTCTGGTTGTGGATATTGAAGAGCCACCAACGCTAACATCACAGGCTTTAAGGCCCAGTTAGAAAAACTTTATCTTCCGTACTTTTACCTATAAAGATATTTAAACTGGGAGGCTTTTTGTAAAAAATGTTTAACTGCTGTTTAAATTCAGTGGCCTTTCTACTAATTGGTGGCTGATTTCTTCTTAAATCAAGAGGATATACTCAGGTCTTCATGAACTTTGTGTGAAATTTTCCTTAGTGGCGTGTGGCAATGTGACGCCCTCTAAAACTCTGTCCTCCCACCAAGAAACATCCAAGGATAACAGCAGCAGAGCTTCAAACAAAGCTTGTCAAAACAGCCTTTCCACTGTCCAATTTCATTGCCTTTATCCTCAGGAATACCTTACCAGAGGCAGAGGAATGCCTGCTAGACCGTTTCAGTCTTTCATCCTAACGTCCTTCTCTGCTTCAACAAACACCCGAAGTCCTGTTTGTTTGCTCTGAAAATAATCAGCCTGGAGCCTGTTTTTTTTATCAGTGTGGCATAATCTTTCCAGTAATGACGTCTCTGTGGGCTTTAGTTTTTGAGAAGCCAGAGGAGTTTTTTTGATGATTCCCATATTTCTCAAATGTGCTCAGTGCTGGCTGCTCTGTTTGAAAAGTACAAACAGGTGTTGTGATGTATCATATTTTAGACATTTCCTGGTAAAGGTAGACATTGTAAAGGTGTTCTTACAGACACTGGGCACACATCCTGCCATTGTATTCAAAGAAAATATGTATCTTCTGCCTTTCTCTCAAATGTCATTTTTTTCTACTTTCCAACATGTCCAAATCATCATCCAATTCTTTATTAGCCTCAGTCACAAACAGTCATTTCTTATCCTTTTTGAGCTACTCTTCCTTTCTTAAGCAGGGTAATTCAGTACAGATCAGCTGGCTTCACCACCACCCAGCTGTGCATTTGGCTTCAAAACATCCAACCTTTTTGCCAGCTTTCAATATCCCCCACATTTCCCTGGGTTTAACTTAGCTATTGTCTCTCAAACTGCAGCCCCTGGCCTTGAGGGTATTTTATTTAACCCAGGTTTGTTGCTGCGTACTTGTCAGTTAGCCAGGTTTCTCTGCCTTCTTCGCCTTTCCTCTTCATGAGGTTTTGTCCGTCTTAGCTAAGTCACCAAGAAGAACAAAAAAAAAAAACTGGCCTGATTTATTACACCCCCATTGTTCTCCTCATCTTCAAAGCTTGCCTAAACAAATGATGCAGTGAGTTTTACACAAACCACAAATAATAGCCCTGTGACCCCAGGAGTCAGTTGGTAGGGGGAGAAAGAAATCGTGAGAATTAAGGCTTTGGAAAGATACATTTTTGGCCTTTAACACAGAGTGAGAGCACATTTTCTATAAAATCTTATGATAATTCCACCTGTGCCCCCCACCCCCCCCCCCCCCCCTCCACCCCGTCTTGTGACTCCAGTGAAGAGGTCATCATCCACCGAAGTAGAGAAAACAACCAAAAGCTGAGGCCTGGTCAAGTAGTCAGGTCAAGGACCTTAAGTGCCACAAGAGGCCCGCCACCTTTTCGGTCATTAATAATTAATGAAACCTGAGGCTGGGACAGGAAGGCATGACTAAACGCAAAACGAGACAGAGCAGTTAGAGCATGGCTGGGCTGTAAGGGACGGGTAAGGGGGGGGGGGGGTTCTTTAGAAAGTAAGGCCTTAGATCCAACTTTGGCCACAGTCTGTACTTTCACTGTATGCTTCAGAGGCTCCAGACACAGCAATGTGCACAGCCCACCGATATTTGAAAACCAAAGAGGGGAGATGGACGGAGAGATTTCGGTCCAAAACGTATGTGAGCATGCAGATGCACAGAAAGAGGAGTTTCCCAGTTGGAGAAAGGAAAAGCTGTTCATGGATGGAGAAACAGCATGGAAGTCTCCTTGCAATTTCCCATGAAATGTGTAGTCCTCAATCCATTTTCTACCAACTATGTTTTTGTCCTGGAGGTACTATCAGTGCCGAGACCTCCATTACGAGCTTGGCCTGATGAAAGAGTAGCCATGGGGGGCTTTGAAGGTTTAGCTCATAACCCTCCCTCATTGGGTCGGATATGAAAGGAGATCGTTAAGCATGACATTATTGAACAACTAGTTTTTGGCAGGCTCTGTTTGCTTGAATGAATCCAGTTTCAGTCTCAACCTCTCTGCATTGTGACCGGCAGTCTTTCGTGTTCACTCCAGATTTTACTCTTACATATATGTGTCCTTGAGGATGTTTTTTTTTAATGTTGAACATGACCACACTGACAGTGCTGACATTTCTTGACTTCATCTTATGTCATATCACTATCATGCTGTAACCACAATAGAAAGCACTCTCTCACTGATGTCTGTGGTTTCTTTATAGAGTTCTTCAGATGACTGCGACCCCCACGAAGGAATCCATGAAGGGAAAGAGGGCGTGTACCGCCTGCAGGTGACTCAGTTTGTCCACAGGTTGGAGTACTTGCACAAAGACTTGACAAACACATTGGTTACCTCAATTACCGTGGTTCCAGTTCATGGCCGCACTGTAGCATACCTCGGAACAGCAGATGGACACCACATACAGGTAAAGAAGTCAATAGGAAGTTCTTAATCTTACTGTAAAATGATAGTAGTTTGGCATAAACAGAGACTAGTGCATGTTGTGCATGAGGGATTTTGGGGATACAACACAGAGTCAGTTACAGGTGCCTCTGTTGGAGGCAGGTTGGGAGACTCTATGACCCAACACCAGAATCTGTTTGCACTGTTTGCTTACCATTGTACTGTGTTCAGTGAGCTTCCAAAAAGTCCATGTTCCAGTCTGCCATTTGAGCAAACAGATTCCCTTTTAGCACATCAGTGTACACACCAGCATATACCCCGCTTTCCTGATGGTGTGTTAGCAGCTTTCAACATCTTTTACACAACACTGTTTCTTTAGTTTCAGTAGGCTGATGTCAGGTATTGATTCAAATTAAATGGGACTATGCCCTCTGCTTGTACTCATGCACAAGAATCAGATATGTCCGATTTTTGATAGCAGAGAATTTTTTTTAGACATATGCCAACATGTGTGTAAACTGATTTGTGTCATTTAAGTAATTTCTGTTATTTATTTGGTAAATGTTAAATGACTTTTAAGCCATAATATATATCCAAAAGTAATTTCAAATGCAGCACAGATTCAAACCCATGTGCTGAGAAGTTTAGGAATGATTCTCGCATTTTTTTTCATGACTTGCACATCAAATAATTTCCTTTGTTTTAGTGCCAGTGCACCTGCAGTTCACATGAGGATTTGACCTTTTGTTGGTCCGTTAGCTACATTTGAGTCATATTTGCAATGATTATCAAGGTGAAATATTGCAATTTGACATTTAACTTAATTAACCCAGTGTGGTGTTGCTGTATTTCAGAGTATGAGTCACTGTGTTGACTTTGCTTTTCTATGTGGAGTTTAAGATATTTCTACTCTAACAATGCAGTGGCAGAATGAAGCGCAGCAAGCCATGTTGCATAGTGCATCACTATGGCGAAAAGAATGAAACACATAAAGTAAAAGCTGAATTACCTCACGTGTTTTTGTAATACAAGAATGAAAAGACGTGCATAGAAAAAAAAAGCAGCAAGGGAGACATGGAAAAAAAGGACTGACAGCTGCACGGAAAGGCAGGGAGGGTTGAAACGGTGGTAGTGGGGTGCAAGGGGGCTTACAAGCTGAACGGCACGTTAATGGTGAACGGCGGGCTTCGCCGACTCGGTCCCTCACATGGCATTTTCTACTCGCTGAGGGTCCCGTGCAGCTGTTGCTGTGTGTTTTTCTAGCATCAACCACCACTCCACTCCACTCCTAGACCATCTTGCAGTATTTTTTTTGTGGATGGCTGAATTGGCTAAAGTTCATGGTTTCAGCTTAAGGTCTGATGAGGAGTCCAGTTGTCCTGCACTGCAAAATTCACTGCTCTGAAAACCTCAGTTTTTTTTTTTTTTTTTTTTTTACTAAAACAAACTTGGTTTAGAGAAAAAGTAAGATGCTTTCGATTTATGTTTATGAAAACTTTTTGTATACATAGTATAATATATAATACTTTTATAACATTAAACAAAAATGACAGAGGTATGTGACAGCATGAATTGAACAAAGATTTTTTTTGAAGGTTTAATCTATTCTAGTTATATAAGTATGGCCCCCTTGTGACCCTGTACAGTATGAAGCAGGTATAGTGAATCTATTGATGGATAAATATTACTAAGATTATCGACATTTCCGATAGCTTCAGCTGGATTGGAGTCCAATTGCTTGGCATAGTGTCTGCTCTGATAGTCAGGTACCTTATTATACCTTATTATAACCAAGATGAGTCAACTATTTTTCAAGAGACAAAAGTAAACTGAATTTTCAAAGCAAGAGAAAGAAATTAAATGCCAGAACAGCTATTGTAAATGTAGTAGAGGCCTTAGAAATGTTTTTAAGCTAGCATAACCTTTCAGAACCCCTTTAATAATGGTCAAAAAACTCCTGCTAACATGTAGTTTTTGAGTGCAGTGGGGAAATTGTGTAATCAACATTTAATTCCTTGTCAAATGACTCTGCAGTCGTTGCGTGTATTTTAGGCTCCAGCTTCGATTTGCATTGGTTAGGGCACAACACTCAGGGGCGCATACGAAATTTCACTGAGAGTGCCGCGCTCAGGACTGCAAGAGCCGTCATGGCTACTTTCTTCTTTACAGAGACATGTTTACTGACTTTAATGTTTTACATGGAGGTTCAGGTACAGTGAAAACGAACAATAAGGGAACAAAAAGTGGAAAACTTCATCAGCTTCACCTGTCTGCATGACAGCTGTCAGCTCACTCGCAATCCTAAACATCATAAAACCAGTTTTGTGTTTGTTGCAGCCATCTGCCAGCTGAGGGTAAAGACACTTCTGCTGGCAATGGAAAAGCATTTAATCACTTCCTTTGGTTCCAGGGAATATATTGAGGTTACTTGTATGCAGAGGTAGCATCTTGAATTTTGAGAAACCCAGGCCTTGTTTTATTTAGTTTTAGCAGCAATGCATCTTGGTCTTTATTCACCCTAGTAGTGACTGAGCTTTGCTCTTGAAAAGTGGCCAAATTTAGCTACTCAAGAAAATGTTTCCCTGAGAATTGCATTGTGGCTTATTCTCATTTTAACTCCTGATAGTCATTTAGAGCTGCGCAGTGGTGGGGCGGTTAGCACTGCTAACTTACAGCAAGGTTTCCAGTCGGATTTTCAGCCCAAGATTCTCTCTGTAGTTAAAATTCTCTCCACGTGGATTTTCTCTGTGTACCCCTGCTTCCTCCCACAGTCCAAAAAGCATGTTAGGTTGATTGGTGATTAGAAATTGACCCTTGGAGTGAGTGAATGTGCATACTTATTTGTCTCTGTGTTGTCCCTGTGATGGCCTGATGACCTGTCCAGGGTGTATCCTGCCTCTTTCTGATGGCAGCTAGTAGGCTATTGCCCGTCTGTGACCCTGATTAGCATGAAGCAGGTATTGAAAATTGACGATAAAATGATTTACTACCTGTACACTGTATCACTTGTGGGTTGTTGTTGTTTTTTTGCTCATTACATCTTTAAGATGTTGCCTTGCTTCCAGACTGCAATTCCCAAGTGTGACCAAGTGTGCACTATTTCATTCACTTTTCCATCCAAGTTGCAAAGGCGTATATTTGAACTGGTGACCCTCCGGCCACCTGCTTCATCAGTCCAAATCTAGGCAAAAACAAAAATATATAAGAGGTGGTCGTCTTTGTCACTGCAGCTCATTTCATTGTTAGTACGATAAAAAGAACCTGTCAACTTTTCATGGATTTCAGTTTCCTGGTTGGTCCCAGTGGATATAGCAACAGAGAACATGGAGTAGAAACAGGGAAAGAAAGAGAGCGTTGTTTGCCCCCCCCATGGACTCCATTCTGGCTCAGGAAGTGTTTCCCTCGACTTCAGTTTGCCTACTGTGGGAATAACACAGGGTCCGTGTTTAGGCCAAACTTCCCCCCAGTCTGCTTAATACAATAAGCTGTAATTTACACTGCTATTACCTCCAGAGAGATGCCTGTTGTGTGGCTCTGTCCCCAGCGGAAAGCCACGTATTATACTCACTGTTACAAAGCTAACGTTGATCATGAGGCTCAAGCAGTGAGAGGAATAATTCTGGAAAACAAGACATTTTTTAAGGGTGAAGCTAAGTGCGAACAGTGTATCAGCCAACTGGCAAAAATCACATTTAGAATTTAAACAATGCTGAGTGTTTCAGGTATTTACTGGACACCCTGATATATAGTAACTTATGATAAGAGTACAAAGCAGTCATTAGTTTTAGTTCCATGTGTAGTGTTTGTGCCCAATGCAATACACACATACCACAACTCTCCTCTCTGCGCTTCCTTCACAGTGTGTTGCAGGCAGCCAGGTGTGGGTTATACTACGTGGGATTAGTTTTTGCTGGTGACATCGTGACACGGTGGTTTGTTTTTTTGGTAGGATGAGCACTGAAGTTCCATTTAGACACACAAACAAAAAAAAAAGCATGTCTATCTATTTGTGTGTGAGTGCATATGGGTGTGTGTATAATTTAGAAGGTCTCATGTAACCGGAGTAACCACACACCCCATTAGAGACCCTGTTCTGTTCAGTTTGCTCCAAGGCCTGTAATTGTAACGTAACCACAAGTGATAAATGCTGTTCCAGGTGTGTTGATGTGTGTGTGTGGGTATTTGGAAAATTCTGTGGATTTGTCATTGCATGTGTATGAGTGGCAGAGCTCTTGTTTGAATATGTGTGTAAAGGATATTTGATTTTGAAGTCAACCATGAGATTTTGTGCGCGTGTGTGTGCGCGTGTGTGTGTTTAATTTTTTTGTGTGTGTGAAGCCAAACTATCAACAATATATTATATGAATTATGAAGTGAGTTATTGTGTTTAGGCCTCAAAAGCATACATCAGTTTGCTTGTAGCAGTTTCAATAGCACACAATAGACAGTGCAGATGGATAGATGTTTATATTGTGTCATTTTTCTACAACTTCCCCTTTAGTGACACCAACTAAACCCTAAGTAGTTTTAATTAAACACAGGTCGTGTATGGATGGATACATGTGACATTTCCAGCATTTGTGTTGGAGATCCTGAGCTGAAATGGCTCTGAATTTGAACAAATGTAAGACTTTCAGAGCATTCTGTTGGCATTAATAGAATCTTGAAGTGCTCACCCTACTAGCTATAGTGCAAAGACTGAATTAATTTTTTTACATCAACTAACAACTAAGTATTCCTATAGGGCCTATATAAACGCCCAGCAGCCAAGCCGAGTTTGTCCAAGTATTCCCAGTTTTGTCACAAATGCTCTATGCAGTTACTGTTTTTACTAGAGTAAGCTAGCTTCCCAGTCCATTCTTTTTTGTTATATTAACCTGAATACTCACAAAATCATATTAAGTGAATGGCTTTGGAGTTTTTCAAAGACACTTTTTAAAAAGCTACAGCTAGCTAGCCTTCCCTGCTTCTGTTATTTGTTAAACTAAGCTAATCAGGCGCTGAACTGTTTCTCCACAAGATACTTCCTTCTTAACTTGAAAGTGTTAGATTTGTTACATTTTGAAAACTGAATCACTGTCAATAACCTAGCCTTGTCCTGTGTACACCTATATGCATGCCGGTCACGTCTCTGCTCAATGCCCTTCAGCTGCCTCTCAAGTGAGACTGTTGTCCCACAGACTGACTCTAACTGCAGCAGTTTGGACTGCAGCTGGCGTCAGTCGTCCTTGTTCTGCTCTGCAGACTTGCTGAGCTTGGTCTAGCAGCACATGAGCCAGTTCTCCTCCTGTTGTTGGTTCTGGTTGATTTCTTTGGAGAGTAGAAAAAGGACAGCTAACTCCACCTGCCTATGTGCGGCATTTACATTTGCACATGCGCAAGAAACCTGGTATTGTAACCGTAAAGGAAACAAAGACATAATCTGTGGTATTAGTTACTGTTCTTTTCATGATAAAGCATTAGTAAATGTCTGCAGTCAGATGTAGCTTTTAAAGCTATTTGTGTTTTAGACCAAGACACTGGGGTGTGTGCAATGATAAAACACTGCTTTACATTACAAATCCTATCAAATGGGCCACACTCCAGGCAGTACACAGGGACAGACTACACTTTCGGGATAATTTTTCTGGACCAACTAGCATCCAAGGTGTGCTAACAAAGTATAAGGGTAACTTTCTGATGTCTTCCAGTTTTTCTATTGTTAAATATTCCAGACTAAAGTTTCCTATTTATTTAGTTGTCGGCTTTCATCAGCATGTCACAGCAACAATGAAAAGGTGCAACTGGAAAAAAGATCCCACCTCCGAACCAGCTGTCCTCATCTGACCTTTCCTTTTACTTTGCAAAAAAAGGGAAGGGAGGAGCAAACACCCAATGTCTTTACCAGGTGTCTTGTAGCTTCATGCACAAGTAGCACTGGTTATATTATTTTTTCGAACTATATGCTTAGATATTTTTAGACGCTGAATATTCTGATTAAAATAGATTAAATACATGTTCCAAATGTAATTTAACTGCCTAAATTGCAACGAGGAAATCTCTATTTAATGGCAAGTAAAGTTTCCCAGTGAGTAGTATTATTGCTACAGCACTAGAACATTTCAAATAGTGTCTTGTAGGTTGTTTATTCATTATTATATATATCACATATTAAGGATTTCTTGCTCTGTTTCAACAAATTGACATTGATTTTCACTTTTTCAGTATCTGCTGATGATAAGCAGTTCCACTTTTACTGTATTTTTTCTAGCCCTTTGAACATATCCTCTTCTTCTTCAAGGTACAGTTCTCCCGATTTACCTCTCCCCATGTGAACATCCGACTGGACTGGAGACCCGTCTCTGCCAGTGTAGTACTGCTAGATGCTGACCACTCAGATGGAGCTCTGCTGATGGCCACAGGGAACAAGGTACGCTGTAAGCCACTGAAACGGGACAAAAGTCCATTGATTGTTCATTCTGGATATTAGAAAAATGGCGTGACGTATTGGCATAAAGGGGTTTGGCAAATTTACTCCGCTAGATTTTAATCCTTGTAGATTTTTTACATAAGTAAGACCATTACAAAAACGTATGCAAATAGGCAGCGATGAAAATGGTGCTGAGCCAGCAGAAAAAGAAGATTGATGTGCTTAAATGCTCTTCTTTCATCCGAACATTTTGGTTTTGTCCTGTTTTCCATTCCTGCCTGAAAGGAAATGATTTCTGTGAGACCTAATTAAAAAGCCACACTTTGCCTGTTGTTTTTTAATGGTTTTTATACTAAATTCTGTCCACCTTCTAGATCACTAAAATTCCACTTACTGGCCCCGGCTGTGATCAGCTGACCACCTGTACGTCGTGTTTGCTGTCATCAAGGGTGACAGAGTGCGGCTGGTGCAATGGGCGCTGCACCAGAAAGAACCAGTGTCCCTCCTCCTCTGTGTGGACTCAGGACTACTGCACACCAGTCATCACAAAGGTAACCACAATTACTTGTTTCCATGGACATTAACAGCACATCGACATCACAATGTTGCAATTTAATGATTTCTAGCCACTGTCATGAGTTTGACATCCAAGTCAGTATGAGATTATTCATCCTCATTTGTAAATAATCAGAATATAACAGCAAATGTACGTTACTTTCCTTCTGACTGAGTCTGCTGAGACACCATCATACCATACCACACCAACTTTATTTATAAAGCACTTTATACACCCACAGGACCAAAGTGCTATACACAATCATAAATTACAATGCAATCATAAAATAGAAAGGTCAAGTATAAAAGCAGTACTAAAGTAATTCAAATATAAACACAATAAAACGAAGTCAAACATCTCAGATTGTGCCAAAGGCCAAAGAAAAAAGATGGGTCTTAAGAAGGGATTTAAAAACAGCAAGTGAAGAGGCTTGTCTTATGTCCAAAGGAAGCTCATTCCATAGCTTGGGAGCTGCCACAGAAAAAGCACGATCCCCTCTGAGCTTGCGCTTTGTCTTCGGGACCCTCAGAAACAACTGGTCAGCTGACCTGAGGGAACGGGAGGGTGTGTAAGAATGTAACAGCTCAGACAGATAGGGAGGGGCAAGGCCATTAAGAGCTTTAAAAGCAAATAAAAGGATTTTAAAATGAATCCTAAAATATACTGGCAACCAGTGTAAAGAAGCCAAAACAGGGGAAATGTGGTCAAATTTTCTTGTACCTGTTAAAAGTCGTGCAGCAGCATTTTGAACCCTCTGAAGCTGGGAAATGCATGAATCACTGACACTTATATAAAGTGTATTACAGTAATCCAGCCGTGTGGTCACAAATGCAGATTCAGATATTATCCAAACTGTCTCTCACTCCTCCCGCCTCCCAACAGCTCACATAACTTGTCTGTTGAATCTTGGATATTCATGGGTTTGCACTGTATTTGTGTAGCATTTAAGATGGTTATGGTCCTTCCTGAAAGGCAGACTTTTTACAGCTGGGCTTCCTACTTAACAGTGCTCTGAGAATGTGCAACTTTACTGAGACAGTGGGGCTGCTATTCATTCTATCTAACTTTATTACTCCACCCCATGCTGTCTGACTGTCTCCATGTAACAAAAAAAACAACATCCAATCTCCAAGGCAATAAATGCAACAAAAATGTTTTAGCAGGACAAGAAGCTCTAAAACAGGCAAAAATTTTAAAAGACTATAACTCGCCATGGAAAGGATGGATGGATTTTCCTTTCTCAAACCTCAATGCTGCGGTTTATTCGCTTCATCACATAAAATAAATGTTGAACTACTAAATTTGTTAAGTGCTTCCGAATTGGTGTTTAAAATTTGCATTAAACTGTCATTAGATATTTAGAAAAATACCAGTTTATCAGAAAGGATAATAATTAAAGTGACATTTAGTTCAGAAACAAATAAAATACGCTCCCAATCCCCAAATTGAGACGCCATGTAAATGGGGGGGAAAAAACAAAATGCAATCATTTTCAAATCTCATAAACCGATATTTTATTCACAATAGAACATATAAAACATATAAAATGTTGAAAGCATTATTTTTACTATTTCATGAAAAATATTGTCATCTTGAATTTGATGGCAGGAACATGTCTTAGAAAAGTCGGGTCAACAAAAGACGTGGTACTGAAGCAAAACAGCTTAAGAAGCATGTTGCAACCAATTAGGTTTATGAGCAACAACCCAGAAAGGGCATCATGGAGACACAAGGTCTCATAAGTGAATATGGGCAGACTTCAGTAATCTGCAAAATTATAAAAATGATGTTCCCCAATGTAATTGTCTTGAATATTCTATCATTCACAGAACATAATATCATCAAAAGATTCAGGGAATCTGGAAACATCTCTATGTGCAAGGGACATGTGTAGCCAAAAATCACTATTGGATTTCTATTATCTTCCATGATCTCAGATGGTACTGTATTAAGAAACTAGCACATTCAGTCATGGAAATCACACATTGGACTGAGAAACACTTCCAGAATTCATTATTTGTAAAGACAGTTCACTGTCCCATCCACAAATGCAGGTTAACCCTGGAACCCAAATGTACACTTTTCTTATACCATCACTAACGTTGGGTGTATTAGTGTTAGTGTTCTAGGGTTATAACTCTTACATGCTGATAAGAAGCCAAGACCCAGAAACACCACTGTCTCTTCTGGGTCAGGGCTAATTTAAAATGAACTGAAGCAAAGTTAAGAACTGTTCTGTGGTTAGACAAACTGAAATTTGAAATTTCTTTCTGGAAATAATGGACACTGACTCCCCTGAACCAGAGAAGAGGGACCAACTGACTTGTTGTAAACTCCGTTCACTGTTGGTAGAAGAAAACGGGGATGCTGAACAGTCAAACAATTCATTGCATTTTGTTTTCACTTCCATTTTACGCAGCATCCAGAAAGGAGGTGAACATTTAAAATGCCTTTTTTGTTTGCACTTATTAGGTGTTTCCAACATCTGGGCCGGTCCGAGGCTCTACAGTGGTGACCATTTGTGGACGTAACTTTGGCTTTGACAAGACAGAGGACTTCAAGGCCCAACTGGTCTCGGTGGAAGTGGCGGGAGCCCCCTGCAAACTACCCAGACAGCATAATATCAACAAGTATGTGTGTTTAAGTCTGTGTGTGTGAGAAAGTGAGTGTGTAATGTCTTTCGGTTTGCATGTCTATGTGTTTCATATGAGTGTAAATTTTGTTGGCATTCTGTTGTGTGGGACAAAAGTACGCAGTATCTGCACAGTATCTGCAAAGCCAACTTTTTAGAGGCACAGAGAGACACAGTATATGTAAAAAGGTGGGCGTTAAGAAGATAAGAGACCCGTACACTGGCATCCCATAAGGGAGCAGGTTTAATAGGGGTTATTGTGCTTAAGGGAGATTGTTAAGAAGTGCTCCTCCCTCTCTCTTTTTGCTGCAGCCTGCCACATTCAACACATGATTGCCTTAACTGAAAAATTGCTGGGAAAAAATCGCTGAATCCAAACTTTCCACTCCACTGGGGCCATGTCTCATTCAAGAGCCCTTTTTTTTGCTACAAACAACCTCATTACAAACTGACGGAAAAAAAATATAAACACTGCCCACACAATCCCAGATGAAGATTGTGTCCTGCATTCCTGCAGGGTACTGCGTGATCATTGAATTAGGCTAAATGCTGGGAGCTGTGACAGGGTATAATGCCTGGTTTGTGTGTTGTTTGGGGGGGCCGTGTTTAGATGGACTGAGATCCAGTGTTCCCCGGTCTTCATTGGGAACTTCACCCCATCCGGACCCACAGTGAAGGTCACCAGTGGTCACAAGGAAGCCAAGATAGAAGGTTTTACATTTGTGGTAAGAAGTGTGTTTTTTCAATTTTTGGTACAAAATCTGTATATTCAAAAATCTTGAAATATACATGTTTGGCATGATGTATCAAACAACAACAACAAAAGAAAAACAGTGCCTATTTACAAGTGCTCTCTTAAAAATCCTCCTGAGTTTTGAGTTTTTCCCATTCTGTTACCTCTCAAAATCAATTCTATTAAACTCCACAAGGATGAAAATTTCATTTTCCATCTTAATACTATTTACACTGGTAATCAAGTTCTCTTTTTTGACACTTACTACAAGAATAATGCCTGCCTACGTAAGTTGTCATAGTTTATGGTGTATGTCAGAGTGTGAACCTAACCATGGCATTGGGAGCACCAGAAACACCCCAAAAGTACTTTAGCCTTTGTGATTCTTAAATGGGGTAAGTTTGGAACCCCTAACAGACTTCCTGTATCTGACTACCAAGCCAAAACTGGGTAGCCAGAAAAATGGTGATGGCAGCATCATTCTGTGGGAATGTTCTACAACAAGGGCTGGGAGCATAGTCAGGATAGAGGGAAAGATGAATGAAGAAAATATACAGCAGTCCTGATGTGAAATCTTCTCCCGACAACCCAAAACATACTGCCAAAAAAAAAAGAAAAAAAAAAAGGTTTTCAGGCAAAGTATAACTGACCAGGTACTACTTTAGATACTTTAAAATGATCTAAAATATGTCAGACTTTTTCCAAGACTGAAATATAAATGGGATATTTCAATCTTTTTTTTGGTGACTTTACAAAAGAACAGTTTTTGAAGAGGACCCTGGAACAACAAAATGTTAAAAAGGCCAGCAGCACTGCATAGATGACAGGTGAAATACACTTCAGCTTATTTTACTGTCAGTCTACAGTACGCTGCTGTGCATAAAGATATTTAGTAGTTAGTCCATTCATACAGTTTCATACAGTCAGTTTCAAAATGGATAGGTTGGACTTTATAAACATAGTCTTTATCAAAGTATCTTCTTGTGTCTGCATCAAGGAACCAATAATCAACGATATCTTCCCGACTTTTGGCCCAAAATCTGGAAACACCATGTTGACCATCAGAGGAGCCTTCCTGGATACAGGAAACAACCAAGAGGTGACTGTAGGAAAGGTGATCTGTAAGATCCAGAGGTCAGTATACATCTTTTCTGTCTTGCTCTCACAGCTCTAGTGTGTGCCTCTTTCATTTTTTTCTTAAAAAAAGAGTTTGCACCATACTTAATATGCTGTCCATGATGTCCTTTTACTTTGAATATTCTCATTTTGGTTCCCTCTTTTTCTTACTGTGCTACGTTACCCATTCAAGCAGGAGGAATTTTTCCGCAGGACTAATGCAATATAACTGCATGAATAGCGACTTTGACAATACCTTCTATTGAACATACCCAAAATAACAATAAATTTGTGTTGTTTTTCATCCCTCAATCCTTATCTCCACCACCAGCTTGTCGTCTACCATGCTGACCTGTAAAACGCCTCCGCATGCCGTTCCCTCGGAGCAGCCCGTAAAGCTGACTGTGGATTCAGTTGAGCTCCTCGCCCCCATGATGTTCACCTACAACCAAGACCCCATTATCAACAGCATCCAGCCCTCACGCTCCTTTGTGAGGTTAGAATGATATTCATTCAGAATTTGTTTCAGTTTGATTTGAAGTTTATGTCCTAAAAGTCTTCCCATCTGAGTGGTGGCCAGCACTGAAGGGCTTACACATTCAGGAATGGTTTGGATATCCATCTTTGTAAAAGTCACCTCGGCTAATCTCCTTTGAATTTGAGTTTGTGCATGTTTCTGCACCTCACAGGAAGTAGAGAGAGAAAGAGGAGATATTTCGTGGATGGTCCGAGACAGATTAATGCTTTAGTTTTACCGCAGTAGGAAACGAGTGGGAGGTGACGAGTGACTAAACTCCTAACGCTAACAGCAGGTCCCTCCCAGTGGGAATCTCCTGTGTCTGTGTCTGATGCGAACGTTGAAATCCGTTTTCATCCCCCTCACTGTAGCGGAGGATGCACGGTATCGGCTCATGGCTTCTTCCTTCAATCCGGCCTGCAGCCCCAGATGGTTCTCACCACCGGTCAGGATGCTGCAGTCTTCCATGTGGTGAGTACCAGATTGGTTCTGATTCAATATTATTTGGGATCTTTACACAAATGTTGGTACATTGAAATCCTCTCTGAGAAATGCTTCCCTCATTCCTTTTGGAATTCAGGAATATTTCAGGTTACATTTAGGTTACTTTGCAAGCATTTTTGACAACAACCCCAATTCCTAAAAAAAAAGACCAAAACCAACCTCCACTTGGTTGTGCAACCTAAGTTCAAAAACAGGTAGGATTCTGTGTAAAATATAAATGAAAACAAGAATGTAATGAATAGATATTCTCATAAACCTTTTTTTTTTTTTAATAATAATAGAACATTGAAAATATATCAGATGCTAAAAGGGTTACATTTTACAGTTTCATGAAAAATATTAGCTCATTTTGACTTTGATAGCAGCAGTACATCTTAAAGAAGTTGAGATTGGGGCAATAAAAGACTGGAAAAGTAAGTGGTGAGGAACATGTTGAACATGTTGCAACTGATCAGGGAAATTGGCAACAGGTCAGGAACATGATTGGTTATAAAAAAAAAAAAGAGCACCTGTGAGAGGCAGACTCAGAAGTAAAGATGGGCAGAGGTTCTGTCATGATTCTGTCATTACAACCTCTGCATGGGCTTTACGAACACTTTCAGAAATCATTGTCTGTCGAAACAGTTCATCATGCCATCCACAAATGCAGGTTGAACTGTTAACATGCAAAGAAGAATCCATATGTGAACATGATCCAGAAACACTGTCATCATCTCAGGGCCAAAGTAATTTAGAGGCAAAGTGGAAAACTGCTTTGTGGTCAGATTAATAAAAAATGTATATTCTTTTGGGAAATCATGGATGCTACATCCTCTAGACTAAAGAACATCGAATTTGTTATCAGTGCTCAGTTCTAAGGGCTGCATCTCTGATTGTATTGAGGTGCATTAGTGCCTGTGAAACTGGCAGCTTGCACATCTGGAAAGGCTGATGATAAGTACAGGTTTTTGGAGCAACATATCAACCCCTTGCATATTTAATCACGATAATGCTAAACCGTATACTGCACCTATTACAACAACATGGCTTCATAGTCTGCTTCATAGTAGTTCAATGTCTGGATGCTGGCCTGCCTGCAGTCATCAGTTGAAAATGTTTGATGCACCATGAATTATGAAATCCCACAAAAATGACCTGGTACTGTCGAGCACCTAGAATCTGATATCAGACAAAAATGGGATCACAATACTCTCCTAAAGGTTCAACAGCTGGTCTCCTCAGCCCCAGGTCTTGGTGGACTGCTGAGCACTGCTGCACAGTGGTAAACATGGCCCAATCCCACTGCTAATATTAACACAAGCTAGTATTTTTCATGAAATACTATCATGTCTCACTTTCAACATATTATATATTTTCTATGTTTTATTGGGATAAACCATTGGTTCATGAGATTCACAAATGATGGCATTATTTGTATTTATTCATGTTTGACACAGCATCTAAACTTTTTTGGAATTCAGGCTGCAAACCAAGTGCAGGTATATAGTTCCTGCCTGCTACAATGTCAGAGCTGAGACTACAGCACTGAGCAGGCCTCATCACATCACAACCTGTCATTGTTATCAGTTTTTGCTTTTAGGCTATGAATTTTTGTTTTGATGCTGTTTTCACTGGATCTGCTTTTCTGTAGCAGTTGTTTTTTTTTTTTCGTTTTTTTTAAACCCCTTGTCCTGTCCAGCATTATGGCAGCAGAATTGTAATCTGAATACCGTTTATGCTATAAACACATTTGCTATGCCAAGGGAAGCTTTATGAATGTAAAGCTCCCCTTGATGTCCATCAACTCCTAATTTTTATTTATTTATTTTTGTTACAATACTTAACATGTGATAGTGCCGAACCGGACCGGGGGACAGAGAGAGAGGGAGAGCGAAGAAGGGGAAAAAAGGAACAGAAATGTGAAGAGAAAAACATAAAAAACAATGAAAAATCAGACAACCAGCTGCTACACCTGTAAAAACAAAACTGAAGACAATCCACGGCTTTTGTGGGGAATCCAGCCTTAGAGGCACCAAGAGCACCTGTAAGCAGACAAACAAACAGAGAACAAACACACAAACAAACAAACAAACAAAAAAGCACAAGCAGCAGCAATCTCATATAATACAACTGTGGATACAGATTACCTTTTTGTAGCAGTTCAAATAAGATCGAGGAATGAAAATGAATCTTGATCACTATTTTGGATAGGAGAACTATAAATAACACCATTAATGAAACTATTGTTGCTTTCAAGAAATGTGTCTTTCCCTCCTTGTCATGTGCATACCTTTCTGTCATCTTTCAAGCACATGTTTAAACATCCCACTGATATCACAAATAAAGCCATTGTTTCAATCTTTGTGGTGTTTGAGGTGCAGTAGAAAGGCAAACATAGATATGCCAAATTTACTTTTGATTCCTGACTTAGTTCCTGAGTTTAGTTGAGGCTTTGCATATCCCAGATCCATTTAGTTAAATGATAAAAAGAAGACCGATTAGTGATGATTTTGTTTAGCAGGCAAAGTGGGAAAATAAACATTTCACTACCTCAGAGTCACATGGATGGTATTCTCATTATACATACTTACCCCCTCCAGAAACGATTAAGAAGAAAAAGAATTCCTGACAATGGAAAAGAGCTACAGTTTCAGACAGACATGAGAGAAAGGAAATGGAAAATCCACAGTCTGATGTGTAGGATCCAGCTGTCACCTCTGACTCACGGACAGTAGCAGAAGTGAAGCCTTTAGGATGCTCTGGCTCTCCTCACCTCCGTCAGGCTGTATTTTACTTATTGCGGGGAAGAGATACACACATTCACATATTCACGCCTGACGGACGTCGTGTCTGTCTCAGCCCAACCGCTCTTTACAGCATCAGTCTGGAGCTGTTTCAAATTATAGAAGCTGATATGCACTATGCTTTCACCGCGCTGTCTGCAGGCCTTTAAAATCTCTGATATTCATGTAGCTCAATTATAAAAGCATTGAAAAAGGCGTTAAATCCACATAAAATGTCACCTAGGTCATAATTCAAAAGCGGCTTGACTTGGTTTCAGCTGTTTCTGTCTGGCTCCATTCATCAGGTCCCGTGCCAATGTAACTGTAGTTTACTTGTGTATAAAGCATTAAATTACCTGAACAGGAGGATCGTGCATGGACAGAGGGACGGCTGCACAATGTCATCTTTCATGATAAAAAGTACTTGCACCCAACATGCTACGCATACATTTTTAAAATTAGGTTTATGTTTATGCATTTAGCAGATGCTTCTATCCAAAGCGACTTACAGTTAAAAAAAATATATATAACATTACAGCGAATATCAAAACTAACAATAAGCCACATAGATGGAAACCACGAGTCAGACTCTGTCAGGGGTGACAGGGGTGACAGTGTAGCGATAGAGTGCAGGCATAGAGGGAGGTACAGAAAGATAAAGTGCAGCAGAGGGGGTAGGAAGTACAGGGTAAGTGCTAGGATAGGAGATGCTCTCTGAAGAGCTGGGTCTCCAAGAGTTTCTTGTTCTGGTAGCGCTCGGTAGGTCATTCCACCATGAAAAGAGTCTGGATTGTCTTAAGCGTGGTGTAGGCACTGCGAGACGACAATCCTGTGACGACCCGGAGTGACCGAGTTGTGACATAAGCCTTTGCAAGAGCGTCCAAGTAGATGTCTGTACATATACATATATTTATGATTCATCTTTTGGATGAATTAACACATTTTTTTTTTGTAATTCTCCTGCACAAGTGTCATTCATAATAATTGTCATCTTTCATTTTGTTCATTTTTTTCACTTTGAAATGTTTCAGATAGTTGAAGTTCCATATTTCACTGGAGAAATTTCCCTTATTTTTGATTCATTGAGATACTGACGGAGACTAATGCTATTTGTTTCCTTTTGGAATTTCGATGAGATTACCTGGTGAAATGGAGAGGTTCAGCATGCTGTTCAGCATTCCCCATGTCTGTGTTTTGGAGCTTCTCTTGACAAAAGGACATAAAGCTTTACGGGAAGATAAAGACCTCCAATTCATAACACAGACACAACATTTGGGGGGGGGTGGGGGGGAGTTGGACAGACCAGTCTTGTGCTGTCTCCGCCAACTTTTCATGTTACAGCCAGAAAAGACTCAACACTGTCCAAAGTAATAATACTGATCACAAAACTCTCCAGCACAACTTTCTGACATTCCGATCCATGGTCAAAGAAACTAATGTCTCACGCAGGTTTTATTGCAGCTACTGCTAAAATTATACTCATTTGTCTTCTTTTCAAATAGAGAAGTTAAGAAACAAGAAAAAAATCGTATCTTCTTCTCAGGCCAACTTTATAGAAGCAGAACTGGAACAGAAAATCCACAAAAACAGCTATAACATTGTCGAAAGCCACTTTTTCTCTACAACCGAGGGGACGTGGCAATTGCAAGTGTCTTAAGTACACATTCTATTAAAGTAAAAGTGACATGTTTCCTGGTGAGTCATAAACAAGCAGCTCTTCACATACAGGGAAGGTATGCTGTTGTTTGTTTGATGTTTGCCTTCGGGTTTCAGTTTGAGAACAAGCAGTAATGATAGTATCTGTCGTCCTGAGGCACACACTGCTGCAGGTTCAGTCATGAGATAATGATATGCTCAGTAAACACACAATTATAGGACACCTACTCTCAACCAAAAAGACTTACAACTCATATCCTGGTCAGGGAATATCCCTATAACACTAATCAGCCTTTCTCTCAGATACGCACATGCACAGACACACACGAGCACCCCCTGTCTCATCTTACAGTTCCCCCTTCCCTGATCATTGACCTGTGTTCAGGTCAGTGGTTGATGGGTCTCCAAGGACCTCTGGCTTCTTTACACACAACCAGGAAAAGTAGACGGAGGTTTGAAGCTGAAATCAGGTTTATGGTCCAAAAAGGTTCATTCCCCCCCAGGTGTTTTTATCAATGCCTCTTTGATCAATCAATTTCCACCCGTTCCAGTGGAGCTGCTTTGAAAGACAGCAGCAGGCGCATGTTGCTGCACCTGGAGGCGTCCGCATGGGAAAGTGTGCATCTGTGTGAGTTGTAGCAGTATGTTTGGACGGCTCTCCGAAAATAAGAGTTAACAAAGACGGTTAAAAATACGCTGTTTTAGGGCTATAAAAAGTTGTTTATATTGTATTTAATGTACCATAAGATCTAATATGGAGTCTTTTAACATTGCCCTGACCTTCCTCAGAGACAAGTTGTGTTTGAATTTGTTGTTTTTTTTTAAGGGGGAGGGTTTCAACAATTTCACAAATTTCATCAGTGTAACTTATGGTTGAGTTAAACTCACCTGTTTCACCACTGAAAGTTAATAAGTAACTAGGAGGAAGCAAAGACGTTATTGCTGGAGTTAAGTGAAAAAATATAGACAGAGCCCAAAATCTCTAAAAATTTTCCAACATAGGCCACAAGCAGTAGTTGGTAAAAGTTTCACAACGCAGTGTGCTGCCTTGATACAGTAGAAACTGAAATATCACCTTACTGCTCAGTATTGAGTTACTATTGAAACGCTATACTAGGGAGTAGTGACGGACAAGGAAATTATTCCAGTCACAGACATTGTTTGCTCTCTGATTTAGAATGTTGATTAAGTAGAATGCACCTTTTTTTTTTATACACTATGTGCACTGAAGCCCTAAACAGGGTTTCGTCCACTCCAGGAACTGTAAAATGTTTGACCTCTCCAGGCTGTTTTGATGGTCAGTCTCATATTTTTTTCAACAGTCTCATAAGCCTCTTATTCTGATGTTACAGCAAAGCTACAGCATTACTGGTTGTAATGTCCCCTGCGGTATTTGAATAGTAGGGTCAATCAGGATTTAGTTAGCTCAGGACGTGTTACCTGGTCCTCCAGCAGAGGAAGTTAACACCATGGTAGTCATTGTTCAGTTCCTTTTCAAGTAGATAGCACACACCGCTATAATGAACGGCTGTAAGATGACTGAAAGACAGCATGTCAAATCTTTAGCCCGAGTAGTTGTTTTTTTTCAAACTTGACCAAGACACTAATCTTTGCGGAAGAGAGAATGCATGAAGTGAAAGGCTTGTGTAAAATAAGTATAATTTCTTATTATTTAGAGAGGGATCATGTGCCATCGAGCCCCAGCTGTCGCTTGTTAAATTCCTTCCAGTAAACGGGATGAGTTAGGGCTCAGCCTGGGAAGGGACAGTATAAGTGTCTTATTGTCTTAACCCTTGAAAATAGAGGCAATGATCTCTCAAAAACCAACATCTCAGAGGTTTCCATCCCAAGCAAACTGGGAAATGTGAGCCAGCCTGTCATCCCTACAGAGCGATGTTCATAAACATAAATTAGGGCCATGCGATAAGTCTCCAAGAGGCTATTGTTTAAGAATGACGTTTGCAGTGTCCAGAATGTGTCCTAGAATAAGACAAGAGCTATGAAATGTTCACACCAAAGCAGGGTGCAGAGAAGAAAAAGAGCCACACCAAAACACCAGCAGAGGTTCAGGGGTCTCAGCTGGAGCAAAGCATAAAAAAACAGCCAGTGTTGACTTGATATCTGCCCTTTAGATCTCCAGCAAAGCCTGGTCTCAGCCAATCTCAGCTTTCCCACAAACATGAAAGAGTTTTTTGTTACAAACTGTCGTGAAAAGCTGGCATGGTTACATAGCCAAAGGAGCCTACATATACACCCAAAAAAAAAGTGATCTGTGAATTTTCACGTTGCAGCACTGCGGTCCCTTCCTAACACAAAGCTCAGGGAGTGGATTTCATGATGCCAGCGTTGCTTTACAGAGCTGCACTATTACAGATATTTAAGTTTAACAAGAGGCTTCACAGTAGCCAGACACCTGTTGCTTGAACTCTCAAATTGGTTTGTTTTGTGTCAGTGTTCTCTTCCTATCTCCTCCCAGAAGACTAAATCCTTCCAGCTGACACCTGAACGACTCTTGAAGCTTCTTTCCTTTCCCATGCCCCCCACAGCTGGGGGGTAGCCTTAGAGCAGGAAGTCAATGAAGGTGAATGAGTAACATTTTTGCTTGGGTCAGCAGTAATTCATTGCCCCTGATGTGTCCAGTGGACCTGTTGATTGGTTAACTGTGTTTTTAAGTTTACGGGGTGAAAGTAACTCATTTCATCATTGTAAAATGTGAAATTTCCTTCCAAGGAAAAAAAGGCTAATTTGTGCTATTTGTACATATCAAACTGTGAGGGTTGTTATGTTTAGACCTAAGTTGAAGGATTATTTATTTATTTGTTTGGTTTGATGCATTGGGTGAAATAATTATAAATATATATGAATAATATAAATGTTTTTAATTATAAAAGAATATGAAATAAATGGAGAATCCATTTTGGAAAGATTTACGCTAAGCTTTATCACTAAGGCACAGGAGTTCAGACCCATTAGTGCCCTGTAATGGCAGCTACAGCTCCTTGTTAAATGGTACTTTTTGCTTTGGAAGGTGTGAACTGTGTGAACTGACATGGGAGTATCAAAGTGGGATTTATGATAAATGCTGTCCATTTCTCTAAATCCTAAGGAAAGGAGCCTCATTACTTCATTTATTATCTTCTTTTGCATAGGAAATACTGGACTATCAAAAGATGGAAGATAATTCCGTTCTGTTGTCTGTTGCATTTTTTACCAAGCAGCACAAAGTTGTGGTCACAAGGATTCATGTAAATGACCACAGGAGGATGATGATGAGTTCCTGTGACAACAGTATCTTTCAGTTTTGTGAATATTTTCTCCTTTTTTTAAAGATCAACCTTGATAATGAAATAATATTTTTCATGATATCTTCTTACACTTATAGGGTGCAAGTGGTAGAGCCTCTGTGAAACAGCATGTTAATATTGTATTAGAGAAAGCATCTAAAGCAGTTTTTGTACAATATCCCTTGAACACTTTTAGCTTTGGTGATCCTGAGCCACATCGCAGCTTAGTGTAAGTGCGGTCAGATTTTGATTGTAGCGTGGTCATCTTTTTTCGTAGTCCTTTTAGATTTCTTCTGCCATCTTACTTTAACTCCATGGCATGTTCAAGCGAGGTCAAGGAAAAGAGCTGAAGAAAAGATAAAAAGAGGTATATTCTTTTCACTATTTGACCATAGCCACAAACTTGTAGATGATGCTGGCAGATGGATGATTCATCTGGTCAGATTCTGAGTATTTTTAAGTGCCCGCTCAGTTCCAAACTGACAACTTTTTCTATAAAACATTTGGGAAACTCTGTCTTACAGCTTTGCTTGAACAGCTGCTCTGTTAGAATCCAGTTCGGAATTATGTCATACTTATTGATTCATACTCAATGCATAGCCTACAAAGGACCAAGATTCTCATGACATTTGCCTCATCACAATCATAAGAATCCATCTGGCCAGGCTACAAGGTGTATGATTATGGCAAAGAAACTATAGTTCAGATCAGTCAGTGTCCTTATGGCTATTGGTGAGTTATAGATGTGATGACAGTCAACAAAAATGACTCTAAGAGAGATGGCAGATGCTGCTATGTTATCAGTTGGTTGAGAACTGGTGTATTCCTTCTCTCAAAGCAAAAGAAAAGCCCCAAAGAAAATCTGTTTAATCTGATCTCCCTATTTTCTGACCTCAAAATTGTTTACTCATCTGTTTCTGGGTCCATCATGAAAAAATCCTTATGGAGTGTAACACTGAGAAGTTAACTTCTGGAAGAGTCTAACCTTATTGAGATGAGAGAGAAGACTAAATGAATGAATGTTTAAAAAGTCAGAAAAGAAATAGATACAGCACAAAGTATTTTCTATTAAAAAGGGATGGGAGCAAAGTTCATGAGACGCAAAATCGAGCTGTGAAACAGCTGGACCAGAGACTTTAAATCCAAAGCAAATGATCACACAACACAACATGTTAGGAAATAGAAGAAAACCACTCTGGTATAAATCACTCTAGATTTGACAAGCACTTTTGTATGTGGGTGCTCGGTTATGACTTGGCTTTTTCCAGGCTGTTGCCACTAATGATCGTTCAGGGATGGTGGAGATTTGGGGATGGCTGCTTCTCTCATCACCCCACAGTAAACCTCTTGGTCTGCTGGCTGCCCCTCTCACGCAGCGATTGTATTTACAGCTGCTCCCACCTATAGCCCTTCACCTCCTCTCCCTAAATGAGAGGAGACATCGACTGAACAATGAAACTGACTGAGGTTTCCTTTAATTCACTGGATATTTTTCCTTTTGCTGCACCCATGCGGAGGTGGTGTGGGTGGGAAGATGGCGGGGGTTGATCTGCAGTCCAGTTTCATTTGTTTCCTTGTTGGTATGCTTAGGAGGGGGGTTAATTGGACTGCTTTCGTTATGTGACCTAGTGCCCTCACACAAACGTACACACACATTTTATATATTTGTGCGTCTAAGTTTTTGATGTCTTTGTGTTTTTGCTAAAGATTTAAGCATTTGCAGATGTACATAACATAAAGAGTGTGTTTGTGTGGGTCCATCTGGGCTGCTATAGCCCACTGGGGAGTCAGATTGGCAAGTGAACGAGGAATTTTCAGCCATACTTCAACAGAGCCGCTGCTACTGCAGTCAGTGCAACACTCCAGGGAGTAAGATATCAATCAGTGCTGGAAGTCACACTTCAGCCAGTTTGTCAAGTGTTTTTGAGTCTAAAAAACTTGAGACAAACCTGTTTTATTTCATGAACAGTATTTTTCACTTTTATTTAGTTAATCTGAAACCAAATTAGAAGAACTTTATTGACATGTTTCCTTTTTACATACAGCTTTGATGACTTTCTATTAATATTTTCCGCATTTAGAAATAAAATAACATATTGAGAACAAGTGCCATGACTTTTACACTACCACATGTGTAATGTTAGTCCTCACTCGTACATAATTTATTTACGGTTCATGACCCATACACGCTTTTCTCATCATTGGTTCCTTTATCAGATGACACTCTGTGTTGAAACCTACACCTATTTTATTAAACCCTAAATCACACAACAGATATGTGTGCTGACTTAAATTATGCATGTATTCCTCTAGTTGAGACACAAAACTAAGTGATCAGATCACTGTAAGTTATTCATAAGGATTTATGAATTATTGTACTATGAGGTTTTCTCTTCAGGATAATGAACATTTTCATCCAATTTTGGGGTTCGGCATGAAAGTATCTGCACCTGTTAATTCTCTCATCAGAATGTCCCATTTGTTTGTTTTACCCATATATCGCATCTTACTAATATTATTGCACAGAAATCCATCCATAGCAGCAATCTATATTTGAGGAAAAATGACTAAGTTGAACATCAAGAGGTTTTTATAGAGTTACTAAGAGTGTGAAATACACTGAGAAAACACAAATCACATCATAATAAATACGCAAAAAATGCTCCCTTTTTGGCAGAATAAGTGGGATCGTGTAAACTCCAGAATTTACCTTAACTACTCACGAGGAAGATATGATTATTACAGGTTTCTTTAACAGTATTTTAGCTGCATACAGAGTCTCCACTCATCAAACAGCAGTATAGAAGCGGTACAAAGGTTGACTCCACATGTTGACCCAAGGGTGCATGTGTCGTTGCTACCTAGAAGATACACACATGCTAGCATTAGTTGCCACTGCAGAGTGAACATCAACAATATTGTTTCAGCACACGGACAAACAAATAGGCTAAGTGCACTTGTGTATATCTGTGTGGGGGAGTATTGATATTTGCAGTGTGTAAAGAATTAACCACGATTTTCACAGCATCCTTTTCAACTCATCAGAAACGTGAAACCTGAGTATAAAAGCCGACAGAACATAAACAAAAGGCGGGAGGTATCTGTTGTGAATGTCGATTGACAGGCAGATTTATGCGTATATCATTTTAGATACACTACTGGCCTCATAAGTGTAGGGATAGCTTGTGCAGTTATCATCAACAGAAGCTTTTAAAATTGGTGGGCTCATTTATTTCACATGTCCCTGTAAATTTGTGTCCATTGTTTTTGCCTCTGGCAGCTGTGCCACTGATTTGAATCCATCGTCTGTATAAATGATGGACGAGTAAATGATCAGGATAACATGCCCTTAATTTTACATTGCATCCTATTTCCAACAATAGTTATTAAATAATGTAATCTTTATTCATTGCTGATGTTACTGACCAACTGTCAACATGTTTCACACTCTGAGGTCTACTAGGCTATGTGAAGTTCAACCATGGAGAACACCACATGCATCAACGCAGATGTTGTATTCAGTCTAATTAGTAGCTCTCCTTCTGGCTCTACATTTATTTATCTGAGCTACCAGCTGGTTTCCAACTGAAATTGGGATGTCCAGCTCACTGGCAGGTTGCTGATTTCCCTTTTGCAGGTCTGTGGGTCTGTGCCACCGAAACTGTTCTAGTTGTATATCCCTTAATAACTGCACATAGCAAAATGTGCAAATGAAGACATAATGGCCAGTCCTCCTCTAGAGTGGCCAGCAAAAGTTAAGTTAAAGTTGAGGTTATTTCACTCACATTTTCACAAAAATTCTTTGCCAGCCTCAGAAAATGTCAAACTCAGCGTGTCTATCCCTCTTACCTGTACTCACTGTTGACAACATGAAACTTTGCCACACCTCAATGAAATGTCTGTTTCCTATTTTGCAAGCTGTCTCTCGCTCGGGGGTCTTAATAAGCACAAAAGCTGGAATGCCTGTTTTGGCTGAATCTAACGTGGGATAAAACTCTGTTGTGCCCTAAGGCCTCATGTGTAAACACAGCAGTGGCTGAGAGCAGGTGTTGTCCCATATTATGTGTTGAGTATTAAAGAATCTGCCAAACTTAGAATCACTACAATTTAGTGCTTGAATATGAACTTAAAGCTGTTCTGTTTGTTTATGTAAAGTCGGAGGGTTCTGTTTCTCTAACCAATACATCCTTGTCTCTCTGTGGTCTCAAACATGTCTCCTCTTTAGATCTGTGTGTATGGTGAAAACCGTACCTCCATCCAGTGCACCACACCATCCCTGGCTAAATTGGCCTTGCAGCCACCAGTGGTCACCAAGGTCGCATTTGTTCTGGATGGCTACTCGACAGATCAGTGGGACCTGATCTATGTTGAGGACCCACTGTTCCAGGACCCCAAGCTAACCTCCAAGGACAACAAGAGCATTGTGGAGCTCAAAGTAAGGATGCTTTTACAATAAAACAGCAACATCGGTTACATTTGTTTTTTTCCTTAAGTTTCACAAAATAGCCCTCGCAATTTGATCCAAACAGTAGAGGTCATCTACAGAACTGTAACCTTTGGTAAATTTCCTGCTTTAGCTATGCCGCAGGAGAGACACTGGCAGAAACAGGTGCAAAACTCAAGAATGCTGCAGAAAATTGTACTGTTTACAGATGTTAAGTAATATAATCTCTATTTATGAGCTGTAGAAAAAAATTTCAAAAGCTAAAAAAGTGCCCTGCAGAACCGTAAAAGCAAGAAAGGAGCAAGAACAGAAACCAAACGAAAAGATATACAGGCACCAGTCTGTGAGACATGGCAAAAAAAACTTATACTACTACCACTAGTCTGCTGAGTTTTCCTTTGGAGCCAAGTTCATGCCCACTGGTCGGTGCACTTTACCTCGTAATCTTCACACACATTCACACATACAGCCGGCCAGGTTCCAGGTCAGGCTGGGAAGGAAACAATACAGAAAGAAAAACAGGACGTGGAGTCTGTTTCCCATCGTGTACACCCTCCACCCCAACCTCCCTATCGCTCCTCCACTGCTATACCTCTCTATGTACACTCTCTTTTGACTTGTATTGTTCTTGCTGTGGTCAAAGCTCTTGACATATTAATGCTACTTTTCAAACAAGCAACCAGAGTCCCCAGAGCCTGTTTTAGGAACACAATGAAATACATATTCCCCCCCCCCCCTTTTTTTTTTTTTTTTTTGGCTTTTTGACTGCGACAGTTTGTGGCAGCTGCTCTGAACCTCTCGCAAGGGATCCTGGCTTTTTTTTTTTCTTTTACTCTTTTCCCAGACATGACCTTGGCCCCAGTGTTAAACCCACCAGCAGCCCAACATCTATCCCCCCCTTCATCCCTCCATTCGACCGAGACAAACCCCCTGTTTTTATTCGGGGGAGGGATTGGTACGAGGCATCGCACCGAAACAGGCCACATTTAACGGCATCTGATAACCCTGCTCTGCAATGGCCTTCAATAAAGGGAGAATGCTGGGCTCATTTAGTGCCATCTGATAAGTCTAGCCCTGAAAATTCAAGCAAACAAAGGAATATTTACATCTAACTGACAGCTCTACGCCACATGAAAGGCAGAGACTTTGGCAGAGAGTCAAGCTCTTATCACTTTCAATCACTATACAGAAGACTGAAAAGAACTCACTTCCAATTATAATCCTCACAGTTTATTCAGGGGGATTGTTATTACTGTGACACCTTTATTAAATTCAGCTCCTCCCTACACTCTGTATGCTATTGTCACACGTAGAGATGGGAATTACGCACGATAATGTTTGTATTATATGAACGTGTTTTGTCTCTGTGTGGAGCTTAATTGCAAGCACAAGTGAGTGAATTAGTGAGTCGTCCTGCTGTGTGTGTTGACTGACAAAGTGCTGTGTGTTTGCGTGAGAGAAAAAGTGTGCATAGGCAGGAACAGGTGCAAAGCTCCACTCTGTGTCAAATTGGAAAATCCCAAACTGTCACGCAAGGAATGTGATCATTCTCTTTATTGCCCTCTGCTACACTCAAACAAGTGTGTGTGTGTGTGTGTGTGTGTGTGTGTGTGTGTGTGTGTGTGTGTGTGTGTGTGTGTGTGTGTGTGTGTGAGAGAGAGAAAGAGACAGCGAGAGAGAGTGAGGTAACAAAGAAACAAAAAATGACTGACAAAAGAAAGATGGTGAGCAACAAGTAAGGCAAACAGAAGAGCAAATTAGGCTTTTTGTTTTATATGTTAAACACACTGGCTAACTCAGTTACCCCCCCCCCCCCCTACACACACACACACACACACACACACGCTCAAATAGTCTGCAGCTTTGTATGCTTCCAGTCAAATCTCAGAGGGGGTGTTTGTTGTCAGCCTACTTGGAGTCACACAACTGGAAAAGACTGCTCTGTTGAACTTGTGAGATGTTAGGTTTATTGTTTCAATCACTGTGAATCGCAATAACCGAAACAAATAAGATGCATTTACCTCAGCACTATCTCACAGTTCCCTCAACGGGATCTCTTGACAGAACATGCAATGGCTACGTTGGTCCACAGCACAAAACGTTGCAGTTTCACAATGAATGGTCAAAAATTGTGCTATGACTACATTTTTTATTCACTTCCAAACAGACATCCAGCTTACGTCTAGATATTCAATCATGTCAAAATTGAATGTCCCCATGCTCCAAGTCTTTCTACCTATAGCATCAAGTTCCAAACGTACATGTTCAACACTCGATTTAGCCACTAAGGCAAATAAAGAGTTCAATAGGGATAATCAAAGATGTTTTTCTGGGGACTTCCATGTAGGAGACTGCAGTTCCAGACCCATCCATCACGTTGTTTTACTCAATGTTTTCAGTTTTTGTCTTACTTATCACCCACCAGAGATTATGGGATTTGAGTGAAGTGTCTCGATATTGATCCTTGTCATTTTATTACAAGATCTAGATATCGATACAAGGCCGATAGTACAAATATGATAATAGTATGATATGGTCTCAGCTAATAGATTAAAACATTACTGAATGGAGATGAATGGAGATTATTTTTGTACCATTTTTAAAGTGAAAACACATAAAGATGAATCATTCTGATAGCAATCAGTCTAATCAAATTTTCCATTATTACCATAATAATAAAATTATTATTAATGATTTTGGGCAAGGTATTCAAGTAATTAAAGTGAGATATCATGACAACCTTAATTAACACTTAAAAGTACTTGTTTAAAGTTAAGTTGCATGGTTAGTTTTAGATGTTACAAAATACATGGTTAAAGTTAGAAAAATATAGATGGTTAGGGCTTAAGCATAAGCTTAAACTGTTCATGAGTTGCAATTCCCATCATGCCGCAGGGACTTGTCCTACAGAGAATAACCACCTCTGGATAGGTTGCCATCCCATCAGCCAATTTATAGCCATGGATTGTGGCATAACTATGTTTTGAAGATATGAGAAAAAAAACTTATAAGTTCTGTAAATTGAGGTCTTTAAACTGCAAAGAGCAAAATCTCTTAAAATTTGTAACTACTGTACGCTCTCTGATCTTAACACACTGCACAAGCTACTGCAAACGCACCAACAATAACTGGCCCCACTGGGACCGGGTGGCGTCTTCCTCCTCCTTTTAAAAAGGTAGCCCAGCTGATTAGGCCTACTCAGCCACAGCTGGGACAACTCACCTGGCTGCAGCACTAAGAGGACTTAGTGTCAACAACAGGGAGCGCTGATAACAGAAACATCGCTGGGCATTGAGTTTTATCCAATTTTACATTGATTAAAACCTGTTGTTGGTTTGAGTTTCAAAGTACAAATGATCAAAATTGATCTTTTTGATCTTATCAAGGTATCCTCAACTTAACATCAACCCTTGGGCAGTCTTTGGTCTTGCATGTCTCTCTCTTCAATTCTTCTTTCCTTCCTTCCCACCTATCTTCTCTTTTTCAGTGCTTCTCTCTTCCTAATACCTTGTTCCCTCATCTCACCCTTTCTCTCCTCTCCCACCTCCTCTGTGCTGCAGGGTGATCGGATGGACAAGGAGGCAATGAAGTGTCAGGTGCTGACTGTTTCCAACCACAGCTGCGAAAGTCTGACTGTGGTAGGAAACACCCTGGAGTGTACCGTTCCCTCCGAGCTACAGACCACCACTGCCAAGGAGCTGCAGGTGGAGGTGAGACACACCCTCACCGAACAGACATACAGACACATGCAGTGTTTGGATTCTTGTTACACCACCTCTCCATCGACTGTTCAACAGTTCATACACAGTGACACTTTAATTAAGACAGCCTTTTGTTTAGTGAAACACTCAGGTCACCACAAGCACACAAACACACCCCAACCACAAGTTAACACACATATCCATTCACATATGCACACAAGTACTCTTCCTTCCACTCAATAGAGGTTTTGTTCCAGTGTTTCAAAAAACAAAAACCTCTTGTGTGCATAAAGTGATATTTTGATGACAGCACGGAATACGTGCGTGTATGTTTGTGTGAGAAATAGTTTTCTCTTCCAACATAAAAATAAAGATCACTGTTTATTAGGTGGTTAGGATACCTGTGCACTCATGCCCTCTACTGATAAGTTTTCACAATTTCCGCAGGCCTGTATGAAATGTCTGTGACGTGATTTGGTAAAGATACCACAAGATTCAGTACAACAGCACCCTTTTCAACTTGGTCTGTGCTGTCTAGAAAAGTCAGTTTTAATGGGTGTAGCGAAAACTCTGCGCCACTCCCTCTCTTCCACAGGATGTTCCTCTTTTGAGATCAATTGTAAAGTTTTCCACTATCATGCAAACCGAAATTTGGGAACATATTATACTCAATAACCGTTGAAGCTTGTTATGGCCATAAGATAGAATATACAGCCTGAACACTCTCAGTAGCACACACAGCAAGCCAAGCTCACACTACCACACACGGAGTTGCAGTCTACGAAGAGCATCCTCACATAGCTCTGCCGGTTCTCCAGATGACTCAATCCAATCCAATCCATTTTATTTATAAAGCACAGTTTATATAAACACAAAGGTGCCATCTGCCTTAGTTAGAAGAAGAACAAACTTAAGATGCACGTCGACTTTTACCCTCAGATCATTAATGATAGGTTTGGCATACTGTGCCAAGGAACCCAGGTCGACTGAGGGTGCCACCAAAGACCATCACTTCAGTCTTTTTTTCATCAAGATTTAAAAAGTTTAGAGCCACCCAGGTCTTTACATCCTCTAAAGAGTTCAACAGTGGCTTAAGGGAGTATGAATCAGCCTTTTTAAGGGGTACATAGATCTGGCTGTCATCAGCATAACAATGGGATAAGCATGCTTAATATTGAAATAAACCTGATCAAGTGTATTATCCACCCTAGGACACTTGACATGCTGGTGTAACTTTAGGAGTACAGTTCGTAAAAGTTGAAATCCCCACGATTATGTACGCCGTCAGGATGGGCCCTCTGTTGTTTGTTTATCATGTGGTGAAGATGGTTTTGTGCCGAGCTAGCATTAACGTCTGGTGGAATGTAAACAGCATTAACAATGACCTACCGAGGCAAAATGAACGGCCTTCACTGAATGGACACAGCCTCTCGGTCCGGTGAGCAGTGGCTATTATTCTGCTCTTTGGGCACCAGAAAATCCCTTTAGAAAAACTAGAATTATTACCTGCCTAATAACAAAAACATAGGCAAATTCTTGTAATAGATGGTAACAGGCTTACCGTTTACTTATCCTAACCTTAGTCATCCATCCATTTTCTATACCCGCTGAATCCGTCGGTCGGGCCGCGGGTAACCTTAGTTATATGAGTCGAAATGCCTATTTGTGCCAAGACTGACGATGAAACAGATATTGTGTATCAAACATCTGCTGAAGCAGAAAATCCATCAAGCCACTCGTAATGCATTTATATGAACTTTCTTCACTGTTTATATTATCAAGCTTACAAAAGGAATTTCAGCAATGAAAGCTCTTACCATTTCATTTCACAGCACCTGCTTCTGCAGGACAAAGAGGTTGACCTGCCACAGAACAAAAATATATTGATAATAATATAACAATAATATAATGATATATACACTGATGAAAGATGGCAACTTAAGTGCTGCCTTTTGAGTTATCCTGATTATTTTATGTAGATTTGATTTAATCTATTACTAGCTAATAACATCATAACATAATTTTATCTCTGTAATAAATTCTTTGGCTGAAAACTGAGAAAAAATAGAGACAGAAATGCTAAAACAGGTTAAAGACAAACTGTCTGTGATGAGCCACCACAAGGCAGTAAGACAGCTCGGCGGCCAAGTTGAGCTCTTCATTATATGCTCTGGGAAATTTGTGGAAAACTCCACATTCCTTCAACGTAGCAGATCATTTACAGAAAACTTCAATAACTTCACTGTCTTGATGTAGTCCTTCATAAAAAGCAGCTATGGGAGAATTTATTACACAGTGTGCTGATTGAATGGGCTCAGACACCAGCTGTCCATTTTGTCACTTAAGAGTAGTCAAACAACTTCTGACTTGCAAGAAGGGGATGTACAATAGGCAGATAATATGGGACCCTCCCACCCCAACACACACAATCTTCTCATAGACTTTTCTGACTGATAAAACAGATTTGTTAACTTCCACCATGCTCTTCAACTCTTTAGTCTGTAAAGATATGGGTGACAAAACAAATTGTCATTGTGAAAAGACATCATTGTTGTTTGCTTTCCGTTCATTTATTAACGGATTAATTCATTTATTAATGAACACAAAATGTTCAGAACTTCCCATCACCAGAAGCTGAAAAGAGTGAGGACCCAATGAAGTATTTAAGGCCAGTTTTGAACCATTTAGGAAAACGTTACATTTTTGAGGAAATTTTAGAAGAGGTGGATTGTACTGAAGTAGATCTGAACAACCAAATACTGATTTCCTCAGTTACCTGCTGTTACTGCACTGTCCCAAGAGTCGAACAGCAATATGTGAAATCAAACTGAAATAGGGAGCTTAGACCCAGTAAGAGAAAAAACATTTTTTATACAAGTTAGCTGTAGAAAATACTTAGACCCTTTCACTTCATAAATATTTTCATTTACATAAACTCGTTTATCAGTCACTTTTATCCAAAGTAATGTACAGGTGAGGAAATAACATTAAGCTGAGCCCGCCTTGGGGCTCAGCTCCTCCGTATGTCAAATACAAGGAGGAACAGTGGGAGGTTAAAGAGGACGTCTGTTTTTCACCAATAAGGCACAACCAGTAAGTGAAAGACCCTTTAGCTAATGATGGTAATCCGTCATTCATGTGTCAGAGAGACAAGCTAAGTTTGTGCTTAAACTATGGGGTCATCTAGCAGGAATAATTGATGCAGTAAAGTATCATCTGTATAGCAATGAGAATGACAAGCCATGCAAATAGATGACCTGACCTAAAGAGGTGGTGTTTATTGCAAAGAGAAGGTCCCAGTACTGAGCCTTGGGGCATCTCAGTGGAGAGGCGATGGAAGGCTGATGTTTGTCCACGCCATGACACTTTGATTGCTACATTGATTTATAGCACGTTTACATTTAACTGGAAGTACATTCTACATCTCATCTCTCTCATTTCGCAAATAATTGAGACAATCACTTGGTTTTTTTTGAAGGAGCTCCTCAGTCCTTAATTTTTCTTGTGGAATTCTTAAAGCTTTTGACAACAAGATTGTGTTGCGAACACATCTTATCAAGACTTGTTCAGACGAACAGGATGCACCGGACCACAAGTTTTTTTTTTAAACATTTACAAAGGTATTTTCGCTTTGTCGTGACTTGTTGTTGAGTATAGATTTTATCACTACACTTATGCAAATCAAGAAAAAATGGATAAAGGCATCTGATTACTCTAAAACGCTGATATTGCATTGTGAAAATAAACTATTATACCATACAGATTTTATTTTAAATCTTATTTAGTGAAACATGACTCATACCCTGCAGTCTGAGATGTTCTTGTGAATTTTAGCATCTTTTGTTGAACATTTTTCTGGACATAATAATGCATTAAGCTTGTTTCAAAATGTTCAACATTTGTAATATAAGCTATCATAAAAATCTGAGCTACAGACTCCCTCATGTATTCCCCTGAGATAATACCCAGCGACCGTCTCCAGACCAAACGCTATCAGGCTCATCACCGTTGACTTGTGAACTGAAAGCCTTTATCTCAGGGGAGGGTCAGCCACATATCCCCTACCACCAGACATGCCCAGACAGTCTAAATTACACACACGCATACACATGGACATTTATCGTCCCATCTGCAGCAGGCTGTAGTAGAAACCTCATTTCCACTAAACCTAATAATGACAGAAGCAATATCACTGATGTAATCTGCCCCCAGACAGTGGCAGCAGACACTCTGCGTATGTTTGTTTGGATGGTGGTATAATAGCATATGTCTGAATGCCAGCTTCATGGTTTGCGTGTAGCCTGTACATGCCATCCATTACATACTGAATGCGTTATGCGTCATTGTGTCCACAGCAGTTTATCAAAGGTAGCTGATTGGTAAATATAATCTTTCGTCAAATTATTAAAATCAAAAAAATAAAAGGAAAACAACTTATTCTTACATTTCCTTTCATTTTTATTGCAAAAAGTATTAACTATCATTTCATTTGTTAATATTCATCACTTTTTGCATTTCGGATCAACAACACATTTCCCAAAAAGCTAAGGACAGGGCTAGTAATGATGTAAAGAAGAAACATGGTATTTCAAACAGATAGTGAAAATGGATGATGAATGAAAGTGGATAATCCACTGCATATTTTTCCCTCTAGAGTGCATAATATCATAAAATCATTCAAGGAATTTGTGGAAACCTTCGTGTATAAAGGGAAACAGCACAAGCCTAAGCTGGACGTGCGTGAGTTTTGATCCCTCAGAAGACACTGCATCAAGAACTATCATTCCTCAACAGGTGATTTACCTGTAACCACATGGCCAAGGGATTACTGTGGGAAACCTTTGGCAAACACTACAATACAGACAATACATTTACAAATGCCACTTCAAACTTTGCTGTGCAAAAAGAAGCCTCGTGTTAACCATGTCCAAATGCAGCAATTCAATTCAATTCAGTTTTATTTATATAGCGCCAAATACAACAAATGTCATCTCAAGGCACTTAAATAGTATAGTCCAATTCAAGCCAATTCAAGCCAATTGGAATTCAATTAATTGTAATCATAATTATTTTCAAAATAATCCAATTCATTCATATAGAGCCAATTCAAAAACAATTTCCTAGCTAAGGAACCCAACAGATTGCACCGAAACTTGTCTTCAGTCCAATCTCCCGTCCTGAGCGTGCCTGAGGCGACTGTGGAAAGGAACGACTCCCTTTTAACAGGAAGAAACCTCTGACAGAACCAGACTCAGGAAGGGTGGCCATCCGCCTCGACCAGCTGGGGTTTGAGAAGACAGAAAAGAGAGGAAAAAACCCACTGTAACGCCATTCAAAGGATACCTGTTGGAACAGGAAAACACGAGTTAATGATCACAATAATGTCACATGTACATAATATCATTTGAGAAATTAAACGGGGGAAAAAGAGAGTAAAGTGAGGAAAGGTGTGACAGATGAGGCCCCCCAGCAGTCTAAGCCTATAGTAGCTTAACTATAGGATGTTTCAGGATCCCCTGAGCCATCCCTAACTATAAGCTTTATCAAAAAGGAAAGCTTTAAGCCTGGTCTTAAAAGTGGAAAGGGTGTCTGCTTCCCGGACATTTACTGGCAGCTTATTCCACAAGAGAGGGGCCTGATAACTGAAGGCTCTGCCTCCCATTCTACTTTTAGAAACTCTGGGAACATCGAGTAAACCTTCAGTTTGGGAGCAAAGTGCTCTGTTAGGAAAATATCTTATAATGAGATCTTTAAGATATGGATGGAGCTCGGTCATTAAGAGCTTTATATGTGAGGAGAAGAATCTTAAATTCTATTCTGAATTTAACAGGGAGCCAATGAAGAGAAGCTAAAACTGGAGAAATATGATCTCTCCTGTTGGTTCTCATCAGAACACTGGCTGCAGCATTTTGGATCAGCTGAAGGCTTTTCAGAGAATATGTGGGACAGCCCAATAATAAAGAATTACAGTAGTCCAATCTTGAAGTAAAAATGCATGGACTAGTTTTTCTTCATCACTCTGAGACAATTTGTTCCTGATTTTAACAATATTACGATGATGAAAGAAGGCAGTCCTAGAAACCTGTTTTATATGCGAGTCAAATGATAAATTCTGGTCAAAAATAACTCCAAGGTTCCTCACTGTAGAACTAGAAGCCAAGAAAATACCATCTAGAGTAACTATCAGGTCCAAAGATAACAACTTCAGTTTTGTCTGAATTTAGAAGCAGACAGTTCTGAGTCATCCAGGTCTTTATGTCTTGTAGTCTGACCAACCTATTGGGTTCATCTGGTTTTATAGATAAGTACAGCTGAGTATCATCAGTATAGCAATGGAAATGTATGCCATGCTGTCCAATAATGTTACCTAATGGAAGCATGTATAAAGTGAAAAGGATTGGTCCAAGCACAGAACCCTGAGGAACTCCATGACTTACTCTGGTGTGTGAGGAAGATTCTTCATTTATATGAACAAACTGAAATCTATCAGATAAATATGACTTAAACCAGCCTAATGCAGTTCCTTCAATCCCACTAACATGTTCAAGTCTCTTTAATAAAATACTGTGATCGACCATATCAAATGCAGCACTGAGATCCAACAGGACAAGCACAGACACAAGTCCGCTATCAGAGGCTAAGAGGAGATCATTGGTAACTTTCACCAGTGCCGTTTCTGTGCTATGATGCACTCTGAATCCTGACTGATTTTCAAACAGATTATTTCTATGTAAATGATCACAAAGTTGAGCTGCAACTATAGACTTTTCTTGGCTCTGAGGCATGTGGGATGGACCACCACACAGTGGCAACGTGTATTATGATTAGATTAATCAGTATTCAAGATCAAGGCAACAACTTTTCCAGGCATGTCCCAATCTGCACACAGGAAGAAAAGGATACAGGTACTGGAACAGCGTCGTCTGCAGTCCTTACCTGTACTGTTGCGCATCGGAAGTGTTCGAAAGAATGGGACCGATTAACCTATGAAATGCTTCAGTGGATAGTGTCTTCAATGCGTGAACGTATTTTAAATGTTGTGACATAGAAATGACAACATCACGGAGTGGTAGACGTTTTCTGACCCCTTCCGATGAACTTTGTTTGGAATGTGTTGCAGATGTGAAATGCAAAAATTGATGTATTGTAACAAATTAAATCAATTTAGTAAAAGAAAACATGAAATATCTTAGGTTCATACAGTCTGCAGTGAAGTAAAAACAAAAATCTATACTTTTTTCTTCTTTTTGTTTTTTCAATTATTTAATTAAGAGCAGCAACAAGAAAAGGCGAAGGGGACACACTAGCCAGAATGACTGGTGCTTGGCTTGATTGGCTGCTTAATGTTTAGGATCAAAGTCTTATGTCAAATTGGGGTCATTCTACAAGTCCTACAGTCCTAAAAAGCTATCACAGTTGTATTTGAAGATCATCAGTTGAAAAAGAACTTTAACCTCCTCGCCATGTTTGTTAAAAATCCGGCAAGAGTACATTCAGAGCTGATGGGATGAAAACCAAACAATACAGATCAAATGTTTTCTGACTATGGTGGCTGCATTCATCCATGGAGCAAATGCAGCAATGCTATTTCAGGCAGACAACTTAAGTCATGCCATTTGACTTGGCTTGATGTTGAATGCTAACTTGAAACATGGGTATTTTCAACTTTTTCTTTGCAATCAGGTGGCCTGTTTTGGCCTTTGATGAATTAATGCAATGCATTAAAGCATTCATGTTGACACAGAAATGATAGTTTTATGTAAAGGACAGTGGAAATATAGTGCACAAACTGGGGTCCCCTGAGAATGAAAGTAGATTTATGGTATTTGTTACTGGTTTTGAAATTCACTTCTCTCTCCACTCAAAACCCCAAATCCTTTCCTATTGTGCAGTGGCGCCAGGCAGACTCCATTAGGCATCTGGGCAAGGTGACGCTGGCACAGGAGCAGGACTACACAGGCCTTATCGTGGGCTGTGTGTGTGTCAGCTTGGTGCTGCTGCTACTGGGAATGCTGCTGATGTGGAGGAGGAACAAACACATCGATGGTAAGAAAATAGATGTCAGTTTGCAGTGTAATCAAAGGGTCAAAGGCCTCTCCACTCCTGCTCTTGCTGCTACATATTCAGAGACTCTTGCCCTTATGTATCGAGTGTAAAGTTCTAAAAGGACTATCAAGTATTGGCTGAACTGTTTGACTATAAGCTATTGTGACCTGACTACTGGTGTGTGAGCTTTTACAAGTGTATTTGTTTGTGATGGAGTTTATATGTGTTCTTACATTTGTATACTTTGCAATAAAGTTCTATGCATCTTTTTTAACCTGTGTGCATGTGTGTCTGCTGGGTTTGTTTTGCCTGGTGGGTTTACAGGAAATTTATGTGTGGGGCGCACTGGTGGAAACGCTTCGCCTTCCTCAGTAATTCATTTCTCCCTCTCTTCTACAATTCCGCTCCTTCATCCTTCCTCCCCTCTTTTTTCTCCCCTTTTTACTCTCCTTTTCCCTACCGCTTCACGGTTTTCCATTTATTTTCCTTTACCCTGATCTCACCTTCTTTACCCTGTCCTCAACTCTCTTTCTGTCTCTTACACTATTCCGCCTTTGTCTCTAGATCTGTCTGAGGTGTGGTATGATGGCCGGGGTCACATCCAGCATCTGGACAGGTTGGCTAACGCGAGGAGCGTCAGCCCCACTAACGAAATGGTCTCCCACGAGTCAGTCGACTATAGAACAACCCTGCTGGAGGGTACGTCAAGCAGATAAGCCCTACCCACACCTGACTCCCTCTCCTTCCACTCCACTTCACTCCCACCTACCTGCTTCCCTCCCTGTTGGGCTGAGCGCTATGTTGGCAGTGCATGCCTTTCTGTAAATGATCTAAACTAACACCAGCAGTGCTCTAAATTTATTGGAATTTGATTACGTCTCGTGTGCTTTGAATCAGCTCATCAAAAACTATCAGAAGCTTATTGAATCATTTGGCAAAACTCGCGCAACTTGAGCCTAAATTTATTTTTATTTTTGTTAAATATTATATCAGATATATTATCAGATGGGATTAACATTCTGCTAAATTTAGTACAACTCATTAAATGTTTGATCATGATGATAAATTTATACTTTTATCTAAAAAAAGAACAACCTCCTCCTTATAGTCAGAATTCCTGTAAAACATTTTCTAAAAAGTTCGAAACCCACCTGAAAATCAATATGTTTAGAAATGATAGAATAATTGTAATTTTCATGGCTTCATGGACGATTCAGCCAAAAATGTCATTACAGTGCTGTGGTGAATTGAAAGTTTTTTCAAACTCAGTGATGTAAAGCACTTCTCCTGAAAAGCTGGAATGTCAAAATTGTATTTAAGTTTGACTTGTTTGTTGACACAAAACCAGAAAGGTTGCAGATTCTTTAGGACTCTCATCATCAAGCAAACTTCCCAAACTTTGATGTAGTCTCTAGATTATATGTGTTTTTTGTTCATTTGGGTCCTGAGGGCTCCTTGTACTGTGATACTGAGTATGACGGGCGAAGCAATTTTCGTGCTGGCTTAAAGTCTGAGAAGGTAGACTTACTAATGAGCTAATTCTTGCCTTCAGGGAGATTTGGCTTGTAGGATCAGTTGCTAAGACTAAGTATTTACGCTTGCCATCTCTATTAGCTCTGCTGGACTGTTTCTGCTTGTTTCAAAACAACTTTTGCCTTCACTCTACAAACAGCATCAGAACAGAAATCAGAAGCTTCTTTATTACAGCTCTGCCTGCCTCCATCGCCATGTCTAATCGCTTTCTGCCTTTATAGCCATCCCTCTCTGATCATGTAACACACCTTGACCTCTGGAGGCCCTGCTGATACAGTCGCTGACCTCCGACCCCCTCCGCCTATTTTTTACCTCTTCAGATCAGGGTGGCGACAGGCCCGAGACGTGCCGGGCTGCTCCTCCCATCTACGGAGGCAATGGAGAGCTGCTGTCTCCTAGACTAGGGGCTCTGAGAAGTGGGATGGGTCTGGGGATGGAGAACGAGTTGGTGTCACCCCTGCTGATGGCCCCTGTCCACATCGACCCATCCTGTCTTCACCCAGACCTGCTGACTGAGGTGCAGCACGTGGTGATTGCCAGGGAACAGCTGCTGCTCCACCTCAACCAGGTCATCGGCAGAGGTCAGGCAACATTTTTACTCCTGAAATGGATGTTTTCACCACTTATTCTGCTAAGGTTTAAGGCATCTTTATTTCTCTTCCAATTGCTAATTTTCTCTGCAGTCATGACAGAGCTCCTGACTTGTGACTAATGCACAAGATAAGGTAGCAAAACAGAAAACATTGCAGAGATCTAATCAATACTACCTGCTGGCAAAGCTTTTAATGTAAATATTGTATGCAGAGCTGTAAATTCAGTATTTGAAGTGACAGTGAAGCAACAATCATGGTGACAGTGACATGACGCTGCAAATGAATGATATCGATGTAAAAAAATAGCTTAGTAAAAAATGAAAAGTGATTAAATCCCCTCTCACTGACTTAACCTGTGCAGATGTCTATGATCTTGAAATATTTGGTCAGTGTTTGAATGTAGGATCAGGAAATATGTTGATACTTTGGTGGATCCGCATTCACTGTGTAAAGATTTAGATCTTTAAGAAAGTTTTACCCTTATCTTTAGGTCCATTTCACTGGAGCCATCACAATCCATTTAGTATTCTCATTGTTCATGCTGCATTTGTAACTTAAACCTGCATTGCTAAATAGAGAAATAATAAAAATCTGATATTCTTACACACAGTTTATGGAGACTGCAGCTGATGTCGAGTGATACTATCATCACATCAGCTTAGTTTAATGCTTTAGACTTGTGTAAAGCCATACTAAAGCTAAACTCACTCCAAAAGAGTTCAATTTCCTGCTTTATCAAACCACAAGCTCGCCATGCAGACACAAAATCACCTCATATTGCTGCCTTTAAGTAGGCAGCTCACTGATCAAATTTGATATCAAGAAGAGACCCTAAAACACTCAAAAGTCCCAGAAAATAGAACCTCTGCCCCCTTGGCTAAATTATCCCCTGAAGAAAAAGGGCTAGATTTGGTGGCTGCTGGAGCGTTTCAAAGTGGCGTAGGATGATTTGTTCACAGGATCTATTGTTCAGATCTGTAATTTAACACCCTCAGCCATCTGCAAGGACGTGGTTGGAGAGCTCCGCGCTCATTTCACTCCTGCACCCTCCGCAGTCTGGGGCAAGCCCCCATGTCTTAAAGAAGAGATATAATTCAATAAAATGCACAATAACTCAAGGGGGCTTGACACTGGTTGTTAGTTTGTGTAGGGAATTAATGAATAAAACTTCATACTGGGTTACTTGGAGGGGGCAGATTTAATGTGACGGTAACTTGAGAGTGTTTGCTGTTTAAGGTGTGAAATGCATTAACCAGTGAAAGCACCTTGATCCTTAGGCTCCAGACTTCAATTTTTATGTAAGCAGAGGACATACACATTTTCGTCTGATTTCTGGAACTGCTGTGATCATAGTCGGCTAGCGGTGCCTGTAATCATATGGTCACTTCTGTAATCCAAGATATATAAATGTAGGAGGCTGATTGTACTGGCTGAAGTCTCAAAGCAGGCTAAGTAGGTCATTTAGATGCTGCCCTACAGTTGTGTCCATTTATGGATAAGATTTAGAAACTGTGGTTTTACTGGCTGAATCTGTGAGCACATGAAACAACAAGCCATGAAGCAGAAGATATGATCAGACTCAGACTCAAATTTGCTGTCCAACTGTGCTCACACAGTTCACTTTGCAAGGCTGAGTGTACTTTTATACACTGCCAAAATCTATCCTGGTGCTAGTGTTTCTTGCTTATGGTGTCAGAACCATCAAATTTTATGTCATCTTGGACCTCAGGAGCTCTCATAAGCATTTGCAACATAACAGAGTTGAACAAACAGTGGGATTGTGTTCTGGCTGGATTTGTTATTAAATCACCAGTTTCTGGGGCTCACAGTTAGCGCAGTGGCAAAGAACCAACTCCCCACATTCATTCTCAATGTCATTGGAACAGAAAATTACACATCTCTCAAACAGGACTGTTGAATAAGGCATGACCCTTGCGTGGGCTAAATGTAGAATATTATAATGAAGTTCTTTACAGGTTTAAACATGAGTTTTTGAACTCCCAGGTGCTGACTGATTTTGACTAATGCTGTATATCATGTTGTAACCTGCAGGCCACTTTGGCTGTGTTTTCCATGGAACACTGCTTGAGCCAGATGGGCAGAAGCAGCACTGTGCCGTCAAGTCCCTAAACCGTAAGTACAGCCCCCTTTACATGCAGTAGATTAGCTTTAACCCTAAAAAGTAAGAGCGATGATGAAGTTATTGAGGAGATTTTATTTTGAAGGTAAGGGGTCTTACTTATGATATTTTGTCATCAAACTAGAAAAATGTTGCATGTTCTAGGAGATATATATTCATGAGTTGATGCAATTGCTTCAGGTCCTAAGAAATTATATAATTTGGTCAAAGTAGCACAAGGATAAAGAGTCACAGCTCCATTTTTAGCCATGTCTTCACAGCTCTGTGCATGGCCAATGGTTTTCGGGGGCAAAATGAGTCACTTTTCTCTCACGTTTAATATCGGTGCTACATCTTCAAGCTACCATGCAAGAATGACTTTGGACATAAATTCATTCAGTAAGCCCCGAATGATGTTATTACCTGAGAGCTTACACTAGCACACACAGAAACCCAAACTCATACTGCCACAAACAAATTGACAATCACCATAATTACACCATCGAATTTAGATTCAATAGTCTCTGGATTTCACTGTCAGGCAAGTTTTTAGAGGCAGATTTGAACAACTTACTTATTTTACCATGGAGTAATGCTTCACCGATGTTTGCAAGTTTGTTGTTGCAATGGTGTTGCATTCAATAACAAAAAGGAACCAACTTCTGCATTTGAAGTCAGGTAGAAAGTTAGGTAGCTTCGCATGCAAATATAAAATCTTTCACTTGCTAAACATGATCTAATAAGACATTAGATAGGTTAGGTAGTTGTGTATAGAGAGAAATATTTGAGGCTGGATCATTTTACACTGAAGTGATACAGTGACATTACATTAACCAGTAACTTGACGACTCACTGAGCGATATATTTTCAGAAATTACATGTTTTTGAGTTGGTCGTCATTTCATACACCCAAGTACACCCTGAAACCCTGATTTTTTTCATAACACCTGTATTCCTCTTCCTTTTACATTGGTAAAGATCATAGTGCCTGAGATTATTAGAAATAAGACACAAATATATGCACAGGATCAGAAACCTGGATACTTAAATGACCAAGTATCAGGAACAGGAATAACTAGGTTTCATGTTCAAGGTATCACCATATCCAGATAGTGGTCAAAACCAGACAAGACTCAAAACCGGGATGATAATGTGCATGTGAATGCAACAGGTCACAGAATTTGGTGGCAGAATTCTTGTTTATTGCAATTGAAGGATACCTAGTTACTTTATATAACCAAAACTTCCCCACCATTCAACACACAGAAAGAATCGACACACTTCAAACATGTTTATGTTTAGCCACAATTATTCAATCTTACATGTGCTTACATTATAATGCATTATTATTGAATGATGTCACGGCGCTCTCAATAGAATTGTGGTTCTCAGCTCAGCAGAATCCGGAATCCCTCTTGGCTTGAGATTATGGTGATGAATGACCGTCCAATAGTGAGGACGGCATTAAGGTCCTGCCTAATCTTGTAACCTGTCAGCTGGAGCAGGGAGATTGATGCTGGAACAATATGGAGGAAGGTCCTATACGGTCACAGGGAGCCACCAGCCACAATGAGATGGGTTGAGCTCAGCCGAAGGGGGTCTGGTCCAGAGGGATTTGAAGCTTTTTTTATTAATTCTGGTGAACCCAAAGGGCACAGTGTCATCCCCTTGTTGGCTTTTGTTGCATTTGAGAGCTTGAGCTCATGCTTTTATCTTAATCAAGCTGTTTTTGGGATAGTAAGTTGAAAGAAATATGACTCAAGTCATATTTTGGATAACAAGAATAATCAATGTATTGTAGATAATATTCATCCTCCTCGTCATGATAAAGTAATTATTTTCAGTAACTTTCACCGAGGCTCTGGAATTTATTGTCATATCTTTTTGTGTTTGGGGTCTGACCTCAGCTGAAGGCTAATCATCCACCTAAAGAGCTTCCATCATAAATAGATTTCAAAGTCAGAGAGGCTAAAGTGCGGGACACCAGAAGCAGGGATGCATTTGCCAAATGGGAATTGGCAATTCGATGAGGGTTTTTTTTTTTTTTAGTGAGCTGTCCGTCATCGTCTTCATTCCTCAAAGATAAGCAAAGGAATGACCTTCCCACTGATGTCAGAACAGCAGAGTAACAGCTTATCTTCCTCCAGCCTGCTCTCCCGCAGTCTTACATTTGTTGGTTCAAAACTTTTCCAACTACACAGAAGTCAAAACTTGAAACATGATGGTTTTTCAGACCGTTTCTTTTTTTTTTCTAAACAAGGTATCACAGACTTGGAAGAGGTGTCCCAGTTCCTGAAGGAGGGTATCATCATGAAGGACTTCAGCCACCCCAACGTCCTCTCTCTGTTGGGCATCTGCCTTCCCCCCGAGGGCTCACCGCTGGTGGTTCTGCCCTACATGAAGCATGGGGACCTGCGCAACTTCATTCGCGATGAGGGACATGTAAGGGCACACACGACTGCAACAAAGAAGATGTGCAAATTTAAGACTGCCTGATCACACATTGTCTTGCTTTAAGATGATGTAAAACAGTTTGATGGTGACTGTGCCTTGCAGAACCCAACTGTTAAGGACCTTATGGGCTTCGGGCTGCAGGTGGCCAGAGGGATGGAGTATCTAGCCAGCAAGAAGTTTGTCCACCGGGACCTGGCTGCCAGGAACTGCATGTGAGCTCTTGTGCAAAACATAACATGACGAGGCAAAATAGAGACATTTGGAACACAACAGTTCTATATCGCTGGTATTAAATGGAAGTTCTGCCTTTGGACAGGTGGAAGGTTTTCTTCATGCACATTTCAGCAGTAATTGCAGTTTTTTATATTACATTTATGCCCAATTGCCATTACTATGACTTGGAGGCCTATTGTTGTCACCACATTGTTTTTACTGTAGATTACTTTATTATTTTGCAGTCCAACAAAACATTTGAGAAAATCCTCAGTACTTACCATCAAAATAATGTCACACATGATAAAATTATATAAACAAGTTGGCAAGGACCTAAAAGATCACTCTTCAGTGAACATTTTAAACTAGCCACTTTAAAATCTGAGTTACTGTTAAACCCCTTGTTTGAGTCTTTTTCTGTTTGTGCGTGTTTTGTGAAATATTATCACGGGACAAATAACTGAAACGTGTTTAAGGAAGAGAGGAGAGCACTGAAAGTAACATCTTCTTTGCCCTGACAGGTTGGATGAGAGCTACACAGTGAAAGTGGCGGACTTTGGCCTGGCTAGAGATGTTTATGACAAAGAATATTACAGTGTCCACAACAAGAGCGGAGTCAAGCTGCCCGTCAAATGGATGGCCCTGGAGAGTCTGCAAACCCACAAATTTACCACCAAGTCAGATGTGGTAAGGACACAGCCACATTTGTGGTGGAAACTTCTGTTTCATCTCTGTTGCCCGTTTTTATATTGCAGCAAAAGAATGTGGTGTTAGTAAAAGGATAATAGTTACATAGGGAGCTATTTTCATCTCTTTTCCCGTAGTGGTCGTTTGGGGTGTTGCTATGGGAACTGATGACCCGTGGAGCCCCCCCATACTCTGACGTGAACTCCTTCGACATTACCGTGTTCCTCCTGCAGGGGAGGAGGCTCCTGCAGCCGGAGTTCTGCCCCGACTCTCTGTGAGTGTGCAGTGCAATTACTCTCTCGTTGTCATACACCTCGTTCAGCACAGCACCACGCCTCAGTTAGCATGAGTGATATCCTGTAGATACATCAGGAAAAGAGACTGACACCAGGATGGAGGAGCAGGGGAAAATGGTAAAAGTAGAAGAGCTGTATAAACAATGGAAGTCATAAATAAAAAGTAGTCCAAGTTTAGGCCATCCGTCATCGTCAGGGAGAGACTCAAACAAACTTCAACAAGAGTTACATCTCATCACATCTGTGGGTCAAATAAGAGTCACTTTTCTTGCTTCACCTCAAGTTTAAATGGAAATCCAAGAGAAGTAAGGCATTTATTTTCTGTATTGTCTGCTTTTGTTGCTAGGCACTGCTCTGGCAGCAAAGTGTTTCTAAAGATCAGCCATCCGTCTGAGCAGTGTGGGCCGAGATGACCTTTCTGTCTTGAATTTGTTTCAGGAGTTTTCAGCAAGATCAGTTGCGATCTTCAGAAAAATTGAAAAAGTAAATACAATTCTGCAGCTGCCCGAGCGAGCAAACATAAGAGCAAGCTCTATTTTGAGAAAATGGCGGAAAGAAGCAGACTATATGTTCTCTGACGTGAAAATGTCAGCGTCCGTACAGCGCTCACATCAGCTCACTTAACACAACATCATCTGTACTTATCCATTAAAGTCCAACCTACTGGTACTGTGAAGCACACGGCGATAGTTATCTCACATAGTGCAGATAACGCTATGAGGTGGCCTGCATGTCTGCGGCGTGTGTGGAAATCAGGAGGAGAGAATGGGAGTGTTCAGGTGAGAGGGAGGCAGAGACCCAAAACGAGACAGGAGGTCAGGAGGTGATGTACGTCTGCAAACATTACCGCAGTTCTTCACTGCTGGTCGTTCTCAGGGTGTTCTGGATAACAGCAGGCATTGGTAGCAATGCCATGTAGCAATGGGGTCATGTATCTTTATTTTGTAACAGTGAAAGGATTTCTGTGCAAAGTAAGAGAGAGAAAAATAGCAAAGATCAGAATTTCTGACTTGTTGAGTAGTTTTGTTTGGAAATGATAAAAGTGAGGCCCAGTTTGAATGTTTAGTTATGAGTCAAGCTTATCTTCTCAATATGATTAGCTGTTGTAAGACCTTTTCAGTTTCATATACAAGACACCGGTCAGAGAGCATTAACTTGCACTTTTCTCTTAGACTACAGAGTAATTCTTTCACTATTAATAATAGCTACAGGTTTTTGGAATGAAGTTTCATTCCACAAATCTGTTCGTGTTTACATTTCTGGTCAGATGACTTAAATTAAGAGCACCTGTGACTTCCCCCAGAATGCAAAAACAGTCATCTTACAGTGAAATAAATCAGAGAAACACTGCTTATTCTCAGTTTTGAGAAGTTTTTGACTTAATTTCATTAACTTTTATTATTTTGGAAAAGCACTCCAACCTATTTTGTCTTTTTTTTCAAGCCATCAGCTCTTTTTAATTTGATGCCAATAAGATGGCAACAAAAGGCTGGAAAACCATATAATATATTTTTTTAAATAACCCATCTCACAACTGATTAGCTTATTTGGTAACGAATCAGTTACTTGATCGGTTATAGAAAGAACATCCAAGACAGGCTGAGGCTTCAGCAGGAATGATGAGAAGAGAATGAACACAAGGAAAACTGGTTGAGCAAATAGTTAAATGATATAAGAATAAGAATGCAATATATGACCCTTAAATGTCTGTACTGAAAAAGAAAAGTTAAGTGATTATCAGAATGAGTGTTTTGTTAAGGTGATGATCTGGCAAAAATATCCAAATTTGAAAAACGTAACGCAATAACATACTTTCCCTCAGCATAACGTCCCTAAACCCAGTGGTAAAGATTGGTTTGGGTAGGTTAACCTCTATAAATGTTTGATAAGATACAGTACAGTATAGTTACTGAAAAATGTGCCCTACCAAGTGATAAAGTAGGAGGGTAGAATGAGTCAGAATCAGCAGAAATCTCTGTAAACAAGAGACAAGGCTGAAAAAACTATACTGAATGGCTGTGATGTTATAGCCCTCAGCCATTGGTGCATCGAACACTTATTGAACTCATAAATTGAAATCACTGGCTGGGCTTAGGGACACCTCTGAAAAACATTGTCTGTAAACGCAGTTCATTGTTTTTGTTGCAAACATTCAAACACAAAAATCAGAAACGCCACAACCTGCTGTGGGCCTGAGTTGATTAATGATGGCCTGAGGTGAAGTGGAAAAGTGTGCTGCGGTCTGATGAAAGAAAATGTGATATTCTGATTGCAAATGAATCATTTAGATCTTATCAGCCCACATTTCAAAAACCAGCATCTGCGATTGTATGGGGGTGCATTCGTGCACATGGCATGAACTTACAGAAGCTGGTTTCTTCAGTTCCAAAACACTCACAGAGTGTTGTTATTAAAGAAAAGAGCTGATGCAACACAGTGTGAAACATGCCCATGTCCCAACTTTTTTAAACAAGTTGCTGGTATCAAGTTTAAAATGATCATGTATAATTAATACTAAGTCAGAATTCTGAGATAACAATGGGCCTTGTGTCTGTACTACCGTACACTAAATATATAGTTTGAATGATATGCAAATCACAGCATTCTGTTTTTATTTACATTACATTTGGTGTGCCAACTTTTTTTTACCAGCTTTACTCCAGCAGCTGTAACCTAACTGTGTCGCACGCTGATGCGTCTCTTCTTCTTCTCCAACAGCTACACAGTTATGATCGAGTGCTGGCATCCAAAGCCGGAGCGGCGGCCCACCTTCTCTGAGCTGGTGTCGAGCATCTCTGCCATCTTTTCCAGCTTCAGCGGGGAGCACTACATCCTCCTCAACACAACGTACGTCAACATCGAGAAGATGAGCCCCTACCCCTCCCTCCTTGCCTCCACTGCTTCTCCCTCCTCATCTCCCTCCTTTTCTGAGCCCTCTACATCTACGTCCCTGCCCACCAACTCCTCGTTCTTTTGTCATGTGGAGCGAGACTGCTGCACCTGAGAGAATAAAGAAGAAGAGAGGAGACCTGGAAAGAAACTCAGAAAGAGAGGACAGGGCAAGGGAGAAAACGTAGGGTGATTTGAGAACTACTATATGTACTTGCCAAACACTGGACATGGCATGCCGAGGAGAATAAAGAGCTTTTTGGAGCTTGGGATGTTCTCTCAGTGTACATAGCTCGTGGACCTTTGATCATCTCAATCATCGCCTTTTGACAGGGGCCTCCATAAACAATCGGGATGACTTCATTAGGTTTCCCCGCTGACCCCAGGGAACGCATATTCCTGCGTCTAAAAGCATAGGGATGTCTCCTCGAAGATTTCCAGCAGACTAAGCCTCCCTCACAGAAGATCCTCTCATCAACCACTGCACCCACACAAAGAGAGGAGAGATTTCCACTCTTCTCTGGGTGGCATATGCTTCAAGACGCAGGTTCGGCTCTTCACCTTCAAACTTTCTGTAATGTGAATGTGTTGCAAATGGTAATGTATTCACGTTGTGCAAAAACTTTCACACCTCCTCGAACCATATCCGCAACTTAGTGTCATCTTGAGGGACAATGCGACCTTCTGTGATAGATTTTGGTGCCTTGGGTGAGCAAACTGAGGCGCACTGGAGGTCAATTTTGGCAGGCAGATGAGAAAAGCAGAAAAAGCCCTGCTGTGTGCAGATCACTGGATGCTTTATTTGTATAATCATCTTTGGGCCATTAGCTTTTTATGCACTTGGACAAAAAATGTGTCGCTGTGTCAGTGTGACTCGGCTCTGTGAAGTCACCACATTACCGTAATCATGTCAGTTTTATCATCATGTCAAGAACACTACAATTCTCACACTTGAAAACTTTGAAGCCTTCTGGGAGACAGAAGGACAACAATTGACAGCCATATCCAGTTTTTCTTTTTCGTTGGTTATGAACTAACCCAAGTTGCTTACTGTATGTCGACCCTGCATTTGTTTTGCTTGACTTACATCTTATTTTCTGTACGTGATAAATTAAGGAGGGTTTGCAGCTAGATTTTTAACTCACATTTAGTTGATTAAAGTTTTGTAATTTAATTGTTTATAAAAAAATAACATTTAGTCTAGCTTTTCTTCAACTCCTAAAGTTTCACTAAAAATCTTGGCTAAAGCTTTCATTTTAAAGGGCCCCTGTGGCGATTTTCAGTAGCTTCGGTCACACAACTTATTCAAGATGGGACTGTTCTGTTTAATAGGTACAGATGCAGAATGATCCCACAATGAATGCATGCTATTTGAAAGCACACACATGGGACTGTTATGCCACATCTGTTTGGTCTGTAACTGCATTATTATGGCATTAAGGGACCACTGACAGATGTGTATCACTGTGTAGTCAAGATGAAGAAACATTTTAATGATTTAAGGCCATATTGGTGAGTTTGCTCATTTTTGCTGTCACCATTTGCTCCCTTTAAATGCAGCAGATCATAGAAGTATTGAGTTGTGTAACTTACTGTTGTAGGCATTCAGTCATACATCTGTTACACTATAGTGTTGAAATATATCAAACTATTGATAGTTCAACTGGTATATGTCAATTTCTGCAGCACCTGAGGATTTACTTTGGGAGGAGGTTGAGCATGTAGTCAAAAACTGTATGGATATCCTTCTTACTTTGAGTGGTCAACTTGAGTAGAAAAGCACTACTTAAAGGGATAGTTCGTTTTTTTTTTTTTTTACCTGGACCTTATTTCTGGCACAAAATACGTTCATCTACTCACCGATAACAGTTTGGTGAAAGTCGAGGGGCTTTCTACACACACGTCTAGTGAGATGACGTCATGGACACGTGTGTAGAAAGCCCTCAATAACAACAACACGGCAGCTCTAAGCTAATAGTGCAATAGTACAGGTTCATTCATTCATTCGTCTTAAAGTATTGGTGAAATAAAAACAGATAATGCCTTATTTAGAGGCTGTATTGTCTATGCCCTGTTCACTCCTGTTATATTGATATACGCGGATCTTGAGTGATCTTATGGCGCTTTTCCACTAGCTCGCCTCGGCTCGGTTTGATTGTGTTTCCATTACAAACGAGTATACTTCGTGCCTCCTCGACGTGGGCGGGGTCATCGTAACACGGCTGCACGTGTTGCTGCTCACCCTGTGGCTTTTTGTCGCACAGAAGGCAAGAGAAGAGAGCCAGAGAAGACTCCTGGCCGCCAGACAAAACAGTATTGAAAAGTACCGGAGAGTTTTGTTACGAGCTTCAAAAAGACGACGTTTGGAGGTAAGCTAACGGTTGCTAAAGCTAGCTTTTATTATCCGCGTTATGACGCTTCCAGTGACGACACTCATCGCCCAATCAGTGGAAGGCAGTCGGCTGACGTCACGTTTTAGTAACGCTTCGGCCCGCTTGGAACCAGGGCTGAGGTGGTACGGAAAATCGTCCCGGTTGCAGGTACGGCGTGCTAGTGGAAACACGCAATAGCGCGCCGAGCCGAAGCGAGCTAGTGGAAAAGCGCCATAAATATCTTCCGAAGGACGCCGACTTTCACCAAACTGTTATCGGAGAGGAGATGAACATATTTTATGCCAGACATAAGGTCCAGGTTTAAAAAAAAAAACTTCCCCTTTAAGTACAGTCCATTTACCATTTATCTTAATGAATGTAATATTTGATTTCATATGACTATATGAAATAAATGGCTACCTGGAATAATAAATAAAAAAAACAGGGAGGTCAGCTGTGGTTACATTGAACTTGTCACAAATAGGCTAAAACTTCCAAACTACAATGTTGCTTTTATCTTTACTTTGTGTAGCTTTTTTTCTTCTTCTTCTTTTGAATGGCTGCTGATGTGATTGGGCCATTGATGGACAGGTATGAATGTTTGCTATGACAAGAAGATTGCTGTACTATATTTTTGTATCCATGATGAGCCTCTTCTTTAAATATGGTTCATTGGGGAGACCAGTGGTGAGTGAATTGTGCCACAAACAAGGCCACCAAGTCAACCCTTTTCTTTTAAGACAAACCACTGCCATTTTGTAAATACAGAGAAGGGAGCACTGTTTGGGTGCTCATTTGGCCTTTCATCATTATTGCCAGATTATTGTGAGAACAGTAAAGAATGTTGAACCAACTGGAGCCAGCACACAATACTCAAAGGCTGCTGTCACTTTGATTGTGTGATTCTCCACCACTTTGTCCGTGCTTAACACTGTCTGTTCTCTGTATGTAAGTGTGAATTTGTTGTTATTAAAAACAAATCTTGAAGGTACATTTTCCAACATGATTTCCAATGAACTTTGTAAGTGTAATAAAACTATACTATCAGAGTTAATGCCTGTTTATTTTTTTACTCAGCAAACTCCTGAGGCAAGCATTAAACACAGTAACTGTAGAAAACTGGAACTATTATGAATGCTTTCCACGTGGGTGTTTTTGAAGGTGCCATCCAGATGCAATTTAATTCAAATGCAACAGGTTTAATCATGTTTTAAAACACCTCTGAAATCAAGGAGAGATTGCAGGGTTTTTAAGAACTTAAACCAAGATACATTTTTATTTGCCCACGGATAGATTTGACATGATCTATGCTTGTGCAACATTTTGTGTCATCTTTGTTGACATTTGACCCTTTTTGCACTGGTCCTCCTTCGCTTTCCTTGCAACCCCTTCAAATACCACGGTGGAGACAGATTGTCCTTCTCTAGTTGCTTGGTGACCTAAGCATTTAATCGACATACAAATAAGTGTATATTATAAATGTCCACTTTGAAATCAAATCAAATCAAATTTATTTATATAGCACATTTCATGTACAAACAATTCAAAGTGCTTTACATAAAATAAAAGCATTGCAGCACGGAGTGTAAGAAGCATTAAAAATACATAAAAGAATATAAAGAGAAACAAATAAAATGATTTAAATGAATTTAAAAACAAGCAACAGTCTAGATAAGTTAAAATATTGCGTGAAATACAGAACTATATTTACTCTCTGGGACAATGTTGTCATTGACACATTGACATTGACTTGCAGGCACAAGGTGATGTAAACTGGATATCCCTTTTCATTGGATTCTCCTTGTCCCAGGATGTTCTGCCAATGGTTACAACCCTCCTTTGTTTGGAGTTATCTTCATCCAAGTTGCAGAAAAGACTGTCAAGGTCAGTCATACATAAGATTATGAAATTGGGTCAAGATTAACTAGACAAGATGCTGTAAACACCAGTCTATATTTGAAAAAACTCAGCTTTCTTCCCACAATGCCCCTTTCTTCTCTGTTTGTCCTTAGCTAAGCCATACATGGAATTCATATTTACTAGAAAGTGATAAAAACCTGGCTCTTGGCTGTGGGCTATTTAACCCATTCATCCTTAAGTTAACTTTTATACTGCCTGACATCACATGATCTGTAAAGAATGGTTGACATTTGCTGTCACTCAGATTTTCTATCGCTTCAATGCAAAGCCAAGAGGACATCCAGAGATCTGGTTTCATCTCATCTCTAAATTGCAATATGTTGAAAGTTTTTTTTATGGAATTTTTGCCCAGTGATGCCAAAGGGTTATTGCTTACAGTTAATTAAGTATCATGATCAGCTGAAATATGCTTCTGGTTTGTGAGTGTCTTGTTACCACAATATCTCAAGAGCATAAATTGGGGGGAATTTGCTCCAAATTTTCTTCTAACCTCCAGCTTTTTAATACATTCAGTAATACATTAGCCTGCACATACACGAACTCAGAATGTTTCATGCCCTGCTGAACTGTTCTATACAGTTCTCCTTTCTTTTATCACTCTTGTTGTTTTTACTGTTTGAGTCAACTAATGAAGTTTTCAGAGACTATAACTCATATGTGCATACACACCCAAAGGTGAACAAACACAGATAAACTTACAAACATAAAACATACACAATGTCATGAGGCTTTTATTTGTCATTTTGTGGATCAGACATGGGCTTTTCAAAACATCTGGAACATGAAATGTTGAAAAATGAAACAAACGTGGAAGTACCTTGAACCTTCCTCCTATCTAATGGCCATCTACAGTTCCTGTAGTTGCAAAAAGAGGATTTTCTGGAAGTTTTTTACATTATAACCCTGCATCTCTCCTAACCGGTTACTTTAGATATTTTGCGAATGAGTTTGTGGTCTCTGTCTCTTAACTGAATTATTTGTTTTCCTCAGTACAATATGATGATGTTTTTTATGAACTGGGGACACAGCAGGGTATGATGTAAAGTGAAGTTACCACAGCTTGCTCCTAACATCTGATTTCAAAGCAGCAAGATGGTCACGACCAAATTGCTAGAAGGGATCCTTCAGAATGAGAGTACACAAACCAATAGATGATGTCATGGTTTTATACTGTATATGGAAGCATATGTTTTTGGTTTTGGAACAGAGAAAAATATGTTTCATGTTTATCATAATCAGGGATAAGCCTAAAAGAACTTGATTTTATACATTTTTGCAAATCGAGATCCTTTGTTATCAAGAGTTAAAGAGGCCTGCGAAAGAATAATAGTGGACTATTAGCTTTATCAGAAGAAAAAAGATAGCAGAAGTGGAATTTTCCAGGACACCAGAAGAGCATGGACCTGATGTAGGTATCCTTGTCCTAAGGCTTAAACCCAAACCTCTAAGTCAACTTCTCCACTCCCTTTTACTAATCCCTGCTAACAACAACAGCTTTTAATTCTCCCTCCAGCAACTGTTTTGTACCTGTGTCCGTTTGGGTATTTTAGTGGCTGTGCCTGTCTCCTCATGTAAGGGATACATGTTAAAATCATGACCACTCACGTCTTCAAAGAGGGGACAGGTGCAAATGTTGATAGAATCACAGCAAAACTGGATGCAAGCTTTTCCTGCAGGAGTCATCAAGTGAATCAGCGTCATCGGTATGCGTGTGAGCGGGATCACTGAGCTTGAGCACACACACACACCTTATTAACGCTCACTCTACATGCATGCAACGACACACACATATCATCAAAATCAGTTGGATCTGAGAGGAATTTAGGCCATCACCGGAATTTAGCTGTTCTCTCTGGCAGAAGAATGTGTAGTGCCTCCTTTCAAGCCTTGGATGAGTATCGCTGTAACAAATTTTCACACACGCATAGACAGAGTCTTATCATCATATAAAGTAAAGTCAGTCTGTGCCATTCTGACCTACTGAGTCAACTCAAACTCATTAAACTGTTAACGGCTTTTGGCTTGAGAGAAACCTGGGAGGTGGATGGCACTGGGTGGTAGTGTACACCCGCCACCCCACAGAACAGACACGCACACACAAAGTAAACTTCAGCTGTTTCCAAATCACTTTTGTGAAGATACTTTTATAAGATAATTCTGAATATGTATCAGGCTGAAACTTTAATTTTGAAGCCAAGGGGGCTTGTTCCTGGGTTGTGAGCTCCCCCTGTTGATACTACATTGTTTTTGCACATACGGAGACCTTTCATCATGGAGTGGGCACTACAAAAACAGTAATGAGAATACCACATGAAAGAGAGGCCTGTTGACTTTGAAGTATGTGGGACACATCCAGCTGCAAAGTCACAGATGGGCATCCAACTCAGCATTTATTAGTCGTAAAACGTTATTATTAGTTCTCGACTTGATTTTTGAGTTCATAAAACCGCATGGGGCAACTAACCAAGATCCAGAGAAGCAAAAATCAGTTTAGCGTGGTGAGGAAAAGGAACTCAAAATTCAAGGCAGATTACCTTGTCGTGTCTAAATAAAGCATATGACATGATTTTTTTCCCCCCTAACATTTCACACCAGAAGCTACTCTCAAGACACTATGCGCTTTGTTGAGTTTTAACGAGGCCACATTTGTGTAAATTGTGCAGAAATACACTTTATACTGTTTGGGTTAGTGTTCAGGTTGATTTGTTTCACAGAAACTACAAATATCTTGTGTAAAATGGGTGTGGAGGTCTTTAAGTTGGGACAGATTGGACAAGATAAACTGCATCAGCAAATAAACAACCAAAAACGAAACATGCAATATTAATTCAGAGCTCAATTGCAGGCAAAAACAGCTGACCAACCCAAGAGAGCCATTTTTAAATGCCACATAAGCTTCAGCACCTCTTTGACTCACAATATCTTAATGAAAGTTTATAATTCTGCATTTCACCAGGTTTGAGTTTATGACATTGTTGCCATTTGACTTCCATCCAAACTGGAGCCATCAACATTGTAGTCTGAGAATTCATCTTCTCAGTGTTTGCGAACAGGCTTACTCTGTGAAAAAGCCAGTAGATCCCCTTAGTCCAAAACCTGATGATTACAGAATAAGATGGAAGATCCTTGATTATATGGATACTAAATTATCATAATAGCTATTGCATGGACATTGAGATCAAGTTAAATGTCTATCATGATGTTTATGATCCACTTTCTGCAAAATCAAAAGCCATTGTTTCAGATTTCAAACTTCTTGATTATATGTGCAGTACCTCAAGTGATTCAGTATGGATGAAAATGGCAGCTTTTTATATTTAAACCACTATTTAAACCACCATTCACTGCATATGGGATATATGCAGTTTACTTCTTAAATGATCCAAGAGTATGTTTCCAGTTGATAAACATCTTACTTTGGAAAAAATAGGTTCCTATTCCCATCCAAAAAAAGTTTTGTTTTTTTTAATCTGACTCCAATAGCTAAAATATGAGCTTCTTATAACATTTTTCACCTTTTCACCTGCAACATCTGTGTGTGAGTGAGCCTGAACCCATAATTTACAGTGTTGTCCAGGGTACTTTATGATGACCATGTCTTAAATTCAGACCTGTAACTTTGTTGGCAGTGGATGTTCATTCCAGCATCCAGTTTTCCAAGGGATTCCAATTGGCTGCTAAAATATTTGCAGATTCAAATGTTTTAAAGTTGTTGCAGTTCATCAGAGGTAAGATAGGATCTTAACTAAATATTGCTACTTTTATTTTCGACTTTCATTTTAGAGGTAACCCTGACATACATAGGCAGGCACAGGGGGAGTTCAGCTGTTGTGCTATCTTGGCTGGCTTAGAAAGGTAAATGAGGAATTTCTAATTGACTCCTCTCAAGAAATAACTCACACAAAATTGTAATCACTGTGAAAAGAGCCAGTAATCAGGGCTGGGAGTGCTGGCCTACCAAAGAATTCCAGGGGAGTGTAATCAGAGTCAGACTAGTGTTGAAAACCCATATCTGTGGCTTATGGGGCACCAAAGTCCCAGAGGGCCAAGTTGAGGTTAAGCAGTGAGAATGGTATTACAGTGTATCATAAAGTCTCAACATCTACAGCCAGAGGAAAGTGCAAGTCCTCCGAGTTCTTTTTATCAGCAAATAACAAGTGGCACATAACAGAGCCCTCACAAAACAAACACAACACCTGTAAATGACACTTACATTTCCTTGAAATGCAAAATGTAAAAAGTAAAAGTTGCACCAGCGTCTCTGCGAGGCACTGTTTTGAACTAAATACTAATGCTAACATTATGTATGCTTATTATGACAAGTTTAATGTGCTAACATGGTAATACCATGTCAAGGGACCACAAAAGTCATTAGGATTAATCTTCAGGAGAACATGAATGACTACATAAATTCTCAATGAAAATCCATCAGGCAGCTGTTGAACATTTTTTTGTAAAGGTACAAGATTTACAGCCCAAAATATAGCATCCATCTGTTTTGCTGCTGCCCTCATTTCAGCTTTCAACACAGCAGCTATTGAACTAGCACAAAGCAGAGCACACTAGATAATGTCAGGAGGTGTGGAAATACAGTCTCTGGTTCCTTGGACTTTGATGCTCTGCCAGGAAGGCACTTCTTGCTCAGGTCTGGAAAGCAGAGAAAGAAACAATCACTCAGCATGGTGTAACCAAAATAATGCACACAAAAGTTGTACTACTTTTTGTGTAACATTTCATCATTCTGCACACATAATGCCTCACTGACTTTATTTCCTTTGAGTCTTCTGGGTGGTTATTGTTTATGTGAGAACAGTGTAATGAGTATCTGAAATGACTAACCAGTGGCAGGGTGTGATTCACAGAGCATCTCCCTTTTCTCGTGCAGAGAAACTGTGTTCTCAATGCTTCTTTTGGTCGCCAGAGGGGATGAGTAGCTCCAGTGTCCACACAATGACTGTAGTGCAGGCCATTCAAGTTCAAGGCAGATTATAGGTTTTATTTTTTTCAATCCCCCGGTTTGATCCTGTATGATTCATCATCCCAAAAATAAAGTCTTACAATCATTTAACCACTTGCACTGATGATGGGGAGAGTCAAACTTTATTCAGGTGTGTAATGACAGATGGTACATTAGAGGGATCTATTGTTCTCTCAACGAAAAGTCATGGATGAAAGCAAGGGTTAAAGATGAGCGGAGATGGGCTTGTTTTTCAGAGTTGATAACTATCATCATTTCACCACTCTTGCCCTGTAATAGTGCTACAATACAGTTGTAACATGAGTACCAAAGTGACCCCACCTACGCAAACAGAGACCTACAGTGTTGGCATGAACATTGTGATTCTTCACAAATGATAGATAAATTACAGCCTGACAGAGAGAAAAAAAGCTCCAAGGTATTGGAGGAGAACTTTGCCAGCAGGCAGCAAACACTTAGTTTGAAGAGTTTAATTTGTGGCTAAATGGAGGTTAAAAAGTTACTTCACAAATATTTGTGTGGATAGCTGCCTTGCTAGAAAAACAGAGCGAAGTTGCATTGATGTACCTGTAGGCATTTAAACCACAATGTCTTGTTTAAGAGCTTTAAAACACTGTAACTTGAGAGGATTCAACTCAGGTAACTAGTTTGCTAGTTTGCTAATGGGTTAACTTAACTTTAGGCTATAGCCAAATACAAAACATATTTTGGTTGAAATAATCTTAGAAACTTCTAAAATCTGCAAACAATAATGATAACTTAAAACTATAGCTGTGTTTTACTCCACAAAGCAAGACTTTGTTAATGAGGTTTCTATATATATGTATGGATCAAGTGTTGTTTTATATGGATCAGGAGTGGCAAGAATGAAAAAGACTTCTATGACAAAAAAGGATAGGAAATCATTTTCTTCCTTTCTTCTACTCTGTGTTCAAAACAAGTTCCTCAAGTATCATACCGCTAACAATCCCTATCCAATCCATATTTGACAAACCTCTACAAACCTTTGTGGGTTACATCCTCCCTCTGGTGGACTGGTTCTCTAATGTCTCATTTTTGTTTGTGTGCGTGGGGATTTAACCTATAAGCTTCAGAAAATGGTCTTACCTCACCATCTAGTGGTCAAAAGTGTGGTATACACAACAAAACAGAAGGTTCTTTAAGATCTATGGAGCACATGACAAAATTAATATTCTTCATAAAAATATAGAGTTATCTGTTGCATTGAATAGCCTTATAGTCATTGCCATATTACTGCAATGTCCACACATACATTCCACCCAGGCTCGAGCCTATCCCAGCGGTCATTGGGCGAGAGGCGGGGTACACCCTGGACAGGCCGCCAGTCCATCACAATATATAAAGCAACTCATGTAGAGAAAAACAAACAGCATATCTCATCATGGATATTTTGAGATGCTAAAAAGAATGTCTTGGATGTTAAGAATTGATGTATTGTGATTCTTAGGAAGAGCATGTTCCAATCAGGCAGCACAAGACAGAGATTGGAAATGTAAATGGGTTATAAATAAAAACAAAATATAAAAACAAAAAAATCGATTGCCGATGAGAAAAAAGAGTAAAAAATCAAGTTAGAAGCTGTCATACATATTGCCAATTATAGAGTACTAAGATTAAATGTATCTACAAATGAATAGTGCAGTTAATATACGTTTGGGAAATGAGCTTTGAATTATGCAATTACGTACCCATGTTTCATGTAGCCCCAAACTACTGTGACTACTGCTACAATCATTGAACAAACAGTAACTGAGTAACTGAGTAACTGAACCCAGGATGGGAATCCACCCATGTGATGACGTCACAGGGAACTGACAAGCTGGTGGTGCCGGAAGAAAAGATGGCGGATCATGAGGAGCAGCTATCCGATGAGGAAAAGGTAAGATTTTGATTATTTACAGGTTAAACCTCACTTGGAAATACTAAAACTCCAATTGTGAGTTGTATATGATTGCACCCTTTCGGTGCATCATGTCGTCGGTTGGCGCAATTAAATTTGGAGAAAAAGCCAGGCCTCAGCACAGCCGCTGCTGCTTCTGCTCTTATTATTTTTAGCTCAACTTCCGCTCATTTGCGAATCTCAAACGGAGGCTCCTTGTACGGTCCTGACTCAAAATAGGAAGCGTGAACATATTCCTAATTCACCTAAGCTGTCACCCCGTCACCGCTTTCGTTCGGTGGACTTGTCATTGTACCCCAGTGTCTCTAGTTACTTGTGTTACCGAAGTTTTCATACACCAAAGATCGCTAGCATGGTTAGTTTAGCATAGCTGTAGCCTTGCTAACAGATAGCCAGACATTAACACGCCCTTTTCAGTTTGAGACAGCTTTTCTGTCGTTATACATAAATACGTTGGCAGTGGTGTATTGTCAGACTATTTTTTTTTAGAGGAACATATAAGCAGCCAAATGAGAGCCACCGAAATCATTCCATAGACCGGCTTGCTAACTCCCAAATGTCTGGCAAGTAGCGTTGAAAGATGCAGGAACTACAAGCTCGCTTTCTTCAAGGATATCCGTTAAGGAATAATCATTAAGTAATCCATTAATGTAACGTTAAGCAATTCTATTTTGAAACTGCATTCATAACCCCTTTCCCATGAGAAAGTCTATATGTATGACTAAAGGAATCAAATCAATATGACTTGAAACATGAAACTGAAATATAAACCTGGTAATATTAGCAGGGTTCACGCCCCATGACACCCTTTCTCGCGTCTGACAGTACGAGCTCTGTTCAAATTCTCATTTCCTTAAAAGAACTCGCGCTGACGCACAAAACAACCAGAAACAATGTGAGTTATACTGAAAGTGTCTGCACTGCCGTGTTAATTTTATTTTGCCCCCTTAATTGGACGTTTTCGTCGTTAAAAAGCTGTTCATGCATTCTGACCACGAATATTGGAAACGGACATCTGAGGAGCATAGGCTGCTAGTGTGATGATCATCTGCTTGCTGTTTATCAGGGGTATTGATAAATTAATGAACAATTCGATCATTCACTGTATCATTCAGTTATCACTTACATATATATATATATAAAAAAGATCTCCTGGTTGCTAAGATGTGAAGTTTTATTGGTCTTTTTCACAGCTTTACAGTCATTCTGAGTGTTTTTGCATACGTTGAAGTCTGTCTACATGTGATACCCTGTGTTGTCAGCCCACATCCTACAGTCAGTATTCTTACCAGAACTTGTTAATATCACAGTTAGTCATTTTGAGAATTCTTGTTAGTAGCTAGTAGTTTGCTTAGATGTCACTTTCCAGGTTATGTTGAACACTGTTAAGAGTAAGCACAAGGTTTCACTTTATTTTGCCCTGTTTTACATCAGTCTGAGTTGGAAGTTTTTTTTGCAGTGCAGACAGCTTATTGACTGCATCACACCCATCAACACACAGACATCAGCTGTGAACTAAGCATTTTGTTGCAGGGTGTCAGTAGTAACTCTAGGCGATTCTTTGTAATGCACATGATCCAGCATAGATATTTTGAAGTGTGTGCTTGTTAACCTGTGGGTAGAATGGTTAACAACTTTGGAAGTTGATATAACAAAGAGAATGGTCCCTCTGCCTTGGTTCCCTTCAGGGTGAAGCTGCTGTATGACACGTTTTGTTGAGCTATAGAATGACCATTGGGGTCCTGCTAGGCTGATAGGTGAAGAACCAGACACACTGCACTGATATTCTGGAAGGCATGAGGGCTGAAATTTTGAGAAATGGAATGAAATGCTTTTGGAGCTGAAGTGTTTTGTTTTTTAAAATTCTTTTCCTGTAATCAGGACATCTCTAAAATCCTTTAGTGCTCTACCCCTTTCTACTATAGAGGATCTGACGGTCTATATAATGGAACATTAAGTTGAGGAAGTTGTTCAGTTCCTACTCTGGTTATGTGCAGCGTGGGACCAAGTGGCTTATTTCATGCGTCCATCTTCTGCGTGTGTTCTGTTATGAACACACAGTTTTCCATGAAAACACTACAGCTGCATTTTGCACTTGAAATCGGTCTCTCACAGAAGAATCAACCATTCTGTAACCATGTGAAATTAAAGTTTGTGAAGGAAAATAAAATTTACATCTGCCTGACACAATGAGTGTTTTATGAATTATTAAGTCAACTATATAAGTTACTTTATCAGTTTCACTGTCCAGTGATTTGTTTACCTTACGAGGCAGTTGGATTTCTTGTGATATTCACGAGATCACAATCGCAGAGAATCCATCTTGCCAGCTAGGGCTGAACGATTTTAAGAAAAAATTGAAATTGCGATTTTTCTGGCAGAGATTGCGATTTCGATTTCAACCACGATTTATTTTCTTTAAATCAAGTTTCAGTGTAAATTAATTCAATGCGGCTGGCCCCGGTTCGACTCCCGCACCGGGCGGCCCTGTGCTGCGTGTCTTTCCCCTCTCTCTGCCCCCTGCTTCCTGTCTCTCTCAAACTGTCCTAACATTAAAGGCATAAAAAGCCCCAAAAAATAGCTGCGGTCGGCAACTTTTTTTTAGTCATATTAGCTTGAACTGTCATGGGATTCTGGAAGTAGAATATTAAATAGGCTGTTTAGGAAAAATAATGAAATCTGTAGCTCCCTCTGAAGCCTGTAATCATGCTTGCAAAAACCGAGCGCTCCCGGCTGTTTTTAACCAATCAAGTTAGGGTGGAGGAATCCTACCTGTCAATCACAGCTTGAGCACACGCTGCTGAGCGTGAGTCTGCCCCAGCTTGTGTGCGCTCACACTTGTGTGAACTCACGTGCACAACCTCCACAGAGGGGGAGGGGTTTGGGGGGGCGATTCGGAGCTTGTTAGAGGTTGGAGAGGGACCTGAAAGTTGTATCAGTTCGAATTTTCCGAGTTTAGACTCGCAATTTTGAAAACCTGCCGACGGCAGCTTTTCAAAAAAAAGAAAAAAAAAAATGCACCAAAAAAACCGCAGCTTTGACGATCGCACAATCGTGTTGTCTGAGATCGCGATTTTCGGTCGAAAACGATAGATCGTTCAGCCCTATTGCCAGCCTCTAAGCTAAGCTATCTAGATAATTTTGGTATGACGTCAATAAAAAATGCTGACAGCCTATTCATTCACTGTTTCTTTGTGGTTCTGCTTGGTTCATCTGATTTGACTGATTTTTTTTTTAGATTTATAGTCACAGCCCTATTCTGAAAGTATTATTTAGAGGACTTCCTATTTAGCTCTGTGAAAGAAACCATCTGGTCCGTCTTGTTAATGATTTGGAGAGTAAAAATAGATCTCCAAATGTTTTTTGGTTTTCTGCCAGAGTCTTGTGGAGTGAACAAAATGATCAGCCACAGACAGAAAACCTCTCAGCACTCCACTGAAGGTACTTTCCCACACTGAATAACAAATGTGTAAACCTGCTTTTCTGGGAATCTAGATTCTATGATAATCCGGCATCAAGGTGACGCAGTGAATACCTTGGACTTTCTTTAAGAAACACTTAATTTGTCCCACTGGACAGATGATTTTTTGTCTTATTTTTGTTGTTGTAGCTGTCATTCCCATTTTTCAGTAAGAAAACCAACAACCTGGAAGCTCCTTGACTGGGAATTACAAAACGCTCTGCCATTTGTAAATTATTAAACAGCAAGAAGAGTGCCATCGGTGCTTTATAACTACCAAGAAAAGCAACAAAACCCTTTGAGTGAATTGTGTAGCAGCCTGTCAGCTTCTTGATTCAGCAAAGAAACCACATGAGCATTACAGGAAACTGTTATTACTCAATCTGTTTGCTATCAGTTCCCTTGTCTGTAACTCCTGATGGAGGTACCACAAACCAAAACCAAGCACTTGTATTACGTTACCTTCCATCTTTAGTATTTGTTAATTATGGAAACGCCTTAAATAATCAGGTTAACAACTATCGTCACATAGCATGCAAACTCACTAATCTGTATTCTATATATGAGCAGGTGGTTTCTGCTCTGCTGACATGCTGTAAGCTGTGAGTAGACAAAGCTTGTATTAAAGGTTTATATTTTAGAGGAAATGCAAGATGATGTATCAGCAGTTTTGGTTGTCCACAAGTTATAGGCTACTGACTTCATGATGCTTAGGGTTGACACACATTTTTCATTCAGCTTGAAAATAAAAATTTTTCAGCAGCTTGCCAGTTTTTTTTAAATTTAAATTTTTTTTTATAAATTGTGAAAAACATACAGACAAAGATGAATATGGCATATACAAACAGAAAACTTGTTTTGTCCAACCAACAGCCCAAAATCCCAGCCCTTCCCTCTAGTTGCTGGGATCAGTTTCTTTTGCTTATGGCCCTGTCACACTGTTGCGTATGGCACTAGCGTATGAAAATTATCACTCATACGCTGACATACGCTGACATACGCCAGGGGAACGTTAGGCATAGGTTGTATACGTTTCAAGCACGCTGGCATACGTTGGCATACGCTGAGGCAGAAATAAATTTTTGAACATGCTCAAAACTTTTGTGCGTATGGTTAATACGCTAAGCATACGCTAGGCATACGCTGAATACGCTAGAGGTACGATATAGGTACGTTACTGATAGGTCGAGAACGCTGGACATAAATTGCCATATGTTGGCATGAAGGTGTACTGTACAGCTAGCGTATTTATAGCCTCCGCCCGTCTGCCGCCTCCATCTCCGCCAGATGGGCGGAGATGGAGGCGGCAGGCAACCGACGATTCACGGGAGCGGTCAGGAGGAGGAGTTGGGGATCTTGATCGCTCAGAAGCATGTAACTCATCAGCCGCAGGTGCATCAGGCATTTCAGCAGGTTTGGGTGAGAATGATTCTTGTGTTTTTTTGCCTTTTCCTCGGCCCAGGGCCCGGGCAAACGACGATTGCTTCTTGGGAGGCATGATCGAGATGAATGTCTCGAGAGATGTTGATAGCGCGTCGTCTACTGCAATAATGGAGCAATGTGGAAAGGCTGCTGAGTTAATGGCGTTGCCCCTGGCAACCAATAGCGTCTTCTGCCAACATGGCCGACCGGCCGACCGGAGTCACGTGACTCCTCATTCTCAATAGGCGCGTTGAAACGTACACTGGGCATGCGCAGTTCATATGCTACTCATACGCTAGTCATTCTTTATTTTCAAGGACTTTTCGTGCGTATGATTAATTTTCATGCGCTTCTCTCATACGCAACAGTGTGACAGGGCCTTTAAGAGGTAAAAATATATGACAATGAGAAAGTTGTAATTTTCTTATTGTAGTGTCAGTATATTTAAATGTAACTGTTTACTTGTACAGCTAGTATGTTGGGCTTAATACTGTTAGAGACTGTTGTTTTAAGGCGGTCTGCGTTTACTGTGAAGATAAGCTGAAAAATACAACACACAGCAGATCGAGCACACTGATCAACAGAGATAAAGGTGGTTGATAAAGAATTGTCTTGCTGGGATATGCTGCTAATGATCACAGTGATATAGGATTAATTAGCTTCCTCTGTGTATGATTGTGTAATCCAGTCTGATGTGGTAGACTCCTGGAAAAACAACAATAGTGGCCTCTGTGTTCACAGCGATGCGGCAATACATGTGATGAGGCAGTAGCTAAAAAAAGATTAAGCTAATGAAACAACCAGTGAATAAATTCAGTCAAAATATTTGAATGTTTAAGCATAACTTTCAAATCAGAGTTTGTTTCAACAATTGTTATGCTATCTATCACTCTGGAAGGTGCAGTTTATATGTTCATATAAGTCAGTCAGAAAACCCTAAAACTAACTGGGAAAGTTGCTTAAGTTTTATTTGGAAACCAATGTAAATGCTGAATTTAGCCCTGATACAATAAGGCTTTATACATAAAAACAACCTCCAAATCCTTAATGTTGAACGATTATTTTCCGATGTAAAATAGTAAAAACTAGAGTGTGCTTTTTCTGTGAAAAAGCCATGTGAATGTTGACCGCTGAATTATGTCAGCTGAATGATCTTGGTTTAACTCCCTGGAAGAACTGAAATTTTGAAGAAGCCATTGCAGACCTGAATGGAATTGTATGTGTATGCTGAATATCCCGTAATTATTGTAAAGACAGAATTTAAGTTGCATAAAGAAACTGAAAATGTTGCAATCCTGCTTAGTCACTTTGAAAAGCATGTAAAAGTGGCATTACTTGAAGTGGCAAAAACATTGATTGTGTCTTGGTGCATGTAAATTGATGAGTTGATCTGTGTCTATTTTTCTTTGTATGGCTAAGATTGGATACGTGTGTGTGTGTGTGATCTTGCACATTGCGTTGGTTTGTATACTGGTAGATGTATTGCCATGTGTTTGCATGTATACATGGTCTGTTGTGTGTCTGTGTATGTGTATATGCGTGTTGCATTGTGGCTTAGTCTTAAAAAACGAGTTAGAATTCACCAACTGAAATGGACAAATTAAAAAGGGGAAGAAAGATTTTATTAAATAGGCTACCTTTTAAAGTTGTATTTCTTTATAAAGGGGAGGGAAAAAACAGAAGCACCACTTACACTGCCATAAATTCAACACATTTTATTTTAAAGGGTAACGTCTGAGTAGACTTGCGTCACAAGAAAAAGAAAAAAAAAAGTTATGCAAAATATTTTGTTTAAACACAGAAACCAAATAAAATATAATATGAATCCCTTCCTTTAAGATAAAACTGCACTTTTGTGTTTCTGTTGGTTGAGATTGACTTAACAAAACATTTATCACTAAGGATCTTAAGATGGAATAAATTTAAATATGCATGTTGACTTCAGTTATCTGGTTGACACATCGGTGTCACTTCCAATAAGCTGCACACATATTGTGTTGTTTCAGACATGCAAATAAGTTTTTTTTTCTTTCTTCAAATTATTACATTTGGCATGTAGTAACTGGCAGTTCTTCCTTTACAGCATGGTATACTGAATTTTGTAATTTCAGTCCCTGCTTTTAAAATGGTGCAGACAGAACTGCTGCACTTCAGTGCATCTGTTTCTGCAGAGTTTAAAGAAGTTTGAGGTTGAGTCAGCAAACTATTTAGCTCTGCAAATGCAGGCCATAGCAATAGCGGTACATGAAATACACAGCTTCTTTGTCTGTCCAGATGAATCATAAGATATTTGACCAAAAAAAAAAAAAGACCTTGGTTCGTATGTCCATGTTGCACTGGTGTACCTTGTTGAGACGCTGTCTCCAACAATTGCCACAAAACACGACTAAGTAGTTGTAGATTGGGGTTTCTTTCTTTCTTTCTTTTTTGTGGTATCGTTACAACAGCAGCCATCTCTTAGCTGTGGACTCTGTTCAGCTGCAGGTGACGGGAGGGGTTTTGTGGCTGTCTGTCTGCAGCAGATCTGTGTGAACTTGTTCTTGAAGTTGCCTCTGAACTGCCAGAGATGAAGAAGGGACTTTTAGCATTGATACAGCTGCAACTGAGTATCTTAATTGGCTCCCAATTTTATTATAAAGTATTACTTGAGTATTGTTTATTTATTTTTAGACAACAGGATCAATGTTTCCAGATCATATACTGCATATTAACAGTAACATTAACATAGACTTTGTCACCATGATTTACCCCCATCCCATCTTTTTGAGGCAGAAGTGATGAGAACCTGAGGACATTATAAGCTTCCTTTCGGCAGCAGCAGCAGCATCATTCTCTTGTTAGTAAGAGCATTCATACCCTTTTTAACGCATTACTAAGATTCAATCTAATTAACACATCAGATTTATATAGGATTCAACTATGTAAAGTTTCAATTAATGTTAAATTAAAGACTGTAACGGTTTTTAAAAACAACCTGAAAACCTGTTTATTTATGCTGTTTCAATGGGCATTTTAATGTATGGGGTCTGTGACTCAGCTGGCTATTCAAAGAACTGCAGCTTTTGGCATTTCCGTGTTGGCTTCATTTGTTGCAGCTTGATGCTGATAGATCCACTTTTACTTTAAGGCTTCAGTCTGCGTTAGTGATTTCTAACAACACTGGTGATGAATGAAGAGCAGCCAGTTCTTTTGCAGGCATCAGGAGAATTGTGTCACTCCTGCAGCTGCATAACCTGACAGAGAAATACTTTAACAGAATTAATTTGCTCTGTGATGGATTACCAGGCAACTCTTTAGCGAGTTTCTGCAACATCAGTGCCCTTCTCAGATTAGCCAAAATTGATGGCTGCCTGAGAAAGAAGGAAAATATTTTGAAAACTTACAATGGTTATTTCAGATGTTGTTCATCACTTGCAGGTCCCTGTAATCTCTTGTTAACAAGATGAAACTTGCTAAACCACTGGAATTATATATGAACTCTCAGTAAAGACTGTAGAGCAGATGGCGTTATGTCAACCCTCTGTATATAAAATACAGTGCTGGTATGAAAAAGAAAGACGGGTATTAACTCTCTTTAACAAAGTGTCATCATTTTTGCTGCTAGGAATAGTCTCCAGAGTACAGCAACCAGTCTATGCTCGTTGTGGTATTTGTCTCCAACATAAATACAACATTTGGATTTAGCCCATGGCGGCCTTTCAATAATTTTTCTCTTCTTGCCATTCACCTTTGGGCTTATTATTCATCGTTTTATTGTGCTCACACTGCAGAGCACCATTAGGCCTGGGACGATAACAAATTTTGCTGGACGATATATTGTCCCACAAATTATTGCCGATAAACGGTATTATTATTGTCAACATGATAATATATCATAATAATGCACACCATTGTATACACCATTTGTACCATTGTAATTGTAATTTCAAGAACGTTTAAATATCCTAAATAAATAAAACAAACAATAAACAAAAAAATAAAATGAACTCTCAGTCTCTGTTAACAAAAGTTGCACTTGAAAGAAAATCACAACCAAAATCATTAAAATGTGGCATTTGGCTTAGCAATCATCATTTTTGAGACCGAGCACAGCGTGAACCCTCTTGTCATCCAGCCTGCTTGGAGGCGAGAGATGAGGAAAACAAACACGCATGCACATGGCAATATATCGAGGTACGGCAAAATGATTTAGTTCATTTTGATTTACTGTGCGATTAATTGATTTATTGATTATCGGCCCAGGCCTCAGCACCACCCAGCCCCACATATTACATCCACATCAAACTCACCTTTGTCTCTGCTGAAATATTGTAACATCAGAGCTTTTTTCCCTCTTTTTTTATTTATTTTTTTATCTAAAAGTTTTTAAGCTATCATCCTAATTTTCATGCAGGTGGTTTGTCTTGATAAGGATTAGGATGAGTGTGGTTTCAGCATCGATGGTATCATCTGGGATTAAAGACGGAGTTCTTCCTAAGAGGGTGTGTGATGGGCTCATTGGTGGGAGTTCGCTATGGGGGGGCCTTTCTCAAGGAGGAGTTGTTAAGTAATATGACGATGACTATACAGTGAGCAAGTAGAGAGAATAAGGCCCAGCTGGTGTCTAGGCCAAAGGAGCTCAAAGACACAAGAAGCCCTCACTGCAGGGGGTACTTATGTCCCATGTTTTTCGTACGTGTGTCTGTTGGCTCAGAATTTTTGTTCCTGTTCTTTAGTTGGTTCACGTCTGCACGCTACTTATTCAGACTCCAACCGCCTTTTAGATTCAAAGAAAACGATTAGACTTTAGATTAAAAAAAGAGATGGAAAAAAGGCCTGGTTTCAGACAAAAGAAAGGCAATGTCCAAGATTTGTTGGTGAGATGCCTGTGAGTCATTGAGCCATATTTAGCATTCAGGCTTTTTTTTTCTTTTCTTTTCAAATGCCCAAATTGCACCCAGCCTCTTCTCCAGCATAAAATAGCATGGATAAGGGCTGTTGGAAGTTTTGTTTCAGCTTTACGTGACAATGTGAACATGGTGGTAGCCAAATCACAGGAGATGCAATGCTCAGCAAGGCACATTTACTCAAATATGTCCTTCTGCACTTTATTTTTTTGCCACGTGAAACCTGTTTCTCACAGTGTTTTAAAGATGAAGAGAAGTTTTTTGTTTTTTATTAACTTGTAGTATCTGTATGTGCACAGTTTTTGTGCGTTGGGGGGTATGGCTTTAAGAAGAAACTGTGGAATGGCGTGACAAGGCAGTTTTTTTTCCTGTGATACAGACTTATTTTGATTGAACTAACCGTTCTGCCTGTGCTGGAATCCTCTCAGCTTTTTTTCTGGGCTCACCGATGCCTTCCTCACCGCAACTAGAGGACGTGGGCGGTTGGCCCATCTTCTCTTCCTGTACCAGTCTCCCTGCTCTCCTGCTGACAGACTGAGATATAGTGGGAGTGTTTGTGCACCCTTTCATGTTCCTTCCAAGTTTAGATTGAGTGCTAGGAAAGGACTACAGTTCTGTTCTGAGTATTCACCTTGGAACATTATTCTGTGCATGGCCCTTACCAACACCATAAGAGGGAGTATTATGGAAGAGGAAATAGCCTCACTCCTGGGGAAGAAAGTGTTAATGATACTACTGTCAGAGGCACAGAATGGATTCTTCTCTGATGTTTGATATACTGGAGCCAAGTGTGTAGCACTAAAGTTTTACAAAGCTTTCGTTTTTCTTTTGTTTTATATAATAATTGCCCTCTTATGTAAGAGGATGTTGGAGTGATCAGTTCAATGGATGGTCCTGATCTGATCTCAAGTATTGAATTGGAGTCCCGATCAAGGCGTTTTTTGATTGATTGGTATCCGAGTCACTGAGCACACTTAAGCTCCTTGTGGTAACGCCATAGTTTCTTTCAGTACTACCAATTTTATTACACATCTAAAGTTTAGGAACTTTGTTGAAGTTCACTCTGGTAGCCTCTGGTAAGGCTCTGTTGAATCACGACACTTGATTAGGTGCTATACCATGTTTCTATTTTCTATCATTTTCTCTTTTTGTTAAGACTTCTCATTATTGCTAACTTAAAGGCTTTATTTTTCCAAAAAGTAACTACCCTTACAAGTAGCTACTTCTTGGAGAAACTGTGGCTTAAGTTCAGAGAAGAGTGTGGCTAGAACAGCCCCACCAGCATGCAAAGGCTTTCCCGCACATCTTACTATACTACAAAGCTGAAGCTCTCTGTTTACCAGGGATATCCTGATATCCTGAAATAAAAGTTTTCCTGGTCTGTCAGCAGTCGCAATTTAAAGGAAGTAGTTAACACCCATATATAGTTAATAGACCACACACACGTGTATAAAATGGTGAAATCTACCACAGCAGAGCTCAGTGAAGCACTTCAGTTCAGCCCCGCAGTACTCTCTGTCTTTCTCACACTCGCATGTTAAATCTGGGCCTCCCATCTTAATTCGCACTCACTGGATCAAAATACGAAAACGGGAAGAATGCTTGTTGGATGATTTGTGGACGTCCTCAGACCCCTCTAGCTTCCTTATTTTCTGTGTAAGAAGGCCCCTCACAGTACCTCCCTGCTCCAACGCAGTTCAGTGAGTGCAGGAGAAGCAGCATGACAACTGAAGTTAATGTGAGTAATGGAGAGGAAAATGATGACATTCTATCACTTGTAATGTAAAAATAAAAAACGGAAATTAGAGTATCGGCAAAAAGTTGGTGGCGAAGTACTGAGAAAAACTTTGGTTTTAATTTGATTACAGTCTTTAAATAACTTTAATTTAATATGAGCAATTTAATTAAAATTGTTTGTGTCATTATACAATTTGCATTGGTTTCAAATTGAACATTTACCTCACTTTGTATAAAGTACCGATATACTGTATATAGTCCGTGGCCATTCAGTGACTCTGGTTATTACAGGCAGAATATATCCCGATTTGATCTTCCAGATACACATATTATCATAAAAACAACATTATTTTTGGTATTTATTTAATTTTTGCTGTCCCTTTTTATAAATTGAAGATAAAGACATTTTTTAAGTGGAAGTTTTTTTCCACTATCATGCAGACCTGATGTGGATGTCCATAAGCGTTTGTATAGTGAGCAATAAGATTTGAATAATTTTTAGCATAAGAGGTGAAGATGAATAGTAATGATTTATTGACAAGTTTCATTTGGTCAAGGGTTTCATTCACCTAAGACTGAGTTTTAATGTTATTCCGTGCTGAGACTCTTTTTACTTAAGCTAAGCCCCTTCATGGCACGGTGGCAGTGAACACTGAAAACGGTCTCAGAGCTCCAGTGTGCCCCAGCAGTCTGTCCCAGTGCAGCAGGCTGAAGGAACACTTAACAGCGAAGCTCCACATTCAAAGCTGCAGCCCTACTGTAATAACCACCATCATGAAAGAGGGTTACGTTGTTGGTGATCTTTGTTCGGGCAAGGCGTACACATACACTTGTTCATATGTGATATATATGTGTGTCATTCAGCCATTTTTCAGATAATCCTGCATATACAAAGCTGTACTCACCTTTTTTTTCTTTTTTTTTAACACTGAGCACGAAGGGGGACTCTTGATCTGTCTCCACTGTACATTTGTTTTGTACTTTCTTTAGCGTCTTGTTATCTAGCAGCATCTTATAAGAATACATATTACAAAGTTAATGCATATTTCCACAATCTGTAACCATACAGAACCATACACTGCAGCGCAGTGTTGTGCGTGAACGAGTTCAAAAGAACGCGTTCATTGAACACGCTCATTTTTCCGTGAACGTTGAACTGAACGCAACACATTTTTTAATAAAGAACGTGAATGAGTTCACATTATGTGTCATGAACGGCAGACATCACTGTAAATGAACGTTGGAATTTGTTTCCCATTGAAAACTGAGTGACATCTGTTTTCTCTTTTGAAACGCAACGAGAGAAAGTTCCTCCCTCCTGTATTCTCGCTGGTGCCGCTTAAATCATGTATCACCAGACATTGACATTGTGTGCGCAATGCATTGCGGGCAACGTAGTGTCCGGCTGAGAATAGTTGAATAACATACTGGCTTCCGCACGACGTTACCCGTGATGAATTGCAGCAGAGCGGGTTAGGCATAACAACGCCGCGTAGCAGGCAACGACGAGAGCGCGGAGGGCTGGAGGAGCGAGCGAGAGAGAGCGCTGCAATTAAAAAAAAAAGGCAGGTGGAAGTGATGGCACAGAGACAGACACCGATTCTCCTTATGAATATTTAAAACAATTGTACACTCTTGCAAACCAAGACCCTGACGGCATTTCATATTATATATTCTTTTTTTAATTAAATGCTGGTAGATTTCATTGCACTAAGTATAGAACTGGTCTACCTTGTCTGTACTGCTGCAAGTTTCATCACCTGGTAAGAATCCCACAATTGCAGTGTCATGAGCAAATGTCTACAATGAGCAGTTTCCAAGAACGTATAGTGATTTCTAGCTCGTAGTGTGAAAAAAAGTATTTATTTGAATATCTCACGAAAAAAGTAAAATGAACTGAACTTTGAACTAGTTCAGAATTAAAATTGTGAACTTTGAACGTGAACTGTTCACTTTGAGCATGTATGAACTGAACTTGAACTAGTTCAGAAAAGCTGTGAACTGGCACAACACTGCTGCAGCGGATAGTTTGATATGTCAGTAACCTCCAAGAAAAGTTTTTTTTATTTATTTCATTCCTCTGTTATCATTGGAGGTTTCATGTTGTTTTTGTCAGTGTACTGTTAGAGCTAGTTTAAGGGACTTGAAGAAGAAGGAACTGTTACTGAATTTGACTAGCTTTTAAAAGTCAATACACTAATGAAGTAATTTCCTCTGCCATCTATCAGTGATTCATCTCAAACCACATCTCATCTCCTTTGGCTTCTTTTCTTCTCTTTCCCATTCAGCATAAAACAGTTCACATGATTTAGCTGTCAGATGTCAAACCATGCCTTCCCATCCTCTTGCAGTCTTTGCAAGTTTCTCCCATGCTCTATGCACCAGACAATTGACTGTGAAAATTTACACAGCTGTATTGAATAGTCTTCATTTGAAGCTACCGTTGTGGGTGCTCAGAGTTTTGAACTCTGTGATTATGATAAGCATTTGAAAACTTTATTAAACCTTCAATGTTTCACCTCGATTTTATTCTTGTCAAGGTGGGAAAAACATCTGCAAAGTCATTGCAGTAGTTAGCTTAACCTCAACAAGGACTAAATCTAAAATCTTAGTAATAGTACTGTTAAGGGCCTGCATCTTGGCAATGGCAATTTGGGTAAGCCTCAAGCTTCTTATGAGCTTCAATAAGACAGCAGTTTTAAATTATGAATGTTTAGATATCATTAGAATATTCCACTCCAGTAAAACAGTAAGACAAAGAAATCTAGATAAAATAGTCTGTATAACTTTACAAGAAACATCGCCATATAATGTTATTTCGGACAATAACACTATTCTTATAATGCTCAGCGATGGGAACAGAGCTCCTGCTGCGCTTAAACTTAAGAATTAGATTTTATTGAAACCACATCAGATCATTGATGGGAGTTCAGCCTGGTGTCAAATATTTGAATTTATCAAATGGCTCTCAGTTTGTTTTTTAAATTAATTTGTAAGAAGCAAGATGAAAGTTCAGTAGAAGTTCTCATGGTAGTTGTTGTGTAACTGCTTTATCACAGTTATATTACAAGAAGGTTCCCCCTAGATTCCACTCAGAAACAATAGTGCAGTCTGAACAATAGCAGCCTACATCTGAGTCTTGTCAGCAGCTTAAAGCTTAACAAATATAACACATCAAATTTTCTATTAAGTGAAGATCATGACTATTTTACAACATAAGAGTTAAAGTAAAAGCTAAATGTACACAACACTAGGGATGGGAATTGTTAAATTCTTAACAATTGCGGTTCCCTTATCAATATCCCTTATCGATTCGGTTCCTTATCGGTTCACTTATCGATTCTCGTCCAGTTATATATAGTAAATGACTTTGGTTGCAGTAACACTTTAATTTCAAGTATGCACAAACATTTTATATATTTTTTCTCATGTTTATATGAGATCAAAAGTATTCATACAGTATGTTGCATTATTACAATCAATAGGACTTGGAAGTTTACAGGGGTAAAAAAGCCCTGTAATATATAAAAAAAAACTGAGCTAGGCAAGAGTGACACCCCCCGTTGGGCGGGTTGCAGCAATGGGGGTCTTTCACTAATAATAATATTATTAGTGATAACTGAATATTATTATTGATAACTGCTCTGCTTAGACTCATAGGATACGTGCTTGTTTCCTGCCGTTTCCATAGCGATAGCGGCGCGCCAGAGAAATTTATATTATAATTTTTTTGCAATGTGTGGCGGGAGTGCGTGACAAAAGTCCGAAAAGCATGATTGTCACGCTCAATGCGCGAGACTTGAGAGGCCTGCGTTACCTGGGACTTTTGAGAGAGAAGACGCTGTGCCACAAGCTCCCCCACGAGAGTTGCCACCATCGCTTAGCAACATGTCAAAGACTTTACATTCGTGCAAAGTAATTGCGTGCTGTGTGGTCAAATGTTTCAACATGTTGACGGTATTTCCCCCCTTTGATGTGATCAAAGCTCTGCATGTGTTGCAACTGGCCCTAGTATTGTTCTTTTTGGGGAATATAAGCAAACTTTGGCGCGCTTCTGCCTCGACGCCATGTTGGAAACATTCTGAGCCAAAATGACGCCATCACGCAAATTATGTCAGACGTTAGCAGAACCTGTTTATATACGATTCCATGGAATCGTTAATCCGATTATGACACTACTGGGAGCCGGTTCTCAAAGAAAACCGGTTTTCGATTCCCATCCCTACACAACACACCAAGTTATTTTGTTGAGGTAGGTATTGCTGGGCATTTCCACTGATTTCCTTTATCGATTCAGATTCACAATTGGATTTAAACACAAAAGGAAATATCAAAATGTACTTATGGAAATGATTATTGCTTCATTTACATTGCACATTGTATTTTTAAAAAACAAAGCAAACTGGTAAATAAAGGTTACCATTCACAGATTTAGTAAGCATACCTTAAAGGTAGGGTAGGAGATCCTGGATTTTGAGTCCAGCGAAGCTGCATTTTGAAAAAACACAGGTAAAAAGTCCCAACCCTTTTCTTCACTTTCCCCCAGAAGGCACGCCTCTAGAGTACATGAACGCGCACGAGCACGACGGTGCACGAGCGCTGTTCTGACAGCAAGCATCGATCGTTGCCGTATTTAGTATTTAGTATTTAGTATATGCTAACTATACGTTTAATAATGCTAGGTGCTAGCCAAGTTGGCTCTAGTTTAGCTTCCTGCCAAGCTTCTGGACGCGTAATTCGTTCACGGAGCAGGGTACGCGCACAGGGGGAAGGAGGGGGAGGGGGAAGGAGGAGCAGATTGCAGTTTGATAGACGGCATCAGTATCCAATCATTGTGAACGGTCCGTTCACAATGATTGGATAGTGTTTTTCCTAGATTGTACGTTCTAGAGGCCACTAAAACTTTTCATTTTTGTGTCAGAACTTTCAATTAATTGGTTGCAATGGGGGTGTGAAGAGTATTTGAAGCAATATGTAAAGAAATGTTCCAGAAAAAGATCTCCTACCCCACCTTTAAGTTCATGTTGTGTACAGCTCTGAAGTGCAGAGATAGCTTTTATTAGCCAGCACTTCAGTGGACAGAGCTGTGACCCTCTCAGGTTGCTGCTGCAGGAACCATTCCAGCTTTCCCAGTGCAGTTCCATCAAGTCACAGCTTAAACCGCCAGCTTCTTTGCAGCCAGATCTAGTACTTTTTGCTTCTCTTCGTGCTTATTGCTTGCCATAGTATTGAAATGAAAAATTGGTTATTATCTGCTGAGAAAAAGGTCAGCAGCTGGGATTTTTAAAAGTTTCTTATGTGGATGAATTAAGTGTCTGCACAAAATGGTTGCTGTGTGCAAAACTGGGCTTATCCCAGTCAAGGTTTTTTTGTGTGTGTCCCTGACGGTGATCTGATCCATTTAAGATTAAGTATCTGCCTATACCAAGCCTCAATTTGTTTCTCGAACTGTCCTACAGCACACAGTTGCAAACCACACACAATAAATACATTAAATGTATTTAAAAAGAATTTAGTAAAACAATTTTAGAAGATAAATGCAGTTTGCTCTTTTCCAGAGCAGTCCCTATTATACTTAGCATTGTATGAAAGAATAATAATGTAATGTAAAATACCAAACGGTAACTGTTCTCTAATGACACTAAATTCAGCAGGTCACTGATTGCAGCAGGTCTGTTGCATGCTTCTCTGGAACATACTACTCTGTCACCTGTTTCCCACTGATTAAGTGACACTGGTGAATAGTTAAAAGTTTGAATAATTTGAGTAAAATATGTGCTGTGTGTATATTATCAATCTTTTTGTACAAGCGGTAAAGTGAAAGTGCATATTATTACAGCCAAATTCCCCATAAAGCTGCTCTCATTCATAGACGGCTAAACACATCAGAAATGGTGACTAAACATCTGCCCATTTGGGCTACGTGTCAACCCTCAGTCCCATGATTTATTTCAGGACTGTCGCTCTGCTCCAATGAAATCCTGCAAATTATATCTTGGGGAGTGTTTGTTTGAGATCAGTGGTTTCAGTAGAGAGCATATCGCGATTTTGGATATTTGTTGTATTTCCACAGCGTTTTCCATCCATGTGTCATGACTTGCATATGGCTTACATATGCTGCACACAACTCTCAATCCTTTAATTCCAAAATGGATCCAAATATCTGCCTCTTAGAGCTGTAGACCTGCCACTATGTTAATTCATCTGTAGTCTACTGTGACCTAATCTGGTTTCTCTGCAAAAATATCCATATCCTTTCTCTTGCTACATTTTGTCTTTATTTAGCTGATTCTTGTGTTTCTAATGATGTCATTAATAAACCCACAAGGAGACCCAGTAGACACTTACAGACAAGTGAGGATAATAAAATATACATCTCACAGGCCTTGTGACTGAGTGGATGCACAAACCATGAAGTGGAGATATACCTAATGATGGCACAGAAAACCACTGAGCTTGAAGCTTTCTTTAATACCCACAACCCACTTCAGTGTTTCTCCGTTCGTTAACGTGACTGTATAGAGTTGAGACTCAGGATGTGCCATGCACACACAACCTTTTTATAATATGAATTAAATTTTTTCATCATAAGTGGGTCACAACGATTTCATGACGGGATTTATACTAATGCAAATAAACTTTGATCCTAACATTAGGCCACACACACAGATATGCATTCTCCTCTGTGTCTTCCTTTCTCTTAGCATCGCTCATTAGCAAGAATCAATCTGCAGCTCTGAGAGTGCCAGAGCTCCTGTATATACACACACTACTAATAAGGGCCTTCAGGACAGACAATTTCCCACAAACCCTCTCTCTCTCTCACACACACACACACACACACGTATATATTAACATCTGTCCTGAAACACCAGCTTGCGAGACCAGAGGGACCCAAGTTTAGCCCTACTGTCCCTGCCAATGACAGAGAGTCGTAGAGAGATATAGAGGTAGGGCAAGAGAGAGTGTGTACTAAAGTCCTCAGCACATTTTTATCTCCTTATATGGTTGTAAACCAAGCGGGGTAGGGAGGGGGTGTCGTTTTGCTGTCAGTTGGACATGTGACCTGGAAACAGGAAGTTCTGTGCGTTGCAGCAGAAGAGAAGTAAAGAAGGGAAAAAGTGATTTCTCACTTGTGCCGCAAGCTGAGAGAGACATTGAATAGCTGTACTCCACCCTCCAAACCAGTAACACAGTCGCATCACACCCTCTGTTGGCTGCAGTTCACACTTGTATTCGCTGCAATATTATATTGTATTGCTGCAAGGCAGAAGGCAGTACTGGAAATAATATGTCAATATAAAAAGGTTAGAAACTTCATTTTATAGGTCTGTTTTAACTTAGATAATTGAGCAGAGATTTCTTCCTGTATACAAATTTAATTTATAACAAACGACGTTTTATAAACTTTATATAAAAAAGTTAAAATGTTAAGTAGTTGTCTTATATTTAGTGAATGTTCCTCATGTGGAAATGTTACACTAATGTTGTGGCTTGAAAGCGACACCTAATTTGAACCCATACTTTGTGTCTTTGTTTTTTAGGTTCGCATAGCAGCTAACTTTGTCATCCATGCCCCGCCAGGAGAGTTCAACGAAGTTTTCAATGGTGAGAGCTGCAACTAATATGTGTTTAATAATATACATGAATAAGTTTTAAGTGATGGCCTTCTATCTGATGTGCCTACAGATGGTATCCAGACATTTCTATAGCCTTCTTCTTGAGTGAAGTGGCAACAAAGCTGCTTTTTGGAGCTTTTGTTTACTTGTCCAGAATGCTGTTTGCTTTCAAATCTGTTCACAAATACAGTTCTCATTGAACAGAAAGTGTAATCCATTTCAGTTCAAGTACAAGGATCCTGATTTTGTGCATGCCAGTTCATGACATAAACTAAATCTGCCATACATATGTGTGCAGTTGCTGAATTAATACTTCCAATCATATCAGCATACACTGTCACCCATCATTTTTAACATTTCTTTTTAATTCCACAGATGTGTCCTGTTTTTAAAAGTAATAAATAATTATGATTACAATGAATTGATTCCAATTGGCTTGAATTGGACTTTATTATTTAAGTGCCTTGAGATGACATTTATTGTATTCTGCGCTATATATATACACACATATAAATGAATTGAATTGAAAAGAAACCTTTTCAGCAAAGGTTCCATCCCAATAACAGTAAATGTAGAACAGACTTACAGATTATGGATTTATAAGGCAATATGAGAAAAATATGAACAGACACAGATTGGACTCACATTTTATGTCAGCTTCCTATTTTTTTTGGCAGTGGAGGGTTTAAACACCGGTTGTTATGCGCCAATATGAGTAGTGCAGCTTAACACGATTGAACGATTACAAATGAAGCACAAACAAACAATTTACAGGAAATAAGCAAAAATGACCCCACTGATCTGCTGTTCCCTTCACTCAAATCTTCTTCCTGCTCTGCATGATCTTACGGTTGTTTCTTGCTCGTGCCAGATCAAAACACACCCAAGACTGCTACAGACGTGATCATTAAGTTTAGCATCTTTGCCTCGAAAAGGCAGCATCGTGTGGCTATTTTTAATTTGTTTTGACGTCTGAATCCATGCTTTGTTGCCACACTAGTGACGGGAATTTCCAGTGCCACTTCAGCATTGGTTTTGAAGTCATATAACTATTCTTCCCAATAGAGTGATCAGAGAATCTTTGAGAATCTCCTGGTTCTCCAGGCACCTGCTTCACCAGCAAGAACTTCTTTCAGCGTGCACTGCCTCTGCACCCAGGATGGTGCTGCACCCAACTGCGACCCATAGTGGTTGCAACCATGCTTTGGGCCTCTCGTCAGTATAGTTCATCAGTGTGTTGTCAGCACAAGTACAGTGACATGGACTGAGTACAATGTCGTGGTCAGTGATGATGTTCACAGGATCCTACGTTCATTATACAAGGTCAAGGTCAAGGTCAACTTTATTATCCCCAGGGGGAAACTCAGGTGATCAACAGTACACATCTCCTCAAGACATACTATGAACATACAGACAATAGACACTAGACATACCACATTAAAATAAATAGGGGATAAAATGTGTGAAGTACAATAGAAGATAAAAACAGTGCTGTGTAAATTAAATAAAAAGCATGAAAGGAGATTAGAGCAGGTGAGTTAACTAAAGTGAGTCAACTAAAGTGCCGCAGTTGCTTTTGGCTTGCTGTTATATAGCCTGATCGCTGTAGGTACAAATGATTTGTGATATCTTGCTGTCCTGATTGGTCTTTGCAGGAGTCTGTCATTTAACCTAGTACTCCTTAAAAACTTTGGGTGGAGGGGATGGGTTGCGTCAGTAAAAATTTGGTCCATCTTCCTTAAAATAAGTTCATTGTACAGATCTTCTGCAGATGTCTGGTCCACACCAATCACCCGGCTGGCCGACTTAATGATGCGCTGCAGTTTTTTATGGTCCTGCACACGCATGTTACCATAGACACAGATTAGTCCAAATGATAAAATGCTTTGTAAAAGTGATTGGTAAAATAATTGGAGAATGCTGCAGTCTAGCCTAAAATCTCTGAGCTTCCTAAGAAAGAACATCCTCTGTTGCAACTTTTTACATTTGTTCTGTGCACATTGATTAAAAGACATTCTGTCGTCTATCTCAATTCCTAAGTATTTATATGATGAGACCCGCTCTATCTGCTCGCCATTGATCTCGGATGGGGAGATGGACATTGGTTTCTTGCTAAAATCTATCACCATTTCTTTTGTCTTTTTAACATTCACCTGTAAGAAGTTGTCTGTGCACCACTTGATAAAACCATGAACCTCCCTTTCAAAACCATCAATAGATAAAATGTCTGGGTGTAAGAGGCCCACCAGTGCTGTGTCGTCTGCATACTTAAAAAAGGTGTGAGCTGAGGAGGATGCCTGGCAATCATTAGTGTACAGTGTGTATAAAATTGGTGAAATAACGCAACCTTGTGGTGCTCCAGTGTTAATAGTTTTCAGTGAGGAGATGTGGGAGTTAAATCTTACTTGTTGACTACGTTCAGTTAAAAAATCATCAATCCACAATATCAATCTAGGATTAACACCTAGGTGCAGTAACTTTCTCGTCATCAAATGTGGTTGTATTGTGTTAAAAGCACTGCTAAAATCAATAAAAGCAATTTTGACCAGACTCCTTGGTTGTTCAAGATGCTCAAACACATTGTTGGTCAGGGTAAGAAGTGCATCTTCGACCCCCCTCTTGGCACGGTAAGCAAACTGGTTGGGGTCTAATAAGTGTGATACTTCAGGGAGGAGTTGGTTTAACATAATTTTCTCAAAACATTTCATTACAGTGGATGTGAGTGCAACAGGGCGCAGGTCATTGAGTTCTCTGGGTCTGTTGTTTTTAGGCACAGGTACTATTAGTGATTGTTTCCACAGACTGGGGACCACACCAGTGTCTATGGACCACTGGAATAGCCTTTGGAAGGGCTGTGCCAGCTCTGCACACATTTTAAGGGTTCTGTTGCTAACACCATCAGGCCCAGTAGCTTTAAGATCCTCAATAATGAATAACACTCTGGCTCAACTGGACAGGAGGTCCGGGTGTTGCTATGAATAACGTGATCTTCTGTTGTTTCGTCCCAGTGTTCTTATTTGTCAAAATGACTATTAGTGGATTTTTCTCATCTTTGTTAAACAAAAAAATTGGTCCGTGACACATTTAAATTCTTGACAGTTGATTTAGTCTTTGTTGTTGCCTCAGATTTCTCACTGTGGTTCAGTCTTAGCTGAAATGAGATAAGCTCATAATGAACGAAGATGCTCATTTCAAAGCTCTGATTTTTAAAAATGTGGGCAAGGCATTATACCTTGGAGTATACTTTGCAGCCTACTATATTTACTTATTTGCACTGATGTACTGTGACAAAGCTGAAGATGCTCAAAAGCACCTTTTTGCTCTCCAAAGTACTTTTTTGCAGTTTCTGAACAAGATGCTAAAGTGAAGAGATTTCTTCCTCTCTGCCACTGTGACCACTGAGAAAACAAAATAGGACTGTGATGTTTTGGCCAAATTGTAGCTCACCCTGCAGCACAAATTCTGACACCACATCATCAAAGTTCTGCCCCTCGGGAGATATTCTGTATACGTGTTTTGGCATCGTTACAGCCTCGTCCTGCCTTGATAAACGTTGTCACCTCCAAGGAACGCTGGGGGGGGGGGGGGTCTGTCTGCCGCTTATCAGAGTCTGACAGACATACACTCACACATGCACATTAAAACACAGTCCCTTCCTGCCACTTTGCCCCCTTTCATCTCTTTGTGATTTTGCTGTCTCTACTACTGAGCTAATTTACCGTGCCAGCTTAGCTCCCCTGGCATAAATAGCACACAGTTTGACTGTTTTTAGTGTCCTTGTCATTGTTAAACTGTTGTCTCTCCTTCTGACTCCCCGTTCCTCTGCTTCCTCTCTCTTTAAGCATTGCTTTTTTTCTTCTCAGATGTGCGATTGCTGCTCAACAATGACAATCTTCTCAGGGAGGGTGCAGCACAGTAAGTCTCTCCTTGTGCTGTTTCCAGAACAACAAATATTCCATCATCCGATGTATTTTTAATTTGAATCTGGATCCATATTGCCCAAACATTGTCAGCATGCACTGATGAGCCAACACCATGTAACCACCTTCGCTGAATACGCTGTTGGTCCTTGCATGCTGTTGCATGCTAGTTCATGGCAAGCTACTGCCGACCAGGAGCACCACAAGCTTTACAATTCCAGAGATGCTCCAGCTTTATCTTTTGGCCAATTACATTAAAGCTCTTGTCAAAGTTGCTTAGATCCTTTCTTATTGAGAAAAAGACTTTGGTATTAAAAACAGACTTGCATCTGACTGTGAGAGATATGGTAGCTAGAAGATGATCAACAATAATTGCTTCAGCTGTGAGTGGTCAAAATGTTATGGTTCATCTTTGTATATTGTCTTAACAAAAACAGCTTAGAAATTCTGTTTCAGAGGAAAGTAGAGTTTCACTTTCAATGTATATATGGTAACTTTTGTACTTTTGTTTGTCTCTACAGTGCGTTTGCACAGTACAACTTGGACCAGTTTACCCCCGTGAAAATCGAGGGCTACGAAGAACAGGTGCACTCATGTTTAACCCTTTTAAGCACATGGGTCTAATGTTCTGGGATAGAATGACAACGTGGGTGTTGTTATACTGACAAAGAAATCCATCCAATCATTGTGTGTTACTGTAGGTAGCACACAGCAGAAGAAAGCGAGATAATCGTGCACAGTTCATAAGCTATGTCCATAATGATTTCAACAGTCGCATACATTGCATTAAAGAAAGCGACTCTGTACCTGTGCAGTTAATCACTATGATTAACATAAAATAATTTACAAAAAGCTATTTTATTCTGCTATCACAGTTAATCTAGATTTCATCAAAATAAAAAAAGAGATAATTCCATCCGTGTGTGTCCCTCATCGTTATCTTTGTTGCACTGATATTCTGTCAGTGGTATTAAAACAGAAAAATTGAATTGTATGTTCAGACAGAATCATAAACATGCTTTAATTTTTATGCCTGTGAGTTTCTGATGAAAGTTTAAAATAGCAGTGAATGCATGTGGCTTTGTTTTAGCCTCAGTAATGATTGCAGTATCTTATGTAAAGATGTCATCATGTCCCTCTGTTCCTATGTCACTGACTAAAATTCCCGTATGACACCGAGCAAGATGAGCTAAGTGTTGACCTGATAGACATAAGATGGAAAGTTCAGACTACTGCGGTTCCTGTTTTTTCTTTTTTTTAATTTTTACATCATGTTGTATTTTTCTTTGTCTTATTTTTTTTACATTCTTACCCTATTTCTCTTTATTCCATATTACTTGCTCATCTATTTCTTGCCCTCTTATGTCCTCTCCTCTCTTCTTACTTTTCTCATTGTGTTCCACTTTACATTCCAGGTCTTAATCACAGAGCATGGTGACCTCGGAAATGGCCGGGTCTTGGACCCCAAGAATAAGATCTCCTTCAAGTTTGACCACCTGAGAAAGGAGGCCAGCGACCCACGGCCCCATGATGTTGACAGCTCCCTGGAAGGCTGGAGGAGTGCTGTGGACTCAGCCGTGAGGGCCTATGTCAAGGAGCACTATCCCTGTGGAGTGTGCACTGTACGTACAAGCCAGCTCTAAAAGTACAATAGTTTTTCCGACAGAATTTTATTATCATGGTTCCATCCCAGCCTCCTAACAGCAAATGAATTAACTGTTTGTAGAAAGGTGTAAAATAACCAAAGTTCATGTGCATTCAAGTGTTGTTGCACTCTAGGAAAACGGAGGCAAGTGTGTAATAAAACAACAAACATGTTTAGTGACAGTGATTTAATGTCTCTATAGACATCATTACATTCTGTTGCTTTTTAAAATTTCCTGATATATGGCGGTTGGTGGCGTAGTGGGTTAAGCAGACGCCCCATATACAGAGGCTACAGTCCTCGCTGCAGCTGGCCCCGGTTCGAGTCCCGCATCGGACGGCCCTTTGCTGCATGTCTTTCCCCCTCTCTCTGCCCTCTGCTTCCTGTCTCTCTTCAACTGTCCTGTCCATTAAAGGCATAAAAGCCCCCAAAAATTATTTAAAAAATTAAAAATGTCCTAATATAATGTTGTACTCACTGAGAAAGGACAACTTCAATCTAATTATACGACCAATCAAAATAAATTTAAGTTAAAAGAGAAACCATGAAAAAAAAATAAAATAGAAAGTGACCAGGTGAAACCAAAAAGCTATCACGTTTGATATCTCATTGTTTTTCTTCTCCTATCAGATTTACGGGAAAACAATCGACGGACATCAAACCATCATCGTGTGCATCGAGTGCCATCAGTTTCAACCCAAAAATTTCTGGTACGCTGGAGACTTTGAAAATGAAATATGATCCACGTTAAGACCTGATCAGCAATAGATTGTTCATGACAGCTTAGCTTGTCCTTTTTCCTCTTCAGAAACCTTGCACAAATGTTGCTTGATATGTACAGGATGTATATGGGAGTCTTCATTACTTTAATTGTCGCTGAAATCTGGAGGGCTAAATTGCGGGCCTTCAAAAGTGTTGCTGAGCTGTTTCTGATCGTGTTAATCTAATTGGATAAAAACTGCTCCAATCCTCTTTGCTACTGGGTTTTATTGAGCTTAAGAGTTGTTGGGTGTAATAATCTCAACTCCTCACTGCCCACCCCTTTTCAATAATGAGGAACCTGTTGGGGGGGGGGGGGGGGATTTATTTTTTTAAGGATTATGTCATTATTGTGTACATATTATGCCTCTTTTTTTTCCAACCTGATTTGAGCGTCTCCCAGCTACAGAAGGGCTAAGAGGTCATTAGTATTAGTATGATGGCACTTTTATCTTATTTTATCTTAATCGATTTTGTTATATTTTATTGCTTTCACTGTTCTTTTATTGTTTTTATTTGTTTTTACTTCTCTCTTCTCTCTATTTATTACCTGCTGTAAAGCACTTTGGGGTACATCATAAGGATTGTCTGTAAAGAGCTGTATAAATAAAGTACATTTACATTTGGAACAATGATTACACCTCAGTGTTTTTAGGTGGAAAAGCAGGACGGGCTGAAATGCACATATAACAGGGAGTTGTGATGGAAGTAGATTTTCGTATTGAACTGTATCCGGTTCTTCCACTGTTCATCATTATTGGTTTTAATGATGGCGGTGGTGTCCAAAATCTCCCATGATTATGAAACTGAATAACTGTGAAGGCAGTTGGACATTTACTTTGAGAGGATTTTTATACCCAGAAAACCATTCAGTGACCCCTTGGTCCTTTATGGATATGTTTGTTAACATTCTTCAACTTATTTTCCAGGTTTTTCTCTTTAACCTTTCCTCTGAAGATTTGAGCAGAACTGGACTAAACTGGTTATTTTCTGTCATTATCAGCTTGATAACAGCTTAAATGAAGTCAACCATGATAAATGACACAGTAAGACATGAGGCACCTGTAATCTGAACACTCTTTGCGCCAAGTTTTTTTTGAATAATCCTAACAAATCTCCAGATTAGGTTCAGTATGGTCTTCCCCGATGGAATTTTCCTGTAAAGAGATTTAAGGGAATCTGTTGCCCAGCCATGGAAGTGAGAGATGTAACGTGTGACTGCAGTCTGGTTTTCTCTTTACATCTTTGCTCAGGAATGGACGCTGGAGGTCAGAATGGAAATTCACCATCTCCCCCTCCACCACTCAAGTGGCAGGAATCATGAAAATCCAGGTATTTTCTTTGATTCTGTGAGGACATGTAAGCTGTGGTGGGTGCGAGCACATGCACTATGTGTTATCATTCAGTACAATAAGTGGAAACCTAATTTCTACTGCACTCATTTATTGTAGATAGTATCTACCTTCTACCTTTTTTTGGTACCGCCTCCATCAGAGATCCAACCAATTGTATGCACAACAACTGCTCAGCAGCAGCACTGAGGACCTAAACACACATTGTTTCATTAAGTTCATGATGCTCTTTGATGATTAGCTTTGAGTCTCCTACGATTGTGCAATGCTGTAGATAAAAGTACCTGGTACCGCGTGGCTCACGCTGAGCTGCACCATGCTGTAGAAAAGACTCATTTTGTCACCGACTGATTCATTAGTCTTTGGCTCTTGTTTTAGACCCCTTGTGATGTAGACTTTTATCTTGGCAGGTTCATTACTATGAGGATGGAAATGTTCAGCTTGTGAGCCACAAAGAGGTTCAGGAGTCCATGTCGATTTCTGTGAGTATATTTCAAAGCATAGCTCAGTGACTTAGCTACAGCAGTCATTCCTCAAATTAATCCAAAATAATCCTCTCTATATTTTATGCTTTGAGGTAATCTTTTTTCTTTATTCTTTTGCAGTTAGGAGGTGATAGACTGCACACTCTGGATTTTTTGGGGAATGTCATTTAGTTTCTTCTGTGCTCAAATGAATAAATCTTGCTTGTCATTTTTCAGAATGAGGCTTCAACTGCTAAGGAGTTTGTTAAGATCATGGAGGCTGCAGAGAATGACTATCAGGTATATCACCAAGTGAACTGGTAACTTATTTCTTAACTGAAATGTACAGAAATATAATGAAAATATGTTTTATATTTAATATAAAATATATTTAATGCAATACTGTGAAATTTCGCTCGTTTGCTTATCAAGTTTTTTTTTAATGTGATTCATTGAGTTTCTTAAACTGAGACATAATGAGTTTATGTTAAACTCTTCTAAATTTAATGAGGATAATCTTCACAATGTCACATTTTTAGCCAGGATTATTAGAGTTTGATTCATTTAGAGATGAAACAGAAAAATGTTGAGTCAAGCTTATAGAAAACACTGATAAGCATAATGTGTTGATCATTTCTTGTCTTGACTATTTAAAAGTCAAAATTTTACACAATATAAAAGGATATGTTTCCGTCATTCTACAACTTTTCCATACCTATTTATTATACATTTGAATATTGTCTTCTGTTCATCCTCCTCTTTCTTTTCTTTTGTTTTCGTTTTTAGACGGCTATCAACGAGAATTACCAGACCATGTCGGACACTACCTTCAAAGCCTTACGCCGCCAGCTTCCTGTGACACGCACCAAGATCGACTGGAACAAGATTCTGAGCTACAAGATTGGCAAGGAGATGCAGAATGCTTAAAAACAGCAGAGAAGATAACAGACAGATCACCCTGACCCCCACCCCCTCCCAAACAACGTTGCATGACTGGATAGTTGTATCATTTTTGTACAAAAAATTTGAGAAAACAGGCAAAGAAAGGTTTGGTCTCGCAGCCTGACACATTGAACGACTGCCTTTCTTTACACAGAAACTGTTAACTCCTCTGGATCTATTATGATAAAGGTAATTGTATTTGGAGAAATAAAACTCAAGGAAACATTGGAAGACATAGGAACGAGGGCAAACACTTGTATGCAAAAATACCCATATTAAGTACAATTTCATGTGTGCAATATTTATTGTCAGTGAGACCACGCCTCTAGTTTGTCCTGATGAGAAACGGTGCAAATTTGGAATTATGGTGAAAACTAATAATTTTTCGGAGAATCTAGTTTTAATTTCAAAAGAGCTCAGATATAATGGCTCAAATTAAAAATGACTCCCTCCAACTTCACGGTTAATGTCATACATTGAATTACTAAAAGAAAGAAAACAAAGAAAAACCCCCACAAGGTTTTGTGTTCATTGACTGGTGTCTTTGGCACGAGCAACCACCACTGTCAGCCACTCAGTGTTCTTGTTTTTGGTACATCCCTCACTGTTTGTCCTGTATGTGAGATCTGAAGCTCGCAGTGCTCCTGGCTAAAAAGCCTTTTTGACTTGACATTGTCTGAACTCTCATTCAGCGCAGAGAGTTCTGTGACCACGTAACAAGCCTAATTAACAAGTCATGAGTCGCTAAATAATGTGCATAATGTCCAATTTACAATAAAATCAAGAAGTATCACTTTCTCCTCCAGTGCTTATTTTTATTAACAACAGAACCTGACTGTATTATATGACAAGGCACACTGTAATATATACCTGTATGAAACATCCTGTCTGTCAGTTTGGTGATTTATTTCCATGAGATTAATTGTAATTCAGTCACAATTATGTTGCATTAAATGACAAATTTTCTATTTACCGACTCACTCATATTTCCTGACAGTTCATTGTGTAAAGGTTAGGCTTTTTTTGCAGGTGTAAAACTTCCCATCCCTGCATTACCTCCTCACAGCTTGACTGAACTTTTGTCCTTACGGATCAGATCATTTTTTGAGGGGACAGAATCATAATCTGTAGTACATACTTTGATGTTGGGATGTTATGCAGTCATTCGCCTCACTGGAGGGCATCAACAGTGAAACTAAAGCATGCCTTTTTATGAACCAGTCCTTTTTCTATCAATGAGGATTACTTTCACACCTTGACTGTTTGATTTCATTTAACCCACATATTCATTTTAAGATGCCAGATGTGTATGTTTATATCTGAAAGTTCATGCTAATCCCCGTTTTCAAAGCTAAGATTCACTTTGTGGGGTTCTTTCGAAAATCAAATCAAATCAAATTTATTCATATAGCACATTTCATGTACAAACAATTCAAAGTGCTTTACATAAAATAAAAGCATTGCAGCAGGGAGTGTAAGAAGCATTCAAAATACATAAAAGAATATAAAGAGAAACAAATAAAATCATTTAAATTTATTTAAAAACAAGCAATCGGCATGATATTTTAAAGGCATCGCAGTAGATTATGTGTCCGATTTAATTGACCAAATAGATTCTGCGTATTATAAACCTAAACATTAAACTTCAGAATCATGTTAGGCTGTTTCTGAAGTCTTGACATGAAATTACTAAAATGCCAGAAAATTACAACGTTCAATTTAAAAAAAAAAGTAAACATAAAATGTTATATTAACTGCACGAAATATGAAATATTTGATTGTATTTTTTAAATACTTAAAATTGAAGTTCTCAAACCAGTGTTGCAATGAGTCACTCAGAACTTTTATTCTATTATGTAAGAGCATATAAAAATCTAAATTAATTAAATTTCTAAATAAGCTTTACCATGTAGGTAATAATCGAGGTCACTTTTTTTTGACAGTTAAACGTTAAATTTGGCAGACAGTTGACCTCTACTTATTACCCTTTGCTAAACCAATGCCGTTTATTAATTGCTGTATTTATTCTAACATTGTGGTTGATTGAACTTTGAGATGCAGGCAAATTAGCGACACCTCGAGACAGCGGAGGCTAATTAGCCAGTTAGCAAGCCGGTGGCTAACTGGCAGCTGTTAGCTCACGTTAGCCATGTAGCTCAGTTTGCAGACACGTATACACACAGTCTAGACACATGTTGGAAGTTGCGGAGGAAGAAATGCTTGCTCCGGATAAGGATTTCATAGGCTTCCCCACATACACAAATTAAGGTAAACTCGCACACGTATATACCTTAATATTTCCCCTAACGGTGCCATTCACTTTGCTTAATCTTTTCCGCTTTTTCAAGTTTTCATGTTTTGCAAACAGTAACCAGCTCATGTTAGCAGTTAGCTAGCGGGGTAAGTGGCTACCTCACAGGAAAGTCTAGTGGACATCATTTACTTGGCAAATGTCAAATGCATGTTAGAACATCAATAGGGTGTTTCTAGCAACCGTTTAATTACTGTTCCTTGCCAGGCACGAGAAGCCAAGTCAAGCCAGTAGAGCGCTGCATTGTTTTTGATAGTTTCCATCATGAGTCAGTGGAGTATCTCTCATCTGTAGCTCTTAAAAGGTCCAGTGTCAAATGTATCCTGTTATTTAATGTTACTGTCTGATTCTTTTTTTTTCTTCTTCTAACTAAGACTAACGCATCTTTTAGAAGAAAACCCTTAAACCAAACTCTGTTTTCTCTTGTTTGTCATAAAAAGAAATGTAAGTTCTAAGGAAATAACTAAGTTGGACTCCACATTTACCATTGCCTGTTAGTCTTGTGGACCCTTTCAGTGTTTAATATGATGTGCTGGTCAATCAACGCCGGCTCAGTGGTCTTGTTGGCATTATTAGCCTTCTCGGCGCTCACAGCAGCCAGTGATGAGTCTCCTGTGACTGTGTGCTGAGCAGCAGATGGAAGAATGTGGTCTTTCAGAAAGCCAGCTGGCTGAAGCAAGAGAGGGCAAGAGAGCCTGTAGGCACATATTGGCTGTTTTAGGAGTTATACAGTCCTCTGTCTGTCTCTCTGTGTGTGTGTGTGTGTGTACTGAACAGTCAGGACCAAAATACATGGGCCCTCGAAGTTTATCTGACAAATGAATTGTGGCTGTGTCTGTTGCTGACACTCACTGGGTCCCTTCCTGAGAAGTGAGGTGTTAATTCTGCTGCCTTCTGTCAAGTCAAAAGTCAAAGTTGCTTTATTGTCAATTTCTTCACATGCCGAAACATACGAAGGAATCGAGAGGACGTTTCACACACTCTCACGGTGACATATGAAGTGCACAGGCACAACAGATAGGACAGGACATATCAATACAAAGTAAACATTCAGGGCACACAGGTCAGACATATACTAAGCTAAAACTAAAAGAGCCAATAAAAAATGTATATAAAAAAATATGCAGTGTGGTTGGTATGTATAAGTTATGTACAAGTTAAGTATAAGTTAAGTTAGCAGCATAGTTATGGTTGTGGTAGTGCAAAAACGGCAGTATGGAACATAATAAACTGAACCGGCTGGCTAACAAAGCCCAGTCCTCCTTGATAAATATGGAAAGATGGAAGATGTATTTTGTATTTTCAGTTATTAGAGTCATACAGAATATGTCATATTAGCTGCAGTGAATATCATATTAGCCATTACCTTATGATAATCAGAATTCTACGCAGAGCAAATAGTTTGCATTGCCTAATGGAACTTTGGGAAAATAATCAAACAAGTAACTTCTCCTTTGCTTTTTGGCTGAAATTGTTGTTGCCTTGAATCCAGATCCCACCATTGTGCTTGTGGCATCTGATAACCCTTGCAGTCTTAAAACTGCCAACGCAGCCAGACAGGATCTAAAGTCACCTTCTGCTTACTGGTAGATAAGCTTAAAATTCTAAAAACAGATAACTGAGAAGACTGACAGACCAGGAGACTTTCACATAGCAAGGTGCTGCCCCAGGTGGACTTTTCTCTTAACAGGTCTTTAGCTATTAAGTCCCCATTTTGACACTTTGCACAACCTTCTCAGAATTGAATTGTCAAATGTAAATTTTTTGTTCACGTCTTAACTGTGTGATTTCTAGTAAGAGAAGGATGGACAGAAATTCATTATTAGAGATTATTTGTATTCAGTGGTGTCATGAGAGCAAAAAAGGATTTTGTTGTGTGCATTTTCAACATGGCCTCACCCTATCAGATTTTACTAATGGCAGTCTCCCTCTGCTGTTGATATTTTAGTGGTTTGTTAGATGGAACTGAGAATCCACAGCTGTTTTGTGCCCTGACTGACCTGATGATGCAGACCTTGAACTGAGCATCAAGTTGAAATTGAGATGTTTTTTTTTGTTTTGTTTTTTGCAGTCTGTCATAAAGAATTGCTCTTTAGAGGAATTTAATGCAGTCACACTGAAATAAGTGTAAAGCTAAATATCACCACCCTATGAACAATACATTTTCTATTTGACACACAGAGATGACCAAAACCATTGTGTGGTATTGATGACGTATTTGAACTTCTACTTCCTCATTAGCACTACTTTATATAGCCGTTTCTTTTAAGTTCCCCATGCATGGGAAATTTCTAAAATCTCAATGGATTCCCCTTTAAAACCGTTAAGCAGATTACCTTAACATCTTTTTCTCAACATGCCTCATCTAAATTTGTTTAGTTATTATCTTCTCTAGAAAGCTCTACATGTGCCAGGAGACAATCAACATATTATTATATTATGCACCATTTACACGCATAATAGGATCTCGGATGTACTAATCTAGCAAAAGCATATTACTGAAATATGGTAAGTGAGCTATAAATCATTTATTAATTCATAATCAAACAGATGAAACGCACCGCTTTTGTCCACACTGACTCGACAGATGTTTTACTTCAGACTGACTTGCACAAACGCATCAGCGGTTTGCAACTCATTATGTGCTCATCAGAAATTGCTTAAGAAATTGTGTAAGTGATCAACTGTGCATAACTGTGCATATAGCTAAACTTGGTAGAAAGGTGTTTGTGATGCATTTGCTAAAAAAGATTGGTCGAGGGCATTAGTTTAGGCATCAGCATGTTGATGCACACTGATATGATTGAAAGTGTCAGCATAAAGGAGAGACTTGAACACTGTACCACTTTATGGTATAAGAAATAAGTGCTGACACTGAAGAAATGTCTTGTTTGTTATACTGATTCATGGATGTTTTTCCCAGACTTCTTATTCTCTAGAGAATTAATTCATGAAACATAATTACAACCTTCTCAGATCTTTTTTAAATTTTCTTTTCTGAATGCATTTTGGTGCAAATAAAAGGTTCCAAGTTTCTCGGCCTGTGATAGGGCAATGAAGCTTCTATACCAAACAAGGCCCACAACTCTTAGAGCAAGCAGCATCACATAGCATTACACGAGTCAGTAAGATGCACATTTTCTTGATGTCTCTTATTGCAGTGAGAGAACAGACACTTCCATGCATTGCACAAAAAACGGACTAAAATATTACATTCCAGTTTAAAGTAGAGTTGCAGAGAAATGGTGTGGGGTTTTGAATACCGAAGAATATCAAGAAACCCAGAGGTAGCCGAGTGACATGATGCATGCATGCAGGCACAGCACACACTCACCACAAAGCCAGATCAGACTGGTCAGAAACCTTTTTTTAGAACATGTGCAGCGCGCTGGTAATGTGATCTGAGCAAGAAATATTTGCTCTACCTGATGGATCAGACTGCCCTGCCCTGCTGAGTCCCCTTTCTGTCTGCTTTCACTTAGTCATACCCATTGAGAACATCAACACGAGTAAGCTTTGATCATCCTTTTAGACTTTAGCACCTTGAAGTACCCAAAGAGGTTATTCAAGGCAAATCCTCTAAAGCCCTCACAGCCTGCTCTCTAATATCTGACCCACCGTGCCTGTGATTGCTTGGCTAAGGGAGGGAAGAGTCATAAGGGTTGCTACAAATGCTTTCTGACTGTAGATAAATGGCAGGGATATTCTACAGGTGAGGTAGTTATGTGAATCCAAGTAAAATCCACAATCAAGTATTCACTCATCTCACAAGTTCTTAAACAGTTGGGAAGATTAGGGGTAAATCCGAAGAGGCTTAGAGCCTTAGAAGCTCCTTAGGATTCATCTTCAAGCTCGGGTGAGGTTAAATCATCGACTGTGCAGCAAGGACTGTAGCTAAAGTGCTGTTGGTAAGTACAGTTACGTGCACAGTTGGGTTGAACTATGGTTACAGCTCAATTAGGCCATTTAATTGGATCCACCTTGTCCAAGTATACATGCACAGGACTCATTAGCAAAATAAAGTTATTGACTAAAGTATGTCTTTAAGAGAAAATGTTCAAAACTGTCTGCTGCTTCTAATGTTTGTCTTTAAGTTACTCGAATGATGATTTTGCCAAATGATACAGCAGTTATAAAATCAGGATTTTATTAGAGCAGAGTGACACTCTGGAAGTGCTTAAGGCAACCACAGATTGACAAATAGTCTTATTCGGATGCTTTTCAAGCGGTTTTACAGTTTCTGACTGGTTTAGCCATCTGACAAAAGTACCAGAAACATATGTGAAGGAGAGCAGCTTTGTTGTGAAATCAGCTGAAATCAGACTCACTCTGAGTCTAGTTGATCAACCCAAACAGCAGTTAGTCAGGTTTTGAGAAGCTTGATTTTGTGCAATTTTGGTCAGACTAACATGCTCAGATGCATTTTAAAAGTCTGGCTTTGGTCGAAGTAACACAAAAAATTTTCTCCTAGTGGCAGGTAGACATGCTTATTGCCATCTGAATGTGTTGAATGTTCTGAGGTAAATAGAAAGAACAGCTTCTTTGTTGTCAAATTGAAATAAACTCATTCCTAGAATTGAACTGCCTATTTGTAAAATATTATATACTCAGATCAAACCTCTGCAAAATTGTTACCTGCATCCAACCAGTGTACATGTGGTGGTAATCTTTGTGAGAAACTTGGCTAAATTAGTAAAAACATGTTTTATCAGACACAATTGAACACACACAACTGAGTGTTAGCCCTAGTAACTAAATAGTAAATAAATTGCCTACAGTGGTTGGCTACATACCAAATAGATTAGTTCACCAGGCAAGGCTAACAGCTGCAGTAAGAGGGCACTTGCATGAGACTCGTGGTTATTTCTCCACCCTCTGTTCCCCATCTTGTCTTCCTCCTTTACATACAAACACAGTTTGATGAATGGCGTGTCCAGTGGTCTGTTTTTAAAAGCAGGTAATATTTGAATGCCTGCACTTATTTAAATCTATGTAAACTGCACTCAACAGGGATTTTTTTAATGTTGTCTTTTGCGCAGGATTAGTTATGTTAGGAACAGATTACATTTTCTAAGTTTACTTTTTATCTATTTCTACAATCTGATTAGACTTTTTATGCACCTTGTGTCATGTGTCAGTTCTCTTTCAAACATCTCTGGAATTACATGTGAGTCTTTGTGTAGGAAATGTTTTGTCTCTCTGGAAATTCTGCCATTCTTAAGCTGGATTTATAGTTGATGCGTCGCGTGACGTCAAAATGACGTATTTCCGCCTGGCGCACAGCTTGAAAAAGCGGCACGGCGACGTGTTGTCGTGCATCAGTCAAAATTTGTAACTTGGCGCGCGCTGAGAATGACGAACCGGGTGGACCAACTTGAAAACAGGCTTACGGCTGACAGTTGTTTTGTAAAATACTTTGTACAATTATTTGTAAATAAATGATGTCGGTAGGAATTTGCTGTTGTTGTATTCACTGGAAGCGGCTTTGAGTATATAAAACCGATCTATTATTATATCAATATTCAGTATTCTAACTATATCAGACTATAATGGTGATAACACACCTATTGAAATGTCAACTTCTGCAGGCTCATCAGCTATTATGCAAGTAATCTTTCTCTTTCGTCGCCTTTTCGCCGGCAAGGTTCTAAGCAGCATTTCATCTTCCAGATACTGCTGCAGTATCATTGATGACAGGGGCATTGTTTTCCTCTCCACTTTTGTCGTTGTAGAGTAGTTAGCGGTAACCTTTACGTAGCAGCGACACCTCTGTGACCAAGAAAATTGCAACTATTGGCGCATCGACTCACGCCACTATAAATGGCCGGCACGAAACCGTGATGTCATCAACACTGCTCGCGCAAGCCACTGCGGCAACCATGCTAAAAGCTTTAGTCCAGAGGAGTGAACTGTCCTTCAGGCTCTCAGTAGTTGATCCTGTATCCAGCACAATGCTCTTATTTTATTTAATTAATACATTATGAGTTTTGTGGCACAAAACTTCACTATGTTGTTCATAGTGCTCCAGAAACTAGATGCATAATAGTAGTATATGAGCATATAGACGGGTGATAAGTTAAAAGAAAACCCATGGCCTGTTCAGCAGCCATGGTTTGGGTCTACTTGTGTCCTATACAAAGTTGTTGGGAGTGATCACATTTATCCTACGATGACACATTTCCAACCTATCGGGTATGGTGTCACCCAGGGTAACATTAGCCCATCTGTTAAACAGAAAAGGTCTGTGAAATGTTTAAGAAATATGAATATAATATAAATCATATACGATGGCTCAAAGAGTCACCAAGCTCAGCCTGGAAGATTTTGCACAGATTTGTCAGACGGTCAAGCTGACAAATCTGCTTGCTGTTTGCCACCATCAAAACACCAAATGATGTTGATGATGGAATGGTGTTCCATCCCTCCTGTAGAGTTTGATTTGACTCTACTTATTCAGATTCGCTCTGCAGTTTTAAAGGAATATTACAGAAGTCCCCACACTTCCTGTCTCTCATGAGGCCTTGTCCTTTCTTACATTACATTACGGTCATTTTGCAGACGCTTTCAACCAAAGCGACTTACAATAAGTGTGTTCCACATCGGTAGGCAAAAGAACTTCAGAAATCATAAGTGCATTTCCTTCCAAAACCAAACAGCTAAGAGCAAAACTAGTGTTACAGTAAGTGCAATAAGTTAGGTACCTGGACGAATGGGAAGACAATTTAGAAAACAAATCAGTGTGTATGAAGCTGGGACGAAACAGGTGATGTCCTAAGAGGGCGGATCTGGGTAGTGTTTCCTGAAGAGATGGGTTTTCAGCCTGTGGCCAAAGATGGGCAGCGACTCAGCTGTCCTGACATCAGTCGGGAGATCGTTCCACCATCGGGGCGCCAGAACAGAGAAAATCCGTGACCGTGTGGATCGTGCGCAGGGACCGCTGAGTGACGGGGCAGCCAGGCGCCTGGTGGCCGCAGAGCGAAGTGGTCGGGCGGGGGTGCAGGGCTTGACCATATTCTGGAGGGAGCTGTTCCTTCCACTGCCCTGTAGGTGTGTTTTTTTTCCCCCCCCTGCAGCTATTAATGAAGATGTTTATGGTCAGGGCTAACACACTTATGCAGAAAATGCTTTTTCCAATAAAGGAACTTTTTGTCTGTGGTTGTATAGATTACATCCTGTAGTTTTGTTATTAAAGCAGTTCCTGTATTTCCATTTAAAAAAAAAAAAAAAAAAAAAAAAAAAACACTCTTGGCCTTAAAGGTGGGGTATGAGATGTTTTCTGGAGCATTTTTTATCATATTGTCTGAAAACCTCCTCACGACCCCATTGCACCCACTAAAATAGAATGTTTGGGAAAAAACAGGCACGTGACTCGTTCATGTGTTTTGAAGGCGTGGTTTCGAGGGGTGGGCTGAAGGGAGAGGCAAGGTTGTGTATTTTCAAAAATATAGCTTGCAGGAACCGTTTTTCCAAGATCTCATACCCCACCTTTAATACTGTATGAGGAATGACTTTGTCTTCCCTGGACATAATTACAGACCTGCACAGTCTGCCTGGGACTCATCACTCGAGAGGCGGCAGTGTGAGAAGTCTGACACAGTGTGCAACCGTCTCCTGGGGAGACTCACAGGCTCCTTAAACTGTGTGCCATAGACACAGTGTTTTCCCAGGGAAACGGTGGTCACAGCAGGGAAATATAACGCTTGCTCCAGGATGTTGCACATTTTCTACAAGTCTATGATTAAGAGTGCAGTCTGCTTTGCAGCCATCTGTTGGGGCAACAGCATCAGAGCCAGAAGCTGATAAAGAAGGATAGCTCTGTGCTGGGGAATACACCTGAGCCTCTGGAGCTGATTGCCCAAAGAAGAATGCTGCACAAGTTGCTGCACATAATGGACAATGCGACAATACTAGCCACCCCCCAAATAACATAGTGTTGAAACAACAAAGTGTGTTCAGACAGGGGCTTCCTCAGCTCCGTTGCAATACAGAGTAGTACAGGAGGTCATTCCTACAAGCAGCAATAACCATACGCAACGACAGCTTACGATGAGTAATGGAGAAAAAAATGCGACAAAAATGATATCTTCTTTCGCATAAATAGTGTTTTTTAATTTCTTTTCGTTTCATTACTCAGTTTCAAGCAAGTAATTAGGATCCGCTGGTGGCTTCCCTCAAATAGTCAACGTAGAACATTCGGGCGGTCTGACCTCACCTTTCTGAGGCCAAAGGTAATGCTCTGTAGACCGAAAACTGAAATCCCCAGCAACAAAATTGATCGATGACCTTACTTAATGCCTTGTAACACATAAGAATAACACCACATGAACATGTTAAAGCAGTACTAGAGAAGTTTGTGAAGTTTAAAACTTCGTGCTTTTGACCAGTTTTCAAGTACACTGACCTTTGTGTGGCACCTTCCTGGGGCCTAACACTGCCCGGAGTGCACGGAGGCAGTGACACTGCAGTATCTGACTTCAGTTTCCACCTCTGCAGCACGCTGTTTTGCTTTAGTTGCTTGACATCTTTGTGGGCTGTTTGTGGCCTCTTCTCCATGACAACAAATTAATGTGTATGTCTGTATACTTGGAGGACTCACAAATAGCTTTGTTCTTATGACAGAGGTGTTACATATCACAACTGTGTGGGGTACTTAAATACTTAAATACTTAAACCACGTGAAAAGGTTGATATTTTTTTTTTGGGGGGGGGGGGGGGGGGGGTAGTTTAAGGCTGACTAGTTCTCTTGATATCAGTGGTGCTCTGGGAGGGTTGGAAACCACAATTTCCCATTTTGACCGGTTGGTGTCAGTATTGGTGGTCGCCATGTTCGTTTTTCAGTTCATGCAGCTGAACTGTTTCCAATTAAGGAAGTTGAAGCCTTTCAACCCCTTTCTTATAAGGACTGATTCCTTTTGGTGGTGGTGAATTTGAGTTGGTGGGTGACGTTAAATGCTGAATCTGACCAAAAGTAAACGTGTTTCTGGGTTGGTGGGTTTTTAACTCTTGCAGAAATATTGCTGAGACATCAGCGCTTATTTATAAGATGCTAGTTTCTTTCTAGATTCAGTTAGATTCAAACCGGGAGAAGAAAACAAACGGATCTTAACATTGTGTTTGGTTTTTTGATGGTCCTTTTCTATATCATGCTTCAGTAGACACTTTTGTATCAGCAAGTCTGCCCTGGGGTACCTCAGCTAAACCTTCCATAATAGCCTGTCCTCCTCCGCTGTAATGCTTCTCCTAATATTTCTTCTTACTGGAGGATGGCCACACTCCTCTCGTGCTTATTTTTAGTTGCTTAGCAACCAGTAAGAGATGCTTTTTCGGGGTGGTACTTTGTGAGTGAAGCGGGGGTGGAGTGAGGTGTGCATTGTTCAGGAATAGAATACAGTTCCATAGAAGAAAGGTGATGAGGGGCACAGTTTTTAGCAAAGCATTAGTTGAAGGACAGTGTTGTTCCAGTACTCAGTATCTTACTCATTTACCCCCCCCCCCATTCAGTGGGACTTCATCAGTGTTGTGGATATAGGTTTGCATCCTTATTGTCTTCATAGCAGATAGAACCTTCCCCAGATGCCAGTAAGCGATTGGCCAAGTGGGACTCAAACTTCACTTTGATTTTAAAAAGGATACTGAATTTGCTAATGACATATTCCTAATTCTGTGTTTATACATGAAAGCGTAGCCTGAGCAGCATGTCAGCAGTAGCAGCTCCTGTGCTCAAGATGCACTAGTGCTCTAGTTGCCCATGTAAAATGTAGAAAAATGAATTTCAAGTGTTAAGTGTAAAAAAGCTTAAAGCCTTAAACCCTCATATTATGTCCCAGTGTTGCATGAATAAAGCTACGCTGTGGGATTATATGGAAAAGTTGCATATAACTTCTTTCAATGGCACATGAAATGGACAACTTTCCGAGATGCTTGATTTTCTCTCTGCTGCATTTCATGAAGTATCAGTTTTTTAAAATTATTCTAGGATATGTGAAAATATGTCTGACAGTGATGGAAGATACTTGACTCTGCTGTAAAAAAAAGGCCCACCAAAGGTGAATGGTGTTCTCGTCTCTGAATGGGGAAACATTGGGCCTCATGCAAGAACCACTCGTACGAACAGATTTGTTCTTAAGTCGTGCGTACGAGTGATTTAAGAGAATTTGCGCATTTGAGTTCTCTTTCAGGTACGAACACAATTTACAAGTGAGCCAGACCTGTTGTAGGACTCACGTAAAATAGTCCGCTGTTATTCGAATCAAGTTTGGTTGACTAATGGATTGTATATTTAATTACTTTGAATATATCATAGATAAATATATACATTATGCCCCATAATTATGCTGACATTATTCTGTTTGACTTAAATTATGCACTAATTGAAGGTTAATTTGACTCTATATATAACAAGGTCAATGGGAAGTGTAACCAGCTGCATCATGGTTGACTTGCTACTTTTGGACTCCTTAGCGAGTCAGGCTCTTGGAAGAGAGCGTGTGTTCCGAGTCCATGTAGATGTCCTTGCGGAGACAGACAAATGGCTGACATCGCGATTTAGATTGCCAAGGATTATGCTGCTCCAAATATGCAACTTGCTAGAGCCACAACTCCAGAGAGAGACAAGCCGGTCAAACCCAATTCCACCACACGTCCAGGTCCTCAGCACCCTTGGATTTTTGGCCACTGGAAGCTTTCAGAGAAAGATTGGAGACAGATCGGGGGTGTCCCAGTCCTCTGTGAGTCGTGCGCTCCCCTTGGTCATCAAAACTCTCATCAGTTTATCACCCATGGTACATCAAATTCCCATACATTGTTGTCGAACAAGTACAAACTAAGAGGGACTTTCATGCCATGACTGGACTGCTAAACATAATCGGAGCAATAGACTGCGCACACATACGCATCAAAGCACCCGTGCCGTTGTGGAGTGCACTAGTGTGCTGAAGGCCAGGTGGGTGTTTCTCGATACAGCGGGGGGCAAACTGCTGACACTGCTAAAAAATGACAGATTTTCCTTTTTGGATCTCTGAAAGCAGAACTTTAATCTCAGAGCCCGTAAAGTTGTTCTTTTTGTGCCTTGATCCCATTCTCATGACTCAACACTTCCTGGCACAGGAGAGAGGAAGCGTAGCCTTATATGGTATTATTTTAGGCGTGGAGTATGCAAATCTACTATCCGTGTGCACTTAAATACGCACGGGTGGCATACATAATTTACGCAGATCGTTTACACACTTTTCTGAAGTTAAGAGCATTTGTTAAATCCGATGTAGCGTGTTCGTACGAGACCTTCATACGAAAAAAGTGAGTGAAATTTAGAATAAGAATAAGAAAATGTTCTTGTGTTAGGCCCTTTGTGTTTAGCCAGAAGCCTGGTTAGTTTATTTGGTTACAAAATTAGGTTACCTGAATGAGATTAATTCAAACAGCCATGTGCACTATTTATTTAATGTGTCCTAAGTGAAGTGTGTGATGTTTTGGCAGAAGCTGCATTGATGGGTATACTGTAAGTATAAACATTGGATAAAACAACCAGTTTGTTCTGTTTTTTTTAGTTGCAAGAAATAGGCGACCAGTTAATTGTTTGTTTGATCAATTTAAAAACTGATTGGACATATTACAAACTATTGTAATCAGAAGGAATTTAATTCAGATCGAGGCTGATGTAAACCATAAAATTAGATAACCTTGTGCCTCTGCCTATTAACTGGCTTAACCGTTATCCTCTCATACAGGTATAACAGGTCAGCGTAAGATGCAGACACCTAGATGTTGAATTATTTTAACAAAAATTTGAGTCAGCTCTGCAAAACTTGTTTTTTTTTTTAGGGTTTTTTTGCGGTGTGCTGCAGGAATAGAGAGGGGGTCTCTGGCCTGCGCTTGAAGGACAAAGACATGAGGAGACGAGGAGGAGGAGAGTGTATGAGACAAAAGAACCACACATGCATCTCTGTTCAGCAGCTGAGTTGAACCATATGTTTCATCCCATACATGTTGGAGACAAGAGAACCTCCAGCTTACTGCCCGTCTTTTGATTTAGGTTAGCAGACTGTGTACCTTTTCTCTAGCACAAGTGAAGCATTACATGTTAAAGCATTTTCATGCATTTCACAGTTTCATACCATAATTTTCATCAAAGTTTTCCTATATCCATCAATAATGAGACTTACCATTGCAGATGGTTCAACACAAGCACAAGATGCAGCTTGAAGGAGGCAGACAAATTAGAATTTAGTGACTTTTTGGATTTTGTTGTTGTAGATTTCTGTGATAACATTTGCAACAAATAAATTAATTTACATTTCACTTTAATTTGCAGTTGTTCATTTGTACCACTCAATATTGCTATAAAAGAACAAGTTTAGATGAGAAAATGTGACCTTAACCTTATGTTTTGATTGATTAATGATGTTTGATTACCTTTGGTGTTGGTGTGATTGATGTGATCGTAGCATAAATTTTGTTTTTAGGCATCCTTATTGCCAGGTATGTATATGAGTGTGTATGCTGAATTGACAGCAAGTAAACTGAGCCGTCTCCAGCGCTCTGCTCCATATTCGTTTCAATTTGTCGAACAGACTAAAGCCCCCTGCCCCCTCACAGCTTCTTGCAGGGAAGACATGACAGTGAGGGGGGCGAACAGACATACATGCCCCTCCTCATTGTCATGCCTTCCTTATCCCCCTTTTCTCTTTTCTTTTTTCATGCCCCCTCTTTCATCACATTTTCTTTCTCTTCTTCTCTCCTGTTCTTAATGTACCTCTTAACCGTTTTTTTTATTGTTTTGTCCTTTTTTGTTTCCTTTTTTTCCCTTTATTTGCCAGTTTTGCTCTTGCCTCTTGCACCCCCTCTTTCTCCAGCTCCCCTTTCCATTTTCTCATGTTTCCCCTTTTCTTCCCCTTCTTCCTCCTTGCCTCCTTCCCTCTCTTCATCAAACAGCAGTCAGTCTTTACGGCTCTCTCTCGCTCCCCCCTGACGTCACTCACTGCTTGTATAGCTATTGTCTTATAGCAGTTGCAGTGGCAGCAGCTCCTTTCCAGATTTTTTGTTTTTCACCCCCCCATTACACTCCTCACCCCAGGACGGACTCCCTCTCCCCCCTTCTCTCTCTGTTTTCATTAGTAAATTTTACAGTAGAAAGAGAAGTGAGGGAGTGACAGCGGAGAAGATGAGAAGGAGGATACAGACTGCAGAAAGCCGAGAGATGCAGTAGCTAGCCACAGCCACATCTCCCTGTCTGGATTTGTACACATTTTGCCATTACTGTGAAGGATTTCTGCTTTTTTTTTTTTATTTATTTTGATTTAGTTATTGAAATAGCTGTCCAGAAGGCCTCTAGTCTTTGGCAGCTGGACTCTCTGAGCGTTTGTGTGTGCTTCGAGGATCTTTGAAAGCGGCAGCGGATAGCGGAGCCGGGGCATCTGGCCGTCTGGGAGGCAGCGACGGCTGGCTGGCTACATTGTGTTGCTTTGATGACCCCTGCTGTGTAGCTGCCTGCTCATCAACCTCCCCTCTGTCTCTCTCCTCTCTTTCCTTCTCCTCCTCCTCCTCCTCCTCTCTCTCCATCACAGCTCCTGGCCCAGCCATGTTCGGCACAGAGTCCTCATGTAAGTATCACCAACCATCCTCCCGTCTCCTCTGTGTTTGTATTGTGTTCGTGCACCTTTAAATGTATGTGTATGTGTTCCTTGAGAGAAAGGAGGAAAAGGAAATTGCTACATTTCCTCTGTTCCCCCATCTCTCCTCTCGTTTTATTTTATTTTCTTCCTGTTTTGCCTCCATGGTTGCTGGTGGCAGAATGCATGGGGAGAAATCTGGGATGTACCATTTTAGCACGGAGGGTTGGCACTACAAGCTAGCTAGTTATGCTGAGCTTACTGCCTGCCTTGCGTTCTCTTACTCTCAGTGTTGCTATGTGTCTGTGTGTGCATATGCAATCCCCTCGTGTATGTATGTATTTTCTGAAATCTTGAGTGTTAGCAATTTGGTTGAATGTAAGTGTCTCTTTGTGCATGTTCACGTTTATGAGAGTGAGCGTGTCAGAAGATGGATGCTTTTGGCAGCAAAGCATCGTTTCCAGAAGCATCAGCCTCTTGTGTATTCTTTTTCTAGCTCAGTCAGATTGTTGTACAGTGTGAGCCTTGCATTTCCTGTCTCAGATTCTTCTCAAGCTATAGCACACTACTGTTGTGTATGTGCGCACAGGTTAGTCTTTAACGGACATATACAGCCCTTGACCTCCATCAGAACAGAAGTCTGTGTTGGTCTGGATGTAAGCTGATTTCTTCAGCCGACTTCCTCTCTCCTCCTCTCCGCCCCAGCCTCACATGAAACCTCTTTTACTTTGATCAATACCACGATGGCTCACTCCACTACCTGCTCGATGTTTCAAGGAAATCTGGGCTGATGTAATTGATTCTGTCATGGTTGCACAGTGGGAGCCACAAGTAACTTATTTTGTTTTTACATCAGAGCTCGTGTGCACCCCGGAACAGCACAAACTGTGGTGTGTTAGTATTCTGGCTGTCACTGTATACAGCTGTGTGGAGGACACTCTGGAGTGTTTGAAGTATAGCAGATCAAATCTCAGTAAAGCGTCTCTGAGGTTATCCAATCTTCTGCTCTGAGATTGTGAGTTCTTGTCAGAATAAAGGGTTCATGTAGTCAGTTAAACAGCAGTGTTCCCTTTTTGTTTTTAGCATCCTGGCCCTGTGATGGATTTTGAAGGGTTTGGACCTATTTACCGAGCACTAAGTGCATGTTTGATTGAAACGCCATCGAATGTTTAGATCTTTTTGTGAAAGTTCAAATTTTTTGGGCTCTTGTTATGTGACTACAGGTTTTCCTCTTCTTCTGAACTCTGACAAAATGTGTGCAAGGTGGGTTCTGTACTAACCTGTCATTTGAAATTTGTTCATATGTTTAAAAGTTCTGTTTTAGCTGATACTTGCTTTTAAGAATAATTAAATGTTTGATATAAAATTAGATACAATGGAATAAAAAAACTAAATAAAAAAATGTGTTGAACACTGCAGTATGAGGTCAGTCGCTACCCATGTCAGTACATTTATTTTGTTAGTGGTATGTTTAAACTGGATCCCACTCTCACTGCCACCTGCACCATTATTACCTCCGCCAAAGGAGGTTATGTGATCGCCCGGTTTGTCTGGATGTTTGTCTGCCTGTTCGTGCTGCAATCTTGGGACCTGCCACAAGGTGGCGGGGCTTGGTTGTTTCGTTGTCGTTGAGGGAGGGGTAGGAGGTAGCCTGGCGACGCCATCCTACGTACTTCCGCCCAAAGATTTTGGCTCCGCACATAGTCTGGCCAAATCCCCCTACCTCGGTTCGCTCAGTGTTTTGCCAATCAGCAAACAGTTGCGAGTGGTGACCCAGAACTCACGTGCGGAGTCCATTGTAGTCCATATAATTGTAGTTCAACCGCAGCGGAAATAAACATGGCAACGGAAGAACGCTAGAAGCTATCCATGAAGTTGTCTCAACTCTGGAGAGCATTACACAATTAAAACAAGAGCAAGAGGAATGCCTCGTCAATTTTGTTAGTGGCAAGGATGTCGTTGCTCTCTTTCCAACTGGCTTTGGGAAAAGTTTGATTTATCAAATGGTACCCGTATAATGAAAGCGGATGTGGGAAGCGTGATTCGCAAGCAAGCATGAACCTCGGCGCATAACCAACGTCATTTCTAAACATTATGATTGGTTAAGGGAATTCCGTTACTCCAATGAATTTAAGTTGCTGGGTAAGGTCCCGCCCTCCATGGAAACGGATTCCTCTTGGGTTTTCCCAGACTGTTTGACAGAGTCAACAGTCGGCTTTCGCCCAGGCTAGGTAGGAGGGGGTGCGCAGGGGGAAAGCTTGCACTAAAGGGCCGTGTATACTCTCGTAGCAGTGTGTCTGCGCTATGTTAATTCCACGCCACAACGCAAGAGGGACAATCACGAACAATTCATTCAACAACAATGGCGACTGGACATCTATTTCTAGATGCAGCTGATCGATCTAGAAATAGAAGAAATATTGCTACTACTGGAGCTGGCAGAGAGGCGAAAGAAGCGTCACGGTTAGCACGGTTACCATTAGCCGGTTAGCAAACCGGAAATACATAGTGTAGAGCGGATGTAGAGTTGACCAATCAGAGGCCTCCTTTCTCTCCTCCCTGCGGCACTGTCTGCGGTGAGTTACAATTTTGGGGAGGTGCACCAGAGTGTCTGCGTAAGGGGCGGGGGCATGTCTGTGTTAAAGGCGGTAGCATGGTTGCCGCGTCTGTCACGGCGGTGTCGCACCGTGACGTTAAAATGACGTTTCAGGCATGGCGCTTCCCTTGAAAAGACGGCGCAGCGCGTTGTCGTGCACCAGTCGATTTTTGTAACTTGGCGGCGCAGAGCACAACGAACCGGATGGACCGTTGTGAGACCAGGCTCAGTGAGGAGGTGCGTTTGTACAGGCAGCTGTACGAAACTGCAGTGAAACAGTACAGGGAGCACGTAAACTCCCCAAACTGGTGCACAGAGATTGGCAGAACTTTGGGAAAGAGGGAGAGTTCTGTAAGAATGTGTGGAAAAAGCTACGGAACAGATACGTGAAGGCAAAGAAGAGGGCAGAGACTCTGTTCATGCCGGGGGCTTCAAACCTTCACCTCTTTTAACTGAATTAAAAAATTAAAATGATCCGAAAACTGCAGCAGTATCATTAATTACAGTATTCTTGCTCTTGACAGCGGCATTGTTTTCTTCTCCACTTTCGTGGTTGTAGAGTAGAGGTAACCTTCACCTGGCAGCGCCACCTCTGTGACGGAGAAAATTGCAACTACTGGTACAACGACTTGCGCCACTATATAGGGTCCTATGGCGGGCACGAACTCGTGACGTCATCAACACCGCTCGCGCGAGCAGACGCGGCAACCATGCTAGAGCCTTAACTGCGACACACACGCAGACGACCTGGTTTCCGACCATAAATCAGCCTTAACTGCGCAGGGGAGAAGGTAAACACAAATGGAAGCCGTCTTTGCCGTTTCTGAGAAGTCGCATCTGAAAGATAGCATCTTAACTTTGTAAACCTTTTCAATCGGAACACGAGCCAGCTGAATCTATGCACAACTTTAAGCAGACGCATCGCTTTCTCTCGGACGTGGTGGATTACGACGTTAATCGTTTCAGACCATTCACTACAATAAATGAGTGGATAAAAAAAAATGCGCTTATAAAACAAAGCTTCCTTGGCGGAGGTCTGCACTCTCTGAGTGCATTTCTAGTTAAATGTTTGTTTTTTAGTCAATCTAAGCAGTGTCTTCATTATAAATTGCTTTGTACAAATTCATTCATATCTTGGAGATCACCCCTTAAGTAAGCACAGTGGGAATGGGGTGAAATTGTTTATTCAACTCTGACGATTTAAGTAATAAAACTAGATGCCTTTTTTTTATCCACTTAGAAGTCAGTGGCCCCTTTTTATAGTTTTTTTTTTTTTTCCATTGGCATAGCTTTGTTAGGGAAAGGCTAGGGTTGAGGTATGTTTTCAAAGAGCCAGTCTTTCTACACAAAATGAATTCAATAAGTTTTTCTTTGTGACACTCATTTGGTTATTTTTAAATTTGACCCATGTTAATGCTTATTATAGCAAGTGAAACATTATGGTCATGTGAATATTGTAGTGCACTGGACGGAAAATATCTTGATTGTTTTTAAGAAATAATTTTTGTTTCGCGCAATTATCTGCCAATATAGGACAGGCTTCTGAGAAGACTTTCTTTCAGTGCAGAGAACACTAAACCTTCACTGCAGAACTGTCTGGTTTATTAATGCTTACCGTACTTACTTTTTTGATGATATAAATCTGCTCTTAAGTAGATCTAGCAGTCAAGAAGCAAAGGCACTTTACAGGAAGTCTAATTCCAGGCTGGACAATTCACACATTCCCCTCTTTTCAGTTTCAGTCTAAATCACTGGAGATGATAGAATTATCAATAGAGCAATGCAAATTATTTTTATATATGCAGTGCAGTGCAGCATAAGCGTTTTGGCAGTGATTTTTTTTTTAAATTTTTTTTGTTCTTTTGCTGCAACAATGGATTTGCAACAAAACAATCATGATCTGACTGAAGTAATAATAATAATAATACATTTAATTTAAAAAAAGCGCCTTTCTCAACGCTCAAGGACACTTTACAACACATTAAAAACACAATAAATAAAATAACACAAGTTAAAAAAGAGGCTAGAGGGAGAATGCAGCTTGAAACATGGGTTTTGAGTTTTGATTTGAAGAGGGGTAAAGAGTCAATGTTGCGGATGTCTGGTGGGAGTGAATTTAAGCTTTAATTCAAGGGCTTCAATACAATTTTAGATGAATTGTTTAGCAATTACAACCAAAAGTAATCAGACTTACCAACTTTTTTCTAATTTAAGGTGTGTTTTTTTTAATACTTGAATGCAAATCCTTTGGAGTCTAAGTTTGGAACCTGCTGACACCATCAATTGTAGCTTTTCCATACTTGAGATAATTGATCAGGGCTTTACTTAGACTTCTGTTTATTTGTGTGCTTTCTGCCTTCAGTTTGTCTTCAGTTCGTGAAAAGTTCAGTTATTCCATCTCTATACTATCCTGTTTTTGTCATCTCGTACAAGTTGATCTTGATTTAATATCCTGTTCCAGAACTTAGAAAGTCTATTCCTGACGCTGTTTGTTCTTCAGGGTCGGTAGATGTTTGCATTTTGCAGATGAATCCTTTGGATTAACATTGAAGAGGGCAGTTTTTGACAATGATATGCCTACCTTGAGTGTTTGAGACTTGGATAAAGGATGCGTAGGGTGTTTTCTTCACTCAGAAAATAATTCTGTTATTGTGAATTTTAGTTGTCTGAGAATAATTATTGTTTGCAGTCTATTTTTAAACGGTCTTGGAAGGAAAAATTCTAAGACGAGCTTTTTTTCCACCTCTTGGCAGCATTCATCATTGTAAGGGAGTTATTAGGTGTGTACAGAATTATTCTGAATTGCTTTCTGTCACCAAAGTGGGTGAGACTTTGTTGCTCTGTTCTAATAATGGGCAGGTGGTATTGGAAGTAAAACTCAAGGTGAATCAATCAAAACATGTTTCTAGTCGTATAGAATTTACAACAGAGACAAACAAATGTACTACTTACTCATAAAAAGTACTGAAGATGAAGAAATCTACAGGACAGTGTTGGTATACTTCAACTATGTATATGTATTTATATGTGTGTGTGTAGTTATCATCTTCAGTCTTTATGAACAAGAGTAAATAAACTAACTGTTAAGTGATTTTTAAGTTTTTATTGCATAGTTAAATAGTGAATTACAATGAATAAAATTAATTCTACATTTCTGACATTTTTAAACTTCTTGAAATCATACCAAAAGCTTTTGAAACACCACCATTGTTTCTCTGGAGGTTGAATTTCTTAGAGGAATCAAAGTGTTATTGGCATTGCTGTAATCTGTTGGGACCAACAATGAAATGCCCCCTCTTTTTTTTTTTTTTTGGTTAGTGTTGCCGTCATTGTAATGAGTCTTAAGATGGTGTGGGGCAGAGGTCTGCTGTAGTTTTAGATATCTGTGTCAGAGGTGTGTAATTGTGCTGTTGGATTGAAAGTGTGGCGGGATTTATTATTTATTTATTTCCTGTTTTACTATAACTTAAAGCAGTGATACATGTATAGCCTTGTGTGGGTGAAGAATACAGTGGGCATGAACTTTTGGCTGGCAGATGACATTTACTGTGCGTAGGTGCGCTCGCCCTGTATTTTATTTACACGCATACTGTGTATCCCAACCCAAAATTTGCTCTTCCTAAAAAGAATCAAACCTTGTCAACATGCCTGCAGTTATCTATACTGACTATGCACTCCTCCAATCTCTCTGTCACGGTTGTCAGATAGTCTCCTCATGTTTTAACCTTTGCTACATTTGATTGTTTGGGAAGATGTTGTGTATGAGATTAGATTTATTTTTTTAACAGAATAAAAATTAACAGTTTTATTCCTTAATTGTTAGTGTTAAGTTGCTTTTGGCAGAGCAGCTGTTTTCTAAATAAATCAAAGATTGTTCAAATCAGACAGGGGAATTGTTTGCTGATTAATTGCTCATCAACTTTTCACCTCTCCAGACTATTATTGTATTGGAAATCAATGTAATTTTATTATGTGATGTGAGGTGGCATTACTGGTAAGATTGAAAATAGTTTGGTTTTGTTACTTTTGTGCACTTGCATCAGCTTTTGGCAAAAGGAAATTCTTATCATGGTGATATTTATTTCACTAATAGGTCTTGATAACAATATAGAATTTGATAATGCTGTTAATGTATATGTTGGTGTGATGATGTAGTTTTTAGTTATTAGTATGTATTAACAGTTAGATTTAAGGTAAACATAATTGAATAAGCAACATAATGCCTTCATAATTCCTGTCTCACTCGCATTCACTTCCTTGTCAGCTTCAAGGCAACTGCACTCATAGAGACTGTATTTAAGTCCATTGCAACTTCTACTTGGTAAAATTGGCTGGAATGGGTCGTAATGGAACAAGCTCTTCTTACTATTTGGCTGCAGTGGGAACAAGAAGCCTGAAGTTGCTAGCCTATGTGCTTTCTCAAGAAAAAAAACATACCTAAAGGGTCTGAAAAGCTCTATATATTGTATAGGGGTGGGCGAAAAAAATCGATTCATGTACATATCGCGTTTTTTTTTTTTTTTTTGTGATAATTTAAAAAATTGATTATATAATTGATTATAAAACCTGAATCGATTATATTACGTCATATCCGTGTCCAGAAAAACGTCATCAATTCATTACATTAAGTTATGTTAAAACTCGCCCACATTTGTGCTGTGTGGACATTTCAATTAATTTTGTAACTGTAAACTTTAAAAAAATGCTGTACATGTTGAGTAACTCTTTTTGTCTCAGTTGAAGTAAACGTCAGCTGCTGGACTGACTGACACAGACTGATGTGCATTTTTTTATGGGAATGACATTCATTCTCAAAGTGTATGATTCAACTTGTTTGTTTTTTAAGTAGGAAGAAAATTGCAATTACTGATTATATCGAATCCCAATACTTGTAGAATCGCAATTATCAAGAATCGTGACCAAAGCATATCGTCCCACCCCTAATGTTGTAACAGAAGCACTCAGGCAGCAACAGTTTAACTCTACAAGCCTTGCTTCCGTCTATCTTGGATTTGGTGTATCTGTGCGTATACAGGAGGGGGGTGATAAGTGTGTGTGGGTTGTTTACCAAATACAGAGAAACATGGTCTGAATAGATGTGCTGCACGCAGCTCTTCAGTAAAATAAGATGTTGCTATCCTGGATATTCAAAGTTTACAAAATAAATGATTACCTCCATAGTTTGGGAGGAGAACGCAAGTTAACTCTCAGACTCGGTCTCACGCCTGGCTTCGTGCATCTCGTAAAACATTGTTTCTCCATGATAAATGGATGTGTATTTTGATAAGATGGCCAGACACATTCACTGTTGTGGCATTTGTTTCGAGACATAGACTGTTTCCTCTGTTAGTCTTCTGAAAATGTGCAAGGCTTATCACAGAGTTTGACACAAATTTAATTTGGATCTAACTGTGTGGCCCAGCCCTAGGGTACGCTCGCTAAAATGAAACAGATTAAGTTCTTTCCCATTGCCAGTAGTGGCATGTTTACCCTTAGTGACTTTCTCAGATAACTATTAGACTACTTTTTGTTCAGACTGAAAGGTTGAAATGGATCTATCTCGTCTAATTTTGTCTATTACTTATAGCTACAATGTGGGATGTTGCGGTTGGTAAATATGTTTTCTTAAAGGAAAAAGTGAGGTGTCCTCACTGTTGTAGCCTCATTCTGAGTAGAAATTGCCATGTGCACCCTCATGTTGTTTTCCCATCATTGCCAATGAGAGCTGAAGCCAATATATAACAAGGGATGTCACGGTACCAGACATTTAGTTTTCAACACCAACACCAGTGAAATTCCTAATTCGATATCACGGCAAAAAACTAAAACAAAACAATAAATTCCATTTACTTCAACATACTTATTTATTAAAAACATTTGAACATTACAAAAAACAACAGTGGCACTGGCATGTAGCTTCCTAGTAATGAATAAAAATAATAAAAAAATTAATATTAGCTTATATATGAAGGAAAAAAAGATTTTCCTCTTATGGAATTGTTGTGTTTTTACATGCATCTCATCATAGAATGCTGTCAGTAGAGGAAATGTGTCATATTTGTGTAGGAGAGACTGTCTGGAATCAGGCAATATCAGAACCATGATGGGTGGGATATTCTACGATTTAGTCATTTGAAAAAATATCTGTTTAGTGCCTATCGTGCATGTGCACTGTAGCTTTAGCTTACCGGCGCACAGGTGATCTGCGCATGTCTTTTGAACACAACTTTAGTCTTTTCAATGTAAGCAGATACATTATTTGATCTATTTCAAAACCGGATAACTCGTATTGTCACACAGTGGGTCTACATGATTATCAAATCAAATCAAATTTATTTATATAGCACATTTCATGTACAAACAGTTTAAAGTGCTTCACATAAAATAAAAGCATTGCAGCAGGGAGTGCAAAAAGCATTAAAAATACATAAAAGAATATACAAAGAAACAAATAAAATCATTTAAATGAATTTAAAAACAGGCAAAAGTCTAGATAAGTTAAAAGATATTTCATGCATAGACACATGAGAACAGAAATGTCTTTAACCTGGATTTAAAAATGTCTCCATTTGGTGAAAGTTTAATCTCCACTGGCAGTTTGTTCCACTTGTTTGCAGCATAACAGCTAAATGCTGCTTCTCCATGTTTAGTCTGGACTGGACCAGCTGACCTGAGTCCTTGGATCTAAGAGCTCTGCTGGCTTTATATTCTCTGAACATATCACAAATGTATTTTGGGCCTAAACCGATTAGATTAATTTGATTATAGCTATAGTTGGGTACGCTCCTTATTTGAGCAAGGGTAATTATCCTTGGATATATGGCGGTGAATGAATCGAATCATAGGCACAAAGCATTTCATACTCCGATTATTATATACGAGGGATGGGTAATGAGAACCAGTTCCAGATTTTCCAAACTATTTAAATTGAAAACCTGTTGAATTTATCAATTCTTTTATCAATGCAGCAGTGGCTGGTTTTGCACTGATTGTAAATCAACACGTGTATGTGTTGCAGTAAAAATTCAGTCTTGGCAGTGAGAAAGAAGCAGTGCAAAGCATGCCTGCATTTGAAGTTCTAATGTCTGCAAAACTATTATTTGGATTATTGATCATTTCAAGTGTGGAAACACCAGCAACATGTTAAATCAATTTTCTATGCTATATAAGATTCACTTTCAGCAGTACCATGTATTTAATGCTTTACATATGTGCCACTGCTTACCAGTCAAACAGATCACCTGCAACTTGTCACAATGGGTGGGTGAGGTAGGACACGGATGCGAACTCAGGCTACGTGCCCACGACAACGCTCTGAAGCATAAACGCAGATGTCAGTTTTTTTCCTCCACAATTTATCTGCGTTCTCACGAGCGTCTTGGGGTGGATATCTGTCTACCCATGGGAACAGGGAAAACGTATAAAACTCGCAGTTTGCCGATGTAGTATGCACGCCCCGGACGTAGGTGGCAGTAGCAACAATACCTTTGGTATTGTTATATGAGTTATATATTAATAAATATGAGAAATGCCTGTTTTGTGGCTACTTCCTCCGCGTCAGTTGGAAGAAAATGGCGAAGCGCGGCTGCAACAACAGTACGCCTTCAAACTTTGTTTGGACAGATGATGAGGTCCAGTTGCTCCTGAACACAACACTGAACTACAAAGCCAGGAAGGCAGTGGATAATGTGGATTGGGAGAGTGTCCAAAATAAATATAGTGAGATATGTGAGTCGTTAATGGAGAACTACCCACTTAACGTGTGCGAAAAACGCACTTCCTACGGCGACGAGAGGTTGGATCGTTTTCAAGATCTCCACTCTGGAGGGCGTTTGCGTTTTCTCCGTTTTGAACTCCTAAAAACGCCGTCGCCGTGTGCAAGACAGGCACATCTGTCGAAATGTTCTGCGTTTATCTGTCGTTACCGTTGTCGTGGGCACGTAGCCCAAGATTTAAAAAAGCAAACTGGGTTTATTAAGCAAAAAACAAAACGTGGTTAACACAAAAACAAGACTATGGAAAAACAAAACAAAAGACTTGACAGGGCGTGGATAAATACTGAACTTGATACGTGGAGTTGTGGCATGGCATGAGGGGAAAATCAGGAATCATGGTAGGTGTGTAAGGATCTCACCAAATGACAGGGGAGACTGGAAACTAGCTACACGAAAATGAAACGAGTTTTTTTTTTTTAAACCGAGTATGAAAATTATTGCGACCACACAGGAAAGCTTCTGTGAAAATATCAGGTCCTCATGGCCCTCATAAATAGAGGGCTGGGAGTGATTGGAGACAGGGTGCAGCTGGTGACAACGACTAACAGGTGACAGGAATGAACTAATGATCAGAGTGAGGGGAAAAACAATGGCAAAACCTAACTAAACATGAACTCAAAAACCAAGACCTAAAACATGATAAAACACAAAACTAAAAACATGGGAAAAGTCACGTGGGCGTGACACAACTGATGCTAACGATCATGTTACAATAGTATTAGCATTATGTTCAGCACATTTTCAGCATGGCAAAGACAAATACACTAAACCCAAAATTTATTCTGTACTTTTTTAGTTTCTCTAGTTTGCAGTTGTTAGTTAGAAAAGAAATGGCATCAATAAACTGCATCAATAATGGCACTATCAGTCAGTGAAATTAGTAATTTTATGCAGGAAGGAATACTAGTTGACTATCTCACTGAGAGTGTTGGTGCATTAATTTTTTTTAATATCAGTTACATTGTTGTGTGTGAGAATCTGTGGTTTCCTGATTTTCTGGTTTGAAAATAACTGTATATATATCTATGAATCTCATGTATATCTATGTTATATTTGTTTTTCCAGAACACTTAAAAATTTATCCGGATTTTTAAACTCTTCTGGAGTGGCAAATAGAGAGAAGGCGGTCCACATAGTGTAATCTACACACTCTGCATACCTTACTAAATGCAGATCTAAATGCAGATCTGTTTCAGTGTAAGATTAATGTTGAGCTTTCAGTCCAGGGAAGTACAACTGGCAAATGGTGGCATGTTTTGAATATAGGAGAATTGCTTTGGGCCATACCTTATTCATATCTCTCTTACATCATCTAAATGTTATTTCATCATAAGCAATTATGGTAATTTAGTTTTAAGCTGGGTATTATTTTGTCTGTTGCCAGACTAGATCACATCATTCAGTGCAGTGATAAGGTGCTAATGGGTTTTGAATTGAAGAGGCTCCAGGTTGTGTCTTACATTTGTTTGTTCCACTACTGGTGCCCAAGAGCCGGTGCTCGAGGAAGATGGCCATTTGATGAAAGCCTTCTGACTGCGACCAGCTGTCTCTGTTGCTGTGGTAACCCCTGTAAGAACTTCAAAACGGCAGAGCGATCGGGTTTCTGTGGTAACTGCTGACTTCTGCTATTTTTGTCTCTTTAGCGCATAAAGAGCTGGAGGTTGAGTGAGCCAAAAATTAGGCTTATTCAAGATAAAGGATCTTCAGGAAAGCGCTTTGTCTCATATCCTATGAAAGGGGCTTAATGTATTCTCTTGGATCTTCACCTGTGACACTTCACCCAGTAGATTCAGAAAAATCCCATCATAGACCTTTGCTACCTTTCAGGCATCAAATAAGGAATTTTGAAGAACTACAAACTACAAAATGTTGCTCAGTCACTGCCGCTGGAGGGATTAGGGTTGGCATTCTCATTGAGACATTTTTAAGACCTAACAAACTGTTGACATATTGTATGTTACTGGAAAGAATCCTTCCAAAAAGGAAGAATTACATCAGACTTAGACTTAAATTCGCTACCATTTAAAATGTAATTTATCGAGGGTTTGACCGTAGCAAATATTCCATCCTCAAAGCTAAAAATCAAGATTTTAACATAACCTTAAGCTAACAGTTCAAAAACAAACAAAACTGACCTGACACACAACAAACAAAGCGGACTTAAATGTTGGCTGACCAGACCATGACACACTGAGGAAGAGGGAAGGGAAACATCAACACAAATTTAACTAACAAAAGTAAATGAACACAGTTAGCTCAAGAATCAACTTAAATGCCTAATAACTAAACCAAGTTAACAAAATAAACAAATCACAAAAGCAAAAAGAACTAATGCCAAAAATTAAAATGAAGACTCGATAGTCTTCCCCCCCTCTAGTTGGTATCACCCAATCAATCTGGGATTGGAGTGGAGTGCTTCGTTTCAGCCCAGTCCAAGCGACTGTGTGGCTGCAGGTGTGGCCATCACAGGCAGTTTATTTCCATTCATAACTGCAGTGGTAACACAGAGCTGACACTCTTGAGCTTCATTGGTCACCAATTTAGCTAGAATAATGGGAGTAATTCTCTTGGTCTTGAATTTAATTCATTTTCACATCCGGAATTAATTCTCAGCATTCCTGTCGATACCGGTTCATCACAAAACCCCTTGTGGATGATTTTTTTCAAAGAAACATCCAAATCAATGTTGGGGCATAAGGTTTCCTGATTGGATTCTAGATTGTAACAACATGACCGATTCTAGTCAATTCTAGGGATGTCACGAGAACCGATACTTCGGAACCAAATCGATGCCACAATTCTAAAAACATGACGGTACTCGTTTTTCTACAGTACCGTAGGTACCGTTGATACCGGGGCATGAAATTCCTCCGGAGGTAACGTGGGCACCATATACACCTACAAGTGTTCTAGTGTGCCATTAAATGCCAAAGGAACACGGAAGATGGCAACTTCAGCGACAGCTCTGCTTCGACTTGTCGAAAAGATAAACAATAAAAGTCGTGTTTAGTAATAGAATAGTTATAGATTCTCAAAAACCTAAATGTAAACGGTGCCAAAGAGCTTTTCAGACGAAAGGAGGAAACACTTCCAATTTAGCGAAGCTCCTCAAAGACAGACATTCAGATTTATTCACAAAATTCAAGGTGAGTGACTTTCAAGTCATGTTAACGTTCACTTTGCGGACAAATTCACACTCCGCTGAACGAACTCCCCATCGCATATAATATGAAACAGAGCTTTGCAAAGAGTATCTGTACTTACCGAAATAAACACGTTATATAAAAATAAACAGCAGAACGTGCCCTTTCCAAAAGTATTCCTTGTTTCTCTGTGACAATACGAGTTATCCCGTTTTGAAACAGATCAAAGAGATCAAAAAGAAAGCTTTTTGGCGTTGGCTGGATAATTAATTTGGATATAATTATCATCTGAGGCTGTATGGTATGAAAAGACAATGATTAAGCTGTTGCAGGCCTGTCTGTGTGGAAAGTATTTAACAAGTGCTTTCGGGGCCAGGAGGTCCTGGTAGAGTTGCGACAAGAGTAGACCTTGGGATTTGAAAACCTAAGTTGAACTTCTCTGTGGCTTATGAACAGTTATGTGGAAATCTTTTGTGTTATTGACTCCATCATGTCGGTGCTGTCTGTTTAACTTGGAAAAATAGCGTGTGTGAACACTTCAATTTAAAACACACTTCAGCGCAACTTAGTGAAATAATTAATAACTTTAAATCTGACTCCTTTGACTCCCAACTAATTTAGCATTTGTCAGAGTTGTGCTGGCATGTAGCTGCTCAGTAGTATTTGTGCACATGCCCTCCAGACTGCACATGGCATTTGGTTAAGGCTGCTGCATGATTACTGTTCTTGGTGGATGTTCATGGAAGCACAGTGCTAATTGAATCAATTCAGTGGCATGTCACAGAGGAAATCGCCACATTTGTCATTGTGTTTGAATACAAACATATAGCTCCAGCTAACCTTGTCAGCCTTTTAATTTCCCTTGGCTTTCTCCATTATTATACTCCATTGTAATGCGAGAAAGAAAGAAAGCACCTTTTTTTCCAAAGGGTCATTGGATCTGATCAATCGATCAAATAGCAAATTAATGTCAGGTGAAAGCAAATGATAATGTTTCACACTCCCCTCACAGATGCTTCTGAGGGCCTCCAGAACAATGTACTTAACATTTATTCTTTGTTGAAGCTAATCAGTGGCTGTCTGGATGAATAGTGTTGCTTGGAATAAATGTATATAAATGAGTGTTAGAGAGACTACTGTTTAAAAATGGATTTTGTTGGCTTTTAACACAGAGTGTCAGGAAAAAATACAAATTTTGCAATATTGCATGCATCACTGGTCTTAATCACGCATCTTCTGCATCTATAAATCTGCACCAAGATACGTTCATCTATTCTCCCTTAGGGTCATTTAAGGGTTGTCATGGTTACCTCTGCAGGAGGAGATTAAAAAGCCGCCCCACCTAATTAAAATCCATGTTATTGATTGGCTGGACTGGTATCTACAGACCACACCCCACTGTACATATTCTGCTGGGTTACTTGAGTGAGAGAGGGACAGAGCGAGCTTACAATTGAATTGGCCTGCTGTCATTCACATACCGGTTGAGAAAAAGAAAACAAGACCAGATCAGGGGCCCTCACTGATGAACGTGTCCTGTGAAAGTCGACTAGCTTCTGTCTAGACCTCTGTATAGATGTGGACAGCGGGTGGAGTAACCTAGTCTTGATTTCTGTTGGAAGAAGGACATCATCTCTCTTTCATTGTGTTCTTTACCAAAGACATTGTTATTTCCATGCAGGAAACGTCTTGTTAGTCTGTTGTTAGCTCCGGTGGACGTCTCAATGGAATGGAGGGTAAGTAATGTGGCTTCATTTTGTCGGCAGGTGACAATAGTGGGTGATTGTAAAATTGTGTTTCTGATCTTGCAACCTCCAAATGGCCTTTACATTGTGTACAGCAGGTGGTTCTGTACGTTTGAATTGATATTCATGAAGTCGACAGTTTGCTCAGCGCGTGGGCGAAGGCCTGCTGATTCTGTGTGTTTGTTTGTGCGCAAATGTTCCTGCCTCTTAATGTCTTTTGTGTGTGTGTGTGTGTGAGAGAGAGAGAGAGAGAGAGAGCGAGAGGAGAATGCCAGCTGTAGCTGATATCTGTGTTTACATAGTACCTTGTTGAGCAGGGCTAGTATAAGCCCGGTATTTATCTTTTGTCGATGCACTATATATTTTATTTGTTTGTCTTGCTTTTATTCTCAGTGATTATGGACATTAATTTTAAAGCAAAACTATTTTTTGATTGATTGTATTAGCCTTTGTAAGTGTTGTTGAACCAACAAGGAAAGAAAATGGATGTCTCCTTCCTCACAGTTCTTCCTTTTTTCCACTTACTTTATTGACATAAAAGGAATCATTTCAAAGCATCAAAAAACACTTTTCCTTTGGCTTTTAATTGTTTCTCACACATAAACATCATTACAACACTGTTAGACAGAGAGTCATTGGAAAAACTTCTGTCTAATATTTCAAACGTTTCTCCCGGCATGAAATGAAACGATACAAATCAGGTCTTCTTTCATGAAAGCCCGTCTTGGACTTGGAATATTTGTATTACTCTTAAGGAAGATTGCAGAATGATTTTTGTATTTTATGTATTTTGGAACATGTTTTATGTTAATGTTTGGATGTTCATGTCCTTGTGTGGCAGAGATTTTGCTGGTATTTATTACGACACTTTTTGATTGGCACCATTGGGTTGTTTTTTTTCTTCCATTTCAATAAGTACAACCTTGGCTCAAGTTTCACATGATCCAAGCCAGTGCTATGTGGGGATGTGGAAACGATGCTTTTCAACTTAAATCACAGATATCTAATTTCTTCACATATGTGGTCATCACAAAATCATGTTTATTAAAAGCGAGTATGGATTAACAGATGGCTCTGTTTCTCCACGGACTGGAACTGAGTTCTGTAGCACTCAGTCGTTGTGATTTCACATTTTACATGATATTCACACTGTCTGAACTAAAAGCTTGTTGCAAACTCATTCAGTGCAAGTACTCTGCACTTCTCTTTGCTCTTTGCTTTGTAAGTCCCTTTGGGTAAGTTTTATGTCTCGTCTCTGTCGCCACAGCTTCACATACGCTGCGCTAAACAGCTGATCCCGCCCACATCGCAGGGTTACTGTGCAGTGGAAAGCGAAGCATGGAAGAGTCATGCTGAGTCAACTGTACTGCCATAGGATCTGTGTTTCTACACAATAGAAGAAGATTTGTGGTTAGACTCCAAGTTCTTTGTTTGGAAATCTTCCTTCCAGATTTCCCATATTTTTGATGAAAGATTTTGAAGGTGACTTGCCTCTCAGTTTCCTTGGTTGACACACTCACTCTGTATTTTCTTATGTTTAAGATAAGTTTGAGAAATGATTTGAAACTGAGGTTTACGGAGTCTCCGTATTCCTATGTTGATTTATGGCACACACAGACAGGCTAACTTGCCGCCTATTGTTGTCGCTCAAAGGTCAACAGAGGTAGTTAGACCCACACAGGCTCTGCTACCTGCCCAATCAGTTATAGTTTTGATGTATAAGCCAGACTATGAGCCACTCCCTAGTCTGCTCTGCCAACAAACATTTCAGGCAAGAATAGCTGAGCTGGAGTGACTTACATTTGGAACAGGGAAACACGAGTTAATGACCCCAATAATGTCACATGTACATAATATCGTTTGAGAAATTAAATGGGGGGGATAAGGTAAATTGAGGAAAGGTGTGAGAGATGAGGCCCCCCAGCAGTCTAAGCCTATAGCAGCTTAACTATGGGATGTTTCAGGATCACCTGAGCCATCCCTAACTATAAGCTTTATCAAAAATGAAAGTTTTAAGCCTGGTCTTAAAGTCTCCTTCCCGGACATTTACTGGCAGCTTATTCCACAAGAGAGGGGCCTGATAACTGAAGGCTCTGCCTCCCATTCTACTTTTAGAAACTCTGGGAACCTCAAGTAAACCTGCAGTTTGGGAGCAAAGTGCTCTGTTAGGAAAATATCTTATAATGAGATCTTTAAGATATGATGGAGCTCGGTCATTAAGAACTTTACATGTGAGGAGAAGAATCTTAAATTCTATTCTGAATTTAACAGGGTGCCAGTGCAGAGAAGCTAAAACTGGAGAAATATGATCTCTCCTGGTAGATCTCATCAGAACTCTGGCTGCAGCATTTTGGATCAGCTGAAGGCTTTTCAGAGAATATGTGGGACAGCCCAATAATAAAGAATTACAGTAGTCCAATCTTGAAGTAACAAATGCATGGACTAGTTTTTCTGTATCACTCTGAGACAGGATATTCCTGATTTTAACAATATTACGAAGGTGAAAGAAGGCAGTTCAAGAAACCTGTTTTATATGCGAGTCAAATGATAAATTCTGGTCAAAAATTACTCCAAGGTTCCTCACTGTAGTACTTGAATCCAAGGAAATACCATCGAGTAACTATATAGCAAGACAATTTCTCCCTGAAGTGCTCAGGTCCAAAGATAACAACTTCAGTTTGGTCTGAATTTAGAAGCAGACAGTTCTGAGTCATCCAGGTCTTTATGTCTTTAAGACATGCTTGTAGTCTGACCAACCTATTGGGTTCATCTGATTTTATAGATAAGTACAACTGGGTATCATCAGCATAACAATGGAAATGTATGCCATGCTGTCTAATAATGTTACCTAATGGAAGCATGTAAGTAGACCTGACGCAGGGCGTGGAAACGGGGAAGAATGACGTTATCCTCCCAACCTGTTGAATCGATTAGCTATTTTGAACATTTTTACTGTCCAAAACAACAACAACAACTGATTTTACCATAGAGCTGCCTGAAGTGCATCTATTGAGTTCCTCTGTTTCAATCTTTGGCATGTGGTCCACACATACGCGTGCTACATCACTGTTTTGTCTTTATACCAGCATATACCAAACTTGCTTCTCGCACCACTTTGTGTCCTTACCGACATAAACGTTGAAGTTACATGAGACAGTTTTGGGATAAAGATTTAATGAAAATTAGTACTTGATTAAGAATTATTCTTAATTCAGTACAAAAGAGTACTCAATTGGTAATTAGTACACTGTGTCCAAAGAATACAGAAGTAACCTTAAAAGCATAGGAAGTTTATGGAGTTTTCATATTTGAAATAGTTTTATCAACCTGTTGCTATAGAAACACTTTTATATAAATAACATTAATCTACTTGTGCGAGTAGAAGCTTTTTTTTTCTCTGTATTTGGTTAGTTTAAGATAATAATTTTCCCAGATTAAATTAAGTGAGTAAGTAATGGGGATTAGATGGCAGACAACTCCTTCAGACATGAAATGGTTGCACAGTTTATGAGGAAAAGCTATGAATGGCAGCACACCCTGGCTCAACTTTAGCGGGAATAAAAAGTTTGCAGACTCCACCACAAACATTAAACATGAGACACTCGTGAAGGCAACAGCAGCATGTTGGCTGTAACTCACATCACCATCAGTGTCAGCTGTCCTTTGCACTACAATTATGATTGTTATGGTAATTTACCAAGGCTGTTGCACGTGTGCAGGAAGGAGGGGACAAAATACAACCTGCTTCATCATTTGGTATCTTCAGTGCTGCAAAGTCTGTTGTTGTGAAGAGGAATGATAATGTTCCAAACTCAGTTTCCCAACATTTAAAAAACATTTCTTTGGAGTATGGTACTGGCCTGAAATACTGAAATGTATTATAATAACAAATTGAATTAAGCTGTTGAGAAAAACTATGAAATGTGTTGAGTTCATCCTATCGGTAATTAAATGAAAGTCAAAGTAAATGTAAAAATCTAAATTAGAATGTGCATGTTACATCCCTTCTGACCTTTTTTCTGATTTGGTGATTTTGTTTACATGAAAAATGGAGGAGCAAATAAAATGTGTGAGTGAGTGAGATGGACTGAGAAGGACTGAAACCCTGTGCTCTATGGAGCTATAAAGTAGTAGTTCTACCTATTTAGGTGTAAATCTGTCGCAAAATATATTTGTTGGCCTATCTCACAGATTTGTCCAGAGTGAACTTGAACAGAGAGTCTTGCTTGAGTCCTGAGAAGAGTTGCAGAAATGCGGCGAATTATGTTTCAGTTTCCTTCAGTTTGTTTTAGTCTGAGATGCTGATGTGCCAGTGTGATATTCAGTGTGATATTCAGTGTCATATACTGCACTATGAGAAGATCACACATTTTCTTCCGTTGATATGTCTGTTGTAGAGCAGATGCCTTTTTGAATATATGCCAGAAGTAACTTAGTAACAAAGTAGTCTTATAAAAAAAAACTGTAGAAGACTTCTCATTTGATGACATTTGTGTTTAATGGACTCTGTGTGTGTGTGTGTGTGTGTGTGTGTGTGTGTGTGTGTGTGTGTGTGTGTGTGTGAGAGAGAGAGGGAGATTGTGGCTTTATGAGTATTATGCTAGTTTGAATGTGTGCATGGTCCCGAGTGTGTCTCAGTGTGTGTCTTTTATCATTGTAGTCAGGCCAGCAGTCTGCCGACCGTCCCCTTTTCAGTAAAGGTCACGTCTCTTGTTGTCTCTGGTGACATTTAGTCCTGAATCTGTCTGATTCAATTTGTCCCTTAAATTCATCATGTTGCTCTCCTACCTTGCTACTTAACTGCTTTTTAACGAACATTAACTCATTGGAGTGGTAGCTGCAAAAGAGGTCAAAGGGAAGTAATGCTGTGGCATAAACACGCATTCCATTTTTTTCGTTCCGCTGAAATTATTGATCCGTCAGTGCCTACAATGTAACCATAGGAACATGTGCCTGATCTTGGGGTATATAGGACAACAGAGTCACAAATTAGGAGAAAAATAAACAAAGAAGTATCTGATTCTACAAGTCTCTACAGTCAGGAGAGATAGAATGCCCTTTTTCCAAAAGACATTCCCTTATTTGGTATTTTGATGACAGTGATGGAAAGTGAGGACAAACAGGTTTGTCCACCAGGATAAGAACTGTCATCTTAAGCGGGGCTCTGGTGCAAAAAGTTAGTCCACAGTTAGGTGCGCCACCAAAAAAAAAAAGTTGTGCCGCAAAATTTACGGTGTCAACAAATACCATGATTAATTGAGCACTTAATTGTAATTGCTGGAGGTCAGGTTGACATTTAACCTGTTTTTTTTTTTTCTAAGAGGATTATATATGACTTGAATTAATTAAAAAGTCGATAAATAAATAGATTTTTAATTGCCATATAAATCAAATATTCAGTATAGTCAATTAAGTTTATTATAATTTCCCTTTTTGGTTGTAGTGGCCACCCTACCTGAGTCTGAGGTTCTGGCAGAGGTTTCTTCTGGTTAAAAGGGAGTTTTTTTCTTTCCACCGTTGCTTTGTGCATGTTCAGGACGGGGGTCTGAATTGAAAAGAAGTTTCGAAGCAGTCTGCTGGTTTCCCTTGATAGACAACTTTTTTTGAATTGGCATTGTGTGACTTGGACTGATTTGGATTTTAATTATTTGATTGGATTGTTTTACAAAGAAAGGGATTGTAATTGGCTTAAATTGGACTGCATCTTTGAAGTTTTCATTGCCTCTGAAGCTTGGTCAGGGTAACTGCTTACCAGGGACGGGGTAGGTGGGTGGTTCAGTGGCTCTGCTAACGTTGTTGGTTGGAGCTTTCAGAGTTAGGGCTTGGGATGAGTGTATTGAGCAGCTTGTCTCTTTTTTTTTACGAAAGACTGTCAATATTAATCTTCATCTTGAGTTAGAGGTGGCTTGCGCGTGTTTTCGTTTTACCAGCAGCTAGCACTTGTTGCCGTGGGAGCAAAAGCTATGAGTCATCAAGGTTTCAAAAGCACACACCTCATCCTACAAGAATCTCCAGGGTAGAGCCAGTTAGAGGTTAGAAGCCACCCCTTCCCTGCCTTAATTTGCCTCTGACCCCAATGTTCTTTCTTTGTGAGTTTTGGGGAAAAGCACACTCACACACACCCAACAATAGCCTTTTGAGTCAGTGTCTCACTGACTGTTTTTCCTCCTGTCACAATTACCACATCCAGAAATGTTCCTATATTGTCAACAAGAGAAAATCTCAAAAACATAAAAGAACTTTTAATAATACACAGGTGGAAGTCGGACCTGTACCTGTTAGAGTACTTACTGCGTAAGATGTGTTTACATCTCTTACGTTTTGGTCAGGGTGTAGTTGCATACTTGCAGCAATAAACATCCCAACATCATTAGTTGGCGTTTTGATGCATTGTGAAAATACAGAGCAAAACTTTTAGATTGCTTTAGGGGTGAGGAACTTGCTTTCCTAAAGCTCCCGTCATCTCTCTTAATCTCTTAATGCAAAATCGGGGTCAGCCAGGCTTCGCTTTTATGCATTCTACCGAGCATGAGTGGATGTTGGTGTGTGCTTCTACGCTCTTGGTGTAGAAGCATATCCATGAATTGTTTTTCTACTAATTTCCTGTATACAGGTTAAAAACCATTGGTTTTAATTTGAAATTAAATCTTTTTTTTTTCTTTTTTCTTCAGTTATGCATACTTTCCCTTACTGTTTTATGTGAATTTGTAAAAATACCAAACATTAATTATAGCTAATATTGTGACTCGAAGAAGAATTAAACATCAGCCAAGCAGCAGAGTCCTCTCATTTGTGCAGACCGATGGCAGCTGTAAGGCCTGTTTTACTGCGAGCTTATCTGAAAGACCTTTTCTGTTCAGATGAGAGCCTCCACTTCACTGCACTGAATAGCTACCCAGCTGCACTTAGTTTATGCATGTGTATGTGTCTGTGTGTGCGCGCATGAGGCTGGGGTTCATCTTAGTGGAGTCTTTTGTCCCACTCTATCCTCCATGTGTCTGATAATAGAAATTAACATAACCCAAAACCCCCACCAAAATGCAGTGAATCTGTGTGTGCATCATCATTTTCAACAGCTAAGAAAATTCGACTCATTTTCAGCGGCTACTGGGACTGTGGTTAAAAAGCTCTTGTGCGTTGTTAAAAGATACTAAAAGAAACAGTTTTGTTGCTTCATCCTGCAGGAATAATAAAATTATAAGATTATAAAAAGTGACATTTTTCTAGCACTAAAAACAGGGGGAAAAAAAAACCCAACAGCTAGTCCAAATATACTGTCCTTATGAACTGGAAAAGAAAATCTCAAGTTTCTCAAGTTTCCATTGTTTATTGTAAATTTGTGACCCTCCAACACTGCTGATGGAGCAGAAGTAAATTCCAGTTATGGTCAAAGTGGTAATAATTGTGGTGGGGTTGCTGCTTCAGAGGAACATTGATCCGCTCTGTAGTCGACAGCTTGATTGATGTGGATCACTAACTCGTATCATCAGCTTAAAGTACTGAATCTGAGTCAAACTCAAGCTAGAGGAGAAGCTGTATACTGGTATCGCCCAACTGTTTTTCATCAGAAGTAAGAGTGCGAGCAGGTTTGTTTTGCTGCTCATTTTAGCTGTGTTTAGAAAAACCACCAAGTCAAATCCTTGCAAACTGACATTTATATTTATTCTTTTTAGCACTTTAATTATCAGACATCATCTAGATGCCATTTCTTATGCCATAAGTCCTATTTACTTGGCAGAATTTTGCAAAAGCTGTTTTAAAAGATTGTCTCTGACTTCAGGCTGCCAGTGAAGCTTAATTTCCACTGACTTTGGACCCTCAGCACATCTTTTCTCTGTGGTTAAACCCTGCCTTGGTCCCCTGGTGTTGTAATTTCATATCTGAGCAGCAGGGCTCTCTGGGAAATGCCTAACTGCATGTGAAGGATGTCTTTTTGCATGAAATATTTAATGTTCTGGAATCACAAATGTCCTTAAATCTTGAGTCTTTCTATGTTTTTCATACACTCTTCTCTATAGACTCAACTTTTTTACCTACAGGAACTGAATCTACAGATATGTCTAAACGAATTGAAGCACCTTTCTTTATCCTTTTTGTCTTCTCTGTAGTAAGCATGTTTCTCAACACCCTGACGCCCAAGTTCTACGTGGCTCTCACAGGCACTTCATCCCTCATATCAGGACTCATACTGGTAAGATGTCCTTGTTTTGAGCCATTATGCCTACCCTGAAGCTGATAACTGCTCACAGTTTTGCACTTCAGTATGTTGTTAATAACGCTTCTGGTTTCTGTATTCTTTTGGGGAAAAAAAACTATTTTGTCAAAACCCAAGGTATCTCTTGCCTGTTCTTTATGTTAAACTCATAATTTGATCCATCAAATAAGTGTGAAAATCTCATCTTTAGGTAGATGACTGTGTGCCCTTAGTTGACATTCTCATCCATCATGTTAATGGGAAAAATCTTTTTTAGAATTGGCTCCCCTCCTGACTTTATGAGCACAAGGTGTAATTTCTTAGGACTTGAATCACTGGTTCAGAAGCCACTAGAATCTGCAGTGAGGAAATGTATACTCTTGGTCTTTCATAAGATGAAACCCCATCTCACCCCACCTACTACACTACCTTCTACACTGCTTAACAGTGTGTAAAGTTTTTTTTGGGCTTTTCAAATGACAGAGAATGGATTTGGGGTGATTTGTTTGGGATGGGGATGCAGATCTGAATAGAGGTCCTCAATGTTGTGCATTAGATGCTGATGGTTCCAATTATTTAATCTCTCAGGTTCTCCACGGAGACAGCAAACTGCAGCAGTGTTTGGGCTGTAGTTTAAAATAGCCCCTCTTTTAATTAACTCAATCTCTCTGGCCTCCGGGCTATTAGCCAATTTGTGAAGGCTGCTTGAAAACGATGTTGAGCTTTGCACATGTTCTGTGAAATCGAGAAGAATTGTGGAGGGCAATTGGTTTTAGAAATTGGCATTTCTTGGTAATTGGAATAGATGTTTGTCACATTTAGTTTTTTTTTTCTTTTTTCTTAATTTTCTACTGATGGTCTTAAGACAACCATGTGAAAAAATGTACACCAGATAGCAGTCTGTAGCCTATATGTAGAAAAGTAGTTAATAATACCAATGTTTATCTCAAATTTAGCCATCAGTACTAGAAACATAAGAATGAATGAATATCATATCAGAATGTTTTCCAATTTTATTTTGTCCAGTTATTGAATACAGCACCATTCTTCTCCTTAACGAGCTGATGGGATTTGTTACAGAGCATGAACGCTTAACTGTTGGTCTGATGGTTTAAACCTTTTATTAAGTGTTTTTTGAATGAGCTTATAGAGAAGTTTTTGGAGTTGCAGTTGGTGTAAATAGTTTTACTTGACTATGAAGAGGAGAGTGTAGCTCAAACCCAGCACAGTAAAGTGATGGTTTCTTATGTAGATGAGCAGAAGACCTCTCTCCTCCATCTGAATCATTGTCAGACGTCATAACCCAATCCTATTTCTCATTTTCATACTGGGACTTGTCACCGAAGTTCCTCTACTCTGGTTGAAGGTTGAGGTGGCAATTGGTAGGATCTGGAAAAGCACACCCTGAAACCCATTCTTTCAGATGGTGTTAATCGGACTTACTCAGATAACGGGGGGGGTAAAGACTTGTTAAGCATAGCTTAGATTGTTTAGCTGATGATGTGTTTCTCAGCTATCTATTAGATTGCACTTGTGTTAAACTTTATGTATGTCCTGCTGAAACATCTGATTGGCCGATGAAACGCTAAAGTATATTTTCTACCACTGTAGGCGTTTTCTTCCTGTTAAAGATTTTATGCTCAACTCCAAACACCCATAATGTTTTTCAATTAACTCAAGTCTCCTGCTGTCTCTCTGTTTCTCCTCTCAGATCTTTGAGTGGTGGTATTTCAGGAAGTATGGGACCTCCTTCATAGAGCAGGTGTCTGTAAGCCACCTCCGCCCCCTGCTGGGTGGAGTGGACAGCAGCTCTCCCAGCAACTCAAGCACCAGTAATGGAGAGGCTGATTCCAATCGGCAAAGTGTGTCTGGTAAGAACTAATAGATTTACCACCTACTATCACATCACATGATATGATTGTCAGGACTAAAATAAATACAACATCCGTCCTATTGTGGCAGTTTATTAACTTCAGCTTGTATACCCAGCCTGACGTCATAGGCTACATACTATGAGATCAAAGGGGTTTGTTGGTTGTTTTAATTATTTTATTTTATTTTTTTTTTTTATTACCAAAGGAAAGAGACTGCAAACACAAATGAACAAGGTAGTTGAATGGATGGATGGTGTGATGGATGTTACCTTGGATGCTACACAGGGCTGACTTAAAGTCAAGTCTTAGATAAATCTAGCTAAGCTGCAGAATGCCAGCAATTGGTTTTAATTGGAACCAATTAGTTTTGAGGCCTGACTTGTTATTGAAATAGTTTTTCAGCCACGTTTCTTTAAGAGTTACGTGCAGAGTGGAGCATCTAGTCGTGAGTTGTTAACCTGTGACACTTATTTTGAGGAGGTGGATTGACACAGAAAAAGAGAATGATTTTGTTGACACAATGAGCGTTTATTTAAGGCATTCCATTTGGATGAATTGGGTTTGAATATGTAGCTCGGCTGTAAATCAGAAGATACACTCATATTTTAGTTAACTGACCTCTGTCTGACTATAAAAAAATATATATGATTAAAAAAAAAGTTATTGCCTGTGGAGCAGCTTCTGGATCCCTTTGCAGATTACACAACACTCTTCTTGGTGCTTCAGATTGATATAATAATGGTAATTAATTCAATCATACGCATATCAAACTTTTATCATAGTATTATATTTAATACTATAAGGCAGATTGTGATTTTGGACTCTAAAATGTGTTCTGATAGGCTGAGGACATAGGCAATAAGGCAGGGTGATGCAGCAGTGGTAGGAGAGTAAAGTAAAAATTACTTGGGCAATTATGCTATTAGGCTAACGATTTGCTCTTTGTGGACTTGTTTCTTCACATGTTTGTAGCCTTTAATCTAGAAAGTAGATACATTTGCATAATCTTCCAACCTTTCAGAATAAAGTTATGTTTCATATCATAATAATCCGATGAACCGAAACCTTTCAGTATTAAGAAAATCAGTTTAACTATATTTGTGTTTCCTTTGGGGTGATGTTTGAACTTAAGGTGGACCATATTTCCATTAAAGCAAACTAAATCAAAAGACCATTAAAACAGGCTAAACAGAATAAGCTTTCTGATATTTAAAAAAAAAAAGTATTTTTCTGTAAGAAGGTGACCCAAATTCCTTTTTAGAGGAGTATTTGTACGTCATTGAATGTCATTGCAACAGCAGCCCATATCTGCGGTGATAAATAACCGCACTCAGTCAGTTTAATCTTTACAAGTTTGCTCCAGAGGATCTAGCTACTGAAGTCTTTATGTGCATATGATGCAATTTGCTTTAGTTTCCAGCCACAAAACTTTTAATTGGTTTATATGTGCTGAGTTAAAATCAACAAGTCGATCTTTTGAAGCTATAAAACTAGGCAGCATGAATATTTGACAGAGTCTCATGAGAGAGTTTTTCTTTTTCTGCTTTATGCCTATCATTTTAAAACAACTATAATTAGTTGCACTGCTCACACAGACATGTTCAGTTAAGTTATTGTTCTATGTGAGAGGCAGGATAAAACTAAGAACAGGATTCAACTAGATGTAACTGAGGCCGAGATTCTGTCCTGAAGTTCCCTGTCTGGTTCAAAGCTCCAAAACTGTTGAGTGATACATTCCCTGTAACAATATTACGTTACATCTCACGCTTAAATAACTATCAGGGATTATCTGAGCTACCTCCAGTCACAAATCATATACACACACGTTTTTTTCAGGCTGACACAGACGCCTCATCGTGAGTAAAATGGTCTTGATGTGTGAAATCAGTTTCCCTGTCCGAAGATATCTTGGTCTCCGAATCATAAAGAGCCATGTTGTTAAGTTCAGTGCTTGTAGCTAAAACGCAAACTTGTGATGGTTTTCTGACAACAGTGAGAGTTTGTGCAGAAGTGTGTTTGGTAACAAAGGAGTTTTAGAACCTTTTCCCTCTCAGTGGTGCTCTCAAAGAGATCAGTGTGCTACACGGAGAGCTGCAGGGTATATGGAGGAATGCACAGCGGAACCTTTGAAGTGTGCAGAACAGGCTCAGTGTTGGCTTTGCCCTTGACACTCATCAGTGTTGTGCTCTCCCTGTCTCCTTGCTGCAGAATGTAAAGTATGGAGAAATCCACTGAATTTATTTCGTGGCGCAGAATATAATCGGTGAGTTCACTCTTCAACCTCTTGTTTGTCTTCATTTGTGTCTGATATGCTCGCTCTTCTGCTCTTCTAACCCTTTGTTATTGCTTCACAATCTGTCATTTGTTTGATCTTCATTTATTTTTTTCCCTGTCTCTGTTCCCTTTGGTCTGCTGTCAGTGCTCTTTTGTTCTCCTTTGATTTGCCTGCCTCCTGCTCTTGCCGTTGACTCATCCTTCATTTTTTTCATTACCCACGCTTCTGATTTAGGTAGTCAGTTGCTATTTGTCCTGTCTTTTGGATCTCTGCCCCATCAGTAGGCCTGGCTCTTTATTTTCTCATTCTGTGAAGTACATTTGAATAACAGTTTCTCTCCATTTTGAAACAGTTAATAATTAATGTCTCTCTTTTTTTTTCTTTGTTACTGTGCTTTTATGCAGTTATACATGGGTAACAGGTCGAGAGCCGCTGACATATTACGACATGAACTTGTCAGCACAAGACCACCAAACCTTCTTTACCTGCGACTCAGACCACCTGCGGCCTGCTGACGCCAGTAAGAAAACATATACGCCGAACATAAAATGTAGACATTTTTTCTTTTTTTTTTATTGTATATAGGTGGTAATGTTGTATTAGACATATGAAATACATACCTGTCTGATTGTGTGTTTGTAGTCATGCAGAAGGCGTGGAGAGAAAGAAACCCGCAGGCTCGCATCTCTGCTGCACATGAAGCTCTGGAGCTTGAAGAGTGAGTTTGTTTCCTCTTCCTTTCGCTATTTGTCTACCCTTTTCAACGCTCCCTTTTGCCACTGTCATGTGACTAAAGTGGAGATGCACTTCAAAATTGGTTTTATGTATTGCTGAGGAGTCAAGAAAAATTTTGGCTTAAAGGGCCTTGGTCATTGGGGGGTGTTAACTAAGTGAATGCTTTTCTCCATGTTGTGTTTATTTAAAAACTAACTTATTTGTGTGTCAGCTCTATTAAGAACATGTCAAAGTTTATTCTAGAGAATCACATTATTTTTTAGGATTATTATTGAGCTTTATTTGCAATAATATTTGCAGTAGTGGCATCACTGCAACATGAACGTCTCTCTTCACTGAAGGAAATAAAAGATAAGGCAACAGACCAAAGATACCTGCTCATAGCCGTCCACTTTTAGATACAGTCACGTGTACATTTTTAAATGTTAATAACACAATTGCACATTTAGTTTAAATTTTTTGTCACATTTTTGTCAGGATTATGTTTTATTCTGCATATTTGTAACTACTTATCACAGTTTATGACCTGAGCAGAGATCTTATCCTCATCAAAATCTGATTCAATTCAGTTTTATTTATATAGCGCCAAACTACAGCAAATGTCATCTCAAGGCACTTCAATAATACAGTCCAATTTAAGCCAATTGGAATTCAATTCATTTTAATCATAATCCAATCAAATCCAATTAATTAAATTCAAAATTAGTCCAATTCTGAAACAACTTCCTAGCTAACAAAACCGACGAATTGCACCGAAACTTCTCTTCGGTCCAATCCCCCGTCCTGAGCATGCATGAGGTGACTGAAGAGAAAAGAGAAGAAAACAAACACCATAACACCATTCAAAGGATACCTGTTGAGAATTCAGTGAGACCGTGACCTGACACACTTTTGGTCTTACAGTAACTCCATGATTGCAGAAGTTATTACAACTTTTCACATCAATAATGACTGATAAGCCAAAATGATCAACAGGTCAAGCTAATGTTACTGTTCATGCCAAGCAGGCTGTGTTAGTGTGAAACATACCAGTGCCAGGGGCCTATGGAACTTAGCAGGTTTTTTAATATATTTTACACCATTGAACTGTTTATGTTAAAGAAAACTCTGGACAAGCTTCTTTCTTGTAAGGGTTTCGTTTCAGTCTCAGTAATAAGCGAAGAAAAGACGTCCAACTCAAGAAAAACATCATCTTTCACTTCACATGTGGACACTGTGGCCTCTGTGCTGTCTGCTGTAGAGAGGAGAAGCTGCGGCACACCCTTAAACACTGAAACAGGCATAAAATAAAGATTTTTCTTCTTAGTTTCGCCACAGCAATATTAAAAAAATCATATGTGCTGTACAAAATAATGGAAGGAAAACCATGGAGGAGCAAAGTTTGGACAAGTCTGTTATTTGTATTTTTAATGATGTGATCTGTTGGATTCCTCTGAAAAGATATGCCAAATGAAGACCAGCCTCTACTGTGCATGCCTATCCATTAGTGTGACTGCATGCAGATCAGACTGGGGCTGTGTAGAAAGCGATGCGTTAAATGTTGAGCTGACCGGGTGAGATTGTCGTAAATCGTTACAGAAAAACAGCAAGGGTGCTGATACATATATGATGCCATCACATTGGAATGTTGGAAGAAGTGAATATCTGAAAGACGCTGTGTTGTTGGTCCTTTTTTTGGTCATTATTCAGCAGCATTAAAAAAGGAACTCACAGAAAGACTATGACCATATTTTAGATTTGTTCTGGTACTGAATAGCTGAGAGGAATCTTGGGTGCACATCTCCAAACTGGTGATTGTGTAGGTCTTTTGTGCTGCCAGCTTGAAGATGACAGCACAACCTCCACATTTTAAAGTTGCTGGCAGAAACATACATACTTGATGCATTGTCACTGCCATGGCCTCAAATCTGTGTTCCATCACAATCAGCTGTGGTAAGTGTAGAGTAAATACATTTTCCTCAAGTTCTTCTTATTGAATAACAGAATTCATACGAAAAATGTAACTCTGCATGTTGTCCTGATGGTTACTGTTTAGTTTTTAGGAGCATCTGTGGAGGCATCATGTGTTGCTCTCTGCGCATATCAAGGATGTGTAGGTTGACTCAGAGGAAATGTTCTTTGATCAGTGTTCTGTCAGGTGATGCTAGTTTTAGGTTGCAGAGATGCCTCACTGAGAAGAAAAAACAAGAAGCTCTGTACTCTGAGTAAAGAATGAAGCTCTAACACAATGTGAGACAGTGTTAGATTTTAATTCCCTGGCCCTTCTTCTCCTGCAGCTGTGCGACAGCATACATCCTTCTGGCAGAGGAGGAAGCCACCACCATCATGGAGGCAGAGAGATTATTTAAACAGGCGCTAAAAGCTGGTGAGGGTTGCTATCGCCGCAGCCAACAGCTCCAGCATCATGGTACACAGTATGAAGCCCAGCACAGTGAGTATCACCCATGCTATAACACTGTTGGGTCAATGAGAATCAAATTTAAATACGAGTTTGTAGTGAGAGGAGTTTGTTGGTGCCGAGGCCTTTATAAAGCTCCCAATTATGTGACCGGGTTGTGTTAAATGACATTTTTGTGTATTTCCAACAGGAAGAGACACTAATGTGTTGGTGTATATAAAGAGGAGACTGGCCATGTGTTCCAGAAAGCTTGGCCGAACACGAGAAGCAGTTAAAATGATGAGAGATGTAAGTATACAACCTGCCAACAAAGTATATTACATGGAGAAAAAGCACATAGACAAACAATGTTCTTTGTTTCTGTGACAGTGACATTCACCCAGTTTACTTTTTAATGGGACAATATTGCATTATGATGACCCATAGCTTTTGTCTGCTGATTATGTTGCCCCCTTCCTGGTATTACATGTAACAACAGTTGTGTGTTTTCCAGTTAATGAAGGAGTTCCCTCTCCTCAGTATGTTCAACATCCATGAAAACCTGTTGGAGTCGCTACTAGAACTCCAGAATTACGCTGACGTTCAGGCAGTTCTGGCCAAGTACGACGGTGAGAGACATGCACAGTTCGCTGATACACAACACACCCACCAGTGCTGGAAGCAGCGTCTCCTCTGAATAACAGAACCAGGGATTGTACTAAACTGCACAAAACATGTTGATAGCTCATTAGGGTTAAGTTAGCTGTCACTTTTTCAGACAAAATCAAATATTTTTTGTCTTCAAGACTTCCTAAAACAATTTCAGACAAGTAAGATGTATAGTAGAGCTACAATTGTCTTTCTAACTTAAAATGCAAAAGATTTAACTACACACACAATCTACTTTGAATATTTTTCACCGAGCAAGAATGTCTGGGAAGTGCGACTCCAGAGCATCAAAAATTCATTAAGTATTTCCCATTTCATGCTCCACTGCTTCAAAAGTTCATGCAGACCTCTTCTTGTATAGCAAATGATGTCTTTTAAAATTTCATTAAGTTAATTTAGGTGGAAAGTCTGAATTAACCCATTAAGACTTGACCTTTGTAATTTATGTTTAGAGCACACCTCAGGTCTTAATGGTTTCCAATTTCATTCTGATTTGAAATGTCTTGAACTGTTCCATCTTTACTTTGACAGATGCACACATAGAGACGGAGGGTATATTTTGTATTTTGTGATGTTTGGTTAGACAAAATCTTTTTTTTTTTTTTTTTTTTAACAAATTTCCATTCAGTTCAGTTTTTATTTTTTAGATGGCGCCAAATCACAACAAATGTCATCTCACGGCACTTCAAAGATACAGCGCAATTCAAGCCTATTACAATCTAATTCATTATGACAAAATCATAATCCAATCAATTCCAATTCATTAAATTCCAAATTAGTCCAATTCATATAGAGCCAATTAAAAAAATAAAAGTTGTCTAGCTAAGGAAACCAACAGATTGCATTGACACTTTTCTTCGATTCAATCGGGCGTGCACGAGGCGACAGTGGAAAGAAAAAACTCCCTTTTAATAGGAAGAAACCTCTGGCAGAACCAGACTCAGGATGGGTGGCCATCCACCTCACCCGGTTAGGGGCTGAAGGGACAGGAAGGAGAGAGAGCGTGAGAAAAGGTGCATCATGGGAGGTCCCCCAGCAGTGCAAGCCTATAGCAGCATAACTATGAGATGTTTCAGGATCACCTGAGCCATCCCTAATTTTAAGCTTTATCGAATAGTGAAGTTTGAAGCCTAATCCTAAAGGTAGAGGGTGTCTGCTTCCTCAACCCAAACTGCCAGCTGGTTCCACAGAGAGGGGCCTGATAACCGAAGGCTCTGCCTCCCATTCTACTTTAAGAAAATCTGGGAACCACAAGTAACCTGCAGTCTGAAAGCAAAGAGCTATGTTTGGAAAATATTGAAAACTGACCAAGCAACATCATAGCTTAAAGGTCTGAACCTTTAAGCTATGATGGAGCTCGGTCATTAAGAGCTTTATATGTGAGGAGAAGTTTTTAAATTCTATTCTGAATTTAACAGGGGGCCAATGAAGAGAAGCTAAAACTAGAGAAATATGATCTCTCCTGTTAGTTCTCAACAGAACTCTGGCTGCAGCATTTTGGATCAGCTGAAGGCTTTTCAGAGAATATGTGGGACAGCCCAATAATAAAGAATTACAATAGTAAAGTCTAGACATAACAAATACATGGAGCAGTTTTTCTGCATCACTCTGAGACAAGATTTCCTCATTTTTGGCAATATTACGAAGGTGAAAGAAGGCAGTCCTAGAAACCTGTTTTTATATGTGAGTCAGTTTATATGTTAGCTCAGATTATGTGATCATGTTACATCTGTAAAATGAAGGATCACACTCAACTGTTCAGATAACTGAAAAATAAGATTCTATAACAAAACACTTGCAAATCCCTTGAAACCCTGAAACCTAAACCCATCATCTTCATTGACAAGCCCCCACAATGAGGCTGCAGTGTCCCCTCTAACGACAACCTGTAATTTCAAACTTTTACTATATTCATTTAACAACCCCCTCCCCTCTCTCTGCCTTTTGTACCCTCCACAGATATTAGCTTACCCAAATCTGCAACAATATGCTACACAGCAGCCTTGCTCAAAGCGAGGGCGGTATCGGACAAGTGAGTATTGCTTTTCACCGGTTACAATGCTCGTCCAGGGATCTGACATTCCTGCACTGCTGTTTAAGGTTTTAGAATGAAGCAGAAAATAGCCACAGGGACATTTGTCAGTATGAATGAGAGCATAGGACTGAGTAATGGTTCAACAGTAGAGAGCTTACCTTGGGGAGTGATCAATGTTATTGTGAGAAATGAGTTTGTCCATCTCACTTGAACGCTCTGGTCACAAAGGTGCAGGATTATTTATGAACGTGTAATGTAAGATACAGTCGCACTGTTGCTGCTGTTGTTTGCGTTTAGTGTTTGCTGTTAATCTCTAGATCACTTTTAATTTGTTTACATCTAATTTTTTTTGTTCATATTGCAATTCTTAGCATCTATTCAAAGAATTGTACACACTGTCATCAATTTTGACATGTCTAAAGGCTGTGGTCTTTCTGATTTACACACAAGCCTAAGTCATTGTACTTATTAGACCATTTATAAGGTATACATTTGGTGCTCTGAGGGAGAATAGTTTGCAAGTGATGGGTCTGGATTAAAGATTGTGTGTGTGTGTAGGTTCTCTCCGGAGGCGGCGTCCAGGCGGGGGCTGAGCACAGCAGAGATGAACGCAGTAGAAGCCATCCACAGAGCAGTGGAGTTCAACCCTCATGTCCCCAAAGTAAGTCTCGGTGTGGCACTCCTCATGCTGTACACACACGTGTAAAGTTTGGACCCATTCAAATTTTGAAAGCGTCAGTGTGACTGATGCTGTAAACAGACACACAGCACTCACCTGCCGTCCTCACAATGTCACACAGTGAATGTCAGTGAAGGTGGCAAACCGTTAACAAGACATTTTCACATAAGCTGAGTTGCTTATGTCTGTGTGTTTGGGCTCGTGGTTCTGCTGCAGGGTAAATGTATAACAGACCAGATGCTTCCCTACCTTCTGCGGGACATTAGATATATATATATATATATATATATATATATATATATATATATATATATATATAAAAAAAAGAAATGGAAAAGCATCACAGATCCACGAGAGATCAGAAAGTAACAGAGGAATCAGTGTCATTAAACAGAAGTTCTATCTCATTCTTGTTTATCATCTTTGTTCCTCTCCGTTCCTCCTCCTCATCATCAGTATTTGCTGGAGATGAAGAGTCTGATTCTTCCTCCAGAACACATTCTGAAGAGAGGCGACAGCGAAGCCATTGCCTACGCCTTCTTCCACCTGCAGCACTGGAAAAGGGTGGAGGGGGCGCTCAACCTCCTGCACTGCACCTGGGAGGGCAGTAAGTACACACTAACACACACATGCATACACACGTCAGGCTAAAGGATATTTCATCTCGTGGCAGTTGGCCAGTGCATGAGCAGTTTCTATCTGAGGTGTACTTCAACTGACCAATGATTGGCTGCAGGAAAACATCCAGTCTTTATGTCCTCTGTGTGTTTGCAGCATTTAGAATGATTCCATATCCTCTGGAGAAAGGTCACCTGTTCTATCCCTACCCCATCTGCACAGAAACCGCTGACAGAGAGCTGCTACCCAGTAAGAAACGCCCTGAGACACACACACAAACATACAAAGTGTATTTCTCAAGAACACTTAAGCCGCTCTGATATACTTAGCTATGGTTAAAAAAAAATATATATATATATATATATGGAAGGCTGTAGTTGCAGTACCATCACTCAATAATTCAGCAATTCATTGCCAGATTAACAAGAGTTGTTCTTTTGTAGAAGCCAGTTCTCTGAAATCAGTCTTTGGTTGAACTGTTGTTTTGTCAGTGAGACACATTCTGCTGAGCGGTGGTGTGTGTTTGTGTGTTTGCAAGGCGTCGGTCCTGCTGTCTGCTCAGCAGCTCGTCTGTCCCCAAACACGAGCCTTCATTTGGCCTCCCGCCACAAGCAGCAGCACACTTCAATGTGTTTCTCACACACTACAACACACAATTGGGTTTTTAACTACCACAGCCTCATTAAACAAGCCTCATTAAACAAAAGTGACACACAAATGACATGTCAGTCAGTTGTTAAACCATGTGCCAACACGGGAGTAGCTGCAGTCGGGCCTTTTTTCCCCCACACGACAGCAGCACGCCTCATACGTGTTTGTGAGATCCTGCAGTGCAGACTCTACAGAGACGTTAGTTGGCAGTGACCTGATCAGACAGGTCTGCATGACAGAGAGCTTTATTCACACTGCTGCCTTCACACGTTTCTTTTACTCAGCAGTGGAAAAATTACCTTTTTTCTCAAAATTAACATGCATTCAGACACGTTTTGTATACTATAATCAAATTTTAACTGAAAAAAGGGAACTCGTGTTAAAGATTTTTAGCCATCAAACGTGAGAACGGGTTTGTCAGTCACGTAATTTGGCAGTTTTGGGGGTTTGTTTATAGATTTGAAAAAAAGGATAAAAGTTATCGCTGGCTTCTATGTGGGGGTGTGCATGGCTTTGGATTTAAATAACATAAATCGAAAAAGATTGTGTGCGGTATGACTGTGGTGATGGTGAGGACTGCATTAACATAGCTGAAGTGATTGTAACTGCTGAAAATGTTTTGTTTGCTTGAAACTAACATTGTGTTGTTTGTGTCTTTCCCACGTGGAAGCAGTGTTTCATGAGGTGTCAGTCTACCCGAAGAAGGAGCTGCCCTTCTTCATCCTCTTCACCGCTGGTCTCTGCTCCTTCACCGCCATGTTGGCTCTGCTCACACACCAGTTCCCTGAACTCATGGGTGTGTTTGCTAAAGCGGTGAGTACACACCGACACACTCACAAACTTTTTTTTTTAAGTTAAATAACATCAACTCCACAGCTCTCTTGTAGATAATCTCCTGACTGTGGTTTTAGTGGTCGATGAAACATTCCTCTTATCTTGCACTTTGGTCAGTGATGGCAGGTCTTAAAGCTTCTCCTCTATAAAACCAGCTGGAAGCAACAGTTTGTCTCATGGTTCTTTACCTCTCTATCTAAGTGCCTTTCGGAACAAAATGTCTTGTCTGGGCTGTCCATTTTTTTTCTGTACTCTAGCTGCCGGGGGGGGGGGGGGGGGGGGGGGGGCGCTCTTCCTCCTGCCTTTCCCTGTGAACTTGGAATGTGGGTGGGGTCATCATTCATACTTGATGTGACACTATCAGCAGATAGATCTACCTGCTGAGTGCTGTATAGCACACACACACACACACACACACACACACACACACACAGGCAGGCTCACACACCTGCTCCTTCACAGAGGACTGAATTCTCACCGACATTAATGCAGGAATCTCTCATCGCTTCATTCATAAACAGACCTGACAACCTTAAAGAAAGTAAGAGCACCACCTTAGGCCCGAAACCTTTTCAACTCATGAGAGCAGCCAAAAACTCTCATGAAATTAGACCTGGTTCATTTATCAATGTCAGAAAATCTTTATTCAAACAGTTTTGACAAAAAAAACCCCAAAGAATTCACTTCAGCTCACTTTATATTGTGCCAATTCACAAGTCATCTCAAGGAACTTTGACGAGAAAATGTCAATAATTTCAATGCAAGCCAATTCGATGCAGTACAATTCTATCCAATTGATGCCTGCAAAATCAGCCAAGGGTGGTGAGTTGAGACCGGGGGCCACAGCGTGGGATTCTTACCCCTTTCTGGGCCTCGTACTCATAGTAGAATGCGCTTTTGGCAATTCCCAAATTCATATATTGGTTTTGCCTGTTTCGAACTGAGTTGGATCCTCTTAAGCCCACGAGAACATCTGACACTTTCACTGCCTCCGTCTGCTGTTGGAGCACTTCCTTCTGTTTCGCATCCACGACTACAGCAGCTGAAGAGAAACTCTTTCTCTGAAAAGTTCCAAAATGCTGTGACTTCCCTGGCTGGAACACAGTGCGTTTAGGAGCACGGTCGAGTATGGCCACATGATCAGCCAACCGGATCAGCGTAATTTTACATATTTCAAGGCAGTGCATGTGTGTGATAGTATATGGGCTAGAGGCTGCGCGTCACTATTATCTATTATTAAAACCAGGCTTGTTGGTCATTGTATTTAATCAGTGCAACTTTGAGTCAACAGCACCATCATGAGGTGAAAGCCAATCAAGAGATGCAGTTTCCTCATAACACACAACAAATCCATTATCACTGTATACATGTAGGTTAATGATTGCAGGTATCAGACCTGTCATTTTCTAACACTGATTTCAGCATCAAAACAGAAGAACTGATCTGATTCCTTGGCAGTCTTTTCTCTCTTAACTGTCTCCAATTTGTGGGAATTGTTTTCTAAAAGGCAACATTAAATATGCGTATAGATGTGGCTGCATCATGTTGATATCCAGTCGGAATCTGATGGAGATGACGATCCCCACATTTTGACTCGCAGGCCGATCTCTTCCTGAGCACATAGTTCAAACACACAGAACACACACCTTTGCTTTGAAGTGCTCTTTGAAGCACAAACAGAGACGTGCGATCCAAGGTGCGAGGCAGACCTCAAACCGCCCGCAACGCGCTCCTGTGCCAACCCTCTCAGCTTTTATCTGCCATCTGACAAAGCTGGAACCTCCCTGACCTCCATGTTGCTACGCTGGAGTCCCTATCGCCCCTCTGCTCCTCTCCACCTTCTCCTCAATGGTTGTTGCCAGCGCAGAACGCTGCTCAGAGACACAAAGAGGAAATGGAAAGTTTGTTTTTCCAAGACTTTAATTACATTACACTACGGTCATTTTGCAGCCGCTTTTATCCAACGCGACTTAGAATAAGTGTGTTCCACATCGGTAGGCAAAAGAACTTCAGAAATCATAAGTGCATTTCCTTCCAAAACCAAACAGCTAAGAGCAAAACTAGTGTTACAGTAAGTGCAGTAAGTTAGGTACCTGGACAAATGGGAAGACAATTTGGGAAACAAATAAGTGCGTAAGAAGCTGGGACGAAGCAGGTGATGTCCTCAGAGGGCGGATCAGGGTAGTGTTTCCTGCAGAGATGGGTTTCAGCCTGCGGCCAAAGATGGGCAGCGACTCAGCTGTCCTGACATCAGTCTGTGATGATGAATTAATCGATGAAACCGTACCATGCAGTGTTTGTAATAAAAAGGACGAACATCAAAACTGCTTTTGTGTTAATAATGTGAAATCATGAAGATCATTAACCGATGATGGCATCTAGATCATGTTCCGTCGGATACAAAGGAATATTCAATGTGATGTTTCTTTGTTGCAGTCAAAATGAGACCTGGATGTGATCCTCATACATCTTTAATTCAGCTCTTTGAAAATAGCCCTCCACTGTTTCAGCTCAGTCCCACGGTCTGCTTTTCATCTTAGAGACGAGCACGAGGTAGAAGAAGTTTTTGCTCGCGTTATTACTCACGACAGAGTGAGCAAAATGAAAAGTTTTCATCCGCTGAATAAACCGTGCTCTTCAGCTAAAAAGCCCACAGACTCCAATGCTCTGTTTTTAAAGAGATGGCTTGCTTTATGAGTGTTTAAATGTTTCGGGTTTTCTGTCTTTCTTTTTGTTCGTTGACTTATGTTGTGCTACCATAGTAAAAACATCCAGTGCTTTAGTGTATTAGACATTTAAAAGCTTATTGTGTGACCTCAGAAAACCACTGGGTGTCACACTATAACATCTGACTGCAACTCCAAGAAAAATGTAGCTAAAACCAAAAATAAAACCCAACTAAACTGCATGAACTCTGATCACATCCATCTTCTTTTTGGAGTCTTTTGAAGTGTGTGATTCAGTGTTGGAAAAGCTAGAAATTTACTTGCTTCAAAAAAAATACTCAGCTGTTCCATCCATTTTCTATACCGAGCCTACCCCAGCGGTCATTGGGCGAGAGGCGGGGTGCACCATGGCCAGGTCGCCAGTCCATCCCAGGGCCACACAGAGACCAACAACCACACACACGCTCACACTCCTAGGGTCGATTTAGAGACACCAATTAACCCAACATGCATGTTTTTGGGTGGTGGGAGGAAGCCGGAGTACCTGGAGAGAACCCACGCATACACAGGGAGAACCTGCAAACTCCACACAGAAAGGCCCCAGCCGGGAATCCATTTTGGGAGCCTTCTTTCTGTGAGGCGACGGTGCTAACCATCACACCGCCGCGCAGCCCATCAGCCGTTCCAGACAATACAAACAATGACTTAACCCGTGTGCCGTCTTAACATTGTGTTTACTCCCCTTGTCCTATGGGCCCTACCAAAGCCCCAAAATAAAGCAACTTAGTTGAATTTTAAATCCAAAATCTATTTTGTATGATGAAACCACCTGTTATTTATCTATTCAACTCAATTCAATACATTTTTTATCATGGATTTTTTCTTACACAATACAAAAAGACAATCAGCAGTTTTCAGGATTACACTTTTTTTTTTTAACCACAAACCAACTGTCAGTTGGACCAACAGTTTTCTTGTTTTCTCAGTTTTCTTTTACATAATAAAGGTTTATTATTGCTATTATATAAATGTGAAGTCATTACTCCTGAATTAATTATATTTTCTGGTGTTTAAATGTTTTTATAATTCACGGGTCAAAAATGACCCATAAGACAATCTCTGTACCCTAGTGGTGTACAGCCCACATGGAAACATAAACAAAAATAAAGTGAGACTTTTTCTAATGATGGGGTCCCTTTAGGAAAAGTCACAAAATTTCAAGTTGGAAAAAGATAGTTTAAGGTGTTTTTTCCACAGCTAAACATGGTAGTGGGTCACTTTTGACCCGCAAGACAACAGGAAGGGTTAAACAAGACAACAGGAAGGGTTAAACAAGACAACAGGAAGTGTTAAGAGTAGGAAATATGAGATGCTAAAATATTAAGCATTAGTGGAGTTAATGGAACAAAATCTACATATTTAATAGAATAACTGAACTCGTTCTCAGTGCTCCTCACTGTTGGTGTGTTTTTAGTTCTGAGATTAATCTGTTGACAGACTCTGGCCGTCTCGCATGCAGCCACACCAGAACATTTTGGGGCTGCTGTGCATGTGTGAAAAACAACTATTGTGACCCAGAGCTTTTTGACTAAAAAAGAAAAACCTTTATTGCGGTTCATGAAGTGTGTGTGGTGTGTTTTTGGGGGGCTCAGTAAGTTGTTTATTGACATCTGACTGCTTTTATGTCCCCGCAGTTCCTCAGCACTCTGTTTGCTCCTCTGAACTTCATCATGGAGAAAGTGGAGAGCATCCTGCCGTCCAGCCTCTGGCACCAGCTCACTCGCATCTGACCCCGACCGACTGGACCAGAATCTGTCCCAGGACCAGCACTAAAAGCAGACCTCCATGCAGACATAAACAGCTGAACTTAAACCCAGAATGCTGCGTTGGACTTGACTGACGCACCTTTGTGCCAAGATCCGAGTTCAAAGAAAACAGAACAGACGAGGAAAAACAAGAAGGCAGAACAGTGACATCCAGAGTTGGTTTTGACTTTATTTGATATGTTTTGCGTTTTTTGGGGGCTTTCAATCATTTAAAGCTGTTTTTTTTTTTTTTGTTGTACAAAAAAAGAGGTGATCAGTTGCCATCATTAAAAAGTGAAGAGAAAAAAAATTACAATAAAGGATTTTTTGTGTATTGCTGCGAGTCGGCTTCTTCGCGCCATTTAAATTCAGAACATCTTCACATATCTGACGTGTTTTTACCAACAAACTCGCAGCTCGACACACAGGAACAAGCTTTTATCTCGAGATGATCCTGAGGGTTGCCTCGTCCTCTACTAGAGACGAGTTGCAGAGATGAATAAATAGTTTACACTGACAGCATGTACAATGCCATATATTAAAAACTGATTATGCAGGAATATTTGATGTTGACTGAAAATGTGTTGACAGATGATTTCAATGTCAGACAAATGAACAGAAAACAGACTGCCACTAAAGTAGGATAAAATGTTCCAATAACTAACTTGCAGATATGATTTTTTTTTTTTTTCTAAAGCACACTTCTATGTTCCTTGATATGGGGAAAAAAACCTTGCTGATGTTTGAATGCTGAATTATGAGGGAAGAAGAAGAGACTTTTTTTTTTTTTTTTTTTTTGCAAATAGTGGCTTTGACTAAGCATGTTAAATGTGTCACTACTCACTCTTCACAACCTTTTCCCGTGGTTTTATACACTATAGCTGAGTTTCATTTACAATCACATATTTACATAAAGTCTGACACAGTGAAACCATTTTCTTTTTGTTTCTCATACAATCTGGTTTGTTCTTTCGTGCCACATTGAAGTGACATTGTGGTTAACAGCAGAGCAGTCTTTAATGCAGACCTTTAGTCAACTTACTGAATGTCTTATTCATTTCTGTTGGCATTCCTAAATTCTTCCCCAAATATTTAATTGAATTATGCAACTTTCAACAGTTGAGTAGCTGGTGGGAAAGTATCGTTATAGTTATTTGCAGATATTTCTCCATAAAATCTGCTGCTAATTAGAACAGGATGTTATCTATTTAGACATCTGCATTTTAATCTTTACCATTACAGTAAATAATCAGTTTTCCTACACTCATCCAGTGCTGGTCCATCCTCTCAGCAGTGTTTCCCAGGTCCGCCGTGTGCTCTGCTAATATCAGGATCCAAACCTCCAGGAGGTGCTCGATGATTCCTGATCTGTATAATCCGCTCTACAATTTGTTTTGTTCTTTGGCAACATTTCCATCAATGAAACAGCAGTTCCTCATCAAGCAGGTGGCATTCAACTGGTTTAGAACTACTAGCCCATCCTGTAAAGAAAGTTTTGACAGCCTCAAGAGAAAATTAGATTCAGGAGAACTGTTGTTGCACGAGGTCCTTTGTGTTTAAATATAAAGGAAACGCAGACGTGATCAACTTTCCTCCATTGAGGAGGGCTGCATGGAGAACATCAACACCTCTGAGGACAGAAGAGCTCATTTTAATGATGAAGATGCGGTAGTTTGACTTAACTCTTCCTCATGATTGGACTGAAATGCATTTATGGGCAGAGTTGTTAAATAGTGTCGTTGCCCTTGGCAACAAAGATGAGCCCATGTTGAAACGTGAAGTCGATAAAGACTACCTGAAGTACTGACCCTTCTTAATTTAAAATTAAGAGGTTTTTAACATAAACTAAGATTAGAATTTCTGTTTTAAACATATTCATTTGAACCAGATGTTGACTAAAACAGTTTTATGCACTGCAACTACTTTTATAATCTTTATCTTCCCGTCTCTGAGTGATGCAGAAAAACTGCTCCATGCATTTGTTACTTTAAAACGGTACTACTGTAATTCTTTATTATTGGGCTGTCCCCGAGATCATATTTCTCCAGTTTTAGCTTCTCTTCTCGCTGATAAATTCAGACTTGAATTTCAAATTCTGCTCCTCACATGTAAAGCTCTTAATGCCCGAGTTCTGTCATTCCTTAAAGATCTCGTAGTGCAATATTTTCCAAACAGAGTGTCTAAAAGTAGAATGGGAGGCAGAGCCTTCAGTTATCAGGCCCCTCTCTGTGGAACCAGCTGCCAGTATGTGTCCTGGAAGCAGAGACCCTCTCTACCTTTAAGATTAGGTTTAAAACTTTACTTTTTGATTAAGCTTATAGTTAAGGGTGGCTCAGGTGACCCTGAAACATCCCGTATTTATATTGCTAAAGGGCTAGATTGCTGGGGGACCTCCCATGATGCATCTCTCCGCACTATTTTCTTTTTTCTCTATGTACATATAACATTAATGTTGTTAATGTTTCTCTTTCTCAGCAGGTGTCCCTGCCCTAGTGTTATGGTGTTTGTTGTCCCCTCAAACATCAGCTGATCGGATGGGATGGCCACCCTTCCTGAGTCTGGTTCTGCCGGAGGTTTCTCCCTGTTAAAAGAGAGTTTCTTTTTCTTTACACAGTCGCCTCGTGCGTGCGTGCGTGCTCAGGCTGGGGGACTGGATTTAAGAGAATTTTCAGTGCAATCTGTTGGGTTCCTTCGCTTGGAAATAGTTTTTTTTACTTGGCTCTGTATGTATGAATTGGAATTTAATGAGTTGGATTCTAATTGGCTTGACTTACAATATATCTTTGAAATGCCTTGAGACGACATTTGTTGTAATTTTTTGCGGTATATAAATAAAACTGAATTGAACTGAATATCAAGCAAAGCATTAACACAGTGCTGAATGTTTAGAGATGAGAACATCTCTAATACTGCACATGTGTGCAGTAGAAAGCCTTAAACCAGCGGAAGTGAGGAGGAAAGCCCGCTGGCACGCTGGACGAGATGGTTTACATCAAAGCTTGCAATGATGGCTGAAACGCTCCCAACGACTGGCTGACAGGAGGGAAAGGTGCAGCTGGATTACAAGATTTACAGGACGAAGAAAAGTGAAACATGAACAGGCGTATAGAAGTTCTGTGGTGAATTATTATTAAAGCTTTGAATTTTCAGACTGCACAAGAGGAGGCTGAACATCTTCCTACTGGGAACGTCATTTCCTAACTACAAGAGATTCTAAATACAATTTTATCTGTGGGCATGTTTATCAGCTCAGCCTCATCAAACACTGAGGAATCCCTCTACACACGCCTCTTAGTGTTATCAGCATGCCTGATGTGGGTTCGAGAGGAATGTGTAGTGGTTCTGAAAAACAAGACTGAGGCAGGTTCCTACCTGGATTCATGACTCTGTTTTCAGAGCAGTGCAGCTCAGTCCAGCTCCTCATTTAACCTTTCAATTGGTCAATGAAGCTTTTAAGTGTCTTGAGAGTCCAGAAGCTTTTCCAAGGGAACATCCTTGTTTGGAATACGCAGACGAGCAGTGAGAGCCAGAGGATGAAGACCTACCTTCTGATCTATTGACAGCTGACCTTTGAGCAGAAGCACTAAAGACGTTCTTTTTGTTTTGTGGCTCTATAGCAGCAGTGTGAGCGCAGGTGCTGTGCTCCGTGAGGGCGAGGTCACGTCTGGCCCTTACAGGTGTGCACGTTAACCTGCTGGTGGCAGTCGCGACAGTGCACGGCGCAGCACCAGTGGAACTTGCACTCGCACTTGGTGGTGCGGCTGACGCGCGCCGTGTCGTAGCCCCGGCCGCAGCACATCACCTCGCAGCTGTCCATGCTGCGAGACGTCCGGTTACAGAGCCGCCCTCCGGTTCCCATCGATCCTGCGGAGGGACACAAGGTCAGCACGCTTCTCTCCAAACTGTGGCCATCTGAACAGAACGATCAGCGTTCATCTTTGCTCTTTAAAAACACGCACAGATGAATCCACACCACCTGCATGTTTACAGGGCCCGTCTCTCTCGAGTCTTACTTTCTGAGCTGCTCTCTGATGAAACCTTTTGTCACGCTGTGGTGGCCACACAGTCGGTAACCCCACACACACACACACACTTTTTCACTCTGAGTTTCCATATACACCCTTACTGCAGCACAATTATATGGGTTGTTTATTTTCATTTGACAATATTGAAATACATTAGTTCTAATTGTAGCGCGCACATGTAAGGCAAGGCGAGTTTATTTGTGCAGCACGATTCAACAGCAAGGCGATTCAAAGTGCTTTACAGATACATTAAAACAGTGGAAATAAAAAGCATGATTTAAATTTTAAACAAAAAAGAAAGAACAATAGATAAAATCAGTAGTTAAAATGTGATTAAGTTTTGAAACTCGAGCTTCAGATTTGGAGCTTTATTCTAATGCAGCTGATAATAGGTGTGTCTTCAGCCTGGACTTAAACACACTGAGTGTTTCAGCTGATCTGAGGCTTTCTGGGAGTTTGTTCCAGACATGTGGAGCACAGAAGCTGAATGCAGCTTCTCCATGTCTGGTTCTGACTCTGGGAACTGATAGAAGACCGGATCCAGATGACCTGAGGGGGCTGGAAGGTTCATACTGGGACCTTGGACTGGGCTGGCACACTCCAATCCCAGATTGACTGACTGCATGCTTGATTGGGTGATACCATCTGGAGTTCAATGGGGGAAGACTATGGAGTCTTCCTTCTAATTTTTGGCATTAGTTCTCTTTGCTTTTGTGATTTGCTCATTTTGTTAACTTTGTTTAGTTATTAGTCATTGAAGTTAATTCTCAAGCCAACTGTGTTTAGTTACGTTTGTTAGTTAAATTTGTGTATATGCTTCCTTTCCCTCTTCCTCAGTGTGTCACTATGGTCTGATCAGCCAGTATTTAAGTCTGTATTTTTTGTTGTGTGTCAGGTCAGTTTTGTTTGTTTTGAGGTTATGTTATGTTAAAATCTTGATTTTTGTCCTTGAGTTTAGTTTCTTCATTTGACCTCTTTTGAATGATTGTTTGAAGTTTGTTATTTTTTGGGGGAATAAACCCACTTTTCTTGAAAATGGTTCCTGTGTTCTCGTGCTTGACCGGCTCAGTCCCTCACACACACACGAACCAGAGCACCATTTATCAGGTGAAAACACACAGGATGCTGTCCTCACTGACTGAGGATGTTTAAAAGCTGCTGAAAATTTACCACATTTGCTTGAATGGATTAAAGTTAAAGGATAAAAACAGGTTTGAGGCATCAAGGTGCATCATTTTACAGTTTGGCCAATCACAATAGTTTTACAGTCAATCGGGAGCCAATGGGAACAGAGTACAATGCTACTGCCAGGACAGCGAAGATGAGCTGGGGGAGGGCAGTGAGGGTGAGTAAGACGATGAAAGCTGGACGAAAGCGAGATGAAAGATTGATGATAGGAGCCGTCAGCCTGCTCACCCACACTTCATCAGCTGTTCATTTTATAGGAGACATCCATTGCCCACACACACACACACACACACACACACTTTCTCCTGACTCTGGGTTCAAGAAACAAACACACACACACAAACCTAGGTGTGTTTGTGTAGATGAGGGAGAACATTTAAGAAAACAACTGAAACCTGCCGAATCTCCTGCCAGCCAACCGACGGCTCACCACCTCCAGTTTTGCCACGCTGATGTAAATGCTGAGCAGATCGAAATTTCACATATTTATGTCCAATGACAGAAATGAGCCAAACATTTGGGCTGTTCTGTCTACATTTCTTTGGTAGCAGGTGAAACAATCTGTGAACTAAAAGAGAAAATGTCTAAAAAATAAAATAAAAAAAAGCTACTAAACACCTGGAAAGTTAATACTGTTTTATATTGTGTTTAATGAGTCTGTTTCCACAGATGAAGCCATGTCTCAGTGTTAATCATTCAACAGTCGGAGCCGCTATAATGTGAATGTACTGAATTCCAAAGTAATGAAGTTGCAGATGTGGATTTTTTGCTTGAATCGGTGAAATTCTAATGGCGGCAAAGAGCTCATATGTAAAAGACTTTTGATTAGTATTGATGTTAGCTTTGAATCATTGTAACACCACATCTAAAATAGTGTATGACTTCGGCGATTAATTTGTGCGCACGCCTGTGGAACACGGAAGCTGAGAGAGGTAAGTACGCTGTTTTTGAAATCTCAAAATGTATAATGTCTGTGCTAGCTAATGGTATGGTTAGCCCCTGGGTTGAATTGTATTGCTACTGACACCACGGCCAATTCGGTAAAAAGTATTTTGATACACGTTAAGAGCCTCAGGAAATGTTAAAAACTTGCCCGATAGAGCCCGCTTTCATGGAAATCAGCGCAATTGGACAACTCTGCGCAGCGGGCATGAAAATTTCTCGCTGTTTTCCCTTTGGCCAACTTTCCTGGGTCTCCAACAGATGGGATATGTTTGTAAAAATGCTGGAATTCTCCTTTAAAACCTGTTGTTTATGGTAAAAATGATAGATAAAAATAAAATACATTAGTACTTTGTAAAACAGTTGAGCAATTTTCATTATTTAAGAGCAGATTCAAATGAATCGAATTGAATCAAATTGAATCGTGATTAATCAATTCAGGACCTTATGAATCGAAATCGAATCGATTTAGGAAATTGTCCACGATACCCAGCCCTACTGTGATCCATTAAACATGAATTGGAAAAAAAAAAAAACCTAAAACCAAACACAGGTCGTTCTTCCACCTTTCTGCTTTCTATCTTGAGGGTGTGAATCTTGATATGACGAACCCTCTCTGAAGCGCGGCTGCTCTGTGCAGGTGAGCCACAAGTGTTACTGAAGAGGAACGTGTGTGTGTTCAGCACACTCCTGTATAAATAAAGCTTTAGGAAAAATTACAAACTGGCTTCAAGCACCATCTCCAACTTTGTTCTGGAATTTGCTCATGTTTACATTCTGCTTGCTGTGTGTGTTCACTGTCTGTGTATCGTTCTCTCTGCAGGTAATATGTCTGAACATGATACGAAGCCCCGCCCCTCTGGCAGCAGGCCCACCCGTCCTTCATCCTCGGTATGCTGTGCTGTTAGGGGTGACATCATGGCCAGAGTCTTCCTCAAGGACCTCGCTCTCTCCGCGTCTGCTTATTGAATTAAGATGAGGGGGCGCCGAGAGATGAGTTTAGCACCTGAGCCTCGCCAGGGCCGAGGGAAATTGATTTCACACTTTGAAGAGGCGCGGAGGGGCCGTCTCGCCATCTCTGTGGGCTCTGGGCCTGTGGGTTTCCAAATGTCTGTGAGAATGGATTCAGTGTGCATTGGTAGTGATTGAAGGCCAGTTTGCATGTCTCTCAGAGGTTTTTTCGGTGTGTGTGATGGGCGAATACTTTAAATGTGCGTTTCAAGATTGACTCCACTTCATGGTTGTGTGTCTAAATGAAAGACAAGATGATCCCGTGTACAGTGCGTGTCATGACTCAGAGCGAGTTTACATGCAAGCGTGTGACCTTGAGGACTTGTTTTTTAGTTAAGGACTGCAGCGCCTTACGTTCCCAAACGCCGTCTATGAGCACATGTTACCAAAACCCTGCACACAGTCGTGTGATAAAGAACGTAGAAACTCTTTCATAAGGTTTTGCATAACAAAAAATGATCTGGTGCTCACCTCACATAAACAACAACACATGACATATGACTAGGGTTGCAAAGGGGCGGAAAATTTCCGGTAAATTTCCATGGGAAGTTAAGCTTGGGAATTTTGGATATATTCCATATTGGAAACTTTCCATGGGAATAATGGGAACTAATGGGAATTTAGGAGAACTAACTGGGAATATGTTATATCCAAGCATAAATATAAACATCCATACAAAATGTTTTCAACAGATATTTCAACAGATTTATTTGTAAGTAGAGTAGAACACGTTCTAATTACTTGTTTCATGGATGAACAAAAACAGGAGTGTTGGGTTCAATATTACCCATCCCCTAACCCCACTCATTCAATAATGCCCCCCCCACCCCCCCCAATCCAATAATCTCCACAGAGTCCCATTCAAAATGTTAAATGAAAAAATGCCACTCTTCCTCCAAAACGTCCCATTAAACATGCAAATCTTCCTTCAGGCAATCCTCTGCATTTTTGCTCAGTCAATAGACTCTTCCTGGGCCTCATCAACATCCAACAACATGTCCCCTTCCTCAACATCCAACTCTGAGTCTTCCTCTTCGGTCTCACTTTCCAGCCTTGTTGTCCAGTTGACCAGTGTCGCTCGGAGGCGGCTGCTGATGGTGGGATTCGGAGGATGATGGAGGCTACAGGTGCAAGGGCCTCAGATTCAAGTCATGATTATGCTAAAATATACTTTCCTCAACTATATTTAAGTTCCCTCGAAGAGCCAACCTTCAATTTTGAAAATTCCCAGGTTATTCCCATAAATTCCCGTTAATTCCCATGGAAAGTTTCCGTCTTTGAAAATTCCGGGAATTTTGCAACCCTACATATGACACCCATCAACCACAACTTAGAACCACTGACAGAAAAAGTGAGTAACACTGCTCATCTTGTTACAGTGCAATATTCTGCTGGAAACCCCCCCCCCCCCCCCCCCGCATCCTGGCATTCACATGGATGTTACCTTGCCACCCACTAAAACGTTTCTGCACTAAATCTTTCTCGCTGCACAATTATAGACTCCAGACTGTCTGGAAACGACCTTATAAAGCCATCACAGATTGACTGGCAGCAGCGACCCACCTGAATGTTCCAGACCAGCAAACCCTGCTTTTACAGAGGTGCTCACATCTGATGAGGATCGTTTAATCAAGTGAAGTCCTGCTGACCCTCTTAATGCGTGTGGAAGCAGTAAGGGTAGACTTGTGTTTTTATCATACTGATGATTTTTATCATGTCCAGATGCATAAACTCTTAGAAATGAAATAGAGTGCACTTTCTTTTTCACAAGTCTTACGCCCATAAAGCTTCAGTGTCTTCTGTACAGAGTCAAAAGGGCTGATAAATGTGGGGAAAAGTTTTTATGCCGAGCATCTTTTATGAGTCAGACTTTAATTATCTTAAAGTCAGGCTCCAGCAGTTCAACTAATCTGTGGCGCACACATTTAAACCTTTCATCGTTTCTATTCTTACAAAATATCTCTCCTGGCCCTCATTCAGTGATTATAAATATGCTAATCGTGTACAAATGGAACGATACGGTTTCAACATCCTTTCCCTTTTACATGTTTCTAAACCATTTTGTAACTTTTACAATAGTTGTAGCTTTTGGGGTTTTGACTGATCATACAGATTCCTGCTCAAATATAAATCCAAGAATATTTTGCAAATGAGGCCTCAATCTTTCAAGTTGTCTCTTCATTGTTTAGAAAATCATTTTAAAAAAACGATCTCGCAAAGGACGTTCAGTTCTTCCAACAGATTTTTTTTTTTTACCCTGATTTTCCTCTTCATTCCTCATTCTAATAGGAAAAAAAAATTCCACCACAGTAAAATAGCAACTGTCAAATAAAACTTTGCCACACGTGAGCTCTTTGTTAATGAGCATTTACTACCCTGTGCATTTCTATACATCCATGATTTAGATGCATTTAACATGACTGCACTACCAGGAGGGAACATTTGCTGCATTGTAGAATTCAATCCCTCTTTTTCCAGTTTGTATACAAACATCACTATTCAAGATGAATCACTTCAGTGAGCTGCTGCTTTTATCTAAAGATATTTCCCAACATGGAAATGTCTTGCCCATTAGATTCAAAGCACATGTCTACATAAAAATATCTGAGCAGCTTTAACGGACTCTTAAAAGTCAGAAACCTAAAGGACCATAAAAGCGCCTGATAATTTGTACCACGCCGAGAATAAATTACACTTATCCATGACAGACCATTTTCAAGTTGGATTTGCCTCTGCATGTTTCTTTGATTGAGAAATAAACCCTATCTGCAAAGATTTGTGGCTCAGTTACACATCAGAGGGCCAGAAGCGTTCAACCATCACCGGTTTCTCTTTAATGTCAGAGATGCCTCATTATGTTCCAGTCCCTACGGAGCACCACAGACAAATTCCAAACAATAATCAATAAAAGTGTGAGTAAATGTTTTCTTTGGGATGATCTGTCCACACCGGCACAAAAAAACAAACAAAAAAAAAAACTCACAGAAAACTATAATGTGCGTTTTGTGATCCTACCTGCTTCTGAAATTTGCCTCCCTTGGCCTGTGGTGCCCCGAGGCTGTGTGTGCATTTCCAGGGGAGGTGATTTATAATGGTGTGTAGTGTTCTAAAGTTTCAGCCCACAGAAGTGTGTAATGGGTCTTAAACTGGCAGACACCCGATCTCCACGGATCACCTGCTGCCTGACAGGCATCTGCCTCCTCTGGAAGACGCACACTCATGCCCTTCTCTTCATCTTCTTGCCCTCTTACCTGGTTTTATTACACTAAACATTTTCGTTCTCACACTCGCCCGCATGTCATAGCCTCACATACATACACATCACTGGAAACACCTATCTGTCCCAACACCAGTGTCTTTAGCTACTCTAAAGTAAATCGTGTTCGTTTTAATATCCTTTAGAAAACAAAAGCATTTCATTTCCAGAGATTCTCGAGGATAATTCTACACTACATTTCATAAGACAAGTGATTATGAACTTATTATTTCTCTGCATTGTTTCTAACTCCAGCCAACATAAACAGCTACTAGATTTTTATTGTTTTCAGATTAATAATTACATCGTCTCCACCAGAAATGGTGTGCTTTCTTGTGGACTGAGCAGGAAAAAACGTGTGGAGATGATAGGGCTCGAATTAACTGTGCACGAAATGAATAAAAAAAAGCGAAGTGAAGCTGATAGAAAGCTATAATCCTCCAATTACACCAAATTCCAGAAATAAAGTAAAGTAGGATGAAACACAACCACCACTGAAAACCATTAACAAGCTGAAGCTTCAAGAAATACCAGAGGACAGAGTTTTATGGACAGATCAAACACTGACCGACTGAATCCTTTGAGAACTTTCTTAAAAGAATCTGAGAAGCAGAAATGAATCTGCATCCTAAATTTGTCACATCACAAACAGATATGGTGTCAACCCCTCAGACAAGCACGAATGATTAAAATCAATCGTCTTACTAAGTCTCTCGTGGTTTTTTAGGAAATTATAGTCTAACAAAACTTATTTCAATGGAAATTTGCTCTACTTGGACAAGAGTGAGAAAAGCACCCTGGAGGCTGTGGCTGCTGCTTCAGTGGAAGTTAGAGAGAACAAATCAAGAAATATATATCATTTATTGTCACATGGTGTGACTCCACCCTTTCTCATTGAGGGAAAAACTGCAAACCGGTGTTATTCCTGCACTCATTGGTGAGTGCTGGTGACTGAGGAGGAAAGCTTCTGCTGCTTATTGATGCCAGACAGAAAATCCTCAGAAATGGAGCTGCTATGAACGAAGCTTTCAGGAAGAAGACATCTTATATGCTGTATATATTTGTGTATAGATCTGCTGGCAGGTTACCCCACATGGAGACCACAAAGGCAGTTAGGAATTAACCAGTCAAGTTAAATGACATAAATGATGTTCAGAAAGCTTCAAGAAACTCAAAATAATTCTCTCAATATTTGTGGTATGACATTTTAGCACTTCCTGAAATGTGCAAAGCAAAATGTAGCAATTACCATGTTTCAAAGATGAAGTGGTCCAGACTCTCCAGAGTTCAGGTACAGACAAGAAGGAATGGACTACACCGAACTGAGGTAACAGTGTAAGGGGGATGCTACAGTTTGATCGCCTCCCTTCTTCTTTTTAAAGGTCATTCATGCTAAAAGCATGCAAAAGTTTGGCTAATTGCAAAGTAATGTCTAAAACTATAACCAACAAACCAGATAACTGAACTAATTTCTTATCCAAATGTTTGTTTGTCTTTTGACCTGCACATTTTCAAATCTTCCCACTTGGATGTGTGAGGTTATAAAAGTTACAGGGAATGCATTTTACCTGACTCCTGGTCCCGTATGCAGTAATCAGGCGAGTCCTCGAGGTAGACCAGGTCGTTCTTGCTGGGACGTTTGAAGTGCGTGTGAGCAGCAGTGAATCCGGTGCCATACTGGTTCACTGCGACCTGCACAGCGCCGTTGTACCTCTTCCGCAGGTGTTCGCCGGTGCGGCGGAAGTCAGCCATGGCCAGCCAGCAGGTCCTGAGGCTGCAGGACCCGCTGACGCCGTGACATTTACACTCCAGAGTCATGAAACGCTTCACTGCCTGGTGAGCAAAAGATAAAGGAAGAAATCTTAGTAAAATGTAGATTGGTCCTCTTGATTGTGAAAAACATCGAAATGAGCAGAAATAATCTTTGTTTCCCCCCGTGCTTCAAAACAAAAAATAAAGAAATATAGAAATAAAAAGGCTGACCGCACTTTTTGAAAAACAAAAAAAACTGAAAAATATATTTCTTGGCTGATTCGCTCAAATAATTCCTACATGCTCCACGGTCCCCACCTTCCTGCCAGCTCTGTTGTTCTGCAGGTTCATGAGAGCCCGGGCGTCCCTCTCCTTTCTCTCTTTGGCATCCACAAAGATTTGGCTGAAGCGCATGGCATGTTCCACATGGTCGCTGCAGCCTCCCCAGTTGAAGGAGCCCTTGGCGTCCCGCGACGAGCCCTTCTTGGTGGGATCGCAGGAGCAAGAGTCCAGCTCACCTTGGCTGCAGGCTCGCGCCAACGTGTAGACAACTCCAGCCGAAGAGATGGCGTAGACGAAGGCTACTTCTCGGCTGCCTGAGCAGAGAGTATGACATTTTTATATTGTACTTTAGGAATGGCAATTTGAGCAGGAACATTTTTTTTTTTTTTTTTTACATATATATCTTTATTAGGTTGTCAATATACAATCCAAGATCAATCTGAAAGGATACATTTCACCTATTTCTCCCCTTTTAGAACTCCCACAACCACCTCCCCCAACCTAGAGTCACATTTACTTGACTTGGTCACATAACAATGGGTAATAATGCTAATAAGCAAACACAACTCTATCCCCACCCCAAAGAAAAAATAAATAAATAATTAAAAAATAATAATAACAATAATAAAAAGGGAACATTCAGAGGAGTCCAAACAGCACAAATACGCTATGACCACCACTACATTGAATCATAGACACACTGGCTTCTTACAGAACTCTGACAGGATATATACACACCAATATCTTAATTAGCACCAACCATCCAAATCATTAATCATCTAGAGATGGAATGGAATCGATCAAAGAAAGAATGGGATTCCAAGTTTTATAGAATTTGTCAGAGCACCCCCTAATACTGTACTAGATTTAGGAATGAATTTAGGAAAGTATAGGAATGACATTAAGTCCTTTAGCCAAGAGTTAGGGGAGGGAGGATTCTTATCCTTCCAATGAAGTAAAATACGTCTACGAGCTACCAAAGCGATACAATTATTTTCCCTGTTGGTGAAGAGTGTGAAATCTACAGGCACACCAAAGATGGAGGTTAAAGGGCTCGAAAGCACTGGCTTGTTTAGAGCTTTTGAAAGAGTACTGTAAAAGGAGGACCAATAAGAGCTAAATCTCGGGCAAGAAAAAAACATATGTGTATGACTAGCTGGTGACAGAAAGCATCTGTAGGAACATTTTTAATCAGAGTTTTTCAAGGTTTTTGAGTTCAGCTGAAATATAAGCAGACGAAGAGACAACAGAGCAGTTCTGACACGGGTCAGATCAATTATACTCATTAATACTGCCGGTGAGTGTAACTCAAGTTGTTGCATTCAGTAAATTAATAAGAATGATTCAAAAACAAAAGTAGGCTTTCCCTGATGAGACGGAATCAGTCAGGACTGAAAGGTGAATGAGACACTGCAGGGATGTTCTGGAGAATCACAGAACGACCGACGGCCTCCCGCCGCAGTACTTACGCCAAGCAGTCATCACCTGTTTTTTCCGCTGCTAATCTAATAGAATCCGGTAGGTGGCAGTAATGCACCTTTAAGTTGGATCCCATCCGCCTTTGCCCGCCAATTAAGGAGTAGAAGAATAAGAAGAAGACAATAGTAGTAAAAACGACCATATGAAATATGGATAACACTGGCAAAAAACGTAAAGAAAAGGGTGGGGCTGAGAAGGCGAGGAAAAGAAAAAAAGCGACATTTAGAGGATGAAGCTGCTAAATGCTAGCCTGGGTGCCAGCCGAACTTAGCCCCGCCCATAAAATTTTATGGGCGGGGCTAAGTTCGGTCTGGCTCTGCTCAGTTGGGAAATCATTATGCTCGACATCAAAACAGTCGACCCAATCAGATTGCCAGGGCGGGCTTTATACGATGATGGACAGATGATCAACAGGGACATTATCGACTACGTCACTAAAGAGTGCTTGGTTTGAATTCGTTTGAAACAAACATGGCTGCCGCTGGAGAGCTAGGGTGTGTAGATTCTGCCACTGAGTCTGTTCTACAGGATCTCCACATTGCATTAATTTTGGAAGACGAACAGAGGAACGCGATAAAGGCTTTTATCGATAGAAAAGATGTTTTTGCCGTCCTTCCTACAACAAGTGTGTGTCGCTTAATCTACGTCACATACTACGTTGCTCTGATTGGTTGTAGGTCTATCCAATTGAGCGAAGAGGCATTTTTTCTCCTGGTTCGGTTGAAACACCCCCCATACTCAAATCTCTATCCAGCGGTATCAGACTCACATTCTGACTAGAATCGTGAGTATGACGTAGTCAGGCTAGCTAAATGCCGCAAACTTACTGAAATGCTGCCCCCCCCCCAAAAAAAAGACTTACCCCGTCACCAACACAACAACATATTATATTATTTGTATTATTTTATGATATATAATCTTAAATACAAAAAGATACCACATGTAGCATACCAAATAAGTTTAATTTCGCATATAGCTCATAGCAATAAAAAAATCCACAGTCTGGACTTCTGTGTGAATTTGTACTCGTTGTGTTGCAAACACGAACTAGACTAGGTTGCCTATGGGTCAAATTAGTTGCATGACATGATGCCTCAATTCTAATTCTAGTTCAGCTAAACTAAAAATCAAATACAGTCGTGGCTAATAGCAACATATTAGCAAGAGGCTAACAAATAGCCTATAGCCTACGTCACTCATAGAAATCTGCATCCCTTAATCTTTTGCCCTTTTCTCCGCTTCTTCTTCTCTTCTCTTTCTAAACTGGGCACCTGATGGCTTCTTTGGTCTTTTACCATTTCGATGACCCATGATGACTCCACATTATTATCTTTGCTTTTCCCATTAACACCGTCCGTTTTATCCATTTCATCATGTGTTTATTCAGGTTGAGCATAGCTCGAGGGCCGAGGATGACACCTATGTGTTGTGTGCTTTAGATACCTGCTTTATATTGGTTCAGCCAGAGGAACTGTATGATGAGACCTTCATTTCTTTTTGCTGTGAGAGATTATAACTCCAGAGGTTTACAGTGGGATTTAGGTCTGAAATGATTTCTCATCTTTTCCTTTTGAATTTCCATCTGTGTATGGAATTGTAGTAGAAAAAAGAAACAAAAAACACTGCATACTATGTACATATATAGTGAATATATATGATGAGAAGTGCTGTTTGCGTGTCTGTGTGAGTGGGTAAATGAGAAACGTATGAAAAGTACTATAATGTATATACAAGTGTGGGCCAATCAGCATTTCCTAAGTGACAGCTTGTTACATTATCCAATTTGTAAAATTAGAAAACCTAACAAGAAAGTGTAGAGCTGGAGCCTTCAGGTAAGAGTCACCCATTTCGCAATAGCAGCAGCAAATATGATGAAAAACTAAATGTAAAAACCTGATTGATTAACATTATCTATATTTGTCATTACGTCATAGCTGTCATTTTCCCATGGTGGAAAATATTGTAGAGAAAGACTGGAATTATTTTAAAGTGCTTTTGTCTTTCATACATCTAGTATATTAATCAATTTATGGATTTGATTTAGATGACTTATTCCTGAGGCAGCTGTGGTCGAGGAGGGAGAGTGGTTCCTCTACCATACGGTCAGTGTTTCAGTCCTACATCATGAGTCAACATGTAGATTGGTGTATACTATAAAGAAGTGCTGTTTGAATGTGTGTGGCTCGCTCTGTAAAGCACTTTGAGTGGTCAACAAGACTACAAAACCTTCTCATGAATGCAGTCCATTAACTTAATAATACTGTTAAGACATGTGATGACTAAATATAGTGGTGTGGCCTGTGTTAAGTCTAACATAAAGACCTAATTTACCTTAAACTCTTGTGACTATCACGACACGTGCAAGTGCTTTTTTAAAAAATGAATTATTATTGTTATATGTAGCCTGGCGGATGATCAACTGGCCTGTATAAAACAAAATCATTAAAGTTTTAAAAGAAAGGCAATTCACCATTATCCACTTTTATGAAAAAGTGTGACACTGTCTCAGTACACACTGTATGATAATTACACTGTCCATGCCCACTGGCAATATATTCAGTTGTGGGAACTTGACAGGTGTCATTTAAAATGCAAGTCCTTTATTAATTCATGTAGTGAATTTGTACTCAGAAGATCTTCACTTCGACTTCATTCTTTGATTTCATTGCAACAATTCTCCCACCAAGGTAAGAGCCATTCATAACACCGATGGACGCATCAGCCGCCGTGTAACCATCCCTGTGTGGGATTTTAGATGCATGTCAGCATATTTTCAGAAAATCTGTGTATTCAGGATTTCACATTATATACACAGACTGTCTTTGTAACAAACTGACCATATGTGGTGCGTACATGTGCGCGCTCCTCTCCTAGTCTTGCCTTCACAATCCACACAAACCTTTGGGGAACTTCTCTCATGTTTTTTTTTCCTCTTCATGCAGCATCCTGGAAGCATCAACTACTGACACATGGGTTTACACAGCTTTGCCTTGCAGTTCACTGGATTTTTTTTTCTAATTCTTGTTTTTCTGATAATGACGCACAGTTCAGTTGACATTGTCAACGTTGATTTAAAACAACCAGTCTTGTGTTATGTAGGAAAAGTATCATCAAGTGGTGAATTCAGGACCTGTGAAAACTGAAAATGGACTTACATCTTTATTTTTTTTTTTTTTTGTACTAAGGAGCTAATTGGAGTTCACTATGTACTATAACTGTTTCTTTAGATTGATTAAGTTATCCTGAGAATTTGAAATTTGATGAATTGTTCCTGAATATATTCTAAAGTCTGTTCTTGCGGTTCAGTGTTGCAAAAAAAAAAAAACTGACCAGGACTTTACACTCACAACTACAATCTTTGTTCAAATTGTAAAGTTCAGGATTAAACAGACGACACTGTCACGATTCACTGTATTTCCAAGCACAGGCCAGCTGACGTCAAAAGTAGGTCATGACAAACAGAATCATCCCGCAAACATTCAGCCAGCGCTGCAACCTGTGGGACTCGTGTTTGTGGTTTTGTGCCAGAAGCTTTCATGTTGGGCTGCAAAGCATGAAATGAAAAACGCTTTATCTATCTCCAAGATAGATAAACAGCTGATGTTTACCAGCAATGCCCTGATACTAAGCCCTCATCTGCATCCACATGCACAAAAACCAAATAGAGATGTGAGCAACATCAAAGACAGAAGCAGGGAAAAGATGTGTCCTGTTTCTAACCTCTGTAATGCATGTCAGGGCTCACACAGTGACACCACTTAAAGAAACCGATTTGTGAATTGTTCATTGGTAATGTTTTCAAACCAGTCAGCGTTCTCTCATGCCCAGTGGATGTAGGCAGTGACATCGATCACAACTATTACAACAAGTGTCAACTTAAAAAAGGTTTAATACATCCTTAAAGTCAATGCTTAACATTTCTGACTCTTTTTTGTTATTATTTTCAAGACTCCTGTGAATTATAAATAAATGTAAAATATTACTAAATTGATGCTTTTTCTTTGGAGAAAAAATGTTCTCTAAATTTGAACTCATTCCTTTGAGAAAAAAGAAAAATTCAACTTTAGAGTACAAAAAAAAAAAAAAAACATAGTAATACTCGGCTCTGGGAAACAGACATATACATTCAGAGGTGTGTGTGTGTGTGTGTGTGTGTGTCCAGCTAAGTTGAGCGTTCCTAAAAAGGTTAATGAGGAGAACAATGAGAGAACGCGATGCCATGGGGGCAAAACTCCTGTGTAGTTGTTTGAAATTAGCCAGCTGACATTGACAATAAGGAGCTTCTGACAGGGCCAGTGATGTGCCGTGGTAATGCTGTGTGACACGGTCGGGGGCCCAGCTGGGAGGTCTGAATACCACACGGCTGATTAGAGGCCCCCAACATGAAACAGACTAAGTCGAAGGATCCACCTCACAGGTTAAATCTCAGGGCATGGGAGAGGAAGATCAGGCTGTCAGGTCCTGATGATCCTCCAGTGGCAGGGAAAAAGTAGAAGAAGAAGAAAGAGAAGGGGAAAAAGAAAAAAAATTCAGACTTGTTCCAACACGTCCTCACAGGAGAGGCAGACCGATTTTAGCTGCTGAGATCAGCAGTCACACCTTTAATATGAAAAGATGTTTGTCACATCTGTGACAGGCTACTTATTGCTGTTTGTTGCTCATTATCCTCTTCATCCCCTCATGCTGCTGATCACACAGCGATACCACATCGTCACACTTATTCTTCAACTGCACCCCTCACCACACCATAATTAATAGAAAAAAACTGACCACGTCCTTGCTAGACTTCTGAAACTGTCAATAAATCATGTGTCTTCTCCAACAAATCACCAGAGTATAAACACTGCTGATGACCAGACGTGACTTTTCAAAGTGCCCGGATTACTTTTGCTTGGATAATAAAGATTAAATGTATTCCATCTCTCATTTAAATGAGCTGAGTGGAGAATAATTAGCCAGCTGAGACAATAGCCAAAGTGACTCTAAGGGAAACACAAAAGCACAAATAAACTGATTGCAGCTGTAACAATTTAAGCTCAGTTACTGAAATACAAATACAATCAAAAGATTAAATTCTACACATTTGAAAATGGCTAAATCAACCAGCCCATGGAAGCACTTACTTAATTAGTTACCAAGATTGTTCTTCCTACTGTCAAAGTGTTTTTGCACCAAATCTGAACACCAGAAGTCACAACTCAACTATAACAAAGTACTGAGTAACGCAATTGCAGCATTATAACATGAGAATAGGCTGTCAGAGAAACTGCGGGGCTGCACTGACGTGATAAATGTACGTCTGTAAAGTGAGAAGACGTGTGGAATGCGATCCAACCTCCTGGAAAGAAAAGAAAAAAGAGAAAACTATCTGTTTCAGTGGCAGTAAATTTACCCAACAGCTGAAAGACCAAACACTTGTGCATATTTGACGCATTAAGTTCAGGCACATGGCTGAAGATGTTTGTCACTGCCAACTGACATGGTCATGCAACCGTTCTTTTTCAGAGGCACACAGTGACCATGTAAGAAAACACAGAATACACAAGGTAATCTAGTCTACAGCTGACGACCCCTGAAGTAACCTTATCATAGGTGCAATAAACACTTTCGGTACATAATCTCAGCATCTTCTGGGATTTTCTTGAAGTATAAGCAACATGGAGGATCATGATTACCTATTGTAACGTGACAAATTTAGCAGGCTTAAATTAAGCCCAATGGGTGGAGAATGCATTAACTAAGATTGATTTGTGACACACTCAAATGACGCTTTTCCACTAGCTTGCTTCGGCTCGGCGCGCTATTGCGTGTTTCCACTAGCACGCCGTACCTGCAACCGGGCGATTTTCCGTATCACCTCAGCCCTGGTTCCAAGCGGGCCGACGCGTTACTAAAACGTGACGTCAGCCGACTGCCTTCCACTGATTGGGCGATGAGTGTCGTCACTGGAAGCGTCATAACGCGGATGATAAAAGCTAGCGTTAGCAACCGTTAGCTTACCTCCAAACGTCGTCTTTTTGAAGCTCGTAACAAAACTCTCCGGTACTTTTCAATACTGTTTTCTCTGGCTCTCTTATCTTGCCTTCTGTGCGAATAAAAGCCACAGGGTGAGCAGCAACACGCGCAGCCGTGTTACGGCGACCCCGCCCACGTCGAGGAGGCACGAAGTATACTCGTTTGTAATGGAAACACAACCAAACCGAGCCGTGCCGAGCTAGTGGAAAAGCGCTTCAGCAGGCCGGCTTTCACACCCTCCCTGTTGGCCAACATTTCCCAGAAACATAACCATAAAACTGTTGATGCATTACAATTTGATGTTTTCTGAGTTTAAGTAATATTTGTGCCCCCCCACCCACACACACACACTCACTGCGTAGCATCAGGCGTCCAAAGAGGTTGTGGTCCCTCGCCGTTGTGTTACAGTTCCAGCGGTGATTGCGGAACTGGTGCTGGCACTCAGAGATCCAGTCCTTCATCCCAGCCCCGATGGCCTGCATCACTTTGGGGTGCTGGCGGCAGAGTTGGCGCTGCTTGTTCACCAGACCGGGGATGTTGTCGCACATTACCTGGGAGCCCAGGGTGCCCATGTACCTGCAGGTCGGAGAGGCAAACAGCAGTGAGCTGAATGCTTGGGAACATTTAGGGATGCTCTTTGGTTTTAAGTATAAAATTATTAAAAAAAAAAAAAAAGGATGCAAGAACATACAGACCTCGAACAGAGAAGCCTTTGTAAGGTCATTTTAAACTTCGATTCAGAAAAATATAGAATTGGATGAATTAACTAAATTAGGGACATGACGTGCCTTAAAAAAAACCATGCAAAAAAGACTCAAGACGGAGCAACAAAAAAAAAAAAAAGAAAGAAAAGGAAATCATCTGTCCAAATAGAATCTCGGTATCAGCGTGTGAAGTGTGGAATTTGGAAATGGGACCTTTGCAAATATTAATTAAAGATTCAAGAGAAAGACAGCAAATAATGAGATATTAAACTGGATCAAATGACTTCAGCCTGGAAACTTCCAAATCTATCCAAATATTCAGTCTCAAACAAGCTGCGAAAATAGTTATGAAAGCCAGACGGAGAATGTGGTCCGAGAGAAAGCTCTTAATTAAAAAGTACAATGGGTAGTTAGGGAACAGCTTTCAAAGATATTAACACAATTTCCGTGATTTTACCCCCACTTAGATGGAAAGATGTGCAAAGATTAGGTTATCCCGTAAGGAGTTTTGACAGTTGAAACGTTTAAAAAGAAAAAAAAAAGAAAAAGCACAGAGACACCCCCATATAAAATAGTACTTACCACCAAGATGCATCGACCTTGGCCGTCAGCCAGCAGATTGCTACAGACAGATAAAAACATATTCCACTTGGCAAAAAGTTCATATTAACCAGACTTTTCTCCTTTATGGATCTGGACGGAGCATTTCCACCGATGAAAGTAAACTATAAGACAAGATGGGAATAAAATCGCCTGATCAACGAACGGAGCGTTTGGATACAGAGAGCACTCTAAGAACAGACGAAGTGCGCGTAACAGCCATGGCTGGCTCAGATCCCACACCGTGGCAAAGTGCTTGTGAGGAAGAGGCATACGGAGACTGGCTTAATAGTCCAGCAAATGTTCTCATAGAGGATTGGCAGATGATGTGCTATCAGGTTCAAATTGCTTTACACGAGGGGTGGGCAGAGTGCCGTCTCTGGAATGAGGTGAAGAAATGAGATGTCTGAGAGTATCTGTTCAGGCTGGTTTGACACCAGACAGGCTTGGCCCCGATCCAGACTGGCGCTCCGCAGCCCGGAGATGAGGTCCAAATGGATGTTCTCCTCAGTCAAGCTGCACCCGGGCGCGCAGGGGACGCGCGGAACATGAGAGGCTCCATCCTGCGCGCTCAGCCAACGTCGGTGACCAAAAAAAAAAAAAAAAAACCCAACCCTGGCTACAAATCTGCTTACAGTCGTATTCTGCGCACAGTGACGCAAACGCTGGATGTTGTCATGATGCCGGGAAACCAGAGATTTCTAAAATAAATAATTAAAGTGTACAAAGGCAGCAGATGAAGATAAAGGCGTGTCCATGCTTGACACAAAGAAGTCTGACATTTGACCTGATGCGCGGACACCAACCACATCTCACAATGATCATTTCAATCCTAAAAATAGATTGTGGCCTTTCGTTTTGACCAAAGGATAACTTTTTTGGTGAGAGCACGCCGCCAAAGCGGCATAACACACAGGTGTAAAATATTCCTGATTCTCAAAGCATGACGCACTGTTATTTTACAGCCCTTTACAAACCGAGCCTTAGTCTAACAACTCATAGCTCAGGAATGATGGTTTGGAAAAAAACAAAACGCACAGGTTCTCCCAAAGCGGCACCTAAAGGTCACGTGTCCATTTCAATTGGCTTATCTATCGCAGTTCTTTTTGAAGTCTCTTGAGGAAATCTGTGGCACTGTCACAAGGCATTTCCCCCATCTTTGATCTGGCCCATGTGTATCTGGAGGTCCAAAGACCCTGGCCAGGCGAGATTAATGGGCAAATTGGATTTCTCCCATGATCCCCGTGGAAGAACACCATAAAACAACTAAGGAGCTTTAGAATGCTCTCAACCTTTTTCATCCCATTGAATGCGTTTTTTTTTGCAGCAGCAGTGATGTCTTTAATGGAAATATGGCAACTTGACCACTGGCTTTCCAACTGTCACTTTTTAAAGATCATGGTCATTTCTGGCAGCTTAATGTCAACAGTCTGACAGACATTACTATACCTGTAATGACATTTGAGAAAGATGGCTGGTGAAGTGAAGCGAGTGGATAACTGTACAACAACAGCATGCTTCTGGTTTGTTCACCAGCTTCAGCTGAATTTATTATCTTAGATACTGGCCAATACATGGGAACTTAGAATTGAGGTACTAGTGCGATACCAAATCATATTAAAAAGTCATGCCAAATTAAAACTCAGGGATGCCGAGTCAAATTTGCGATACTAGGAAAATTGACTGCATTTATTTGGTATTTTTCTAGTAAATTGTTCGATCACTCAAAGTGTTTTTACCATACGAGTCACAATCACATACATGCACATGCTTACAGCATGTAGTCCCCATGGTTCTGCAGGCTACTTTTATTACGCGATACCCATGATACATGCATAACCATGAACACAAAGGCAAAGTGGGATTAAGGGACAACGACATTGTGGGCTGAGCAAGCTCAGGATCAACCACCGGCCCTCTGATTGGCACACACGCTCCTCCTAAACTAAAGCTTACCAAGGTCAAAACTTTACATACCAAGTGAGGAACTAGGTCAGAATCCTGCGTTACAAAGTCAGGGTTTTGTTTTAGGATTTTGACAACACATGGCCGCCCAAAAAAGTCAACTTTTATTTCAAATACTTTTAGTTAAATGAAAAGAAATTGAGATCAGTCATGTGTGTGGGGTTGAATTTGCATCTTAAGTAAAGAGAAGCAGCAATAGTCACATCGTTAAATGAACAGTGAGCTTTAACAGGATTTCTTTTGTTGCCAAGGAAGAATCATTTCAAGAGTATCCACCTTAAGCTAGTATTTCAACTAAGCTGGACTAATTGCCTGTCGGCTCCATCTCCACACTCGGTGGAAAGACATGAGGCTGAAAGTATATCTAAGAAGAAGAAAAAAATAGAAGCAGGCACTCAAACATCCTGATTTCAATCCTTATTTTGACAATGAAAAAAAAAAAAAATCCACAAAAGAATATTCAGTCATTTAAATTTAAGTCTGAAGCAAGTCAGAGTAAATTGAGGAACACAATACAACAAAACTAAAAACCATCTCGTTAATCATTCCTAAAACACGTGAACTCTTACAATCCAACTTAGAAGCTACAGTCGTTTAAGAAAGACTAGCATTAGCTCCTTCTCTGATGGGACACAACTGCAGCACGATTAGAGGACATTCCCGTATATCTGCAGGTAACCTTTGCCACTGGCAGCTTTGCAGAGAAACAGAAGGAAAGTGGCTCCGAGTGTGCTCAGAGCGACTCTGGTCAGGGACGTCCTCCAGCTCTTGTGGGACTCAGGCTGAGGAAGCCGACAGGAATCTCTAGCTTCATCCATCTGAGGGAAGACAACAAAGCAAGATTGACACGGGAAACCCAAACAAACCAAGAGAGATTTTTAACGTCATGCAAGCAGCAGAAGTCATTTTTACTTGATCCATTCTGGATTGTGGCAGTTGTACTGACCGGTTTGTTTCAGGCCAGATAAACATTTAACTGGGTGAGAAATGACCACTCATTTACTGGTATCAAAATGACACCAGCTTATTTTCAGAGTGAGGGCATGTCTGGGCACCGAAACATGACTCGTGAACTTGAGTCACTGAGACTTCCTGTGCCAAAATCCTCGAGGATTCATCAGCCAAGTGGAGAGTCAGATTTTGGTCAAAATCAAGTCATGGAGGAATAATGCATTTCCTCAGCTCTCAGGTCAGAGAGTGACAGTGTCAAACTGAAACCCTTTCATGTGAGAAAGTTGGAAAATACAAAGGGCTTAAACAGCTATGTCCGTAAAATATGACCTGGGAACCGGTGGTTTGGCAATGAATACAGATTTCTTACTATTTCCTCAATTCTGACATCACCAAGAAGAAACTCCTCCTGTGAAGATAAAAGTTTTTGTTTTTGTTTTTTAGTCCTCAGGAAAAGAGCCGTAGTTGCTCATCAGGTAAGAAAAAAGTTCAACAGTTGTCAGATATGTTTAGTCAGAGTTCCTGCTGTACAAGGGTTTTACACATACCGTGGAACAGAATGTTTATGTATTGCTTATGTACTCTAACAGTCAGATATTTAATAATCTCTTCAATAAATAACTTTCCAAGCATAAAATCTTTATTCAACTTTAGATAGAGAGCTAATCCTGAGATTAAAAACTGATTTAGTGCAAATCCCATTTCTGGAAAAGTTCAGCAGTTTGATAAAAAAAAAAAAAAAAATCTACAAAATTATCTTTAGTGTCTTCACCTACCAAACTAATAGTATTAAAAAAAACAATGAACAAATGAACTTGATGCCAGTAAAACACTTAAAAATAGTCTGAAAATACTGACTTCAAGAGGGAACATCAACACATCTGGGAATGACGTGCATCAACCTGTGACGGGCCATTTATTTGTATGTGGATTCTACAGCTCGCAAGATCACAAATAATCAAATGTTTCATTAAGTCAGTTCAATTCAATAATACTTTGGTAATCCCCAAAGGGAAGTTATATTGCTGCAGTATACATTTTTGTTATAGACATCTTATTGTTTTAGTTAGATGGGATAAAAAAAATAAAAAAATCAGTTGACAGACTTTTGGAGAGTTGAAGCGTAGCAGAGATAAGGGTGCGGTTGAAATTTTCCCCATGAATGGATTGGGGTGTTGTTTTTGTAGCCTTGCAACAACTTCGCTGATGATGTCACACGTAGTGTAAGCAGGTAAAATAGTTCATGCTCTCTCTGAGACAACATGGACAGAAACTCAGCCGACAGTGCATCATCTGAGGTGAAGAGGCCAGTGATTAGCAAGTGGCTCTTGAACCACGAAGTGATATACTGTACAACTTCTAAAAATGGAAACAAAAAAAAAAACATCAGTTTTGCAAATTACATCTCCACAGCATGTAAAATGACAGGCATTTCTAGATGTTAAGGGGCAACAAGTCGCTGTGGTTCATCGATTTGTGAGCTCAGCTTTTTGCATAAACATTATTTTAGTATGCACTGTTGCATTAACTGACATAGTTCTGCATGAGGGGGAACAACATGAGCTCACACCAGACAGATCCAAGTCAAACTCCAAAGAGGGAGCTAGTAGCTGGTCCACACAGTGAGAACTAGTTCAGGTGGGTTTGAACGGCATCATATGATTGGAGGAGTGATTTAAGGCTATTGGAATGAATGTATCTGGTTACCTGCATGTACGCGTTCATATCCACAAATGACAAGCACTCGCATATTAGGGTAGTCACCATACCAGAACAGCTTAATACAGACAGCCAGAAAAATACCTAAAACAATTTTCATTGACAAGAGGGGAAGTAACATAAAAAAATAACAATAATAAATTAGGAGCACCTAGGGCTGGGCAATATGAGAAAAAGTCATCTCATATTTATATATATCAGTCGATATCGATATATATTAATATCAATATAAAACAAATCACTATTTTGTGACTTCTAAATGTTCCCCGTAACTCTCAAATGATATCAGAAGGTTAATTTTTAATTACATATTCATTTTCTGTCAAAGTTGAACATGACACGTAACACTATACAACTGTTTCAGATAAGTACAGAACAGGTATTGTGAATTAAAATCCTATATATGATCGGTCAACTAATCAAAAACTTTTCATTCTTCGTGCTCAAATGGGTGGCGCTGCCTCAGGTGAAGAAAAAGATTAGTGGTATTCCCGGTTTTTGTCGGAACATGTGCTCGACTTAATTTGCAGTGCACACTACTCTGTTTTGTGTCGGACTTCAAAAAAAAAAAAAAAAATCAGAACACCCCCACACCACTGAACTTTTTGGGCTTTTCTTATCAACAATGTCATCTCTTACGCCTTGGGCTGTGTCTTCTGTCGTTTTTTTACGAGGGAGCACTCATTTTCTTTTTTCTTTTTTTTTTTATATGGCCGCAGCAGCACAAACAAACACGACACGAATAGCTGCTGGCATGGCTCTATTCCAGCCACGTGATTGGTACAGCGCGACACACTCTCGTTGTCATTGGCTATTCGTATTGTCTGTCAAAAGATGGACGAAAGTAATATATCAAAAAGTACATCGACCATGTTTTAAATCGCTTTCGAGGAAAAGTTATTCCTCATTCCTTATTAAAAGCAATAAGTGAAATTGCTTGATTTTTTAAACACAAGCCCAAATAAATGAATATCTTACATCTTACATAAATATCTAAATAAAAAAAACATTCATTAAAGACCAATTAAATTTCATATGAATGGCAAATATCGTGTCTGTGCTCTCTGCCACTGTCATAGGTGCGTTTATGCGACACCACTGACAACTACACGTTCATATACTATTACTCTATGACCACAATAACCTCTGCTGGTAGTCAGTAAATGTCAAACTTCCTGTTTGCCACAGTGAAAGCTTGACAGAAAGATAACTTTCTAAAAGAACATGGCTGCTTTCCCATTTTACTCCGTCTTCTGACATCACCGCATGGCAGTGAAGTGAACCATTCCTAATACTGTTCCCGTTTATTCTTACTCTAAAGTTTTGCTTCAAGAAATAATGTGAGGGTTGTTATCAAAGTAGTACCAAAGTCCTGTGAAGTGTGTCTGACAGCTTGTTTCGTCAGAGGTCCTGCTGATGAAGTGATAGTGTGCATGCTTCAAGAGAGACTTCCATAAATAAAGTTAGATTTTGTGTGCATGCAGGGAAACCCCCTCCTCCTTGGGCTCTGAGCCAGTGGGTCCACATGGGCCGTGTTGGTCGTCAGATTCCTATCTGACACAACCTGAGGACCCCTTCACCACTGCTATCTACAACTATTTCCACCTCGTCTACTCACATCATACTGTACCCCCCACCTCTACTTGACAGCCCTTTCTCTCCTCTTAAACTCCCTCACCCCACCAACCTGCGTCCTCTCCCGTCTTCCCACTGCCCCCACCCTTGCCTTCCCATCAGCTCCCTCATCCCTCCGCCTCAGCGTCTCTGTGCTGACAGGTCGATGTCACAGCGGTGCTGACTTATGGGCTGTGAGGATTCTGCCCTGTCAGGAACGACTCTCTCCTCTCGGAATACAAATGCAAACACACACACACACAAAAAGAGTCAGGTGCACATGTGCAAGCACTACAGCACATACCTGTCGGAGTTTGCCAAAAATTCACATAATCCCACATCCAACATGCATAATACGTTTTGGTCACGTTGCTTTTAATCCTCATAAGAAAGGGGAAAACTCCCAGCAACAGCCAGCTGTGCGTAAAAGGTATTTGAATTGACTTGTTAGAAATATAAATGTTCTCAAGCCTGATAAATATCATCCCATAAGGAACATTAATGTCAACACAGACAGATGCAAAATAAATTGCACCTTGTTTTAGATTCTAACTTCCGATTATTATACTTTTACAATTGAAATATGCATCGACTATTCCTATCATTGATAGCTAACGTCATTGTTTAGTATAGACGTATCTTGCTCTTGCACACAAAGTATCTTTTTTACTTTTTTACCTCCAAACATAAGTTGTTATCAATTGGGGTCTTAATTATGAGTGGTGCATCGTGTAGAAGCCGCCTGTATAATCAGTCACGGATAGTAAAATTTACAACGTGTTGGCTAATATTTCATCTTACCGAGTTTAACACCAACACAGTTGATTTGATTTGTGATATTTGATAAAGGAAGATCACAGGTATTAGTTTTAAAATGACAGGAGCATGAGCTTCACAGTGTATGAGTGTGTTCAGGTGCGCACGTGTTGACCTGGCACAGCAGATTGCGGAGGCAGGTGACTTCCTTCTGCAGGTCTTTAGTCTGGATGACCAGCTGATTGCAGGTGGTCTGGGCCTCTTTCTTTGGGTCCAGTGAGAAGACCAGCTACTTGAAGCACCACAAACAAACAGAAATCTTATTGAATTAAACAGGAGAGTTGGCGAGAAAGGAAAAGGAAGCCATTTGAAACAGTTCATCTATTGATAAATACTTGTTCGTATAACAGAATTGTTTTATGCTGGGCGTAAAAAAAAATAATTAAATAATAATTTAAAAAAATAAAAAAAATAAAATAAAAACAGACTTTCAACAAAAACTTTAAAATAGTTTAAAAGATTTGACCAAGTGCATCCCAAAAACTTCTCCTGCTGAAATGTCAGCAAGCTGGCATGAACTGAAATCCAATGTGTCAAATTGAGTAGCAACCCCTCAACAAGTAAAGCATTATAGATGACACGCACCTGAGAGGCTTGACGAGGAAAGCGACCGATGACATCCTGAATGGTTTCTGTCAGGTAGCAGCATTGCTGATTCACACTTATGAGGAAGTTTTGTAGATCCTCGCTCCTGAAAAACACAAAACTGTTTCTATTTCTAAAGCTTTAATTTCATGTTGATGACTGTCTACATGCCTGTCAGTAGCTGGTTTAGCTATATTAATTTTTTTTATACAATTTAAAGACTTATTCCAAGTTATTGGTTGGTAAAGTGAACACTTAAAGCTTAATCAAGAGCAAATATAAATCATTGGGTAGCATAGAATATTTCTGCGTTTACAATTCACCGTTTATAATATAAATCCGAACCGTCTGTTCCCCGTATGTAAAATGAATCACTGTTCCAATTATTTTCTCATACTTTTTGGGGCATATGAATAATGCTCATATCCCCTTAATGCCTGAATTTATAAAGCTGTATATAAAAAAAAATGCTTTGTGTGTGTTTTAGCCTTTAAGTAGATGGTAAATAATGCTGAGATCATTAATTTCACTTTTGCACAAAAAATAAATAGAATTTTTGGTATTGGGGGAATAAAGATGCGATCAGCTGGTTGATTGAGTCAAAAGGGTTTGTAGCATATATGTGACAATAGGCGTTAAGGGGATATAATGCTTTAACACTCGTGAGATTTACTTTTGTCATAAGTCCACCTATAAAAAAAAAAAAAGACATTAACTGCTGAAGAAGCTCAGCAATGACAGCACAGACAGATTGATGGTTTGGACCAAACTTAGTGCTCACATTCTGCAAGCATTTTTCCTGGAGACCACCTCAAACTGAGCATGCGGCCAAGCCTTCTTCTCACCTCCTTCTCATACGAACCCATGCTGCCATCCCTCCCAGAAAACATCCACCTTAAATGATTAGTTATTTATATTCTCTTCCCATCCCCTGAAACTGGGGTTTATTGATAGTTCTTATCTTAATGGTGCGTTTTCCTTGCGAAGGGCACAGAGCAGGCAGCCATCCTAGCCCTCCTAACACTCTGTCAGAGCGGCAAGTAAACAGTGTCAATGAGCTTCTGCTGCACCCACACCTCCCTTTTTCCTGCTGTTAGTTTATCTAGGAGCAGAGAGTGATGGGCCTGGAAGGGAAGATTGTTAAAGGCACACTCGATATCATGTTTTGAATGCTGATAGAAGGTGCATGTGTGCAGAACTGTATCCCATCTGCAACATGAAGAGAACCCAGAGTTCTTAAGCTTGACCAGCTTGCGAGAACTCTGCAATGCTTCTCTTAGCCAAAAACCTAAAAGCTTTATAATGTAGGACAAGAATTAAATGGCACCAAGAAAAATGCTGGTTAACAGCTTTCATTTACTAGTTCATTAATTTTGTCAAGGCCAAGCATGTAACAAGCCACCTTTTCCCTCTGACGGAGAAGAGCCATAACATTAGCAGAGTTTACATCCAAATCTACAATACATTTTGACAGTATTTTCAGAAGATCTGCTAAATAAAATGTCAATTTAAGCATTTCACTATCCATTACTGTCAATTATCATGAAGGATTTTTCTCCAAGCTGTGTGCTTGGTCATGCCAACAAAGCATTGCCTGGAAAAACAGAGGTCCTGAGCCCACTGCTGCATGTGTGTTGGGTTTTTTTGTTTGTTTGTTTTTTCAAAATCATTAATTACTTGTCATTCACCATTGAGTTTTATTTGGTAAGCCCGTTAAGCTTACCAAATATGTCTGATACGCATTACACAGGCGTCTTTGGCAAAACCAAGTCATGGTTTCTTCAAATTCTTTTCATGATTTAAGTTATTAAATGCATCTCTAAGGATTTAGTCTGGCTCTTCTTTGCTCATACCAACCACCCATCACCTCTCACCTTACAAATCATTAGAGCTCCACTTAAACCATTAGAGTCTGGCTCAAGGTTAGGCTAGGAAGATGGGGGAGGGAGATGCAGACAGGACAGTGAGATGCTTATAGGGTTGATGGATTACTTCCAGTGGAGGAGGACAGATGCTGCATTTTGAGGAGATGGAGGTAAGCTGAATGTGGAGGAGGGTTTAAGGTGTTTGGCTGACAAGTGGTTACATTTGTTTTGCCACCGATGTCAAATTCGTTTTTTAATTTTGTGCCGACTGTTTTGTGGCATGTTTTTCTTTTTTGCAGCCGACAGCTTCTCAAAAACTGTGAGCAATCTCAAACACACAAGTCTGCATCATGTTGAAGGTAGGTGAAGAAAATAAAGATCCGCTTGATGCATTTCTCCAATTTATTTCATATCAGTGAAGCTCAAAGAAAGAAAATGACAGATTTCCAATGCAGGGCTTTTCTAGAGCTTTTTTTTGGAACTTAGCATTCAGTTGACAACTTGTCAATTGCAACAGGCCTGCTGGGCATGAAGATATAATATCCTACCCACTGTAGGCAGATCCTAGTTGGCTGATTGTGTCTAGGTCTACTTTGTCCAGGTGCATCTGCTGCACGGCACTCCACACCTTCTGCTGGTCTACTGGGTCTGTGATACCAATCTGACAAATGAGGAGAAGAAGAAAAAATAAAACAGTGCGTTTCTTTAAAACTTTTTTTTAATGTGTTCATGTACTTTTTAAGTCTGGGGTTTACCTAAGCAGTTTAAAAGACTGCTATGCTATTAGTTTGATCTTAACAGTGATGACAGCAGCTGCTGTCTTTTTCTGGGTCACCCCCAAGCCTGCCTGTAAGCAGCAGAGCTGACAGACACATAGATGTTACAGTCATCCTCTACCTTCTCAAAGTCCTCCTTCTCCATGGTCAACAGGTAGCTCCAGGTGATGTCATTTTCCTGCACTCGTGTGTATGTGAAGTCAGAAACAGAACAGAATTTACCAAATCAAAACTTCTACAGATGTTCCTGTAACAGATGTACAGAGCTTTTCTGCATACAGTAACAACAAGCTACCTGCACCCATCAAGCCCAGTCCTCATATTTCAGATAAGGCTGAAAACTTCAGCTGACCCTTAGTTTAATTCGAACCATACCAAACCATTTGGAAGTAAAATATGTAAACTGCACACCTCAGGACACATTCCCAAGCATGTCAAAGTCAATCTATCAATGATGTAGTTGCACAAAAGTCATTTTGGGATCACAGTATATCACCCATTGCTCTAATAAAACATTATATTACGTGTAATGGCATGCCGTCTCTGCTTTCCATTTTGGCATCAGTAAGATAAAGGAACAGAAATCTTTCATTACAAGAATGGTGTTTTTGAATGCATAAAACCGAAGATACATTGAACTCTTATCTTGGTGTGCAGGTAAGTACTTACAGTCATGATGTCCGTGAGGTAGCCCAGATCAAGGCCATGTAGGAGAAGTTCAAGATCATCAAGCTTGGTTGCACTGAGTAGGACAGAAAGGACATAACAGCTTTTAAAAATGATCATATTGATGTAAGTGTCAAAAACCTGCGACTATTGTTGCATCAAAAAAACAAAACAAAAAACAAACAGTACTGCATCAAAATATGCTAATTCAACTGAGTTATCTAACAATTAAAAGGGAGGCCATCCTTTGTGTGCAGGTTTATAGCCAAAAGTATGTAAAAGTCTTATGCAGTGTGGGGCCTTTGAACAAAGCTCATCATAAGCTTAAATGACTTCAAATAAAGAGGAAATTGCGTAAGGCATTGAACATATCAAAGTTAAAGGCCTACAGAAAGCTGACACTACACCCAATACATAATGATAATACATACACAGAGGAACAATAATGATCATTGGACTCTACACCAAAACATTTCATAAACGCATGAAATTTGCGATTTTGAATTTGCCGCTTGGAAATCCTTCCTGGAATTCCAGACTGGGGGCGGGGCTTCCGTGTGACGTCACAGGTGCCATGGGTTTTCCTGGCTGCCACTATTAGTATGCTTGTTGAGTGGTGAAGGCAATAAAACGTTGGGTTCAGTGCAGTTTTTATTGCGAGTAGATGTACGAAGTGCTGTGGGTGCGTGTGTTGCCCTCAGCAGCAGCAGCTCACACCACCGGGGACAGAGGAAGCAGAGAGACCCGCGGTCTTGTGTCTGTGTCTCCTCCTCCCGCCGTGTTCAGCTCCCTGCGGTGCGGACGCTCAGGGGGAATCCACCTGGCGGAGAGCGGACACACCGCGGGATGGTTGCCCTGAAATCAGCCGTGTGTCCACGTCGGGGCTCTTGATGATCGCTCTGCCGAGATTTCCACTCTCCACCTGGCGGAGAGTGTGTCCGCTCTCCGCCAGGTGGATTCCCCCTGAGTGTCCGCACCGCAGGGAGCTGAACACGGCGGGATGGCTCCGGCTGATTTCACCAGAGAGGAGGCAGGCGGACAGGGAGGCACAGACACAAGACGCGGGTCTCTCTGCTTCCTCTGTCCCCGGTGGTGTGAGCTGCTGCTGCTGAGGGCAACACACGCACTTCGTACATCTACTCGCAATAAAAATTGCACTGAACCCAACGTTTTATATTTCCAAGCGACGTCCCGCGGCACACATCGAAATTTGCCGTGAAGAAGCTGTCCAGGTCTGGCAAACTGCTGGCTTCGCTACTAGAACTACTGGGGGTTGTTCCAGCAGCTGGCACTCGCGACGTCACGCACCTGTCGTTCCAGTTTGCCAAATTCAAATCAAATGTGGTGATAGTTATTGGGCCTAATCAGGACTATCCAGGGGCCTAAAAATATTTTAAAATCATAAAAAAATTCCATGGTATATAAGGAAACGATCTGCTATTTCAGTTTTCTGCAAAAAAAAAAAAAAAAAAATCACCTTTCTGTAGGCCTTTAAATGCTACTCATTACATTTTCTCTGATGTAACAAAAAAGTTCTTAATTCAAAACAGATTATTGGTCGAGAGGGATAATTCATAGCAAGTGTTAAAAAAATCCTTGGTGGATCAATAGAAATGTTGAAAGTAAGCCAACATTGGATAAATTATTAATTAGTGATTAAAATGCCATTATTTGGGCAACATTTAAATGTACTGCATTATTATCAGTCAGTGAGGCTATTTAATGATCAAATGTTGGGTAAACATTAATTATTAGCTTTAAATTGTGTGACTATGTCAGACATCAACTTTCAGTATCCTACCTAACAAAATGTTTCAGTTTGATTTTCTTGCCTGGGATATCATCAAGACAGGAATCAGTTAAAGTCTAAGGTATTATTCAGACGATTTATTCCACGAGTTTAGTTTAAGTCACCACAGTGATCTCGCCAGGTTAAAAGAGCCATCTTTGTGACATTGAAAACTGACTTTCAGCTTACTAAATCACTTATTCCATTTCATATCAAACCCCTCTGATCTAGAAAGCATGCAACATGAGTAATGTGATTTTTAACATCTTTGTGGCTAACGTGATTGAAAAGCTGAAGCTAAAATAGTCACGGGCACTGATTCCTGGTGCCACATGTCGCTAAATACAATTTTTCTGTCTCATGTTAATTGCCCAATGGTGTCTGAATGGACTAAACATTCATCAAAGAGGTTTATTATTGTTTATGTCTGGTTGGACAATGGATTGACAACACCTGCCACACGAGCATCAGCACACTGAAAACCCAACAGGGGGTGAAAGGCAAACAGGCTGCAGTGAATAGTGAAATATTAAACTGACAACAAAGAAGATTTGTGGAAAGTGACATTCTATGAATACAAAGACCAACACATAGATGATACTTTACTATGAACTAGGGGTGGCACGGATCACAAAACTCACGGTTCGGTGTGTATCACGGTTTGAGGTCTACGGTTTAGTACGATTTTTTTTTTTTTTTTTCAACTTTTTTTAACTTTTAGCCCCATAATACACACCATTACACCAGTGGAACACTGTAATAATCGCTGAAAAGATTTTACTACCAGAAAGCTAGTATTTTGAGAGCGAAAGAGGGAAGACAATGGATGATTTCAACATGTTTTACATTTATGACTCAAAAAAAGTGTCAGGAATGTTTGCTCCCATCTGGTGGCATCTACAGGACAACCACAATAAAAATTGGGGAAAAAGTGACATCCCGTGGCTCCAGCACCTTCAACATGTTTCTAAAGCCTTCAGCCTCCACCACGTTATAGGGCTGCATGTCCTTCGCAATGAATAAACCAATGGCTTTGGAAATTGATTTTGCTTTTGCGGTGTCCTCAGCCAGAGGCTGTTTAAATGCAGCGCTGAGTGTAAAGGGCTTTTTGGCAGGCTCTCCTCTCCTCCCCTCCACTGACACACTTGGGTGATGTCTGCGCAAATGGCCGGACATATTTGAAGTGTTTCCACTAGCGTATGCAAGACGGGTTTTGCAATGCTTGCATGTCGTAATCGTTCGATCCACGCTTTTGTTGCCAGCATCAGCCCGCCTTCACTACTTCCACTTGCCGCGTTTGTGCAGGCCGCCACACCGCTTTGCTTTCGCTTCTTTGACGCGAATTGAAACCACGTGCTAACATACGGGCTATAATGCGAACGTCGAACATCTGGACACACAAAAAAAATTAAAAATTAAAAAAATTAAACCATGGACCCCGTACGGTTTGTACACGCCCCGCCCCGTGAGAAGCAAACCGTACGGTTTGGAGCGTCCACCAAAACCGTACCATGCCTACTATGAACTGCTGATCATCTGTATAATCTTCATGCAGATTACATTCCATTAGATCAGGGTAAATATCTGGCTGAACTGCTGCGATTTAAACTTCACTTTAGATTAATTTGCGCATTAGAAACCTGTCTCTGCTCATTTTACCTTTCCTTAGAGAAAGCAGATTCGGAGTTAGTCTTAAAGAACTTGGACAGGGTCTCCTCCATGGAACCGACGGCCTGAACAGCAGACATGTTGGATGAGGAGGACAAGATCCTGGTGATCTGTGGACAGAGATATACATCAAAACATAATTTGATTTAATAGTTGTTTAAAGATGGAAGTGGGAAATGATTTCTCCAGAACATTTAAGCAAAACTCATATGTCAAGTAAAATAAGTATAACAAGTAAATAAATACATTTTGGCAACTTTGATGATGATATCTAAATGCGTCACAGAAATACTGGAGGTACCTGTGTGTGTCTGAAGGTCTCAGACAGATCAACAGGGCTCTTGCCAGTCTTTGTCCTTATGTTTTTGTCTGCTCCCAGTTGGAGGAGCTTCAACACAGCTTCCTCTCTACCATACTGGGATGCTATAGACAAAGCCTGGCAGAATATATCAGCATCGGTTATATAGACAGAGTATATTTCTCATGAGACAATTTTCTCTGTATGGTGCCCTGTGAGGTACAGTGCAAGATGCACAACACCACAGAGATAATTCACTAGAATTTAAAAAAAAAAAAAAAAAAAAAAAAAGGAAAAAAAAAATAGTGACATACAGTGTATCCATTGCTGTCCTGGTAGTTGATTTCTGCACTGTGGGACACAAGCAGGTTGATTATCTTACTGTGGCCCTCCCTGGCTGCCAACATCAAGCACGTCATTTGAGACCTAAGAACAGCCGACAAGAGAGAAAGAGATTACAAGAGAAGGAAAATAGGTTTGAGGGCAGACAATTAAGGCAAAGGTAATGACCAAAGGAAAGGTGAAAACCTGATTTGAGAAGTTGAGAAGAGTGAGAGGTGAAGAGACATAGGTTCCCAAAAAACAAACAAACAAAAAAAATGTAAACAAAAATTTGTGAAACCCAGAGATGAATGATCAATGAAAACATTGAGGGAAGTGATAACATAGGAGGGCAGAGACACCACCAGAGGGCAGCAGACACCACATTGTTGGTTAGAATTATTTTTCCTGGCTCCACAAAAAAACACAAATCTGCATTTCTTGTTATTACTACATAAGAAAAAAACAAATAACAGAATAGGGAAGAAGATGCATTTGTATTTGTAAGCAGTTGGATAGAAAAGTTTAAATGAAATCTAGTGATCAAAAAGCTATGTGCAGGGTTATTAATCAACATTCAAGTTAAGATTTCACAAGACAATATGTACAATATCCTATACCATTTCTCAACAATGTGTACAGAGGTGATGGTGTTCTTGAAATTAGATGTCCAAGTGTTCTGTAATGCCCACCACAGGGTACTATAGGCATGCTAGGGTACAGTCATAGGAAGTCCAGATAAAAAAATATTTATTTATTCTCATTTATATTACAACACAAAACTGTGGAGCAAGATGACAGATGGAGTCCCTCAAACACGTCATGATCTCTTTTTATTTATTTATTTTATTAATATATCAGGCATTAAGTTGACTAGAGAAGCAGATAAACAGTCTGATAGAAAAAAAAACAGGACTACGGCAAAAATAAAATAAAATTGTTATGAAGCCAACTCTTTATCATGATTTAAACTTAAAAGACATACAGTATTTCCACTGCAGATTTGATGCGCTGACAAGCTTTTGAGTGATTTGATACCAACAGACTTGACATGTTCTAAAAAGGGTTGTTGTTTGTTCTCATCTCACTTTGTTTGGGATGTTTTAAGGAGCAACGCTGGGCATTATCTATGCAGACACCAGCCAATATACTGCAATATATAGTCCTTTATAGTAATTTCCCAATCCATACATTCTTTATTCCTCTCCTCATGTCACAGTCCCCTCCACTTGCAAAGCAAACTGCAGAGATAAAAGGCTTGAGAATAGATAACTTTAAAGTAAAACACAATGGAGCTGTCATTTCAAACCAACATCAACCAAATATGACATGTAGTACAGCTGCATCATCATCTGTCCCTTATTTAGCTAAAACCTTGTGCTGCATTCTATTATACTATATATATATATATATATATATATATATCTACTATTTTTTTGAAGAGGAGCATATATCAATATACTGGAAACACAGATCCCTTTTACACATTGTGATTAAACTGTCTCTTCTGTCCTCAACATGACTTATTAGTTAAGACTAGGGCTGCATTATAAATCAAAAGGATATCATTCTGATATTAACATGTGCAATATGAACTTTGTAAAAGATTGCTTGGTGTGCCATAAATGATAAGGGACTGACCTTTTGACGACAAGGATGGAGGAGATGAGGAGGCACAAATTAAAGGAAGAAATAAACCTGTCGTGACGTATTCAAACCAGTGTCTCCTCTGCTCTCAGCCTGAGCCAGACAACACACCCAGGCGCACTAAAGAACTCAGACGTTCAAATTAAAATTTGACAATAATGCACCTTCACACGGGGTTGTGTGAACATATAAATCAGACTATATCTTATTTTATTTTGTTGGACGAACAACAATGCTGCTCCAATCCTTGTTCAGAGAGCAGGATAAGAAAAGGAGAGTTTTAAAGTTGAGTTTGCAAACAGTCCCTGAAATACTACAGCTTAGTCTGTCTTAAAGCAAAAGATCTTTTGGTCTTTTGTTATTCTTCATTAAATGTTTTGTAACTAGTGGCCAAACATAAGCAGCATAAGCCCTTGTGGCATTTTCATCGATAAAAGAAAAAATGTGTGAGAATCTGTGTGTCTGTGTGTGTCTCGTGTGAGTGAGAGACCAGAGAGTTACAGATAAAACTGCGAGAGTCCTCATCTACCTGCGTCTGTCCGGTAAGTGACTTGTAGTCGTCCTACTAAAAAGAGTCCTCTTACTTACAAGTTATGTCATGTACCGCTGTTTCTGTGGGGATAACTAGTTTGGTGACAAGACCACAAACTCCCAACATGATAAAAAAGTGAGGGCAACACCAGCATGATGCATAAACTACACTGTTGACCTGCAGCGGGTCTGCCAGCAGCATGTTGAAAGGCAGTTATCAACTTATCGGTCTTCAGGAGAGACTGAAATGACAATAAAAATTAAATGTATCCAAACAGTGTAAGAAAATAGCTACCAATTCAATCATTTAAAAGGGGAAGTTCTTTTTTTTTTTTTTTTTTTTTTAATTAAACCTGGAACATATTTATCTACTCACCGATAACAGTTTGGTTAAAGTCAGCGTCCTTCGGACGCTATTTAGATCACTTAAGATCTATCCATATAACGGGAGAGAAAGGGGCATTGACAATACAGCCTCTAAATAAGACATTATCTGTCTAGTGGGATAACTTCTTCAACGTGCGCCGCTGCAGCACACCTCATTCACTCCAGTAAGGACGTCCATCGTACTCAAAGTTGTCATCCATGTCGTCAAAATCTGATAAATATCCTGCCATGATGCACAAAACTAGCAGTAGCAAACCCGGTGAAGTTAGCCAACTGTCACAGAGCACGGAGTAAATAAGCTGTTGCAGCAAGGCAAGGCAAGGCAATTTTATTTATAGAGCACAATTCATACACAGGGCAATTCAAAGTGCTTTACAGCTACATAAAATCACAAGAAGGCAATAAAACCATTAAAAAGGAATAAAAAAATAAAAGAAATTAAAAAAGAAAGAAATTTAAAACCCATTAAAATAATCATTAATTCATTAAAAAGTGAAGAGTGCAGATAAAATACTTTCAGGTGTCATATGCACAGCTAAATAGAACTGTTTTCAGCCTGGATTATCTGTCTTTATTTCACCAATACTTTAAGCCAAATAAATGAATGAACGCCTACTATTGCACTGTTAGTTCATAGGTGCTGTGTTGTTGTTATCCTTGTTTATTGGGGGGCTTATGGGGGCTTTCTACACATGCGTCTAGTGGGATGACTTTGACGCGCACTAATGCCTTATTTAGAGGTTGTATTGTCAATGCCCCGTTCTCTCCCGTTATATGGATATAGCCTATGTGGATCTCGAGTGATCTAAATAACGTCCGAAGGAGGCCGACTTTCACCCAACTGTGTTTTTAAAAAAAATAAATAAATTAAAAAAAAATTAAAAAAAATAAATAAATAAATAAAAATCGGTGAGTAGATGAATGTATTTTATGCCAGAAATAAGGTCCAGGTTAAAAAAAAAACTTCTCCTTTAAATCACACCTATTTAGAAAAGGAAGTTAAAGTGAATCTGACTTGCAAAAATGACACGGATGAAAAAAAGTGACTGATGTGTCAACCAAAAATAACTTCAGTCAACATGCAGTTCTGCAAATTAATATACATTTAATCTTAAAGGGGAACTCCGGGGTTTTTGAAGCGCATTTCCATTGCTGGAGGTTGTCAAATACTGATAGTAGGACACAGAGAGGTGCAAATCGGCGCTCCCTGTGTGGAGATCGCGCTGTTCGCTCAGCCTGTCATGCGAGGCTAATACGTGGTGGCTAAGGGGCAACTGCTAACCCTTCCACGTAAAACAACTTGCACACTGCAGAAACGTCACACCACTTTATAAACCATCCGACAATAAAGTCACAAGCCTTACCATCAAAACCATATGCATGGTTCTCACATTACTGGCATGGGGACGTTACAAAACAACTTTATAAACAGCATGTAACTCACCGGTTAGTTGTGGGCTCGCGCATGTGAAAGCCCAAAAGAGTCGATGGATGATAATCCCATATACAAAACAATTATCTTCTCTAGAAAAACTGTGTTCAAGTATTTAAAACATTAAAACAATATTACTGGGCATGTATTTTTTTTATTGTATTTGTCATTTCCTCTTGTGTCATCTGTTGGGGCAGCAGCATCAGAACCAGGGACCTAAAAAGACTCAACAACCTTATAAGGAAGGCTGGTTCTGTTCTGGGGACGTCTGTGAAACCTCTGGAGACAATAATGCAAAGAAGGATTCTGCATAAAATCAAGAGAATTATGGACAACCCTGAACATCCTCTCCATGAGACTGTTATCGGAAAACAGAGTCTCTTCAGTCAAAGGCTTCTTCAGTTTGGATGCAAAACGGACCGCTACAGGAAATCTTTCCTGCCCACAGCCATCAGCATCTATAATAACTCCTTGATTTAATTGAGTTACATCAACATTTAATTTTCCTCTGGGATAAATAAAGTATTTTTGAATTGAATTGAATTTACTTTAAACCTTTCTGGCATTTCGTCACTCCTATATTACCTATTATTTGCACATGTGCGAAAAGGTGGGAAAGTTTGGGGCAATTCATCACTTCACTTCATGCTTTTACAGGGTGTGTGTTGTGTGCGCGAAAAGGTGTGCGAGTGCAAGAGAGGAAACTGGCAAGATGATTAGAGGAAACATTTATGAGGGCAATTCAAATGTACACCAACAGAGCACACTGACAAGTCCAATTCTTGGACAAACACTACATGACATTTTGCTGCAAATAAATATTTATTTATTTCTTTATTTTTTTAAATGTCCCTCAACTTTGAAGTTATGATTTAGCCACATCCAATTCTGATTGTATAATACATTATAGACTATATATATATACACACACAAATCAAATTATTTTCTAAGATGATCCCTGAATGAGTCTATCAAACCAAAACTGGTATGGTGTTCGTGTTATGGAAAAAAAGACCAATCCCAATTTCTCCCTGTGACTCTAAAACTTGGCCTTAAATACAGTGTCTCACAAAAATGTTCATCCTCCTTGGTAATTTTCCTATTTTACAACATTTCAACAGCCTTGAAGATGCAAAATATTTGTTATGGCGAAGCAAATTATTGCCCATTCCTCAAAGCAAAACTATTTCAAAAACTTCACGTTGGAGGGGTTCCGGTTGACTTAAAGCAATTTTTTAGGTCATGCCACAAGTTCTAAACTGGATTAAGGTCTGGGCTTTTAATAGACCACTCCAACACATTTAAAGGTCTACTCTTAAACCACTCAAGTGTAGTTTTAGCTGTATGCTTAAGCCTGATTCTTACTCGGCGCAACCCCATTCTTACTAGCTGGTCGCAAATGGCGCAAACGGTCACGTGACCCAAAATTCCGCCACGCCCCCCGTCGCAAGCTAAAAAATCCTTGCGCGTCGCAAGGGCGCGCACACAACTTTTTTTCTGACTTCGCGCGAGCTCAACCGGAAACAGCTGACCAAGAGAAAGGAAACATGAACACTGCAGAGACCGCGGTGACCGAGAGGGTGCGTCTCTACAAACATCTGTACGACACGTCTATGAAGTTACACTGGGACAACGTTTGACAAAGTTCGTCTTGTTGCAAAGGACGAACATTCCACCTTCTCTTCTGTTTTTGCCGCAGCCGCTTAGCTCTGAGATATATATACAGTTCTACACCCAGAGTAAATTCATTCCGCATCCGCATCAGATGTGCCAGCCTCTGCTGACGTGACACCACAGGTGGCATTGTGTATGCTTTCTTCGTATGCTTTTCTTCGTCCGGTTCTTCAGCTTGTTTCCTCAACAGTGACGCCCGCTGGTCTGGAGAGAACTGCAAATGTGACGCATACTCGGCGCAAACTGCGAACTGTGAAGGGGCTGGCGCTTTCGATGACGTCATTAATGGTTCTCGAGCCAGAACAGTTAATCGGTTGCGCTGAGTAAGAATCAGGCTTTAGGGTCATTGTTATGTTGGATGATGACCCACCATGCCAGTTCGCGTTCATTCATTCGTTCATGACAACATGCCAGAAGACCCCCCTCATGGACCACCCCATCAAAGTGCCATCATGATGAGGCAACAACTGATTGCACGGCTTTAGTTGCAGTCATCGAGCGCCTGGCCATGGCGAGACGTTTTTTTTTTTTTTTTTTAAGCCATTTTCATATCAAACCGTTTCTTCCTTATTTCGGGTGACATTACGAACTACAGGTGACACGGAATTAACAGCACTTGTGATAACTTCCCATTTCTTCGCTTTTGCAGGTCCCGTAATTCCACTGCTGACACTGCTAAAAATGAGATTTTCCTTTTTGGATCATTGAAAGCAGAACTTCAATCTCAGAGCCCTTAAAGTTGTTCTTTTTGAGCTTTGATGCCATCTTCATGACTCAACACTTACTAGCACAGGAGATAAGAAGCACAGCCTTAAATGGTATTATTTTGAGCGTTATTTTTATACTATCCTCGTGCACTTAAATACGCACTGGTGGCATTGATCATTTACGCAGGTCGTTTACACACTTTTTCCGAAGTTAAGAGCGTTTGTTGAATCTGACGTGTCGTGTTCGTACGAAAAAAGTGAGAGAAATTTAGAATAAAAATACGAAAATGCTCTTTTATGAAGCCCAATGTGTTTTCCTTGATGAACAAGTTAAAATTAATTTTCATCTGACCAAAGGACCTTCTGTCATGTTTGGGAAGTCTCCCACATGTCTTTTGGTGAAAGGGCTTTCTTACTTCTTTTTTTGGGTGACGAATTGCATTTTTTTTTTTTTTAGTTTTTTCTGGAAAAACCTGTGGAAAGACTCATGGTCTGTGAGTTTTGGTTAACGGTCACTCGAGGCAGGTTTGTTGTGGGTTCATTTACTTTCCATTTTCTGATCATGGATTGTTTTTTTTAAAAAAAAAGCAACGACCGTGGTGGTAAATACTTTAGTAAGCCTGCAGACACATTTCAACACACTGGGGCAAGACTCCAATAAGACATTCACATCACTAATCTTAACACAAGTAAAGATATTTGTACCTTAATAGTTTTTTGTTTTTTTTTACTGTTAACAAAACATAAAATTTCTCTGGTATGTAACAAAACCCAGTATATGAACCAACCATAAATGTCAATTAGAGTTGTACCTTTTGTGCTATGTCACTTCATGTTGAGGTGAACTGTTATTGTTACGTCTGATTCCATTGGCAGTACAAAGGCCGATTATTGTAGAAACAAATTATCTTGGACACAAAGTAACCCGAGAGGTCATGTATGTCAAATAGGTGTGAATCTGTTTTTCACAGAGGGTTTCAAACATTTAGCAATTAAAGGTGCAACTTCCTTTAACAAATTCCAAGAAATCTGAAGTTAATGTTCTATCTGAACTCAAACAGACGTACAACGGCTCTGACGTGCATGACAAACATTTTTATTAACATCCCTCTAAGCCCAACAATTACACACCAACTAATTGACCCCAGAGCACGAGATAGGTGGTGTCATATTTCTTGTTACATGTCCAATGCTATTGTATCTTCCCAAGGATGGTTTTGCTGTGGGACGGTCCCTCACATACCGTTTCTGTGCCGTGCGTCCTTCAGTGAGTGAGTTTTGTCTAGTTACCAAACAGCGGGCTGATCGATAAGCTGACAGTTCAGTGTAAATATTATTCATCCAATCAGGACATCATGAGCAACAACTTCCTGAAATATCTGAGTCACTGTACCTGGGCAAACAATTAATTTCAAACAGATCCAACCATACGAATCTTATGTGAATTTCGTAATAATTACGTGTACACTAGGAATTTAACAAAAAAATAAAAAAAATCATGCCAACATTTAGGATAAGAGAGTCATTATACATATGCAGCATGTCATCTGATTTCATGCTAAACATATTTCTGGCTGGTGTCATGGAACCTGTCGATGCTAATCCGCTCAAAATGGCTAATAGCCGACTCAATTTGGCAGATCAAACGATCGTAATACTGTATATAATGTCCGCAAGCACCACATATCAAGATAAAAACAGGCTCCCTCCATCACTTTCCCCAACTCTGTGTAGGACATGAAACTGTTTCAATGTGTCACCTTTCAGCATGATAATGACCCCAAAAAACTGGCAAGCAGCGATAAAGCAGCTTTGTTTAAAGGCCTTGACCAAAATATTCATGTACAGACGTAAGATTCAATCTAAAAAAAAAAAAAAAAAAAACCAACTTGACACGAGCTACTCAGAAAAATGGGATAAACTGTCCAAAATCTATTGTATATGCAGCATGGAGATGGAATTTTAGTTTCCTTAACCAGCCACGTACGGTCAACACAGACCATTGCAGTGAAGACGGAAAGAAGAAGAAGAAGAAAAAAAAAACTAAAGAAAAAACACATGGAGCCAATGGACCCCACATCGTGTGCCTACATTTCTCAGCTTTGAGAAATGACAGAGAATTCTTGTTTACACTAAAGCGGAGGGACGAGCAGCCGGTGTTAATCAACAGTTTGATATTCAGACGTAAGAGGGACTGGGGGGGGGGGTTATCCTGTGCACCCACATGAACCTCACATTCTGCTTTTCCTTTGGAGGCTGTTGGCCCCTCTCCTCACCTCATCCGCTCCTCTGCATACTTCTGTCTTTTGTTATGTTGCTTTAAATATTTTGTCTGGGAAGGAACCAATCAATTTCCTAATGCTACAGGGTGTCCGTCATCAGGGGATTTCAGGTGGCGTGAGTCCTGCATGTGATGTGCACAGGCACGCGGTAACAGAGGATTAGAGAAAGCTAAACAACAAAGCTATTGGGGGCTGCATCAACACTTTGATAGAGCAAAAATACACAGATGGTAACGGTAGAAGTGTTTCAAGAATTAAGTGGCTTGAATGAATCTCCTTACTGGGGCAGGAAACCAGATTTCCAATTATTGGCAATGGCTGATGGATTCTTAACTTCCCCAGTCATTTGTATATACATAGATGCATACATATACATAGGTTAAAGGGATAGTTCGCCTCTTTTGACATGAAGCTGTATGACATCCCATATTAGCAATATCATTTATGAACATTTTCTTACCCCCTGCTGCGTCCTGTGAGCCGAGCTCCAGCCTCGTTTTGGCGTTGACGAAGGTAGTCCGGCTAGTTGGGTGGGACTTAAAAAATAAAGCGTTTTGCTTCTCAAAACAATATGCGTTCAAAAGAGTAATATATTTGCATCACAAAATCGTTAGCCAGAAAAAGTCAGACCTCACAATCGCTTGGTGCCATTTCTCTCTACCTTCAATCGCCAAGCAATTGTGAGGCCTGACTTTTTTCTGGAGAATGATTTTGTGATGCTAATGTATTACTCTTTTGAACGCATATTGTTTTGAGAAGAAAGACGCTTTATTTTCAGGACCCTAGCAAATTAGCCGGACTACCTTCGTCAACGCCAAAACGAGGCTGGAACTCGGCTCACAGGACACAGCGGGGGGTAAGAAAATGTTCATAAATGATATTGCTAATATGGGATGTCATACAGCTTCATGTCAAAAGAGGCAAACTATCCCTTTAACTTTGGAAGCTTTGTATTTTCTTTGTTAAAGAAGAAAAAACTAAACAAAATACACCTGTCTCGCTTCCAGTTCAATATGCTTAAGTTTTTTAAGAAATGTCCGAATCAAGAAAAACACAAATACATACTCTGCTTGTTGTTCCAACCACGTTGATATTTATTTTTACTTTGTAGCAGCGTCTGTAGGCATGTTCTGATGTTCTACACCGATGTAAGTGATATAAACTGAAACTAAATAAACTAAATAAAGACAAAGGGGGCTTCAGTGACACTTTGAAACCTCCACTTAATGACATACCTATTTTTTTAATTTTATTATTTTACAGAAATGCAACGTAAAAGAGCATGTTTTCATTAGTGTATAATTGTGTGAATAGAAGAGTAATTAGTTGTAATTGATTGCTGACTACTGGTGGGTAAGCATAGAGTGTTGTGCATGACTCCCCCCTTTTTCTGTTCTATTCTTTTCTTCCAACTACACCTACACAACCAGCTTTGGACCTAAAAATGAGCAAAGCCATACTTCCATCTGAGGGTTGAAATTTTTTTTTTGGAAAATACTCTTGCCCACGCTTTACACTCTGTGTTTGTTTGTCTGTCTGTCTGGTATCCTTCTGTGAATGCAGATGCCAAAACAGGACATTCCAAACAAAACACACAAATATACACACACTGTATGGAGCACAGTGGTGCATAATGCTACCACATGGCAGCTGAACATAAGGAGAACCATCAAAGGAAATTTGATCCAGCAACTCTGTCTTCTTTAGTTCCTCGTTCTAGGGAAGAATTTTTATGACTGTACGAAGTGTGTTGAAAATCCTACAAATATTTGAAACTAAAACACATCTCCATCACCCCCCTCTCTCACCTGTCCACCATGTTGGGATCAGCATTCCTGGACAGCAGAAGCTCTACACAACGGGCAATTTTGTCCTCACTGGCAGATGCGGTGCAACTTGCCATGAGAACAGTCCAATTATCTGTGGACAAGCAAACAACAATTCAAGAACCAATTTTATCTAGGCAAACATTTAGTTGAGCATATATTAAAAATGACGTCAAACGTTAATTAAGCAGAAAACAATTAAAGAGACAATGGGATGACAGCTTCTTTTGGACTGGGAAAACCTCAGACATATTGCTGCTGACAAAAAACACCTGTGTGGAAGTTGAATCACTCACACACACACTCTTTGACGTGGCTGTTTCTTGGAAACTAAACACATCAAATGCACCTGGCAGCTAAAATGCAAGAAAGCTTTAAAAATTTTTCTGGCGTTGAAATTAGACTTTTATGACTGTATCGGTTATTTCCAAGATCAGATTCCATGCGTCACTTGATTGCTTTTATTACATAAATGTAAATAAAACAGCAATTAGTTGATGTAAAAAAGATTACATATTGGCCCTCATTTATCAAGCCGTCGTAGAAAGCATCGTATATATGAGCGGAGAACTCGTCGTACGCAGAGGCTCAAGTGAGATTTACAGAACATGCGTACCACACCAATCCCATCGTAAAACCGAGCGGCTGTTGATAAATCCGGTGGCTGAAATCCATCGTAATGATCCTAACCACGCCTTCTACAAAAGGGGGTTGAGAGGCCGCACCTCTAGAGTTTGCGACATGGATAGACGAAAGGCGGCAAAGAAACGCTGGCGTTGGCGATGTAAATCGCAGACAGGACGAGTTATGTATTTTCCCCTACTGTGATGGTCAATAAAATGTGATAAACTCCAGATTAAATGAAATCTAAAATTAAACGATGTTTTACTTTTTCTCCAATAAGATCAGTAAGAAGTGGTCCGATATGAAATTGGCCTAAAAAAGAAGGTCGCAGCTGGGGGGGGGGGGGGGGGTGTCTGATCCAGGTTTGGATTTGAGTGCCTTGGAGGAGAGGGTGGCTGGCCTGATCGGGGCTACGAAACTTGACACTGATGCGCCCATGCTAGAGCTCGAGAATGGTAAGAATGACTGCACACCCAAGACGTTTAAATAACACAGTTGCTTTAATATTCAACACAAATGAGGTTCCTAATCAAACTAATAGTTTTCATTCACAGATGAATCCGAAGTGGCATCCGGGCAACCTGACCCGCGCAACGAATACGCGGCCCCGCCAACATCCGAAGCCTCTGCCTCTGCCCCCCGGTCTGCCTCGTCACACCGGCCAGCCGTGTTGACCACAGAGGTCCTGGAAAGACAAACAGAGATCGTGAAGTGGATGATGGCTTTGACACACACCATGCAATCTATCGACAGTACATTGAAAGACATAAATGAAACACTGAAGTCACAGAATAAATGCTGAAAGAAATCCTTGTTCTCCTTTCTTTTTTCCTTGAATAACAGAATGCTTACCAAAAGTCAGAATAGCTGAATACGTCCCTCTCTCCTCCTGAGCGCTCTTGGCTGTGCAGGCAGGTGGAAGGGATCTCTGGGTGCGGGGTCCTCTGGATGTACACCTGGAAATGGCACTCCATTCTTTTGGGCAATGTTATGGAGATCCCCGCATGCAATAATAATATTGCATACCTTTTCGGGCGTATAGGGTTCCCCCCGCAGCCGAGAGACAGATCCAGCTTTAGGAGCCCTATACACCTCTCCACAGTGGCACGCGTGCGCGTATGCGCAGTGTTAAAGCGTCTCTCCTGTTCGGTGTGAGGGTGCGCGGTTGAATAATGAGCCATCACTCTTCCAATTACAGAGTTGTACTTGTTTAATTTAATTTGCGTTTATGTTTATATTTATGTTGAAGTCAAATAAAACATGGGCCTTCTTTGAAGTGATAAGTCTGTAATTTTAACCTAGGGATTTGTTGCGACTCCTGAGCACGCACTAGTGACGCTGCTGTGTTGCAGTCACAGCAAGTCAAAATGGAAAAGTGCGTACACCGGCCTCAGACCTGTCGTGGCGATTTCATCTTTCCTGCGTTCACGATGGATTTGATAAATGCCAACCTTTGCGCAGAAAAGAACATACACACGACCTACGCACGTTTTTGTCTTACGCAAGTTTGATAAATGAGGGCCATTATATGCAGACCAGACAAACCGCGTAAATCATCCACAAAACATTGCGCAGGCACACCAATGTGGGTGATAAGAAGATGATTGAGGTTTAGGAGTTCTGTCAATAGTTTACATGTTGGCGTTTATAGGTGCATTTTAAATGTTTAGCTTTTTGACTTGGTTAATTACTTTGTCACCAAGATTTACAGCTAAGCCATCACACTTTTACACCTTTTCTAAGGTGAAAGGGTGTCTGATTGCAAAGTTTTTCTCTGGCTCGTTATTGCCAATATCTAAGATATTGCTTGGTATAAACCCTGGTTCATGGTGTCATTGGCAACTAGATCATTGATGAGACTTATTCTTATTTAAAAACTCAAGTTGTGTAAAGTGTTATGCTTGAGGAAGTTATAAAGAAAATTTTGAACAGAACCAAGTGATGGAGAAGGACAGCTTCATATCTGGCATCAGGAAGTGTGGCTGTCTTTATACAACTGTAGCCAAAGAGTTGTCTCCTTATCGTTTCCTTGGTATGAGCAGCAACGCGCTCAATTCCTGTTTAGTTCCAGCAATAATTCAGTCCAGTTTGAGTCCATCACGGTTTGCATCAAAATGTTTCTGAATAAATGTGTATACATATGTGTGCACACACACTTACAGGGGCCTCTACATCTGTACGTAGATTTCTGAGTCTTTGTGGCTGTGGATGTTTGGCTAAATATCTGTGTGTGAATGTGTGTGTTTACATTATGTGTGTGTGGGTGTAAACCAAACTGCCTGGTTTGCGTCTAAGGAGGACTGGAGTAAATAAATCTGAGGTCTCAGAATTGGTGAGAGAGCAGGACAGCAGCATGGTGACCGTTATCAATCACTGGCGCATTCCTCCTCTCAGCTTCGCTGCTTGGACAAACACCATCAGGACGTGACCACACGTCATCCTCCCGTTTAATTGTTTCCTTCACCTGCCTCAAGCATCAGATGTTGAGCCCATGCTAAATCAGTCACACACACAGTTTAACTCGGCATTCTGGACTGAAATCTAATTAACATCAGATATCAAGAGCATGACTAGTGCTTAGGCTTAAATCTAGGTCCGGTGACTTTGAGCGGACATGTGAAGGTTTTCTTTGGACACTTCAGAACCAGACTGATAGTTTCCTTAAACTTTCCTTCATTTTTTTGCACATGCTCACAAGCCAGTGACATGTGGTACAAATTCATGCCAAAATTTTATTGTAAATCCCCAGACTGAACATTGCTTATATACCTGAGGCAATCGCTGCAATTCACCAAATACCAAGTTTTTGTGTGCGTTTGTGTATAAAACAAGGAAAATCTTTTAACCAGACTGACCTAAATACAACAGATGCCTTCAATTTTTATTGCTTTGGGATGAGGGTGCAGTCAGCATAAACCAAGAACACAAAGGATCAGCAGAGTGTTTCTCCAAAAGGTCCTCTTTGGCGTCATCACCATAAAGTAATGTCAGATGAAGAGTACTGAAGCATATGTCTAATCGGTTCCCTGGTGCTTGGCTGGAGCAGGTGAAGAAATTGAAAAAATGTGCCAAAGGGAGAAATAGCTGGACACCAATGCAAGAGGGACCAAGAGGGTTACATGTGGCTGTCTGGTATTCAGAACTGAAGTGTAGCGATGAAATACCATTGCTGAAACAAACCATCTGTCCTAATTGATCTAAATTCTTATTTTAAGTGGTGGGCAAGGGATAAAAGATAAATGAGCCTTTATCAACCATCCATCAATTTAAAGTAATTTGAACACGGTCATTTGAAAAAGAAACTAAATGTTTCCTCTAGGGTTTTCATACCAAGAAAGAATTAGGGGGGGGATAATAAATAAATAAATCTTCTGGTCCTTACCAGGTCTTAAAATAAAGTGAATACTTGAAAGTGAATATTTTAAACAAAAACAGACTAAATGTAGAAGTGTGTGAACAACTGACTACACCCAACTAAGTGACCTTTCACGTCATTACTTAAAGTTATCATTTTCTGTGGACCTTTATCAATCTCACAATGTTGAGAATTTTGGTCCACTCTTCTAAAATATTGCTTCCATGTATTGATGTCTTTGGGCATTCGTTTGTTCTTCGTTAGCGACTGGTATGATCCAACAGCAAGGTGGTTTCTAGTCAGGAATTCATTTATCAATATTCTTGGCTAGTTCTCAGTGTGCACCAGCATCTATTGAAGGAGAAACTATAAAGGGAGGATTAAAGTTTGATTTTTGTGGATCTAGATGCTTAAATAGCTTAAGAGTAATGCATCCAAGTTCAAGAAAAAACAAACAATGGTAACAATAAGTAAACTGAACTATCAGAGCCAGACAAAAATGAAGTTAATACAGTTTAACCTTTAGCTGCAGTAAAACTGAATAGCTGGTGGGTTTCATCTGATAACAAGTGTTACCTTGACTGGAGTAGATAGGAGCATTCATGACCCGCCTGCTGGGAGTGGACTGGCTGGCCGGAAAAGGGCCACTTTAAAAATTATTATTTTGATGTCAGATATTTCTGGCATCAAGTTTAGCTGTAATCAGGACTGCAACACTGCCCTGGCCTTTAACTTACAATTTCCAAGCAACTATAAATTGGTCTCATTAATTGAAACCATTTTCAGTAAACAATAATAATGAAAGCCTTTTTAAGTGCATATAGAAAACAGTTTTTTTTTTGTTATGATGTAAAGAAACATTCTATTCAGGAATCATCACCTGTCTTTGCTTCTCATTAAAAAAAGCTGATTGGCAAACAGATTATTTAAATGAGTACTACAAAATAAAATGCTCAACAACTTCTGTCCATTTACTCACGTAAAGGAAAGGTAACAGGCTTACGCAACCCATCTAAGACCGCCATCAAATCATAGCACTATGCATCATACTTTATTTGCTATAAACCAGTAAATAGAAATGTGCTTAATCATCAGATTTTATGTTGTGGCATTTCAGAAATTAATCTTGTGTTCACTTGACAATTCTATGGAAAAGAAATTAAAACAAATACCGGTAAAAGAATAATGGAATATTATGTCTTTCCGACCAAAACAGAACTGGTTCCATTCCGTCTGACAAAAATCAGCGTTTCTGATAAAAAAAAAAAAATAAACAAGTTCGGAAGCTGGAAGAAAAAACAAAACAAAAAACTATTCCAGCTGGAAATAAATAAAAATAATTAAAGGTTTCAAGTAAGATCGAATGATGATAACATCTGTCGTAACGTCAAAGGCACGCGGTAAGCATTATTTAAAGCACGGACTAGTTTGCAAGAGAACGATGTGGTTCTGAGAATTATTAACAGAATCAGTATCAGAACCAAGGCTAATTTAGTGAAAAGGTTGCTATGTAGAGAGAAGACCAAGTTAAATTATAATGTGTTTTATAACTAAACAAACATTTTGCAAAAATGTAAATGTAGCCATTTGGCTAAAACTAATAGTTCAATACTTGTCCTGTAAGAAAGAAAAATAATCATGTAAACATACTAAAGGAAAACAAACAAACAAACAACAACAACAAAAACAACCTAATACTCAACTTATTTAAAAAAAAAAAGAAATCTGAATTATGGTCAACTATAATGGTCTGACCTTTGCTGAAATTAGCAGAAGCCCCTCTATCGAGTAGCAATTTGGCCAGGTCATAGTTCGCCATATTGACAGCATACATCAGAGGAGTCCATTCAAAGCCGAGCCTGGTTTCCACATCCATACCTGTCCACACCAAAAACAACAAATTAACACTTTTTAAGGTTGTTATACAATTTTTTTTTCTCCAAAAAGTACAGTGTACGCATGCATTTACAATGGTTGTATCAAATGCCATCTCAATGGCATATTTCCACATTCAATGTATAATATCCAAAACCTCAAATGTTAAAACCAATAATTATCCAACAAACAAATATGCAAATAGTAAAATATCTAGGTTCAGCTTATACATGTACACACATTTCCAGGAATATTGGGCAGTTTTTTTTAAAAACGCAGCAAAAACTCAGAACTGACATTTTCAAATTCCTCAAACAAATTGCGACCCTCCCGCCCCCAGGTGGCACTACCTCAAATCACCATGGGCACATGGGCTCTGGAATACTTTGGAAAACCATGGTCACTCATCGCAGTCTACCACTACATCTAGAAATGTAACCTGAAACCCTATCACGACGGCTGGACGTTTTTGAAACACTAACAGCGGGAATATCGTTTGTGAAGCAAAACAACAGAAGGACGGTAAACTATTCACAGTGAATGTAATTGGGACAATGGCTGAGACATCTGGTGGACAGTTTGCATCTCTAAGTTTAGATAACATGCTTGATGATGGGAATATGTTTTGGGAGGATGTTATAAATAACAAAAAGCAAACAAGGCAACGATCAGACAGTGAAGGGGATTCCATAGAATCAACGATAATGGCGAAGAAGAGCAAAGCTGAACTGAGCAACCCATTGAGAGCCCAGGATGAAGTTTGGAAAGTGATTGTAGTTTTTGATCAAAAAGGAGGACCCGATATGCACCCAATTCATATAACCAAAGCAATTGAGAAGGAAATGGGCAAGATTAATCATGCGCGGTTCATGGGAAATGGAAGGATATTGATCTTTGCAAACTCTAAGGAGCAGCAAAATAACACTCAAGAAAACTACACTCAATTCACTTAAGATAACATCACACATTCCTGGTGCAACATCTAAGAGCAGAGGGGTAATATCTGGAATTCCAATTTCGGTAACAATAGAGGAGATTATGGAAAGTTTAAAAGAGTACGGTGTTGTTGAAGATAAACGCATGACAAAAGGCAAAGAGAAAATAGAAAGTATGTCTATTTTGTTATGCTTCAATAAAGAAATACCAACCAGAGTTCAAATGGGCTATATGTCTTATACAGTGCGAGAGTATACTCCCCCTCCATTAAGATGCTTTAAGTGTCAACGATTTGGTCATGTTGCTAATCAATGCCGAGGAAAACCTAGATGTGCTAAGTGTGGAGGAGAGCATGAATATGGTAAATGCGAACAAGATGCTGTATTGAAATGCTGTAATTGTGGAGGCAACCATAGTGCAGCTTATGGAGGTTGTGAGAAACACAGAGGCCAGAGAAGTCCAGAAGTATAAAATCTCCCATAAAGTTTCTTATGCAGAGGCTGCAAAGAAAATTGATATTGTGAAGAAAAATAACCTTGAAGTTCCTCACGATATAATTGAACAAAAGACTGGGAGGTTAAGTGCTAACAACCCAGTAGGAGCAAACCCCAGAGTGAATCCCAGGAGTTATGATGAGAGAATCCAGCAGGCCAATAAGCCTGATGCTCATCAGTCAGAATGCTGCCAATTCAAAAAGAAAATGTCAGAAGAAATGATGTTGGTTAAGAAAAGTGACTTTCTTGCCTTTATTTGCACAGATCTCCCACAGGGAATTGATAAGGTCAAATTAATTGTAGAAACTGCCAATGACTTTTTAGGATTCAGTTCACAAACAAGATACAAGAGATGATGAATAATAAATATGCTGGGCAAAATACTAGTTAAAAGTTTGATGGTACTTCTCATTCTACAATGGAATGCTAGAAGTTTAATTGCGAATGGCCAAGAATTTAAGAGATATGTACATGAATTAGAAAAGAAACCTGAAGTAATATGCATTCAGGAAACATGGCTTAAACCACACCTGGATTTTATACTGAAAGGATACAATAGCATCAGATATGATAGAGAAAAAGGTAGAGGTGGGGGGTGTATGACATTTATTAAATTAGGAGTTCCGTATAGATATACTAAGTCCAAAGATCATGAATGTGTGATTACTGAAATATTTAATGACGTTAGTGGGAATTTTACAATCATTAACTATTACAACCCATGTAAACCATTAACTAGTGAATTATTGAAAAGTATTGTCAAGGAAAACGGCAGAGAGATTTGGTGTGGGGACTTCAATGCTCACAATAGTTTATGGGGCAGTAAACAGACAGATTTGAATGGTGAAGCAGTAGAAGACATGATGAATGACAGAATGTTAGTATGTTTAAATAATGGCCATGGCACTACAATTAATATTTATAAAAATGAAATGTCCTGTATTGATCTTACCTTAGTAAATAGGAAAATTGCTAGTAGATGTGAGTGGGAAATAGATACAAATACAAGCATGGGTAGTGACCACTTCCCAATTATATGCCAAGTTGATGTTGAGATTAAGATTGAACAAGGCTATGTTCCTCAAAGATGGGTTTTTTAAAAAGCAGACTGGGAGAAATATGTAGAAATATGTGAAGGAAGTGGAAATCTATCCATTAATAATGAACAAACAGTTGATGAAATGAATGGAAATGTCAGTGCGTTTATATTTTCTGCTGCTAGTCAAAGTATTCCTATTAATCAAAATCAAAAGAAACAAATTAATGTTCCATGGTGGAACGATAAGTGCTGTAAAGCCATCAAGGATAGGAATAGAGCCTTTAAAATACTACGTAGAACACTTACGATGGACAATCTTATTAGTTATCAAGGGAAGAAGGCTGTAGCTCGGAAAATAATTAAAGAGACTAAGAGGGAATCATGGAGACAATTTCAATTTCAAATTTCAAACAACTTTGAATGAAGTTTGGATGATGATAAAGAAGATGATAGGAAAATATAAACCTCCTCATATCCCTGTTTTAATCAAAGATGGGATTCAAGCCATTTCAGATATTGATAAAGCCAATATGCTGGCTAAAGGTTTTGCAGATATACACAAGGGTAACCATCTTGAGGAACGATATAAAAAACGGAAAGAATGAAAGTAAACCGAAATATCTTATACACCAAAGAATCAAATATGTCTTTTATGGATTCAGAGTTTAATATGACAGAACTTAAAAGGGCATTAAATAATACTGCATACTCTGCTCCAGGGAATGATAACTTATGTTATGTTATGTTCAGGAAATTACCGAACAATATTTTAGAAAAAATACTTCATCTTTTTAACAAAGTACGGAATGAAGGGAAATTACCATTTATATGGAAATGGGCGAGAATCCTTCCATTCCCTAAACCAGGGAAAGACTCAAGTGACCCAGGAAATTATAGACCTATTGCACTCACTTCACATCTTGGCAAACTAATGGAAAAACTTTTAGTAGCACGTCTAAATTATTTCTTAGAATACACCAACCCTCTTAAAGGATATCAAACAGGATTTAGGAAGTGCAAGTCAACAACTGATGCTTTGGTAAAAATATGCAATGAAATTGAAAAGTCATTAGTAATGAAAGAAGTGATGGTTGCAGTGTTTCTGGATATTGAGAAAGCTTATGATACTATGTGGAGAGAAGGTCTTTTGATCAAGCTAGATAAATTAGGAATTCATGGGAAAATGTATAACTATATACTTAACTTCCTTTCTCAACGGTCCATATGGATCAAAGTAGGTGATACACTATCCGATGAATTTATTGTAGAAAATGGTATTCCTAAAGGAAGTGTTATTAGTCCAATCTTGTTCAATATAATGATAAATGACATATACGAGAAACTGGGAGAAAATAATGAAGGTTTATTATATGCAGATGATGCTGTCATCTGGAGAAGAGGGCGCAACATCACATATGTTAATGGCAAGATGCAAAAGGATATTAATATACTTGAGCAATGGGGAGTGGATTGGGGTTTTAAATTTTCTGTACAAAAATCACAGGTTGTGTATTTTGCCAGGAAGAAAGTTCATGAAACCCACAAACTTATGCTATATAATCAGCAACTTGAGAGAAGGGAAAAATTTAAGTATCTGGGAATGTGGTTGGACTCCAAACTCACATGGAAATATCATATCGAATATATTGAAACCAAATGTAAAAAGGTAATTAATCTTATGAGGATGGTCACTGGACATAACTGGGGAACTGACAGGCAATCTTTGACTGACATATATATAGCACTGATCAGATCAAATATTGAGTATGGCTGTCTAATATATAGCTCAGCATGTAAGTCTTCCCTTAAGAAAATTGAAAGAATGCAATTTAGGGCTCTAAGGATTGCCCTAGGTGCCTATTCAACAACTCCTACAAGTGCTTTATTAGTAGAAGCCAAGGAACCTCCTATTAAGTTCAGATATGATAAATTGTCATTAACCTACTGGGTCAGGCTGAAGGGAAGTTCTAACAACCCATCTCTCTCTGTATTTAATGATTGTTGGGAATATTCTAAAAAGTCCAATGAGTTTGGTTGGAATATTGATAAATTAGTTAATAATTATGGTTTAAAAGAGATAAAATGTGGACCAGCATTAGCTATAAGTTGTATTCCTCCGTGGGTGCTCCCTGATCCAATAGTAAACATTGATTTATTGGCAGAAAAAAGAGAACATAGTATCAAACAAAGTTTTACTAATGCTTGCTTAAACTATTTGAATAATTATTATGGATATATGAAAATATTTACAGATGGATCTAAAGACCTCAATGGTCGGTGTGGTATTGGTATTTACATCCCAGAATTTGATAAGAGATACAAATACAGAGTGAGTGACTTCCTATCAATATACTCAATAGAAATGACTGCAATAATAACAGCCCTACGATGGGTGGAAGAGATCAAGCCTCTTAGAACAATTATCTGTACTGACTCTATGGCAGCACTACAAAGTTTTATAACAGGAAACACAACACGTGAGGATCTGATATTAGAAGTGAAGCACCTGTTATTAAATATTTCTAACCTAGGATTAATAATTCAGTTTTGTTGGATTCCAGGCCATTATGGCATTATGGGAAACGAAATGGCTGACAAATTAGCTAAAAAGGCAATGGAATCAGAGCAAGTTACGATTCAAGTTCCAATGGGCAAAGGTGATATTAAAGCATTTATCCAAGCAGAAATTATGAAAAGATGGCAAGATGAATGGGAAGCAGAGAGTAATGCCAGACACTACCATCAGAACCAGAGAAGTATAGGAGGGAAAAGAATTACATCATTGGGTCTTAACAGACAGGAAGAAGTCGCATTTACCAGACTGAGATTGGGTCATACAGGCCTTAACGCTAGTTTACATTTGATAGGGAAAAGTAATGGCATGTGCTCAGAATGTCAAGTGTTAGAAGATGTTGCACATGTTTTATTTAAATGTAAAAAGTTTGATCAATCCAGACAGATATGGAAAAACCTTGAGGCAGAAAATGAAATTAACAATGTATTGCAGGAACAAGAAATGAAAGAAATAAGAATCCGATGTTTACTTATGTATCTAAATGATACAGGTTTATTGAAAAGAATTTAATAATGTTTTATTTTTAATTTTATTTCTGTTTATTTGGTTTTGTTTTAGTTTACTTTGTTGATTTGAAATGAAATGTCATAGGCTATGTCCTTATTACACACTCCTGTGAAGTAGTTCAGTAGGTGGCGGTATATGTCGAAAAGATATGACCCGCCATTAAGCAGAAGAAGAAGAAGAAGAAGAAGAACCCTATCACACAAGAATTAAGCCGTATCAAATATGTGCACATACGCAGTCAAATTTAGTAGGAACACATTGCAAAGAAAGACAGTGGAAATGTGTTCTGGGGTCAGATGAGTCCATGTTTCAGTTGCTTTTAGAAAAACTGATATTTGGTCCTACATGCCAGAGGAGAAAAACCATCCGGAGAAGGGGTGCATCAGTGCTTGTAGAATGGATGAAGTATATGCAATACTATTAATGAATAGGTTTACGTTGCAAATTTGGAGAGACATGCTTATCATCAAGATGTCTTTTCTAGGGAGGTCCACTGTTGTTTTTGCAGGACAATGTCAAATCGTATTCTACATGACTGAAACAGCGGCTTCATAGATACAGTGGGTGTGCTTGGCTAGCCTGCCTAGAATCCAGATCTGTCTTCTATTGAAAATATACGATACATTATGTGGAGGAGAGTCAGACGTTGAAGACTATGGGCTTCTGAGTAGATAAGATCTTTCATATACTGCCACTTGATTTATCACCAACAATAAAGCGGTTTCATCATAAATATCAAGCAAGTACTTGCCATTGTCCAGCAGCTGTTCAACAGCATCTGTGTCTCCTTCATTAATGGCTCTTTTAAACACTGAAACATTGACTTCTTCATGGGGTACAATAGAATCCAGATCCTGAGGAAGCAGAGGAGTGACCATAAATCAACCTTTAATCATTTTACGCCAAGAAAGGGGAAAAAAAAGGAATTATTACATTATGACAAACTCTCATTCATCTATGGGGTCATAATTTACCTGTGATTTATAGGTGAGAATTTGGAGGGATGTTCAGCTGTATTACTGTTAATGTTAGTTATAAGTAAGTCAAGTGCAAGTCATAAGAGTTGATAGAGACATTTACAATTGACTGGATCTATGAAAATTAAACAAAAGAATAATAATTTTTTAGAATATTTTTTCATAGTAAATCATTTTTAAAAAGGAAAGCGTTTCTCCATCTATTACTGAGTGCCTGAACAGCATATTTAGACTGTGAAAGGTCAAAACCAAAGAGAGGGGCAAAGAGCACCTTTTTCAATTTTTTTTAATTACTATCTAAAAAAAAAAAAAATAAATGATTAAATCTATTACAATTTTATATCCTGTTTGATAGGATATAAGGTCATTTGTGGGTAAAAGACAGTAGGCCTAACAATAGTACCAGGCGGGAAGAACAAAAACTACAGGGCTTGACGCCTAGCTAATGTTTAGCCTGGGAAGCTAATGTTAGCTATTGATACGCAATTGTTCCATGCTAGTGCTACCGTTCAGTTCTACAGGCGTAACCTGAAGGAGGAAAAGATGCACTTTCTAACCTTCATGCAAGAAGACTTCTCATTCGAACAAAAGCCCATATCCCAGTCATCATGGCTGATGTCGCTTTCATCTCCAGCGGGAAAGTAGTCCATGGCACTGCACCTAAATCCAGCCAAACGCAAACTAGTCGGTACCCGACTCACGGACTGGTCAGTGGGCGGAGTGTGAGACGCTATCAAAATTTGAGACACCTGTTAGTTAACCATAAGAAATCAACAATAGGACATGAAATTCTGTGTAAGTTTGGTTTGAGTAAGTGTAATTTTGGTTTACTGTGGTATATCTGCCTTGTTTTGATATTATCTATCTTTATAATTTCAGAAATAGGTATGCTAGTTCGATATAGCAAAGTTTTATTTGTTACTGAGTCCGACGAACAAAAGCATTTAAAATTTAGTTCACTGTGTTTGTTGGACATGTAATGGTAGCAAGCCCTAGAGTAAAAGAAAAAAAAACGCTTGTGTTTTATCACAACAAGTGTACTAAAAGCACAGCCCGTTTAGCTGAATGTGAGGACTCTTCACGCTATGTTGTGTGCTGAGACGTCAGCGCCATTTAGTGAGGAACGCTTATCCACTATATCCATTTAAGACCATTGTTGCCTGGGAAGATATAGGTCGGTTTGGTTAAATCGGTCAAATCTTCTAGAGAAGAGATAGTTTCATATATATGTATATTCCTTGCAAAAAAAACCGACACATTTTTGGCAAATTAATTTTTTTTTAAGTAAACGAATTCTAACGCTTTAAAATACATTCAGTGACGTGTTCATTTAATGGAGTTGTAGTGGCCATTTGTCCATAAAAAAAAAACAAATTAAACTTAAACCAAACAAAATCAAAAGACCAATGATGCACCATGGGGATGCAAAAGAAGTTGAATGTCCAAAAATGATTTCTTGCGTTTTTCTGATTATTTATTTCCAAACAATAAAACAAACGAAAGAAGAAAACCTGCTGCTCTCTCCCTTTCCCTGGTAAAACCATTGGCCCACCCAGGTGCATGCTGGTACTCCAGGTGCCTACCTACATAAATAGCCTCAGGTGCCCAGTGTGACCCAATTAGCAAAATATTCTAAACAAAGAATATTAGCAAAAAATCTAATCTAAATAAAGCACTGAAATTAATCAAATAAAGATACTCATAATTTGCTAATTAAATTTACAACTAGAACCAAAAAACAAAAACTAACTCTACAAATAGCTCCTACAGGAGTCATGTGTGGTGTATATTTTTATTTCTGTATCCCTATATTGATAGTAAAGATGTATTTTTGATATTGAGACTTTGTTTTTTCTTAATTGCATTAGATGTAGTTAAATATTAAATACTTGGGTATGAGGATTAGAAATGGATGGGTGTGATATATATATATATATTTTTTATAGGCTGATCTAACAGTTTAAGCATAGAAACCTCCTGAAGTTAGAATTCAAGGACTGTAAGAAAATCCTCAGAGCAAGCTAGAACACAATATGGTGTCCAAACAAGCCGATGCGTGACATCAACTTCGCATTCTCTATGTTGAATGCATTGGTCCTGTTTTTGTTTTGTTTTTGGCTCTAAAAAGACTTAAGGGATACAGCTGTATGTCTATATGCTTATTATACTTTTTGTGTCATTTCTCCTCTTTCATCCAGCTGGTTTTTATGGGTTTAGACATTCTTCAAGGTGGAATGCAGAGAATAATTTCCGAGACTGGAGGTAAGGGATTAGGGGAGAGGGGCAGAAAGCATAAAGGGAGTCTAGTGTTTTTTCTGATTAGAATGGCAAAAACTGGATGTTGGCAAACTTGATTGACACCTCTCACTTGTAGCAAATGATCATACATTTTCAAAAAGAGTACAAGAAGGCTGGGGGGGGGGCAGACACCACAGACCTGATTCAGCAACAGTCGGTTACCAGGAGAGGTCACTCTTTCCTCTTGGCAAAGCAATAGTGACTCAGTTTAGCTAAATGACCAGCAACAAACATCTTCCTGCTGTCTTCAGCTTGAAAAAAAAAAAAAAGAAAGGGATACAAAGGGATAATTTCAGCTTTCTACAACCTTTTAAAAGAAACCGGAAATGATCATCCACTCAATCTCTCTCTGACACAGCCATCTGTTCATCTGTTCCCTTTCATCACTTTGATTCAAATTGATATTTTGTTTTGCCACTTTTTTCCAAGCAACGTTAAGCTTAATTCAACCACATTTTGCAATTTATTTTCATAGCATACACTTTCTTTCTTTGCCGTATTTCCCACAGATGTTTGAATTCCCATTGCCTGTTTCATATCTACAAAACACTTTTTTTTTGCATGTGTTTTTACTTTCATTCATTATAGGGTGGCATTTTGGCAAGGTCAGTGCCAATGTTTCTGTTAACTAAAATGAAACTTCTTGTCTTGAACACCACTGTCAACTTTTAACTTAATCAAATGCTCAATATTCATGTCGATCTTTCTCAATTATAAATAATTTTTTTTTGTCATACAAAAACGTGAAACGATTATTGCATGACTTGCCAGCATTGCATTTTTGTTTCTCCTTGTTCTGTCTTGACTCTTAACTGCAGAGGGAACCAAACCAATATGGACTTAATGTTTATGTATCCCAACAAACTGACCCAGCCTGTGGCTCCCACTTGCTAAATTGGTGACAGTGCAAGTTAGGCACTGTTTATATGCTGGTGTACAGTATGCAGAAGCCAAACGCTAACTGCGCTTTATCTCTGTTCCCTTTAGGAATGTCTTGAGGTTTTGATCCTCCCTCTCCTGAAACTGTGTGTAACCTGAAACTGATAAAAAGTTTCAAGTTCCTTTTAGATGTTCCGGAACGGTTTCTTCTATTTTGTGATTTCATTAAGAAACAGCTGAGTGGAGCAAAATAAAAAGCCACAGCTCGACACTGAGAGGTGGTTTGAACAGCGACTTCTGAAATAACAGGACTATGAAACCTGTTTGCTCTGTCTGTCGTGTTATTTATGTTTGTCAAAATGATTATTCACACTTTGAATTTGAGACATACCTGATTGAGGGAAGTGGATTGGAGTCAGTCTATTACAATTTTTTTGGTGTTTTACATAGTTCTTACTCTTAGTATATATTCATTATAAAATTTGTTTTAACTCTCAAGAGTTGAATTTACAAAATGTTGTTTTGTCAGTATGGAAATGTTGGGATTTGCAAATTGTGTACCATTAAATAAGGGAGATTTAGTTTAAGTGTGGTGTTCATAATGGGATTAACAAACATTTAGATTTTATAAGGAATTAAAAACATGCAAAGAAAATTCCTGAAATGATGAAAACTTAGTGTTATTAAAGTGAAAATGGTTCTGCACAGCTTTTTGTCCCCTTCATCTGACAGCTAAGATGTCCACAATCACATGAGCTGGCTGTTGTTTCTTCTACTTGTTGCCACAATATGCAACCTGAGGTTCATTTGCGTGGAAGTGACGCGTATCCACGAGTTTTGGTTAGTCAGCCCATAAAGGATGGACTGTCCTCACTGTCACTCTGAGTGAACGGAAGAAAGCGCAAAGACGGCAGGAGCGGACTGTAACCTGCGGAGAGAAGACCAAAGGCACTCAGGGGCCACCACACCTCACTTTCAGCTCTGAGGTGAAAAGTTATCGGGCAGGGACGTCACATTTCAGAGTAGACACAAGGTGGGGGATAAAACTCACGACCCCCCTCTGAGTCGGTGTGAACGGAGCTGCACGGGAGACACCAATGTGAGCAACGCGCAGGGACCCTCAGGTGTAAAGAGAACAAACTGGCGGCGCTCTTAGGATGCAGAAGTCACCGGTGGAAGATGCAAACTTCTTCTCCAAATTTATCTTTTGGTAAGACATGTTTCGTCTTCATTCTTTTATCCGAGGAGTTATTGGTTGATGGCAAAGTGCACATGTGTTCCACTATCGCCGACATCTGATGCAAAGACGGATGTCTGAATGAACGTATTCATCGTTAGAAGACGCGCTTGTGGGGAAAATCGACAGTAATCGGTTTTCTCAGTAAAAGCAACAAACAGTTGCTTTCATGAAGTCGTTTGCAGGTTTGGTTGTGATTAATAAAACATCAATTCTGAGGTTAATGCTTTGGTCCCACTGGGCGGGGGGATGGATCTAATAGTCATTCACTTTTAAGTAGAGAAGTAGTGGCAAGTGATCATTGGGCCAATACGCGTGTTGACTTACTTGTGTTATATAAAATGTAGCATCAAATTTTCACACGGTCTTTGTGCAGTTCTTGTTTCATATTTGCAAATCACAATGCAACGTCAAAACTCCACTGCTATGTTCTGCCTCTTCAAACTTGCACAGATACTAAAAATCTGGCTATGCCTCCCGTTTTAGGAAGTGAAACCTCATGCTACCAGTAACAGAAGACTACATTAAATGTTCCAGACTCACTTAGCCTTGTTTTTTTCATGTTAAAATGGTCCTTTAACCAACAACTGAAATTCTTTTTTGAGTTGCATTATTTTTATGTACAGAGTACCTTGACCAAACCACGAGTCCAGCCTGAATTCCAGTGGATTTTGAAAACCTATTTATGCAGTTGGATTTTTTTCTAAGCCAATTTTCTTTGTTTGTGTTTATTAACTTTTTTTCCCAGGGACTCTAGCCTCAAGCAGCTGATATTTAACAATCCTTATCGTGTGTGGTTTTAAACACAGGTGGATATCACCACTGTTGAGGAAGGGCTTCACTAAAAAGTTAGAGCTGCCCGACCTGTACAAGGCTCCATCTTATGATCTGGCCGACACCCTCTCCGAGAGGCTTGAAAGGTTTGTGCATCCCAGCCCAGTCACTGGGAATTGTAATCTAGTGGCTCATTCAACTAGAAATCAGCGTGATAAGACAAGATTAACCTGGAATTCATACATTTAGAAAATTAATACTGGTGTTGATAAAGTGCTTGGTGAGTGTATTGCTTTGTGTCATACAGAGAGACTAAAAGTCTAAAACTTTAATTTGTAAACATAAACAGATTTCTACCTTTTTACATCTAAAATCAACACACAGAAGCAAAACGCACAAGTAAGCTAGCACATCTTTTTACTTGCTGACATTTTGACTCATTAGAAAAAGCAAAGGTAGAAACTTTCATCTCCTGTCAAGTATATGAGGATTATCTATAAATAATAAAGGGTCATGAACAGTACATTTGTATGTGAATGAGCAGAATAACTCAATACAATCTTTCAGATAATGTAGATTAATAGGTAAATTGTCTAAAAATGTGTTTCCTTTTGTGCTATGCATGCTGTTTACAGTAGCGGGACATAGACATCCTTTCTTCTTAGCCAACTTAAAATATGGGCTGGCATTTAAAACCAGGTTAGACGTAAACCTAACTAGTGTGTGCCAACAAACAGCCATGAATCAGATGATGGACATGAACTACTTTGAAAATATCTTTCCTTTCAAATGTTTAGAGTTGTCCAAACTTTTGATGAATAGATTTTTCATTCTCACTCTCTTAACTTTCTGTCTCTGTCTTGTATGTCAGTCTTAAGTTTTTCTTTGCTACTCTAGCCACAACCTTCTGAATGGTACTTTCTCTCTTGTTAAAATGATTTCTTATACAGAAACAAATAATAATATTTGTATTTTTATTAGAATGGGATGTTAAGCTCAGCTGTTGCTACTCAGTTGGTTTGTTAATTAGAATTTGCTGATTCCCTGACACTTGGTCATGATTTTATCCCAGATTGTTTTGCTTTCTTTCATTTATCTTCTCCTTGCAATTGTTCCTTTGCTATTCTTATTCCACTAGGCAAATGCCAACAATGTTTTTGTGTTACAGTTGACACCAAAAATAGAGCATTTATATACTTGTTTCTTCCCTCTTGCTAATTTTTTACAATGCCTAACAGCCTTAGTGGTGTCCCTTATTGGCATTGCCTCTTGGTCACAAGAGGGGCCCTTATCACATTCAGTGGTGCCAGCAAGCCAGTTAATGTACATGGGTGTTAAAAAGTCAACCTTTAGAAAGGTTCCAATGCCCACTGGGTGATAAATGAGTAGTAGTGGGTGATTTTGCTCTCATTACTCTGATCGGCAAACAGCAAAGGCTTCTGGGAATGTGAACTTTACCTTCCAGTAAAGTATGCTTCATCAGCTACTTCATCACTCTGAGCTTAGCTGAAGTCAACAAACTTTACTGGCATGAAAAGGATTGGCAGAAGCTAGTCTGAAATTTAGTGGTGGAAAAAAAGAACAGATTTGTCTACATTGCTTAAAATCACCATTTAAAGTTAAATGTGACCCTTTTGTATCTAAAAAGTGGTGGCAAATACTTGTTGTTTAATTTTTGAGATGGTAGTAGTTTGTTGCAGTAAACAATCAAGAGTGGTTGAGATTATTGTTACCCATTTATCTAACTTTTACTTTGTGTGTGAATTTCAAGCTCAAGACAAAATTTTCCACCGGTCCTGATTTTTGTTTTTTTTGTTTTTTTTCTCACTCCTCTGCCATTCGCCATCAATAGAAACTCTGGCGACATTACCTTTTTGAAGTGGAGGAACAGAGACCATTACCAGATATGCTGCAAAAGGCAAACCAATCAGTTTGTTATTAAAGATGTATGGTAGTGAATTGTGGGAAATCATAAAGGTTTACCCAGTATGTTCAGATAGAAGCTCTTGTTTCTTCCCAGCTTTGTAAATTTCTTTGCTTAGTACTTCTTTGGATTTTGGGCAAAAGGAATTCTTGGCAGCTTGCCATCATTGACTTAAGGCAGCTGAAAATGGAAACACTACTTTTTTATATCTTCGGTGAAGAAACTGATCAAACTGATGGCTTTAGTCCATCCTTAACTGTGTGAATGTCAAGAAATACACAGTAGAAAAAGTGAAAAGGAAGCCTTCTAAGGTTGTCCTCCACTGTTATTAATTTCTTTCTGAGTGATCCCTTTTTCTTCCTTCCTTTTCTTTCTACACTCATCTTGTTTCTTCTCTGCTACTCCAATTATTTGCTGTTGAATTGGGACTGTACTTGTATAGCGCTTTTCTAGTCTAACTGACCACTCAAAGATCTTCTAACACTACATGCCACATTCACCCATTCGCACACTCTCATACAGCACGTCTACATCTATACACACTACGTGCTTTATAATCATTCACACAAACATTCATACACCGACGGATTTATCGGTAGGCAACGTGGGGTTCAGTGTCTTGCCCAAGGACACTTCGACATGTAGCCCATGGAAGCCGGAGTCAAACCACCGACCTTCCGATTGGTGGGTGACTGCTCTTCCTCCTGAGCTACAGCCCTCAACATGATCGAACAGGTCAGGTCAGTGTAGGTACATGCAAGACAAGACAGTAGTTTAAGGTTAATGTCAACATGGTATATTGGTCAGCATACAAAAAAATCTAAAGTATTTTTTTCAAATTGCATGTAAATTAATTCTTTAAAAATATACAGATAAATACAATTTATTGTCTTTCTTGATTGCCTGAAAAAAAAAATGTAGAAAAGGCTCCTAAACCTGGTTTGTTGCCAAAGTGGTAGCAAACAAATAGCAACCAGGGCCAAAGTTTGCTGGCATTTGACTGGTAGAGGTATTTTTCTCCCTGTGTGCCTGTGCTACCATTTAACTGTGTTGTAACTCTGTCCACCCTGCAGAGAATGGGACAGAGAGGTGGTGTCAGGCAAGAACAGACCCAGGCTGATGAAAGCACTGGCCCGATGCTTCTTCTGCCCCTTTGCCTTCTTTGGTGTCCTCCTCTACTTTGGGGTGAGTGTTGCTCTTATTTCAGTTGAGCTACTATAACAGCTAGAATTGGCCATTTCATTTGACCTTCATCTTTATCCTAGTATACATGCATAGGAGCAAAATTGAGTTATTGACCGGAGTACGTCCTCTGCCATGATGCTCTTGACTGCATAAGAAAAGGATCATGATATCCTGTCACTTCTCACTTTCTCTGTGTAAGGCAATTGTACATGTAAGTATAGCCGAAGTCACAGCAGAGACGATGTTTTGAACTTTAATGGTGATTTTGTCACATGACCCTGCAGTTAGCTAAAATCAGCATTATTAGGGTCAACAATCGGTTTTATTATCATGGGGAGGAGAATGCTAAACATCAAGATTAGGAGTATGTTCAGAAAGCATGTAAAGCCTATTTGCTTTGTACAGACTTCCATCAGTCTGATCCTACTTTCTTGAGGCCCGTGATCTTTTTCACTGTAGGGACTGTAGGGATTTCCATAGTGTATATTTAAGTTTGTAAGCACTTTCGCAAAGTTTCTTTAGCTTTGTTTGACCACTTCCTTACAGTTCATTCAGTAAGATGTTGCCATTGAACAATTGGTGTATAGTTGGAGGTGAGGAGAACCACCAGCTTGTGGTCTGATTTTCCTTATGGAAGATGAGCATCAGAGCTGAATAAATCCCTTATATTTGCATTGGATAAAGTTTTATTTTGTCCGGAGCAGTTGACAAGATGTTGGAAAAAATGGAAGATTATCAGAAAATAAATGAATGGAATGGAAATGTGTGTATGATCGAACTATTTTCCTTTAAAGCCTCGGAATAATCTATGGAACAATAATACACCAACATGTTCATTACCACTAGTTTTTATTGTTGAAATTGTTATTTAGACCTTCTATTTGGAATGAATTAATTCCTTTTTAGTACCCTTCATAGTTTTTGTGAAGCTATTTTCTAAAGATATTTAATGTGATTCAGCATTTGTTTGAATTTTTCAGTAAATACTGGTAGTGAAATACTGTCACATCTTTTCAGGGTTAAGACTTTTGTCCCTTTTGTATCCTTAAAATCAGTTGTTGCCTGTCATCAGTTATCCACTGCAGTTGGATGACAAAACTGTTCGTGTTTCCACATTGAATGTGTAGGATCATTAGAAGTCTGGCATTTCCCATCACACATAGTGCTACACATAAGGGAAATCTTATGGAGGGTACCACCAATCCGTCACAGGTGGGTCTGTAATTAACAGCAAAAAAATCTGTAATTTTACCTAGTCATTTAGAGATTAGTTGAATATGAATGTTTAGTTAAAGCCTCTGAGACACTTGTTTGATACCACTAACAATGACAATACAAGAAATAGTAACTGTAGAATAGCTGTAATTTATTTTTCTTAAAATTCCTGATGTTATACATTTGTCTCTGAGTGAAAAATGTGCCACATTATGACTACAATAAATGGTAGATGGATTATTTATATAGTGTTTTTCTGTTTTAGTCTATACAGTATTTTAGCCTAGGCTCTGCTTTTTCTCTATCACACATCAGTGAATGCATCGGAAGTAATGTGGGGTTCAGTGTCTTGCCCAAGGATACTTCAACATGTGGTACAGGGAAGCCAGGAGTCTGATCACCAAATCCCAATTGTCAGACACTTGCTCCTGAGTTACAGCTGCCCCAGTAGTTTCCAATCTTCTATCATACAATACTGTTTCACTCTTACAGTAGCTCTGTGTTTGTGTCTCGATCTTTTTGTGTGGTGCCTGTTAAGTGTGTTGTCTTGCCGAAGAGGACCAATAAAACTACAGTGCAATGACGTATGAACGTCACAAGCATGTCGCACCATAGTGTCACAAACCAACTCATTGTCTCTCACTCATGGGAAGGTGCAGAAAGTAGCCACTGTCTAAGTTAGTACATTTTGAGCTGGTTGTCTTGACGACAAGAATGCCTGTTAGATGTAAATGGGACACTGCGAGAAAAAAGAAAATTGTCTGAGAAAGATGTCAGTGGGAACCAACACAGTTTTCCTCTGTTAGGATGTCACAGTAATGTTGCATTTAAATGAAAATTACAAAATTGATGTCTGGACACTGATGAAAATCCTTTATTTTAAATTTATTGATTGATTGTGCGATACTGTGATGTGTTTTTAAAACTCTCTATAGATCTATGTATCTATCTATCTCTCTCTCTCTATCAATTTGCCTCTCTATCGGAGCACTGGGATGGAATGAGTAATCTCTTGTTGTTCTTTTTCTTCTTACAGGAGGCTTCGAAGGCTGTGCAACCTCAGCTTTCGGGTCGCATCATTGCTTCCTTTGACCCAGTTCATGCTCCGGAGCGGAGTCAGGGATACTACCTTGCCCTGGGCCTCGGCCTCCTTTTCACCGCCCGCTTCATCCTGTTGCAACCGGCCCTATTTGGCTTGCATCACCTGGGCATGCAGATTCGCATTGCCCTTTTCAGTCTTATATACAAGAAAGTAAGAGGAGGAAAGTTTGCATGATTAAAAACAATATTTGAATTTAAAAAAATCTGTCAACATATATATATCTTAGTTGTATGTATGTATGTTGTGTGTATATATACATATAAATCCCATTTATAGCATAAATTATGATATTGATGTTTTCTAATTTTTGTTAAATTTAAGGTGGCAGAGCTATCTGATCAGCTAAAAGCTTCCACCCTGTTTGGCTTATATAACTGAATATTCCCAAAAGACTTCTCACATGTGGGAGTCCAGCAAATGGAAATCCTCAAGCTTCTGTTAGGGGCATGGCGGCCTGATGTCAGAGTTTATCCCATGACGCTGACTTCCCCTCATTTACTCCCTTTGTGCTTTGACTGACATCTGACATTTAAACTTTTCAGACCCTGAAGCTGTCAAGTCGAGTCTTGGATAAGATCAGCACTGGTCAGCTTGTCAGTCTGATGTCTGCCCATCTCAACAAGCTGGATGAGGTGAGAAAAAAAATTCACTTTTTTTTTTCAAGACAGAGTTCATTGATCAATGAGAGGAAACCCACAGGAATAAGGAACTGGAATTAGAAACTATCAAAATCATTAAACTGTGAAACAGATATGTTCTTTGGGCCATTGTTAATGGTGAAATGAAGCTGACTTAAAAGTGATATTCTTCAGAGGCTTTTCCACAAGGACTGATGGTTCACACCTTCACTCATTTCAGTGAATTGATTTTATCATCTGGCACTTAGCGGTGTGTTGCTTTGTACTGAGGAATAACAGGAGGTCAAAGGTAGAGGACAAACAAACCCAATTAGGTATTATATTATAAGCAACATGTGATTGTTGCAAAACAAAGATGATCCACGACAACGTAGCTGGAGAGTGTTTATGTGTGTGTAAGCTGTCAACTATGTTACGTGGAGTTTCACTGAGGCGTTGAATGTGGAAACACTATGCAACCTGCTTTAGGACAATTATCACCTGGCTTGAATGTGGCTTGCTTGATATGGAGAGATGGGGCTACTTTGTCTGTGTGGGTGCATTATGGATGAAAAGAGGAAAGTTGCAGGTGAGTGGATAAAAGAAATCTTATTGAGGTGAGAATTGAGTGTAACACTTATAGCACAGGTGAGATTCAGAAACATAGAGGTGATGAAACTGGATTCTTCCAGCAAGAAAGTTTGCCTACTTTTTTTTACTCATCCTTCTTTGTCTTCTTTCACTGCTTTTTTGTCTGCATTCTTTCATTGTTAGAACACATTAAAGATATTGCACTGCGCATATTTCTAGACCACTGATATATAAGAGATGACATATTTTCAAAACTTAAGTATAAAAAACTTTATATGAAAAATGGAATATCCATCCATACATCCATTAATTTTCTATCCTATCAATTCTGGAGCCTATTCCAGCTGCCATTGGGCAGGAGGTGGGGTACACCCTGGGTAGGTTGTCCATCACAGGGCATGATATGATTATCATATTGTATAATTATTATATGATATTGCATACTAACTCTTTCAGTCAGTTTGGATTTATAAGATACATTACTCTGATAGTAACCTATTCCAAAAGTGGAAAAAGTAGTATTACTCAAAAGAATGTTATCTTCTGGAAAGTAGGCAGGGATTTGTTCAGTTTTCAAAGAGAGCTCAGCGAGTCACACAAGTGGTCACCTGATACTGCAGCTCTGGTCATATTGTGTCTTTTCTTGTATTTTCTTTTGCTTTTATTCTGTGAAAACACCAGATTTTTAGTGTTTAGTATTACAAGTGTTTTTTCTATCCTGGTTTGGCTGCGTTATTAGTGGCATTACTTTGACTGAGGAGGAGGAGATGAGCAGTAGGTAAAAGGATGTGGGTTCATTATGTCCTTGTGGCAAGACAGGAGTTTGAAGATTTTAGGTTCATCCACTAGCTGTACAGGTACAATCAGTTTTCATGTCTACTTCAGACTGAGAAGGGAAAGATTTGACAGCATGTTGGGAAAAGTCAAATGGAGACTCACAAAAATGAGAAGGGCAACTTGAGGCAACTTTAAACAGAGTTTGTCTGAGATGGGTGATTTGTTGAGAACTGCCAGATCCCCTCCAATTTGATGCGCCGACGTGTCAGAACAAAACGCTGCACCCAAGTTTGAACATTTTTAACTTTAGCGCAGAGCAAAAGAATGCCAAGCCCAATTTTGCACAATTTATACCCTGTGCGAAAACTCCTTAAGGAATTCCTGCTGGTAATTCTGGCACTTTTTAACTGTTATAATAAGACACCATGTCAACAGAGAAATGTTTACATTCACGAACAGCTAATTGAGCTTTCAAAATCCTGACAGATGTCTGCAGTAACTGAATTTTGTGGAATAATTAAATTCACTTCAGTTTATTTATATAGCTCGATTTCACAACTAAATTAATTCAAAGTAAATTAATGCAAAGTCTCAGACCGGGAGGCTCTTCAGAGAGTGGTGAGAACAGCTGAGAAAATTATTGGGACTTCTCTGCCCCCAGTCCAGGACATAGCACAAAAACGCTGTGTGACCAGGGCACTAAGGATATCCATAGATCCTTCTCACCAACAAAATGGACTATTCAGCCTGCTGGCCTCCTGCAGGAGGTACTGCAGCATCCAGTACAGAACCACCAGGTTCTGCAATAGCTTAATCCCACAAGCAATGGGACTATTGAACTCCCGCTGACCCTCAACTTCTGCAAGTCCGGTGCAGTCCACAAGTAGTGAGGGTAGTCTGTGTATATGTGTGAACTTTGCCACGTGTATATATTTGTATATTATATTTGTGTTCATCTGAAGATTTATATACTCATTCTGTAAAAATTCTGAAAATGTAATACTTCAAGACTCCATAATTTTAATTCTATTCTATTCTAATTCTAACTGTCCTTTAGCTAAACGAAACATAATTTCATAACACCTGATTCAGATCAATGCATCATTAGCAGGCTTGTGCGGGATTTTTTTCTTTTGAAGTGATCCATTTAATCTGCATCAAATCTTCTCTTTCAATCCGCTGTCCTGAACATGTACGAGGCAACAGTGGAGAGAAAGACTCTGTTTAACAGGAATAAACCTCCAATAGAACATAACTCAGAAGCGCTTCCCATTTGCCTCAACTGTTTTAGGGTTGATACTACAAGAGAAAGGTCAACAATGCCATAACACTAGTTAATGACAAGAATAATCCCATATTTAGATGGAGAATAAAGAGAGCAGAGTGTGGAGAATAAGCTTGAATAAGCACAAATCAAGCAGGCTAATTATGCATATTTAGATTTCAAGATTATTACAAAATGGCATTTGTGAAAAGAGAACACTTGCATTAGACTACAAAGGTATTGATATAGATAGGTTTTATCAAAGGTTTTTGATGAAAGTACTATTTTATGGCATAATGCTGTATTGTCTTGCATGGTCAGTGTATTCCTTATTTTTTCAATATGTTTTACCAAAGTGCAGCTTACTAAAAATTTCTCAGTATTAACATATTCTGTTGGTTAACTTTATAGCACCTGACAATGTTTTGTTTATATTAAAAGTAAAGCTATTGTGCTCATCAAACTTCTAAGATATCTTTAGAAAGCTGTATAAGGTCCTCAAAACAAAATCGTTCTCTTGTCTTTCTTAAACCGGACCATTTATTTTCTTTCTATGATTATTTTTTCATTGTTTTTATCACACAATGATTCCCTCCATGAAAGTCAAATTCTCATTGCCTTGTATACTCTATTCTAATCTCTGTGTTTTGTGTCTGTGTGTGTGTGGTGTGCATTGCAGAGTCTGGGTTTAGCACACTTCATATGGATCACACCTCTGCAATGTATATTGTGTGTTGGTTTGATCTGGGAATTGATCGAGGTTAATGGGTTCTGCGGCCTTGCAGCTCTAACTCTGCTGGGCATCGTCCAGGCCTGGCTCTCCATGAAGATGGCACCACACAGGTGAGGTTGGATTACCACATAGACTCACAATATAGGACATATATAGGCTTGTAAATCTCAAATTTGAAGTATTTCTTTCTGATTACCACTAAGTAACACCTTGTCGATGGAAATTTTCAGAACAGTGAATGTGCATGTGAACCTGCATGCTCTGATATACTTGCATTTTATGCGTGCACACACCAAAAAGAAATTAAACAGTTTCTTTGTTCACGTGAAACTGCTTCCCCTGAACAGAGCGAAGCGAGCAGTGTTGATCAACCGCCGTCTGGCTCTCACGTCAGAGATTGTGGAGAACATTCATTCTGTGAAGGCATATGGCTGGGAGGAGGTGATGGAAACCATCATTAAGAACATCAGACAGTAAGGCACTTATACATTCTACATATATACACATATATGCTCACACATTTACAGAATAAGACTCTTGCTGATGCTCTGCCTCTGCAGTTTGCATCAAAGCTTTTATTGTGGAAAACCTTTCGTCTTTCAGCGAGACGATCTGGGCTGAGTTGGCTTAAACTGTTTTCCAGAAACTCTTTACTCTTTCGGTGTTTTCGGGCTGATGGGGCATATTGTTGATATTTTAGTACCGAGCAAGAGCAACTGGCAGGTCCAGTGATCGCACTCAAATGCTTTGAGAGAACACATCATCATGGCATCAACACCTCACTGAATTTGAGAGACATGTCAAGACATATGGTTAACGAGTGGTTTTATAGTCAAAGTCTGCATCACTTTAAATGGCAAGTTAAAGTGTGAAAAACAGTTTTGGTATCATGCAGCAAAAAACATTAATATAAATTTCAATATTGGTTACTTAACAATAAATTTAGTTATCAGAATTCCTTCAAATTATGTTTGTCTAATAAACTGTAAAACAGTTTGAAGTTCAGCTACAGTTTGTTTTTAACAAGCTAGCAGACAGCTCAATTGTCTGTAAAAATGTAGAAAAGAATAGAATAGAACAGAATAGAAAAATACTTTATTCATCCCCCAATGGGAGAAATTCAAATTAATCAAGAATTATTAATACTGTATTTACAATGATTGTATATTAACAACAACAATAATGATACCAATTCTGATAAAAAATAATTCTACTAACTAATAATAATAATAATAAATGACTAAATAAATAAAATTTAAAAAAAAATTAATCAATCAATTTGAGAAGAACTCAGCTGCCACTGTTAAAAAGCCTTATGGCTGTGGGAACAAAGGACCTTCTTAACCTCTCAGTCCTGCAGCGCAGAGAGATGAGCCTCTCACTGCAGCTGCTCCTCTGTCCTGCCAGGATGCTGTGGAGAGGATGTTTATTGTTCTGCAAAACAGAATACAATTTCCTCCTCATCAGTTGCTCCACCACAGCACTGAGAGGGTCCAGCCTTCTGCCTACTACAGAACCAGCCTTTTTCACCAGTTTACAGTTTTTGTCTGTACAGCATAGAACAGTGCACTCTCAATGATAGTGTGATAAAACATGCACATCATAACACTACAGATATATAAGGACCTGAGCCGTCTCAGGAAGAAGAGACGGCTCTGGCCCCTCCTGTACACTGCTTCTATATTGGTAGACCACTCCAGTTTATTATCCAGCACCACCCCCAGGTATTTGCAGGTCTGAACAGTCTCTATCTCCCCTCCATCAATGCAGACTGACTGGTATGGAGTTTTAGATCTCCTGAAGTCCACCACCAGCTCTTTGGTCTTGGTGGTGTTCAGGAGCAAACAGTTCTTTTTGGTCCAGTCAGTAAAGGCCTCCACAAGGTCCCTGTACTCCTTCTCCTGTCCACCATGCACACATGCCACAACAGCCGTATCATCAGAATACTTCTGTATGTGGCAGGACTCTGAGTTGTACCTGAAGTCCAATGTGTACAGGATGAAAAGAAAAGGAGCCAAAACAGTACCCTGTGGAGCCCCAGGACTGCATTCCAGTGTTCCAGAAACACATCTCCCCATCCTGACATACTGTGGTCTGGCAGTCAGATAGTCTATAATCCACTATGTCAGGGAGGGGGCCACACCCATACCTAGAAGCTTGTCTTTCAGTATGGGAGGCTGTATGGTGTTGAAGGCACTGGAGAATTCAAAGAACATGATTCTCACATATGAACCAGGCACATCCAGATAAGCATATGCCCGATGCAGCATGTACAGAACTTCGTCTTCCAAGCCTATGTGTTTCTGGTAGGCAAACTGGAGGGGATCAAGAGCCTCAGCAACCTGCAATCTCATGCGACAAACAAGGAGTCTGTCCAAGGTCTTCATAATATGAGATGTCAAAGCCACCGGTCTGTAGTCATTCAGCTCCACCGGTTGCCCTAATTTGGGCACTGGTATGAGACAAGAAGTTTTCCACAGCACCGGGACTTTTTCCATCTGAATGCTACTATTGAAGAGCCTCTGAAGAGGGACTGCTAGTTGACCAGCACAGTCCCTCAGAAGCCGTGGACAGACTCCATCTGGCCCTGAAGCCCTCCCTGACTTAAGTCTCCTGAGCTCAGCTCCAACCTCCTCTATAGTTAGACACAGAGGTTGTAGCGGAGGAATGGCGACAAGAGTGATGTTGCTATCAATCATAGAGATGGGGGTGGAGGTGCAGCTGAACTGAAAAAAAGCAGATCAATGAAAATAACTAAAAATGTTTAGATAAAAACTAAAAATTAAAAATGACAATTAATCATATAAACGACGAGAAAAATTGAGAGCTACACAGACTTGCTGCCGATAAGGCCGGCGCATAGCAACCAATAGCAACCATGTATTAACTTTATGGAATATATCTAATATTTAATATGTGAAAACCCTCAAGCTCCCAGGCCTCTGGTAGACGACACAGCTTGAAAAGGGCTATATATTGAATTACCTCTTGCCCTGGTGATAGTTAAGTTATTTTTCTAGCTCGGGTTCTGCCAAAGTCCTAGGAGCTTGGGGATTCTGCACAGTATTTTAGCTGTTCCTTGAATTGGGCTTTTCTGATTACAGGTTTATATCTCTGATCTTACGGTCTTTGGTGATGGTTCTGTAACTGGAATTAAGCTTCTTTCGTGTTATTTCCTTTTCCATTAGTAGCTTGTTCATTTGTACTGCTGAGTATTTCTGGGGTGCTGTTAGTGTCTTTAGCCAGTAGGTGTGTATCCTGTCAGAGCCTGGTGTGGTCCAATTCTTCTCACTTGAGACCATCTTGATGGTCATTAGTTCTTGTTCCTGAAGACTGCTGTGAACTGTACCACAAATCTCACACTGAGATGCGCACACACGCACGTAACTGGTGGTACTGTTCCTCACAAGGCACCTTATTGGCTTCACTTTTTAAACCTGATGCAGAAGGTAGTGTAGACATGAATTACACAACTCCCCCTATGATTTATTTATCCTGATATTCTTACCCTCATTCTTACTCTGTGCTCTTTCCACAAAAGAATGATTATATCTTTTTGGATGTTGGTTTCTTTTTTAATACAATTAATATTAATCAATATTACATTACATTTCTTAAAGTTTTTTTGCTTCATTAAATACAAACAGAATCTATCAAAATTATGTTTATCTTGTATATAAAGCATGTAAGAATAGTAATGCGGTGCTCCTTTCCTCTCTCAGGGATGAGATGACACTGACAAGGAAGATTGGCTCTCTGCGATACTTCTACAGTGCCTCATATTTCTTCTCTGCCATCTTGGTTATCGTCTCAGCCATTGTACCACACGCGCTCAGTAAAGGCATTATCCTCCGTCGAATTTTCACCACAGCCTCCTACTGCATAGTGCTACGAATGACTCTCACCCGCCAGCTGCCAGGCTCCATCCAGATGTGGTATGACACACTGGCACTAGTCAAGAAGATTGAGGTAGGTTGTTAGGTTGGTGTTAGATATAGATTCATTGGCCACTTCATTTGGTACCCCTGTGAAATATAATGAAACAGGCCTGTCCTAAATCTACTCCTTTGAAACTCAGCCATTCTCCATTTATTTTGATGATTTCAAATGATGATAAATCTACTTTAATATTATTAGGGATCACTTTGTTTTTTTTTGTTTTTTTTGTTTTTTTTCATCAGGACTTCTTGCTGATGGAAGAGTACAGAGTTCTGGATTACAGCCTGACCACTGTTGGATTGGAACTGGTCAATGTGTCTGCCTCCTGGGATGAGGTATGTTGGTGTCTGAATATCAAACCTAAATACAAGACTTAAGTGTGTAATGAGAGTACTAATACATATGAACCAGAATTAAAGTAGCACTGTAGAATTTGGCAAATTTTTTGCTCTTTGTTTCCACCTGTAGTTGTGTTGATGTAAAACCACTGTGAAAAACAAATCTCTGTGTGAGCCCTTTACAGGTACAACCATACACATGATTTGTTGTCATGTTGAAGAGGCCACCAAAAGGCCATCGAAAGCCCACAAAAATGTCAAGCAACCATAAAGCAATGTTTTTTTTTTTTTTTTATTAAGCTATCAACTTCCTAAAAATGTTGACAAGCTGCTGCTTTAGTCATGCTTACCTGCTAGCAGCGGAGCAGTGCATGTTTTGGACAAAATGTATGTTGCAATAACTCAAAAGGAGTAGTGATTGATTTGGATTTGACACGTGATAAGGTACAGCAGACTGGTGCAAGAAAAAATGTTACAAACTTGAAATATATTAGTCTACTATAAGAAATAATAATAACAGTACAAAGTTTTATCCACATTTATTTATTAGTAATTCTCAAATTTCATAAATGTTTAAATATTATTTTGATATTTTTTATTATTACTAATATGCTGGTACAAGCGGTATGATTATTTTTAAAAGTTTTTTCAGGCACTAGTGGCCTTTGATTAACAGTAGTTGGACAGGAAAGGGGGCAGAGAGAGTGGGTGAAGACATGCAGCAATAGGCCTCAGGCTCAGGCTACAGCCTCTGTACATGGTGCGCACGCTCAACCAGTTGACTTAAGTTGTGCCTCAAGCAGTATGATTCTAATATAAGATTTAGTGTGACATGTATTTACCATTATTTTACTTGCTTTTACTAAACTTACAATAATTCTGGTTATATAACACAGCAGTTATTGGGCCTGGATCGCTTGCCTTAAAAAATGCATTTTCATCTGTTATCTGCTGCAAGTACTCCTTGATCTCATTGGATGTTTTATTTTAAGAATATATGTGCCAAAAACTATTTATCACTTTAATGAATAAGCATTTGGCTGGGAAATCATGACTCGGGCTATAGCATTAACCTTTCTGAGTGTCACCACCATAAAATGACATCGGCACGTTTGAAAAAGGTAACCCTCAGAAATCCCTAAATCCACCATGCATTACAGGTATAAAAGTTAATTCACCACAGCCACTGGGAGTGGGTAGTATAATCTTATCTATAGGCAGAGGCTCCAAACTTAGTTTAGCAGGTGTGACTCATTGACCACCTGATACCGTGAGAAAACAAACGTCCGGCAGTGTTCTTTTCACTCACTTTGCATAATTAATTATCCTGATGTTGTCACCAAAGTTTGCTTTTGCTGGGAACACTGAATTTCCCTGTTCATCACCTAATTCCCAAATTCTCCTCTTGCATTCTCCTCTTCTTGGAATGTGCCATTCGCACATGAATAGGGGTGGCTGTTGCCTTTCTTTACTACTGACAGCATGTACGTCAACTCATTTGAATGAGAATTACACTGACAAACCTATACAATCCATTGCCAACCCTGGAATTAGGGGAATAGTGACCCATAAAATGTCAGAAAGGTCAATGATTAAGCTAGTGAGTCATGCAGAACTCCTTTTTTCTGTGTGTTGTGTCACCTATTAATCTGTACAGAGGCGGTGACTGAGTTGAAATAAGGTCATTATGAGACTGAGAGTCAGGTCGTGTTTTTGAGAATCTCTTGTTTCTCAAAGTTTGACACACTGTCACTGTCTGAAAGCATTACGTGGCAGACAAGTACGCACACACTAAACCCTGAAGCAAACAGTAAACAAAACAAAAAACACAAATCATACACACCAATACTTAAACCATGAGTGATATAGACATAAGTTTGATATTGGGTACACTGATGAATCAAAAGTGTGCATGCGTGTGTTTTTCTTGATGTCACTCAGAAAAGTGAAATTTGCATTCTTTTGTGCAGGAGATTGGTAATCTGTTTGAGAAGATCAAGCAGGAAAACAAAGCAAATGGACACCTGAATGGTGACAACGGGCTCTTCTTCACGAACTTGTACATCACGCCTGTTCTCAAAAACATAAGCCTGCATTTAGAGGAGGGCAAGATGCTTGCAGTGGCTGGATCTACTGGCTCAGGAAAAGTAGGTCAAATAAATGATCTCATCCTAAAGAAATTGTGGTAAAGGAGTGTTAATGACTATTAGAAAAAAATATGTTATCAAGGTATCTTTTCTTGAGAATTCCAAGTCACAATACTGACTCGTTCCAGGTAATGAGGAGTGAGTATACCATCTGTCATGCTTTGACATAAAAATGTAGTTGAGTTAAGTATAAATACGCTTTCCCTGTTTCCTTCAGAGTTCCCTGCTCATGATGATCCTGGGCGAGCTGGTGCCATCAGAGGGTAAAATCAGACACAGCGGTCGGATTTCGTACTCATCGCAGACTCCTTGGATCATGCCAGGGACCATTCGTGACAACATCCTGTTCGGCCTGACTTATGACGAGTACCGCTACACCTCTATTATCAAAGCCTGCCAGCTTGAAGAGGTACCGGTCATTCATTCTTTTTCTCCTCTGTCTTTACTTTGTGGTCATGATCAGTGTTGGTCAAGTTACTTTTAAAAAGTAATTAGTTATAGTTACTAGTTATTGCTCCCAAAAAGTAATTGAGTTAGTAACTAAGTTACCACATTGTAAAAGTAATTAGTTACTCAGCAAAGTAACTGTGGCATTATTTTTTGTGTTCTACACCGCTGTTATGTTCTATAACATCTTTAACATCAAATATGTTTATATTAACTGATTGAATTCATTCAAGGTAAACACAAGAATCTTGTGCTAAAGAAAAAAAAAATGAACCAGATTCAGTGAATATTTCCCTATATCCCTATATAGAAGATATAAAAACACTAAATACAGTTATTTAGAACATTCGGTATTTATTTGAACTCAATAGATTGCAGCCTGCCATATGATGCATAGAAATAAATTAATAAATAAACTCTGACCCGAAAAATCGAGTGTTTGTTTTCGAGTGGCTCAGTCTCCTTCGCTGGGGCTCACGCTAGCTGCATTTGGGCTTGGGGTTGGGTTAGCAGCTGCAGAAGCAACAAGTGCTTCATATTCGCATGGGTTGATGTGAGGTGCTTCATTAGATTTGAGTAATTGAGGCAGACGTGGATAAAGTTTTTTTCCCTGGGGCATAGCGTGCATGTTACATACACATTGTTGTCTTTTATCTCCACGGGTGAGAAGTAGTGCCAGTAATTCCAGTTAGAGAAAGCTACCTTTGAACTTCCCTGGCTCGTCGCCGCTGTCTTGTGTGTGTTTAGCGCGTGCAGTGAGACGGCGTGAGCAGGGCTTCCGCCCACACAGCCAATCATCATCGCATTTTCAACGGTGTCATCATCCCCACCCCTGCTCTCTCCAGGCAGCATGCAGCTGATGTGTAGCCGAAAGCCTACAACCAAATTGCAGTAACGCGCCACTTTTTATTCTCAGTAACGATAACGGCGTTGTAACGATGGGGAAAGTAATTAATTAGATTACTCCGTTACTGGAAAAATAACGCCGTTAGTAACGCCGTTATACTTAAACGCCATCACTCCCAACACTGGTCATGATTGCTGTTAATGCAGACTCCAGATATTCTGCTACCAATTATTAAAACACAAACTAAGAATATGAATACTCTTATTTTAATAGCCACTACCTCAGATGTTCATACTTTCAGACAAAGTCTGACTAAATGAACAGGTTTAGTGTGTGCAATCATGAAAGCAGCAGATATCTCAAGTAATATTAGTATTTTTTTTTTTTTACTGAACTGAAACTCCCCACTCAGTTGCCCATTTGGAGCCACTGCAAGGCTTTAACAGGTTCAGGTTTCCCAAGTCCACATTTACACCAATTATATCCCCCCACACACACTTGCACACATATTTGTACATTCTGTCTCTTACTCTGATACACATACTCGCACTCTCATAAGCCTCAGTGTTGAGTGATATCCCCTCAACTGAATAATGTCTCTTCTATTACCATGGAAATCTCAGTGGGATGCAATATGAGCCTTTTAGTGCTCAGTGACCAACACAACCACATCAGCAAGCTGGAAGGACAGCTCAGATCTGCAAGGTGTGAGGGCTGATATTCACTATTGAATTATTTTATAAAACGTTTAAACAAATGTGGGTGAAGAAAACATTAACAAACAATCATTTTGAATGCATGCATTTATGAAAAGTAGGCATTTATTATGGTAATGTGATTTTTGTCCATAGTGTGCTGATGTAAATACTTGATCTGTTATCTGTTTTGGGATCATATACAACAAAGTACAACACGTGATGTGATGGACTTTCACTTTTATCCAACTACTCACAATCAAAATGTTTGGAACTTATGTAAGCCAAAATTTCAGTGACATTTTTTAATCTGTTGATAATATAGATACACTCTTTAAGCTCTATTATTACTGAAATCAATGCTGTAGCTGCTGTGGATAACTCTGTTGACTTCCATGTTTCATGCTCTGTGGCGTTGATGGTGCCTCAGTAGTTTTAACAAAAACACAAAATGTTGTCACAGTAAACAAAGCCAGCATGCAATACCAGTGTTTCCATGAAAAAAACAAAACACTTTCAGTTTGTCTTTCAGGAGAGATACCAAATGTGGTTCAAGGCATAAAAAAAAACTAAACCACAGGAGTTGTATAATAGAAGTCACACTGTCAGTTCGCTGTGTATCATATGGAAATCACTGAAAATCCTCCCATGCATGCAGATTGTTAATTTTCGGACTAACCCGTATGAGACACGGTTCTTTTGAAGATTTGTCCTCTAAAACTCGCAGATTTTTTTTGCTTTTTTTCCTGTGTTGTAGCTGATCTGACTTTTGTAGTAATGAGCGGTGATAACCATTTTTGTTGTGATGTGTCATCAGATTTTTGTAGGTGTTTTTGAACTTATAGTGTTAAGACTTCTCAGCCTCTGGTACAACTTCTGAACGTTAAATTGTCTTATTTTTTTTAATATAATTTTCAAAAAGGTTCAATTTACTGTATTCAGCAGAATGTAGACTTTCCAAGAAGAATTATTTTATAGCTCAAAAATTTAGGATTCCTTCGTATGAACAGTAGCAGTTAATACTTTTGAAGAACTTTGTTGAAAATACAGGCTCCAACATAGAAATCAAGCACTAAAAGAATGTGTGTACCTGTATTCACCACTACACAAGACACAAAAATATGATAATTGAACCAAACCAAAAAAAAGATACTTATAATCTCAATATAATGTATTATATCAACTGGTTTAACTGTGTGAATGTGATGAACAAGAATCGTTGACCAGTCTAAAATCACTGGACAGTGATGGTGACAGAAATCATGCACTACAAAATAATTACACTCTGAAAAACAGAAAGACAAGTGCTTCAAACTTGTCTTAGTTTGAAGCACTTGTCAACTGATACTTAGTCTTATCAGTTTAAATGATCAGTTGTCAGTTGAACTGCATGAGAACCTTAGATAAAAACTTGTGCAAATCGGGAGCACATACTGTAATCAGATGAAGACGTGGTGAAATTGCTAAGCCGACATGGGGTTCAGCATGTTTGGTGACCATGTGGCCAGGACTACCACAGCAAGTACAAAGTCTCGACAGTGAAACACAGAGGTGAATCTGCTGTTACAAAGATGACATTTAGAGATAGGACAGTGACAGCATACCTTTGAAAATGCCAAAATACTGGCTGAAAAAAATGATTAAAAAAGGAATATTCCAGCATGAAGATCCAAAGCACAAGTAAAACTCACGCAGGAGTTACTCATTAAGAAAAAACGTGAAAATAATGTTTGTCTGAGTATGCTGCCTGATTGAAGTCACATAACTCCTTTTGGGTATTTCACTGAGAAAGTTAGAACAACATAGCCTCTACAGCAAAGAGCAGCTGTTAAAAAATGTCTCCATGTTGAAGAGGGTTGAGTCTTTCAGCAAAAACACAAGATTTGAATCGCAGTCATAAAAGATGGACTGATTTAAGTTGTATTGAGTTCTTACTGTTTAATGTAAAAAGTAAACTGATAGTTTGTAAGAGCAAATACTTTACTTTTCATATTAGATGTAAAACTGAACAGTAGGGTTTTCACTCCTGTTGAGTACTGTATTACACACAGTACTATGTGTACATACATTTGAATACAGATCATTGTACTTGCTTAATTTTTAGATATCTGGCACAAACAATAACTTGAGTGGATGTGTGACTACGGCTTTGGACTGAAGGATGAACTGTGAAGAACTTAATGATCAAAGGTCATCGTCACCTCAAAAATGACGTTTTTGGCCATACTTTAAGAATTCATAAGCCTAGAATGACAACATTTTTTGTAAATTTCTTGTAGGATTAGATGATGACTACAAAAAAATGATTTAGAATTAGCAAAGTGAACACAGGTTATTCTTAAATAGGAAAAAAACATAGGATAGTCCTGATATACAGCAGTGACGGAGTTCTACAGCTGATTTCTTCAGATATTAACAAGTCTTTCGTTGGGCATGTAACTGTAATTTCTTACTATTGTTACCTCCCGAAGAACCAGACAGACTGCTGTGGGTGGTCTTACCTTTAAAACCTCATGATTTTCCTTCAGCATCTTTTTTTCTGCCTTTTGTGCAGTGCGACACAAATGTAGTTTTTTCTTTTTAGTGTTTTTTTTTTATACTATGCTGCCTTATTTTACAAGCTGTTAAACAACCCTGTTAACTTGATCCCCTATGCACTCCTACTGGGACTGCGGAAGCAATAAAGGTAGGAAGCTTTAATGATGAAAAAGTTCTTCATGAACACTTCATTCTTATTGGTTTGGGTGTCTGTTTTGTTACCAATTACTATGAAAATAACCATACGAATGTGTGTCCATTTCTCACATCCTTCATGTGCCCCTCTCATCTGTGTTTTGTGCTTTCTATGTGCTTAGAATTTTAACAATACTTTTGTGATCGTATGAACAAGCCTTACTTGGATTTTCAGGTAAAAATCATGTTTAGGCCTGTGTCTTTGTGTTCTCTGTGTGTTTGGGCAAACATTTCAGTTTCCCTGGAATCTTACAAAAAATGCCTATGAAGTCATGGACAATGTTCATCTAATTAGATAAGATGTAAAAGGGACTTAATATAAATATGTTTTAGGAACATGACCAGGTTTTTTTTTTTTCATAATTTGAGACTATTGGGCTACCTATTGGCAGAGTATGGAATAAGACAACCTCTCTCTCTGCCTAGAGATCTCAGCATGGCACTGCATTCAATTGGTGTTGGTGTTGCCCTCAAGTTTGCTGCTGTTCCCACGTTGGGGCCGTGTTAAAAATAATAGGAGCAAGCTGGAATGTATACCACTCTTGTTTGTGTGATAATGGTTTTCGGGTACAGCCACTGACTTTACTTTATAGTGATTTTGCGTGCTTCTTCATCTGTGGTGTACTATTCTGTGGATTTCTCCCTTTGCAGGTCAAACAAACTTCCAACTAATTAGCATTTTCATTACGCTTTGCGTCATCACCACATTGTTGGCTTTTTGGAGGACTACACACAGGCCCATTCGTGTACCCTCTCCTTTGGTTAAATTTCTGTAATCCTTCACTGTCTCTCTGTGCGTAGAGCTCCAAAAACATACAACCATAAATTTGTTTTCTCGCTCAGTTTAGCTCATTTCCTATTTATGGTGATTATAGTTACGTTAAATGATCCTATAGGCAATTACTAGTGAGACTATTTTTGTTTGACATGAGTTCAGTATACATTTAACATATAAGGTTAGGCTCTGGGAAAGTAGAAAGTATTGTATTAGCCCCCCAAAAATATTTTTTCTCACACACATTTGTGACCAAATCACAAATTATTCCAGAAATTAAATTAGGTAATTCCTTTCCGGTTGTCAGTGACAGCTGTCTTTACAGTTTTTGCCATATTTTGAGCTGAAACCTGTTACACAACTGATACTACTGTACATGCAAATATACATTTGATCCAATGACCTCTTTTTTATTTTTTTTCTTCCTAAGGACTTTGCTTTGCTGCCTGAGAAGGACAAGACACCCCTCATCGATGGAGGGGGGACCCTCAGTGGCGGTCAAAGAGCGCGCATCTGCCTAGCCAGGTACCCTCTGTTACACCGGAGCATCTGTCAGCATGCCTCGATTACTGCCATGTCTATATATGCCCAGACCACCACAACTGAAAAGTTTAGTCTTTTCTAATTTATAGTCTTTGTTTTGGTCAACCTTTGCGCATTAAAGAACAATACTTTGCATAGTTCTACTGATTTAGGATAAAATAAAAAAAAACAACGTTTCAAAATATAAACAAGCTTCTTGCACAAAAAAAACTAACTGAAAAATAAACCAACACTTTTCTTTTCCTTCAAAACCAGCATCAAATAACTTTATTATTAGTAGAAGTTCAGACAAATAAATAAATTCATACATTTCTGAGCAATAAATGATCCCTGTTACCAAGATGATTACTACTATCATCTTGTTACCCTTGACAGTTTTGGTGCCCAAAGATTTAAGTATCCACTGTACATAATCACACTTTCCCAAAACTGTAAAGGGCCACCTATCATTCCTTATCTATTGTGTTTTAAGCACTCAAGTTTGAATGACAAATGCTTTCTACAGCCCTAGCAGAACTTTATTGCTTCATAAAATCTCTCTGTAGACTACAACAGACACACTCATTTTTCCATGCATTATTTATTACTTTGGCGTGCTGGCATTGATTTGTAGCCATTGATTAGTTTGCTGCTTCTGCAATCACTGGCAATGTTTATTTCAAGTTATTTACAACATTTGAAAAGAAACCTCACTTCTTCTTTACAACCTGTAGTTATACAGCTTTTCCTCTTTGGTTGTTCTGAAACATTTTCTCTTACGTAACATTTTGTTTTATTTCTGTCATTCTCTCACACACTGTACCGTTGTTTCTCTATATTTGCCTTTCAGTTCCTCTCTGACTGGCTGCCTGTCTATTGTTTTCCTGTAGGGCTGTGTATAAAGATGCAGACCTTTACCTCCTTGATGCTCCGTTCACCCACCTGGACATTGCAACAGAGAAAGACATCTTTGAGAAGTATGTATACTGTTACGGCCCCTGGCCTCTAGAGGATGTGCATGACTCTTTGTGTATGCAGATTCGAGTGTTGGAGCACTCTTGGGTGACTGGCTGCCTGGGAACTGCAAAGCTACGCTATTGGACCAGCGGGAGATGACGACCCAATCAGTGAGGGATGAGGTCCACCTGCAAATCATAAAAGGCTCCTGAAGTCATTTCACCAGGGGACAGCTGTAGGAAGTCATTTTGTGCAGCTGATCCACCCACTTGGCTTGTTGCAGTCATAGGTTTAAAGACTTACGGAAACGTTGATTGGATTTGTACTTTTACTTGTCTGTTTGGTTTAGTGTTTTGAGTTAGCCAACTCTAGTGTTTTCAATTAGTTGTTTGTTTGGTTACAGTGTACCCCCTCTTTTGTTTTGGGAACCTATTTTGTTGTAATAAATTATTTTTACACTTAAACTTCTTCCCTCTGGACACATTTTATGTTACCACCCTGATCCCCTAGACCTGGGGTCGTAACATAAGTGGGGGCTCGTCCGGGATTTGAACCCGGGACCTCTCGCACCAACAGAGAGCCTTTCATATGGTGGTTGTGGGGGTGGATGAGCTGTAATGCAGGTTCAAAACTATCTTTCTTGTCTTAGACACTCTCAAGCTGACTGCAGTGAACTAAGGCTACTTCATCACAGTATAAAGTTCTCAGGAAATGTGTTTGTAACTATTTATAGTAATAATATTAAATATAATTTTTTGTATCACAATACAGGTGTGTCTGTAAACTTATGGCCTCCAAGACTCGAGTTGTGGTTACCAGCAAGTTGGAGCATCTTAAGCGGGCAGACAAAATCATTTTGCTGCACAATGGAGACTGTTACTTCTATGGCACTTTCTCTGAGATTCAGGAGCAGCGCCCAGATTTCAGCTCCCTCCTGCTTGGTCTTGGAGCTTATGACAACATTAACGCAGAGCGCCGCAGCTCTATTCTTACAGAAACCCTTCGCAGGGTCTCAGTTGATGAAACTGCTGGTTTCCGGGGCTCAGAACCAATTCGCCAGTCTTTCCACCATGCACCACCACAGAACCATGCTGTTGGTGATGGTTACCCCGAAAAACGCAAGCAGTCACTTATCCTCAATCCTTACGCAGCTTCCCGTAAATTCTCATTCATGGGCAACTCCCAGCAGACAAATGCATTCCAGTCCACAACATTAGAAGATGGGGTTAATGAACTTTCAGAAAGAAGATTCTCTGTTGTCCCTGAGGATGATCAAGTAGAGGAGGCGCTTCCAAGGAGTAACCTGTACCACCATGGGGTGAAACATCTTGGCGCGCAGCGACGCCAGTCGGTCCTGGCGTTCATCACCAATGCTCAGGGCCAGGAGCGCAGAGAACAGATGCAGTCGTCCTTCAGAAGAAAGCTGTCCATCACTCCTCAGTGTAACCTGGCGTCTGAGCTGGACATCTATGCCAGACGTTTGTCCAAGGACAGCGTTTATGACGTTAGTGAGGAAGTGGAGGAAGAAGACATGGAGGTACGACTTCTTAACTTAACATTATTACCTTTGTTTTGCAATGGCATTACTGAGAAAAAGCAGTTTGTGGTTTGTTTTTGTTTTTTTAGAATAATACTATCGAAAAGATCTTTTTTTAAACCCAGATTTTCAAGATCTTACAGACAAAAAAAACAAAACTTATTTGTTTTGTCACAATTTGACATACACTGGGACAGATGCCTTTCAAGGCTAATGTTTCTTTGAGCCATATTATTGACTTGATTGTGTAAATATTTCTAAAAGTGACCAACATCAAATTGAATAGAAAGAGTCTCTTTTCAAGGAAATATGATAATAATGATTTTGTAAAGTTATTGTTTATTGTAAGAAGCCACTGTAATTTGAATAAGTTGGAGCCAGAGATGTTTTGTAACCAACCTCGAATAATTTAAGTCTCTTCTGCATCGACTTCACATTTCAGACCTGATGGCTATGTCCATCGTTTAGAAAACCAATGTGAAAACAAAAGCATATAATAAAGCCATGAAAGTCAGCAAGCTTGCTGATAAGCAGGCCCACCTCATAGTGTAAACCAGCCATCAAATTACAAATTACCTGTGCTTTCCACTCTATGATGAGTGGAAAAAGTCTCTTGTGAAAAAGGTATAATTCTGTGTTATTGGTGGAGTGCATTGTAAAAGAACAATTCTGCTTTCTTACAGCAATGCTTTGCAGATGAACGTGAAAACGTCTTTCAAACTACCTCATGGAGCACTTACTTACGCTACGTTTCCACCAATAGAAGCTTGGTCTATGTCCTTATTTTCATCATGATTGTCTTTGCCATTGAGGTAACACGCAACCATTTTAAAGTTTTTCTGTGTACATGTGGAACTTTAAAAATCGATAAATGCTTCCTTTTTCTTTTTTTTTCTACAAATAGGTTGCTGGTTCAGTCATTGCCATTTTCCTCATCACTGAGTGAGTTCATGCTTCATATTCATTCAGACTCAGACGTTAACCCTTAAATTGTGTTCTCTTGGATTTTTTAAGTGATTATAACTCTAACTTTATTTCTGTGTTTCTGTGTTTAAGTTTCAGTTTTAATTGAGGACTATAAATATTCTAGAGGACGTCATTATAATACATTAATTGACTTCTAAGCCTATACAGAGGCTTCACAGTTAGCTTTCACTCGCCATAGCGGTATAGTTTAGCATTTTTGTAGTTATATCGCAGTTTTCAGACAGAAACTCAGGCTACAGTTTATTCTCCGCCGTTTGCTCTGCTCAACCAGTGAGATCTGGAGGGACGGCGCCAACCCTAATTCGCCCAACTTCATTGATGAGCAGCACCCTAACGCATCATCCCCCCCTGTCCATCTGGCAATCATCGTCACACCGACGAGTACATACTACATCATCTACATCTTCTTGGCCCATTCTGACAGCATACTGGCCTTGGGAGTCTTCAGAGGTCTCCCTTTAGTGCACACACTGCTCACTGTGTCCAAAAGACTGCATGAACAGATGCTTAGCGCTGTGCTACGAGCCCCCATGTCAGTGCTCAACGCTATGAAAACAGGTGCTTGGTTCTTTTCACTTTAATAATATCATTTACATCAACAAGTATAGTACAGTACCCACATATTCACAACATTCAATGAGCTCCTGTATATAGAATGTCATACAAATTTGTCCTTTTCTTCAAATCTGTACAAAATAGAAATTTTTTCTAATTTGCTTCCAGGCCGGATAATGAACAGATTCACCAAGGACATGGCCATCATAGATGACATGCTGCCTCTTGTGCTTTTTGACCTCATACAGGTATTTATCCAAAGCAATGGATGATGTTATATATTGTAACTCTAACAATAGATTTAGCTTAAGTTCCTCTGACACACATTCTTTTGTTCCACACATAAATTGATTCCCATAGTGACCTACAGTCATTAACAACTATAACGAGAGCAAGAAAAGGCACAGACATGTATTTTTTTATTGATATTCATACAATGTAACTGAGGCAGGTGTGATTTGATTCTTGCTGACTTATTATAATGCAAATGATAATGATAATGATAATTTTTAATGCAAAATCTTTCAGTATGTTCAAAATCTTTTTAAAGGAGAATTTAATTTGATTGAGGCTAACTTCTACACTCTTGAAAGGTGTATCTGTGTTTGAGTCAAGTCTGATCTAACGCCTTATTTTTCCTCATATCAGCTAACATTACTTGTCATTGGGTGCATCTTCACTGTGTCCATCATGCGACCATACATCTTCATCGCTGCCATCCCGCTGGCTGTTATCTTTGTTGTCATCAGAAAGTACTTCCTACGAACTGGACAGCAGCTCAAACAACTTGAGGCTGAAGGTGAGAAAAGGGGAGTCAGTGCTCTAATTTGTCACAAATGATGAAATTGGTCAATGGTCTGCACTTTCATGGCACTGTTTTAGGTTCTACAAGGCGTTTAGAGTGTTTCTTAATCAGACATTTGTACATACTCATATTAACCATTGCTACTGGTATTAGGAACTAGCAACTTGGGTTACAAGGTCTTATCCAAAGACATTTCTAAAGGCTCCTTGTTTTCTGCATTTACAATGCAGTCAAATGACCTGTGAGGTTTAGGCACATTAGGCTGATGAAACATGAAAAAGACTTCCTGCCCTGAGCTACAATATTTAAGCAGAATCCATACCACAGCAGTGGAGATGGTGAAAGACATTTAGGCCCGTTGAGTTCACTATTTCTGACCGCTATTACTAATTCTGTCAGATTATTAATGCACTTTTAACACCAAACGCAATATTGTCTATAACACCCACAGGTTATAGGCCCACCGGTGCGTCAATAATGTACAGTACAAATAGTCAGCTTTCAACTCTTTATTAGGAAGTGAAAAGTGACAGTGACGTTTTATCAGAACTATGTACATAGGGTTGCTTACCAACACTTAATGCTAATATGGCTCTGGTGCTTAAATGTTCTGCATCTGTTGGACCAAATGCTAGTGCAGATTTTTTTGTCATTTAAATGAGTATTTAAAAAAAAGCTGTTCTTCATGTTAAAATATAGTTGTTGTTGATTATTTTGGTAGAAGTTTAGAGGAAAAATGCACTATTAAAGCCTGATTTATAGTCGTCCAGGAAAGGCCACGGAGAGCCCTCTCCGTCTTCGGAAACCCGCCCGGAGACGCTCTCCGTTGCTTGCATGCGTCGGCCAAAATTCCTATCTATCTGTCGAGGAGACGGAGACTCGCGACTCAAGGGTTGTGATTGGTCGGCTAACAACATCATTTCCGGAATCACTTTTCCGGTTTAGCTCCTTCCTCTCAGAACAACAACACCGCCATTTTTGAAAGAGTTTACTGTGTGCCGGTCAACATTTGGTTAAAAATTATTTGCATTTCAGTATCAATAAGCTCCAACTCCAACAACAGTATTTCTCTCTCGGTCGCCATCGTTCACTGTGAGGAGTGGAACGGAGCCGGACTTTCACGATAGACGTCGCAAGATTAGTTCGTCTAGCATAGCGACGCCTACTGATCGGGAGGTGAATTGCCTTGCATATCCGACATCCCAACGGAGAACTTCGAAAGGTTTAATAGCCTCTGCGTGACCACATGAGTCGGATTGGCGGATAGCTACGGAGTAGCATACCAAGGCCTTAACACTTTTAAACTGTCCAACAATGTACTCACATTTACATTTGTCCAAGGTGGACCTTTTTTCATACAATATAATGTTAGAGATTCTTTGATAATGCAGGATACTTAATGAATTAGCTGATACCATATTGTTTATGTGTTTATGCTTTTAGCAGGCGCTTTTATCCAAAGTGACTTACAATTGAAAAAATATATAACATTACAGCTAATATCTAATCTAACAATAAGCTACATAGAAGGCAACCACTGGTCTGACTCTGTCAGAGGTGACAGGGGTGACAGTGTAGCGATAGAGTGCAGGCATAGAGGGAGGTACAGAAAGATAAAGTGCAGTAGAAGGGGTAGGAAGTACAGGGTAAGTGCTAGGATAGGAGATGCTCTCTGAAGAGCTGGGTCTTCAAGAGTTTCTTGAAGATATTCAGGGACGCCCCTGTTCTGGTAGCGCTCGGTAGGTCATTCCACCACCTAATGACACATGAAAAGAGTCTGGATTGTCTTAAGCGTGGTGTAAGCACTGCTAGACGACAATCCTGTGACGACCGGAGTGACCGAGTTGTGACATAAGCCTTTGCAAGAGCGTTCAAGTAGATGGGAGCCGTTCCATTAAGGACTCAGTAGGCTAACATCAGTTGAATTTGATGCGGGCGGCTAAGGGTAGCCAGTGGAGTTCAATGAACAGAGGGGTGATGTGTGCTCTTTTCGGCTGACCGAAGACCAGACGCGCCGCCGCGTTCTGGACCATCTGCAGCGGTTTCACAGCACAGGCTGGGAGACCAGTTAGGAGAGTGTTCCAGTAGTCAAGGCTGGAGATGACCATGGCCGGCACCAGGAGCTGTGTGGCGTGTTGGGTTAGGTATGGCCTGATCTTTCTTATGTTTAGCAATGCAAAGTGGCATGATCGAGCAACGGAGGTAACATGATCTATAAAGGTTAGTTAGTCATCAATCATGACACCCAAGTTTCTAGCTACCTTTGATGGAGCAAGAGATGGGGATTCAGTTTGGATGCAGATGCTGTGGTGTATGGTTGGTTTGGCTGGAAAGACAAGCAGTTCAGTTTTAGAGAGGTTTAGTTGGAGATGATGGGCTTTCATTCATTTGATATGTCAGAGAGACAGTTTGAGATTCGTGCTGAGGCCGTGCGGTCGTCAGGTGGGAATGACAGATAGAGCTGGGTATCGTCAGCATAGCATTGGAATGAGAAGCCTTGTGATCGGATGATCTGGCCCAGTGAGGTGGTGTAAATGGCAAAGAGAAGAGGTCTCAGTACTGAACCTTGGGGGATCCCTGTGGTGAGGTAGTTCACTGCAGAAGTGTGACCGAGCCAGGACACTTTGAATGACTGACCAGTGAGGTATGAATTGAAACCAGGAGTGTGCTCTCCCTGTGATGCCCATGCACGAGAGTATGGACAAAAGGATACAAGGGTTGACAGTGTCAAACGTAGCCGACAGGTCAAGCAGGATACTGATGATTTAGCTGTCGCTCTGGCTTCTTTTAAGGCTTCTGTCACAGTCAACAGATCTGTTTCAGTGGAGTGTCCACTTTTAAACCCAGATTGGTTTGGATCAAGGAGGTTGTTGTGAGAGGTAATCAGTGACCTGCTTAAAGGCCGTCCTTTCAATGGTTTTAGACAGAAATAGGAGGAGAGAGACCGGCAGATAATTCCCCACATGAGTTGGGGAGAGGGAGGGAAGGTTTCTTGAGCAGCGGTGTAACCCGAGCTTATTGTATTGTATTTAATTTGTTATATTGCATGAATAAAATAAGTTACAAAGTTTTCACAAGTGTTCATAGTGAATTTATGAACGCATCCGCTTAAAATCTTTTTGTTAGATCGCAGTAAATTGCAATCTTGAGGTTGTTGTAAAATAGCTCTAGCTTGTGAAGTATTTATTCCACAAAATAGATATATTTTTCTCTTTTATTTGACAGCACGAGTGAAATTTGACAAAGCCAAGAGATGAAATGGCAAATATTCGGGATGAGTAAAGTGAGAATATTATTGAATGGCCAATGGAGAGAACAAAGGAAAAGAAACTTGGAGGGGGCAAATGCCACAGTTCTCTGTGGAGAACTGGTGGATGGCCCAGGGCAGCGAGAGCAGATGTCATATGGAAAAATGAAAACATGACGGTAGATAGAGTTGAGGGAGTGAGTGGACAGACGGCCTCAGAGAGGTGGAGAGAGGTTAAAAAAAGAGAGGTGGCTTTGATTTTATATGTCCAGGCTAAGAAATGTCTGAAATTTCTGCCTCCAGCCGACGAATGCCGACCTTCAATAAAATAGATAATCTACAAAGTTCAACTGCAAAAATGATTTTTTTTTCCAAACAAAAGAATGTTAACAATCACTTCTGTACTTGATTAATAAAGTAATTGCAAGCCACTTTGTAAAAATGTATGAAAATATCTAAAGTACTGCACGTGCTCAAAAGACTGGATAAAACTACACACATTAGATTGAAATTCAACTTGAAGCATGTTACACATAGGGATGGAGGAAAAAGCAGGTCACTGGACAGCTGACAAAGATGTCACTCTGTTTTTTGACTTCCCTCCTCTTCCCCCGGTTCTTTTACTGAATGTGTGCTTTGGTGATGATGGCGAGGTCTTTCCGGACCTGCTGAGTGCATGTCTGGTCAGACAGATGAGCCGAGCTGGGATTTCCTCCAGCCCCATCCTGGTGTCGTTCCTTCTAATGTTTTTACACAGCATGTTGTTCAAAATACAGTGGAAACTACTTGTGTTTGTCAAATACTGTTCTAGCTGCACTACTCAGACCTACCTATTTGGATTAAGTCTTAACCAAAAGTGATTACAGTGACAAAAGTAAATGTTAGAGGTTCTAGACTAACATTCAGTCAGGCTGTATGTTTAGACTTATTGTCATGCTGCTGAATTGAATCCAACATTTCAGTCGGGTTATTGTTTTATGGAGAAAAATCAAAACAGTAAAAGTATCTAAAATTTTTGCAAAGTACTGTGAACAAGTAGTTAAGTAGTTGCAAGTAGTTAATTCCAGAATATTATCCTGTCTTTGCCAGTTATTACAATGCACTGAAGGAAAAAAAAAGTGTTGTATATTTTTATATGTTCTTTCTACCTTTCAGTTATTTTAAGACTAAGCCAATGGAATCAGGGATTTCTTTTATTCAATTTTTTTTGCCAATATTAATCTTAACTGTCAAGTTTCATGTTCATACCTTAAGAATTTTAGATATGTCTGTCTCTGCTTTCCTGCAGCTCGTAGTCCCATCTTCTCCCACCTCATCATCTCACTAAAGGGTTTATGGACAATTCGGGCATTTGGGCACCAGACTTACTTTGAGACGCTCTTCCACAAGGCCTTGAACACCCACACAGCCACGTGGTTCCACTACCTGTCCACTCTGAGATGGTTCCTCTTCCGCTGCGACGTGCTGTTTGTCATCTTTTTTACTGCCGCTGCCTTCATTGCCGTGGGAACCAATCGTGAGTCATGGGAAGACTTTAGACAATTGAAGGGGATATGAAGGGATGAAGGACAGATTTCAATATTGTTATGTGATAAAAAGAGACTTGATCAGTTGTCCAGCTGCTGCTTATAGTACAGATGTATACTAAGTCTATCCTCATAGGATCATTTTTACTGTTAAAGGTAGGTTCACGTGAGGACAACAAAATACCAGGTGTATTCTAAACAACTGTGTTGAATGAAACCTTTTTACTAATACATTCCCCCAAGTTTATATGATAAGATGTATTCACTGTCTTTGTTTTTAAGCTCTAAATTTTGATTTGGTGCTGCCAGTTATCCTTAGAGGTCACATAATTAGTTCAATTAAGTTCATCTATGTGTAGTTTAAGTGGCCCCAGGTTCTACAACACAATGAAACAGATGTACCACAGGCAAGCAGCACAATGAAGACCAAGGAGCTCTCCAAAAGGATTCAGTTTGGGTACAAATCTGCCAAAAAAGAACAGATCAAACAATGTCCTGGATCAGGCAAATTAGGCATTAATCAGAGTGGTAACAAAGGATAAAGGACATCCTGAAGGAACTACAAAGCTCCACAGCAGAGATTGGAGTGCATGGAAAAATTGGCAAAGCAAGTAACTGGTCAGATTAACTGGAAACTAAACTTTTTGGCCACCAAGGAAAACGCTACATGAGACACAAACCCAAAAGATCATTCCCACAGTGAAGCATGGCGATGGTAGTATCTCTTTGGTGGGGCCTGGGAAATTGGTAAAAATTGAAAGAATGACAAAAGGTCCTAGAAATGGGCAAAATGAAATGAAATTCTCTTTCATAGAATACCATTTCAAATTTATAGGCATCTTGTGTTGCTCATAGGGATACAAACACAAAAATATTTTTAATTCCACACTGTAAAGCAGTAAAATACAAAACGTGGTAAAGGGGGTTAATATTTTATGAAGGTACTGTGGTGTCTTCATTAGATGTATTACATGATATGAGAATAACAGTAGTCATTACTTATTTAATCAAGGTAGAGATTAGGGTATGTAGCAAGATCTTTCTAACAGGTTAGTTAACCGTCTGGGCTGAACAACAAGAGGAATTGTATTGAGAGCTGCACTGTATAGTCAGATATTAGGATCAGAACACTTTGTCCGCAAAAACTGATCAAAACTGTTGGAATGTTGCTGGATAAAATACCAAAAGGAAACATGTGTTTGTTTAATCAAACCAATGGGAAAACCAAGCACACACACGCAAAAACACGTGTTGTTGCGTCACAGACTGTGTTTATGTTGAGAGCAGGTTTAAGGGTCATTTCACAGCTCATTAGCTTTTAATGGAGCCAGCAGCAGAGTGCAGCTCTGACATCAGAGGGGAAAGCTTTGATTGGACAGTACTGATGACATTGTGTATGCTGATGTGTGTGTTTGTGTGTGCACACCCACTCCACAGAGGACAAACCAGGGGAGATTGGCATCATTGTGGCCATGGCCATGCTCATCCTTGGGACTTTCCAATGGGCTATCATCACCAGCATCAATGCAGATCAGCTGGTATGACATTCAGACACACATACACACACACACAGCTATTATTGTTTGCATCATGGTAGTAAGACCTGGTTGTACTTCTCATTTAGAGATCCTTAAAACATGGCAAACGCTCTCACATTAAAGGATGGTTTTTCCTGAACATATTTTTTACATGGAACTCAAGTTTTTTTTTAAACTTTTATACTTTGTGCAGCTAATCCTCACCATTTCTGCCCATCTGATATTCAGCCTTCCCAAATTTCCCTACACCACTTAATTGTTAATAACTCTGGCTCATCCAGCTCACTCTAGTGCTTACCGCCAAAACAGGGACAGACTTTACACTATGGCCAAGTTGCTTCCGCACCACTTAGACCTGATAGTCGTCAGAAATTTGCTGTGGAATAAAATAACCCTTAAGAAGTTATGGCTGATTGTCATTTTGTTTGGCATTACCAGGGAACTGTTGAGATTTTACAAATATCATGTGGAATTCTGTGATCCAGTTTTACACAGTGTGTTATTACCCCCACTGTTCTTTAAGCAGATCATACATTGTGCTTATGAACTGTCCCAACTGTGATGTTATCTTTGGTCGAGGCTCCAATGGCGTTGTTTTCAGGAACTTAGGATGTCTGTCTTGCAGTGTGACCACTGCTACAACCTACTTTTATTAATCAATCAGTACAAATTCACTAGGAAAAGATTAAAACAAAACCAAACTTGCAATTAGAACAAAATGTTTTGGATTCCAACAAGAAAAAAAAGCCTTTTGAGACACTTTTCAGATATTTACAGACAGGTTCAGATTAACAGCCATGTGTCAAACCCTACAAAATGTGTTTGATGTAGCATTGAATGGCCTGCATTGAACTTACAAAAGTGCTCAAATCTCACAGTCTGTTGGTACTTTTGTGTCCTTAGTCGGCATGTGCTCACCAGAAAAAAGGAAGAAAAAAGAATTTCTTAGGACAAAAACATCTTTCAAATGAATGTAATGTTTTTTTGTTAATACAGCTGGGATGGTTTGTTGTTTTAACAGAATCAGAAGGCAGCAGATAAGAATTCAAGCTACTGATGATGTGGTTGGCCATCGTTTGTTCTTTTTGTTCTGGTTTGCCTCTGCAGGGTGAGGGTAAAGGGAGCAGGCAGAACTGAAGGTACCTCAGCTGCAACATGCTGTTTATGAAGACTGTGTGAGGCTCTTGTGAGTCAGGTTGCACCTATTCAGTAGTCGTTTCCCCCACATTGTGGTTAGTGAAGCTGACCACGCTTATCATAGTGCAGGACTTTTTGTTCAGTTTGTAAACACACTCACAAGTAGTGGTGTGTGTGTTTAGGGAAGTTAGCATGGCACCACACGGTGTGTGTAAAAGAAAAAATGAATGCAAAGACGCCTGAATTGCATTGCCACTGATGATAAGAAAGGTTCAGATGGAATAACTTCCAGTACTTTTTTTGTTTGTTTTAAATGGATGTAAAAGCACATATCTATAGAATACACTTTACCCTTTGGTTTTCTGTAGATCTCAAAGTAACAAAATGTGGAGATTGTATTTATGGGAAGCCTATACAAGAAAAAAGTTTTATACTTGCAGCATGTTGATTGATGTTTCAGTCGAAACAAAGCCAGAGCTCTCAGCTCCCTTCACCCTTCATCTACCCTTCTCTCAGATGCGTTCAGTTGATCGAGTGTTCAAATTCATTGACCTGCCGTCAGAGGAGACCCTGCTGGGAAAATCTGGGGGTAAAGGAGGTCATGACCTTGTCATCAACAACCCTCACGTGCACGACTATTGGCCCAACCGTGGCCAGCTGGATGTCCAGGGTCTTACCGTCAAATACACAGAGGCTGGGCGAGCTGTGCTCAATGACATCTCTTTCTCTGTGGAGGGCGGGCAGAGTGTAAGTCCTGAGTGATGGGTATAAAGGGACTTGTGTTACCAGTGTGGAATGAAAGTTGGAACAGTGATGCATATTAGCTGTATTTTATCGGGGGATTTTATCAGGGATGAACTGCTATGTGTGGACGCTGTTGAATAATCAATATTTCATATTTACACTCAACTTATTTCATTAAGAAACAGTTTGTGCTGTTCTGACAAACCCACTGACATCACCTCTGTAATTCAGTTAAGCTCCTCTGAATACTTCTCAGATACAAATGTATTTATTCTGTTTCTGTGTGTGTGTGTGTATGCGTGTAGGTGGGTCTTCTGGGTCGAACAGGTTCTGGGAAGAGCACGCTGCTGTCAGCTCTGCTGCGCCTCACAGCCATTGATGGAGGAATGTCTATTGACGGCGTTTCTTCAAGCTCCGTCTCACTGCAAACATGGAGAAAGGCCTTCGGAGTGGTGCCACAGGTACACATTTGACTGCAGACGTTTCTGCTTCAGATTTCAGGAAATCTTGATGGGTTGTAGGAGCGTTGTCAAAATATTTGAATGTCAAAATCAATACTGAGGAAAAAACTTTATACTAGTTTGTTCCTGCAGAGAGAAAAATGAGGAATTAAGAAACATTAAAATATGTTTTAATAAACGGCTTCAGATGAACTTTTTCTGCTCTTTGCACCAATTTTTCCTACTGAAAATAGGTACTGCAGCAATAAAAGGAGCACGTGGTAAAGCATCTCTATTGCTATGCTTTAATTTTTTTCCTTTTGCCTACACACCAATAGATAGGTTTTGATCCTAAACAAACAAATTACAGAAATTACCAAACTTTTATTTAAAAAGGAAAAACTCAGAGTACAAACTTGCCACAAAAAAACAAATCCCTTAACATTAATGCAATAGAATTGATATTAATCATTTCAAACAAAAATGCAGTTTGATATTTCTGGAGGATAGACTTTCACTTAAAATGTTAAGCTTGAATGAATATTAATGTATGGAGTTGTATGTTGGCTTATGTTATTTGGTTGACACGTCAGTCACATCCAGGTAGCTGAACACATATTGTGTTGTGTCTGAGAGTCAAATTCACTAAAGCTCTATTTTTTCAATAAACCTAATTAAACATAGTGAATCCAGTTCTTCATATATATCATGGGTCTGCATGCCAGTGTATCAACAGGAAAAATCCTAATACTTCCAGTTACATTGAGCAATGCGCTGCAATGAGCACTGCGCTGATCGCGCAGTTTGAATGTAAAAATGGATGCTCAAGTCAAGATTCAGAGAACACAATATTCATTTTTTTAAATACTTTATGGGTGACAACAGGAAATATGCATTACGTAAAGTACAAATCAGAGGCACATATTTTTAAGATTCACAAACTGCTTTAGTGTTGTTTTTGACTCCCCGATCTCTCACTCACAGAAGACACACACACAAAACACATTGATTCTTACTCCCTCCTGGTGTTTCATAAGGGGTATTACAGCATTTTACATACCTCGGAACATATTTCAAAGTATCCTTGGTGCACCAAGCAAAATACTGTCATACTGTCTCTAAAAATAGACACAAAATGCAACATTTTGAAGACCTTGCAACAATAAAAACAATGTTAACTTAATGATAATGATAACAATGGAGGCTAACTGACCAACAACTATATTTTTCAAAGACACATTCTTTAAGTGTAGCTGTCAGTACTTTGGTATTGAATGTCTTAAATGAATATGGTGACTTTTTTTTTCCTCTGGCCAATATGCCAATATGGTTTAAGATAATTCAGATACTGATATGCAGTTATCTCTTTATTTTGTTGGAAAAGAAAATCTTCATCCTGACTGGAACTTTCCGGGTGAACTTGGACCCATATGGACGTTACAGTGATGAGGAGCTGTGGAGAGTGGCTGAGGAGGTGAGGTTCTGTTTTCCATTGCTGTGATTATAATTACAGTTGTGATTAGTGAATTAATCTACTCTGTCAAAATCGTTTTTATTTTTCTAATCATTTAGAGGTAAGGAACCATATAATTTTGATAATTATACGCATGTTTAAATATCTTCTTTGTTCATCTGGTCATAAAAAAAGAAAAATAACATGAACATCTTTGACAGTCTTGTGTTGGCCAGGTGAAGGCAGAATGTTTAGCTCACTGTACCACCCTGCTGCCCTTCTGTTAAATCAGCTTTTCTATGATGTCACAAAGCTTTTGACTTTAATATAAGTCTGTAGTGTAAAAGCCAGCTGAGTCATGCAGAATTACCTGCAGATTTAGTTAATGAGCTTGAACTCCAGACATCAGAGGATACAGTAAAATCTCTTCCATGTCCCTGCAGGTTGGTTTAAAGTCTGTCATTGAGCAGTTTCCAGACAAGCTGGACTTTCAGCTGGAGGACAGAGGCAGTGTGCTGAGCAACGGACACAAGCAGCTTGTGTGTCTTGCCCGTTCCATCCTCAGCAAGGCCCGCATCTTGCTGCTGGATGAGCCTTCCGCCTACCTCGACCCCATGTCAGTATCAACAAGAAAACACAGTCTCTATCTGTGGTGGGATTTAACCTGACTAACCAAAACTGTTTGAGTCATATCGTTTTGTTTGACACAATCAGGAATTTTGTCTCTCCTGATATTCCTTATGCACCAGTAGGCACAAAGTCCGAGTGCATGAGTTTTTACACTTTTTGTAAGTAAAGTTGCTGTCATCAGATCAGATATTTCTCCATCAACTCCTCAACATTTTGTCTACAAATTTCTACCATCTGTTACTTGGTCCTCCTTTGCTCCTGCAACCTTACAGGACATCACAGCTTTACTGTTTAACTTGCAACCGACTTCAAGTCCTCTTGATGTCCTCCCTACTCCCTTTTTTAATAGTGTCTTTAAATCTATTGGTATTGTAGAAATGATAAATCTCTCTCTTCAAGCTGACTCAGTTCCCAGCTTCTTTAAAAAAGCTGTTGTTGAGCCACTACTAAGGAAAACCTCATTTGGATCCATCTCTTCCAAATAGCTACAGACCAATGTGCAAATAGAAATAAAAAAATATTTAATTCATCCCACATTTTGGGAAATTCAAAATTAATCAAGTTGCTCAATTTTTCAAAAAAATATCTACAATGATTGTATATTAGAACAATAACAACAACAATAATAAAAATGAATACATAAATAAAGAAATACATAAATCAAAATAAATAAATCAAATTATCTTTTATCTCAAAGATTTTGGAGAAAACAGTGGGCGAGCAAATGAAAAACCAATGTGACCCAGTCTGGTTTTCGCAAATCGCACTCCACAGAACCTGCTTTACTTAAGGTCTGTAGTAGCATTCTGATGCCAGCAGACTCTGGAGAGTATACTGTTCTGGTTTTATTGGATCTCTCCTCTGCCTTTGATACTGTCCGTCACAGTATCATGATAAACATACTTCAGGAATTATTTGGGATTACTGGTGTCGTTTTAAAATGGTTCACATCCCACCTGTCTGAGAGATCTTTTACTGTTTATGTAAATGGGGTAATGTCTGATTCAGCTGACCTGCTCTGTGGGATACCTCAGGATCTGTTCTTGGTCCAATTCTCTTTTTGCTGTACATGATTCCTCTTGGCCAAGTTATTAGACGTTCCAATAATATTTCTTATCATCTCTATGCCGATGAAATCCAGATACATTGCTCTTTTTAAAGCTTCTAAATTTTATAAACGGTCTTGTTTACAAAATTGCCTGACAGATATCAAGCAATCGTTAAAAGACAACTACCTACAGTTAAACAATGAGAAAACTGAAACTCCAGACAAGGTGATCCCAGACATCAGAAAACATGTCAGCTTTATAGACTCTTCTGATAAATGAAATGCTAGAAATTTGGGTGTCCTATTTGATTGTTCAATGTCATTTGAGCAACACTCCAAACAATTAGTTGGGAACTAATTGTTGAGGGCTTTATCACCTAAGGGACATTTCAAAACTCAGACTGCTGGTGTCAAAAGCTGAACTTGAGATGATTATCCATGCTTTTATCTCTTCTCGTTTAGATTACTGTAACAGTCTTTTAACCTGTTTAAATAAATCAGCTTTCGAACATTTTCAGACCGTGCAAAATGCTGCAGCAAGACTTTTAACTGGCACCAATAGAAGATCTCACCCTACTCCAGTCTTGGCTTCTCTTCATTGGTTGCCAGTAAATTTTAGAATTAATTTTAAGATTTTAGTCTTCACTTTTAGCACCTTATATGGTCAAGCTCCACAATATATCGCTGACCTGTTGAAACCCCATTCTTCTTCTCGTGCTCTGAGCTCGACAGGTCAGATGTTGTTGGTTGCCCCACGTACTCGGTTCAAAACTTGTGGGGATCGGGCGTTTCAGGCAGTGGCACCAAGACTGTGGAACTCTCTCCCGCTTTCTTTATCCTTTACTGACTCCATTAAACTCTTTAAATAAGCAGCTGAAGACATTTTTATTCAGAAAAGCTTTTAATTAATTAAATAACTGTGATTCACAGTGTATTGTTTTATCTGTGAATCACTGTGTTTTATTCTGTTTTATCTGTGAAAAGTGCTATATAAATAAAATGTACTTACCTAATTACTTATAACATAAAATAAGAATTATGTTTTCACTATCCAAGAACTAGCAATTTATTTGCAAATATGACCCTCCTTCCTTGCCCTTCTCAAATTTACCAAACTCTGACTCTAGGGTTCTGTGTATTTTGAAGCCACCATAATTTTCAGTAAGTGGTTGGATGAGGAGGATGATATTTGGATATTCATTTCGTTGCAGTCTGGTGTTTATGCCACTAGATGGCACTAACTCTTACTTACTGGACTATGACATTCAAAGCTAGACAATATGTTGTAAATCTAATGGCACTGATATCAGTGAGAAACTGTGCATCTATTTAAAGTCAGTAGCAGATAATTGTAGAACATATATTTAAATAAGCCATTTGACATGTTGTCATCCTGTCTGGGTACTTCAGTACTTCAGTATGTCAACTCTTTGATATTCTCCTGTTTTGCTCCCACTCTGTGTTTTTTTTTTGTTTGTTTTTTTAACAACAGATGTATTAATAGATTTTTTTTTTGCTGTGGAGTTGCTTCCTGCTGCACATTCAGACAGAGCAACCATCTGAAAGTCATTAAGAGTTTGTATATTTTCTTTCTGCTTGTGGCATCCTGTAAGATGAGGTCACAATGCAGCTCACACCATGCATGTCTCACTTGTGCGGTGTTCCTGTCATTGCATCTGTTGACAATCTAGAGTGCTTACAGTAATTTTGAAGTACTGTATGTGACGTGTGCGTGTATAAGCATATGTACAGAGGAGGGTCATGATAGTAAATGAAGCCTAGCTTTCTACTGAGTTTGCCACAGGTTAAACGAATGTCTTTGCAATGGAGAGAGACGGCCTTTGATGATGATGATGATGACAGCATGTGTGTGTTCGCGTGTGTGCGTCTGTGTATTTGCATGTGTGTGAGCAGAACTCTACAGGTCCTGAGGAAGACCCTGAAGCAATCATTTTCTGGCTGTACTGTCATCCTTTCAGAACACAGGGTGGAGGCGCTGCTAGAATGTCAAGCCTTCCTGGTGAGTGTATGACTCATGTCAGACAGTTTTTGCCAAGACAGTTTTCTTTATGAATTTCTTCAGCATGTGAGTAATAAGAAATGAGACTTCCTTTATTCATTTTGCAGATTTAGACATGTGTGCTGGAATGTTTGTTGGTATGTTTGTTATTGAAGTTTGTGCCAGAGCAAATAACTGGCAGAATATACATTGAGTGGCCAGGTTGACAGGAGCCGCAGTCACTGACAACATTTTGTTCACTCTGTATGATTTATAGCATATAGACTCCAAATTGTACTCTCAGAAGGGACACCACAAAATTGCATTTATCTCACAAAATCTAAACTGAAAGTTGATATCACAGCAGCCATCACATTCACTGCTTTCCACAACATGGTGGTTTTTAGATCAAATAAATGTATGTAAGTGCAGTCGGGACTTTGCAAGTTGATGGAACCTTTCCCAGATAATTCAAAGCTTTGAAATTCTCATTGATTTGCTCATACAAAGCATTTATCATCTTCACAAACTCTGTTAGATAGTCATAAAAAAAATGTATCTCCCAGATGAATCCATAATCGGCTTCTTTATCCTCTTTCCTTTGAAGATGATCGAGGACAGCTCCGTAAAAAGCTACGATTCTATTCAGAAACTCATGAATGAAATGAGTCACCTGAAACAGGCCATGAGCCCATCTGACCGTCTTCGCCTCTTTCCAACACTTCACCGCCTAAACTCCACAAAGAGGGCGCCACCGCAGAATGCCAAGATCTCCTCCCTGCCAGAGGAAGCTGAGGATGAAGTCCAGGACACTCGCCTCTAAGCTGCCATATCAACACAGACGGACACACACACGTCTTACACATACATATACATATATGTGTGTAAATATATATACACACTCAAAAACAGGGCTTACCGATGTAAGGCATACTAATGAGTTTTGGTTATTTCTGAAGCATTGTTTTCCCAAATTACCAATTTGCACATCTCAATTAGTCATTTAATTCAGTTGTAAGAGAACTCAATAAATACTCAACCAGAATTGACTTAAAAACTAAACTAATTGTGTGCAAAGAAGATATAATGCATAGTATTTTGTACTGAATTAAAAAAAATATATATTTTTTTAAACTTCACATTTTAACAATACTTAGTCTGTTGTACACATGTAAATTAATATGTAAAAACACAAGCTCAGACAGCACACACCAAACGCACACAATACAGTAATGAATAATGGCACAAAGCATCTGGCTACAAGCCATTTTACTGGACTCATTTACTCAAATAATTCACTCACAAACAGAAGTTTCAGAGGAATTTTTGTACATATGTAATAAAACGTAATCGTGATCATTTGTCTGCATATGAATCTTAGGATGAAATCTTGCTGAAAAATTATAAATCAGGTGTGTACAGTGCAAAATAACAATGCACGTTCACTGACCACCAACATGGTACGACACAGTTGCAAGTTTAGAGAAGGAATGGAAGGTGAAAAACCTTTGCATGACGTGAATTTTGTTGTGATTTGTCACTAAATTCCAAAAACGTAATAAAGCAGTGAGTGTTTGCGCAACAGGGAAAGCTCTTGACCGAAGCATCTTACTTTCAGAGGGGTGGAGGAAAAAATCCTCTGTCCAAAGTCAGTCAATCCAATTCCAGGTAAATGTGAACATCTGAACATGCTCTATAAACTATGGTTTATAGAGCTACTAACTGGACATTTAAGTTATTGAACCACTTCAAGTGCCTTTGCTGGTTCCAGTCACACGGGGCAAAGTTTATGCGAGTGTTATGGTTCAAATTAATGTTCTCTCCTGTATTTGCTCAGAAAAAGAAAAATACTTTTTTTTTTTTTTTTTTTTCTACTCCATGATTTGTTTCAGAATGGCTGAAGTATTGCTAGAAGAGAAACTGTTTTGCTGTGGCTATTGAACAAGGAGCCTGTTTTCTTCTGAGGACTTTAGTGTCAACTCAGGCTGAGTATGAAACTGCTGTAGAGGCCAGACTTCTCCACTTCCATAAATGAGGGTGGAGCTCTTTTTTGCTATACAGTTTTGAAGTGTAACTACAAGCATTACAAGTAAACATTAAGGTAATAAGAGCCTGTGAAAGTTAACAACGCAGCTTTATTCTTCACGTTGGGCTGATGGATCTGCAGTACAAGTATCACAAGTATTTTCATTACTTTGTCATTAATTATGTACTAAAGTATTGGTTGTTTAAAGAGCTGATATGTTTTTATTTGAATATAATCAGCTTCACTTGACGCTTACACATGTAGGCTTTGGTGTTTCCGAAGGCACTCATTGAAAAATACTAGATAGATCCCTCTATTCCTACTGTATAAATATACCGTTCCACTCAGAGGTTTGGACACACCTAAACAATTCACTTTTGATTGGATAGGTGTGTCCAAACGTTTGATGTCTGCGTTCTTTCCCATCAATTGATCCTTTTTTTCTGGAGCCATAAATTACACAGAGGGACACACTGCATGCTTATCTGCCACTTCAGAGGCCCCACCCATAATTGCAATTCTGTTTAAAAGTTATATCCAGATACCTAAAACTTTTTCTTCTCCGTAATCTGACCACAAATGTGTATTGTACTCCTTTCAGGGGCAGAGGGCCCCCTGCAGAGATTCAAGCAACTGCAGGTTGTGAATTTTGAATGATGTTATTTGGTGGATCAGCTTTCTGATAAAACTGTTTAGATCATGCAGCATAGCTGGAACTTCACAATGACAAAAAGGAAATTAATAACTCCACACCGAAGTGACAAACCTACCGACAGAGAGATGCTGTTGACTGATGCAAATAATTAGTTATGACTCAAATACCCTTATTATTCTTAGTGTATGCACTTTAGAGACACCCTGAGGTACTCATCAGCTTTCACAGCAAGGAGAAAGTAAAGTGATTACATGCAGCACAACAGCTGTAATAACATTTTCAACAAAAGGAGGAGTATATGTGGAATTATACCCTTTGCTGACAAATTTCAACAGTTTTCAATGTGGAATATCTTTTTCTCAAATGTAAAACAAGCATTCCTTCTCATTTTCCACATTGCATCTGTCTTTCTCCTCTAAGTTGGAAACCATTTAGGCTCCTCAGATATGACAATATATATATTTTTGTTCTTCTTTGGCATCTTTGAGGAAAGATGCTCCTCTAATGCTGAGAATGTCCTTTTTTTTTTTTAAGAAACCCACAGAGAAATTTAAGGCGCCATTCAAAAGCTGTGATTTATTTTTTTTAATTTTATGTTGTAATTTAAGAACAAAATTTTTCTTACTCATAGGAAAGGGATACAAATGTCCAAAAAATGTATAAATGTATTTGTTCAACCAGCTGTATTTCCAGTAAAGCTAGATTTTGAGAAATTGAAAGTGGTTGTGTCATTTTTGTTACAACAGTGTTTTCATTCTTGAATCTTATTCATTGTGGCATGATGAAATCCACTAATTCTAACATATAACTGCTAAAAAATATAAAGGGAACACTAAAATAACACTTCCGAGAACTCAATGAATCAAATATTCCAGTTGAAAATCGTTATTCATTACATAATGGAATGCGTTGAGAACAAAATCAAGATTATTATCCCATGGAGGTCTGGATTTAGAATCATACTCAAAATAAAAGTGGAAAAATCACATTGCAGGCTGATCAAACTTCAGTGGAAACTCCTCAAGACAAAATGAGGCTCAGTAGTGTGTGTGGCCTCCACGTGCCTGTATGACCTCCCTACAACGCCTGGGCGTGCTCCTGATGAGGCGGCGGATGTTCTCCAGAGGGTTCTCCTCCCAGACCTGGATTAAAGCATTAGTCAACTCCTGGACAGTCTGTTGGTGGATAGAATGAGACATGATGTCCCAGATGTGCTCGATTGAATTCTGGTCTGGGTAACGGGCAGACGAGTCCATAGCATCAATGCCTTCATCATGCAGGAACTGCTGACACACTTCAGCCACATGAGGCCGAGCATGGTCATGCATCAGAAGGAACCCAGGGCCCACTGCACCAGCGTATGGTCTCACAATGGCTCTGAGGATCTCTTCCTGGTACCTAATGGTAATGCCTCCCCACACCATTACTGACCCACCGCCACACCGGTCATGCTGTAGGATGTGGCAGGCAGCAGAACGTTCTCCACGGCGTCTCCAGACTCTGTCACGTCTGTCACATGTGCTCAGCGTGAACCTGCTCTCATCCATGAAGAGCACAGGGCGCCAATGGCGAATCTGTCAATCTTGGTGTTTTTTGCCAATCGTCCTGCACGGTGTTGGGCTGTAAGCACAAGTCTCACTTGTGGACGTCGGGCCCTCATACCACCCTCAAGGACTTTGTTTCTGACAGTTGGAGAAGAAACGTGCATATTAGTGGCCTGCTGGAAGTCATTTTGCAGGGCTCTGACAGTGCTCCTCCTGTTCCGAAGCGGTCCTGCTGCTGAGTTGTTGCCCACCTACAGCCCCCTCCATGTCTCCTGGTGTACTGGCCTGTCTCCTGGTATCTCCTCCATGCTCTGGACACTGTGCTGAGACACACAGCAAACCTTCCTGCCACAGCTCGCATTGATGTGCCATCCGGGATGAGCTGCACTACCTGAGCAACTTCTGTGGATTGTAGACACCTCCTCATGCTACCTCTAGGGGTGAGAGCACTGACAAAATGCAAAAGTGACCAAAACATCAGCCAGAAAGGATGAGAACAGAGAAATTGTCTTTGGTCACCATCTGCAGAACCACTCCTTTACGGGTTGTCTTGCTAATTTCCTCTCACCTGTTGTCTGTTCCATTTGCACAACAGCAGGTGAAATTGATTCACAATCACTGTTGCTTCTGGACAGGTTGATTTCACAGAAGTGTGATTGACTTGGAGTTACATTGTGTTGTTTAGGTGTTCCCTTTATTTTTTTGAACAGTGTATATGTGGACATCGGAACATGACATGGTTGAACATGTGATTCCAAACTGTTGGTATTAATTTGCTGTTGCAGTCTAATGGCTTCTATTCCTCTGGTTTCAGGATTTCCCTTAGATGTTAAGATTGTTTCACATTCAGTAATTCAGTCATAACACTGTTGTTGTGTATCGATTCTGAGCATTCCAGTCAAGTTCTCCCACACTAACCTGGGGCCCAAAAACTGGTCAAATTGGTACAAGAGAAATTTAGTAAGTAAAGAGTTTTTCCTGCTGAACATTTTCTAAAACAACTTTGTTACAAACCATGAAAAACAAACTCATGAAAATGTCTGAGCACGGGTGTGTATATTTATATAGGGTGCTGCAGAGAACTTCTCGAAGAGTTAAAGGTGGGGTAGGGGTTCTTTTTCTGGAGCATTTTTTTACATATTGCTTGAAATACTCTTCACACCCCCATTGCAACCAATTAATTAAAAGTTTTGACACAAATATGAAAAGTTTTAGTGGCCTCTAGAACGTACAATCTAGGAAAAACACTATCCAATCATACTGAACGGACCGTTAACAATGATTGGATTCTGATGCCGTCTATCAAACTGCAATCTGCTCCTCCCTCCCCCTCCTTCCCCCTGTGCGCGTACCCTGCTCCGTGAACGAATTACGGGTGTCCAGAAGCTTGGCAGGAAGCTAAACTAGAGCCAACTTGGCTAGCACCTAGCATTATTAAACGTATAGTTAGCATATATTAAATACTAAATATTAAATACGGCAACGATCGATGCTTGCTGTCAGAACAGCGCTCGTGCACCTTCGTGCTCGTGCGCGTTCATGTACTCTAGAGGCGTGGCTTCGGGGGGAAAGTGAAGAAAAGGGTTGGGACTTTTGACCTGTGTATTTTCAAAATGCAGCTTCGCTGGACTCAAAATCCAGGATCTCCTACCCTACTTTTAAGATAGCTGTTACTACAGTTTTTTTAACAATACAATCAAATACATTCTCGAGCACATCTCTTAGTCTTTGGTACAGAATATATCCAACAAGACACTTCATAATTCACAATAATTCCTTATTTATAATAATTTACTTACTTACTTACTTCATAAACACTTTAAGCATTGCAAATTGCAGATATAACTGTGCCTGTTTTTATGAGCGCTGCTAGTGACGACGTACGCGCTGCTATTAAGGCAAGTTTATTTGTGCAGCACAATTCAACTACAAGGCGATTCAAAGTGCTTTACAGAGACATTAAAACGGTAGAAATGAAAAGCATGATTTAAATTTTAAACAAAAAAGAAAGAAATAAGAACAATAGATAAAATCAGATAAAATCAATAGTTAAAATGTGATTAAGTTTTGAGCTTTATTCAAACGCAGCTGAAATTAGGTGTGTCTTCAACCTGGACTTAAATACACTGAGTGTTTCAGCTGATCTGAGGCTTTCTGGGAGTTTGTTCCAGACATGTGGAGCATAGAAGCTGAATGCAGCTTCTCCATGTCTGGTTCTGACTCTGGGAATTGATAAAAGACCGGATCCAGATGACCTGAGGGGGCTGGAAGGTTCATACTGGGTCAGGAGGTCACTGATGTATTCTGGTCCTGGACCATTCAGAGCTTTATAGAGCAGGATCAGAACTTTAAAGTCTATCCTCTGATGGACAGGCAGCCAGTGTAAAGACCTCAGAGCTGGACTGATGTGGTCCACTTTTTTGGTCTTAGTGAGGACTCGAGCAGCAGAGTTCTGAATAAGCTGCAGTTGTCTAGCGGACATTTTAGGTAGACCTGTAAAGATGCTGTTACAGTAATCAAGCTTACTAAAGATGAATGCATGGTCTAGTTTTTCCAGGTCCTGCTGACACATCAGATCCTTTAACCTTGATATATTCTCAAGGTGATAGTAGGCTGACTTTGTTACTGCCTTAATGTGTTTTTCCAAATTTAGGTCTGAGTCCATCACTACACCGAGATTTCTGGCCTGGTTGGTAGTTTCTAGGTGTATAGATTGAAGTTTTGTGGTGACCTGTAATCGTTTCTCTTTGAATCCAAAGACAATTACCTCAGTTTTGTTTTTGTTTTTGTTTAGCTGGAGAAAGTTGTGGCACATCCAGTCATTAATCTCCTCAATGCATTTACCAAGAGCCTGTACAGGGCCTCGGTCTTCTGGTGACATTGTAATATATATCTGCGTGTCATCTGCATAGCTATGGTAGTTTATTTTGTTGTTTTTTATAATCTGTGCCAGTGGGAGCATGTAGATGTTAAACAGAAGAGGTCCCAGGATGGAACCTTGGGGAACTCCACATGTGACTCTTGTGTGCTCAGATGTAAAGTTACCTATTGACACAAAGTACTTCCTGTTCTCTAAGTATGTTTTGAACCAGTTTAGTACAGTTCCGGAAAGACCTGCCCAGTTTTCCAGTCGTTTCAGTAATATATTGTGGTCAACTGTATCAAATGCAGCACTGAGATCTAGTAAAACTAAGACTGACATTTTTCCACCGTCTGCATTCAGACATATGTCATTAAACACTTTGGTCAGAGCAGTCTCAGTGCTGTGGTGCTGTCTAAAACCTGACTGGACGGTATCATAGCAGTTATTTTGTTTTAAAAAGTAATTAAGCTGTTGAAAAACCGCTTTTTCAATGTCTTAACTGCTGTCAGAGCAAAGAAACCAGCCTTGCATAGATAAGTTGTAGGGAAAGGCATCAAAACTCTCAAGGCCTGTTTTGCCAGGACTGTGTATGATGGCATTGCCTCAGTCCAAAAATGTGGCTTCCATTTGAACTGCAACTGCAGTGCCCCATCAGATGACAGCTCGATCAGCTGTTCCTGCTCGTGAAATGACAGCTGTGGGACCGGGACGAAAACTTCAACAGACAGCTGACTGTGCTCATAATAAGCCTTGTAACACAAAAAACACTTATTAAGACACGTGAATAAAGTTGAAAACTTTTGAGCGAACAGGGACTTTTACGGGTATCAGTTACTACCTGACCCTGCACAGAATGAATTGGAGTTGAAGTCGAAACACAAAATTTAAAATAAAGAGAAAACAGTAAAGGCTGACTTTGAAGTGTTATTTTAATATTTGTGCCATTCGTTAAACCTCAAACAGCTATACAGATCAAAACCATAGGCTGATGAAAATCTCTCCTGTATATCAAAGCTCTAGGTTCATTATGAGATTTACAAAGAAAAGCTATGTGTGTTCAACCAGACTTTGCGTAGAACGAGGGAGAGTTATTTTTCTGAAATCATCAAAAACTGCAGTAATAACTCTCGTGTCCTGTTTGCTACAGTAAACAGATTAACAAACACTCCAGTTTCACTGTCTTTAGAACTAGTTTCTCCATCTAAGTGTAATGAGTTTGCAATATTCTTTAATGACAAAGTTCAAGGCATTAAAAATGCAATCATTTCCACAACACAAATAACTACTCTGCAGCCAGCTAGACACCTAGAGCTGACACATTTCACACCTGTTACTGACAAAACAGTCGAAGAGACCATCTGCAGTCTGAGTTCATCGATATCCTGCCTTGATGAGTTGCCCACTAGATTTCTAAAGTCTGTGTTGAGCAGTTTGTTACCCCAACTCGCTCATCAAGTTAACATCTCACTCCAGACTGGAACATTTCCAAAGGCCTTAAAAACTGCTATCATTAAGCCTCTTCTAAAGAAGAGCAATCTTGATGCCACAGTACTGAACAACTACCGGCACATATCAAACCTGCATTCTTGGGCCTAGAAGAAGTTGTATTCCAACAGCTTACTGACTTTCTCATGTCTTTCTGCTGCCTTTGACACAGTTGACCATGCAATCTTATTACAGAGGTTGGAAGACTGGGTGGGAATCTCTGGTCGTGCTTTAAACTGGTTCAAGTCCTATCTCGAGGACAGGAAATATTTTGTTGAAATTGGTAACTGTGTCTCAGACCAAATGGCTATGACCTGTGGGGTTCCCCAGGGGTCAATCCTGGGACCCCTATTGTTCAATGTGTACATGCTTCCATTAGGCCAGCTAATACGCAGCTATAATGTGTCCTACCACAACTATGCAGATGACACTCAGATCTCCGTGTCACTGACGGCAGGAGAACACGGGCCTGTAGATACATTGTGTCACTGTATCGAACAGATCAGTGTGTGGATGCAAAACAATTTTCTCCAGAGGGGTCTCCTGCTGGTGCCCAGAGTCAGGACTAAACAAGGTGAGGCTGCGTTTCAGTTTTATGCTCCTAACATCTGGAACAGTCTTCTTGCACAGTGCTGCACCGTTCTTTTTGGCTGTGCGTTTGACAACTGAAAGTATTTTATCTGCACTCTTCGCTTTTAATTCAATTAATCAATGATTATTTTTACGTTTTAATGATTTTATTTGCCTTCTTGTGATTTTATGTAGCTGTAAACCACTTTGAATTTCCTTGTGTAGGAATTGTGCTCTACAAATAAACTTGCCTTGCCTTTCCTATGTATAGATATATTTATAATGTCTCGTAATTTTCATTTATAAACAGTGTTCGTTTCAAATAAAATGAGTCCTTGAAGATAAAAACTTACATTATCAATATGAAAACCATGGAGGAAAAGTGTAACACTTTTGTAACAATCTTTGTAACGCTCTGCTAGGGTTCAACTGAACGTGAGTCAAGGGAGAAAAAAATGGACATTTGAAATATTTATTTATGGCTTACAGTTTACAGAGGACATCCCGTGTTTACACAGTTCTATTACTTATTGCCACATCCCATTCACTTTGAAACAAGTGGAGGGTTCAGAACCAAACTCATTTTAAAAACACTGTACAATTTATTTTTTCGTTTTTTTCTTTATTCTCAGCAGTTTTAAGATTGAATCACTGTACAAGTGTCATACCACATACACCAATCTATATAGCATTTAAACTTACTAACTCTTATTTACAAATATATTTGGTAGAACCCTGATTATTTCAACAGTATTCAAAACCAATCTTGCAGATAAAACACTTGAATATCTCAAAATATTTAATAGCAAAAAAATCAAAACCTGCTTGTGTCTTTCTTTGATCCAAAAACACTCTTCGGTGGCCTTAACAGTAGCAGTACACCATTTCACTTTAAGTAGACAAAATACTGTGCCAGGAGTGTTTTGAGGCAGTTTCCACCAGTTAAATACTTCATCTGTCTTAATCCAGTAAATTCTTAGACTATCTGAATACTGTACCCATAATAAGCAGGTTGAAACACTGGAATTAAGGCAACAGTAAAAAAAGAAAAGAAAAAAATCTGCTGCTTTACCTTCAGTTTTTTCCCCACATTACTGTCCTTTCACCCCAGAGCGGTCACATTTTTTTTCAAATACTGCAATAGAATAAAACTATGGTCCCACAACTGTAGTACAGTGTAACACGTACAGATAACAAGTACAAATACTAAGAGTCAAAGGTCGTTGGGTACCTAGTCTTTACATGTTGGAGGGAGGCTCAGAGAGGAGTCATGGGAGAGAAGAGGAGGAGAGAGATGTTTACTCGTTGCTTTCATGCAGGTCTCTGTGGAGGATCCAGATGTCCTCGTGTGACTGATTGTTGTCGTTGATGCTGCTGCGGTAGTAGTTGTTGTTGCTGCTGTTGGATGGAGCCTGCTTTGTTCTGCTGCTGCTGTTGGTGTTGGTTCTGCTGCGACTGGGGGGTGTCTGAATTCGGCTGCTGCTGCTGCTGCTGCTGTTGTTGTTGATGCATGAGGAGGGGGCTCGTGTCTGCTGCCCTCTGCTGCTCGGGACAGGAAGCTGCGATTTGCTGCGAAGACCCGTACGTCGGTCACTGTTCTGAGAGGGTGCCTGGGTAGCGCTGCGGCTGGACTGACCTTCGGTCTGCTGGAAGAGATGGTTGGGAACAGTGAGATGAACTATTTTAGTATCCTGTTAAACTGATGGGGAAACCCCAACAGGAAAGTGATGTAGGTAACTGAATCACTTGCACAATTGCACTGATTTTATATTTGCTTTTATGGCTTCTAGTGAGATCAACTTGTTAATTAATTAATGGTTATTTTTAGTAGTTTTTTTTAATTTAATTTAATTTAATTTAATTAATTACTTAATTTATTTATTTTTAATGATTTTATTGCCTTCTTGTGATTCTATGTAGCTGTAAAGCACTTTGAATTACCTTGTGTACGAATTGTGCTCTATAAATAAAATTGCCTTGCCTTGCCTTAATCTATATTGTAAATACAATCAGTTTTTCTTGAGACTATATTTGCACAAGAAAGTGTAGCTGTAAAATGATATCTGAAACTAAACCAGACAGAAATATGTCTCAAGGCCTAGTCTCTATTTGATTTATTTTTTTAAATCGGCACACAGATCACAAGTAAGTTCAAGGAACCACAAACACTTCTCAACACATAATACAGTAGCCATTTCTTTTGACGCTGGACTACCTGTTTTGTATATATGTTATGACCCTTTTTTTGTCCCTGGTCTCACCATCTGTGTTTGCTGCTGGACGGCGGTTTCTTGGACGGGCTTTTGAGGAGGCGGCTCTTCACTTGGTGAGCTGGAGAACAGGACCAAGTCGTCTTTGGCCTGAGAGATCTGTGGAAGATGAATGAGGGTAAAAGTTAAGGAGCAGGCAAAACCTGGAGTGCAGGAGAGAGGACAACAAATTCATAAGTCCCTGACTACAGAGAGCACCAATGAGTTATTTTTGCTCAGACATAGAGCACTGGTCAAACATTAATACAAAATGAATAGGTGTGTGCACAAACTTATGACTAGGAAAAAAAAAAAACTCTCTATCTAACTTTACACTGATTAAATTCTTTCAGATAGGTTATCAGAAGTCAATGCAACATTTGCCAGACTCTGAAACTGTTGAGTAACCTTTGAAGAATTTCTCAAGCTTAAAAAAAACAAAGGCCTGATAGGCAGGTCGAGCAAATAGACTTTCCACAAAGACTTCCTGTTGAGTCTCCAACATTGATATACCTATTTCCCTCTGATATCAGAAACGAGTTTCCACATGAATAAATATTCATCCACATAATGTTACCAGAACAGGAGCTCATTAAACATAAAATGTCATTCCCCTGACACTTCATAGCACCAGACACTCACAAAGCCTCTATATTTGGAAAGATGACGGCAGTGAATTTCAGCAAAAGCCGTGATTTTCATATTCAGGACTTCACTCTTCACTGACTGGTACATAAAAAAAGACAATATCTTACTCAAACTGTGAGCAAAGCTTTACTGCCACGGTCCATCCCAAATCAGTGATGCAGAAATCCTTTGTGGAGAAAAATCAGTCCTAAGTGGGTATGTTCAATCACTAAGAGAGCCCTATCCCAACACCATACCTTCAGCTACATCAGTTAAAATAAAATTAATGTACATGGAAATTTGTAAAAAGAGTTGTAAAGGCCTGAAAGGTTTCTTTTCAGCACTGTAGCCAGTCTGACTAAGAGTCCGAGTTCTGCTGAGCCAGTTATTCCTTTAACTCTCAGCAGTGATGATTTCATGAGCTTCTTTATTAATAAAATTGTTTCTATCAGAGAGAAGATTGATGGAGTCCTTCCCACTATTATTAGTGATGTATCATCAAGTACAGCAGCTTTAGAAGTATCTTTAGAACCTGATTTGTATTTAGACGGCTTCTGCCCAGTTGATCTCTCTGAACTAACAACAGCGATAGTCTCTTCTAAACCATCAACTTGTGTTTTAGACCCAATCCCAACCAGACTGTTCAAGGAGGTTTTCCCATTAATTGACACTTCCATATTAGATTTGATCAATCTGTCTTTGTTGACAGGATATGTACCTCAGACTTTTAAGGTTGCTGTAATTAAACCTTTACTTAAAAAACCTACTCTTGATTCAGAAGTGTTGGCTCATTATAGACCTATATCCAATCTCCCTTTTATGTCTAAAGTTCTTGAAAAAATAGTTGCAGCTCAGCTTTGTGATCATTTACACAGAAATAATTTGTTTGAAGAGTTTCAGTCAGGATTCAGAGTGCATCATAGCACAGAAACAGCACTGCTGAAAGTTACCAATGATCTCCTCTTAGCCTCTGATAGCGGACTTGTGTCTGTGCTTGTCCTGTTGGATCTCAGTGCTGCATTTGATACGGTCGATCACAGTATCTTATTACACAGACTTGAACATGTTATTGGGATTAAAGGAACTGCATTAGGCTGGTTTAAATCATATTTATCTGATAGATTTCAGTTTGTTCTTGTAAATGAAGAATCTTCCTCACACACCAGAGTAAGTCATGGAGTTCCCCAGGGTTCTGTGCTTGGACCGATTCTTTTTACTTTATACATGCTTCCATTAGGTAACATTATTAGACAGCATGGCATAAATTTCCATTGCTATGCTGATGATACTCAGCTGTACTTATCTATAAAACCAGATGAAACCAATAGGTTGGTCAGACTACAAGCATGTCTTAAAGACATAAAGACCTGGATGACTCAGAACTGTCTGCTGCTAAATTCAGACAAAACTGAAGTCGTTATCTTTGGACCTGAGCGTTTCAGGGAGAAATTGTCTAGCTATATAGTTACTCTAGATGGTATTTCCTTGGCTTCTAGTTCTACAGTGAGGAACCTTGGAGTTATTTTTGACCAGAACTTATCATTTGACTCGCATATAAAACAGGTTTCTAGGACTGCCTTCTTTCACCTTCGTAATATTGTTAAAATCAGGAACATCTTGTCTCAGAGTGATGCAGAAAAACTAATTCATGCATTTGTTACTTCAAGATTGGACTACTGTAATTCTTTATTATTGGGCTGTCCTACATATTCTCTGAAAAGCCTTCAGTTGATCCAAAATGCTGCAGCCAGAGTTCTGATGAGAACTAACAGGAGAGATCATATTTCTCCAGTTTTAGCTTCTCTTCATTGGCTCCCTGTTAAATTCAGAATAGAATTTAAGATTCTTCTCCTTACATATAAAACTCTTAATGACCGAGCTCCATCATATCTTAAAGATCTCATTGTAAGATATTTTCCTAACAGAGCACTTCGTTCCCAAACTGCAGGTTTACTTGAGGTTCCCAGAGTTTCTAAAAGTAGAATAGGAGGCAGAGCCTTCAGTTATCAGGCCCCTCAATTGTGGAATAAGCTGCCAGTAAATGTCCGGGAAGCAGACACCCTTTCCACTTTTAAGACCAGGCTTAAAACTTTCCTTTTTTATAAAGCTTATAGTTAGGTCTGTTGAATCTGATAGTGTGTCTGCTAGTGTGTCTTGTTCTGCCTCCACCTCTGGCACCCTCTATACTTTCATTACCCCCTACCCGAACCAGGGTTTGAATCCCATTCCCGCTGTGACTGGTGTGCAGTTGGTGAGAGGCTGAGGTAGCTTGTGGCTGTAAAAAGATGGTTGTTGTGGTGTGAGGAGCAGATCTATATAGGGAGTATAGGGAATTACTCACTGAGTCTGGTCCTTTACTTTATTTTATTATTTATTTTTTCGTTAGCACAAGTTTCTTGTGTTTACCTTGAATAGGGATGGCTCATGTGATCCTGAAACATCCCATAGTTAAGCTGCTATAGGCCTAGACTGCTGGGGGGCCTCATCTGACACACCTTTCCTCACTTTACTCTCTTTATGTATATGTGATATTATTGTGGTCATTAACTCGTGTTTCCCTGTTCCAACAGATATCCTTTGAATGGTGTTACAGTGCCGCTGTCGCGGTGGCCCCCTGCCCCCCTCCCCATCCCCCCCCCCCCCCCCCCCCCCTTTTTCTGTCTTCTCAAACCCCAGCTGGTCGAGGCGGATGGCCACCCTTCCTGAGTCTGGTTCTGCCAGAGGTTTCTTCCTGTTAAAAGGGAGTCGTTTCTCTCCACAGTCGCCTCAGGCACGCCGCTCAGGCCGGGAGATTGGACCGAAAAACAAAAAGTTTTCAGTGCAATCTGTTGGTTTTCTTAGCTAGGAAATTGTTTTTGAATTGGCTCTATATGAACGAATTGGATTATTTTATGAATTATGATTATTATTAATTAATTGAATTCCAATTGGCTTGAATTGGACTTACTATCTAAGTGCCTTGAGATGACATTTGTTGTATTTGGCGCTATATAAATAAAAATGAATTGAATTGAATTGAAAGAAACTGGAAACATTTAACTCAGTGAACCGCCAGTGTGGAAAGGTGCCGTGAGCCGATCCCAAAGGGCTTCTGAGAGACTTGGCTTTAAGTTTAGGGTTAAATTAGGTTCAAATGAGGCATTTAAAAGCAGTTTCATCAATTTCATGTCAATCTGAATGATATTTTACCTTCATATTGACTGCACAAATATCATTTGGTTGAATTTTACAGAGTCCAGGTTCTACAAACTTCAGACTTTACTTCCTTGTTTTACTAAGTCAAAAATAAAACTGGAACTTCAAATAAAATGGATAAAACAAAAATCAGATTGCACTGAAGTAACAGCGCAGACGTGGCACTGGTGCTGCTTTTATACTGCTGTGTTATGCCGTGTCGGACTGTGAAGGGCCAAAAAGAAAAATGCTAAATGAGAGATTTGACATAGATACTGAGGACAGAAGTGTTGTTGTGACGGAAGCTATCTATAACAGTAGCCAGGTGAGTAGCCACGGAACAACGTATCACAAAAAAAAACCTTTTCAAGCCATAAATACAACAGTTTTTCTCTTCCTCTTGTCAGAGGACATCAGTTTTAAAAAATAGTCCACTACCTTCACTCAGACCTCCTTGTCTAAATTATTTTCAAGGATTTTTTCTTTTAGAAAAGGTTTGGGGTTGAGGAGAATTTATTTTTTAATAAGACACGTGTGTGTGTGTGTGTGTGTGTGTGGGGGGGGTGACAATACCTTGCTAATGTCTGGCTCTGACTTGCTGGAGCACATGGTCTGCAGCTCTCTGATCAAATCTGTCTCATCATCAGAGAAAACTGGGAGACCTCCAGGCTCCCTGGAAAAACAAAAAAACAGTAAGGACATTGTACATCAAAGCCAATTTATTGAGCTATTTAACAAATGTAATATCGCATTAGGCTGTAAAGTAAGCTGCTCTTGCAGCACTATACTATTGGACCAATGCTGCTACTGCAAGCTGCTCATTAACAAAAGACAAAAACACCAACCTGTGGCCATTTGGGATGAAGCTGACGTCAGAGCTCGACCGCGACCCTGCAATAATGAGCATGTATGAATGACTTTATAAACAAAACATCAAACGGTCAGTCCACCAAAACCACAACAACATTCTTTCACAGAGATTACGCAGACCTTTATGTCAACAGTATTCATTAAAAACTACTTGCTTTCAAATGTGAAATATGATGTTAACCATCCACACTAAGCTCTGTGGATTATCCTGAACAGCAGGGACATAGTTAGAATGATTGTGGTAATCAGATCCTGGAAAGCCTGTTAAACAGCGCCTCCCTGTGGAGACTGCTAACACAAGGCTCCCAAACCAGAGGTCCAAGATTTCCACACCAAATATCAAAGTCCATCTTATTTCAAATGAGCTGATCAATTAACATGTCCACATGTTTGTTCTCAGGATTGGAAGATGCCACCAGTGTATCTTTGCAGTCCTATAGTACTTCATAGTCCACTCAGTCCAGTCAGTCACAGAATAGATTTTAAAAGCCTGCTGATGGTTTACAGATCCCACAGCGGTTTAGGGCCAAAATCCATCTGTGATATGTTCAGAGAATATAAACCCAGCAGAGCTCTTAGATCCAAGGACTCAGGTCAGCTGGTCCAGTCCAGAGTCCAGACTAAACATGGACAAGCAGCATTTAGCTGTTATGCTGCAAACAAGTGGAACAAACTGCCAGTGGAGATTAAACTTTCACCAAATGGAGACATTTTTAAATCCAGGTTAAAAACATTTCTTTTCTCATGTGTCTATGCATGATATCTGCACGCTATCTTTGAATTTATCTTGACTGTTATTCATCTAAATTATTTTATTTGTTTCTCTTTATATTCTTTTATCTATTTTTAATGCTTCTTCCACTCCCTGCTGCGATGCTTTTAGTTTATGTAAAGCACTTTGAATTGTTTGTACATGAAATGTGCTATACAAATAAATTTGATTTGATTTGATTTGACTAAGTAAGTGTTTTCACTTACATCCAGACAGGAAGCGGGGAACATTGATTGTCTTTTTCTGCTGGAAAACTTTGGGTCATAGCATTGTTGTGGATTTTATGTTTACATATTTTCAACAGATGCTTTGTATTCCAACAACCAAACCACTGATGAAAAAAAACATTGCCTGAGCACAAAACTAGCTATGGTTTTCTGTGAGGTCAGATCATGTCACGAGGTGTAGCCCTGCATTTGGAAACAGCTGGAATGCACACCGACGGCAGAAGGCCTCTTACCCTCTCGGAAAGAACCACCGCAGCTCCAGTTTATAGAGGGGCCTCCCTTCTTTCTGGGGCTGGTGTTGGACCGTCTCAACTTGCTGCTGTCCCGTCCCCTTCTTCCACCTCTGTTGCAACTTCCTCTGTAGGAGCCGAGGGCCGATAGAGGGAAAGCTCCACCTTGAAACTCCAGTAGGTACCTGTCGATTTCTGAGGATTGAGCAAAAGAAGCGCGTCAGGATGTTTTCCTATTCTTATAATCACTTTCCCCAACCCTCTCTTTTTTTTCCCCACAAATTTCCATTAAGTTTGACAGCAGCGACTCATGGTCTGTGACGCCTACACACCATGTCGAGGCAGGGGGCAGCCCAGGAGAACAGCCTTGTTGACCAGGATGCTGAGGGCGGCTTTCACCACAGCCTGCTGTCCGGCACTCAGCCCACTGTTGCTAGGAAACAGTCGCTGTGACAAAGCGGGTGAAGAAAGAGAGGAAGAAGAGTGCTTGGCTGTTACCCGGGAGATGATAGCTTCTTCCACACGAGGGACAACCACAGCATTCCAGAGACGTGCCAGCCACCTGTACACACACACACGGTCAGTCTCTTTAACTTATTCTTGTAACTCGTTCTCCATAAACTTTTTTCGAGCTGCTCTAACTTAATCAGTTAAAGCACTGTACATACTGTGTAACTTCTCAAAAAGCCCATTATGGAGCTCCCCCTACAGGCTTGGAGGTAATGTACGGTTAAGACACTGTCGTAAATCTCTTTCTCTTCCTTGCTTCATCAGTCAACGTCTTCTTCTGTTTCTTGGGTGCCTCTACCATGATGATCGTACTGACAATGTTGCGCTAGCTTAGACTTATACCTGGGAGCGTGAGAGGGGTCTATTTGTTTTTGCGGTAGGTGTGCCAGAAAGCAAGTCGAGGTACTTCCGCTCAGCTCCCGGGCCGGTCCAGCAAAGTTACATAGCGCAGTTTTTCCAACTCAGACCCCCGAAGGGCATAGGAGACAGGCCAATCGTAATATTAAAACTCATTCTAGCAGCACAATTTTTTTCAAACTGTTATTTTAAGGTAGAAATGTTACATAGTATTGCTTTAAGTAAGCAGCTTTCGAGAGAAAATGGGAGCAGGTGAAGGGTGTGTTTTATAAAACAGTGTTTTGATTTACTCTCTGTTGCTCCTTGTGATGAAAGCTAGTTTTCAATTATTGTCAATATGCAAACTATCTGGCAACCTGATTCAAAGGGTTACTGGACTTCAAATGTAACATTTCCTCCTCCTTTGTGCTCTTCACTGCTTGAATGCTTGCTGACACATTTTAAAAACGCTCACAAAAAGCTACACACTGGAAAAAAATCAAAGTCTTACCAAGTATATTTGTCTCATTTCTAGTCAAAATATCTCATTACACTTAATATCAGACACAACTGCCTAACAAGTACCATTTCAGCCAGATATAGGGACTTGTTTGAAGACAATACATCTTGAATATCTTGTTAAATGGAAAAAGTCGCATATCATATGAAACAAGCTTTTTTTTTTACATTTGAAGAGGTTTTTAAGCTAATTTCAAGATCACTTTTATCTCAAAAGTCCTAAATATCACATTTTATTTCAAGAAATCTTGACAAGCCGATTTTCACTAGTACCATTGGCAGATTTTTTTGCTTATTTCAAGCAAAATGTCTTGTATTTGTTGTTTTTTTACTTATTTTTGGAGGGGCATTTTTTCCAGTGCACCAGTGTCAGAAGAAATTCAATCTAAAAGTGAAACATATTTGCTAAAAACATTGCCGGCTGTTCAAAGTAGTGATATGCTAAGGCGACCGCTTTATTAGTCAGAGTAAGCCAGCTTCTAAATTCATAAGGTGGCTGTGTGTACATCCACAGCAAAGTTCTGACCTTGTTCTACCTAAGACATTATGCTGATTATGTGTTTACATGAGTTGCAGATAGGATATTCCATTTATATTCCTGTTTACTTGTAACAGCACATACATTGATGAATGACACATCCACACTACATTGTCCTACACAATTACAATGTGTGCACCCATCCCAAGTCTCAGTTATATCCGTATCATTCAAAACACAGAGCAGTAGTCTACTTGTGCAACTACTTCAACCAAAAGGTCTATTTTCTTTTGGGTTACAGCCTTCCCGTTGTGAAATAAAAAACGCAGAGCCGGCGTTGCCAGATCTTGTAACAGAAACAAGCAACTCAATGTCTTTCACATCGGAATATTGCTGTGTATGTAAATGTAGCCAGTGTTTATAGAGGGAGGTCTATATCTGTAACTAAAAACAACATACTTTAAAGACATGCTATGCAACTTTTTCATGGTCATAAAATTGCTTGGCAATCATCAGTTTGGCCCTAGCCCGAAACAGCGCTTGCAACTTTGCCTGTGGCGCCGCGTGCTTTGTTTACCTCTGGAAGTCTCGCGACACACGAGAGCCGAGAACTACTGCTTCACGGCAGGTCGTAAAGGGCTCTGAGCCGAGCCAGGTAGCCTGAGAGACACCCCCCCTCTCCATTAGCTGTCGACAGCTAAATTGAATGCGGTTAGCTTCTAGAGTTGTAATATAGTTTGTAATAGATATCGTGATGGCAGAACCGGTGACTCAGCGGTCAGACGGGCAAGTAGCGGATCCATGACAACTCAAGAGCTTTTTAAGTTTCGATTCTGTCTCGTGACTTGACGAGCGAGCGCCCAGTCGGCAGCTACAGGCAGCTACAGGCAGCTACAGGCTCGGTTAGCATGGCTTCATGCATCTTGTACAGTCGTTGAAAAATAATCATTTAGTGATATAGGGAGGGCAAGATCATTCCATGTTGTTTACTTGTAGGTCTAAACTCAGCATTGCCTCACCTAATGCTACCACATTTGTGTAAATGCACACACTAGCTGTTGTGTCTGGCTTTCAGATAAAATGGCATTGAATTATTACTTGACAAAAATAAATGAATGAACTTGTAGCCGTAGGCAAATGAATTGATAAATGGGACAAAAAAAAAGACGAGGCGCATAGCCACTAAACGGCAGAAAGGGTTTTTTTTTTTTTGTTTGTTTTATTAAGTGACTCAAGTGATTCAAGTGGTCCGTATAACCAACTCGAATCCCCTCCTCGAAATGATCCATTCAGCCCGGATTGCCCAAAAGATTCGAGTTAAGCATCTCTACTTCTCCAACTCTCTGGCTAGACTGTCGCCTATTTTCTACGGAGCTCCCCCTACAGCTTTGAGGTGTGTATTGCATGGTAAACAAACCCCATATTACTGAGCCCTGCTTTAACAAGTACAAATTACTTAGCTTTTTAAAAAAGAAACAATATCAATTGTTTTAAGTCCTGTTCTGTACCAGAATCAACTTTGTTCTAATACTACAAATGTTTTGCTTCAAGGAAGAAGTAAATATCATCTGTGGAGACAGGCTGGGGAGAAAGCTAACATGTTAGCACAGCGGCCAGCTTGTGTTTGCAAAGTCAAGCTGTCATCATTAGCTGGTGTCTGCTAACATAACCTGTGAGAATTGTGTCATTTACATCTTTACTTTGGGAGAATTGTTGTGACTAAGATTTTGTTAGCGTTTCTATCTTTATGGGGACAACAACATAATGCTATCCCTATTGAATCTCAGGACTAAATATACATAGGGTTTTTTAAAATTAAGATTCAGCTATACAAAGATGGAAAGACACTCGGACACACACACCTGACAATTGCCTGTGTGTTGTTTGGGACCACAGGACAGGACAGGAAGAGCTGTGGGCCCAGCAGAGCCTCATGGGTCCCCAGACGGGACAGACAGGCATTAAGATGTTGCCAAACCTGGCTCACCCACAACACCGACCGCTCCATGACACTGCCAGGTGACCAAACTCCTGTCCCAATCTGGAAGAGAGATGGAGGAGAAAAATATTAAAAATGTGTGTCCTTGCTTTTTATTTTGCTGAGGAAAATAAATGAAATGAAACAGTAACAAAAGATAGGGAACATCCCAGGTTTTCAAGAAATCTGGATCATAAAGTCTGCTTGACAACATAAAGGATTTCTCCACATATGTCCTTCTTACTGAAACCTGATCATTTAAGCTCACTTGGTTATTTTTCACATTTGGATTTGTTGAAAAAAAAAAAAAAAGAACAACCATAAACACTGAATCAAGCAAAATTGCATAATGTGTCATCTCTGTGGCAGCTGCAGCTACACCTTTGGCTGACCTTATAGAGCAGCTTCCTGCGCAGGTGCCTTCCCAGAAGGCCATGCATCGGCTCCTGGTCCCAGCGAAGAGTCACCCAGCGGAAATGCTGCTGGAGGCGGAGCTCTGATCCCTGAAGACGGGGCTTTGACAGTGTCGCAATCAGGAAGTTGTCCTCACGAAAGTGATGAGGACCTGAGGGATGAATAAAAATGGAGGGATATTTATTTGGTGAATAATTGTCCCATAATAGAAAAAGACAGTTTAAGAATTTTCCAACATAATTGGAGCGCGTCGGTGACTTTGTCCCAAGTGACCCCGGAAGTAGAAAGCCCCCAACAACAACACGGCAGCTCTGAACTAACAGTGCAATAGTATGCGTTTATTCATTCATTCGTCTTGAAGCATTAGTGAAATAAAGACAGATATTGCCTTATTTAGAGGCTGTATTGTCTATGCCCCGTTCACTACCGTTATATGGATATACACGGATCTCGAGTGATGTAAATAGCGTCCGAAGGACACCGACTTTCACCAATTTATTATCGATGAGTAGATGAACATATTTTATGACAGAAATAAGGTCCAGGTTTAAAAAAAACAAACTTCCCCTTTAAAGTAAACTTATCAAAATTATTATGGTATAAAAAAACATTATAAATGAAATAATTATGGGATTAAAGCTAAAAAAAGACTGCCCGAGCGTACGAATGTTTCATTATAGCTTTTGTCTCATGAAGCATTGTCTGGCCTCTGTCGTACCAGTGTTCAGGAACAGTGGTGAGGCAGAGCCCCTTTTATCCAGACTGTGGCAGATGTCTCCCAGAAGGTCCGTAAGGGAGGAAACCTTCTCCAGTCCTTCCAGCAGTACCACCACACAGCGACCAGTGTGCCCAGTTGCTATCCTGAACCCCGACCCCACCGCTGGCACCAGAAAGCCTGAGAAGCGAAGAAGATATGGGTGAAGTAAAAAAGCTAAAAAGTGTTAGGGTGATTTTGTAATTACTCTTTTATGGAAATGAAAGCATTTCAGCATTTTGCAATAGGTGTGTTTTACGCAAACTTGACAGACTAATTCTTACTCAAGTGCCTAAAGTAGCACTTTTTTGTTACATATTTATAGCTTTTATATATTTATAGTTCTCAGAGGTTTTCTGTGAAGTCAAACAAGACATTAACTGAGAAGTTAACTGAATCTAATAGTGATTGTGTAGTAGTGATATAACTACCAGAGTGGGACAATTTTCAGGTAGTTTGCCAATTGTTCAGCCAACTATTTGTTGACATGTGGTTGTCCTCAGGTTTGTAAGCTGTAAGACAACCCCCACTCAGCTAAATGTATACTGCCCCCCTGTGGGCTAAGTATTAAAACAGTAGCCTGCAGAAACTTTAAGTTGCATATAATGATGGGCTGCGCATTCTGCTTAAGAAGCCCAGGTGGAGCAGTGCAAGAGAACTGTTTTGTGGTCTAGGGGTCAACACATTCCATGCATTGTTGAGGAATTTAATGTATAAATTTATCTGCAGATTGGATGGTTCATGTAATCAAATTATTATGCTGCTGTCAAATCCTGCGCTTAGTGCGGTGCGATACCAGTCATACATGTGGAAACACTGGCACAAGTGTCTTTTATAAGTGTGTTTCTCTTTGTCTTTATGTATTGTCGATGTACTGTGTTTTGATTTTTGAAAATGGACCCTGAGTCTGGAAATAAAGTTGATGATGATGATGATGATAAATGTAGCGAAAAATCACCAGCAAATATCACATTTGGAATCAAATTGCATCCTGGAAAAAGTGAACTTTTGGAATTGAACCTGAAAGATTACTATAATATTAACTTATAATTAGGAATTTTCATAGATAATTAGTTTCAGCTACAAATGAGTAATCATCAATCATCTATATTCTGTACATGCATGTTAGCGTAGTGCATGCACCATATATAAACCTATTAAATAAGCATGCATGTGTTTCAACGAATTTCTTCATGTGCGTGTGTGCTTTCTTACTGCAGTTGATGAAAGTCTCCAGCAGCTGCTCTTTGGTCATGTTTTCTTCCACCTCCACCTTCACTACATCACAGCTGATCCCCCCAGCCTCCTGCTTGGACTGGTAGCGAAAGAAAGAGGGAGATAAGGACGGGGAATATGAGTGAAGAGGCAGAAAGAGGTAAGATGGGAGCACGTTGCCATGGAAACAAAGGAAATGTACTACTACATACCAAGGGAAATGGGGCAGAATTTAAATCAACACAAAAGGGCTTTTCTAGGAACATCCCTGCTATTAGCTGGACATTTACCTTATGTACTTCCTTTATTTCTTAATATGTTCTGTAGTATATCAGTATAAAGCACATTTATCAACAATTAGGCCAGCGATGATTCCTCGAGTAACTCGAGTAACTCAATTACAAAAACTGATTGAGGAATTTCCTCTGCCTCCAAGCCTCGTTTGATCAAATTTAAAACTCACGTTTCGCATGGATTCTTTTTTAGTGTCACACAACGTGCTTGCGTTACAGCAGGGCTACTCGATTACATATTCAGGTGGGCCAGATTTTCAGACCAAAAAAAGGGCCAGAAATGGTCTTTGACCAGACTACGGATGAAAACTAGCTTTGTAACTATAATCCGGCATATTTACATTTGTTTTTATACTGATGTTCATTAATGTGCATTGTCCCTATTCAAATAAATAAATAAAATTAAAGTAGCAGTTACAACTCGAATAAATCAATAGATAATAGAAAACTAATTTATGTTTTGAAAAATAAAAAAAGTTAATATTATTTTTTTTAACTTAATCAGATCTGACAAAGGCAAATTAAAAATGCTCATAATAAAATAATGAAAATGCTGCTGTGAGGCTTTCTTGGGCTGTGCATGGCCGCTCTATGGTTGTACAGCTGCTGTTGCAATCAAACTCTGCACTTGAGCAGCCCTCTCCTGTGATTCTTCGGGAAAGTTTGCGCAGAAAGTCTGGTGTTTCTCAATGTGGTGCCTCCGCACATAGTAATCTTTTAACACCGCCACGCACTCATTACACAAACACACCGGTTTTGTGTTTGAATGTGACGGTAAAATAAACAAGTATTTGTCCGTCCAGGCGGGGTTAAATCTACTGTTTTGGGGTGTTTTTAAGGACAACATTGTGGTGTGTGTACATTGCAAGATGGAGCTGGCATACCATAACAGCACGACTTCAATGCTTTCTCTAGTATGTTTATAATTGGGCTTTAATAAAGCAAAAGTATGTTTTATCAGATTAATCGATGGAATATTTGCTAGAATAATTACCAAAATATTCGATAGCTGCAGCCCTATGAACAATAATCTATTTAAAATATTATAGATTAATGATGCTAAATTGCAGAAAAACAGCAGAAATGAAAAGAAAAGAAAGACATTTACAGCGTTTCAGTTATCATTATGAAGGATGATTAGGGAAGAAGATCTATCCTTCATCACTGCCTCGAAACACAACAGACGAATGAGGGCGTATCATTACATAGCGCCACATTGTCTCTTTCTGCTTGTGTCAAATTTCTTTGTCTCTGTAACAAACAACATTTGCTGCCTTTGCCATGGTAACACTACAGACGTGACACTGCAGTGACTCAAACACTGCTGATTGTTACCAATGTGGCGACAGAAACTGTAAACAATTACAATGTCATCACTAATGATTTGACAATTCCACTATAGGAGGTCTCCTTGTTGTAGTCAAGTCTCTGAAATGCAGATATACTGAAGCAACAGTGGCTGGTTTCACAGCACTGAGAGAAATCACACGACTGTTTTCATGCAATTTCTGTCTGATTGCATCACCCAGTGCAAAAAAGCTACTTTTTTTTTTCTCCAGAGAGGTACACCTTTCCCAAAACTTCTTCATGTCAAAACTCTCACAAAGAAAAAGAAGCTCATATTTTCATTCAAACAATAACGGAATTTGCTTTGAAGAGACCTCACTTCACCTGCTTTTGTTCTCTCATTCACCCAAGCATCAACATGAATAGCTTTGGTCAGGTGTTCAAATTGAACCGTTACACTCTGGTGACATCACAGCTTTGTGTGTGTTGGTGTTTGAAGGCTGGTGGACATACCTTGATACAACGAGCAACTACATTGGCAATATACTCCTGACAGCAGCCCTCCAGCCCGTGAAAGATTAGATTGCCGTACTGCTCCACCTAGACCCAGACCGAAAAAACCGATGAGAGATGAACCGGCATGATGAATTGAAACAAAAAGTGAGAGAGTGAAGCTCTGCCTCCATGTAACCCTTTTTTCTAGAGTTTAATAAGAGTTATCAGCTGTATTCGCACCTCTGTATCCCACAAATTATTCAAAAAATGCATTCAATCTCACTCAATTTCTATTTACTGATAATGAAATACTTCAAATTTTCTCCAAGGATCAAACCAAACCCTTTTAAAATCAACTTTGAGCTCAGATTTTATCAGTGCATGTTTCCATTTTTTGTATTGCCCTCTATTTGGCACAGCCAGCAGGGGGCAGTGTAGCTGCTAGAAAATGGTGAACACTGTTTCCCTGTTTCTCCATTTCCTTTCATCCTGCCCATCATCTCCTCCTCTTTCTTAACCAGATGCAAGCTTCTCACTCCCCAACCCAATTGTTCAACGTCTCCTTCAGCCAATCCCTCAATCCCTCGCAGTCCTTTCTGTACACATGCATGTGTTTGTGCATGAGCTTACCAGGCGGACACAGTTGTGCAGCAGTGGCAGGGGGAAGAGGGATTCCAGAGCCAATTCGTCAAGGCAAGACTCAGACAGACCTGTCAAAAACACACACACACACAAATAAACCCTCAAATCCTCTCCGATTTATGTGCTTCAACTGAACCTGTTCAATGCAGTACTGTTCCTACTGTGCTCGATGCACACATAATTAATTATTAACTTGTCATTAATCAGCTAAGGGCCTGTAATATAGATAGATAGATAGATAGATAGATAGATAGATAGATAGATAGATAGATAGATAGATAGATACTTTATTCATCCCAATTTGGGAAATTATTGTGTTGCAACAGCGTACAGTATAAAAGATATGTAAACAATTAAAGGAAAAACAAGCAGATAGAATAGTGTAAAAATAGAGAATAAACATAAGCTATAAACAAATCTACAGTATAGAATAAACATTAGAGAAATAAACATTAGCTATATACAAATCTATAGTATGAAGATTAGGGTAAATAATAATAATAATAGTAAACATCAGTAAACTAAATAAAAACAGATTTTTACATTTAACAATAAAGGTAAAAATAAATTCAACTGAGCAGGCTGAACCGATAAGAAATATAGGGTATATGGATAAAATATAGGGTATATGGATAATTTACATTATATTGTACTATGATGATATTTGTGCAAATGTTATTAGTGCAAAATGAGCAGTTGTGCAAATTGTCATTGCTATTGTTTTTAGGAGAGACTTCAAGCCTATTGAGCTTGAAGTTCTCTTCCAGCCAGAGGGGAGGTGTTGTAGATGGTGATGGCTGCTGGTAGGAAGGATTTCCTGAATCGTTCCTTGTGACAGCGGAGCTGGATGAGCCTGTTGGAAAAGGAGCTCCGCTGTCCAACCAGCAGCTGGTGGAGAGGATGGTTGGGGTTATCCACGATGGATAACAGTTAAATATAATATAATATGGATATATTAAATATAGCACAACAGAATGAGGGAATGTTAAGTATGGGTATTTGCTCACTTAATAGCTGTTAATGCTTTATTTTTTAAACATACTTTAACATACATATCATAGCCTTTAACTGCAGTTTACAGATGAACAGGAGTAAGTCTAAACGTGGGGTTTTGAAAGCTTGGTTGAGGTTTAACATGTAACTCAACTTTAAATTTCCATGTAAATCGCTGCAAGAATGCTGCCCTGATACCCAATTCCACCTTCTCCTCTCTAATGTGTACAAATAATTTCTGCAGCACAACTAATGTATCTTAGACTTGGCTTGTTTTAAAAGCAAACAGGATTTTTAGTCAGCAAAAATAGTAACACACTCATAAATGACATCTCATATGTGCAAAACATCCAGTTTACTGTAAAAAGACCAAACACATCTATTTATCTTCACTGATGCACATCCACTCTCCAGACAAGCAAACATTTTGTCATCTTTACAAATACAGTATATATAGTGTTTAGATTTTATCGCTAAAAAATATTTTCTCATAGTTGAGTGACTAAGTTATTACTGTTCCTTATAGCCTTCAGGAATAGAATGACAACAGTGTGTAAAATGTGTGTATAATCCTTCTTTTGTCTGTCACTGGTAAGAGTGGAGAACATTTCTTGGTCTATCACAGACACTGCAATGGATGCCTGAGTCAGGATGCATCCCACAAACACACACAAACACCTCAATTCCCGAATGAACACAGGAGATGGAAAACTCAGCTGCTGCTCTGCCTGCTTTTCATGGTGACAGTCGATTTTCCTTTCTCACTGAGATGAAAAATACAGAGGAAGCAATTGAAGGAACAGAGGCACAAAAACAGAAGCAGAGAGACTGTCTGCTGCTCAGTGCTGCTGCAGTGACTCATCTGTAATCTCTAACTGCTGACTGGGTACAATTCTGGTTTGATTTCGAAGAGTGTTCTGGTCCCAGTTCTTTTTTATAATGGCAAGTTAAATTTTTTCGTTTAAGATTAGCATTCTTATTGTTAAAAGTTCAGCACCAAAGAGCACTGAAAGCTAACTTCAGAGATTAACAGCTAAATTGTTTGACACAGCAGTAAGTACTGATTTGGTAAAAGAACACCACTATAATATGCAAATACATTAAGAGCACACATGAAAAGACAGCGACTGTTGTAGATGGGTTATTTTAGAATGAGCATTCAGGGAGGAATTCAAACAAGACGGCACTTTTATGATATACATTGCTGGAAAATGATGGCAGGTTTGCACACTCTTGGAACTCTCTCAATCAACTTCATGAGGTAGTCACCTGGAATGGTTTTACAGCAGTCTTGAAGGAATTCCCAGATGTGCTGAGCACTTGTCTGCTTTGCCTTCACTCTGTGGTCCAACTCGGCCATCTCAATTGATATTTGAGCAATTCTTGGTCAAATAGCCCTTACATAGCCCTGAGGTGTGTTTGGGGTCATTGGCCTATTGGAAAACCAAGGATGGTCCAGCTAAGCACAAACCAGATGGAATGGCATGTCACTGCAGAATGCTGTGGTAGCCGTGCTGGTTAAGTGTGCTTAGGATTTTTAATGAATCACCAACAGAGTCACCAGCAAAGCACCCCCTTACCATAACACCTCCTCCATGCTTCACAGTGGTAACCACACATGTAGAAACCATCTTCTCACCTTTTCTGGGTCTCACAAACACATGGAGGGTGGAACCAAAAATCTAAAATTTGGACTCATCAAACAAAAGGACAGATTTCCATTTGTCTAATGTCCATTCCTTCTGTTTCTTGGTCCAAGAAATTCTCTTCTTCGTGTTGTTCTTTCTCATAAGTGTTTTCTTTGCAGCAATTCGAACACGAAAGCCTGATTCATGCAGTCTCCTCTGAACAGTTGATATTGAGATGTGTCTGCTACTTGAACTCTGTGAAGCATTTATGAGGGCTCACATCTGAGGCTGGTAACTCTGATGAACATATCCACTGCAGCAGGGGTAACTCGTGTTCTTCCTTTCCTGGGGCGGTCCTCATAAGAGCCAGGTTCATCATAGTGTTTGATGGTCTTTGTGACTGCACTTGCGGACACGTTCAAAGCTCTTGAGATTTTCCAGATTTACTGACATTCATGTTTCAAAGTAATGATGGACTGTCGTTTCTCTTTATTTAGTTGAGTGGCCATAATATGGATTAGAATAGTAGTCAAATAGGGCTTTTCATTGTGTAGACCTTATTTTTTTTACCAACCCCAGCTCTACACAACACAACTGATGATCCAGAAATTAACTCTTGACCAGGCTGAGAATTTTAGGAAACTCAAACCACAGCTGTTATTTTCTTCCATCAACAGATGTCAACAGTGGTTGGCCGTCCAAATACATCCCACTTTGAATTGTACATTGTTTAATTTAAAATCTAAAAATTTAATTTGCTTAGACATTTTTCCTCAAGTATGTCAATATGTTAATATATTACATTCATTTTAGTGGTTCTAATTCATAGTTGTCTCTAAAATTGTCCCTAGGAGTGTGTGTGAGCGTGTGTGTGGTTGTTTGTCTCGTTTGTCTGTGTGGCCCTGTGATGGACTGGCGACCTGTCCAGGGTGTACCCCGCCTCTCGCCCGATGACCGCTGGGATAGGCTCTCTGGTGTGACTACATATACATTCTTATACAACATATAACCATGAAGCATCTCAGCGGTCAGAGAACAAAGTCATTCTTGAAGATAAACACATTGTGACTATCTAAATCCACAGAATATCTGTGTATGCCTGTGTATGCCTGGAGCAACCTACAGTACCTGCACAAAACAAATGCCAAGGAGTACTGATGCTGTTTGATGTAGGTTTTTTCTGTTGACTGTGCTGTTTGCAGTGGTGTGTATGAAAGCGTTAAAATTGGCTTGTTCAATTTCATAAAATCTGCTTTTGCAAAAGTTCAATGATGAAGATCTCTTTCCTCTCACCTGCCCAGCATTCCATTTCACTTTCTGACCTTTGACGCTGTCAAATTCCCCTCATTCATGATCACTGTTGTGGCCCAATCAATCTTCTTGCACACTTTTTTCCCAGTTTTTCAAATCTTTCTCTGGTTCTATCATTCTCTGTACAGATTGACTTTCACGCAACCCAACTCCTCCCCATCTCCACCTCCATTTGATACCCTAGGGCCCTCATTTGAAGTCCCTGCTATAATAATCTCACCTTATCCTCCGCCACCTTTATCAGCACCCTGCTTAGCATGATGTCCCATTGGAGTATGATCGGCAAACATTTTCCATTTTCTGTACATCAATAAATTTGTTTGTACCTTCTAACTCTTTTAATCTTAGTGAACTGACAAATGTGAAGTGAGTGTGGATCTTTCTCGCCGCATTGAACAATATTTTAGTCAATAGTGAGCGTGTTATAAAGCAATGTGCCTGCATGGACCTTGTTATGATTTCTGCAGGCATATATAAAACTAATGTTAGGACAATAACAGATGTGTGCAATTACAGACCTGTAGAACCATGCAGCATCACTCCCACAGCAGACAGAATAACAGAAACTGACAAAAGTTGTCTATCAAAACAAAAAGAGGTTTGAGAAGAGAGCTATAAAAGAGTGAAAAAAAAACAAGACCAACTAGCTGAATATGAGGAATGTAATCCATGACTGTAGAAGAAAGCCAGAGGACAGCACCTGTAATGACGAATGAACTTTTGTTTTGGCCTTGATGCAGACAGCTGCATCATATCTTCTGCCGTCCTAACACACCAGACTTTGTCAAACAGCTACTGCTGTGTTATTGTTGTTGTTAGATCTTTTGAAGTTGCACTGTACACCGTTTCACTCGCTGCTGTGATGTGAACTGTGAGACTGAAGTGTTTGTCACTGGGCTTCTGCTGGCTAATATGCTTTCACTGGTCTGTGGAAATGCTAAAAGTTTTTTGTCCGTTTGATTTTGAGCATCTTGATGGGTCTTTATAAAAAAGATAGAATACACAGATGTGGTCACATCTGCTCAGATGGCCATCGAACCCATGTTCTAGTACTTTGTGGCAGTCCTTGTATGTATCATGTCAGGAGGTTAGTAGAAGAGGAGGTCATAAAAAGTCAGAAATGAATGTGAACAAGTTAATTTTGTCGTGCTGAATTTAGATAATCATTTCAAATGGCAAAATATGAACATGAACACTTCTTCAGTTTTAATATGTGTCAAGTGAACTTTGAACTAGCTCTTTGTAAAGTGTGAAATTGTGCAGCACTGGCTGTATGTATGAAGTTATGTATGTATGAACTAACAACCTTTTCCCAGTACAACACAAGCTGCACTTGTGCTTTGAAATAGTACTTTTCATGTTGCAATTATGAGTTTCAAGGCTAAATATCCGATTTCTGTTTTTCTAAAATAAAATGTGTGTATTGTGACCTAAGAAGCACACACACCTGTTCTGTGTTGCAAAGGTCTAAATAATTTCTTTGATCTTGATTTAGATTGGTTATTATCTGATCAAAGTAGTTATTTGGTAAACGTGTCCTGGCTTGACTTTTCCATCATGTGATGTGGCTTGGTAGGTACATCTGGGTCTACACTGCAAATGTATCCAAAAGAGATTTGTAAGAACCTTTCATCTACCAAATGGCATTAGTTAGCAGTAACACTGATTCAGTGTTACTGTTGGGTCAGTAACACTGGATGAGCACAGACTAGGGGTGCCAGGTTTGTACCTTTGAGGCGCATGGTGATGCACTGGCTGTGAGGCTTTCTAACCAGGTCCCAAGGGGATAAAGGCAGCTCCTGACCGAGCAACCACTCTGTATCTCCTGGAAGAGAAAAGAAGAGATGGGAACATCACACGTCAGTTATACATACTGTACCAATACTTGTACAATGTACATGAGTACAAAGATCACATACAATCCTTGAAACACAAAAGCATGCTATTGGCTTCAAACACACAAAATGAAAATACTGCTGCTGCTTTTTCTGTCACTTAGCTGTCTTTAAAACATTTTTTCAATTTCTGCCACATATGCATTAATACCTAAAGCACCAAATGTATGGCTTTAAAGGAGAAGCTAATTGTATACAGGGAAGATAGGGCTCCAACTCTAACTTTCAAAACCTTTTAACCTGATGATTATACAAACTCTTCATTCAGAAAAGTTTGAAAGTTTTCTAAAAGGCCACAAAAACTTACATTAAAAATGTAAGCTTATTTGTCTTAAACTTTTTTAAAAAAGGCACAAGTACAGTAGACTATTAATAATCAGAATATTCACTGACCAGCTTTATTGTATTTAGAAAATACAACCTATTCTAAAATTTGATGCAATACTAAAATACAAGTAACGACATGCTGGACGATTCCACAACAAGTTTAACTGGTGACAAATGAAAGTGTCAGGATTGGGTATGAAAAGAACATCCACCAACGGCTTAGCCTTTTCAAACAAGGGTGGGTTGGCCGTGGCTCAGTGCTTAGAGTGGATCCTCCAATAATCGGCGGTTCGATTCCCACTCTCCCCGCAAAAAAAAAAGAAAAGAAAAGCAGATTGGTGAACTGACAGCAGTCCTCCTTGAGCAAGGCACCGTACCCCCATGCTCCCCTGGCGCTGTGATTGGCTGCCCACCGCTCCAGTGTAATAATGGCATCTGTCTCCATGAGTGTGTGACCCTGTGCATGTGTGTGTTAAACAGGTGCCAACCTGGATGGGTCAAATGCGGAGGAGTAATTTCATGGGACTTCATGACAATAAAGTAATCTTAATCTTAATTGTGCCCACCACTTTGTGTCAAAATCTGCCAAAGAATCATCAATCAGTTGAAAAACTAAAAAGAAATTTGAGTCACTCCACCCAGTCTGCCTCTGCTTCTATAAACATTCTATAAATGTAACCTGAAATCATAATGAAAACATAAGGCAAGCCTTGTAAGACAGAAGACATCAGTTTACATTGATTGAATGGTGCCAAAGCCAGTGTCTATGATGATATGGGTTTGCATCAGTGTCCATGGAATGGATGACTTACACATGTGTGTGGAGGCACTAATGATGCAAAATTTTGTAGAAACACATGCTACTATCAAAGTGAAGTCTTTTCCCAGGAGGCCCTTGGTTATTTCAGCAGGATAAAAACAGACCCCATTCTGTGTGACTACCAGGAAGGCTTCATAGACAGAGAGCGTGTGCTTGACTGGCTTGCCTGCTGTCCAAATATATCTCCTATTAGAAATGTATAAAGCATCATGAAGGGGACAGTAAGACAGTGTCTTTCACTGCAACAATGAGTGTCTTCAGTTTCCAAATAATTGGAACATATAAACAAAAAGAAGGGCAATGTAACACAAGAGTAAATATGGCTGGCATCAGATTTTAGATCTGTTTATATTTTCTAAATACAATGACGATGGTCTGTGAGAACATTAAAATTAATTTTCTTATAAAGGTTCAAACTATTAACAAAGAACAGATTTTTTTGTTACATCGTAGAAGCTTCTCAATCATTCTGGAAATGGAGTTTATATGTCCACTGCATTAGTTAGTCTACAAAATTGCAGCCAATTGTGAAAAACATCCATCATCTACTCCTGGAGTCCATGCTGAAGTGTCCCCATAGCTTTGATTTGCTCCACATTCTAAACCTAAAAGATATCCAATTTACTGTCATAGCAAGATATATTTAGACTTAGAAGTGAAACCAGCAGATATTTGGAATTTTTTCTGGACAAAATTTAAATTAATCCACAATCCATCCCTAAATATACTTTTAGTTTAATATGTTATTATAACTCTGTGAAATTTGTTTTCAGGTTTCAATTAATCATTTATAAATCTAATTTGTCTATCAGTTATGTTATCATTGAATTGAGTGTTCTTAAACTGAAAATGTGTCATTTATTAAAGCGCAAGATTAACTTTTGAAATCATCTATTTTAGGTGCACAACAGTCCAAATTTTCTGATTAATAATAAATACAGAGAAAAGAATTACAATGTTTTACTCAAGATTATTATTCAATAAATTGGAACATGTAAAATGTTGAGGTGTTAAATAGTTCAACACAAAGATACATAAATCTAATGTGAATATACATCTAACAACAAATACAGAAATGAGAAATTAATGTAACAAGATTACTGCCTACATGTGTGCAGTTTGATCCTGGTTGACCCAGAAGATGGACATTTTTTTATACTAAATTGGCTTCTAGTTCCCCTTCCTCCCACTCTCCCCCAACCTCATCCATTATGCATCCCTCCTCAGCTATCTTCCATCACCATCATCATCTAAATACACACACACACACACACACACACACACACACACACACACACACACACACACAAAAAAACAGTTTATATATTTCCCAGCATGGAGGAAACAGTAAGAATGACAGAGTGATGTAACAGGAGACGACCAGGACAAAAACTGGCGAGCAGTTCTTGCCATCTGAGGCAGACAACATTGATTTCCTTTTTTTTTTTTTTTTTTCCATTCTTGGGTTCAGGCAGGCCTGCACACATACACACAATCATGTCTGACACACATGTAACTCGAACCCAAAGCAGCCTTCAACGGAAGCGTGACCCAAACACGCACCGGCGATGATTGATACACAGGAGCAACATATTAATTAACAGATTAATTATTCAACAGTTAAAAAAAGATCTTTGAACATTTAAAGCTCTGAAAAGCAGCTTTACAAATTACATCTTATACCATATGTAAGAGATCCATGTTATAAGAAGCATCAAGAGGAGCAGTTCTGTTAATGGTTCCATTAGTTAGCCAACTTTTTCATAAAAAAAAACAGAACTCAAATCCAAACATAATCTGGCCTTGGCAGTCATCTCATATGCCATATTTGCATCACCAAAAAATACTGATTGTGTTCATTTGTAATCCCCAAAGGGAGATGATAGTGTAGCAGTACAAAATTTTGATAAAAAAAAATATATATACACATATAAACATCAGTTAACAAACTGTTGTAATGTAGCAGACAGAGAGGCGTGGCTGAAATCTCCAGAAATTGCTATAAATGCATTGGGGTGTTGTCTTTGTAGCTTGGCAACAACAAATCTGATGACATTAAATGCAGCATCAGCAGGTAACACAAGTGAGCTCTTTCAGTAGACGAGATCGATGGAAATTCGCAGCTGATAATTCAATAACCAGGATGCAGAGATGCTCTCTCACAGTAACATGTCCAGGATTCACACCTTTCTTCACTCATACTGCTCTGATTGTAGTCTTTTATTATCTGGAAGCTGAGTAGAGAGGGACTGAAGTTCAGAATATGTTCCCGCAGCCTTGTCTTAGTGAAAAAAATACTACAATATTTCTGCACTGTCCTCAACAGCGCTCCAAGCTCGTCCACTTTATTTGACCCCATGTCTCCGTGACTATAAAGGAAAAAAAAAATGGTTTAAACTTCCTCCTCCTTGCCCTCCATTTTGCTCCTACCCTACATCCACAATATCCCCTAGTCAACTTGTTAGGATTTGGGATCATATTCCAGGCATTACTTGGCCTATAAAGAGCTCAATCAGCTGCAAAGGGAAACAACTTCCCCATTGGCAAGGTTACTCACCATAACAGATGTTATAAAGTGCCAGAATTACCAGCAGAAATAATTCCAGCAGCATAGTATCAAAACCAGTGTAGAAAATGATTTTTCATTAGAAAATCAGACACGATATGATGAGAGTTACTGCAACAGGCTGCCATAGTGTGGCACCATTCTAGGACTCCAAAAAAACAAAAAGCCTTGAAATAAATCCAGTAACACCTCTCAAATAATCATTTCATAATATCCATATTGCATGTGACTTAAGTAAATAATTTGTTGTTTACTTTTCAAGCCCCCAATTTCAAATTATACCTAAGAGTGAAATATCCAACACTGATTGTTGCACTCATTCACACCTATCATTCGATGGGTGTGAGACAAGCAGCCCGACTGCAGTAAACAAATCAATTCAACCGTTCCACTACTGCATAATCCTGCAAGATGTTTACAGAGGTGCTGTTAGAAGACAACATGACTAGAGGACTGGTGTGGTTCATAGACCAAACAGATTTTTTGGCCAATAAGTATGTTATCCCTCGTTCATTTCATTGATCTTTCTCTCAATTGTTGACATGATTTACTTTCAGGACTGTCAAGAACTGCAAGCATAAAATAATTTACACATTCACAGAAGCTATTTAACTCTGACCCCAGGGCTTTCGATATCCAACATATCTGCTGCAGGGTACTTTACAAGACCTTTTATAAGCTTTCATAAAAAAATTATTTAAGAAGAATGTTCACTTTATCAACCTGTTGGTAAACCAGAGGGATGGATTTTTGCCAACATGGTACACCTGATCTTGCTCTTTTTTATTATTATTTATTTATTTTTTTTTTTAAATTGTTGCTGTAAGCCACTGTAACTGCACAGATACATAACAAGTAGCAGAGTGAATCGAGAGGAGGCGCTAACACATCGTCATAGACAGATCATGAGGAAAGCCTCCCTCTGTCCCTTCAATGTGCTGTGAGAAAAGCACACAAGCAAGGTGTCATGATTGGACTTGGCTGTGGTGTTTTGTGTTCTGAGTTTCAGGCGGGGCTGAGCAGGTATCCAGGAAGGCTTGGGCAGAGTCTGGATTGCTCCTGGAGCACATCTGTTGTTAATCTGCGATCATTTGGCGCAGCTTCTTAAGGATCTGCAGGAGCTCCAGTCTTCGCCACATTGCTCTCTTTGTTCTCGTGGTAATCAGGCCGACCAGTGTTCTCTGTGTTTTTTCTTAGTGAAACCTACCTTGTCTAACTGTGATCTTCCTTCATTATTATCACATCATCGCTACCCTTCATCGATCTACCTCTGTGTTGAGTCTGCTCTTGGGTCCACTTTGTGCGTATAGGCTATTTCATAGCTGTGACACAAGGTGACCAAGTAGAATGGACAGAGGAAAGAAAGTGAGAGTGGTGAGAGAGGGATAGACATTAGACAAAGGAGAGACAAAGGATGGAGAGGGAGAAAGGGGCTGAAAGAAGGAGAGAAGGAAAAAAAAGAGAAACAGAGACATGAAGACAGCTGTATAAAAGAAAAAGTGTGTTTCCTTACCGATAAGGATTGAGGCGATACTGGCGGGGCCGAGGCCTAGCAGAGGGCGCTGTGCCTCCTCTCTGCCTGTCTGAGATTCTCCACAGAGTGTCTGAAGGTGGGAGGTGATGGCGTCACTGAGGGCAGCACTCAGCTGGGCCCAACGCGTTGACCGGTCGACTGTCACTCTGCCCAGAACTATCTGGCTGCTGGCGATCCCCTTCGCCTCCTCTTCTTCCAGAGTCTCCAGAGGACACATGGACCCTGTTCCTACACCTGAACACTGGAGACAGACCAGGACCCGGTATGAATCTGTGGGAAGGAGGAGGAGAGGAGAGTCATCATTTTAGGTCACAGTATGGTTACACAGAATAAAGGTTAAAAAAAAAAGGGAACAGAATTGACAGCAGTTGGAAAATTAGGCCTGAATGTTGTACTTATGCAGAAATGTTTCACTTGTGATCACTCTTTGAAAGATAGGCCATTTGGAGCTTTTTGGTCTTGAGGGTCTGACTCAATAGCACTTCAAACCATCAGCACAGCAGCAAAAATATAACATAATCTACCTCCTTCCCCCACAGCCAACCCTATTATGAGTGTATACAGGTTCTCTGCGCAGGGGGAAATTTTTGTGGGCATTCAACTTCAGTTTTGGTTTTTCAAATGATGTACCACCTGTCATCTGGATAAATTGCTGTTTACTTCTGGGGTGATGGTCTGTTTTTGTTTCTGGCCTGGTTGGAGCCACTATAAATTCTAAATACAAAACTACAAAAAAAAACTCCCAGGATACTGCAGTACTAATTAGGACACAGATGCATGCACAACACTCACAGAGATTTTCAAGTAGATCTTTGCAGTCGTCAGTTGCCACGTCATGAATAGTGCGGTTACACTTATCCCTCCTCTCAATGTACTGTTCACTGTGGCTGCACAGCACCTCCAGACACTCCTGTGCACACAAACACAGATCTGAACAATATGAGAACAGGACTAAAGGAGACATTCCCACCATGAGTACAACTTGTCTATAAATTGTGTATATGCAACCACACAGGTGCATGTTATTGTGTAAGTACACATCACAGATGTTTTTATTCAATTTATTTGCAGTGTAGTCCAGTCTAGTGTCTCTTCCATTCGTTTAAACTGAATGTTTCCAATAATCCCATTAGCCTGCCAGTGTGGAGACAGACAAGGTTGGACATTAGTTAGTCGGTGGGGTTACATGGCACTGTAAAAATCAGATTAAGGGCTAAATTACAATAAGACTGAGTTATAACGTTCATGTATACACCTTAATCTGTCAAGAAATTGAATCGGATCGGGTTACTTGTGATCGGATTAAGACCCCGGGATAACTCGGTTGAAAGTCACATTAAACCTGCTTGTAGATGGTGAAGCACGTGGTCAATTGGATTTTACATTCTGCACAGCTCAAGATTTTTTCCCGGGATCGTGAACCGGAAGTCAAAGGAGACGATATTACTGTTGTCGCCGCCGTCGGAAAGAAACAAACAACACGATGGAGAACGCGCCGTTGTGCATCACGTTTGTGCAACAAGCAGCTCATCACAGACCAAATGTAGAGGGACGTAGCTTCGTCTTGCTCTTCGTTCTCCATCTTTCTCGAATGTATGAGTTTGCTGTTGTTGTTGGTGGTGAAGCGGTCAACCAGAAGTGGCTCTATTAGCAATAGTTGAAATGGGTACAGCGCCACCTATCGTATCGAGGTATGACATGCTTTGTGCCAATGATTCGATTCATTCAACGCCATATATCCAAAGATAATTTCCCTTCCTCAAATAAGGAGCATAACCCAACTATAGCTATAATCGAATTAATCTCATCATGTAGACCCACTGAGTGATATGTAGGGGATTACGTATGAGCTGGAGAGAAAGAAGAAAGTCCATGTAGTGTATGTAATTACACACGATGGAAAAATGATAACATTGTGCCACGGTGTACAGGATAATGGTGTGCCAACTCTCAAAGTAGTAGGGTGAGTTTATGCATTGTTATTGAGATTACAGCTGTGTTACAAAGTTGATAAATGTTTGGTGTTAGGTCTAATGTTCAGCCTGCTGTTCGGCAAAACCAGCAGGTCAATAGTAGGGCTGCAGCTATCGAATATTTTGGTAATTGAGTATTCTATCTAATATCCCATCAAATATTCCATCGATTAATCGAGTAACCGGATAAAACATACTTTTGCTTTATTAAAGCCCAATTATAAACATACAAGAGAAAGCATTGAAGTCGTGCTTGTTTATTTTACCGTCACATTCAAACGCAAAACCGATGTGTTTAATGTGTAATGAGTGCGTGGCGGTGTTAAAAGATTACAATGTGCGGAGGCACCATATCGAGAAACACCAGACTTTCTGCGCAAATTTTACCGAAGGATCACAGGAGAGGGCTGCTCAAGCGCAGAGTTTGATTGCATGTTACAACAGGAGCTGTACAACCATAGAGCGGCCATGCACAGCCCAAGAAAGCCTCACAGCAGCATCCCTTCGCGTTATGTGGATAATGGATAGCATTTTCATTATTTTATTATGAGTATTTTTAATTTGCCTTTGTCAGATCTGATTAAATTAAAAAAAATAAATAAATAGATTTATTCGAGTTGTAACTGCTACTTACTGGTCAAAGACCATTTCTGGTCCCGTTAATTTTTTTGGTCAGAAAATCTGGCTCAGCTGAACATGTAATCGAGTAGCCCTGCTGTAACGTAAGCACGTTGTGTCACACTAAAAAAGGAATCCGTGCGAAACGTGAGCTTTAAATTTGATTAAACGAGGCTTCGAGGCAGAGGAAATTCCTCGATTATTTTTTTTTAATCAAGTTACTCGGGAATCATTGCAGCCCTAGCCAATGGGACTGAATCCTATGGTGAATAAAGATGCTATGAAACAACACTATGGGCTCAAAGAAGCTGGAAAGATATACTAGGCACATCATGGTTGGGTCAGTAAACACATTTACACCAATCATATTCATTTTATTTCCACCTTGAGGCCAAGTGCAGCAGCCATGTGTGCAGTGGTCCAGCCATCACTGTTGGCTTGGTTTAGTAGGGCAGCAGGCAGTGCCAGGCTGGTGGGTGAATCAGGAGGGTCACTCGGTGCTGGATGGCAGAGGAGGAGACGCAGGGTGTTTACGTGTCCTGAGCGCACAGCAGCGTGCAGCGCCGTGCAGCCATCCTGCAGAGAGGAAAAGGTGAGTCCCCGAGCACACAGGTTCAGTTCAGTTCAGTTCAGTGATAGGGTGAATTTCATAAGTCTGACATTAATTGTGTTTTTAAAGGAAGAGCTGAAATGATCTTCTGTTTTAAACTCTATCTCTGACTAACCGGAGAACAAAAATGTGTCCGATGTTGCATATTAGATCAGATCAGGACTGCCAATAACAGCAAATTTTTAGTATAATTTTTTTTTACTGTAACTTTCTATAATCAGAATCATTGACAACTAAAATTATGTCAACCAATCAGGTAACAGACTAATAGTTTGAACTTTAGTTTTCACACATTCAAGCACTCTTAATAGTAAATAAACTGTAAGTTTCCGAACTCTCAGTTTTCAGTTTGTAAAATTTTTTACAGTCAATCATGGATAAGAACAAATCATTTGAAACATTTCATGCCTAGTCTTCAAAAAGTTCTGCTCTTTGTTCCAAGATGACTCTGATCAATGAGCAAAAACTACTGTTCTGAACTACTGTTCAGAAATACTGAAAATTATAATCAACTGCTAAATATGCAATGAAATCATAAAAATATGCAACTGAGTAATACAAATAAATGTACTTAATTTTTCGCCTGTTTCTGTAGTTTTTAATCATATTAAAAGACAAAAACGACATAAAAACTGACCAAACTGAGCTCTGACAAGACATTCACACTGTTCTCACAACCTACATTAGACCACCTTCTTCATGTCAATTCATTACGTTCGACCCAATAAAGTGGCCAACATTTTCTGCTGGAAGAAAATGCTTCAGCGATCCTGACAGCTCTCTGGCACGGCAGGGTAGTCGGGCTAAATGTAGAGCAAAGCAGGTAACTAAATATAGGGGTGCATTGCATGCTGCCAAAGCAACTCATAGGCCCTTATGGTTACCACGGAAACCCAGAAGGTCCATTAATTAATGGGCTCATACCAATCAGGTGATCATACCCCTAAGAATACTGAAATATTGTGAAGCAGGCCGAAAGTGAAACAAAGAAGAGTGTTACTAACGGGTGACAAAATGGGAGAAACAACAGTGAAGATTTGAGAGTTTCTTATATCATGAAATTTACATTGACAAATCAATCTCGTTGCACAAGTCAAAAGACTAAAAATCTATTTAAATGCAACCGTCGAACTAACCTATAATACAAAATCAAAACTATGTGAAACCATTTTTTTCTTAATCCAGGCAGACAGGAGGAGTTGACTGTATGATGCACATAAGAAGACATGTTCTTTTATTGTACCAAATCAATTAAATTAACTATCAAATTCATAAATTTCACGCAGCACAAGTACAGACAGAGGCCAGTGTGCCAAAGAAAGACTTACTGCGGTGGTGAGTGAGCGTTCTGCTCCGGCGTTCAGCAGGGCTCGGGCACAGTCCAGCCTTCCTGCCTCACAGGCCAGGAAGAGGGAGGTCTGTCCCCCCGCCGCCACCGAGTCCACAGCAGCTCCTGCAGACAGCAGCACCTCCACACAGCTGAAGGGAGGAGGGCAATGTTAAGAAACAAACAACAGGGAAACTAAATGTGTACAAACAGTAACGTGACCCATATTATGGACATATTATAGGAGTCTGCACAACATAATTAATAATGTTCATAATATTTCCGTAAATTTTGTATTTCAAGAAAATACAAAATTGTATTTCCACTAAGGGCTTGGCACCTTCTTATCTGGCGGACATTTTAACTTTTCGCAACTGCGGTAGAACCCTGCGCTCTTCGGGTCAGCTTCTTTTAGAGGTCCCAAGGTCGAGATCTAAACAGTGGAGTGATCGTTCCTTTGCCATTGCTGCTCCTAGACTGTGGAACAAACTGCCCCCTGACATCCGCACCATCACTGATCTCGGCCTTTTTAAATCGAAGCTTAAGACCCACCTTTAGACTGGCGTTAGAACTCTGATTAGGGCCACTATGCATCATTCTAGCCGCTCTTTTTTAATTATCTTAATTTTATACAAATTTTATTCAATTCATTTTATTGCACTTGTGGAAGGCGTTTAATGCCCTGCAGCACTTTTACCATTTCTGAATCGTGTTTTATGTTTTGTTTTATGTATTATTGTTTTTATCCTGTTGTAAAGCACTTTGAGTACCAGTTGGCTATTGTAAAGGGCTATATAAATAAAGTTTGATTGATTGATTGATTAAAAAGAAGGTACAACATGTCCATGTCTGGCAAAAGAAAACTTTGGTGCCTTGAACGCATTAACAACCCTACTGGTAATTATTTAAGATATTTTGCTGTATTTGTTCTAAGTACCTCTTTAAAGTTGTTGTTGTTCCCTATGCTGCACCTGTTCAGACACAAGGGAAGACATAATTACACTCCTGACCAGTAGTGAAGCAGAATGACTGCACTTCAGGTCATCAGGAAAACTGAGCCTGCCTGCTCACACAACCACTGAGTCACAACCCCTTTAAAACCAGTGAGCATCATCAAGTAAGATCTGTTTGTGTGTGTGTGTGTATGTGGTTGGGGGTATGTCAGCATGCCTTTTGGATATCCCACTCTATAAATAACCCAGTGATCAGATATTACAACACTGCACATTCCCCAGCTGGTCCTCGGCATCGTGTCTTTTGGCAAGCCCGCTCACAAAGCTGAGGCTGACAGAGCGACACTGTGAGCTTGGAATCCATCTTGGTCAAACATCAAGATCAATGTGAGTGTTCAAAAGTAAAAAAGTTTGAAGGAGCAGATGTTTTAACTCATCCTTAATTCTCAGTAATGAGGCACCTCGTAATGTTTGAGGAGGAAAAGCACAACTGAATAAATGCTCCACGCATCCAACATTCATCGCAACTACACAGTCGAAGCTCTAAACTGGGTTTGTTTTAGCAGTAAAGAAACCGCCTCATGTGGATTCTAAAGCAATGCGGATAGTCTTGACTTCATAGTATGTATTATTTTCGAACATTCCTCCATTTGAAACTGGTGTTGTGACAGTAATGAGCAGACACGATGGCATTGACATAGATGTTGCATTTTACTCATGGGAGCTTCCAGCTGTGCTTGCTTTCCAGAAAAATATGTGTAAAGACACATTAACTGATAGAACACACACCGACTTCCATTTAAATTTCTAAGGGCCAGAGACACCTTTTGTTTGTGATGGCGACATATGTATTTATGTAAAAATGACTGATGAAAGGAGTTTTTCCATCAATTCATGGCTAAAACTGGGAGTATTCAGCACATACATGTGCATACAGATTTATGATGAACAGAGATCTATAAAACAAAGCCATGGGTATAATAGACTTAATGAATCTCACTAACATAATGCACATCCGTATTTCTGACCAGGTGTTTACACTCAGTTTTACACTTATACATGTTATCAAAGTAGACACTCATTCATTGTATCATGATTTAATTAAACCTAGTATCTCATCAAAACATTTTTTTAAATGTCTAATTTAAATATATAATTGGGGCAGACCCATCTAAAATGTTTATATGAGCTCACCTGCTGTGGCCTTGGGCAGCAGCAAAGTGTAAGGGTGTGTATCCATTTTCATCCGAAACATCAGCAGGAAATCCCGAAGACAGCAGCAGCTTCACACACTCTGATGGAGATAGTGACAGATCCAGAATAAGGGTCATACTTTAGCCTGCTACTGTACGTGAAAGTAACTGTTACCATACATGTGAGCCGGCAGAATTAACTAAATAACAAGTGTTACAACCTAAATGATCAGATGAAAAGATGTCTCACTCAGCAGAGAACAGCAACCAGCAAGTAAAAAGAGTTGTTTTTCTAACCAATATTCTGAAGTAAAAAAGCACTTCCTTGATTGAAAACAACAGTTACTGTATTAGCGTTCCTATACAACAATTCCCATGAGTATAAGCCACAGAGGTGGTCTTTTATCTTTGTTAAAATGACAAAGAATTAAACTTTTAGTCTCCAGGGCAGTAGTAAAGAACCCATTCATCTTGGCAAATGGAGAAAAAAAAAATATCTCCCTGCTTTTGAAAAGTAGTGATGAGAAAAACTTTAAAGAGGCAGAAGCAGGGCAGGACTTCAGCTCACTCCAGTGCATGTGTATCAAAGTAGTTGCTCATATTCCACATACAAATATAGTCATCGCATACACTGTATAGTAAATCAAGTGCTATACTGAAAAAAGGACATCCAGTCTCAGTAATGAGAGGTTGGTATTCTCTTGACAACACGCTTTCATTAGAGAACTAATGTGATATTTCCTTTTTACATACTGGATACTCAGCAATCAAACATATAGGGATTACAGTATTGAACATGTATAATCTGTAAACCAAAAGACTGAAGGAAGGGTTAACTAGGTTCTGTGTGTGTGTGTGTGTGTGTGTGTGTGTTTACACTGCCTGGTTCTGCAGGTATTAATTTTTTTGTATGTGTGATTGCATGCTTTGCATAATTCTGTGCGTGTGTGTCAGCTGAATGAGCACACATTCTGAGGTTAGAGCTCCAACATGACAAACTCACATTCTCCTTTAATGACAGCCAACGTAATGGGATCAGATGCCGCTCACATGACTATTAGCTTTACACCAGCACATGGAAAGAGTTTACCAGCACCAGGCCTTTTTGTCTTCTCACTGAATCTTCATAAAGAACCCATTCAAGGCTTGTCCCAGCAAAGCAAAGCATATCTTTGCTTGTACTAGTTAGCCTTACTAAATCAGTTCTAATTTTCTGTAAATCCACGAAAAGGGAAAGCATGATGCTACAATTGTTAGATTAAATAATAAACAGTTTTTTACAGTTTCTGTTTTGTCACGTTGTATACATGACCCCAAAGGATGCTACCTAATCAAAAACAAGAACTCATCTTTGTTTGTTTTCTAACTCATTAAGTCAAGCTTCAGTACAGGGAATCTTTTCATTAGCCTGACCACAAAATGCATATTAGCGTCTTTCCAGGTCTTAAATATGGGCCAACAAAAGGACAGAATCTTGTTTAACTCAGCCATCTCAGACCATGTTCTAGCAGCGAGTGTTGGCTGTGACAAATATAGCAGGTGGCAGGGAGGTTTTGTGGTTAGAATATGTCTTACAAAATAAATGTCAGAGGTTTAATCTTAGTCATGTTCCCACTGATGGTTTCATTCTCGAGACATTTAACCCTGCTGTGAGCTGCTCTGGAAAAGGCTAGCAACTCAGTGACTAAAAGAGGAAAATCTCAACTGTGGAGGCATATATAGTGACACTCATACATGGCATCCTGTCTATTCCCTACAAATGCTCTGCTTTAAGAGTATGCAGTTGTACATAGTTACGCCTCAGAAAAGGAACTCCTTTAGGGCCTTATTCAAATGCAGCTGTGCAATGGGTGCTGACAACAACTGTGCTCAGGTGTGCTTACTTACTAAAGCTTTGGGGAAGAGCGAAAAAATAATTTAATTTGCTTTTCTCTTTCATTCAAAAGAAACATGAAAAAAAATACAGAATAAATATGTATCTATCTGCATGGAGACTGGCTTAAGTGTTATTACATCAGTAATAAATAATTAGTTGATAAACCTCAATCCTATGAGAATCTTTTGCTTGTATTAAAGTGTATAACAAGCTGTTTATTAATCAATGCAAATCATTATGAGCCTATTGGCATTCCTTACCATTACTCTGTGAAATCAATTAACCAGCTGTACGACTGACCACATTAAGTTTCCACCTATAACTACAGAAAAATAGGAAGAGTAAAAATGAATGCTAAAAAATTATGAAGCGATGGGCTGGGGATCTGTCCAGGGTCTACCCTGCTTCTTGCCTGATGGCAGATGGGATAGGCTCCACCCCAAAAAATGGCTAATAAACTAATAACTGAAGTCATGAAAGTTGCATTCCAGACTAATGCAAGGGATAACCAACCTTTATTATTTACAAAAAGCAATTTTTTGTGACTTCAGCAGTAAAAACATAAAGAAATAAATTTGAAAAAAAAAATACACAGTATAAAAAAATAGGGGGGGTTGTTCGACTCAACTTTCACTCTCTGCAAAGCACCAAGCAACACCTTTACTTCACAATCTTTCTTCTTCTTGAATGGAAAAGTGCTGCTTGGTGCTCTGAAGACAGTAAAAAGTGAGTGTGAGGCCCTCTTCGATACAACTGTCCCTCTTGTTTTTTTCCTTTTTCTAGCAAGTAGTAACAAAAAATGGCAAGCTTAGCCTCGAATACCTTCAGTCTAGACCAAACATCTAAAGACCAAAAAAAAATCTATCAAACCTCTTTCAAACTTTAATTTGCTGAGTGAGTTCTGTCTAAAATAGTATGAATGTCAAATCTCCCCCAAATTATGTTACTGACCTGTGTGTCCATTCTGAGCAGCAGCAAACAAGGCAAAGGTTTGGATGTGGTTGAGGTCAAGATGATTGGGCCGGTTTTCCATGGAGATGGTAGAGGTAACGTTGGTGGTAGAGGTGGTGTTAGTGGACGAGGTGGTGGTAGTGGTCGAGTCGGGTTGGTTAAGCAGCATTAACAATAAAGTGACATTTCCCTGGGAAGCAGCTTGAAGGAGCAGGGGGTGCCCGCTGTCCAGGGCAGCAGGCCCACCGCCACTTAGAGAGGAGACTACGGAGGGACACCAGCCTGCAAGGGGAAGGAGGAGCAGGAGCAGCACAGGTTAAACTGGGAGGAAGCAGACCAGGAGGGAGAGGAAGTGACTAGAAGTGCTGTGCATTTGCAGAGCAGGGGTGTGAGAGGGTGGAAGGGAAGAAGAACAAATCTGATTTCCACATATTCAGTAATACAGTCTCTATTGGTACAAACAAGAAAGAATGCTGGGCCACCTAACAGTAGATGTGCCCAACATTAGTTGGTTGGAGCTCATGTTGTACAGCCAAACACTGTTCAAAGCAACCTTCTTCGTTCTAATTTTTAAGATTTGAATAAATTGAGGCTAAATGTATCTGCAATTTTGAAAAACCAATATCCATTTGTGGGAAACCCCCAGAGTGCTTGGAAACAGAAATTAACTCATTTTGAATACCTAGTTTTATTACTGTGCACACAAAATGCTATTGCATGCACTGTTGACTATTTTATTGCAAAGAAATTACAAACATGCAGATGAATAAATAAAATGAATAAATTAAATTTGATGTATTTTATGAACATGCGATAGCCTTTTGCAGGCCTGTGCTGGACTTGTAATGGTATATGAAAAAAAAAAAAAAAAAAAGACACTCTTATTTGAATCACTCACTGTTAACTTATTGTTGCTACTTTGCTGCAAGTATGAGACTTCTAAGACCATTTAATAAAGCTACTTCCTGGCAACAAGGCCAGCAAGTTTTAGGTCAAACAATCTTCAATACTGGTAGCCAGTTCAATACCCAAGTGTTGCTTGCACATGTGCAGTGTTGTCTCTGTGCAGTGAGTTTGTTACAAAGTTTCACTCTGTGAGTAACAAAAAGACAGTGTGTCGCTCCTTACTTTTTCTCTGTGCGATCATTAATTTGACAAATGTAGTAAAATATAACAGCACAATTGTAGTCTTTAGCTTTTGTAGGTGGTGATTTTTATCTGACAAAACTGTGTGTATTAAATCAGCATTTTATCAGTATATTTAAATACACCATATATAAGCACATATAGTAAGGGAAATGCACCGTGAAGACTTCTCGACGATGCTAATTAGTATACTATGTCATTTAGCAACATTAAGCAACTTTTCTTTAAAAAACGTTTGTACCACTAATCTGACTTAGCTGCTATAGAGTAGTATGAAAAAAGTTGCATTATATAGTATACATACTGTTTGTAAAATTATTAAGAAATATAAAAGCGTGTAAGAAAAATAAAAAAGGTGTCAAGCCAGTCAAAACTGGCAGCTGTGTTGAATTTCTATCTGTGTCCTCAATGGGGTCAAGTTTACCATCTTCACAGGATGAATACATTTGAACAACCCCTCTAGTGTTATGTATGACAAACTCAGAGGAAATTAAAAGTTCACAAGTAGAAAAATGTATACAAAAGATAAGTGCTATGCTTTAAAACGGCAGCTAGCTAAGCTAATTGTCTGAAATTGTTTATGAGTAACATATTGTTTTAATATGGATGCTGCAGCATTTTACGTATGATTTCAAATGACTTGCTATCCATCAAAAACACTTCACATCAGAGTGTGTGTATGTATCTGGTTAGTCAATGGCTCTGCAAGTCCAGATGAAAAAAAATCCTGTGTTTATGAACAAATCAGTATGGGAGAATTGTAGGAAAATAAGCATAAGATGAAAAGACATACTAAGGTTTTGTTTTGGCTTAAGATGGAGCTAAAAATAGCATTTTAAAGGCTGTACTTAACTCGACCTGTTGGATTATCTTTTCCTTTGGATTTGTTGCTAGATGTATAGTTTAACATGAACTGTAACACCTAAACTACATTTAGGTACTTTTTGCACTCACGATGCCTCTATACATGTCCTTGTGTTTAGAAAAATAGACCACTTTTACATATTCTCACATGTTGTTTTTTGGTTCTGTCGTTCTATTTATATTTAACAAGTAATTGAAATTTATAATGCCATTTGTTGAGAGCTGACAATTTACCTTAAGTACTTTAATGTAAAGTAACCCATACTTCAGTCATGTATCTTGTATGTATGCTGGAATTCTAAAAATATCAAACAATGCTCGGCTGTACAAAAAAGCAAGTAAAAATCTAACTAATGGGGGCTCAGCAAAGTTCAAGTTTTTTATACGATAGTAAAATAGATACCAATCATCTTAGAGTAAAATGTCATCCACAGTACTCACACACTGCACAAGAACAAAAGATACATTGCTTAGTTGGATACTGTCAGAATTATACAGAATTATTCTAAGCAATAAAGCACAACAAACATAGATACAGATGAGGTACAGAACAGCAAAGAGCTCTGTTTACTGAATACAGCTGTGCTACAACTACTTTCCAAACGTTCAGGCTCATCATGTTTCAATGCACCAGTTTCTGAAACATACAGGTTAAAAGGAAGCTGGAAAAAGACAGAGTGAGGATTTTCAGTTCTGACATTTGTCTCACGGACAAGAACAGAGATACATAAGCACAAAGAAAAAGTACAGCACCCAATCTCACAGACAAGGTCAGGGCAACTTTTGAGGTTGCAATTTCTCTTTGAGTAGGTACTGGTGGTGGTGGTGGTGGTGGGAAAAAGGTAAGAGACATATCAGGTTGGCTGACAGGTGAATTTGTAGCCTTTCTTAAAAATGGTTGTAATTAAGTCTGGGTAGTAGCAGAATTTCCTCCACACTACTCTGCAGGTTTATGAGATTTGTTTGTCTAAATGTGATATGGTGCAATCAAATCCAATACTTGTGGAAAGAATGGCAACTCTGATGTTTTGCACTTGAAATCGATGTGCAATAAGAAAAAAAATCACAAATATTGTCTTAAATGGCCTTGAATATGAGCATCAAAATGTTAATAAGGACTTGAAAGCTTGTATCTATGGCCTATCTTTTAATTACGTCCACATGAGCAAGTGGAAGTATCACATATATGAGCACATGGTCAAGTTTTTCAGCATGTAGGTAGCAAAGGTTTTGTGTGTCATTTGAAGTATTCTGCTCTCAGTAAAACAGTCGGTTGTATGAATAGATAGAGCAGCTATACAATTTTAAAACAAGATACATTGGCATGCAAATGCATAGCAACACTGTCAAAGATGCAAAACATACAGTGCGTAGATACTGGTATATTAAAGGATCATTCCAGTTTATTACAACTGAGATTTTGTTCTTATAGTTTTTGCAATCATGACTTTCAGATTTAACACAACACTAAAAGGTTTAAAAGACAATACACATTACCACTAAGTCAGTATATTAATATAAAAGTATTGTCCCAAACAACTGACATAATAAACTGGAATAATCATTTATCATACTAAGTTCCACTAAGCATAGCAATAAAAGGCACATTACAAGGTTAATATAAATGTTAACATTTATATCGATATGACTGATTCACATATAGAGTGCTGTCAATAACAAATGGTCAGTGGTCCAAGTTAATGGAAGGTGAAATAGGAAGGGGGATATGAAGTGTAAAGAGGGATCATGGCATGCTACAGGGGATGTAAAAAGGGAAGGGAGAGAAAAGCAGCTTCTGGCATCAGCTTCAGAAAGGATAGGGTTACTGTAAGAAGGCCGACAAACCAATCGGAATATATAGGAGCATAGGGGGTCTCTAGTCTGCCTTAGTTCAACCTGGCAATCAGTTTGCCCTGAAAAGATCCTCCATGTTAACAACATGTTGTCACTGTCTGCTTTTGGAAGTGACATAACTAACGTGACAACATGGGAGATGTGACGGTCCCAGTGGGAGGAATTATAACAGGGAGAGAAGAGAGATGAGTAGAGAGACAATGCAGTGAGCAACATTGGATCTTGTGAGATAATTTGGAGTAGAAGGAGTAGACAGTGACAAACTCAATTGGCTCAGATTGTGCTATTCTGCTTTAAATGCCTGTGGTGACATTAATTCCTCTGTGAACTGATCACTATGCTAGGCTATCCTAGGCTATGCTAGCACCTAGGAAAGACTCGAAGAAAAAAAGCAGTGGTGAGAGCTGGAGGGAGATTGAGCATGGAGGAGCCCCTTTACCTGATGCTGTTGCCAGGGGGCTGCCTGCTGAGGCACGGGGGCTACGGGAGGATGGAGCACTAATGGAGGAGGTGGAGGATGGGGGGTTTATGGAGGAAGGGCTACTGACAGTGGTGGCAGGGCTGATGACAGGGGGGCACTCTGCACATGCTGCTGCTGGTTGCCGCTGAGGGCCCCGGCCAGACCCTGGAAGGCATGGGGAGGGGCAGGCACCCACCTGAGAGGCTGTCAGGGCTGGGACCAGGTCCAGGGCAGGTTTGGGCGGCAACTGGGGTGTGGCTGGTTTTAGCCCGGCTCCAGGGGAGCGGCTGCTGTCCGCCACCACCTTGATGGGTGGATGAGGAGGAGAGGGGGTCTGGGAAAGCCCTGGCTTTTTGGGAGGTATAGGGGGAGGGTTTCCCCGGTCGATCCTGGCCACTGTAGGTGACTTGATGCCAATTGGATGAGTCAGGCGGCTGGGAAAAGGGCCTCCCTCAGAGGCAGAGTGGGGCAGGCCTGGACGCAGGGGTCCAGCACTTCCTGCAGGAGGGCTGGTGAAGCGGGACAGGACCTGTGTGACAGTGTGACGTGCTTGCTGCTTGGCTGCAAAGTTGTCACGGTTGGTGGGGGAAAGGTCACGCGCTGGAGGACTCTGGGACGATGTGCCATTTTGGTCCTGTTCCTGAAACTTGTAGCGGGCTGCCTGAACACGTGGACTGACTCCAGTGGGCAAGACATGGGGGGTTTGGCTCTCTGAGCCATTTTCTGTCTGTGCCAGTCCTCCTGAGCTACTGTGGACAATTCCTCGGCCAGTCGTCTTTGGCAAGCTCAGGCCCACATAGTTGGCAGGAGTTGGTTTGACAGGTATAGTGAGGGGGCTCTTCTTAGGACCCTCAACCTCTGTGGAGGGCAGGTCCGTTTGGCAAGACGCTGTTCGCGAGCTGACGGGCTCTGTGGCTACAGAAACAGACGTCAGAGCTTTAGGTGTGGGTGGTGTGCTGGTGGTGGCAGGAGGTTCAGCTCCACTAGCAGCAGACAGAGGAGCAGCACCATCCTTCCGATTGTCCCTTTCAGTCCTGAGCTGCTCCACTTGCTGCCGCAGGCCCTGGCTGTCAGTCTCCTCTCGGCCCAGCCTGGCACGCAGCTGCTCACGCTCTGTGTCAAATTCTGATAGCTGCTTTTCCATCTTGGCCTCCATCTGTTGACTACGCTGGTGCTCGGTGCTCAGCTCGTCCTGCAGACGTGCAGAAGTGCGACTCTCCTCGTCCAGGCGAGCCTGGAGCTCATCAAAGCGCTGGGACTCCTCTACCACCCGTGTGGCAAGCTGCTTGCACTCGCGCACCAGCATCATAACGATGTGTTTGTTTTTCTCGCGCTCGTCCTTCAGCTGCGCTGTTAGCTTGCGATGCTCCTGCTCCAGGCTCTGGAGGTGCAGCTTTTCCATCTCCAGCTGGAAAATAAAAACACACAGTCAGAGTCAGGGGATAGTCGTGTCCATTGATGCAGTATTTAACAACAACACACAACTGAGTCACATCACCAAACAATGTAAAAGTGATGCAAAGTGTTGGACACAGTGGCGTAAAGCACGCCTCCAGTGGACTCCAGAGCAGTGGAGACAAGTCTGGGTTTGGTGGTTGCCAGGAGAACGGTACTTGTCTGACTGCATTGTGCCAAGTGTAACATTTGGTGGAGGGGGGATCATGGTGTGGGCTTGTTTTTTTAGGAGCTGGGCTTGGCCCCTTAGTTCCAGTGAAAGGAACTTTGAATGCTTTAGCATACCAAGAGATTTTGGACAATTTCATGCTCCCAACTTTGTGGAAACAGTTTGGGGATGGCCGCTCCCTGTTCCCACCTGTGTCCACTCATGTGATATGCATAATATGTTGTCCTTGTGGTCTTGCTCATGTCTTTGCAATCAAACAGCAAGAAAGGGATTATCAAGTAGCTGCTCACTTCAGTTAACTAAAGCCTAACTTCGCCTCCCTCCGCTTTTCTGTGATCTACCAAGTTTATGCCACCGTGGTGGAGATCATGAATCGTTACTGAAAATGATTTCATAAACAAAAATGTTCTTTCTGTGACTTTAACCTTGGTGTAATGTTAGACATGAGGACAAATGAGCCCATAAGGAGTGATGGTGTGACTGAGGCTGTATCTATAGCAAAAACTCATTGAAAACTATCCCCTTATCGATCATCCAATATTTCTCACTAAAGCTCCTCACATTATCAACCCTCGTGCCATCTCTCTCACTGTCATCACATCTGTGACTGACTGTCAATCTGTGAAGCCATCATATACAACCCTGAATCTTCCTTCACCTGAATACCAAAGTAAACTTTGGGTATTTCAATTAATATTTCAATGTAGTGAAACTGCATCTGCTTGAATTCTTGAGTAAACAAGAATGCAGAGTTGTAATACTCAAATGAGACTGTCAGACAATTAATTGGACATGCCAGATAGCTGGATAAGTGCATCTATTAACAACTAGATATTTTGTTAATACACAGGATGGCTTGTGCTCAAAGAGACACAGAGTCTCTGCTTATGTTTGAGTTTCAATGCAGCCCTCGTCTCTATATCTGGAGCATCTGCTATTGTTAGCTCAGAGCTGGCTTCACAGAGGGTGACAGAGCTTAACTGCGGCTCTCCACCCAATTTCAAAGACATTATTGCACTAACGAGCCTCAAACAACAGAGATGACAACCCCTGCCCTAAAGAAGACCCACCTCCAATCCTCAATCCACCCCTTCGCCACTTTTCCAAGCCATCAGGGAGTGCATATTACCACCAGCTGGGGTTTATCAGCAGGGGTGGGGGTGGGGTGGGTACCAAGGGTAATTACTCAAAAGTAGGTGCTACGATTAGCTGCTAATTGGGTGAGGAATTATGTCTGTTGCCAACAGAGCAAATTTATGGATAATGTAAAGATAATGAAAAACTGGGCAACATAGACTAGACCAGACAGGATTTTGCAGTCTTCCTTTTCTTTATAAACAGTTATTGTTTATGTGAATGCAAGATTCATTGGGGCAAACTTTTTCTGAGAGCATTTTCCTTGTCTGACATGATTTAATGCAGCATAGAGATAATGCCATGATGACCACAACACAGTTTGCTCATACTTGTACTTGTATACTTTTAGCTCATTCTGCCATCTCCCACAGGAGTGAAACAAATCAAGCCATTAAACTGGAACTTATTTCTCTTGGGGTACCTTGGAAGCACCTGAGGTAGCACTGGTTCTCACGAGACACTGCTAACCAAAATATTTGATAAAGCCTGCAGGCCTTCTTTCCAAAAAGGTCTATCATCATACCTGAGCTGCAAAGTCATCCTCTGGCATCATGGCAGAAGAAAGCAGCTTATTCAGCTACTCTCAAGAGTTGGGGATGAGAGGTGAGTACTGTTTTAAAGGGATAGTTCGCCTCTTTTGACATGAAGCTGTATGACATCACAAAATCGTTGTCCAGGAAAAAGTCAGACCTCACTAACTGGCGCTATGTTTGCCTCCGTTGATATCAATGCGTCCAGCCACCTAGCGATAGCCGCACCTGTTACGGTGTTTACTGCTCGGAAGCAGGGGCCTGCTCGGTCTGCACTTCGGTCTGCACAGTTTACATTGGACGCATTGATATCAAGGGAGGCAAAAATATCGCCAAGCAATGTGGACAACGATTTTGTGATGCAAATGTATTACTCTTTTGAACGCATATTGTTTTGAGAAGCAAGACTCTTTATTTTTTAAACCCCAGCCAACTAGCCGGACTACCTTCGTCAACGCCAAAACGAGGCTGGAACTCGGCTCACAGGACGCAGCAGGGGGGTAAGTCAATGTTCATAAATGATATTGCTAATATGGGATGTCATACAGTTTCATGTCAAAAGAGGCGAACTATCCCTTTAAGAAAAAGGTGTTTCTGTCCCAGTTGTATATCTTAGCTTCCAAATTCTGCCTCACATTATAACATTATTTTTGGTTTCCAACAAAAACTAATACATTTATTGTTTCTCCTGTAAAGTTGAGAGTGTTGTTACTGTAGCAGAGGGGTGAGGAATGTTTGTGAACATTCCTCTGACTTCATGTCTGATCCATGGAAGAGAAGATGAGGGAAAAGGTCTTTACTATGCCAATACACTGATTCAGAGTGCACTACATACAGTGGAACTGACTGCCTTCAGATCTTATGGATAATTTAACAGCTTACTCACAGGAGGATGGTTAGAGTGGAAATGGATGGAGGGGATAAAGATAGCACAAACAATCCGGGTGAAATTCACTCTCCCCTGCAACTAGAGGACACCTCTCAGGACGCTGAGCCTAGTTCTTTCAGCAGTGTCCATTTGTTGTGTCTTTGGTCAATCTAAAGGTTCCAAGGGACCTAATCATTCCAGCCTGACAGGTCCGACTGTGATGTTTTTGGCACAACTGTGCAATCAGTGGTGATGTGGGGATTCATTCTGTGCTAAAGAGAGTAATACTGTTTTGAGGTTGCTGCCTTCCACTCTTTACTTTAACCATACTTCTTCATCTATGCACTTGTACACTTGTGTTTGGTACAAAGATTTAGGCATTGGAGAACTATTCTCACAGTATTTTTAGTATCGCTCACCCCCTCATACTGCCAGGCTTACAGTACATCCAACACACACTATCACAAATCAATATCCTCAACAAAGAGGAGGAAGTGAAACAGCGACAAAGAAAGAGGGAAAATGGGGCTGAGTCTTAACTGATACCTAGCTTCCCTTTTTGCTCAGGGCCAGATAATCCTAAAGAGACCTGACACACTTGTATATTTGCAAGGTCAAACAACAAAAACAAAACTGGCATGCAAGTCTGCATCCATATTCCACTTTCTTTTTTCTAAACAGCAAATATCCATCCATGCATTCACCAGTAACAGAAATAAACAGACAAACATAAAATGTTTTTATTCTGACATTTTCCAGAGGATAATGTCAGCCACAGAGATATGAGTTGTATGCAAATAAACACAATTTTTGGCCAAACAGATATCAGGAAGTTTTTTCCACATCTGCTGATGTTAACGCACACTTTGATGTACTTTTATTTAGTATGACTGCAAAGTAACTGCAATTAAACTGAGGTTATATAAACACAAGCACATAAATGATGCATTTTCTCCAGTGTAATGGATTTTTTCTGCTGCTGCAGCAAAGTGGTGACAGTTTGTCTGATGACCCAACACATTGTGAGATTCAGAATCTGAGCAGCTGGTTGGATTCTCATTAAGGCTGTTACTAACATTCACGTTCTACCATGATTATTGACCAGTGGTGATTACTTGGATTTTCTACTAGTGCCACCACTTCAGTTAATGTCACTTCAAAAAACTGATTACCCAATTTTTGTCAGCTTCAATTTCACTATAGATAAAATTAGAAAGGGATCAATTCTAAAAGAAACTGTAGGACTCGCTAACAAAAGACCAGCGCATCTTTATGGGTTGAGGAAAATTGATAGTAAAGATGCAACACTCATTTCACTGTGCTTTTTTATGCACAAGACTGTGGGTATTACGTCAAAGATTATTTAACTGAAAAAGTGGCGGATGGTGTCTTTAACCCATATTTGGGTTCTTTATAGAATTGTTCTGGTTTATCTCAATCCATTCTATTTTTGTTATGGGGCTGTTATTTGAATTAATTATTCTAGGGGTGACAATCCACAATAAACCTATTCAAAAGAAATATACTCTAGTAAGTCAGGATGAATACATTCAGCCAGGGGCGTAGCACCAAATTTGGGGCCCCAGGAACAACCACTAACATGCATATCTGAACCAACATCGACCCTATGTTAGGCTTTTGGGACACTTGTATAGGCTAATAGTTATTATGAAAATAAATACATTTAAGACAAATATGGCTTCTATATCACAATTATGTGGTAGCCAACAAAATGAGAGATTATTTTTTAATTATTTGACTTCGGCTGCTATCACAGTGGTATGCAACGGAATGGGAATGGGATAATCAGTTACTGTAGGCTGTAATTTTGACATTTGGGCTCACCTTTCTTGGGAAAGAAATCAGTCAGCAGTTGCTTTCCTTCATTTTGTTTCCTCTGTCTCTTGCCTTTCTTTTCTTTTCTGAAAGCCTGATTTTTTTTTTTTTTGGACATCTTTCATGTGCCGGCTGCTGCGTTTAATGCCTAATAATGAAGTGAGTGAAATTTATTGCGCATGTACAATCAAAAGTCCGCCAGAAGGCGGACTAAACCAATGCGCACTGATAATGGGGGTGTCTGATATAGATTATAGCCTATTTGCAGGCTGGGATATACATTTCAACAGATGTATTTCCAGAGAACATTGGATTTGCATAAATTACCAACATATATTGACATTATTTAAAAAATTATTTTTAAAAAACGAAAGAAGAAGAAAATTTCCCTTAGGGCCCCCCTTGTAGGCTGGACCCTGTAAATCAGTCTGACTTTTCCCCCCTTTTCGACGCCTCTGCATTCAGCTGACAACATGCAGCAGTAAATCCTGCAACACTGAGTTCCAGAGTTTCAGTAAAAGTCATCTTTACAGTTTTGAAATACAAAAGGCTAAAAGAAACTGAAATATTGCCTTACAGGCGCCAAACAAAAATGGCATCTTTATTGGCACAAACAGTCTTTCCACAGTCTTGATTTTGTCGGGAACTTAAATTTTATCCCTGAACACAAACCCCCATCTTCCTCCTCCTCAGTGTCTTACCCTCTTCTGGCGGCTCTCGGCAGCAGCCAGCTGGGCCGACATGCGTTCCTGCATCTTCCTGCAGTGTGCCATGACGGCCTCCAGGACCGAGATGGGGCTGGACCCCAGGGGCCGCCGTTCTTTGTCCCCCCCAGGGACCCTGCACTCAAAGTCCCTCTGAAGGGCCAGGAAGGGGTCTGTCAGGCTGTAGTGTCCATAGCGTTCTTGAAGAAACACCTCTTTTCTCTGAGCCTGGAGAAAAAGAGGAGGGGAGAAACTGCTATTCAATATGTCCACAACACTGGATGAAAATGATTTTGTCTCCATTCTAATCTTGTATGGAACAGCTATATTATAGATGCCACACTTGGAAAGAATGATTACTTCTGTTCTTTCATTGACATATTTCATCATGTTTCTACAGCATGTAATTCTAAAAACTAAGGCTGTGTTCGAAACCGCCTACTTCTCCTACTACTCCCACTACTCCTACTAACTTTAACTTTTTTTAAGTTCCCGGATGCATACTAGATTCTCTGAAATATTGGGTATGCATCATGAGGTTACTACTCATACTCAAACTACCCGAGATGCAATGTAACGTGACGTCGCCGATCGTCATTTCCTGTCAAAACGGCGGTTTCAAGCTAGCTACAACGAGGGTAGGTTCACTTCCTGTTTTCAAAACAAAAGCACCAATTGTATCGTAATGGCTTTCCCTATGATAAAAGGCAACGGGTATTTTATTTTGTGAAAATAACCGGACGTGCGTTGCTCACTGCGGCTAGCTTTAGTAGCGCCGAATTCGTGGGAACAAAGTTGTAAATAGCCGGTATTTTGTCAGGTTTTCAACACGTTGGGGATCTAAACGACCTGAACATTTTCAAATGTTGCTAAAGTAATATATTTACAGAGTTTAGAGCTTAAGCGAAATCAGCTTCAGGCCGGCTGATTTCGGCTCGGGCAGGAGCGAAATGCATTGTGGGTAAACGCTCTGCATACTGTCTGATCGAATGAGTATGCCGTTTGCAAGTATGTAGTATGTAGTAGGCGGTTTCGAACCCAGCCTACGTCTTAACCAGGCTTAGTACTCCAGACTTCAGCCCTATGCCCCTTTTCCACCGAACATTTTTGTACCAACACAGCTCTACACGGTCCCACTCTACCCTGGTTGGGAGCTTTTCCACCGCGGGTTGAAGGTGGGACCCGTTACAATTTTGAGCCCCGGCAAGTACCTGCTTCAGAGGTGGGTCTAGTAGGTACTTGTCGGTGCTAAAACATCACATGATCAGTGCTGTCCACTGATTGGTCAGGTGAAATTACGTCATACACGCAATGAAGCTCGGGGAGCTTTATGTATGAAACACCCGCCATGTATGAAAACACAACTGCGAGAGAACCAGAGAATAAACAGAATTGTGAAGATGGAAGACCAGAGAAAGAAAGCCAACCCATGGACAGTGAGCGAGGTGCAGACCTTTCTGTGTGTGGTGGCTGAGGACCGCATACAGAAGGAACTGGACGGAGCGACATGAAATGAGAAGGTGTTCCAGGATATAACCAAGCTGATGGCTAGCCATGCTATCCCCGGAATTCTCAGCAGTGCCGAGACAAGCTGAAGAGCTATTACCGGCATGTAAAGGACCACAACAGCCGGAGTGGGTCAAACCGAAAGACATGGAAGTGGTTCAACCAAATGGACGGCATTTACGGTCACAGCCCGGCGAACGGCGTGGATACGGCGACGTCTTTGTTGGAGGCGATGAAAAATGGTAAGTTGTTCTTATCCCATTGGTGCAACGCATATGTCTTAACAAATGCATGTTTTATATCGTAACAAATACATGTTCAGTCTTTAACTTGTGTAAAAAGTTACACAGACGTCTCATAAGTTGTTCTGAGTGAGCTAGCAAACAACGCTGTTTTGGAAGGCTAGCACAGTGTCTCACCTATGCGGTTACGTGTATGCGTTTCGTATGTTCACACTTTTTATTTTTTTTCCACTCAAGACTCGGTTTGTGCAACCGATGAGTGTTCGGTTGCTGAGGTCAGCGAAGATCCTCCAATCCTGCAGGCTTCAGAACCGACAATGGCATCGCAATCTGCAGCTGAGGCAACAGCTGATCTGCATTCCACCGGCACCAACACTGGCGTCGCCTGTATCTGAGAGTACTCCTGCTGTTTACTTTTGTGCAGTCTTTTTTAATAAAGAGCTTGGTTTAACTAAACAATATGGATTGTCAACTGCATTACACATTACAATCCATCGTTGTGTTTACTTTTGACTAACCGCGGCGTGACACTTTGTAGTCACCTGAAACCGACGTCACGTTAGTGGTGAACGGGCCGACTCCGCCCACTTCCAGGCCACAGTTTGGGTGGAAAAGAAAATGTTACTGGTGCCGTGTCGTGTAGTGTAGTGTTGGGCTATATCGAACCGAGTAGAGTAGGGCTAGCTTGGCGGTGGAAAAGGGGCACTACTATCAGCATCATTACTGAGCTAAGCCTTGCTCTTTGCTCCAGTTGTTCAAAAGTCCTGTCTAAAAGGTCTCTGAACCACCCAGCACTCATCCCTGACCACTGTGAGCCTATTTTCCTGGGTGACTCCACAACTGCTCTGCACCGGATCAAGCATAGCTGATCTCAGGTTACACAGACAGAACGAGATGGAGGCCAAGACTATAACAACAGATAGTGTTAGGAAGCAACCACTTAAATGTAACAAAGTTCCATATTTAAATTACAAAGCAAAATGAGTAAATTACAGTTACTATGAAGAAATATTTCATTCAATTACAGTTACTAATCAAAGTGTTGAGAGGAATTAACAAAATGATTATATTCTCTTTGGTGAAAACCTGAATATACTATTCATACTGTTGTTTTGGATCTTAAGATGCTTTCAAGCAAAAAAAAAAAACAAAGCAAACACAGAAGCAAATTTGCCTGACAAATTCTAAAAAGTTTCATAAAAACTGTCTTTTCTGGATAACTGAGGTAGATGATCATCAACCGGCTATAAACCTCCACCATGACTGGAAAATTCCTGAACTTTACAGCTGCAGCCTCTAAAGTTTATCATTCATCTTGCAGGTTTGACTTCCAAGAGAATGTAAACAGAATGCTCAGTGGGTTAGCAGATAAATCAAGGGCCACAGGATCGCAAACTGTTCAGTATGAACGCAGCATAATGGCAATGGCAGAAACAGGGAGTTATGTGCTCACCTAATTCAGGCTGATCTAAACAAAAGTTTGGTGATGAAAAATCTAATCTTAATTCTTACATACTCATCCCGCTTTTGGAAAAAGTATCAGCCACACTGCTTTCACTCATTTGAAAGACTGTCAATTGAACAAATAGTGTTAAAGCTGCAGTCTGCAAGATTTGTTGTTGTCATACGTAATGTCCTACTTTTTGGCATTTTAAGAGTTTACATGATCTATCAGAACGCTTGAAGTTGAAAACGGTGACCTCCGTAGTCGCAAAATGCAAGAAATGCTTATATTTTAACCGAAAAATAAAAAGTTATTCAACTTCCTGTCCCGCCCCTTCAAAACACATGAGAACTCGTGCACGTAGACGTGCACGCCAGATGCGCGTACACGACTCCTCATTCATCAACTCACCTGTCATTTGTGATCATGGAAGACACAGTAAGTAGACCAGCCCGTAATGAAGTTCAATAGTCTAGATAAATAAGCGTGGGGACGAGCCTACCTTGTATCGCGCGTGCACAATCGTGATTGACAGGCAGCAGAGCCCAGCGCGTAAACCTGATTGGTTACCTTTTACCGGCCCGGTCTGCAATTTTGTAAACAAACCTGCTGGCTTTGGAGGGACCTAGCGGGACATATAGGGGACCTAGAGAACTCATTTTTTTTGTATTGGGGTATTTAATGTACTACTTTCAGAATCCCTGGACAGTTCCAGGCATTATGCTTGAAAAAGAGTTGCAGACTGCGTTCCACTTCTGCACCGGTACACGATCGTTAGTCATAGAACATACACAAAACCAGAACTTCTCTTAATGGAATGCAGCCCTTGTGTGAGTACTACTCTGAATCAAATTGTCTTTGCAACATTGATATTAGGAATGTTGAAATTGTAATAATGATAAACTTTCAACAAATTGTGCAGTCCTACTCATAATGAGTGAAACCTGTTTCTCAGCTGGTAGCCTTCATTTCTTCACTGTTTGCTGTGGCATATTTTTTAAATTACTATCTTATAATAGTTTTGCCAAATTTCAGCAAGAAGCATTTTCTAGGTGTGACCAAAACTGGTGAGCTGAACTAAATGTTATGACAATTCTAGCATAATGAACTATATACAGAACACTGAGTTTACTGTTATCACTCGTCTGATATTGGTTGATCCCGAGCATGCTTTCGCAACATTAGCCATTTTATCTAAATAACCATTCACAATAACCCAAAGTCAAATTATATCTAACCTAAATCCTGCAGAGAGACCCCAGTATAACTGGTGTTGAGCAACTAGTGACTTAGAAAATATGCTCCAGAAACACACTGTAAGAGCGGAGCGGGCTAGGAGGTGTCCAGATTTAGAAAAGTCAAGTCTTTCATCAAAGCCAAACCCTTTGATTTGATCTCTTTCACAAAGTTAGCTGAAGATGTGGAAATAACAGTTTCGCAGTCATTCAGCAGCAGAAGCTTGGTGAGGGAGGAATATTTGATCAAAGACTTTCACAAGAAGAACAAAGAGCAGGAGACAGATGAACACACAACAAGGATGAGATGCTTTGCCAAAGAAGGAGATGTAGTTTGGAGGGCTGAACAGCAACTTAGTCGTACATAAAGAGTGCAGAGCATGGAGATTGATGTGTATCCCAAGAAGGCTGTGGCAGTTCTCCATACTGATGTGCTAACTGCAAGATGGCCAATATAAACAGACCACTGAGGAAAGGGAAGGTGTGTTTAAGAATAACATCATGAGGTCATCATCAGATCAGGTAATCATTTGATTTTAAAAAGATTGTGTCTTTAAATTATTTATTTTTTTATTCATTTATAGTTTTTATTTTTTTTTACAAAATTCCTATTCAATAAGAAAAATAAGTAGTGCTCTCAAGCTGAAAAATTCTACAGAAAACAGCTTATTATCCATTATGTAGAGATGGATGCTGCAACTGAAGATGTAAACCTAATCTGCTGTGAAAGCACCATCTGAATCATCCAATGGGAATATTACTGAGAACTCAGGAGTAAATAATCAGGAGTGAAGCAGTGCCATCTTTACCTCCCAGGATCCTCCTGTAAATATTTACACTGAACCAGAGGCCAGTGACCTTCCACTGCAGCTCTCAGACAGACGGCAGCTGCTCTTCACTTCCACATTAGAGCCGTTTACACTCAGACTCAGGGTTTTATGGTTGATTAATAGAGCTATGAATCTTTGCTTTCCCATGATTCAATTAGGATCCCATTGTTAATGAACCAATGCATCTCAATTTCATTTTATAATGACCATGCCAGAAAAGAAATACATTATCTGCCTTTTTATTTTTGTAAATACTACATTTCTGATTAACACCACAACAACTTCATTTCTTCAAGCTTCAAACAGAAAGTGAAACACACAGAGCTAAGACTTCCTGTTTGGGAGGTCCGTGGACAAAGGTCACACCATTACAGCATCAGGACTAGGACAAGAGGTGCTAAGTCATTTGAGAGCTCATCAGCTGTCATATGCTGAGCTCCCCTGAGGCTCTATTGATTCCAGAGATCCATTGCTGGTCATCAGAGGGCAGCTAGAATATACAGTAGGTCTGGAGCAGTACAGGATTTATAGGGTGATACTTATCTATTTTGTACTATTCCTGTTTATTCTCTATGATTCGTTTCTATTTCTTTTATCACTGAAACAATTTGCCAGGCAGTTCTTCAGGGGGTTCGCTTGTAACTTTATAGTATTTACAACTGCTGAAGTGAGACGTCAGTATTATTAGCATCAACCTTTACAGGCATGCGAAACTCAGTGGGTGAGAGGGTTCATGAAACACAGCAAGAAGGAGCGAGGTTGTTATAGCAAAGGCATGGACTGCTGGAGGAAATGGACAGTGGCTACGGGGGCAAAGAAAGGCCTTCTGTAGACAGAAGAAAATAGTACTTGAAACTTTACAGAGCAGAGGAAAGAGCAGCATTCAACACTATTCATCAGCTGCCAGCTGACAATTCAGTCCTGAAACAAAAATCAACAAGCTAACCGGGGAGCTGCTCATGTCCGGAAAAATAAACAAAACAACATTAGACGGAGAGAGAGGGAGGTGCCTGAGGGTGCTTCATTAAGTGTCTCATGGTCAGGATACCATTCAGCTCAGCATCAAGAGGCAGGAGGTTTTTGTAATAGCTGAAAAAACTGGGTTAACTTCTAAGCAAAGAGCAGAGAAAACAATGTCGGCAGATTGAACGAAGACGATTCTGCTGTTGAATCAACCAACCTACCTCTAATAATTAGGAATTCTGCCTAGAAAGCATAATATTTAGACTTTAGACAAAAATGATAGATGCTCCCATGATTCATTCAGGTTCAGACAGTCACAAATATGAATCTGACTGACACCTGATTGTCAATCAATCACAACAGTTCCTAGTGGAAGCCACTCAAATGTAATCATTTTCTTCTTTTTTTTCTTATTAAAAAAATGGACAGAGGAAAGTGCTACAGAGCATGAATTCCATGAGAGAAAAAAAGTCTGAGCACACCAAGGAAACTGACCGAAGGAATCCATGGTGAATTTATACAAAGAGGGAAAACTAATGAAAAAGGAACAACAGGCGAGAAGGCAATCAGCAAATGGGGTGCAAAACGGGAATAAAACAAAAACAATGATCATGAAACAAAGGCTAACCTGCAGTAACTCAGACAATAACAGAGCAAGTTAGTTCAAGAACCCAAAGAACAAAACAAACAAACACAACAGTACACAGAGACCATCAGCATTAGCAGTGTTGGTGTTAATATTATGCAATTATGAAATGAATATGGAATATCTTCAGTGAAGTACTTTAAATTTCAATTGGTATGTCAATGTGAACATATATATATATATATATATATATATATATATATATATATATATATATGTGTATATATATATATATATATACAGGGGGTTAGACAATGAAACTTTTCATTGTTTTCATGGCTAAATTAAACCAGCCCGGTGGCCAATCTTCATTAATTGCACATTGCACCAGTAAGAGCAGAGTGTAAAGGTTCAATTAGCAGGGTAAGAGCACAGTTTTGCTCAAAATATTGCAATGCACACAACATTATGGGTGACATACCAGAGTTCAAAAGAGGACAAATTGTTGGTGCACGTCTTGCTGGCGCATCTGTGACCAAGACAGCCAGTCTTTGTGATGTATCAAGAGCCACGGTATCCAGGGTAATGTCCGCATACCACCCAGACTGTTGCATGCCCAGAGTGAAGCCTGGGGGTGGATCAGTGATGGTTTGGGCTGCCATATACTTGTGCTAGATGTGCGCGTCACTGCCAAGGACTACCGAACCATTCTGGAGGACCATGTGCGTCCAATGGTTCAAACATTGTATCCTGAAGGCGGTGTCGTGTCTCAGGATGACAATGCACCAATACACACAGCAAGACTGGTGAAAGATTGGTTTGATGAACATGAAAGTGAAGTTCAACATCTCCCATGGCCTGCACAGTCACCAGAGCTAAATATTATTGAGCCACTTTGGGGTGTTTTGGAGGAGCGAGTCAGGAAACGTTTTCCTCCACCAGCATCGTGTAGTGACCTGGACACTATCCTGCAAGAAGAATGGCTTCAAATCCTTCTGACTACTGTGCAGGACTTGTATATGTCATTCCCAAGACGAATTGACGCTGTATTGGCCGCAAAAGGAGGCCCTACACCATACTAATAAATAATTGTGGTCTAAAACCAGGTGTTTCAGTTTCATTGTCTAACCCCTGTATATATTGCATGACAACTTTCATTAAAATTTTTGAATTTCCCAATTTTAATTTCAGAATGTGAAAGTTTTACTCAAGCTTATCCTTTTAAGTACTTGTGGTAAATCAATTTATAATTATATTAGGCATGGCTGGGAGAGGGGATGGGTGTGCGTGTGCGTGTGTGTGTGTGTGTGTGTGTGTGTGTGTGTGTGTGTGTGTGTGTGTGTGTGTGTGTGTGTGTGTGTGTGTGAGAGAAGGGGGGGGGGGGGGGGGGGGTTTAATCAACTCTTCCTATCAACCGTTGTACACCTAGTTTTGCCAGTACAGACGCTTGCCAAGATCCTGTCGATATATTGACCTGTCCTTCACTGGGTTCTTGTTTCAGCCACATGGGGTCGGCTCAGGGCGGCGTGGTTGTCAACTGCATCCTTTTCAGACCAATGTCTTCCTTTCTGCTGCAGCAGCTCCATTGTCTGTCATCTTTTTTTTTAATGAAGTGTATTCAAACATAAGAATGAACTAAATATACTACAAGAGAGTTGGAGGTTGTTTTTTTTCTTTTTTTGGTTCTGGGTCTTTTGTGTGTGGGTGTGTGTGTTCAGAAAGTCTATTCTTTTTAAAATTGTAAACAATTTAAGAAATTGCCTTAATGTGAACGGATCTATGATACTGAGTAAATGCGGGAATAGAAACCATCCAAAAAGCCAAGAGTTGCAGAAAACCTGGCACTCAGTTTCAGTTTCAACAAGATTAGGAGGACAGCTAAAATCATTAAAGTGTCATAATATGAATAAATCAATATATGACTCCATGTTCTCAAAATAATACAAAACACATCAGACCAAATTCTAATCAAATCAAATACACACACAAATAAACAACTACTTTTGTGAATTGTCAATTTAAGTGATCTTGAAATCATTTTCATGCTGTAAAATGGCAGATTATCATTATACTGCATGCTCATAAAATAACTGTAGTGGAATCACTGAATAGAAAATAAAAAAGTAAAAAATATTCAATAAATATTTAATGGCCGGCACTGCTTGGTTAAATAAAAGTAGGTTAACGTTTCAAACAATAAAGCTAACTAACTTTAACTTAAAAAATAAGTTGTTTTTGCTGTTGAAACCATTACATCTAACAAACAGCATTCACAGCCATCACACTTTTCATACTGATTTTACTCCCCTACGTCTAATCTTAAGATAGAGCACCAAAATGCACTTCCTCCTTATTGACTGTGGCTTCACTGATCTGTTTTCGCAATGCAGCTCCAACTCACCTCGAAAACAGATGTGGAGCAGCAAAACCAGACTTTTTACAGATACATTAGAAGATAATTCACCTCATCTTGGCTGCACTTAGGACCACAGTGGAAGTGCTTTTAATTACAGTGTAAAGGAACCTTTTTATTTTTGTGAAGAAAACTGTCCCTGAGACTAATTGTACTGGTTACTATGGGTCAAAATGTGACTGTAGTTTAAAAAAACAAATCTGTGCTGTTATGATCCCATCCATTATGATTACAATTAATTGAAGTCCAATTGGCTTGAATTGGACTTTATTATTTAAGTGCCTTGAGATGACATTTGTTGTATTTGGCGCTATATAAATAAAAATGAATTGAATTGAATTGAATCCATCGATCCATTCATCCATTTTCTATTCCCCGCTGAATCCGTTGGTCGGGTCGCGGGGGGGCTGGAGCCCTATCCCAGCAGTCATCGGGCGAGAGGCAGGGTACACCCTGGACAGGCCGCCAGACCATCACAGGGCCACACAGAGACAAACCAGACCAACAACCACACACATGCTCACACTCACTCCTAAGGACAATTTTAGAGACACCAATCAACCTAAAGCTGGGCATACACTGTGCGATTTTTTCAATCGCGTGATTCAGCTGCTGCTCATACTGTACGAGTGAATCGCAAGGGATAAAACGTCACAGCTCACGATTCCTGTTCTCACACTGTACGACCCGATGGTCTGATACGATCTGGCTGCTCACACTGCACGACACGTCGGACTCGGTCGCCGGTCGCTGCCATGCTGTTCTGTTGTCTTTTTCTTCTTCTGTTGACAATTTTCTCTTCCGTGCCTATGTTTGCGCTTGCGTAGTGTGACAGGATGAGGTCAATCGGCTCGTCCGGCTGCTTCAACTGTGCGAGAGCCTCACGAGGAGAGACCAGGATTTCAAACAAGTTTGATTTTCATCCGATCGATCGGGAGGTGGTCGGGAGGGCTTAATCGTTTGTCGTTACCCCATGTATACTACACGATGCGAGACGCACGATTGAGCCAAAACTCGGCCCGATCTCCAAAATAGTCGCACGAGTGAAAATCTTGTCGAAATCGGGCCAGAAATCGCACAGTGTATGCCCAGCTTAACATGCATGTTTTTGTACAGTGGGAGGAAGCCGGAGTACCTGGAGAGAACCCACGCATACACGGGGAGAACATGCAAACTCCACACGGAAAGGCCCCAGCCGGGAGTTGAACCTGGAACCTTCTTGCTGTGAGGCGACTATGCTAACCCTGTTATGATCCCCCCAAAGTAGAATTGAATTTCAAAGAAAATATAGTGAAGAGAGAGTTTCTCAGTCAGCTCCTTTCCATGCTAACCTGTATGATATATACATATATATATTATATATATAATGTAAATTATATATAGCTGCTGCCCCCGCGACCCGATCCCCGGACAAGCGGAAGATGATGGATGGATGGATAATGTAAATTACCCATATACCCTATATTTTATCCATATACCCTATATTTCTTAGTGGTTCAGTCTGCTCAGTTAAATTTATTTATTTATTTTTACCTTTATTGTTAAATGTACATATCTGATTTTATTAATTTAGTTTACTGATGTTTATTATTATTAACCCTACTCTTCATACTGTAGATTTGTATTTAGCAAATGTTTATTTCTCTGATGTTTATTCTATACTGTAGATTTGTTTATAGCTGATGTTTATTCTCTATTTTTATTCTATTCTATCTGCTTGTTTTTCTGTACGCTGCTGCAACACAATAATTTCCCAATTGGGATGAATAAAGTATTTATCTATCTATCTATCTATCTATCTATCTATCTATCTATCTATCTATCTATCTATCTACTCATTTACAATTGTCTAAATGTATTTTTCTTGGTCAGAGCGACAAAAACTGATATACAATATCCAGTGAAGAGAGAATTAGGATATTGACTGACTAAATAAAGCGAAGGAGTGTGGATGATTCTTATGAATCCATCTCTGGTCTCTAGAGATATGAAAGCCTCCAAAACATTCAAGTCTGTGTGTGTTTGGATATGTGTGTCAGCAGCATTTCTGACAGTCCCTTGGGAGGCACTGACCCTTGGGAAGACGGTAGAAATCCTGAGGCCCATCTGTCATTCACACACATGCAAACAAACCAATTAAGCCATCCTCACTTCAACACATTTTCTCATGAACCAACAATGAGCAGTGATTTTGACATTTAATCCAGACAACCTCATTAAACAAAAAAAATCCTGCAGTGCACAAGGTAAAGGCTGAACTTAAAGGTCATCATCTACTTTGTTTCAGTATTTTACTAGCAGTGAATAAACTCCAGACCAACATAGGAGTGTCAGATATTTTAAATGTAGATGTTGTGACACCAAACAGCACAATTTTCTGTCAAACACCTAGAATTTATTGACAGTTACTATTCTGAGCTGATTTTTATTCTTCTTATTTTTTTTTCTTAGTTTGTTTTTATTTCTAGGGCAAACTCCAAGGTCAAATTGAACTTAAAACCTTCAATAATAAATACAAATAAAAAAGAACGAATTCCCTTTGTATTATAAATTGAGTAACTGGGCCCAAAATATAAATATAAAAATGATTTAATTGTTTTGAACATGCTACATAATGCAGCTCTCATCAGCTCCATACATGCTGCAGGTGAACACCAGAGGGTGGAAATAAACAGTTCCATGTTTTGTGGCACCAAAACTACCGTTCACGTTAGCACCGATTCCATATCGGAAATGAGTTTTGGTACCCAACCCTACAGGAGTCACATTGTTGACAACAAACTTACAACCAAGCACAAAACAGACATGAGGCACCCTTCTTTGAAAATAAAAAAAAAAGCATCGTTGGAAAGAAAATCTGGGCAATATCACCAAAACAAAGGGGAAAAAAACATCTAACCCGGACCCCAAATAACAAACACCCAATAGTAAGACCAGGCTGCTTTTTGGAAAATTTAAAACTGAATTGCAGTTATTTTTACATCTCAGTTCAGACCCCTTTTAGGCATTTGATTTAACAGAGAATACAACTAAAAGATAGTTTTGCATCTCTTAGTACTTCAGGAAATCAAAACTTCTAAAACTTGCATACATACAGTACATCATACCTTTGCAGTTCCTAACAAGGTGTGACCAAATGTAGTTGATTTTAGTACACGGAGCAGCTTTTTAAACGTTTGTTCGCATTTGTACAAACTCAAATTATTATAATTATTTGAAATAAAGCACAATTTCTCTTTGTTCGTGAATATACAGACTGCTATCAATCTCCATTTGATGTTGTAAAAAACTTTAAACAGAATGATTCTCGTGCTAGTTCCAGAGCAACTTTTTTCATGATTTGTGTATCATTGCAATGTTTTTGTAAATTATACTGTTCTCAGGTGGTGTAAGTCAAACCCGATCAAAAATTCCATTTTTGTGTTTTGATTGGACTGAATTATAATTAAGAGGGAAAGGGAAAATGTGAGCCAGTGTATGGCACCTGTCTACACGAGTGTGTGACCCTGTGCATGTGTGTGTTTAACACTCAGGCACCTCAACACTATTTCATATCAGTTCTGCTGAAATTCAAAAGTCAAAAAAAGCATTTAATCGGACACCAAGTTTGTATATGCCCCCAAGTGCAGAATAAGTCAGATAGATTTTTGAAATATTTTTTTAGTAAGTAACAAACTGAAACGGCAAGACTAGAGAAATGACCGTTTGTCAATGTTGTTGGGCCATATTTTGATGTACTGTAGAGAGGGTGTAACCTTATCAATTGGGAATGTATTAATCATACATATAATCACAATATACAACAATAACAATGCTAGCATCAATATAACCTTACTGTAGTCCATATATGATTTAATATTTCTATTTTTCAGCGCATTTAGAAACTTTTTTCATCTACTTAGACAAACCATCATATTCTAAGAAAAATGTAAACCCCCTTAACATTCTGTTTACACATTAAACAGAAAGGCATCCCTGCAATGTAAAAATATCTACGCAAACACACATTATCCCAAAAAGTATGCAGAGTGATGATGGCTGCTTGGTGTACTCACAGTGAAAGAGAGACCATCAGACACTTGATGCAATCCTATTTGAGATGTGAATTGGGGGCGAGCCAGCAGAACAGATGAAAGCAGCTTACTCACACACAGCTTCAACCCCTCAGTTACACAACATGTAGATGGTTCAAAGCGTCACCCAGCCTGAAGAGCAACATCTTTATAATCATCCCAATGTCCTCCAAAACACAAGCAATAATACAATATAACTCTACAATAAAAAAATGTTATTGTTTAGTGAGTTCATTTTAAAGTCAGAAATGTAAAAAAGTTCTGATTTCTGACAGCACAATGTGACAATTTCAGAAAGGTTTTTCTAAATTTTTCTTTTAAATCTGTTTTCTATGACGTATCCAATAATAAGTTATGAATAACTTAACAAGGCGTGTATTATAAATCAAAATATGACATCGAAGGATGTGTTGAACTTTTTAACATTCACATTTTCCCTCATAATTTCCCCTGAAAATCAAACTGCGACCACAGTCAAACTTTAAGATCAACTCCCGTTTGTTGCGCAACCTGGACTGTCGCCAGTGAGACCGATTCCAAAATCCATCACTACTTTATCTTGCTGTGGTTTTGCGCTGGAGATGGGCTTGCCACCCCCAGGCGTCAATGCAGTCAGTGGAGGCAGCGAGATGACGTTTCACTGACAACAGTGAGGAACCAGGTCACTCTTATATAACCAGTCCGGCGGCGTAGAGACAGCAACAGACACACATGTCAGCTGCACATGTGACACATGAGGTGATGTTCTCAAACAGTCATGTGAAGCAGAAAAGGTGGAAGCGTCAGTTTGTAATATATGTCCGGTTGAGAAAATAGGTACAATATACAATATAATATAAAATATTAACCTCATGATTAACCTGGAAGACCTGCTATAGTAGACCAGAGTACATACACACCGACACACGCCGTTTCCACTACGTGTTACTGGGCAGACTTCAGGCTTCATTTGAGGCCTAAAATGGTGATTTTCCCACTCAGTGGCAGCTTACTTCACTCATCTTTAATGAGCTCAGTAAGACAACCTCAATGAAAGTTTGATGAAGCCCCAGATACTGTTCCCACTCACACAGAGTAAAAATTACACAAATGCACAAGACAATGCATTAGAGGACAAACAGACACAGGAGACCTAAAACGCACACTCTATAAACCCATATCCCCACAGCTGGAATCTCCGTTATCTGCTTTACAAAAGAAGTTCCTTAGATAGTCTAAAGATAATTAATCCTCATGTGATTGAGCACAGAGACCCACTTTGTGCAGTCATGTGATGCTTCATCACGGCACACTAATAAGTCTCTCTGTCCTATGCACAGTGACTGATGAAAATCATTCGGCGTTCCCAAGACTTCCCAACTTCCCTGCTCTAAATCTCTCTTCATCTCTCTCCTTCACACACAAAAGCATGCACACCGAACAGCAGAACCAACATAAATTGGAACAGTTTGGGCCCCGTGGGAGACACTGGATATCCACCACTGACTAAGATGGAGCTTCAGAGGAATTTAAAACCTACAATCAAATTCAGTTTTCTAAGAACTTATTTTTCATTGTGTGGCTGCTGCCTAAGAGGATTAATCAGAGAGTTAGAGTATCTCATGACATTCTGAATGCAGTTTAAGGAGCTTTTTCATCCTCAAGTCAAAGTAGGGAAAAATATTTGTCAGCTGCAGTAGTTTTCGGGGAGCAAGTTTAAGAAGCAATGCATTTGGTCTATTTTAGGGGTGTGAATTCATTTATTTTCTTAACAGCAAATGACTCAGTTCAATTCTCATATTTTTAGGTCACGGTTAAATTCAAAAGTTGACTTGATTTAGTACAAGAGTACAAATTTAAGAGGCAAAGAAAGCAGCAGTCTGCTTGAATGCACTGTAAAGTCTGTGTAAATTTAAGAACTGCAATATTGAAAAGGTTAAATAAATCATTCACAATACCAATAATAGATAAATAAAATTAATGGTCTTAGGATGGCAGCTGCTTTATTTTCAAACATTCTGCCAGTTTCTAAAATTAAATTATACACAAATTAAATTAAATTACTGTTGATGCATTTAGTTATTTTTGTAACAACAAATCAAAATTCTTGGCACAGCGTTGACTTGCTGAGTGAAGGACAGATATACATCCACGGTAGTATATTCTTGGGTATGACGCAGTTTCAGGAAAAACAAACAACAAAAAACCCCATGATTGTGTCATGAACAGATTCTTGTTCTTTCTGTCAGCTTGTAGTAGTAGGCGCCCCAGTGACTCCGTGTAAAAAAAAATATTTTCCTCCACAGCTTTTAATGGATCAGCTGCTCCAGTCTCCACAACAACATATAATCTTAAGAACAGACATGTACCCATGTTCACACATTTAGATGACATAAGCTTTCCAATCCCCTATAAGTAAATGTTGTTTTTAAGGTAAAAAAGCAGGCATGAAGACTCCAGACAAAACAAGGCAAATGCTTCCCAGTAAGCACACAAACATGCTTCTTTTCAATGCACACATACACACACAAACACAGCATGACTTGCAGATATGTGAACGACTTCTGCTGCCCAGTGGAGTCAGCTTCTTGCAAACTATTTTTATCCTTATTGCCACAGTAAACCAATACAGACTTACTGCTTGATTAAACCTCTTAGTCCCTATGGGCAGAAGCACAAAAAGCCCCCCCCCCACAACATCTAATAAGGATGTGAGAGTGTTTATTACTTACTATTTGCGTGAATGTGTGTGCAGACGTGTGTCTTTGCATGTGTACAGAGAGCACAGTTCAAAGAGTAGTCATGCAAATGCATATCTATTTTTCTTAATCATGTGCCAATGCTTTATATCTAGCTGATTTAAATTCACATTGGAATCCTCTACACACACACACACACTTCAGTTAGCACAAACACAACTCCAAGCTAAAAAAAAACCTTCTGGCCCTCATAGAAACATGCACAGAAGATGATACTGTGACAATATCGGAAACCAGACAAGTCAGGACTTGGATGTATGCACACAAAGTCGGCACTTGTCACTCCTCAAAACACACCAATTGTGCCCGTTACCACCAGCTTTGGCAACAGAGGCAAGATTAAAAAAAGGCCCAGGCCCAAGCGGCACGGCCCGTATCCGACAGCTACTTTGATATCACACATCAGTGGAAAATCACAGAGCTCACAACTTTGCACACATGACGACACACACCAACACAACACACATGCTGCCCTTTATAACAAATACAACATATATATACACACATATTGAAGGAAAAACTACACCGTGATGCTCCAGGCAGGACAAGACTGTCAAATGTCCACAGTAGCCTGAAAAAGATAAGGTTTCACTAAATGAAGCAGGATGCATGAGTTGCCTCCCAAAGTGGCTGGTGGGGAAAACAAAATGCCACAACTACAACCAAATTCTTTTTATGGAACATTTTTGGTGGCCAGTTGTCGCCCTGGGAAAAACGACTGTGTGGCTAAAACAGCACTAAGAATGGCGGCTGTTTCACAATTTAGATTCCAACGCTACTGCAAGGACTGAGAACAAAATGTAACGCTTTATGAACTAATTCAAATATTTTTGTGGCAGCAGATATTACCAACACCTGCTGAGATTTTTGTTGTGCTGGAACTGGAACAGTTATTCAAAGTGTTGTTTTTCACTCTATGCTTATGAGTACTTCCTCAAATGTTTAGTCTGTAATATATTAGTTTCCTTGTCTGAAATGAAGCCAGGCTAACCAATTGTCAAAAAAAGTATACATTCTTATGAAAAATAGTATTAAGCCCTGTATCATTTACAGAAAACATGCTACTGTTTAAACACTTATCTTTTCCACTAACACGGTTTTCAAACTGAGCAACAGTCCAAAACCAAAATCAATTCTAGACTGACAAATAGAAAAGTATCAAATCCACACAGAGGAGCTGCAGCCCCAGCATGATTGACAATATTAAAATATTAAAGGTTATATTTACAACTCTGCAGTGGTCTAAGAATTGTACCTATGGGAACAACAAACAGCATTTCTAGACTTTCCAAGTAGCCAGCAGACATCAGGATAATGGATACCATATATATCTGAGCCGTCTAGGACTTACTGCTCTAAGTAGTTCAAATGAAGATATAATTTTAAAAAGGCTTATCTTAAACTAATGCCTTGTAAACAAATTGTTTTGGGACTATGTTTGCAAATGTTTATGAATCCAAATCCCTTCTTCTTGGAACTGGTGATGTGGGAACTAAGTCTTACTCAGTGGCTTCACACCAGAGAATAAAATTCCATTAAAAGTTAAAGTATAGATGGGATCTAAACGCAGAAGTTAGCAGAGTGACTTGGTGAAGATATCCCCACATTCAGGAGGAATGGATTCAGTTTTCTCCATGACACATGAAAAACTAAGGGACTATGGGATGTTAATGGGAGGAGACACTGGATTCAAATTTGCAGCAATCCCACACACAAAGGGCTCCTGCTGAAGCTCCCAGTGACAAAGAGCCCAGAGCGGACACCGATTCCACACACTTGTAACAGGCCTGCCTGCACACCAGCTCTCATGAGAACTGACAGGGATACCTACCAGCTTTTTACATTTCAGCCATTTCTATTATCCAGCGAGGAAAGAGGCAATTCTGGGGAAATCGGCATCAAAGGTTTGTGTCCTCATGCACCGCTAAACTAAATATTTAAGAAAAAGGATCAGATATCTGGAGAGAAGTGACAACATTTGGGAAATAACTTTTAGCAAAACTGCTAATTAGTATGTGTGTTTTCAGACCCCGGAAATTCCTATATTAATAAATGCAGCCTGCTGCACACCAACACACTCATATCTTGACCTAACAAGAGCCAGAACAGCAGAGGAGAAAGCTAGCACACTCTTGATTCTAGGATAAGAGGATATTGGAGTCAAGAGAAAGAAAGTAAGAAAAATAAGAGGTGTGAACAGAGAAACGTGTTGTCTGCCATAGGCAGGTCACTGTGAATGACAATCTGAACTTTTTGTCAGGACAATTGTTTAAAATAAAATTCATCAAAACAATTATTGGCTTGGGCTATTAAATCTGTCCAGGAAGAACAGAATGAACAGTACTAAGGGTAAAGAGGGCAGTACAACAAATTTAAAGTATTTTGTCTTTGGAATACTGGAATACTTTTAGATTGTAATAGCCTAAATGTTTTCACAGAGCATTAAAAGCAAGAAAAATAAGAGTACAAAAACAGAGTAGTTGAAAAGACATGACAAGTGCCAAAATTGTCATGGTCAGTGAGAAATATTTTAGTACAGGATCAGAGCATCTCAGTCAGAAATGACAAAGCTTTTAGATTGCTCCCAGTCAATAGTGGTAACAGACAGATGTCTGGGACAAGTTGTTTGGGGATATGGTGGAACCAATCTTCTCCACCTACCTACAGGACTGTTGCTAACATCTTGTGTGACAAGTTGTGACAAGTTGCACATTTTTGGACATGTTACTATGTATTGTGCATTGGTGTCGTCACAAACTAAGACACAACACACACAAGTCCTTTTTAGCTACAACGAGGAGCTCATACTCTGGGGACCTCCGTTTCGTGGATTCATAACTGCTGCTCATTTCACAGGTTCAAACTCAAACTGGTCCTCACAAAGAAGGTAATAGTGAAACACACATGCAAACAACTCAACATAAGCTAATACGCCTTTTAGATTTCCTCCTTTAAAAAAAACCCTCTAATGTACATACCAATGTTTCACATAAAGAGACCACACTGTAATGGCACGATGCGTCCTGGCGCTGTTAGAAACAACATCTTATAGAGCTGAATTAAAACAGCCTGGGAAAGGGCAGAGTACAAGTAACCCCAACGATAAAGGTTTGTGGTGTAAACGAAGCAGTAAAAATTGCTGGCTTGACCATAAACCTGTTTTTTTTACACTTTCTTCTGTATTCAATTTCATGAAAAACATTTACCTTGGGAAAACGATTTGATTGTTCTGGTGTTTGTGGAGGGTAATCATTGGTTCTGTTTTAACTATTCATCTGAGGGCATCTGGTCTTTAGCTGTGAGAAACAATTTGTGAAAATTTGTGATTTATCTCAAAAAAAAAAAAAAAAAAGACAAGCTCCCTTCCCCTTACAACTAAAATAACTGCAGATTAAAAGTAATGACATGTTTTCTTTTCCAGTTTGATCAAAATCCAAGCACGGAGAAGTATTTGTTTATGATGACATATTCAGATCTCAGCAGGACAGAGCTTTACACACTTCTAACACTCCATCCTGACTCCACTGCCAGCACCTGGCTGTCCAAAGCGTCTCTGGCAGCACAGTTCAGTCCTGCTGACGAGGTGGGAACCAGGCCTGGTGTGAAATAGAGGGCCGTTTGCATACCGGCAGTGCCGACACAGCAGGTACGGTCTCTAATCTGTGTTTGTCGTACAGAGATGCGCTGGCAGTCTCTAAAACAGTTATTTTCAGCCCGGTGCCATTAAGGCCCTGGAATCTGCAGGTTTTCTTTCCAACAAACCCCCACAGTGGCCAATTCCACTGATTAACACAGCTTCATCCAAGGAGAAGGAACTACTTTGTGAAATAAGCTAAATGGAATTTAAAAAAAAACTCAATAGCAGAATAAGAACCCCTTACTCACAGAAATGTATTTTTGCACACATTTCATCATATTTAAAACAGCATCATTACTAGCAGCAGCAACAAAAACGTATTCTTGAGCTCCAACTACATTTAATGATCAGAAATACTCTGATCAAATTATATTTTAAAGTTAATTAAGTGTGAGATCAGGAGCATGGTTTAACTCTACCCCTGGTCTTAATGAGTATGTAACTGCTGCTCAATTATTCCAATCACATAGCATTATATTTTAAACAATAAAGTAATTAGTCGTAAAGTTATTGGTCTTTTTCACGTAAAACAAAATGATAGCATCCTTAGTCAGCCTGTTGGGGAGGTTTTGCGCTTGCACTAACAAAAACCAACGGACGTTAGCTTTAAAATGTTGGAGCTATGACACCAAGTTTCAATTTACAAAGATACCCCTGAATGAAGCAGTTCCAATCCTCGTTTGTAGCAAATGCCTAATTTAATATATGATTTTAAATTTGGAGACTATCTTATTGTGTGGTGAGGCAACACGGTTTGAATGGATCAGGATTTTTGACTGCTTAAAAGATAACAAGGCCAGCATACCAAGGCAGTTTTCTTTGTTTTACATCTTTTTTTTTTTTTTTTAAATACATACATACATATAAGTTCCATTAAAAAAACAGCTTATTATTTTAAATGACTCACTGCACAGATAGTTGACACAGGCATACTTGTCAGAGCTATGTACCAACTCGCCTTTTACTTACATTAAAGGCATGGTTGGTAATCCTGGAGAGCTAGCAAGAGAGCTAGCAAGATTTGAAAGGGGCACCTCCAGTTTTTCTAAATACTTCATGTATAAATTGCTCTCAGTATAGACGGATCATTTCACCCAGTATTACAAAATGTGTTTCTGAACAGGATTACCAACCATGCCTTTAACTTCTGCGGAACACTGGCTTCCATTTAAAAATATGTGAAAAGCATTGCTTTTCAACAGCCTGTTACTTATACAGTACATACATATATATATATATATATATATATATATATATATATATTTATCTGAACACCATTGTCATCTTTACTTTATCAATTGAAGTGAAAAAATGCCATAGTACTGTGCTGATCATTGGATCATTGGTGTAAAATGTACCAAATTTTGAAGTTTGATTCCTATCGAACTAAATGTGCCGTCTCACCAGAATAGTAAATGTAGTTGATCTATTTCTGCTGTGTGACCCACTGTCCCAGGTTTATAATGTCAGAGTAGAGGACACGCACCCATAACAGCCAATTTTCTACAGAGGCCTTGTCCTCTGCTGATTTGACCAGAAATCGTTCTCAAGGGTGAGAACAGAGCTGCCAGTGTTGCTCAGGAACTCCACATCTATACAAAGCAGTAGCTGTGTTGAAGTAGAACTCGCAACCCCCTCGACAGCACTTTCCTTAGCCGCATCAGTCACGACCTGCAGCTCCCTCCCAGAGAGGACTATTCTGGCTCACCCTGAACAAAACCGCTCAAAGATCACAGCACGGAAGAGGGGATGAAGGGAGGTGGTGGTGGGCTCTGTGTTTGTTAGGCCCGTTGCCTTGGAGAGCATTGGCAAACATGAGAGCAAAAAAAAGGAGATGGAGTGCTTTAGTTGCTGCTGAATGCTTGTAAATTTAATTGCCTTTGCTAAGATGCATTACTCTGAGGCCAATGGGAAAACATTAAGTTGTGCTGGACGGAGGCACAATCGATTAATGGATGAGATGAAAAAAGAAGGTAGAGGTCCTTATTCCCCAAGTGACTTGGCTAAAACTTCCAGCATTCTGCAACATCGACTGGTTGTGAAAGTTGTGATAACCCATATTTCCACATTCTAAATTAAACTGATATTCTAATTCATAAACTAAAACCTGTACCACTACATTGTTATCAAATATCTAAATAGCTGAGTATTTGGGTGTTGCACTAACATTCCCTTCAACTGCAAAGCAAATTTGAAGCTAACTTTTGAAATTCATCTTTGAATGTGTGAATCAACACTGTTTCCATTAACTGGTTTAGAGTGAATAAACTTGGCTCTGTTACTGTTGTCAGCTGGTGGTGTAGGCTATAGACATCACTGTAATAAATAGAGTGGTGGTCGCTAACTGGAAACAAATTTTTCAAAGAAAAGAAAGACAAACCAAACTGGTGGACTAGTTAATTATTTCTACAAAATACACTGGCTGGCAAGAAAAAAACTGGAAAAAAAAAGAAGTCGTTACCAGGATTTAACTAAACAAATTATCTAGGGATCGCTGAAGTTGATCAGGTTTAGCTGATTGTTTGTAAATTGGTGCAGAGTTATTCTAAAGTCACCTTTCCATCATGACCATATGATAGAAATGTTCCAGTACAGAAAATCTACAACAAGGTTTGGATATGTTGTCATAATTCCTCTAAGAGAAATCAAAATTAGATGTCAGACAAAAGATTACTCTCTACAATGAAAACTGTGATTCTCTGCCATCTCTAAAATGAAGAAACCTTATCGTCTATAGCCGCTTTCAGACTGTAGGAACCTTTGGCAGTTCTAATAACCTTTTAATCCACGGGGCCGTTTTCTCCCGTGTTCGGACATACAGGAACTCGGGGCTTTCTCCCTTAGTTCCTATAACTATTTAGCTCCTTCTCCGAGGTCGGGTCTTTTCATGGTTCTATAGAACGATCTGAGGAGGTGTGTGGTGGTCGGTAGCTACGCCCCATGTCATGCTATCACGGCTGAAATGTCTCCTCATATGACACGGACACAACCGGCGGGTGTTTAATAAGTTAAACTTACACTGGTCTCATTTGTCTGCAGCGCTCTGCTCTCCTTTCTTCCTTCATGAAATAAAAAAGTATCTCCTGACTCTCTCTGTGTGCTCTTCCAGCCTCGATATTAGACGCCTGATGTGATTGTCCATGATTAATATCACCATCATGCAGACCATAAACACGATGGCCTCTCCGCTCTCCATATTAGCTTCTTGGTGGTGTTTTTTCTACTCTCCTTACTTTTACCGTTTTGTTTTGTGTTTGAATGTAGCGCTAAACGGCTAACGGCTAACGGCTAACACGTCACTGAAGCAGACGGCTGCGCGCAGCGCATCAGTCCCTATCAGGTCCCGACTCATGTGCGAATGCAGACTGAAACAGTTCCGCTGGGGAAGGATAGTTATCAGAACGAAATTCGAGGAGGGTGGTTCTGATAACTACTTTCTTAGAACTGTCTGTCCGAAAGCGGCTTATATTAAAGCTTTTGGGAATAGTACTGTCAACCTTTTGGGTCAAGTCAACATCACTGATCAGTCAAAAACATAAATATTTCCACCCTGTTCCAACCGCCATCTTTTCAGTTTTTGTTCATTATGCTTCAACACCAGTAGAAATCCAAATGGCCAGAAAGAGTATTCACACATTACTAAAAATTACAATCTCTTGAGCCCGACTGTTTGTATGTCTGAGAAACTTAATGCAATTGGTGCAGTCTCCCCAGCATCCTGTATTGAACTGATGCAGTCCCACACCCTCAATACTTGGACATGAACAGCATTCTTTTTTGGAAGGTTTGAGGCGTTCTCTGACATTTAGATTAAAGTGTCTCCTCGCTGACGGTCTCCCTCTCACACCTACACCCTTCATTACGCACATGTTGAGCCTTAGCCGCCATCTTACTTCCAGCATCTCACACAATGAATCAATGAGTCTGCTTTCTTGCAAACCCCTCTTTAACACACAGGCGTTAGACCCACAGCAGCACTGAGTGGACTCTTGCTCTGCAGCAGGTGGGTGGTTGAGCGATTTGCTTGCGGAATGAGTCACATTTAACAGAGAGATAACACCTGCAGGCTAAGATGTCATGATCCATGTTGTTTTTTGTCCAATGTAAACTGTGCAGACCGAAGAGCAGACCGAGCACTCCCCTGCTTCCGAGCAGTAAACACCGTAACAGGTGCGGCTATCGCTAGGTGACTGGACGCATTGATATCAAGGGAGGCAAAAATAGCGCCAAGTGATTGTGAGGTCTGACTTTTTCCTGGACAACGATTTTGTGATGCAAATGTATTACTCTTTTGAACACATTTTGTTTTGAGAAGCAAGACGCTTTATTTTTTTTAGCTCCAGCCAACTAGCCAGACTACCTTCGTCAACGCCAAAACGAGGCTGGAACTCGGCTCACAGGACGCAGCAGGGGGTAAGTCAATGTTCATAAATGATATTGCTAATATGGGATGTCATACAGCTTCATGTCAAAAGAGGTGAACTATCCCTTTAAGTTTACTTCTGGCTCTTGTCCCACATCTGCACCTGGGTCCTCCTTTACCAAACCTTGACATAAGAGACCCTTTGTTCCTCTTACAGAACTCGCCTCCCTTTGGTTCGTCAACTTCCAAGACTCTACCTGAGGCACTGTAAATGTAACTATATCATTAAAAGATTAATGCTTCAGAGTACAAAGAAGTCTAAAAGGCCTTTTTATACATGCCTTTCAAGCATTATGGTATTGCAAAACAGGCCACTCTAATCATTGATGTTGTCGTCATTCAACTGGTTTGGCGACAATGGCTTGATGTGTGTAAGCACACACTGATATGCAGCTGACCCCCTTATGTTTGTCTTTTGTGAATTATCAAAGATGAGTTGGGTTTATGAGGATATCTTTTTTGCACCAATAAGCCACAAATGAAGTTTGAAAAGGGAGAAATACTTTGCAAGGCTCAGTTAAAGTATCTTTATGCAAATTAATGCATTTCCTTGGATACTGAGCTTCATAATAGCTGAAAATATTATTTAGTCTCAATATTTGCCGCTTATTTTGCTTTGACCTAATTAAAACACTCTTTTAAACCCTGATCAGAGTGTAAAAACAAACATATTGTAATGTCATAACAGATGGTAATTTGTAACTATGTATTACCTGCGTCTAATCTAATTAGTACCAGTGCTAACCAGAGTTACTCTCTTATGCTGTGTTTTTACTCGGCTTCTTATCCTGCGCTACAGCTGGAAAACTCCCACACTCCCTGCTGTCTCTGGCTACATCAGCAGCAGCAGGAGAGAAGCAGGTTAACAGGCCTGACAGAATGACTAATATTGTTTTATATGCAGAGATGAAAAAGAAAAGAAGATAGCACTGACAAGATGGGGAGAGAATATATAGATATTTCAGTGATTCATCTCTATTCGTCTCTTTTTCTCTATGGTAACCTGAAGTCAGCCATTCGCAGCTGCGGCTCTCATTCTGTTCCAGTTGAACACCCACACTATTTAGTGGCGTATGATGGACACACAAACATCACCACTTAAAGTGGCATTTTGTGTGCGTGTGTGTGCAAGAGTGTAAATCAAAGTGAGATAGAAGCAGACAATAAAAGAGAACGAGCATGTATGGTAGCTATAAGACCTTCCATCACAGAGAATTGTCTACCAGCAGCTGATCTTCTACTGGTACAAGCTGGATACAAAGTTTCATTTCTAAATTTGTTTGATTGTGGACTAACTATGCTATCAGCAGGACAATATACTTTTAGACTAAATCAGCTTAACAATGTTGTTTTACCACGACTGATTAGAAAGATGGGCAGTTGTTTAATGTACGTCCTGACCCTCCCCAAAGATTGTCTGCTGAAACTGGGAGCAAATCCAGCCAATTGTGTTGTTGCTGTGATTCAGGCACAGAGTTAAGGTTCATAACCATTTCATCTCTGAGGTGGCAGAGTCCTGATGTTGTTTCAAATTAACATGAAGGAGGAGGATGTCATGCACAGGATAACATGCAGGGCTTAATTTGAGGGGGACCAAGCCGGAGTGCGCTCCGGAACCTCGGACGTTGGCTCCGCCAGCTATTTATATAATTAAACAAATAAATTAAAGTTTGTTTAGTGTCAATGTCTGGTTTTGATATCCGTCTTGTTGGTGATTTCTGTCATGAAACGAGATACTGAAAATATCTATATTACGGAAAAGGAGGGTGCACACTTCCATTCTATTGGGAAGGTCTCGTCGTTACTGATGGAGGTGAGACAGCATGTGGGGAAATTTGGACCTTGCTTTGTTGACTAAATACAGCATTGAACATAGGAATTTGTACTCTATCCGGATTTGATGCAACTATCGTTATCAGGCCTACAATACATGCCAAGATTATTTTCGGTGTGGCGCACAGGGTTGCTCGAAAGCACCCCCCCCCCGCACGTTTTTTTTTCCGCACCGGAGCAACTCATCCTCTGCGCTCCGGGACCTCCCACTTTACAAATTAAGCACTGATAAGATGTAGGATTACCACACTAAATGAACATTTGCTTACAACCTAATTCACTTTGGTCAACACATCCCTCTGAACTGATCTGTAAATTAATGGAGATATAAGATTCCCTTTTTATTCACACGTTGAGACAACTTGCTGAGGTCTTAATGAAATGTCTGTGTAATGCTTTCGTCACAATATAACAAAATTACTCTCTTCTCAGCCTTTTCTGGTCATACCAGCCAGTTTAGGGGGTGGAGGGAACCACCGAGCTGTTTGGTATGACAACCCCAAAATTATTGGGGTGAAGAAAAAAAAAAGTAAAATAACCATGAAAAATTATGGCTAATTGATTATACAACCTGATAAAATGTATTATCTGTACCATGTACACCCCTTACTAATTCTCAAGTGTTGCCTAAAGCTGCTGATGATTTTCATAAAATCAAGAAGGGTTGTTTGCCCCCAAAAGGCAGAGAAATGCTATAACATGTAGATGTATGTTTGCAAGGTAACAGAGAGCAGAAGGACAGCTATGTTCAGCCCTTGAGGGTGTAAACACATACCGCAAACACGAAGACCTTTGTAAAGACACACAAAGCCATTTGTTCTGTTATTGATGTAAACTGTGTTGTACAAGTATGGAGAGGTTTTTCCCGAATAAGTACTTCATACAGCGTCAGGTCAGGCAAGCAGAGATGATTATTTTTGTGTTTGTATCATCATCTCTCATATCATTCCACAGACCTCTGAAGCGGTCGTCCACATCGTCCTCATCTATCTCAATCTGCAACAGAACGAAACTCAGGTCAGGAGCCTCTACGTGTTTACAGGAACCATGATATTGGTACTGAAAGCATAATTGATATTGGGCCATACACTAGCCTAGCTATTGATGCTTGGCTACCTCCAGGCCTCCAACACCAGGGGCCTCATGTACAAAGGGTGCGTACGCACAAAATAGTGGCGTACACACCTTTTCACGTCAACGATCAGATGTATCAAGAGCTATGCCAGTCTACCCTGAGCCGAGCCAAGCCATGCCAGCCGTGTGGGACGGAATTATCCGCATCTCAGCCACGTATATCAAATTCCCACAATGAAGTTGAACAGGCCAACATTAAAGCTCAATTTGAAGCGAGAGCCGGTTTTGTAATCGGAGCTATCGACTGCACACACATTGCTATAAAAGCATAATCACATGATGAATTTGTATGTTAACAGGAAACATTTTCATTCGATCGATGTACAGATCATATGTGATGCGCAAATGCAATTAATCAACATTGTGGCGAGGTGGCCTGGTTCAACGCACGATTCATACATTCTGAGTAACAGCATCGTTGGGAACAGACTTACAGGCTGGCACTTTGCCGCGATGGCTGGCTTCTTGGTGAGTCACTTTATTGTGTAATTGTCCTAATATTATTCCCCGTGACGCGCATTGAGTATGTGCGCCCCCAGTTTCTATCCCGTCTTCACGACATCATAGTCTGTGGTTAAAGTTAATTTCTTACTGTTTTTCACTGGTTAAACTACAGCTTAAGATCTTTCTAACAAGCCCCTGATCGTCTCTGTGGGCAAATGTTAATAACCCAGTGCGTAAAGTGTGAAATGTCTTAATCAGCCTCACCTTTTCCCCGGCGCACTTCTGCACGTTACTGTATGAACATGTTTGTTGTGAGCTACACAAAAACATCGGTATTTATTGGGGGTATTTAGAGTCACCCACATGTGCTCCCACCACCCCAGAGAGAGCAGTGTCACCCATAGTTGCGCCAACTCTCTGTTCAAACAGTCAGTCACCCCCCCACCCGCCTGTTTTGGCCACACTGCGGTGGTGTGCAGCGAGTCTCCGCTTCACATCCACCTTAATGTCGGACCACTTCTTCTTCACCTCTGCTTGTGAGGCTTCCACAGCATTGACAGCCTCAGGCTTTCCCACCCACTCCTCTTGCGTTTGCTGCTTATGCCGGAGGACAGCGTGCCAAAGAGCACATTTTTGCGCGCCTCCACTTCAGAAAGTAGCACCTCCATCTCGCTTTCCGTAAAGTTCTTCTTTTTTCCCGTCTTATTCATTCTTTTTTCGTTATTTTCTAATCGTACAGAGAGGGGAATCGCAGGTGCAGGGCTCATTTAAATAGGATTTGCATATTTAAGTAGGGGCATGGACATGAAGGAGTCGGGTGCTCCGACATGTGCGCTCAATTCCACGTTGATTGAGATGTACAAACGAAATGTGCTTGGATTGATGCGTGCGCACAGATTCATACATCCGACGTTGGAGGGCATTTGGGTTTGAGCAAGCACAGGCTTCCACCAGGCCTCTAGGCTATCAGCAGGTCCAGGCTTCTACCTGGCCTCCAGACCACCAGCAGGTTCAGGCTTCCACTGGGTCTCCAGGCTACCAGTAGGCCCAGGATCCCCCCTGTCTAACAGGCTTCCGCCAGGCATTCAGGCTAACAACAGGCCAAGGCTACTTTTAACTTAGCTTTAAGCTAGCTTCAAGCCACCAAGTTATTCTATAGGTCCATTACTGATCTTTTAGGTTGTTTTCTTTAATCTACTCTTAATCTATTAAAATGTGAAGAAGACCTAATTTCTCTCGGTTGTTCATGAACTTTTGGACCAGCAAAGTTCCACTACAAAGACCTTATTACACAACAAGAGAACAGTTTCAAGGGTTTTGTGCAAATGACTAATGACGCTAACAATAAGCGTTATGATGATTTGTTTTGAGAAATGCAGGAGGTCAAAAAGAGCCTTGAATACTCTCAAAGGGAAGTGGATGAGTTGAAGGCTACTCTTAAATCTGTGACCACTGGTGCTATTAAAAATCTTCAATCCAACAAAGAAATTTAGAGAAATCTAAAGTGAAAATATTAAAATTGATCAAAGACATATTGAAATAGAAAGAGCACACCATATTGGAAGGCCTTCGACAGATGTTGAGGGAAAAAGGCCAAGATCTATGTTAGTGAAGTTATGCAGATACAAAGATGGACAGGCAATCCTTTCAAAAGCTAACTATCTAAACGGTACCAACATTTATGTAAATGAAGACTTCATGGATGCTGTGCGCCAAAGATGCAAAGAACTGCTACCTGAGATGAAACCTGCAAGAGCAAGGGGAGAATGGGCTAATCTAAAATATGATAGGCTCCTTCTGCAACCCAAGAGAGAGCAGAAAAATAATCATAGCAAGTAGAAGTAGTAAAATGTCCCCCAATGTTTTGTACAGTATGTATTTATTTATTTTAGATAGCTTATGTCTAAGCAAGCCCAGTGTTTACACGAGGAAAGGGGAATTATCTCATATTATGACCCAGCTAGCGTGCTAACTAATAATGGTTTTCATTCACTGCAGCTACAAAAGGATAACAAGGTCTACAATAATTTATTTAATCCTGATTTATTTTAATCTTTAAATAATATATCCCTAAATGCTTATTCGTATGATATTGATCATTGTCCATCTTCATGTGATTATTTCTCTGAAAGTCATTTTAATTTTTTTATTTCAACATACAAAGAGTCCAACATCTTTTCTACTCTACATCTAAATATAAGAATATTCATAAAAATGAATATATTGAAGGCATTTTCTTAGATTTATGAAAGGCTTTTGATACGGTGAATCATGAAATTTTGTTATAAAAATGTCAAGTTATGGATTTAGAAAACAGGTTTTACAATATCCTGGTTTCTATCACAGTATTCCATGTCAAATTAATTTAAATCTTTTCTAAGGGTACCATCATTTTTGTCTAGGCCTGGTTCATTAGTTTGTTTTTAAAAATTATTCTGTTGAACCACAATTCAAAAGCAATGTCTGATTTTCATTGGTTAATTTTCAGTCATTTTTTTTTTTAAATCTATTATTACTTTAGTCTGTTTCAAGTTATTTCAGTGACCATTGTGTGTTTCTGTTTCATTAACAGGGGTACCAACAAATCATCAATCAATAAAAAAAAAAGCCTCCAACAAACCGTACGAGTTATATGCACAATATCAAGAAAGAGAAGGAAGAGTTAAATGTAGGCCTATATATAAAAAGGGAAGGGGGGAGGTGGTTATGGGGAGGATGGGAGGATTAAGAGAGGACAGTGAGAGGGATAGCTACTATGACCTACTTCCTCAGCACTGATCACTTTGGTTCACAGGGAAGAATTTCACAGAACCATACGTGGCACAGACATGCAAATGTACAAATAGACTACCAAATACAGCTAAAAGAAGAGGGATAGGTTCTGACAGGCAGTTTGACTCTGGATTTCGTTCTAACTTGTTAACATACTCTCAGGTGTGTTAAGCTTTGAGGTAGGTCCAGGCAACACAATCATACTGATATTAATCACAATGATAATATCCTCAATGACTATGACAAACTGATGAATTATTTACAAGATATGCATCTGCTCTATTTGGGTCAGACATCCTCTGCTGTGGTGAGTATCAGGTTTCAAATATACATGCAGGGTGCCCGTGTAACTCACCAGGTAGAGCATGTGCACCCTGTACTGAGACTTCACCACTGCAGCCTAGATTCTCACCCTGGCACTTCTGTCTTTAACTGTAAGTATACTGTATTTTCAAACCATAACATGCTTTTCTTTAAATATTTAGGAATGAATCAATCTGTTTTACATAACAGGGTATGTGAAAATTAAAAAAATGTTACAAAAAAAGACATTGCTCCTACAGCACTTTCTCACAAGGTTAATTATGCATAAGCATAGTCAGTCAAGCATAGTTATGGCTTAAAATGTGGATCAGTAACACGAGCCCAAGATCAAATGTTATATAATTAAAAAAAAGTAAAAAAAATCATCCAATTTCAGAAGTTAAAAACCGAAATTTTTGCTTCAGCGTCATCTTAAAATATGAAACAGAATTCAAATAAATGTGATTTAATTTAAATTCCACAAATTCTTATATTGTGTAAAAGAACCAGCAGAACCTTACTTTTAGGTGACCACATGCAGTTTACACACTGGAAAGAACATTGGGCCTCATGCAACAACCGTTTGTATGCACAGATTTGTTCTTAAGTCGTGCGTACGAGTGATTTAAGAGAATTTGCCCATTCACCAACCTTTTCGTGTTTTACGTTTTCTTTCAGGTACGAACAGAATTTACGAGTGATCCAGACCTGTCGTAGGAGTTTCATAAAATAGTCTGCTGTTGTTCCAATCAAGTTTGCTTGACTAATGGATTATATATTTAATTACTTTGAAGCAAACATAAATAAATATATACATTATACCCCATAATGATGCTGACATTATTTTGTTTGACTTAAATTATGCATTAATTGAAAGTTAATTTGACTCTGTATATAACAAGGTCAATGGGAAGTGTAACCAGCGGCAGACTTGCTACATTTGGATGCCTTAGCGCGTCAGGCTCTTGAAGAGAACATGTAGATATCCTTGCGGAGACAGACGAATGGCTGACATCGCGATTTAGATTGCCATGGACTGTGCTGCTGCTAATATGAAACTTGCTAGAGCCACAACTCCAGAGAGAGACAAGCCGGTCAAACCCAATTCCACCACACGTCCAGGTCCTCACCACCCTTGGATTTTTGGCCACTGGAACCTTTCAGAGAGAGACTGGAGACAAATGGGGGGTGTCCCAGTCCTCTGTGAGTTGTACGCTCCCCTTGGTCATCACAGCTCTCATCAGTTTATCACCCATGGTACATCAGATTCCCATACACTCCTGTCCAACAATTACAAATTAAGAGGGACTTTCATCCCGTGGCTGGACTGCCAAACATAACTGGAGCACGAGACACATATACGCATCAAAGCACCCACACCACTGAGCTGAAGGCCAGGTGGGTGTGTCTCCATACAGCGGGGGGCAAACTGCTCTATAGCCCAGAGAAGGCATGCCAGATTTGCACAATATTGCCATGAACGAGGGTCTCCACCTGAACCAGCCCAGGCAGACCAGAAGGTGTGGTGCCAGAAGACCCCCCTCATGGACCACCCCATCAAAGTGCCATCATGATGAGGCAACAACTGATTGCACGGCTTTAGTTGCAGTCATGGAGCGCCTGCCCATGGCAAGATGTTTTTTTTTATTTTTTTAAGCTATTTTCATATTAAACCATTTCTTTTTCTTTTTTTTTTCGGTGACATTACGAACTACAGCTGACACGGAATTAACAGCACTCCTAATTGCTTCCCATTTCTTCGCTTTAGCAGGTCCCGTAATTCCACTGCTGACACTGCTAAAAATGACAGATTTTCCTTTATGGATCTTTGAAAGCAGAACTTCAGTCTCAGAGCCCGTAAAGTTGTTCTTTATGTGCCTTGATGCAACAAGTTAACAGCAACAACAGTGACTTCCAGTCAAATGAATGAAATAGTTTAAAAACTCAGTGCTGAGACAACAACACTTACCGAGAATGCACCATATAAATGTGCAACAAACTATCCTAATGACATTTAATATGGAACTTGGAATTTGAACAGATAGAGCCCAAATCATCATTTAATTTTGTCCCATATTTCATGAACACTTAAACAATTCTTGCAAAGATGTATTACTAATTTAAATAATCCATAGTTACTGCCTAGATAATACACACAGACTTGGGAGCGGATCCATCTTCTGCTCTGACTGACAGTACTAAGTAAAAAAAAAAAACCTGTCACAAGAAACAGGCTCCAGCATTGGGTTGTACCACTTTCATCACTATGGGGGGATGGTGGCGGTGACTCTGTGAGCCTTTTTAGCCTCATTCCTAAGTGGCAAGTCAGTGGGTGGCAGTGAAACACGAGCCTGGGAGCTTGTGAAGGAGGGTCTGACTTGGGGGGTGGGGGACTGGTTGCTAAGCAGCTCCCTGATCAGAGCAGGACACTGATTGGCTTGTGCGATCTGAAGAAAGAGGGTAAAGCAGACCTGACTCTCGTCAAGGACCCACACAAGACTGTCTGTGTTTTACATTGAACAAAATTGAGAGTAATGTGCATTACAGTTATATCGGAATATTTCAGACTTTTTGCGTAGTCTTTGAGTAAACTGACATTCTAAACTGTCAGAAAATTGTTGAGCAGCACTCGTGCCTCTGAGTGACAATCACTCCAGCACTCACTCTGTAAGCAGAATGATGAAAAAAAAAATGTACAAATTCTTCCATGAAGAGGAGTCAGGTGGGGATGATGGTATTTTTGTCCTGTATTCTGTGAGGCCTGAATAAAATGAAAATTCTTTTGATTTGTACTGGTCACAAATTTTGACTGAACCCATCGGGGAAGCTATTTTGGAGCAACCCTGTATGGGGTGGTTACAGGTCAGAGAAAAAACATCTTTAATATATTTTGGATTAGTAGTACATTTCCAGGGATGGGGAAAGATGGAGCAATACAAGAAGAGGAATTCAAAGATTAACTTTGAAGGAGAGGGACTTCAAGAGAGAAGAAATGATGAGTAACAAGCTGCATCACCATCTGTCCAAAGAGATATTATCTGAGATAAAAAAGCTACAAGGGGTGATGTAAAGAGGGGGGAGAATGTCCAGAGTAGAAATATATTTAAGAGAACAAAAAGGAGATGAACAGAGATATAGAAGAAGAGGAACACAACATACTCAGCAGGAGTGTGAGTGCAGGCAGGATTAGGGGGAGAGCTGGAAAAGCCCAGCAACAGGGCATGCCTTAAATAGCTAAATGGTTGGAGATAACGTGATACTGGAGAAAGCCTAATGGCATGTGTTCTGTTGTGCTAAACATGCATGAACCCAGTGTTCACAGCAGCTCCATGGCCTCTTTTAGTCATATGTTACATCACATGACCTCCCGATGAAGCCTGCCGCATGAGACTGGATGGTGGTGGGCAGGAACGACAACCGCCCATCTGGATTACAAAGCACTTCCGTCTGTGAGGATGTAACCCCAATCTAACACAAAGAGCAGCACTCAGAGTTTTTGTGGTAGTCACGAGTAAATGTATAATTTCAATTATGTTGCTTCTGCAAAGAACGATTAACTTCAGTTCACCAGGATACTACAACGATGGCAAACATGGAGCTTAGAAAACTGATAGTTACACTGCTGCATCGAGACTCAAAACACTTGATATAAAACGGGGGCCAATCTTTCCATCAAAGCTCAAAAAGCATTATAGCACCACACACCGCTGCTCCAAAAAGTGTCTAATCATGAAAAATTCGCCTGCAACACAGACGAGCAACAAGCTAAAGGACAACACTGAACTCTTCACCCCTGCAGTGAGAGGATCTGGTGGCTCTGTTATGCTGTGGGGAGCATTTTGATGCCATTGCTTTGGTCCACTTAGCCTCTTGGTGGGAAGCGTTGCTGCAAACTGAGGAACACCATAACCTCATAATGAAACGTTTTTATTATTAAAGGGGAACTCCGGGGCATTTGAAGCGCGTTTCCATTGCTAGAGGTTGTCAAATACTGATAGTAGGACACAGAGAGGTGCAAATCTGCGCTCCCTGTGTGGAGATCGCGCTGTTCGCACAGCGTGTCATGCGAGGCTAATACGTGGTGGCTAAGGGGCAACTGCTAACCCTTCCACGTAAAACAACAACTTGCACACAGCAGAAACGTCACACCACTTTATAAACCATCCGACAATAAAGTCACAAGCCTTACCATCAAAACCATATGCATGGTTCTCACATTACTGGCATGGGGACGTTACAAAACAACTTTATAAACAGCATGTAACTCACCGGCTGGTTGTAGGCTCGCGCATGTGAAAGCCCAAAAGAGTCGATGGACGATAATCCCATTTACAAAACAATTATTTTCTCTAGAAAAACTGCGTTCAAGTATTTAAAACATTACAACAATACATGCCCAGTAATATTGTCACGTGCTAATATTGTCTTCTTGCCTCTGACTTTTGCCACCCCTTGCAATCTTTGGCCTTCAAAATACTCACCTGTTGCCCTTATGGAAATACAGAATGGCTTTCAAATGTCAAAGATATCTAAAAGTGTTGCTTTCATTCTCTCGTTAACACTGGGGAGGTTTTATTTATTTGTGCCAGTGGGAAACCACTGGCCATCAGCCCAGGAGCTAATCTTGTTTTTTAATGGATTTATCTACTGTGACTCAATCAGCTAATCAGCCAAAATCAGCCATTTGTAAAAATGGTGAAAGCAGATACATCATTTTGGAAATCGACCTTGTGCCTGTAGCTTGTGAGGACAAGCAAAAAATGTTTGTTTCTTGTTCTGAGAACTGAGTAAAGATGCATTCTTTGACTGCTCTCTGAAAAGCTCTTGGCACTCAAGAACGGCTGACTTGTAGTGGTCGGTCATGCTAATCATGTGATATCTCTGTCTTTTGACTAATCTCTTTATGGCGTCTTTCTTTTTTCTCCAGAATGAAGCCTGATATGGTAGCTAAGCCAGTTCTAGCCACGTGCTAATTAATCTTCGGCACCAGAGCCTTTCAATAACACCTGGACTCCAAAAACAATCGTGTTAGGTCTGCCAACTGCTAAGTCTGGTCCAAGCTATTGGTGTGGGAACAGAACAATGGTACGATGGGGGAATTGCCGATATGAAAAAAAATCAAACCTGTATTAAAACTGCGAGGGCAGAGGGCTTAGTTCTCTGTTCTGCTCTGTAACTGAGCATGTGTAACATGCTTTAGATGTGCTAGACAAGGCTAGATTAGATATTTCATAAGAAAAAGATAACAAAATAGAATATTCCAGCGCCATTGATAGCCTTGCAGCTGGTGGCAGAAAATGCCTTTGTTTTTCTTAGTAAGGTGGGGGGTGCTGGAAAGCCAGGGTATGGGGGAGTGAGTTTAATCCACTGTCACACTTTGTTCGAGATGACTTCAAGCCTTTCGGTTTTCACTGTCTCTCGTCACATCTCAGTAGCTCTTTGTCGTCTTTACTCGAGATTTAAACTGACGATCAGGGGTTCTCACTTTAGATCTATTTTTTGTAATTCTTTAACTCTACGTCTTTTTATTACCTTGCTCCCCCTTTTTCCATCCCTTTTCCTTCCCATCTGTCTCCCTTTTTTCTCTGATGGGCTTATTTGTGACAGAATAAATAGGCCCTTTGTGTTTTGCGAGAACTGTGAGGGCAGCAGAGAGAAGTGGCTTATTTCAATGAAACCTGGATTGGATACCCATCCACGGGGGAGATGGGCCCTGTAAGGACTTTTAATGCCAGTGAAACGCGTGGGTAAATGGGTGGCAAAGAAGGAACACAAAAATAACCAAACTCCTGACACCAAAAGTGACAAAGAAGAGATGTCAGACTGTCCTACATTTTGAACAGTGTGTAGCAAAGATGAAAGAACCAGGACTGATAGACCGGAAAGGGGAGAAAACTAGAGACAGCAGACTGCAGAATTGAATGTATAAAGATTCAAATTACTGTCTGAAGCAGATGCTGCAGTGCTGAGCGAGGCAGAGTCTGTTCAATATCAGCAAGGTCAATGACTGTACAGCATCACGATAGGTTCAATATGAGGAAAACTGAACAAAATGTCTGCAAGATGAACAGCCTGCTTACAGGGAAACAATTAAACACAACTGAAACTGAAAAGCAACCTATTGAACCCTGCATCAATTATAGTGTTTACAGTGAAATAGAGCAAAATGGATGCTTTTTGTTGTTTCACCAACAAGCTTTGAAGCTTGTAGTATTTGCTAAGAACATTTCTCTCTTGATATACTCATTCAAAGCCTATTCAAAAAAGAAAAACAGCCTAAGAAGAAAACCCTGAAGTAGAGCATGGGCAAGAAGTGATGACCTAAATACAGAAGTACATAGAGAAAAGGTCCTGCAAGGATTTGTTCGGAAATAACTCAGCATTCCTGCCCCTGCGGAGAAAAGAGAACTCCGGCACAAGGGCGAGACAGGTTCAGTATTTAGCAACCATAGATCAGTATGTCATCCAGTACATTTCCTCCCAACCTTCATCACCTTGTTTTTAACAATTCACAGAACAGCACTGCTCCAATCAGCAAGGACAGTAAAGTTGAGGCACTGGTGCAGTAACTGATTCATATTTTAAAACCTCACAGTTTCTTGGTACCAATGGCAGTCTATCTGAGAGAACAGTGTAGTTAAATTGAGGGTACTGCATCATTTCTTCCATTTATACATTGGGTTTTTTTTAAATCAAATTTTATAAATGTCACCCTTTTTATTGGCTTTTAGTATTCGAACAAGAAGAACCACAACAGAAACTTGAGTCATGTGTCTATTACTGCTAGTTAGACACGTGGCGCTGGGCGGACACAAGCATTTAATCATACTGGCCTTTCTGTCAGGAAACAAAGAGCAAACCAGTTGCTAAGCCAGCTCCCATTCAACAAAGGCAATTAGAGAGGCTTCTTATCAGCTCGTAATTACAAGGGAAAGAAAGAAACAGCAAGGAAAGAATCCTTCACTGTGGTCATAAAAGTTCTGCGCATTTCTGAGATAAAGCTAGCCAGATACCGTATTCATTTTGCATCATTCAAGACCATGAGTTCATGAGTGATACCGATAAAATTCTAGGTCATAATCAAAGCTAATCACCATCAAATCTGACAATGGCTAAGATGGTCTGAGTATGTATGTGAGTGTAGTGTTTGGACTCACCCTCAAGGCTTCTATGACCAGGTCTCGGGCCTCCAGCTCTCCCTCCATGATGCTCAGCAGGGTGAGCAGCTCCGGTTTGCTCAGGTTATCCATATTGAACTCACATTTCTGCAACACAAGCCAGAAAAAAAAATCTTATTGAAAAAAAAGAAATCAGTTGGCGACTGGATAGAGAAGTGGTAAGATTGCTGCCCTTCATCTGGCTGACTGGAGTTTGAATCCTGACCTCAACCCCTGCATAAAAGGTACTGCCTCCAGTAGGGGTCCTTAGGCAAGACCCCCTTATGCTACCTGCCTACCTGGGATATGAGTGTAAGTCGCTTTGGATAAAAGCGTCTGCCAAATGCATAAACAAAAACAGTACAATCAATACAGCTAAAACAAAAAAAATTAATTTGGCTTTACAATGATACAATCCTGTTAGTCTGTAAGCATATCCCATCTTCAAGAAAAGCAGGAATACTTTTTTTTAGCCGCTTGAAAGAAGTTTATATAATAAACAGTTGATCATTTACATATCCAGCAAAAAAATATATATATATATTATCTCTCATTTGGAGTTTTCGTTTTAGAAAGAAAGAGTTGGCAGCTGGAAATTGTTTCCCTATGATCACCAGCCAGCATTGTTACACTGGAAACACCTGCAGGGGTAAAAGAGATTAATCAAAATAACCATTTTGGTAACCATTTCAATAAACTACCATTTGACCTGTCTCTAACCTCTCTTTTATATCCAATATTATTGAGAAAGTTGTATTTAACCAGCTCAATGACTTTCTGAATGAAAGTGGAAGTCTTGATAACTTTCAATCAGGCTTCAGACGTCATCACAGCACTGAAACAGCTCTGATCAAAGTGTTAAACGACATCAGGTTGAATACTGATTCTGGTAATGTTTCAGTCCTGGTTCTGTTGGATCTCAGCACTGCGTTTGATACTGTAGATCACAGAATCCTGTTGCACAGGCTGGAAAACTGGGTTGGACTTTCTGGAGCGGTCCTTAACTGGTTCAGGTCCTACTTAGAAGGCCGGAGTTATTTTGTTACTATTGGCAGCTATGAATCTGAGCGAGTGGACATGACTTGTGGAGTCCCCCAGGGGTCAATTCTTGGACCTCTTCTGTTTAACTTGTAAATGCTCCCTTTTGGGTCAGATATTGCAGAACTTCAACATCAATTATCACAGTTATGCAGACGATACACAACTTTATGTGTCTCTGTCACCTGACGACTGCAGCCCATCAGACGTACTGTGTCAGTGTCTGAAGGAAGTAAACACCTGGATGAGAGAGAATTTTCTACAATTAAATGAAGACAAAACTGAGATCATTCTGTTTGGTAGCAAAGAGAAGAGGGTCAGCGTTGGTAAATATCTTGAGACTCGGGACCTTACAATCACTGACCAAGTTGGTAACCTCGGAGTGTTGATAGACTCAGATCTGACTTTCAGCAGCCACATCAAAGCTGTCACCAAGGCAGCTTTTTACCACCTCAGAAACAGAATTAAAGGTTTCCTCTCTCAAAAAGACCAGGAGAAACTCATCCATGCATTCATCTCCAGTAGACTCGATTACTGTAATGCTCTTTTAACTGGACTTCCCAAAAAGAGCATTAAACATCTGCAGCTTATCCAGAACGCTGCTGCTCGAGTTTTAACCCGGACTAAGAGATCTGAACACATCACACCAGTTTTAAAATCTTTACTCTGGCTTCCAGTCAGTCACAGCATAGATTTTAAAAGCCTGCTGATGGTTTACAAATCCCAGAACGGTTTAGGCCCAAAATACATCTGTGATATGTTCAGAGAATATAAACCCAGCAGAGCTCTTAGATCCAAGGACTCAGGTCAGCTGGTCCAGTCCAGAGTCCAGACTAAACATGGAGAAGCAGCATTTAGCTGTTATGCTGCAAACATGTGGAACAAACTGCCAGTGGTGATTAAACTTTCACAAAATGTAGACATTTCTAAATCCAGGTTAAAAACATTTATTTTCTCATGAAATCTGCATGATATCTTTTAATTTATCTGGACTGCTGCTTTTAAATTCATTTAAATTATTTTATCTGTTTCTCTTTATATTCTTTTATGTATTTTTAATGCTTCTTCCACTCCCTGCTGCAATGCTTTTATTTTATGTAAAGCACTTTGAATTGTTTTGTACATGAAATGTGCTAGACAAATAAATTTGATTTGATTTGATTTTGATTTGTCACTTTGAACTGATACACCACAAAGCTGGCTGTGAAAGCCTGTCATCATCACAAACATTAATCTACCTTGGCTTCAAATGATGATGAGGATTTTGAACAACTTTTACAAGGGCCAAACAGTGATGGCTGGACTGCTTGACGTTCTTGGTCTGCAGTGGTCTTGGCCAACCCCAAAGTGATCCAAGCAAGGAAAATAGGCTACATTAGCCTGGCCATGAGTGGCCAGCCTCAACATGCCTAAACAGGTCTGGGCATTTTTGCCAGCATAAGCAGGACCAACTAGCAGGACCAACACTTTATGACCACTAGGCAAGTGGTCATAAAGTGGCTGATCAGTTTATGTTGACCATTACAAAACCAGAGTGGCAAACTGTGAAGTAAGTGACTGTATACATATATGGAAACAGTTAAGGCTTTAGCATGGTTGCCGCGTCTGCTAGCGCGAGCGGTGTTGATGACGTCACGATTTCGTGCCGGCTATATATAGTGGCGCAAGTCGATGCTCCAGTAGTTGCAATTTTCTCCGTTACAGAGGTGTCACTGCTACGTGAAGGTTACCGCTACTCTAAAACCACGAAAGTCGAGAAAAAAAACAATGCCACTGTCAAGAGCAGGAACACTGTCAGCAGTATAATTTTAATTTTTTAATTAAGATAAAAGAGGTGAAGGTCTGAAGCCCCCGGTATCACCACTTCGAGTCTCTGCCCTCTTTTTTGCCTTCACGTATCTGTCCCGTAGCTTCTTCCACACATTCTTACAGAACTCTCCCTCTTTCCCCAAAGTTCTGCCAATCTCTGTCCACGAGTTTTGGGAGTGTATGTGGTCCCTGTGCTGTTTCACTGCAGTTTGGTACAGCTGCCTGTACAAACGCACCTCCTGACTGAGCCTGGCCTCAAATTGGTCCATCCGGTTTGTCGTTCTCAGCGCAGCCAAGTTACAAAAATTTACTGGTGCACGACAACGCGCTGCGCAGTCTTTTCAAGGCAAGCGCCATGCCTGAAACGTCATTTTGACGTCACGTGCCGCCACCACCGTGAGCGACGCGTCAATTGTAAATCCGCCTTTACACTACACGTACTAAAAAATAGCATGGAGGATTTTTCAACAAAGCAATTTCAGTGCTGGTTCAAAGCCAAAGCCTAAATTAGAACCAGTTATTTGTGTTACAACCACCAAAGCAGTCCAGTTCCAAAAAAAACTCTTTGCTGGGCCAGAGCAAAGAACAGCTTACGTGTGGGGCGAGGGGCGGGATTATGTAAACCAACCAGACCAAATAAAATGTTGTGACCACCATGTTTGAAAATCCAAAGAGAGGAGAACATTCTCAAACATCAGCTGTGGTTTAGAATTCCATTTTAAACTAAACTGATGATATACAATATCAGGAACAATGAAACAAAACATTTAATCTGTAGTTTTTGTGAAGATAAACTGTCTCTAGGCACTGTGATCATCTACAGAAATTCAGAATATCCAAGAGGGAGCGTCAAACATGTATCGGAAAAGATTTAGGGGGACATAATGGATTGGCTGGTTGAGCAAAATGTAACTACTCGCTAGAACCAACTTAGAACTTGCTCTAGCACAGGCCCTGAACCGGCAGTGGATCTGCTTTTGTTGAAAAGGAATGGTGCCACCTTCCTATGAATTTAGTAGCACAACTGCACCACTCACTCCCAGTCTCCAACGTGGTCTCATGAAGTGCAACCTTCAAATTAGCCTTAATGTCCTGTCCTACATCAAAGCCATTACTGTCTAATTACATTTGGGTAGGTCATTAAGCAACTCTTTGGTCAGTAGAAACTGCAGGGCCAACGGACGGACATGACTGTAATTGAGAGTGACCTGACCACTTCATGCTTCCCTTCATGTCAATTAAAAGATTTCCCCGGTTCACGGCAGCGTAGTTTCTGTCTTGTTCAAACAGCAGGACATGTTTAAGGAATGAGTGTTAACCGGAATTCTGAAAGTGTTGCATCTCCTTTAGTTTTACTCACCACCTTCTCAATCACAGATTTCATTCTCTTTCTTGGTCACATCCCAGACAACCACAACACCATCCAGCCAGGAGGCATTCAAAAGCAAAGTGCCAAATTGTTGTGTTGAGGAACCCTGAAAGGCATTGTACTCATTCAAAGTAGAGGCCATGAAGGGAAAATGCGAGAAATTCCTGGCTGAACAGCTAAAAATGATGAAACTTCACACAGACAGTCTAAAAGACAACAGTCCACCTTGGTGACAGAAGGGTTTCCAATTAACATTCAAGCCATCTGCTTAGCAAGCCACATATAGCTGCATTCCCAATATCTGGAAGCGTTTTAACTAGGCTATTTGTTAAATAAAACCTTAATCATTTATCAGAGGGAATAGCAAACGAAGCAGGTTTGAGTGCCTTGGCCTCTGTGGCACATAAGGCAGATTGCTACCTGCTGTTCTAGTTGCACTCAATTGTCAGCCAGCCTTTCAAATCAGATTTACAATCCTCCATCAAGACTTGAGCCAACAATATTCCATTTCATCAGTGACATGTCTCCAGAAGTCTCTCACAGGTCACTTACATCCTTATAAATAAACACACCAACACTTTTCATTTTAAATTCTTTAAAAATATGAAACTTTCACCAGAGAGTTGTCTTAAGTCAGACTTCTTCTTAGAACAACAAGCTCAAATGTGTTTCTATCACATGTTTCAGTCTAGTTAAAAACCTTGAAATAAAAAGTAGCAAGTTCCTAAGGACTGATTCAGTCGCACTTCAATCAATCCCTTTTTCCCAGCCACATTTCCACTACCCATCCGTTTTCTATACCAACTGTCATATATATATCCAACTGTCGGGTTGCGGGGGGACTGGAGCCTATCCCAGCGGGTGAGAGGCAGGGTACACCCTGGACAGGTCGCCAGTCCATCACAGGGCCAGACAGAGACAAACAACCAAACACACACTCACACTTACTTCTAGGAGACACCAATTAACCTAACATGCATGTTTTTGGACAGTGAGAGGAAGCTGGAGTACACGGAGAGAACTGAACCCACGCATACACGGGGAGAACATGCAAACACAGCAAGGCCCCGGGTGGGGATCGAACCTGGAACTCTTTGCTGAAAGGCGACAGAGCTGACCACTACACCACATCCAGCCCACATTTCCACCACTTAATCAAATTGGTCATGAGGCCTCAAGTGGTGAGATGAGGTGAGAGCGGTGGTGCTAGATGCAGCTCTTTCTTTCTGGCATTTCTGCACTGTTAACACCAAGCGAACACCAATATATCCCATGAGCCATGAACCGTGCACCAGCCAGTGTTCAGAGGCTCCCTATTAGCCCTGGTCCACTTAATAAGGACAGAGTCAGTACACTCTGAGGCTTCATTTACACTGCAAGTCTTGATGCCCAGATCTGATTTTTTTGCCAAAATCCGATTTTTTTTTAACGTGTGGTTACACGTACTTTAATAATGTGAGTCATATCTGATTCACGCGATTACACTTGCCTATCACCTGAAACATCGCGCATGCCTATTTAAGTGTTTACCAAACTTTACTGCTGAGGCAAATGGACGACGTTGACATAGGTGTGATGCTAGTGTTGCGGTATATGAGACGTTTTGGACACTCGACCACTTCCACTTCGATTGTTCTGGTCTTTCACTTATTTATATTTGGTCTTTAGGGCCTTAACTTTCCTTTGGCACTGGAGCCAGGTCCGCGTAAAGCCCTTCTCCACCATTAAGTTAGAAATGTCTTGAAAGACTGATTTATTACGATAGGTGCCTTTAATTTTGGTCTGTATGTCCTCCTCTCCCCAAAGACCGAGAAGACAGGTCACTTCCTCAACTGTCCACTGCGCCTCGTTGGTTTTGACATCCTCCTACATGTTCCTTGTATGTTTATGCGTCTCGCATTCACTAGCTTACCACATGCAACAAAAAAATCTAAATCGTCGCATATTTAATGACGTGTGGAACGCAATGTGTAAGAATATCCGATCTGCCTGTTTACACGGCGGTCGCATTGTCACATATCCGATTCGTATCTGATAAATTTCCACATATGAAGGAGGCCTGTATCCGATCTCAAAATATCCGAATGCATGCGTCCTTGTCCTATTTACATGGTCGAAAAACATATCCGATCTGTGTCACATGAGAGCAAAAAATCGGAATTGGGTAACATTTAACTGACAGTGTAAATGTAGCCTGAGTCGTAAGGGAGAGGAAGAGCTCGTTCTGTGAAAGCTCTTCAACTGTGTTCTGCTGTCAAAATCCTGCTCAGTCCTGCAAGTTTCTCACAGTCTCATGTCCTGTAACTGCAAGCAAAAAAAAACTGAGATGTGACAGCCAGTAAAAGAACTCCGGTCACAGGTTACAGGTAAAATGCAACAACCATAATAATGACAAATTTTCTCATTTACTTCTGTTGAATCTACAAATGAGGACAGCTTTAATTTCAATTGTCAAGGGCTGTGACATATCTGTCCCACATTGTTGCTTCTAAAGAGATTCCAATGAATACTGAAGAGTGACAGATTGGGCTACAACTCACAACATCTGAGCATCTACATAATCAGTGGATCTTAAGACACTCAATCTTTAAAATTTACATCAATTATATTTATCACATCACACCATATGCATATCTACTGAACAATGCAGTTCTAGCTGTAAGCAACACCAGCAAAGACCTCTTCTATTCCACAGTTCTAGCAGATAAAAGGCGACAAACCTAGTCAGTTTTCAAGCAAAGATTTTTTTTTTTAAATTGCTGATTATCATTTTCCAGCAACAAAGAGCGAATCAGCTAACTACACCAACTGTAGAAATAATCATTAGCTGCTGCATAAATCACAGACAGATAAACCTTGACAAAAAATGATATTTCCCATCATTTTCATTTCCTATGTGCTAAACTATTTACATTAAAACTAGTGTATAATCAGCTTGTCAATGGTCACGTAAGCATTTTTGACTGCTCCAACCTTGGTTTTTTTCAGGTTTTTGTTGTACTGTCATTTGAATGGAGTTTCTACTTTAGAGGTTGTTAAATTATAATGTTTAATCCTATATGATGACTACTTGTTTGCTGGGTCATTTGAACCATCTGGATCAGAGCACAGAATTTTTTGTTGTCAGGAAGAAGAGGCAGCTGTGACATTACAGCCACTCGTGTTAGTGGCACTTCTCCAACCCCGCTGCATAGCTCACATAGCCACTGGAGACCACTGTCAGGCTTCAGTTACTCTATAGCTCTGACAGATATTAAAAGCAAGGTTTAAAGATGTTGTTGAATGGGACAGATCTGTCACAGTCAAAAGTTCCTTCCCCTCCCACCACAGTCTGGGTTAAAAGTTTTGTTCTTTTGACTTTCATTTCTACCCGTGTTTGAGACATTTAACATGAAGTGCAGAGTCAAACATGACGAATAACATAAGTGGTCAGCCAGTTTGGGAAAACCAAACATCTAGATCAGTAATTTCCAAACAAGGGTCCCTGCCTCTCCAAAGGAGATCACAGGCTGTGGGTGAGATTTCACTGCACCAAGACTGTCATTTATAGGCTGATCAGAAGTCTGTGTGAGGATGATGTACATCAAACACTGTTATTACACACATAAATAAGTTGGTTGTCGTGTGGACAAGTAATGCATTTTCTAAGAAACTGCATGAAATAAAACAATTCTCAAAAAAGTGCACCTACTCTGTACAAACAGCTACGTTTTCGATAAAAAATCGTTGTGGACACAACAGGCGAATGACGGATCCTGAATCAAAAATCATGGAGAGCAAAGGTACTCCTTGTTTTAGCAAAGTTGATGCTTACTTATGACCACCTCCAACACTACTTACGATGAGTGCTGGAAATGACATTTTATCCCTGGCCAAAGGTGTGTAAGCTCTAGGTGATCATTATTTTTTCATGAAAGGAAAAGTTTGATTCTTTGTTCTGAAAAATGGTTTAACTAAACTTATTTGGAAGGAAAAAAATTGTGAAAACAATGTATTTCTTACTCATGATTAAACGCTCTACTAATTGTAAAAATATCAGACAACAATTCCAATGCCCCCCAAAAAACAAGCACAGGAATTTAAAAGAACCGACTCTCAACATAAGGTCTACCTCACTAACAAGTAGCATGGTGACTGAAAGGGGATAATTGACCTTTGACCCCACCCTGGACCACGGGTACTTCAGAATCCTCTCACGAGAAACTTCCCCCACCTCAAGCCAACAACAGAGAGTCTGACAGGGGTTAGCAAAGAGCACAGAGCTTTATTTAACCACAGCAGGCATGGTCGTGTTGGTGGGTGGGTGGGGGTGGGGGTGGGGGTATGGGAGTCCATGGAGGCGGAAGCCCCCTTTCGTTGGCTAGGGCCTGGAGAAGAAAAAGAGTGCTGGCAAAGTGACCTGAAGAGGCAGCTCATATCCCATGTCTCGGAAGCACCTGTTCACCTCGATGCTAAATGTAAAGTAGCTTCCAGGCAGTTCTGAGCGTGCTCAAAGGGAAGAGGGGGTGGACTGACATGGTACTCCCAGCTATGAAAGCTGAGTCACTGAAATTAAGACCTATTTAGAAATGTGTTTGGTGAACAGGGCCTCCACCACCACCACCACCACATTGGCTATGCCCTCCACTCACCCCCACAGCTCTTCTCACACTGCCTCCTCAGCTTGCCACTCAGACCCACCCCCTCCTCAACACCTACACTCCCCCCACCCACCCACCCACCCACCTCAGGGACAGTGGCTGCTGTTCTATTATAGTACATTTCCATCAGCCAATCAGTTCTTGTCCACATCCAAAGAGTTGTTTCTCTGTCATCAAATTGTATGTACAACAAAAGCTGAGTTTAACTAGACAGGACCAAAGTTCTGCATTAGTTTTTCAAGTTGATAACAGCACTCTTACAGGCTGCATCATGGAGCCAGCTGAGGTTAGGGAAAGGAAATGGTTACATGGCCGCCTGCTGGCAGGGGCAACAGTTTGATCAATTTGCACAGAGGGGTGCTGAGCTGCTACCATGGCACTTACACTGCAACCTGTGAAAGGGTAACAATGAGAAATCACAAGTAGGTCCCTGTAAACAGGTGAAACTCAACCCTGGTTAGTGACATCAAAGGACTAATAAAACATATTTTTTTCTCTCGAGTCTTCTGGTCAGGATAGTCAGTCTATATCTATGGAGGGACTCGTTTTTCATAGACAGAAACTATGGAAACCTGTGACCATTCAGTTACAACTGATTGATCATGCTATAAGCTCCTGGACATCAATATTTACTTGGCATGGTAATATAGGCAAAACTAATCGTTTTTGTTTTTTTTTTGTTTTTTTTAATAGAACGGATTCCCAAAAAGCAGCCACCAGTTTTTAAAAAGTGATCTTAAGATTTAACCCTCCCGAAGTCAACCAACAGCTCCTCTTTAAGTGTCAACATATTGCCCGTTCGCTGCAACGCACTGTGTGTGAGCTCCAACCTGTACAGCCAGCGTCGATTTCTCTTTTCATCGGGCACAATGTAACACTACAACTGAGGGATGATCGTTCAAGGCAGCCCGTAGTGACGAAAAAATAATGTACAGAGACAGAAAAACCGTATTCTCCCTTGCTGGTATTAACTGAGATTAACTGTGGGCAATATTTCAGTTCAAACCTCGCGAAGTCTATGTTTTTCTTCATACACAGTCGCGAGCCTCGCGCTGCCCACCTCTGTTGCTCCACGAGCCTGTGCGAAATAGATGCGCAACGCAATTCACCGTCTTTCCCCCCGAGATTACGGCAACGCCACGGAGATAGAAAAAGAAAAATCAAACATCTGTGTTGCTTATGTTTTCTCACACCATCGTCTCTTACCGTGTCGACACTTCCCAGCACGGCGGCTGCCAGTGTATGTACCGGAGGAGGCTGCTCTCCGCTGGCTCCCTCCGACGCCATCTTCGTACTGTAGCGGTCTGCTGGAGTGAGGGCGCATCCGGCACTTGTTAACTATTGCGTTGCTGAAAGCAAATGACGCCCAGGACGGCCATTGAAAGGGAAGAGAGACGAAACCGGACAATTTGGAAAGGGGGAGAAGAGACAGGTCTCCGCTGTGAAAAAGCCCACAACCTAGTGCGCAGGCTGCTGCTTCTGGGTGGGGTGGAGCGGCCGGTCCTATAGGCGTGGACCGACCGACGCGTAAAATCCAGATGCGAAGGCCTGGTGCGCTCCCAACAGGAAAGGAGGCGAGTCTCTATGGGCTGATTGACAATAGCATTTATCTGTCTTTGTAGCTACATTTGAGTGATCTCAAAACGGTGGTTCTGGGATTCCAAAGGGTCAGTTCACTAGAAAAAAAAATGATGAAGGTGAATAAGGGTGTTAAAAAATATAGGCCTATTAATAAAAATCCAATTTTACAGATCAGAATCTTACTTTTTTTTTTACAAGAAAATCTGAAATGTCTTGCATCTTTTATTGGACACGTTTTTGTAGTTCACCTATTTTACTGATTTTCTGTTTTGTTTTTATTTTTGCATTTGGTGCAAACCACATACTTAAGTTAAAGGGGAATTTATTATTATTATTTTTTTAAACTGGACCTTATTTCTGGCATAAAATACGTTCATCTACTCACCTATAACAGTTTGGTGAAAGTCGGAGTCCTTCGGACGCTATTTTGATCACTCGAGATCCGCTTATATCGATATAACGGGAATGAACAGGGCACTGACAATACAGCCTCTAAATAAGGCATTATCTGTCTTTATTTCACCAATACTTTAAGACGAAGGAATGGCGTTCTTTTGAGCATCCTCAACAGATTATCATTTACCATAACTTTCTATAATTAGTACATCTAGAATATTAAAACTCTAAATAAGATAATCTTCTGTGCTCTGGACCAAAGACAAAAAAGGACCTAGGATCTATTCTGTTAGTAGCAACAAATCCAAAAGCATGATTGTATGGGGGTGTATCGATGCCTAAATCAGTGCCTTTGGCAAAGCTCCTGTACATTCATCCAGCCCACTCATGATCCAAAGGAAATTGAGAATGTGTTCAGAAACTACAATAAGGAACTCTATACTCAAACATCAGTTATGAATAAAGAGGAGACCAAATCTTTTCTTAACTCACTGGATTTACAGGCTACAGGCAACATTCAAAATAAACGCACAACGTCAGCAATTACAGAAGAAGAAATTAAGAAATCAATAGGAAGATTAAAAACAGGTAAGATACTAGGTAGTGATACATTTCCGCTTGAGTGGTTTAAAAAAAAATTAGTCAGGATTTAACTCCACTTCTTCTTATTACCTTCAATAGGATTTTGGAAAAACATCGTATCCCTCCATCATGGAAGGAGGCAATAATTACTGTATTACACAAACCACAAAAGAATAAAGAGCTATATCAAAATTATAGACCTATATCTATTTTAAATGCGGATTACAAGCTCTATACTTCTATTTTATCAAACAGATTACAATAAATCATGCCCAACATTATTGATGAGGATCAAACAGGTTTTGTTTGAGGACATTTAAACCCAAGAAAATATCAGAAGAACATTGCTCATTATAAACAAGATTCTGAGAACCAAAAAAACCCAACAGCACTGATTCGTGTTGATGCAGAAAAAGCATTTGACATTGGGTTAATTGGGAATACTTATACATGACACTGGAGAAATTTGGTTTTAAAAAGCAAACCATTAATTGCATTAAAGCCATTTATGACGAGAGTAAGAGTGAATGGTTCACTCTCAGACAAATTTATATCCGAAAGAGGAACTGTCATGGTGGCTAACAGCCAAAACGAGAGATGGACTCAAAAGCAAGATTTTATCAGAGCAACACAGGTTTATTCACGGGATAAGGAGTACTGGAAAAGGGCCGGGAAAAACACTGGGGCAACCTTTGCTGGAGAACTTTATGGAGAGATGAATATGAGAGAGTGAGTTCAGGTGAGTAATGTCCAGAAGAGTCAATAGGGAGTAAACGGTCTTACAGTTTTGCAGGAAAAAACATCAACAGGAGGGGTGAAGCAGAGATCGGCTCAATGGGAGATGAATCCAGAGTTGTGGGAGGACGTGGGGCGAGCACGCAGATGAAACCAGGTGAGTGAATTACTCTGGGGAAAGCACTTTGAATTGTTTGTACATGAAATGTGCTATACAAATAAATTTGACTTTTGACTTTGAATGATGACTGGAGAGGGAATGGGTCCAGGCAGTGAACAGTGAAGAGGTACCGATCTCAGGAGCCAGAGAACTGGATGCAGGAAACACAACTCTGGGAAGCAAAGAGTATGTAAAAATATACACAGATTATTTTTTACTGGAACTTGCAGCAAAAATAAACTGGCCACTGGAAATGGTTTTACGTTCTGGCGAAGACTGGTGCTCCTGCTGCTCCTTAAGAAGGACTCCTGATGACCGGAGATGAAGGACAGGTGTGGCAGCAGGCAGCAACCAGACTCCACCCCGGTGTTCTGTGAAGCCTGGTCAGCCCAACCTACAACTCAGAACACAGAACAAACTCCACAGCCAAGCCAGATCATGACAGGAACTCAACTCAACTCAACTTTATTTATAAAGCCCTTTAAAACAGCCGTGGCTGAAACAAAGTGCTGTACATAAATAACAGCACGAAGTATAAGGCATAAAACATAAGAACAATGTAAAAACAGTAATAAACAATAACAATATAAAAACAATAATAAACAATAACAATATTAAAACAATAAAACAATAACAGAAACAGAGTCTCATGCTGGGTTAAAAAGCCAGGGAATAAAAATGGGTTTTAAGACGAGTTTTAAAAATGGATAGTGAAGGGCTGATGTGAAATGGGAGATCGTTCCACAGTTTAGGACCAGCAGCGGAAAAGTCTCTGTCTCCTCTGAGCTCCGTTTAGCCCTCGGTACCTCCAGGAGTAGCTCCAAGATAAAGTGCATTGCAGTAATCCAGCCGAGATGTAATGAAGGCGTGGATTACAGTTTCAAAGTGCTTATGTGCAAGGAAGGGCTTCAGCTTTGCCAGCTGCCTAAGATAAAAAAAAAGCTGGACTTCACTATTGCACAAATTTGCCGGTCCAATTTAAAATCACTGTCCATCTTAAAACCCAAGTTTGTGATTGTTGGCTTCCTGTATTGCACCAAGGGGCCCAAGTAAACAGGAGGGGATTTGCAAGAGCCACTGGGACCAAACACCATCACTTCTGTTTTATTTTCATTGAATTTTAAAAAGTTTAAGGACATCCAGGCTTTAATGTCTTCAAAACGTAACAGAAGTGGTTTCAGAGAGAAAACATCCTTCTTCCTTAGTGGCACAGATTTGGCTGTCATCAGCATAACAATGGAAAGAGATACCATGCTTTCTCAGGATGGAACCCAGGGTCAGCAGGTAAAATGAGAAGAGCAGGGGGCCTAAAATTGAACCCTGTGGAACCCCATATGACAGCGGAGAAGAGCGGGACTCAGAACCACCAAGGCTTACACACATGGTTCTCTCTGCCAGGTAGGACTTGAACCAGTCCAGGGCGATACCAGAGATGCCCACTAGGTGCTGCAACCGAGGCACTAAAATGTTGTGGTCCACAGTATCGAAAGCCGCTGTTAAGTCCAGGAGGACAAGAGTCACATAGTCTCCAGAGTCATTCGCAAGAAGGATGTCATTAAAAACTCTTAATAAAGCTGACTCTGTGCTATGCAGTGTTTTAAAGCCGGACTGGAAGACCTCCAGGACATCATGCTCATCCAGGAATGATTTTAATTGAGTGTAAACAACTTTTTCCAAAATTTTGGAAATAAAAGGCAGCTTGGAGATGGGTCTAAAATTGTCAAGCACACCAGGATCAAGACTGGGTTTCTTAAGCAGGGGTTGCACCACAGCATGTTTAAAACTTTGGGGGACATCACCAGAAGACAGACTGCTGTTAATAATGGCCAGAACCGACTGCCCTATACTAGGGAAGACCTCTTTAAAAAAGTGAGGCGGGACAGTGTCACAAGGAGAACCTGATGGCTTAATCTGGCCAACCACATCCTCTAAGGCCTTCAGAGACACAGGCTCAAACAAGTCAAACACAGCCGAGAAAGGAAAAGGGTCAGAGGGGTCAGATGCAGGAGTGGAGATGAGAGCACTTGCAGTAGTAACCTTGTCAATGAAAACGTGTAGGAAGCTACTTTTCGGGGGATACCTCTGTGCACCCAGGCAGGGGGGGGTTAAGAACATATTCAATTGTTTTAAATGGCACACAGGGGTTGTGTGGATTAGAGTCGATAAGGTTAGACAGGTATTCTGTTCTGGCCTCTTGGACAGTGCTCTGGTAGCACCGCCAACAGTCTTTTAGGATTTGGTGGGAAACCTGCAGCTTGTCCTTCTTCCACCTGCGTTCAGCTTTTCAGCACTCCTGTCATGCTGCACGAGTTTTTGCATTAAGCCAGGGCTCAGGTTTAGCTTTGGGCTGCACAGTTTTTAATGGCGCCAGAGAGTCCAGTATGGTTCGACAGGAGTAGTGAAACCGAGAACTGAGCTCCTCCATATTTGCAGATATTGAGCTAGAGGGGACACACAGCTGCGCCACCATATGTAGCCGGCACGAAATCGTGACGTCATCAATACCGCTCGCGCTAGCAGACGCAGCAACCATGCTAGAGCCTTAAGTCCTATCTAGTTTGCTATACATGTCCAACCGTTACCACAAATGATTAGACAAGACTCCACAATTGACGGAGTTAGAATAAACAATGAAAAACATATAATAAGCTTGTTTGCAGATGATGTCATGATTTAGTAACCAATAAATTTATTTTGACAAGCTAATTCAAATCCTCACAAGATATGGACACTACTCTGGATACAAACTGAATATAACTAACTTTAGCTTATATTCCATACAGATCTCTCCAACATTTTGGGGTCAAAATAACAAAAAATCCAGCTGAACTATACAAGAGTAACTATGACGATATAAATAACAATATAAAAACAGATATCAAGAGGTGGTCAACCTATCCCATGGATTTCACAGATAGGATAAATGCAATAAAGATGAATATTCAACCCAGGTTACTCTACTTATTCCAATCACTCCCAATAGAAATACCTAAATTTACTAAATGGGATAAATTAATATCTAGATTTATCTGGAAGGGTAGATGATTGGTGTAGCAATGACTATAGGCTACAACTCATTGGAAAGACATAGAAATACACTCTTACAATCAGCCAATACAAACTAATATTGGGGAGTCAAAATTCCCTCAGACTGTTAAAAATCAGATAGACCCAATAACTACTATGAAATAGAAATTAAAGAATTAAAGAAGGTCACATACATTCAGGAGCTGGGTGTTTAGTGGTGTTTTTGGACATTTTAGTTATTGGTTCTGTTGTTTTTGTTCAGTGCTCTCGGTTCTTTCTTTATTAGATCAGTTTTTGTTTCACCTTAGCTTTATTTTTTCCTTATATTCAGTTACGTTTAATGACTCCTTGTGTGTTCTTTGTGTTAGTTAGATTATTTCCCCGTTATTATTCTGGCATGTTTTCCCTTTGCTTTAGATTCATTTTCCTAAATTGGTGTGCTCTCCCTCGCCCACTGTGCCATCTCTCTCTCTCTCTCTCTCTCTCTCTCTCTCTCTCTCTCTTGCTATCGGCCCTCTTCTCTCTCACCTGTGTCCTGTTCAGTAATCAACCTCACCAGTATATATGTCATGCCAGTTCCATCGGATTCTTGTCTCACTTGTCTTACTCATGTTACTTCTCGTTATCACCACTATCCAGATCTTTACAATCCCTAGTCTGCTTTTGGTTTTGTTCCAGTGCTCCCTGTGTCCTTGGATTTTTGTGTCATCATTTACTTTTTTCATTAAATCGTCATAATCTACTCTCTACCTCTGACGTTTTCTGCATCTGAGTCCAACTCCGCAACATGACATCCCCTTAAAAACATTTTAGCTACATCATATTGCAGAGAAATTTCCAAAGTCATCTCAGTTCTCTACTCATGTTCATTAGATTCTAAACAGCATTCAACACTATATGTAAAGCGAGGTGTCTGAGACTCAGTGGAGAAAATGGAGAAAGGGCCTTGTTGTGAGTTCACTGAGTACATATCCGCTGGGCACGTCCCCGTACCGGCCACGGAGTGCAGGTGTTTCAAGCAAGAAGCCAAATAAGGAAGATTTGAAGGAAAACACATTCCAAAGGCCTATATTCCATTGTCTCTTGGCCAGATGCCTGGAGAAGGAAGGACCTTGAAAACTTCCCGTTAAATATAGGGTTCCCCCCCCTGAAAAGGCAGAGTGTCTTCCATCTGCTAATTGATACGCACATTCTCCAGATTAAGATGCATCTTTTCTGTAAATTCGAGACAGACCTGATGAAAGAAATAAAGATTTCTATGTTTGACTAAGTCCGTGTCAGCAGAGTTCTTCATCACTCATCTCTACATCGGCTCGGCGACCATCCCTCATATTTAAGAGAGATGGATGAGGAAATATCAGTTGAAACCTATGTGAAACGTGGAAATGTCATCAAACCACCACACTATCACATAAATGGAGTGAATTTGCCCGGAAAAATCAAATCCGTTATTTCATTACCCATCTAATAACAAGTAGACACCTATCAACCCAACAAGCGTGCTGGAGACAACGTAGTGAGCTAAAAGCAAAGCACAAGCATATTTTTTGGAGCTGTAGGAAAATAAAACCCTTTTGGAGAGAGATTCATACAGATATATATCAAATCCTGGGGTATGAAATTCCCTTCACATGTAGAATTCTATATCTTGGGGATATTGCAGAACATGTATCTAATGAAGAGCAATATTTAGTGAAGATCCTTCTAACGGCAGGTCAGAAGGCAATGACTAAGCACTGGCTCAAAATGGATAGACCAAAGCACACCCACTGGCTGTCGATAGTTGAGGAAATCCAAGAGATGGAAAAGCTAACATGTAAATTAAAAGTGCAAGAATAAAGTTTTGGGGAAAAATTGGAGAAATGGCTGATTAACAAAGTACTAAAAGAAATATAGGCATGACTTGATGAGGGATTGTTTTATATAGGATATATTAAAACAAAAGAAAAACAAACCCCCTGGTTAGAGGCCTGTGTTCTTGTTTTTTGTTCTTTTTTCTGTTGTTGTAATATATGGCTGAATCTCTGACTCTATTTTGTTTTATTTTCTTATTTTTCCTCCCCATCAAAATCTATGCTATTCGTTGTTGCTGTATAGTGCTTATGTGGTTGGACAATAAAGACAAAGTTTAAAAAAAAAAGCTCATGTACACTTCTGTGGGGAAAACGTTTATTCATTTATGCAGAAAAGAACCTCAAAGTGCTCGCTATATTACACGTAGATTATTCCCTGCAATATTTCGAACATTGCAGTGAATAGTATGATTATAACATCATATCATCTTCAAAGTGAAATATTTCTATTTGCATTGCATATTGTAGCAACAAATCTGAACATAACAATACCTTATGCTATCTTGTTTGAAGGATTCTAAGCTGAAGCAAAAAAGCAGTGGCTTTCCGACCAAAAGCCCCACTGTTAATGCAAAAGAGTCGATGCTTAAAGTTCAAATCTCTCAGTTCTGGGTCTGTTTATCCGAGAAAAGCTGGGAGAGGAGAGGGGACCTCTCATGTCCCAGATGTGGCATTCAGGATTAACTGACGCTGATCCAGCCTGGTCTTCCAGAATGAGGCTATTAATTCTCTATTTAGGTCAGATGTTACATTACTGACCTTTGCTGGTTGTGGTGGGGGATTGATCGTGTGTGCCATGAAGAATATATTCATATTTGAGCTATAATAAGCTGTTAAGGTTTATTTATTTATTTATTTTTTAAATAACATCTTACTTCACTAAGGACTTGGTGATCTTGAAATATTGTCAGCAATTCATCTCACAACATCAAAAATTGGGAGTCATGCACCAACAGTGGCTATAAAAGTATGTTTATTTGATCCCGCATAAACACGAGCTGAAGAAGGCTTTCACTCTAATTTTCTGTAATCCACATGGGAATTTCAGAGGTGAATCCCTGTTTAGTTTAGTTTTTTCTTAATATTGTACTGTTGCGTGCTAAATCTCAAACACGTCCTAATCGGTGGCAGATCAGCAGAGATGGAGCTATTATGTAGAGTTAAATACCTCCTTTCCCAAAAGGAAGCCCGTGATTATGAGGGGGACTCCGGAGATGTGGCTTGAAAACAAAAAATTGTGATACTTGGAAGAAAAGGGGTTGCTCTCTATTTATTCAGGGAGTTCTAGCTATTCTTGTTTCTACTTTCTCAGATGGAATTGTCAGTGCAACAGTGGAAGTGACATAGAAATAAAGAGACCGGGCAAAACCTCTATTAAAACTGAGGAGAAAATGAATGTTTGAAAAAGTTTAGAGTTGTGTACTTGAGGCTTTAGTCTCGCTTTGAGAATCTCGATTTCATACAAAATTAAATCGGCTTAACGCAATCATTTAGTTTTTTTTTTTTTTTGTGTCACGTAAAGGTGCCTACTATGTTCCAGGAAGTGGTGCCAGAATTAGGAAACAAACAACTAGCTTGATTACAGACAGGGGTCTTTAGCTAGGATTGGCATTGAGTTGATGGGTAGTTGAAATGTACAATGATTGTGGTTCCTGCATATTTAACATTTTAACAGTGACTACATACCATGCAGACCAACCACCTAACCTTCTTTGTCGCCATCCTTGTTTCTGTTTTTGTTGCACTAATGCCCCCATGCACATAGTCCATAGGACTGGCTGTGGATAATACCCAAACATAAAGGGCATGATCTGTACATCATGCATTTATCTCGATGAGATATGATATGATATGATGTGATGTGATGTGATGTGATGTGATGTGATGTGATGTGATGTGATGTGATGTAATGTGATGTGATGTGATATGATATGATGTGATACGAGAGCAAAACTCCCCCTTCATTTTTTTTTTCCAGATCAGAGCTTACCTCAAGTATTTCGAAAAAGAAGTTCCTTTTGTGTTGAACTTCAGAGAGACTGCTAAAAATACTGTTTCATCATGATCTGATGTTATCCGGTCTGTGAACCCAGGATCTTGCAGAGGGAGACTATTCAAAAGCAGGTAAAGGGCCTACTCACGTCAACTTAAGCACTGATTCAATGCCAGATGTTATTGATTACACTCGTTATGCTTGACAGGACTAGAGGGGAAACTTATGCCCTCACAGTAGAAGCTATTGATAGGAGGTACGTATCAATAGGCTAACCCTACATTCAGTTTAGCTTCTATAATAATGTTTACGACATGACAAACGTGGCCTTTAAAAGCATGCAAATGCTAATATTTGGATATCTTGGGCATTAGATGAAGATTTAAATCAGCACAGTACAAAGTATGAAAGAAGAGGGAAATTTGGGAATATACAAAGTAGAGCAGATAATTTCATAAGGTTTCTCTAATATAAGCAGAAATAGAAAAGAAAATTAAAAATAGTGGTTAAAATTGAAAGTCATATCATACAAATTTTGCGTAAGCTTAAACAGCACAATGTCTAGGAAGTCTCAAAAGTTTAGGGAAAATGTATATCTGCTGAGCTTATGGCTGTGGGTGAGCTTTGTGAAGTCTGACAGAATTTTGATTTGCAGACTGCAAGCACTGAGTTTGGAAAGCATGGACGTTTAATTAGCAGGTATGGTCTTAGGAAATTGTCATACCTACAGCACAAACGGGAAAAACAGGGTTTAGTGTTTTTGGTGCTTAAGCAATCCTGAAACTAAGAAATTGCTTCTGGCCTTGATTCTGATATGATTGAATGATGATTGAGGAATTCTCGGAATAAATCCCCAAAGCTGTGACAATGCATCATATTTTATAAATTGATCAGAGAGTTTTATGTGAAAAGAAAAGCACAATAATTCCTTCCGTTACATTCCATCACTGTGAAGAAATTGCCTGTACAGTGGTTCCTGCACGTTTTTACATGCCAACAACCTAATGGTTTATGAGTCCATACGACCAATAAACCGTGTCCATCACAGAGGGGTGAGCAGTGATGTGAGGGCAGAATCTGGAGAAAGTGTTGCAAACGGAGGCGATGGGAAAGACACCAATGGATGAGGCCTGAGTTGAGCCCCCCCCCCAATCTTGTGGGAATACTTGGCTCATATTAACTCGCTCATTGTTAGGACACACAGCAGGCACAATGGCTCCCTTTCTGTTGACAAGGACGCAGTGGACTGAGTAGGCGATCATCACTGGGCCCTGTGTGCTGTGACTCTGTGAAGTATGGCTCAGCCAGCAGGCAGACAGGAAGCAAAAAGAACGAGGCAGTTAGCCCCGGATCCCATATCCTGGCCCCGGCTTCAAATAGGAAGACAGGGGAGGCCTAGATAGTGACCCTGCTGACAGAGAGAGGGGAAGAAGAGGAAGGAGAAGGAGAGCTAAAATCTCAGCCACTTCTCTGTTTGATTGTCCCTGAGGGGCAGCCAGGAGCTGAACCAGACCTCTGTTCAGTCACCATTCCTGCTGATCAGAAGTCAGGGCTCTTCTGCCTTTCTCTCCCTGGCTCTTTTTCCGATTGCCTTGGCGTCCCCTCACTTTCTCTCCCTCACACTGCTTCTCTGTTTAACAACTAGCTCATGACAGAGAAGTGGATGGAGCAGGTGCTTGAAGTAAATAGTGAAATATTTCACTCACTGCTCTTTTCACCCTTGCATTAAGAATTCACTAAGGTAACCATCCAGAGAAAGGTAGTATAAAAGCTGTCGTTAAATTAAAAGTGTAGACAGCAGTGGTAACAAGAGCCCCTTTAGCATCCTTAAATTCTTAAAATACCCTGAAAGTCCTGTTGATGGGATGTTTGGCCATCCTATGCAGAATGATCTACAGTTTAAAACAAAACTGGTACTCACCCTGATGCAAAATCATTAACATGGAAAAGGTTGATGATGGGTGATAGTACAAAAGCATCAGTAGCAAATTAACATAAACCAAAACACTGTTTCAGCTTTTACTGAGTGGTAGGGGAAGAACTACACTAACAAAAAAACAAAACAGAAAGTACTTAAAAATTAAGCTATTAAAAGCTATTAAGCTATTAAAAAATGGCCACACAATGAGTTTGCTAGTTTCACAGCATGAAAGAATAGGCAATAAATGCATCTGACCTGGCATGGGGATTTCTGAGGAAAGTTCTGTGTCAGTGGCTGCTCAAATAATGTGAAGGACATTGTATTAAATGTATCTGGACAACATCCAAGAGAAAAACCATTGCTCACAGAACAGCTCAAAGATGCAAGCAGACATGTGAATAGCCTGAAATCAGAGCTTAGAATGGCATTGCACTGGTGACAACTTGCTCCAGTAGCTCTGGACATATCCTGTCATTCTTTGTATTTGAGATTTTCTAATGAGCTTTTTTTCCTTTGAAAAAAAGGGTTTGGGGGGCTGTGGTGGAAATTTTAGTAAGGCACAGAGTCAGTTATTTTCTGAGGAGATAAGATGCTTTTTATAATATCCTGCAAAAGAGAACAACACAGTAAGAAGTACAGAGCTGCTCTGACCACTGAAGCAAAAAAAATTCAGTTATATTCCAAATTGTTGCGTCATCGCTCCTTGGGTATAGTTCAGTGTTCTTATCCACCTTTCCTTTCTAGCTACAGCCAAGGTTACACTGACCCAGTTCCAAGTACCATCTTCCTTTCTATCCTCCTTAAAGCTGCAGTCTGAAACTCTTTTTCAAGCATAATGCCTGGAACTGTCCGGGGATTCTGAAAGTAGTACATTAAATACCCCAATACAAAAAAAAAGAGTTCTCTAGGTCCCCTATATGTCCCGCTAGGTCCCTCCAAAGCCAGCAGGTTTGTTTACAAAATTGCAGACCGGACCGGTAAAAGGTAACCAATCAGGTTACGAGCTGGGCTCTGCTGCCTGTCAATCACCGATTGTGCACGCGCGATGTAAGGTAGGCTCGTCCCCACGCTTATTTATCTGGACTATTAAACTTCATTACGGGCTAGTCTACTTACTGTGTCTTCCATGATCGCAAATGACAGGTGAGTTGATGAATGAGGAGTCGTGTACGCGCATTTACGCGCACGAGTTCTCGTGTGTTTTGATGGGGCGGGACAGGAAGTTGAATAACTTTTTATTTTTCGGTTAAAAAATAAGCATTTCTTGCATTTTGCGACTACGGAGGTCACCGTTTTCAACTTCAAGCGTTCTGATAGATCATGTAAACTCTTAGAATGCCAAAAATTAGGACTTTACGTATGACAACAACAAATCCTGCACACTGCAGCTTTAACTTGCAGTTTTATCATATAACGAGCATGCGATGCCCTCAGGAAGAAAAAGAAAAACAGGATATGTTGGTATCTTGCAGGTGGTCATCTGCAGTTTCTACAGAGTAACACTCAATACAATGCATATAAGAATTAATTTTTCATTACAGGGGCATTTTTTCTACACTGATTTTGATGCTGTGCTGCTGGAATGATTTCTGCTGATAACTCTGGCACTTTTTACATCTGTTATAACCATAGCAACGGGAAAGTTGCTTGCATGTGGGAGCAGCTGACTCAAAAAGCCCAAAATTGCCCAGAATATGATCCCAAATCCAGATTAGATTAAGAGGAGATGTCTAGGATGCAGAGCAGGAACAAAACAGAGCAAAAAGAGGTGGATGTTTGAACTATTTCTTTCCTTGATAATTATGGGAAGTGGCTTTTAAGATGGACGAGCTTGGAGTCCTGATGAAGACGCAGCAGGAATGTCAGGAAGGCATAAATATTGTTTCACAGAGACAACTCTAACACTTTTCTAATCAGCTTTAAGACTACATGGCCAGACAGAAAGGTACAGTAACAGTGAAGGGGGGGTGAAATGTTCACTAATAGGGAGTCTCTCTGCACTTTAGATGATGAACTGTTGGCTGTGAATTTTTGTGCGAGTTGTGTTATCTGCCAATGCTTTGTGTGACATCATCTTCTAAATCGTTGCAAAGCTACAAAATACAACACCCCCCAATCCAGTCTGAACCTCACCTTGCTCTGATGTACTTTAACTTTCTAAATGTTTGTCAGCTGATTTTTATTCAATTTATTTTAGTTATCTATCTATGACAAAAGCATATACATCTTTCATGATAATCTGGGTAGACACTATAAAGGAAGGGACTTCAGCCACTGAGAGTTGGAACTGATCCAACTTTGTGATTCAGTTTCTTTAGTCCAGCGTTGAACTGGGCCAAGATGTTAAACCAGTCCAATGATAAGTGGTTGCTGCACATACAGTCTTTAGTTAACTTTTGCTGCAACATTATCCTCAAATGTGGTTTATCCAGTGGGCTCTTATATCCTCTGAAGCTGATAGTAGATGTAAGATGCATGTTCCTCAGTACAGCTCACTGCAGAACATTTCCAAACAAAGCTGCCTTCTTCAGTCTAAAAGGTTGGGCGCAGGTTGGCGGGCGAGCTCAGGGGTTGAGGTATAGCAGTCAGGCGGACTGAACATGAGGAGTGACATATGTTTTAAAGGGGCACTAAAAAAAAGCCAGGGTTGTATTTTGGGGGAGTGATTGCTGGTGACTTCTGACTCCCTAATATATACTCCCAAGAACAGAAAAAAATTTGCATACTCCACTCCCAAAATGATACCATATAAGGCTGTGCTTCCTCTCTCCTGTGCCAGGAAGTGTTGTGTTTTAGTCATGAGAATGGCATCAGGGTGCAAAAAGAACAACTTTACGGGCTCTGAGACTGAAGTTCTGCTTTCAGAGATCCAAAAAGGAAAATCTGTCATTTTTAGCAGTGTCAGCAGTGGAATTACGGGACCTGCTAAAGCGAAGAAATGGGAAGCAATTAGGAGTGCTGTTAATTCCGTGTCACTTGTAGTTCGTAATGTCATCGAAATAAAGAATAAATAGTTTGATGAAATGAAAATGGCTTTAAAAAAAAAAACGTCTCGCCATTGCCAAGCGCTCAATGACTGCAACTGAAGCCGTGCAATCAGTTGCCTCATCATGATGGCACTTTGATGGGGCGGTCCATGAGGGGGGTCTTCTGGCATGTTGGCTTCCTGGGCTGGTTCAGGTAGTGGGAGACCCTCGTTCGTGACAATATTGTGCAAAATGCAGCATGCCAGAATAATCTGGCATGCCTTCTCTGGGCTATAGAGCAGTTTGCCCCCCAGCTGTATCGAGACACATCCACCTGGCCTTCAGCCCACTGGTGTGCTTCCACAACGGCACCGGTACTTTGATGCGTGCAGTTTATTGCTCCAATTATGTTTGACAGCCCAGTCATGGCATGAAAGTCACTCTTTGTACTAGATTTGTACTTGTTGGAGTGTCTTCCCTGATTCCTGATTGTGTCCACCTGTTTCCCATTGCCCTCATGTGTCTTATAGTCTGCGTCTCCCTTTGTCTTGTGCCTGACTCTGAGTGTTTCGTCTTTTCGTTCACCCAAGCCTGCCATAGCCAAAGATATTCTTGCCTTGTTCGTGCGTTTTCCTAGCCTCAATTTCAAGCCTCCTTGCGAGTGATTTTTTGTTCATTAAGTTTGATAATCTAGTCTAAGTTTTTCATAGCCTTTTGATAGCCTCCTATAGGAGTGATTTTTTGTTATAGATTACGTTTCTCGATTTTGTAGAGCCTCCGGTTTTGTAGGAGTGCATTTAGTTGTTTTTGTTTTCCTCTTTTATTTATTAAGTTTTATATATATATATATATATATATATATATATATATATATATATATATATATATATATATATATGAGTGTATTTTCATAGCTCTTTATTTTATCACGTTGTATTGGTGGTTGAAACATCCCAAATAAACCCTTCCTTATTTGGATTTTCTGCATCTGAATCCTCATTTCCAGCCGTGTTCTGACAAATACTATTAGGACGTTGGGTCAACTTGTGCAAAGTAATAGCAAAATATGCCAATAATACATTAATACCTGAAGAGAAATCATTTGGCTGCATGATAAATTATTTCTCATATTACATCCATCCATTTACTATACCTGCTTAATCCAATTTAGGGTCGCGGAGGAACTGGTGCCTATCCCAGCTGGCATTGGTTTAGAGGCAGGGTACACCCTGAACGGGTTGCCAGTCCATCACAGGGCCACACAGAGACTCCTAGGGACCATTTAGAGTTATCAATTAACCTAACATGCAGGCTTTTGGACAGTGGGAGGAAGCCAGAGAACCTGGAGAGAACCCATGCTTACGCAGGGAAAACATGCAAACTCCACACAGAAAGGCCCCAGCTGGGATTTGAACCAGGAACCCTCTTGCTGTAAGGTGACGATACTAACTGGTTTGCTTAAAACAGCTTCCGCTGCTGATGGAAACAATGCTGATGACAACAATGAGGCTGGAATGTTAGCATACGATAAAATTAAAACAGTAAACTACAAGATCCTAAACGCTAGTCATTTGCAGAATGTCTAACATTGGAAGAAGGAATTTGTGTGTTAACATATCAAAAATCTGCACATTTTGCGTTTGTATACCTGTTTAATTGTGAGAAATTCAGTTCGAAACCATGAACTAATTTGGTATGGAGGAAATGTTCCTGAAAGGTCAAGAAAAACAAACAAAGCGTTTATATACAGGTGCAACATTTTAAGATTTATTGTCAACGCATTCGAAATGGTTTTGAGTCAGAAAAACATCCTCAAAAATGACTTGTCTGATGTCTGAAAAACACCAACTGTCAGGTCTGCTTTAACCTATTAGGGGGAAAAAAGAAAATATGTTAAAGGAAAGACATGTCATCTTTTAGGCCACACTGTGACATGAATTATATTTAGCATACATATGACTATCCTCTTACATACAAACAGCAAATCATAAGTATAGGCAATATTTCATTTATATTCTATGTATAGTAGTTTATATGTATTGTTGATAACTTGATGTCACGTGAAACAGCTTGGGTGATTTCAGTAACTGCCCCAATTTAACTTTTGCTTTTGTTCCAAGACCACCATCTTGTGGTCAAAGGTAGTATGACATAGGAAGTCTGTCTTTTAAGATGGGGAAAGTTGTTCAATGTTTCATTTAAACATTGCATCTCCATAACCACTTTTTTATTGTTGTAACCATGGTAACTTATATCCTCTACGCTAAAAAAAAAAAAAAAAAAACTTTTTTCAAGGCAAACTGATCTTAAACCAAGAAAAGTAGCTTTTATATTTAAACTCATCTAAAGCTTTACAGCATTGTTATTTCATCGTGGAAATTATTCTTTTTAGATCTGAGAGTTTGTCGACAGTATATTGTAAAGAGGAAGCTTGTGTGAGTTGTGTGTTGTATTTCCTTACGCTTTAACATTTGTACAGTCTGTTCAGTCTGGTGATGTCGTTATTGCTCATTTGAGTGGCTGTGCCAAAGGCAACATTTGGATTGGGAATGGGCACCATGGTGGGTTTATTGTTAGCGGAGAAAGCATACCTGGATTTGTTTGAGAAGAAAAAAAAAGTAGAAGCAATTTATTCATTACTTAAAAGGAGCGCTGTTCACATAAAATAAAACAGAAAACTACAATTAAGAATAAAATTTCCCCCTGTTAGATGTGTGAATGATTATTATACAGCCGTTACTCGTGACATTATCAAGATGTATACTCTGGCATAATCTGACAATAATCACATTTTGTATGAATGAAAACAAATGTTTTGGAATTAAAGATTTTTACATTTTTTAGAAAAACTTATATCGTCATTCAAAGTTATCTGAATGATAGCATGTTAGATGAAAGTGACAGTAAGTAGCTTAATCAAACCTATGGTACTGCATGACTGAGTTGTAGTCGTAGGGGGTGTTCATGTTCAGGGTGTTGATCTTATCAAAGGCGTATGCCAAACCTGAGAGGGGAAAAGTGAGATCAAGAAGAATGAGTTTAATGCTGGATATTGGCTGCTCTGTTAGTCAGTAAGATTAGTGCACTGAGGTGAATTTGGTAGATATGGAAAACCTTTTTCGAAACTTTATTTCAAAATGACCACAGTTTGGATAACTTTCAATCATGGATGAAAATATCTGCATTGGTCAATCTACCAAGTCTTATGCTTGTTAAATCAAATACAAGTTATTTTGAATAGGATTGAGTCAGATTTAGATCAGTGTAACAGTATGTTGTTAAATTGCTCAGTCTCTAACCTGACTGAATGTTCTCCCAGAGGATTTGAATGTGTTGGTCCCTGTCGGAGCGGCACTGCTCATGGTTGAAGCCGAGGGCATGAAGCAGCTCATGCTGAACGGTGCTGTGGTATATGCAACCCTGGCGGTCCAGTGACAGTGTCTGGGCATTGCCACGGCGACCAACATAGGAGTAGCAGCTTTGTAAATACAAATAAATGAAATGTAATATTGATCAAAGCAAGTAGGAATTCACATTATTCCTTTTTTTTTTTTTTTTTTTTTAATGGGACTTTTCTTTTCTTTTCCAGTGCTTGTAGCATTGATTACTATCACAGACCTTACATAAAAGATGTCGGCCTGTACTTTAATGTGTTACCCCAAGCTCCATTAAAAAAAATGACCATATTTATCTATTCAATTTCAAGGCACTTAATCACAACAGATCACTTTAATATCATTAAAATCCAAAGCTGCAAAGAAGCGTTGCTGCTAATCAACCTAGCTAGGCAAGTTAGCTTTTTGCAGGATTAATTATTCTGGACTGATTTGAAATTTAACAGTTTCTAATTACTTGGGTAGAAATACTGCACTTCTTATGGGGTTTGAACATCAAAACTGAGTTTCCAAATTTCTGGACGGATGTGTGGCAAAATTTGCTTTAGCCTTGACTAAAACCAGCTTTAGTGCATGAACTGTAATTTCTTTTTACCATGCAGTTTTAGCCCCCAGATATGATTGTTTGTCTTCTTCTTTTTTGTTATCATGAATATTATTGATATTGGCTACTTTTACATATGGATAGTTATGAGAAGGGAAAACTATGGAAAAAACAATGTTTCTCTCACAACTAGAACCATCACAATGTGACCAGAAGTTTTATATTTGCAACTAAGAATCACTGAAAAGCACAATGATTGAGATTACTGTAAGCTTTTAAAGATTTCTGATGTCTCTAAATGATGGGGAAATTATCAAATAAAATAAAGCTAGAACAATTACATTTTGCTGTAACTGGTATTATTTGATACAAAGTGCAATAGATAAACCATAAAATATAAAGTCTTGCAACCTATTGCAACATGCACATTCACAGGTTTTGTTATAAAACAAATCATTACCCATTGTGAGACTGGATGCTCAGATAATTTCTATGGGAGGTGCGTTGGATAAAGCGGATACAAGAAACTTCTTTGAATGACTCCAGGCCACGCTGAATGATGGAGAGCTCGCGAGAAGCTTTGGAGACACACAAATGAAGGAGAATAAATACAATTACACACAGGGATATGTCTGCAGAATATATTCTCCGTAATGAATCTTTGGCATTTTCCACTTCCTGCTTAAGTATGGGTGTGTATGGTTGCTTGTCTCTTTGTTTAGAATATGTTATTGACAGCTGATTATATATATATAATATATATAATAGACTCTACTGATTTAAAATGATTGTAATCCACATCATTGAATAAAAAAGTCACAAATAATTCTTCAGTTCCTTACAGTAATGATTGGCGATTACATAGGGCACGTAGACCTTTCCATCAGTAGATTTGGGCCACATGCAGCTTTGAGATGTGCATTGATCAGCATTTCTCTCATTTTCATTGTCAAAAGCAATGTCATCCACAACATAGGGTTCCTCCTCCGTATGCACTGTTAAAGAACAAAGGTTCAGTCATTTCACTGTCATTTCACAGTATACACTATAAGTTCCTCTAAGGCATAGCATAATAGTGCATTGTAATGGAAATGGAAATTAGTAGTTGACAAAAACAGTTTTATCTGTTTGTTATTGTTATAACTATGTTTTAAAAAAAGTAGGGAAGTTTTCTGAAATGCAATGAAAACTCAAATTTGTGCATCATTTGAACCCTCATTAATTAGGCAATCCTCAGAGAGAGGAGCCATAAACAAGGATACACCAAAGAATACTTTGCTGCAGTTTTTTAGCACCATGACAGGGGCACGGCATGAAAATCAAATATTTACTTTGTCACAGATTTAATGCTCATCTGACAGAAATAATTTAAGTGGTGGGTTACAACTGAGCGGTGATCAGTTTTGTCACACACCATATTTAGTTGGCACGGAGTAAGGACCTCTGCTTTTGTTACAGGCCTGTAATTTTGCCTCCTCTCTCCTTTTGTCTGTCCTCAACTCCTTTGCTCATACTACTGGTGGGAAGGAAGAAGAAAAAAGCTAAAAGAGGAGGCAAGTGGAGGTATCGAGTATGTGTACTTTGGGAAATAGGACTAGGGAAGTGTCTTCCTTCTCTTTCATCATTGCTATCCCCTCAACGCCTATTGTTGCATATATGCTACAAACCGTTTGACTCAATCAACCAGCTGAGATAGCATCTTTATTCCCCCAATGCCGGTTAGTCCATATTCACTACGACCCCAAAGTGACAGACTTATTTCCTGTTGCAGATTTATATAAATAAATATGTAAAAAAAAAAAAAAAAGAGTGAATAAAAAAACATTGTTTTTTCACTGTTAAATTACTGTGTTGTTGTTATCTTATTATTGACCATTATGCCTGGTGTTGCAAATAAGCAGCATACCAAATTGACTCCAAATTGACCAGGATGCCTGTTGTCGCAAATTTGCAACATACCAAAATTTCTATTTATTTTTTGTGCAAAAGTGAAATGAATAATCTCAGCATTATTTACCATCTGCCTAAAGGCTAAAACACACACAAAACATTTTTTTTTATATACAGCTATATAAATTCAGGCGTTAAGGGGTTAAAAAATATAAACAAATTCAAAAATCTCAACTAACTCAGCTAACTCAACTAACTCCTTTCAATAAAGAGGAACAACTCCAGTCTTAGCCCTCACAGGTGACTGAGCTCCTCTGGCTTTTGATAGGGGTTGAACATCATTCCTTCATTTCAGAATTTGATTGCAAAGATGTTCCAATGAGATAAACGGACTTTGGCACTGGCTCCTCCCTGGACTTGAGACTCGCCTCTCCAAAATGTGCCCACGTAGATGCAGGCAAATAAAGACTATGATAATGTTAAAAGAATATGTGACCTCCGTCCGGTTGTTAGGGCAACTGAATGTGAAGTGTTAAAATAGTATGTTGTTCATGTTGCATTATACAAAAAGTCAACAAGAAAAAAAGGAAGATGAAATTGGTCTAATGAAAAAGGACGAGCACTATAATCAGTATCAGTATCAATTTGTCTTGGGAAAGCAGGTTGTAGTTTAGAAAAGGTTCACTGTTGACTCAAACAGAACAAATTTTAAGATGCTGTCTGGTTAACTAGGTATCAACTAGGAACTAGGTAGCTCAAAAAAGATGAATTCACCATTAAATCAGAACTGCCAAACTCTTTCTCTATGGAAGCAGAAGTATCCAAACATTAAAACCGGTACATGCAGAGTGTCTTACCAACATCCTTGTTGGCCCTCCACAGGAGCTCAGAGACGGATAGTTCCTATTTCAGGGACAACAACACTCATTAATGAAAACTCACTGAAAAGAGAAACCTATTTGATTTCATTGTTTCACACACAAGCATATTTGTTTTGTTTTTTTATTTTGGCTGTGATCTCACAATACCCTTTAAGATTTAATAATTGAGCAATTTTGAAACTTTATTTTCCACTCAGCCTCCAGTGTTTCCTCCCACATAATTCTGAGAGTTTTTTTTCCTGAGCTAAGTGCGATAGCATTTCACCTGTTCCTTCTTATTTCTTCACCCCTTATACGGACTGGTGTTTAGACAATCTTTTAGTGCATTACAGATAGGGTGGTACATGGTGAAATTTATTGTTTTGTTTTGCTTTTATTGCTTTATGTCTTTTTGCATTTGAACTCTATACAGCACTTATTGCTACATTCAGTTTTTTTTTTTGTTAGTGAGTTAAACTCCAAGAAAACAAACACTATACCACAAAAAGAGGCAAATTAATTGGTGCCGATTGAAGAATGAAATCAATTCCACAACACGTACAGTAACTTCATCTTCTTTTTCACAGTAGCACAATTTATTTGTTTTATGTCATTTCATGATGTCATGTTTTGAGGTTGTCAATTAAGCAGAACGAAAATGTTTTGTTTTTTGGGTTTTTTTGCACAGTATTTTTATTAGGTCTTTTTCAAGTCGTGTAGGATATACAAGAGAAAAAAAGATAATAGAAAAAATAAATAAATAATAGTAACAAAAAATAAATATGCCAATATAAAAAATAAAGAAATAAATTTAAAGAAAAATAATAAATGATAATAAAAAAAAATGAAAAATAAAATGTACACTTCAAGCAATGACAAACATTTTGTATTCTTAGTACTCTATGTACGTGGACAAATTCTCAAAGAAAAGGTGAGTAGCCTATTATGGGTCTTATTAATGATCATTGTGCTTAGCTGGGTGATCTAAAAAAGGCTGCCAAGTCTGGTAAAACTTCTTGGGGTTGTTTATCATGCTGTATCTAATTCTTTCCATGTGCAACACAGAGGTAAGGTCTGTCAGACACGTCTTGAACAGGGGTACGATTTCTGATTTCCAGCGCATCAAAATCAGTCTCTTTGCCATTATTGTTCCATACATAATGATATTCTGGACAAAGTGGGTATGAGTAGATAAAGACCGAGAATAACCAAACAGTGCCACCTCTGGCTCAAGCTTGAACACACAATTAAACACACAATGCCTTCAGAGCTGGGGACGAATCTGGCCTGAGAACAGCAAGAGCCAACCTGTCCAGTGGCATCAGGAAACCAAAAAAGATTACACACAAAAAATAACCTCCCACTTCAGGGACAGCAGAGACGCACAGAGCCTATGGCAGGGCATTCAGGTCATCACGGACTACAAGCCTGCGCCACAGAGCTGCGATAGCAACACAGAGCTGCTCAACAACCTGAACAGCTTCTTCGCATGCTTTGAAGCACAGAACAACACTTGCCCACAGAAGACACCACCCCCTCCTCACGATCAGACCCTGCGCCTGTCTGCTGCCAGCGTAAAGAGGACACTCACCTCTATCAACACCCGCAAGGCCACAGGTCCAGACACCGGTCGTGTGCTGAAGGACTGTGCAGAGGAGCTGAAGGATGTCTTCACAGACATTTTTAACATTTCTCTGAGGCAAGCTGTTGTTCCATCGTGCTTCAAGGCCGCCACCATCATCCCTGTGCCGAAGAAATCTGCTCCATCCTGTTTCAATGACTACTGTCCTGTGGCACTGACTCCCATCATCATGAAGTGCTTCGAACGGCTAGTCATGTCACATCACATCCATCTCTCATCACCAAGGGCGACGAGACTCAATACAGGAAGGAGGTCGACCTTCTGACCACGTGGTGCAGAAACAACAATCTCCTACTGAATGTCAGCAAGACCAAGGAGATTATGTCAACTTCCAGAGAGGCCACACCCATCACCTGCCACTGACCATCGATGGTGCTGCTGTGGAGAGAGTGAGCAGCACCAGATTCCTGGGGGTGCACATCAGTGAGGACCTCTCCTGGAACACCAACACTGCAGCACTGGCGAAGACACCCCAACGGCGCCTCTACTTCCTGCGCAAACTGAAGCGAGCGAGTGCACCACCACCCATCATGTGCACATTCTACAGAGGCACCATCGAAAGCATCCTCTCCAGCTGCATCACTGTGTGGGGCGGGAGCTGCACTGACTACAACAGGAAAGCCCTGCAGCGCATAGTGAACACAGCAGGAAAGATCATTGGTGCCCCACTCCCCTCCCTACAAGACATTTACAACACCCGCCTCACCCGCAAAGCCAACACAATTGTGAGCGATGCCAGCCACCCCGCACACAACCTGCTCAGCCTCCTGCCCTCTGGGAGAAGGTTCGGGAGCCTCCGCTCCCGCACCACCAGGCTCGCCAACAGCTTTTTCCACCAGGCTGTTAGACTGCTGAACTCTCTACCCCCAGCACCCCAGCAGAGCCCTTAGATTTGCTGCCCAATAATAATGCTGGAAGCACGGTAGCCCAAATCTGTTGTAAATGAATTTTAGATATTCTGTGAGCTTTAAAACCCCAGATAAAAGGCATGATGATTGAATCTAGGAGTTTGAAAATGATTTTGCTAAGAAAATGGGAAGATTTTGAAAGAGGTACAGAAATCTCGACAGTGAAACCATTTTTATTGCATTTATACGACCTACCATGGAAAGCGAGAGTGTGCGCCACCTGCCAATATCTCCTTTCAATTTCTCCACCTTATCAAGAAAAATTTGTTTGAAGATTAATTTTGGATTTTTTGGCAGGATTTCTAGATACTTCAATTTATTTGTAACTTTGAAAGGGAGGCTTTGCAAAAATTCTGCATCAAGACTATCACCCAGAGACATAAACTAACACTTTTGCCAATTAATAGTGTATCTGGAGACTTCAAAAATGTTTAGTTTTTTTTTGTGTTTATGTTTTTAGCTTACAGTACTGCCTCTTATTATTCCATAAAACAGAACCAGTCATGTGAATGCCTTTCTGCCAATCACATAATGTTCTCTGCTCAACAGACAGCTTTTAAACAAAAGATATTTTGAAAAGCTTGGCAATTCCAGCAACATGTAGTAATGGTCAGGACCTTTTTCCAGGCAACTATCAATGTAGGCAGACAAAAATAACTGAACGCAACTGGATTGACACTGTTAGCTTCAGCATTCAGTCTTGGAGGCAAATATCATGGAGAAGTCAACACACGAGGCAAAATTACTTTGTGTGATGTCCATGTTTAATTGAATGCCAACTTTATTCACCAGAAAATCTGCCCAACACCATCAAACCGGAATGACTACCACTGACTTTTTATATTGAAATGCATTATTGGAACATACCATTACCACAGGGTTCCCAAAACAGCCAATTACAAAGAAATACCAAAAACATTTACATTAAAACCTTTACCTAGACTGTACATATTTTTACACGTATTTTACAAACCAAACAATGAAATAATCACAGTAATTAACCCAACCAATAATTAAGTTAAACTATATAAATTTGCCCCATATCCAACTCCCTTTTTACTCAGTTCCAACTTTAACTTCCCTCCCCGGGAAACAATAAAAGGCTCACAAATTCCCAGGGGAACTGTTTTGTCTGTGCACCATTCCTGGGAGACAGAAAAAGTCAAAGGTAAGTGACCTTAAGAGGCAAGAAACCTTTCCTCTGATTCTAATTACAATTGATTCTTGTCTAAGGAAACCAGGGCACTGTTTCTGTGCTGCAATTTTAATATATCACGACTGATTCATGTCTACATTTTCTTCACAGATAAACATGACAGGCAAGACTCCTGGCTTCTGCTACCAGACACACACACACACACACACCCCATCCATAAATCAACAAACCAATTACCCTAAACCCCATCTGTGTGGTTATTTACCATCCATGTAAAATAGATAGGAAATGTCTTTACCAATCAACCATTGTCTGTTTTTATTATCTGTTTTTATTTAGTTTACTGATGTTTATTATTATTATTACTATTATTATTATTTACCATACTCTTCATACTGTAGATTTGTATATAGCTGATGTTTATTCACTATTCTATTCTATTTGCTTGTTTTTACTTTAATTGTTTACATATCTTTTATACTGTACGCTGCTGCAACACAATAATTTCCCAAATTGGGATGAATAAAGTATTTATCTATCTATCTATCTATCTTGTCAAAGCAGTCATCATTGAAAATCAATCAACACTGAGGTAACAACAACTCGTTGTGACAATCCGTGTAAACATATCCATATATAGTGTTTTTGTGCGTTTCATTATTCATCATTATGCTTGCTCTGCTGCGTTGAATTGCAGTGGATGTTCAGGTTTTGATGACAGGTAACATACATAAACAAACTGTCCTTTTATGTGTAAAAACACATAAAATAACCCAGATTTTTTTTGTGCATTATTGCACTTATTCCCATCATTTGTGAAGCATACAAGCGGATGGATTTGGATTTATGTTGATTTACACAAAGTGGACAAAATAAACAATAAAACTGAAGGAGAAGACAAAACAAATGTTTTACAATTAAAGTAAAACTTTACCACTCATTTTTATCGTTTTCCTTCATACTGACTTTTGTTATTTAAACTGTCTTACAGAGATTACACAAATTTGCTCACCTTCTCTTCAGCCCAGCAGCTGATGGAGACCACCAGCAGCACCAAAACACAGCGTGCGACCTTAAAGAGCACCATATCACCACCTTGTACAAGTACACTGCTAACAACTGGGTGCTCCTGAAACTCCTGTTTATATAACACAGTATATCTGCTCACTTGGCGATAAGAAGTACATTGCCTTGAAAACATGCTGCCTCTTCCCACCTTAACTAAACAAAATGTCTCCCGTAGCAGAAATAGTCCAGTAATATTTGTGAGAGCGTTGGCCTTGATGACACCTGGTTGATGTTTCTTGGTTTGTATGTTTTTTTCTTATTCAGTTTGCACATTTTCTCCAGCTTTCATGCTCTTGCATTTGATTTGCAGAGATATTTTCTCTGCCAGATACCTAAAACAAATAACAGGTTAAATATCTTGAGAAAATGTGTCATCTGTATGACTTCCACGGTTGGATGCAATAAGTCAATATGTCAAATTTTGACAAAAAAAAAAAAAACAATGGGAAAAGAGGACAGAATTTAAGTGGGAGATTATACAAATTCCTATTAAGTGATGACTCCAAGTCTGAATGTTTGAGGTGGTAACTGAAGGAAAAATAAGAAAAAAGATGACCGTGTCACAGGCCGTCAATGAAACAGTGCATTTAAAATATTCAAGTGGTCAAAGCTTTGTGCGAACATTACCAGGTCGTGCAGGGATAAAAATTCACAAAAAACATGTTCTTTGTAGGACTTTGCAGTTGATTTCTACTGTGTAATTCAAAAGCTATGCTAAAAGGTTATTATTTTACTCATCAAAATCTGACCTTGAAATAAGCCTTGCAGCTGATGAGACACTACGCCTGCATCCTCCAGTAAATGGCCATCACTGTCGGATAAAAACGGAACCAAAACAGAGACCAAAAAGGAACTTGGAGCCCCTACACCTTAGCCAAGTTATATCAGCGTCGACACTGGTCCTTTTCCTTGATTCTTTCTTTCCTTCCTTTCATCCATCTCATCAGAATGTTTCATTAGAGTGTGGCATGTTTTGTGTGTTTAGCTTAGGGGCCAGGACTCGTTAGCCAGAAACGACAGGGCCAATTTTGATACAAGCCATGTTTTCCTCACATGAACCACCTTGTTTTTAAATACCATCTACTTTTTGATACCAAACCCACAACAAGTACTTTGTAATGTGTAAAACAGTTATGAATCAACATGCAAATGTGGACTTTTCTGTTCATTATATGCAATGCAAAAGTGAATGTGAGCATTTAAAAAAATGCTGTGATACTGTGTGAGTAACACAGACTTCGAGCTACAAAAAAAGATATGTTTGGAAACATGGAAAACATGTTTTTTTTTCACAGTTTACCATGAGTCTGGAGTGTTCAAATAAGATTAATATCCACATCAGGAACCAGGGTCTTTTAGAGGGTCGAGGGGCTAAAAAGAGTTCCAGGGGGAGACATTTCTGCTCTAAACAGAATCCTGGTATGGAGGTAGTACTTTCAAGATTACCCTGAACTTTTGAGGTAGGACTTGCAGGACTGGACCTCTCAGAGTATTCCCAGCACTTTACTTCCTCCCTTCTGTCTTCCAAAATAGCTCGTAAAATCTATTAATTTTAAGTTGACAGAGCTCTTAAATATGTGAGTAAACAGAGCTCAGATTGTGTCAAGAAAGCAGTCAAATTAGAAAAATACAACAACTATTTCTGATTGTTTCACAGCAGTTATGCTCTATTGCACGAATAAAGATACCTTGAAAACCTGCAGAAACGTGTAACAGATGGATTATAAGTGACTGGAGCTTGTCGAGCACTCATGTTTCTACTGTGGTGTGGAATATAGCTGAGAAACAGCGGGATACAGCACTCACTGCATACTGCAGGGGTTGACTGAGCTCCAGAATGAGACTCCTTTCATTGTGACAAGATGGCAGTGAAATTATGGATAACTAAGATGTCATTTAGAGCAATAAGTGGTCTCATACCAATGCTATGCTGACGATACCCAACTCTGTTATTCCCACCTGACGACCGCACGGTCTCAGCACGAATCTCAGACTGTCTCTCTAGCCCCTTTCACACTGCGACCCGCTACCTTAGCGGGTCCAAATTGCACCTTCGACCCGCGTCGAGCAATGTGAACGCTTGGCGTGTCAGGGTGACCCGTGTCGCCTGAAGCCGAGTTCAGGGGGCGTTGCCTAGTGGCAGAGCATCACACGAAACACATAAAATGCTGGGCGTGTACAATGACGTAGGCACAAGCCATGCGTCGGAGGTAGGGTGAAATACAGAGTGGCTTCCTCCCCAGATGGCGTGGCACATGTCAAAATATGGCCAGTCCAATCGCCCTCTGCCACTCCTGCCGTTGTGGTCAAACCGTGCTCTCCAGTCTTTCTCGCCAGCCCTTCCAGCAGAGGTCCATCTTTCACCGTCCCCAACATGTGGCGGTAAATAACGTCCTCTGCTCGGAGGCTGAGGAGCTCACAGACCTCCTTGTCTCACCAGTTGACCATATTAAAAAATGTCTCCAACTTGATGTAGGCTAAAACAGAGTAAAACTTGTCCTCACCTGTCGCTGTTGTTCTGAATCAGCTGTCCATTCTGTCTTTTAAACTCCTCACGTCACGCCCACGTCCGACCCGCGTCAATTGCGTTCACATCAAACTCGGCAAAAAGACTAGGGTCCGACGCGGGTCGAAAGGCGAGTCGAGTTGACGCGGCAGCCCGGGTCGTCAGTGTGAAAGGAACAGCGGACACGCTAAATTCGCGAATTAAACGCGGGTTATTCCTGTGTGAAAGGGGCTTCTGACATATCGAAATGGATGAAAGCCCATCATCTCCAACTGAACCTCTCTAAAACTGAACTGCTTGTCTTCCCAGCCAAACCAATCATACACCACAGCATCTGCATCCAAACTGAATCCCCATCTCTTGCTCCATCAAAGGTAGCTAGAAACTTGGGTGTCATGATTGATGACCAACTAACCTTTAAAGATCATGCCGCTTTGCATTGCTAAACATGAGAAAGATCAGGCCATACCTAACCCAACACGCCCCCCTGCTCCTGGTGCAGTGACTGCACTGCAGTCATCTCCCAGCCTGTGCTGTGAAACCTCTGCAGATGGTCCAGAACGCGGTGGTGGATCTGGTCTTCGATCCACCGACCAGCTTTTCAGAGAGCATCTCCTATCCTAGTACCCAGGCTCCGCCCTCGCAGTGACGCAACACCTTCGGCTCTGCTACACTTACTCAGGCAAACTGCTCATTCAGGTGGATTCGAGTTCCCGAAAAAATGGGAGCTCCACCCACTTTGTCGGGAAGCAATCAACTTTGAGCAGCACCAACGGCCCAGGGTAGAGGCGTGTTCAAGGTAGTGACGTGGTTGAACTGCCGCTCAACCCATGGATTGTACACGGAAGCGCTTCATTCAATATCAACATGGAGCAGCGTCAAGCTTTTGACACTGCTGTAGATGCTGTAATGAAAGTGTTCGACGGGAGATTCTCGTTAAAAATCGAGCAAAGAACAGCCCTTGAATCATTTCTTGACAGGAAAGACGTTTTCGCCTTGCTCCCTACTGGCTTTGGTAAGAGTTTAATCTACCAGTTAGCCCCGCTGGTAGCTAAATCATACGTCAGAGGAAAGAGTGGTGTGATTGGCTTAAGCTTAGGCACAGCCTTTTCTGGCCACAACCAGTAGCAACCCGAGGGAGGCGGGTTGACCAGGCCATTTCGAATCGTATTCGTTATGGTCTTGGTCAGACCAGAATCTCGAAGAGATTTGAAAGTCTATGTTAATCAGGCTACTATCCTAGCACTTACCCTGTACTTCCCTACCCCCTCTACTGCCATTTCTCTTTCTGTACTTCCCTCTATGCCTTCTTTTACAGAGTGCCTTTTAAATGGGCCTATGGAATATTTATGACGGGAATCAGCAGCACATGAACAAACAAACAAACAAACTTGAATGATTACAGTAGTAACAAACAACATTTATTCAGACAATAAAAGCAGAAACTTGAAGACAAATAGAAATTACAATCATGCGCAGAAAAGTAACGCAACCTCAGATTATTTTCATCAATTAAAACTTAATACTATGTTCCAGTACAGCCTTCTCAGATAACTCATGAAATCAGTCGGGAATTATCTGCTTCTGAAGACAGAAACCTGCTGAGTCCAGTTAACTGCAGAGATCCGGGACACCTTTGGGTTGTCAGTTAAAAGGACAGGTTGATGAGTGGAGCATTATTCTCCCTCTTGTCATCTGGACTCCACTTGATAAGTGGGGAGCTCAAGTCGATCAGCTGCCAAAACAAAACGAAGCAGTTGAAAGCTTAGTTTTTCATAGTGCCATGAAATTGTCACGACAAAACAAGAATATTTCTCAGCTGTTGTCATAGCGTTCAGGTTTCCCAATAGATTTTGAAACTAAAGCCTCGTTTCAACTATGCAGTGGTCGGTTCAGAACGGTTCGCTTATTTCAGTGTTTCCACTATCACGAAAGCGTACCGGTCCCATGGATCCCGTTACCATTTTTGTAACCCTTCTGTTTGGGGTACCTAGCACACAGAACCGGTTCCAGGCTCTGCTCTCCGTTGTTGGTGAGGAAGCTGTGCAGCGGGAGCTCGATGGCGCTGTGCGAAACCAAAAAGTTTTCCAGCTGATTGCCGCAAAAATGGCAGAGAGTGGTTTCAACCGGACCGCGAGCCGGTGTGGCATTAAGCTGAAGAAGCTTGGAGGTGGTTCGAAATTATGGATGTTATTTGTTATTTAGTGTTATTTGCCATTTACGCTTCGGCACGCACTCCGCCCACCCCTGAGGGTCCCCTTTGTACAGTGGGAACGCAAGCTGACCCCAAAGCGACCCGACTAGGGCTGCAACGATTCGTCAACGTTGTCGACAAAAACCAACAATAGAAATAGTCGACAATGAATTCCATTGTCGACTATTGTCGGCAGACGTGTTTTTCCAACAGTTAATTACAATCTCTGCCGAGAGTCGCACATGCACAATGTAACGGTAACATACACAGAAATGGCGGCGTCCAACACAGTCGCTACGCGTAGCAAAACTTCTAAAGTTTGGGAGCATTTTAGCCTGAATACGGCGAATAAAAAGAGTACTTGCAAGGTTTTGCTCGAACATTTAAAGAGAAAGCACGTTGGGTAGTTGAACGAAACGTAGTCTGACTCGCCTCAGTAACATTCAAGCCAATACGTTTTGATTTTGATTTACATTTTATAATGGACAGAGGTTTATTTATTTATGGATTTATGTCCATACTGACCGAGCACTGTGCCTAATTGGTTTTAGATAGGACCTTTTTATTTACTTATTGTATGAATCAGCAGCAAAGTAGAATAAAAGATGCATTTTTCATTGAAGTACCCCTCTTTCCTGTGTTTATTATCATTTGCCACATAATTAAAGCAACTTCATGCTAAATAAAAAAAAAAAAAAAAATTATCCGATTAGTCGACGAATCGTTTCAATAGTCGGTGACTAGTCGACTATTAAAATAGTCGTTAGTTGCAGCCCTAGACCCGACCCGTACCGGTCTGCATAGTGGAAACGAGGCTCAAGGAAGGCTGTGGAATATGAAGCAGGACATGTAAGGTCTCGCTCTGTCATCAAAGGAAGGGGTTGTGCAGTAAAAACCTATAACCGACAACATTCTTCACTAATACAACAGATTTTGATGGGAAAACGATTTTCTGCTTATTTGTACATTAGTTGCTACAGTTTCTAACATTAACCCAGTTTTCAGGTCTTTCACACACTATACATATAATTAACCCCTTAAAATGTTCATATATATGAACTAAAACAAGATACTAGATAAATTAACATGATATAACTAAATAAAATTATTATATTGACAAAACACAAACAATCGGATGTACCAAGATGGAAGTATGTTACCTGAGTTGTGGTGCTGCTTTTATTACTGTTGCGGATCAAGTCAGGGGTGTTGGTCAGGTCTATGAGCAATTTCTCTTGGGGCTGTAGAGGCTGTAGAGGGGCTGGAAGATCCAGAAGAAGAACCTGAGGAGAAAAGATAGACTGAGCAATCCAGATCTGCCAGGTTTTCTTAAATGATTAAACCGGTCAGACTGCCTGGCCAAAGATGGTTCATATATGTACTGTGGATGAAGTAAATAAAGCTATTATGAGACACATCAGAATGTGACAGTAGAATTAAATAAACAAAATACATACTTTTCAAAAGATCATTTGTCAAACACTTCAGTCCATGAAACAACTGCAGCTGTCATACCATTGAAATGCCACAGGATACTCCAAACTGTTTACATTCATTAAAGTCCTAATGGCACAAGGTTGCTACAGTGTTTCTGATACTTTTCCACTAGCTCGGCACGGTTTGCCACGGCTCGGTTTGGTTGTGTTTCCATTACAAACGAGTACACTTCGTGCCTCCTCGACGTCGTAACACGGCTGCGCGTGTTGCTGCTCACCCTGTGGCTTTTTGTCGCACAGAAGGCAAGAGAAGAGAGCCAGAGAAGACTCCTGGCCGCCAGACAAAACAGTATTGAAAAGTACCGGAGAGTTTTGTTACGAGCTTCAAAAAGACGACGTTTGGAGGTAAGCTAACGGTTGCTAACGCTAGCTTTTATGATCCGCGTTATGACGCTTCCAGCGACGACACTCATCGCCCAATCAGTGGAAGGCAGTCGGCTGACGTCAACCAGGGCTGAAGTGATACCAAAAGTCTACCCGGTTGCAGGTACGGCGTGCTAGTGGAAACACGCAATAGCGCGCTGAGCCGAGCCGAGCCGAGCCGAAGCGAGCTAGTGGAAAAGCGCCATAAGTGACCCCTGACCTCTTGTGTCTTGCTTGAGCTCTCCTCGGTAGTCTCCAGTTCGATCAGGTTTGTGGCGTCTGTCTGTCCACCAAGGTCCATGTTCTCGGTTTGACTGGGCTCTTTAGTGTTTGAGGATGGGGTGGTAAGGGGCTCCTCCTCCTCCAGACAGAAGGGCTGAATATCAGGGAGATGAATAGGCTGCTTCTCCTTGGTTTCATTTGGAATGGGGCTACAAAATAAACAAATGAAATAACGGTGTCAACAGTACAGTGATATCTTTGCATGTGCTGCCACGGTAGCAACCAGGTGGTCTGCAGCAGGACTGCCCTCCCATTCATTTCAAGCAGTTTGAAGCTTCTGACCTGCAAATGTACCGTGTCTTTGCTGAAGTGGGAGTAGTGTCGGTGACAGCTGGCGGCCTAAAAGTCGGGGTTTGGTTGGTGAGAGCAGGAATGGCAGACGTCCTGCGCTTAACCGGGGTCGGGAGGGCAGAAGGGCGCCGTGCCCTCACCTGCAAAGACTTGCAGCTGCTCAAAGATGGCGTCGGAGTTCCAGCAGATTGCTTGTGTGGAAGACTACAGAAGGGAAATGCGTTTACTGATGAGTACGTTTATCGGCAGCCTTAACTATAAAGTTTCACCCCTGTTTTAGACCCAAGACACACGGAGCAAAGGTCAGCATAAATGTTGGAAAAGATTTTCATTGAAATAGATGTGAGCTTCTTAAAACACGATGTGCTGTGATGGTGTGGTGTACAGGTGTGTGGGACATCATCTACCCGTCTGTGCTGCCGGTGGACATTAGCCTCTTTGGTTTCAACACCTTTGAAACATCTGGGGATGACATAAATTTTTTTTTTTTTTAAAACAGCATGAGTGACAGATGGATGTATCAGAGAATAAAATATATAAATATACAACTTGATTTTGTTTTCTCACCCTCTACGTGGCAGCCTGCTGTGCTGGGTGTTGGCAGAACCACAGCCTCAGGTTTGGGTTTGGCCTTCAATCCACTCTGCATCTGGCCAGAGGTTGTGGTGGGGATTCTCTCTAAAAGTCTTTTTGGGGGTGTTGGTTGAAAGAGTGCGGCCTCAGCTCTCTTCAGTGGCATGGACTTAGTGGCTTTGATACGCTCCGTTTCACACATCTTCTTGGCTTGGGCGGACAGCGAACGTCGACCAGCAGTGGAGGACACTGGCTCAGCAGAAGTGTACACGGTGGAGCGACGAGGTCTGCTGTGATTGGCTGGTCTGCCAGTGGAGTTGCTACAAGTCCGGTTCAGAGAGGAGTTAAGTTTACCTGAATGGAGACAAAATACCAGCACTGAAGCACATTCTGATGACAACAAGAGTGGCAGAGTAGATTTCTGCCAGTTTATCAACTGTAGGGCTGCACGATAATGATTATCACGATTATTTTGAGCAATATTGATATCACGATTATTTGTTGATTTTAACCAAAACAAATTGTATTGTCACATAGGCTTATTTTAACTGCTTTCACATCCATATTGTGCTACATTCCTGGTATTGTACAAATATGTGAAACAAAATAAAATAGGTCCTCTTATTCACCAAAACGTTTCTGAAGACGTTCGTTGTGTTGCTTTGTGGCGCCAACACAACCGTACGGCACTCTTTGCATATCACCTTTTCTTGTGTTGTGTCACTCGCCTTGAACCCAAAATGCTTCCACACTATGGATGACGATCCGGTTCTCGGGACAAGCTCCTCGGCCTCGCCCTCTGCCACGTTAGACATTTTTTGTTTTCTCTGTTAAGATTGTTTATAGCTTATTAGACCGACTGCTACCTGTTGTGGTATGTTCGCCACGTTACTTTGTCCTCTGTAACTAGTGTCTACATCTAGAAACTAAACTGTGCGGTGCAGGGAGCAACTCTGATTGGCTCATTGAGGCATGTGATCAGACAGTGGTTTACGGAGCGCTAGAGTGGCTTTAAAAAAAAAAAAAAAAAAAAACACCAGAGAGGGTTGAAGCGGAGGATCTTTGAAAACACTTTTAATATGGAGCGTTCTATGGACGGAATGACGCATTTTAAATATCGCTCGATCACGCGAATTTGATCGTGGGAAGCCAATATCGTTATCGTGATTAAAATTCGATATACTGTGCAGCCCTAATCAACTGGTTTGTGAACCACTGCCTTTTTTTGGCCAGTTAGTAGCTTTCCATGAGTGAGCTGGAGTTAGTTTTCAATCCAATTCAGTTTATTTATATATCACCAAAACACAACAAATGTCATCTCAGGGCACTTCAATGAATGCCCCGATAAATGTCAACTCTTTATAAAAAGAAAAAACATCTTAAGGGCGAATAAAAACTTTTCTTATAAAATTTAGCCATTTCTATCCACTTATGTCAAACTTCATGCGCATCAAATAATTTTTAAAAGAAACATGACTACTGTGTGGTTGATGCAGGTTTCCTGTAAGCTCATATCACTTAGCATACCTTTAGCAGGGGACATGGACAGGCTGGAGTTGAAGCTGGACACAGAGGATGAAGACGAGGATGTGTTCTTCCTGTCAGTCATCCTCCTGCTTTCAAGAGCTGGAGCTTTCACACCTGAGAGATTTCTTACTCCAACACCCTTCTGGGGGAAAATAAGAAATAAAATACCAAGTAATACCAACACCATGTCAGGGTGGTTATGATGAAGGAGAAAAGAGACTGCCTACAGAGCTAAAATTTGGTACAAATGCTACAAAAAATGTGGAAATATTGATTTATGGGTGGAAATAAAGTTTGATTTATTTAAACTATAAACTTGAGTTCATAAAATGTCAAGCCAGTCTATCAAATCACTTCCAATTTTAACGCTTCCATGGCACACTCAAAAAGAAATGGTCAAATCAGGCCATGTGTACATCACTGCTGAATGGAGCTGAGCCAATAAATACTTTCAACTAATGCAGAATCATTTGATACAGTACAGAGTGCAAATACCAACCAATGTGTGTATTCCTGATTGAAATGCAAAACTCTAGTTGAAGTAAATGTAGTTTTTTTTCTACAGTGTTAGCGGGACGCAGCCGGAAACAGCCAATCAAGTTGACTTCCTCTGAGTCTGTGACTGGTTGGAATTGTGGCACAAATCTAACGCTGTTCCCGGTTGAGTGAGCGTATTGAGAGAACCGAGCAGAACGTTTACACAGCAAGCGCACTGAAACTTTACCCCCGAGTGCAGGTGTGTAGCAGCGCGCAGGCATGCGAATAAAACAGAGTAAATTATATTGTTGTGTCTTCAGAAAGAGGACCAGACACGAAAATGAATTCTATGTACTCAAAATGATTTTTGTTTGCTCAGATCAAGTTACTCTTTGCGTGAAAATATTTTCTGCTCACAATACAGCTTATACGCTCACAAATGTCAGAAAGTCCCACTACTCGCTCAGGAAAGAGGCACAAATATGACGCTATATGATGTGGCTGTTCAAAGAAATGCAGAAGCAACCACTTTACTGCTCGCACAAGTCCCATGTGTGGATTATGACGCTTTTCCACTAGCTCGGCACGGCTCGGTTTGGTTGTGTTTCCATTAAAAAACGAGTATACTTCTTGCCTCCTTGACGTGGGCGTCGTAAAGGCTCTAGCATGGTTGCCGCGTCTGCTAGCGCGAGCGGTGTTGATGACGTCACGTTTTCGTGCCCGCCATATATAGTGGCGCAAGCAGTGCAAGTCGATGCTCCATTTTTTGCAATTTTCTCCGTCACAGAGGTGGCGCTGCTACGTTAAGGTTACCTCTATTCTACAACCACGAAAGTGGAGAAGAAAACAATGCTGCTGTCAAGAGCAAGAATACTGTAATTAATCATGCTGCTGCAGTTTTCGGATCATTTTAATTTTTTAATTCAGTTAATAGAGGTGAAGGTCTGAAGCCCCCGGCATCAACAGAGTCTCTGCCCTCTTCTTTGCCTTCACGTATCTGTCCCGTAGCTTCTTCCACACATTCGTACAGAACTCTCACTCTTTCCCCAAAGTTCTGTCCATCTCTGTGCACCAGTTTTGGGAGTTTAAGTGCTCCCTGTGCTGTTTCACTGCAGTTTCGTACAGCTGCCTGTACAAACGCACCTCCTGACTGAGCCTGGTCTCACATCGGTCCATCCGGTTTTTCCTTGGTGGCGCCACCAAGTTACAAAAATCTACTGGTGCACGACAATGCGCTGCGCCGTCTTTTCAAGGGAAGCGCCAGGCCTGATACGTCATTTTGACGTCACGGTCCGACACTGCCGTGACTGACGCGTCAACCATGCTAGCGCCTTAACACGGCTGCGCGTGTTGCTGCTCACCCTGTGGCTTTTTGTCGCACAGAAGGCAAGAGAAGAGAGCCAGAGAAGACTCCTGGCCGCCAGACAAAACAGTATTGAAAAGTACCGGAGAGTTTTGTTACGAGCTTCAAAAAGATGACGTTTGGAGGTAAGCTAACGGTTGCTAACACTAGCTTTTATTATCCGCGTTATGACGCTTCCAGTGACGACACTCATCGCCCAATCAGTGGAAGGCAGTCGGCTGACATCACGTCTTAGTAACGCTTCGGCCCGCTTGGAACCAGGGCTGAGGTGATACGGAAAATCGTCCCGGTTGCAGGTACGGCGTGCTAGTGGAAACACGCAATAGTGCGCCGAGCCGAGCCGAAGCGAGCTAGTGGAAAAGCGCCATTAGAGGCGTTACCTTGCTGGGTGGCGCCAGTGTCCGTTTTCCCAAAAGGCTGGAATTGAGGGAGGAGTCACTGATGTCAGAGGCTACGCTCGCTGAATCAGAGAGTAAATCCTCATTCGACTCAGCTCTGTTGGATGGACGAGAGGACGGACTCCGCTTTAGAATCCCTGCCGTCTGGAACAGGAAGTACAAAGGCAGACAGGTCAAATATACTGTACATACATACACACACACACACACACACATTTATTTTTAAATTCAAATGAATGTTGCGTTAGGTGAGACAAAAAAAGGATACGTTCATACTTTGCTTGGTCGTTGCAGTCTGGTTTTGTCCACTATGCTCTTGCTTACTGAACAAGACGCTATTGGAGCAACCGGTCTGCTGGGAAGCACAACAGCAACACCAAGTGAGGCTTTCCCTCGCAGCGATTTCCTTGGCTGAGTTTTGGCTCGACCCACAGGGCTGGAAGTACCGAGTCTGGCTGTGTAGGTTTGGCGGGTGGATGAAGCTGTACTGGAGCTGCTCCCTCTCAGCATGTTGCGCTGAACGGCAGGTGGCAACTGTTTCATGGGACTGTCCTGCACACAGAAGGTCTGTCGTTTGATGGGGCTGAGTGCACTGGGAGTCTGACCCAACATACCCAGTTTGGCCTCAGTGTCCTGGACAAACTCCTCTCTTGCAGAGTAAGCAGTGGCATCGGTGATGTCAGTGTCTTTATTGTGAGGCTCTCCACTCTGGAGCTGGTTGGCTAGTCTGTGGGCTTCCCGACACATAGCTTCCAGCTGGTCACCAGACAATGGGCTCCAGCTTACCCGCACGCCACCAGCGCATTCTTTAAGTTGTGATGCAACGTTAAGGGAAATGCCCTTCTCTTTACGAGTGACTGGACCCACAAACACTTCATCTTCATTGGAGCTGTAAGCACAGAAGTATCATCACTGAGGTCATGGCAGAGAGGAACACAAACTACTCACAACAAAAGTGATCTGGAGAAGTCATTTCAAATATTGAAGAAAGATCAAAGTTTTTTTTTTGGATGAGACACAATGTATTACACTCAAAGTGTAGTTGGCAAAGTACAAAACATATTCTGTGTACTCAATTTAACTGTGTTTTATCACTGGAAGACTGGAGAACACAAATACTAAGCTAATTTTACAGATAAACAATTCTTATCATGAGCCTATGCAACAGACTTTACAACGGTACTGCTGATCAAACGCCCCAAAATACTAAATAAAATAATAATAATACATTGGAACGCCATAAACATCGTGTTTACCCTGTTATTTAGGCTTCATGTGATCCGACTGTATCCTAAATTAATCTGCTGGCAGCAGAGAAAAGCTGTCGTTTGTTGGAAAAACAAATTGATATATGTGTGCCTCAAACATACATCTTATAATAAATATTTTTTCAATCTCAAAAACTTGAGACTACTCCTACACATAACTCATAGATAAAATGACCTAATCTTAAATATGTGTACCATCTTTTAAAGGAAAGGATTAAATTCATACTCCAGTAGCATTACCCCTGGAAAAGTTTTTTATCAAATAAATAAACTGTTTTTGTGTAAAAATAAAGTTGACTGAGGGATTACAATATATTTGACATTATATTTGACATTTGACTTATTTGACTCACTTATGCTGCAATATGTACAATAGTCATACAATAACCAGATTGCACTGTAACTTTTTACTTTTTAAATTTTTTACTTTAACTTTTACTATTTTTATTCTCTTGTATATTATTTAGATATTTTTTATATTTTTTGTGTATCCAAAGCCCAAGAGCTCCTCAAGTAAATTTCATTATGCCTGCATAGGCATATTCTGATTTACACAAACCGTATCCATATCAAAGTTACTTTTGTATAAAATCCAACTGAAACATACCAAGAAAGTCCTACTTTTGCTTATCGGCAGATGCATTAATCACACCAAATTCTTTAATTTAAAAAAATTGATCTGAAGGGATCTGAAACTGAAAAGAGGGAGAGCCGAAATGGAAGAAACCACAACTTTTGGGGGTAAGGATAGCAGACCGTTATTGATGCTTTTTATCTGATTAAAACAAGTCTGTGTACAGGCAGCTTTTATGAATGGGAGTATTGCTTATTTAGAAATGGGAATGCGTGTTTTACCTGGCAGGAGACAGGGAAACATCGAAGTCGAACTTCTCGTCTTGCAGAAAGAACAGATCTGCTCGTGCACAAAAAGCAATAATCCTGGTTTACACAACAGTAAACAGAAACATGGCCAAGATATACATTCAGAGCAAAGGTCAGTCAATTTACCGCTGTTAGCCCGAGAATCCATCCCGGAATTTGCTTCTCGCTGGAAAACAAATTTATACAGATCAGACAGACAATTTCTTTATTCGCTAAAACTCAATTCAATCTTCAATGCCCGAATTATAAAAAACACAATAGTTATACAAGTCCAGAGCTGTCTTTAATGGCCTTGCTAACGTAACGTTAGCCTGCAAGCCCATTTTCACTCAAGCTAAGTCAAACGGTAACGGACATGGGATTTAACCGAAGGAGAGGACCTTAATATTGAATTAATTCTAAGTCTCATGGGACTCAAACGATGCCACCGTTTAAACGTATAAACACAAATATATCCTGAACCTGTTACCTTCTGAATACTTCTTTAGCTCCGCATTCAAACGGCGACACGAAAACAGACCTTACAACAATTCAAATCTGTTGCGCTGCCGACCACGTGACTTAAACGCACTCAGCAACTGGTTGAAAGGGTATGACGACATATTTAAGGGGTTTTGTGGGGCTTGTAGTCCTTGTTAATTTAAACCCAGTGTCTTTATAGGATTTAAATATTATAACATTTTCAAATGATGAAATTGGCCCTTTTCAGAACTTTTTGTTGTTAATTTCCACTTAATATGTAAATATTTATTGAGAATACCGAAGAAAATCAACATTTTAACACATTTCCAAAAACAGTAGGCACTGTGCACGATTCAATTTAGAACAGAATGCATTCTGAGACTTTTTTCCTCCTATTGTCGGAATGGCGGGATGTTTTATTTTCTATAAACATCCAAACCATTCCGACAATTTTTTTAATAGCCTATTAAAGACTATTCTTTTTTTAGAGGAACTCCACAACTTCGGAAACCAACCAGAATAAATTATTATCAATATCCCCTGAAATTTCAAATATCAAAATACAGGTATTAATGTAAATCGGGCGAGTCTGAAACATGTTAGATTAGCCCAATCTCATCTAGAAGGCCCAACGTTCAGACTTTAGTCTGCAATGAAATCCCCCCAAAATGTGTGAATAAAGGCCTCGGTATGCTACTCCGTAGCTATCGGCCAATCCGACTCCGTAGTCACGCAGAGGCTATTATTCCTTTCAAAGTTTTCCGTCGGGATGTCGGATACGCAAGGCAATTCATCAGTAGGCGTCGCTACGCTAGACGACCTAATCTCGCGACGTCTATCGTGAAAGTCGTTGAGAGCCTCGTCATTCCAACTAGAGTCAGCTGCTAAGGTCCGATAAGCCACAGAGAAGTTGGCCACAATGCGGGACCCTTGACGAAGGCCTAATAAGAGGGTGGAAACTTTGTTATTCCGTCCACTCAGCTCAAAAAAAGCTGGATTAGCAGAAAGCCAGGCTTTTCTCGATAGTTCTGGCTAATCTAAGAGTTCTGTTCCACTAACGTGGCTTATTTGAATGCCCGTTGAGTAACCATGGTAACTTATACCGCTGAACTAGCCTGCTCCCGCAACTCATGTCTTGTTTAAAAAACAAACAAAAGAAAAATTTGTGGTTATCATATCACCACTTTCACTGTCTCAGAAAATCAATATCAATCAGTTAGTGCAACTATACAAGTAGTGAGAGGTGGGTAGAGTAGCCAAAAATTCTACTCAAGTAAAAGTACTGTTACTTCAGAATAATATGTATATGTATAATATATATTACTCAAGTAAAAGTAAAAAGTAGTCATCCAAATAATTACTTGAGTAAGAGTAAAAAAGTGCTCGGTGAAAAAACTAGTCAAGTACTGAGTAAATGTTGAGTAACGTCTGATTTATTTGTTAACACAAGCATTCAATCAGACAGACAAAAATACAAAATAATCATCTTTAGGCAAATTAGAGTTGATCCAATTGATAAAATAAATTAAACTTAATTAATTAATTACAAAATAGCTTAAATTAAAATAATCCAGGTAAATGCAAGTACTTCAATAAAAAATAAAAGAGACTTAGGAAATGTTTAAAACATATGTAACCTAAAAAACAAACATTCGCCAATCCACGAAAAAAAAAAAAAAAACGTATTTAGGAAACTTTGAGTTTTTGAATGCTGAAATGTCCTTTTGTTTTGGTTGACAAATAATGTAGCTGCTGTTTCTCACTCTTTGTATGGTAAACATGCTTTCAGTATGAGGCCTGGTCTGTGTCTTCATTTCTGACCGTTGATTCTGACATTTTTCATCTGTTTCTTTGTTTGTTTGCTACGACTGTAAACTGTAAAGCTAACGCGTCCTGCCGCTGAGATTGAGTGTGGTCACGTGACGAGACTGCACGGCTATGTTTGATTGGTGAAACACAGTCAGAGCTATAGAGTAATTTTTCTTTTTACACCACTCTGAACACAGTCACGTGGTAGAACCTTTGGCGGAAGTCTCTCTCTCTATCAAAATAAAACATTAAAATGAGGCGTATGCGGGCGGATAAAAATAATGACACGTAGAATACCAAAGAGGTAAGAAGAAAAGTAACGAGCTCATTGTAGCTTAATGTAGCGGAGTAAGAGGACAGTTTCTTCTTCACAAATCTACTCAAGTAAAAGTAAAAAGTATAGTGATTTAAAACCAGTGTTGTATAGTAACGAAGTAAAACTACTTCACTACTGTACTTAAGTATATTTTGGAATACTTTGTACTTTCCTCGAGTTTAAATTTTTTTGACAACTTTCACTTTTACTTCACTATATTTCCGAACTTAATTGCATACTTTTACTCCAATACATTTTCATTGTTCGGTTTAGTTACTCGTTACAAAAAAAAGAGAGAGAGAGAGAAAAAACCCAACAGTGTTTTGACCCCATGCATGTTATGCCTGCCCAAAGACGTGGAAATTCTATCTTACAGAAACTCCCCTTTTTTAGGTTTTAAGGTAGTTTTACAAAAAAGGTCTTCCTCTATACTGGTTCCATATGAGGGCTGAAATGTCTCTCCCTTAGCCCTGGTTCCTGCAGTTTAAAATGAGGTGACAGAGGAAGGAACCCCCAAAAAGATCCTGTAGCCTATGGAAGCAAATCGTAATCAAAATTCAAATTCAAATGCATTATCAGAAATGCTTTTTCATTTTAAGAATGTGGCTGCATTATTTGACTCATAAATATAATTACTAATCAATCATCCTATTTGCATTTCAATTTTCTTCTTCAAGACTGCTCATTCTTTCACTTAATTCAAATGAAAAGGACAAAGACATTTGAAATTTAATTTTCAAAATATGCCTCAGCAAATAGATACCAAAATTCAATTTGAAATGTAAAAGTTGAAAATTCAAATGCATTATCAGAAATGCTTTTGCATTTTAAGAATGTGGCTGCCTTATTTGACTCATAAATAAAATTACTAATCAATCATCCTATTGCATTTCAATTTTCTTCTTCAAGACTGCACATTCTATGCCATAATCAAAAAGAAAACTAAGCGGACATTGCTTTTTCGTTTTAGTGGTCTGCATGCAAAATACTGCCCACAATTCGATAATGAAAAAGCAATCTGAGCGGCGCAGGAGAGTGACGTCACGCCTGCTGACCGTGCTACCCATCATGTAGGCTACGGTAGGGGGCAGTGTGCATATTTGCTGTACAGTTTAGCTGCCCAGGTGGAGTCAAACAATATATCCATTCTGATGCCGGTGACCGGGTTGAACGGGTCACAGAGAGCTTGGCTGCATACTCTGCCGTCACAGATTCAGAGGTTAGTGCAGCAAGGGCTAGCGCGTCGCGGCTACGACCGGCCATGACTTTCGGGCCGCGGCCATCGCTGAGGGAGCAGCCATTAATGAGGCTGAGACAGACTTTGCGAACAGGAGTCGGGGGATTACCTTTCACAGGTAGGATTCAACATTATTATTGGTTGCATTTTGTCAATAGAATATTATTGTACTGTATTTGTGTCTGCCGGCGAAATCGTAGCCAGCAAACGTTAAACTAGGATATGTTTATAGCAGGTGTTATGCCGAGAAGTGCCCCCCCTGCTGGTCGTACTTTAAGGAGAGTCTGTGATGGAATGATATGATAAAACTACATCATAATTTGTTTACCTAATTGAATTAACAGATGCAAATCTCAATCAGTCCAAATTTGTATATAAAATTAAAATAACCAAATTTCATAGTTTCAGGTTCATTTTTATATCATTTCATCTGGGCTATAATGAGTTGAGATTGTTAATAGAAAATGTATCCAACCGTCTTTCGTGTTGACTACAAAAGTATTAGTCACGGCCCTTACTTTTGAATATATGTCCAATAACATAAAAATAGTTAGGAATAGGAATACTCTAAACTCTACAATTGTCAGATTATCATATTTGTACACGTATTATTAATTTACATGAAGAGATGTGGAAAAAGATGCACGAATGAAACACCATTGTCAGCTCAATATTATTTTTTTTGGATAAATGTAATAATCCACACCTGAAACGGTTTACGCGCGCTCCGTGAATGGGAATGCACTTCTCGGCAGAACACCTCTGTTCACACGGCTATTAGGCCAACGGAAACTTCATAAATCATATATTCCATAACACAGGCTTAGATTACAACTAACACAAGAATGCAACTTTTGAAATAATGCAAATATTACTGTTATAACATTGACCATCACATTTTACTCAGGTTTATTAATGACGTTTATTATGCCTGTATTATTCACATGTAATTCTTTCATCCTAACAAAAGTATTTACCTCATGTCTCATACCCACCCCTCAGATTGTCCGACCGAGAGTTGGTGTTATTCCCTCCATCTTCGGCTTACAGGTTCACCTAATAAGAGTAGGTGTATCATCATAAGGCTATTAGCATTCATAAATTGAAATATTATCAATAACAGGGCGGGGTGAAATACTTATCCCTGTGTGTGTGTGTATTTTTATATATTTTAATATTATGCTTCTTCATTTTAGCCAGAAAAGGGCAGGACTACATGTTCTTCCAGAAAAGCTGAAGAGAGCCTGTCTGTGACCACTCAGGATGACCCAGAAGCTTCAACCTCAAACTCACTAACTCAGCCTAATGATTTGAGTATTTCTTTTTTAAACATCATATCAAAATTACCGTTCTAAATATGTTAAATAGCTACTTCTCAATATTTATACTGGTGGATGTTGTGGACAATGCTTTGTACTACATCGCAGGGTTTGTGGTCCACCAGATTCTGCAAAAGCTGTCCTGTGGTGTGTGCCATGCAAGCTTGGTCAGAGATGCTGTACCTTCATCATTTCATGATAGCTACCACTTTCTAGCCCTGAAAAACAACGGTGTACTAGTGATTCCATCATGTGGCACAGTGAAGGTGCTGAGAGCTGCAGAGTGGGTGATTCGCCAAGCTTCAGCAAAGCTGTAAAGACGGCGACAGTCACGTACATCATCCGGGAGGAGAACGGAGGATGTTTTTCAGCTTGGGGAACACATTGAGGAGACAAAGTTTGGCATCAACAACCATTATTCCAACTTGTTGTCATTGTTTGTGTCTGTGTTTCTGAAAATAAGGCCCCACCACATTGGCAAACTGACCTCTCTTGACCTGCATAAAAGGGAGCATGAGACAAAAACAAGCTCTGCAAAACACTCCTCTTTCAGGGTGTTAGACCCGATTCTTTATATTGGAAGCCTAAGAACCAGTTGGAGCAGTCTTAAGTTAAACAAAGTATTTATTGGAGGTCACAGGTCAAGTATCAGCGCTGGACTTGGAGAGACAGAGTTCTCGCATGAAATCCGTCCGACCAAGTCCCGAGATCTGGAAACATTTCATATTTATGTTCACCCTTATCTCAGAGGTTGTACCTACATTTGACGGCGCATTATTGAATATTTACTCATGCTGTGAGCAGGCCATCCACCGTCTTCATCATGTTCTTTGGATGTGATAAGCGATGTGTGTGTGTGAGTGTTGTTTCAGGCGTGCATCTACTGCACCAGACCTATCTGTCCTAAGAGCCGCTTTATCTGACCCAGTTATTTTATCCCGCTACGTCATCTTAAAGTGTTGGACATACATTTGCGTTGTATGAGCAGAGTGTAACGTACAAACTAGGAACATAGATTATCTAGAGAACTACAGAATATGAATACATAAAGTCTAAGAATAAAGCCAATTTATAACAAGGGCTTTTAGCTCATTTTGTTTTGCTTTAGGTTGATACCATTCAAAATATTTAAACTTGTGTATATACAACTACCTTCTTGTACAGTGTTTTTTATATTCTTTATATTTTATTATAGTATTTCTATTTTTCTAGACTAACTCAGAGAGATCCCTGAACAAGTAGTGCATGTGTCTTGACTGCGGTTCATGCACAATTGGAAATTTAAAAAACATTGTACCTTGAACCTTGATGCTATGGTCATAACAAAGTTATGCTGTGAAGCCAAAAAAGCAAAAATCAAAGATATTTTCTTACATTGTTTTGGCCTTGTGAAATACTTTATTACAGATTTGATAAAGATGTTACATAAAAATCATAACAGCTGTATAGTGTCTTTATTCCTCTTCAATGATACAAAGCTTGTAGTACGTGATTGGAAAATTCGTTAGGTCAACAGCTTGAATGATCTTCAAGTAGTGTGTATACATACGTACTCATTCATTCGTAGGGCACCATAGGCAATCGTCAAATAAATACACATACAAAACAAACATCCTCTACCTTACACTAGAAATATATATATACACATACATATGTACAAAGCTGGATTCTCATTCCATCCGTTCCAAAGTACAAAATTACGACAAGGCTCGAGCTGCCAAAACAGCGGCAGCTGACAACAGGCATCGGTGTCTTATAAATATAGCCTACTGACCAGTCTATCACACACTGTCATTCTGCTGTTAATGTACGGTACCTGTAGTTGGTGTTCTGGCCCTAGTGTGAGTCCCCCCCCCCCCCCCCCCACCAGAAAATGTGCGAGCCCTTGCTGTCATCCTGAGTGGTCACAGACAGGCTCTCTTCAGCTTTTCTGGAAGAACATGTAGTCCTGCCCTTTTCTGGCTAAAATGAAGAAGCATAATATTAAAATATATAAAAATACACACACACACAGGGATAAGTATTTCACCCCGCCCTGTTATTGATAATATTTCAATTTATGAATGCTAATAGCCTTATGATGATACACCTACTCTTATTAGGTGAACCTGTAAGCCGAAGATGGAGGGAATAACACCAACTCTCGGTCGGACAATCTGAGGGGTGGGTATGAGACATGAGGTAAATACTTTTGTTAGGATGAAAGAATTACATGTGAATAATACAGGCATAATAAACGTCATTAATAAACCTGAGTAAAATGTGATGGTCAATGTTATAACAGTAATATTTGCATTATTTCAAAAGTTGCATTCTTGTGTTAGTTGTAATCTAAGCCTGTGTTATGGAATATATGATTTATGAAGTTTCCGTTGGCCTAATAGCCGTGTGAACAGAGGTGTTCTGCCGAGAAGTGCATTCCCATTCACGGAGCGCGCGTAAACCGTTTCAGGTGTGGATTATTACATTTATCCAAAAAAAATAATATTGAGCTGACAATGGTGTTTCATTCGTGCATCTTTTTCCACATCTCTTCATGTAAATTAATAATACGTGTACAAATATGATAATCTGACAATTGTAGAGTTTAGAGTATTCCTATTCCTAACTATTTTTATGTTATTGGACATATATTCAAAAGTAAGGGCCGTGACTAATACTTTTGTAGTCAACACGAAAGACGGTTGGATACATTTTCTATTAACAATCTCAACTCATTATAGCCCAGATGAAATGATATAAAAATTAACCTGAAACTATGAAATTTGGTTATTTTAATTTTATATACAAATTTGGACTGATTGAGATTTGCATCCGTTAATTCAATTAGGTAAACAAATTATGATGTAGTTTTATCATATCATTCCATCACAGACTCTCCTTAAAGTACGACCAGCAGGGGGGGCACTTCTCGGCATAACACCTGCTATAAACATATCCTAGTTTAACGTTTGCTGGCTACGATTTCGCCGGCAGACACAAATACAGTACAATAATATTCTATTGACAAAATGCAACCAATAATAATGTTGAATCCTACCTGTGAAAGGTAATCCCCCGACTCCTGTTCGCAAAGTCTGTCTCAGCCTCATTAATGGCTGCTCCCTCAGCGATGGCCGCGGCCCGAAAGTCATGGCCGGTCGTAGCCGCGACGCGCTAGCCCTTGCTGCACTAACCTCTGAATCTGTGACGGCAGAGTATGCAGCCAAGCTCTCTGTGACCCGTTCAACCCGGTCACCGGCATCAGAATGGATATATTGTTTGACTCCACCTGGGCAGCTAAACTGTACAGCAAATATGCACACTGCCCCCTACCGTAGCCTACATGATGGGTAGCACGGTCAGCAGGCGTGACGTCACTCTCCTGCGCCGCTCAGATTGCTTTTTCATTATCGAATTGTGGGCAGTATTTTGCATGCAGACCACTAAAACGAAAAAGCAATGTCCGCTTAGTTTTCTTTTTGATTATGGCATAGAATGTGCAGTCTTGAAGAAGAAAATTGAAATGCAATAGGATGATTGATTAGTAATTTTATTTATGAGTCAAATAATGCAGCCACATTCTTAAAATGCAAAAGCATTTCTGATAATGCATTTGAATTTTCAACTTTTACATTTCAAATTGAATTTTGGTATCTATTTGCTGAGGCATATTTTGAAAATTAAATTTCAAATGTCTTTGTCCTTTTCATTTGAATTAAGTGAAAGAATGAGCAGTCTTGAAGAAGAAAATTGAAATGCAAATAGGATGTTTGATTAGTAATTATATTTATGAGTCAAATAATGCAGCCACGTTCTTAAAATGAAAAAGCATTTCTGATAATGCATTTGAATTTGAATTTTGATTACGATTTGCTTCCATAGTAGCCAGGTCAACGAGTCTCATTCCTGGTTAAATAAGGGTCATTTATAATAACAATAAGGAAGAAATTCATTAGCGCTACTGTCAATACAGTAGAGTGAATAAATGCTGTATTATTTCTAAGCAGCTTGTATCATACAATTTTATGTCAGCGTTATTGCAATTGCAATTGCAATTGCAGCATGTTTTTCATAAAAATCAGCACTTTTTTTGCAGTCAGTGTATGTATACTTCTGCTGTTTGTTTATTCAATTTAACTGTGACTATGCTGATGGTTTAAGTTGTGACCGACATGCACTGGCCTTATTTAGTCCTTCCCACTATCGAGTCAAAAATATGGTGGAAGCATAAAATGACTGATTTGACTGAAGAATTCTTTAATCGAATGTGGGGAAACTCGAATGTGACGTCATTCGAACGTCTGCACCTGACTGCCGAAGCCAACCGAACGCAGCCTTTTTTTTTTTTTGGTTACCCTTCATTTAACACAAATATTTGCAAATAAACATTACATATAAACTACGTTTGATAAAGCAATCAATTTCAAATGAATCCAGTACCATGTGGATGCATGACGAACAAGCAAACAAGATGGAAAGCAGCTGAAATCACGAGCAGGGCAAATCCGTTACGTCACAGGCGAACGCGGCCGGAAGGACTCATGTGAAGTGATTTCATCCACAATAAAATATCTTTAATAAACTTTGAAATATTTATAATATGCGTACTGGCGTTATTTTTCCTGCCTTTTCTGTTTTATTTATGTTTAAGTTGTGTAGAGTGCGTATTCACCAATTTGATATTTTCTGCCGATGCTGACACCGTGAGTGTGATGGGTATGGCGGCATTGATATACCCCCTAACAGCTATAGTAATATTTCAGGGAGTGACTGGCGAGCACTCTGCCACGCTTCCCCGAGGAGCGTGACATGTTCTCCCCAGATAGGTTGGGTAGAACTAGGGTGGTGATATTTCATCCACCTCTGTCAACATTGGAGAAACCCCTCCTCGAGGTAGCGGGGTGACTGCTGACCACCTTGTCTTGCCACGGTTTGTCGTAGAGCGAGGGAAAAACCCTACGTGACATGAGATTCTCCAGGCACTGGATGGAGCTCATTCGCCAGACCCCTCTTCGATGTACCGTGGTAATTGGGACTACCTCCGCATCGCATGAGGAGAAGTTCTTATCCGATGCGGAGGACGAAGGTCAGCAGCAGCGAAGCAAAATATTTTCAAAAACAAAATGCCGCATCTGGCGCCCTTGCGGGTGGTTGCAGAACACATCTGTCAGCCAACTGCCTTTGTGTCAAGGACCTCTGCTATCTGCTCTGTAATGCATCGATCACCCGCAAGCAACACTCACTTAATTAATAACACCAGTCTTATTAGCCTTTGGAAACACTGAACTTAGCCTGTCATTTCAGCCATTTAAAAGGCCAATTCAACGCCAAAGGCTCCTCCGTGTTTACATCAACAACGGCCCAGCTTCACGAACATCACCCCCGTGGAGCTAAGCAGCAGTCATTATTACACTTCTTTCAAAAATTACAGTATTTCGGTTAAGAACTCACAAAGTCCTCATATATGAAGGAGGTGGGTGGATGCACAACACATCTGTCAGCCAACTGCCTTTGTGTCAAGTCAGACACTGACACAGTTCCTGTACAACATATAAACACTTTTCTTTCACACCTTTTTTTCACTTCATACTTGGATTTAAACAACAACATCAGCTGGTTACAGTCACCAAACAATCATGGTAGTAAACTCTAAAACGCCTGTTTAAATAATGCGACTCTTTCACCACATGGACGCCATTTTCTCGGTTGCCCTGGTTACGTGTAAACAAACACGTTCCAACGAAACGTCGTCACTTTCCGGTTGGCTTTAGAAAATCACTCCCCTTGGTTAGGATAACTTATGAAATAAACATTAGTGTTAGAAAACAAGCGCGGTTAAGGCTTCATAAAAAAAAGTGGAATAAATCGAAATATGGACGCCATGTTTTCCCTTCGCATGCAGTTACTCTTAACAACCACTAGAGGCCTATTTACATTTTTTTCCAACCAAAGTATAGGCTGTATCTGCGTCTATGGCTATCACGATCACCCCATAGATACATTATGTAGAGAAGCAAAATTTCTCCAAAGCGATGCTTGTTTATTGAGAATGAGGAGTTGTCGTCATAGTACAGAGCCCCGCCCCTATCCGCCATGTTGGCAGAATGCTAGCGAGAAAACGCCGTTCTCTCCGTTCGTTTACATTGTACGCGTGTGTTTTTAAATCAGTAAGTGTAAACAGTACGGAATTGCAAGAACATGCCTGGAAATCAATGCTGTGTGAAGAACTGTTCCAGTACCTCACACAATACGTTTGGGAAACATAGGAACAACGAAATACGTTATTTTAGGTTTCCTAAATGGATGCAGCATCAGGGAGAGCAGGTGTCTGACCTGCTGCAGGGAGCTCGTAAGGATCAATATTTTGGATGCTGGACAGTTTCTCCAAATACCGCTGCTTTGCGCTTGTAATAAGCTTGTCCCTGTAAGGACCCTTTTCTTTCGCCTTATCTCTCTGCATTGCTTTGCTTTCTTTCTTTCTTTTGTATTAGTCTCTGCCCTGCCGAAATGACAAATGCGGGAAGATATCCGTTAAGTTAATGGCGTTGCCCCTGGCAACCAATAGATTCTTCTGCCAACATGGCCGACCAGCCGACCGGAGTCACGTGACTCCTCATTCTCAATATAAATCCAAGTCATAATAACTATGATTTGTGTGGATAAATGCGAGGACAGAAAGGTGAGCTTGAGCAGCCTGCTACAACACTTTTGTACCCTTTTCTTTAATTTTAAATGACTAACCTTGATAATAAAGCAATATTTTACGTAGTATTATACCTATATGATATATAACTACTCCTAGAAGTATAATTTTTTCAAAAACATACTCAAGTAAATGTAACGGAGTAAATGTAACTCGTTACTATCCACGTCTGCAAGTAGTGAACATGAAATTAAATGAAAAAGAACATGGAATTCATTCAAATTAATTGATACCTTATCACATCTCTATCCCACATTTCACATTTCACAAACTTTTGAAGTAAGGTGTATATAGCATAGGCAGAATTTTGGTAATGTAATGAGAGGTCAGGTGTAGAGGTCATCTTAAGGAATTTAAAGTGCTCGTCATACTTTATTATAGATTATAGATTATTATAGCCATAAAAGGCACATATTGCATCAAATTGCCAAGTCTTAACACATGTATATCCATCCAACATTTCTCTTATTCTGCAGGAGAGTTCAATGGTGTCCTGCTTGGGGACAGAAGCTATGCATGCTGGCCGTACCTCCTCATGCCATATCCTGATCCAGAAACAAGGGCACAGATAGAAATGACCTTTGGCCAAATCAAATACAGGTTAATTTCTTAAAGTTCTCAGGCACCATGGCTGACTTCTGACAGAGCTATCTTAAATTTTATAGTATACTCCATATTTTATACGTTTTGTCTTGTGGACAACTTTTCAGGCTCAAGTCTTTTCTTGCTTGAGTCCCTGGAGGTTCCAGTGCCTGAAAGGACTCAGTTTCTCCTGACACAGTGAGGGACCTGTACAGGGACACATATTTCCATTGATCCTTATTGTTGTGACCTTTGAGTCAGAACTTCTTTTCATAATTTAGCATTGACACAGTAGCAGTTTAAGTCAGAGCAAGTGTAAGAAGGCTAAATGGACAGAGATGATTTATAACTTTCCACACGTTAGGTCATGGCACCCCACTGTGAATATAAATGTATAAACTAATTTCTAACACTTTGCATGAACCGTACAATAATGACACACGTAGCAACTAACTTGTTTTGGATGCTTTGTTTAGGCCATTGGCGACTAATTTTTCCCTCTATAATTAATCAATCTGACACACTTACCTTGTTTTGATTGGTCATTAAATGTATTGATTGATTAGGAGTTTAGTAAAATAAAGAAAAACCTTCAACTTTGACAAGCTTATTATGTTTTCTTTGAGCAATAACTCAATTGCTGACAGTTTTGTATTGAAGTATTTATTGATCCAGATGTTTTCCTTTTCTCACACGGCTTGTTTCATTCTCACCATCTAGAAAACAATTACAGAAAAGAAAGCGAAAGTTAACAAGATGGGAGACGACAATCGTTCTGTTTTGCAAAAATAACGGAGACCTTGCTGAGCTTATCTCAAAAGTCAAGAAGGAATTGCTTGCAGTGACAAGAGGATAAGTTTCTCAGCAAAAAAGGTGTGTGTTTGAGTTTTCTATCTATAACAAGAAACCTTGAATTAGCTTCTGTGGGTGCCATACCATGCACAGGACAAGTGGAATTTGTTAAATTATTTTTGACAGGCCAACGAAGAGAAGCCCAAAACAAAGAAACAGGAAGATCTGAAATTGGATCATGAAGCCTTGGAGCAGAAATTCAAGCCAAAGATTGCGCTGCACAGTAATCAGATAGCATTATTCATATGCACCATGGATGAAAAACCTTTTTTTAGTATGTGTGTGCCTACCCTTTTCACACAGCTCCAGCTAAAAAGGGATGAGCTGTACAAGTCGTTCGCCACCAATATTGAGAGCTATCAGTGCAAAGCAGAACTGGGGAACGTAATGCTGGAGAAGAAGCTGCAGGCCCTGACGGACAGCATGGAGAAGAAGCGGGCTCAGCTCCACTCTGTGCTCTCAGCCTCTAACATGGACCACACTGCCCTCAGTGGGGTCACAAGCAAAGCTGAGGTGCTGTCTTAGATTCACATCTGTGTGCTCTGTGTTTTGCAAGTGCGTATTTTTTGTCATGTTTCCATAAGATATTCACAGAAACGTGCTTTCGCTTACAGGAAAATGTTGAGTCCTTAAAATCTGCAATGAAGAACTTGGAATATAAAAGAAATTTCATTTCTAAGGTGAGTCATTAATTCAAGTCATGAAACATCTGCCGTGCATTTGTTAAGGTGATAACCTGACGCCATGACAATGATCCAATTGAGTTTTGATATGAAAGTGAAACCAGCGTGTATCCTGCAGGCCCGTAGAGATGTGCAGCTGACGACTGCAGCAAAGGAAAGAGCTCTCTGTGTTCCCTTCAAAAAGCTCCTGCCATGACAGAAGTCTTGTTCTGAAACACAATTTTGGACATTTTTGAAATCTTGGGCATTTATTGCTAATCTTACTGCTATTGCATCGCATCTCATCAGACTTATACACGTTTCTGTGATTTACCTTTGATATGAATGTGGTTCAGTAATAAAGAAAAACTAACATGTAACAATGATTTCTGTTCCTCTCTATTATGATTAGAAATCCTATGACAGTGCAGAGGTGGAAAGAGTACAAAAATATTTTACTCAAGTACAAGTACTGTTACTCTGTTGAAATTGTACTCAAGTACAAGTATATTTACCAGTCAAAAAATCTACTCAAGTAAAAGTAAAAAGTAAATAATTTAAAATGTACTTTGAGTAAAAGTAAAAAGTTACTTTTTCACAATCTGTGTTTTCTGCCTCTACTGTGAAGCCCACATGGGACATCGAAAGCCCACCTGGCAAATTCCCATTGTCATTGTGACACAGCACACAGTGTTCACTGCACACAACAAAATTGCATTTAAACCTCACTCATGCAAGGGAGCAGCCCCAAATGGCGCCCCAAGGCAGCAGTGCAGTGAGACGGTACCATGCTCAGGGAAATGTCTATGTATTTTCCCCTCCTCGCCCAATACAGCCTCGAAATATGACCCACTACAGTAACAGTGATACAAAAAACCAAAAAACACTAAAAGGTACTTTAGATCTGGATTCATGCTGCCTTCCAGAGGAAAAGAGCAGTAATTACAAAAGTGGTAAAGTTGTGATATTAAACGCTGTCGTGGCTTCATAATAAGTCTTTTAAGGATAATCATTTTACTCTCAAAAATTGATTTCATAGACCAAACATAACACACGAAAAACCCCTGTTCCCAGGGGCGAACACTTTCTGCAAACATTTCTTTTCTTGATCACATGAATTACAGTAGTTTTTATGCTCTGTTGTGTTCCATCCATCCATTTTCTATACCAGCTTCATCCAACTCAGAGTCAAGCTGGAGTTACAGTTGACGCGTCGCTCTCGGTGGTGGCGGACCGTGACGTCAAAATGACGTTTCAGGCATGGTAACCTTCACGTAGCAGCGCCACCTCTGTGACGGAGAAAATTGCAACTACTGGCGCATCGACTTGCGCCACTATATATTGCTGGCACAAAATCGTGACGTCATCAACACCACTCGCGCTAACAGACGCGGCAACCATGCTAGAGCCTTCACAGAGGGGCTGGAGCCTATAGGCTCTAGCATGGTTGCCGCGACGAAAGTTGAGAAGAAAACAATGAAGAGCAGAAACACTGTCATTAATTATACTGCTGCAGTATTCGGATAATTAAAATTTTTGAATCCAGTTAAAAGAGGTGAAGGTCTGAAGCCCCCGGTATCACCACTTCGAGTCTCTGCCCTCTTCTTTGCCTTCACGTATCTGTCCGGTAGCTTCTTCCACACATTCTTACAGAACTCTCCCTCTTTCCCCAAAGTTCTGCCAATCTCTGTCCACCAGTTTTGGGAGTTTACGTGCTCCCTGTGCTGTTTCACTGCAGTTTCGTACAGGTGCCTGTACAAACGCACCTCCTGACTGAGCCTGGCCTCAAATTTGTCCATCTGGTTTGTCGTTCTCGGCACAGCCAAGTTACAAAAATTGACTGGTGCACGACAGCGCGCTGCGCCGTCTTTTCAAGGAAAGCGCCAGGCCTGAAACGTCATTTTGACGTCACGGTGCGACACCGCCGTGACAGACGCGGCAACTGTAACTCCAGCTTATCCCAGCTGTCATTGGGCGAGAGGCAGGGTACAGTCTGGACAGGTCGCCAGTGTCAGGGTGCGGGTTGGCAGGACACGGATGCGGTGTTCTGTTATTGTATTTTAGTTAGTATGTTTTTGCATGTTCAATTCATTGTTTCATTTTGTTAGCAAGGGCTGTTTTGCCACCTCAGGATTAGGATACCTTATCACACAGAGGGATCAATACATTTGAAAATATATCAATAAATTTTACAAGAAACGTTCAGGGCGCTGTAGCAGAAGTTTCCAAAAGGAAAAAAGAATATATATATATACTGTATATACATATATATATGTAACAAGGGTTAATTTGGCTTGTGTATAATTCCACAAAATTATTGTTTTAATTGTTTTTATGGCATTTATAAGATTAGTCAGGTGGAACTTTTCTTTTCTTTTTCTGTCTCTGTACATTCTTTTATGGGGGAGCAACGTTTATGACAAAAGACACGGTCCCGCCAAAACTCTTCCTCTCTTTTGTGATGTTCGGTGAGGAAAGGTGAGCTCCCATTTTGTCACTTATATTTGTCATTTTATTTTGTCCATGTTGCTCCATGTTTTACTTATTTGTGCTAATGTTTGCGTCATTGTAATCGTCCTCTCTTTTGTGATGTTCGGTGAGGAAAGGTTGGAAAATAAAAAGACCTTCGAAAGAGCAGCAGTGTGGTCTCCATCCATTAACCATTAAAAACACAATGCAGAGGTTTCATACCGGTTACATACATACACATATATATGAGCCATTTTATTTGTATGACTGAGAATTCCTTTTCTTCTTTAAGCCATTTAAACATAGCTAACACATTTATACATGACATTTAAAAGGATTAGTAGTGTAACAACTTTGAGTGAAGATTTTACAGGGTTGTATGTTGTTACAGGTAACTCATTCAACATCTGTAGCAGAAAACTATTTTAGTTGAAGTTACAAACATGTATATGTATACTTCTATTCATACAGTCACCTGCCTGAAACAGAAAGTACAACGAGCAGTTGTACAATCGATTGTACAACAGTTTCACAATCGCTTGGCGCTATTATCTCTCTACCTTCGTATCACTACGGGCTGTGTAAACCATGCACACCGAAGTGCAGACTGTCGGCAGGTGGCTGTACGAATTGATATGAAGGTAGAGAGAAAATAGCGCCAAGCGATTGTGAGGTCTGACTTTTTCTGTTGAACGATTTTGTGATGCAAATGTTTTACTCTTTTGAACGCATATTGTTTTGAGAAGCAAAACGCTTTATTTTTTAAACCCCAGCCAACTAGCCGGACTACCTTCGTCAACGCCAAAACGAGGCTGGAACTCGGCTCGCAGGACACAGCAGGGGGTAAGAAAATGTTAATAAATGATATTGCTAATATGCAGGGGCGAGGCTAGGGTATTTTTACTGGTGCCAAGGCACCACCGTGAGATAGCTCGGCAACCCCTGGCTCGGCACATTTTTAAAATATTATATTATGCAAAAACACTTTTTTTTTTTTGCTCAAGGATGCATTATTTTAGTGACCATTTTATTTATTTTCTAGCATTTGTTTTTGTTTTAACTCTTTACTCCCAAAAGAAATGTTGAGTTAGCTTCAATATTTGTCTCAGGCTCTCTGTTATCCCTGTCAAGCCACAGTCTTTTGAAATGAAGAGGTCAAAATTGAATGTTGTAGGGGAAAACACTACTCAAAGCTTTAATACGGCTCCAAAATTTATAAATGTACTAGTTCGCCTCAATTAGTGAGAAATAATGTGCCTCTGTGAGCACTGGGGGCTGGGCCCCCCTAAAGACCAGATCCTAAAATCGCCCCTGCTAATATGGGATGTCATACAGCTTCATGTCAAAAGAGGCGAACTATCCCTTTAAGCCTTGATGACGGTGTGTGTTTCCCACAGTGGGCAGTTCAACTTTTTTGCCACAGTGGGGCACTGTTGTTTGTTATACGGCAGTCCTCTTTGCTTATCAATGGATTCAGTATTCACTGTCACCTGAAAAGTGATAGAAAGTGCATTGATCAAATAAACGCCAAAGCATTTATTACAAAATGAAAACAAATTGTTCTTGTGAAATCTCAATCACGATCTAAAAATGTAAATTTGTGGCTTTTTATTCAATACTATAAATGTATAAAATTTCTGGTGAAATTACAGAAATTCTCTTCTCTTCCATTTTTATTTAGACATTGCCTTTGATTTTTTTTAGTGTTTTATAATCAATAACAAAACTATGCATCCATCCATCCATTCATTTTCTACACACACTTAATCCAGTTGCGGGGGAGCTTGCGCCTATCCCAGCTGCCCTTGGGTAAGAGACGGGTTACCAGTCCATCACAGGGCCACACAGAGACACACGAGACGAACAACCTAATGATAAGAAAACTAGACATGCAAAATTGCCTCTTGACCACTTTACACTTCTGCAAATCTAAACTTTATTCTCATCATAGTAATATTTACCCCAGAGGTGAACTTTTTATTTTGATATCATCATAATTGTCCCATAAACAGTGCAGCGTTACTGATGAACTGGTATTATTTGAGTTCAACACTTTTTGTCTTGTTTTATCCGCTGAGTTTCTTGAATATTTAAAAAAATGCTGAATCTAAATGCTGCAAATGAATATTACAAGCTTAAAGCTCTGAATGATTGTTTATACAAAATGTTTTAACTTTTCTTTTTTGACTGTATGACCTTATTTTAAAACTTGTGTTTCTAACTGTGAAATGAGATTTAGTTTTGAAGTTACCAGTTTATTTGTACAATATCACAGCTTTCAGTCTGTATAAGATTGTTCCGTTATGGTGAGCCTTTCAGATTTACAGGGGAAACTTACTGTGTTACTTAAAACAGTTATCCAGCCTTCTCCTCTTTATCTCCAACAAACTTCCACTTCAGGTTATGCTGCAGTGGCTGTAGCTTGAAATTTGGGAGTAGAGACTGTTTTCCTTTAGCTTTTTGCTTTGCAATTAACATCAAATCTCATCATTTGTTATATATTCAACTTAGCATTAGACATAAATGCTCTATGTTTGTTTGGTGTTTTATATCCCAACAAGGGAATCTAACTTCTAATTGGTGTTCTTTTCTCATCACTTGGAAGTTTGATGAGACTGGGTTCCCAGTTGCCATTGAATATAATGGTACAGCATCCGTAACTAACCGTTACAAAACAAACATTCGTGAAATATTGCTAATATAAGCAACAGTTCTTCATGTTAGCTTCTAAAAACTTAAACAAAACACAGAGAAATGGAACTACAGAGAAGTACAGATATAAAGAATGATATATGTGATGGAGGGATTCCAGTTTTCAATGGTGTTTTTAACTGGCAAGCGGCCATTATATTCATCCATCCATCCATTTTCTATACCCGGGTATAGAAATTTTTCTTTGTGGGTTTCTGGCACCAGTTACACCACCGCTCTCCCCTGTAAAACGTATGACTGCTCTAGTGCACAGCCGGTTATTAGTGTTCCGCCCAGCCTTCCACCGAACCAGCCAGCAGCCCACCTTCGAGCCTCATCACACGAGCCCCTGCACGGAAATCCCCTGGACAACTCCCCATGGATCACACACCCGGACACGGAGCCTCCTTCCCCGCCGACCCGTATCCTGGATTCTTTCCTCACTTACTGGCATCCCAACTCTCTCCTCAGTAAACAAAATCCATTTTCTGACATCAACCTTACTGTCTCTTGTTTGCTTCTGGATTCAGCCTGCTCCCGCCTAACAGCCACACAGAGACAAACGAGACAAACAACCATCACACTCACTCCTAGGGACAATTTAGAGACACCAATTAACCTAACGTGCATGTTTTTGGACAGTGGGAGGAAACCGGAATACCAGGAGAGAACATGTAAATTCCACACAGGAAGGCCCCAGCCGGGAGTTGTACCGGGAACCCTCTTGCTGTGAGGTGACATGCATACATGTGTGTATATATATATATATATATATATATATATATATATACACACACACACGTAAATGTATTATTATATTTTTAGTCAGGTCCCCAGTTGTTACAGTGTAAAGGATTTCATACCTGTTTCCTGGAGAAGAGCAGCAGTCGTGGAGCCAGTATATTTCTTTTGTAACAGGGTCTGTTCAGAGGCTAGTGTTTTTGTGAGAACTTTTACTTATGTACGTTAAATCTGTGTCTTCTCTGCCCTGGTGTTGTCTGTATGAAAGATGCAGTACCCATTGCATACACTGGGGTGCCTGGTGAGGTGGACCCTTAATTGCTTACCTTCTGGAGGAAAACGTATCTAAAGTCACAAACATCCTGCTCTGGAAGATTTCTTTTTTAAAACTTTTAATAACATTCGTTGTACATCTGTTGAAACAATGATGACCTAAAACATAAAAAAAAAATACTAAAACAGAATCCAACATTAGACCTTTCTGTCTACAGATACACATATCTGTAAGAATAAAACTCCCTTCTTTTTAAAGATGGTTGACACTAAACATCTCAGTCACAGATCCTTGAAGTTAAAACACAAAATTGAACCTGAACTTGTCACCAGCAGATTAGGTCAGCTCGTCTGATGGCAAACTGAAATCCCGCAAATTAAAATGAGCTCTACCTACATCAACAAGAATATTTACACATGGGAAACTGGATATAAATGTATCACCTCACAAACACACTTCTCCTAAACAACAACTGAAGAGTCCATGTCTATCAAATAAGAAAACATCAGTCTGTGTGAGCTACTGTTGCTCTGAACAAAACCACAAACACATCTGGAAACATTTCTGCTTCCTGGATCCTACGAACCAGAAGGTGAACTCCTGACGAGAACCAATCACAAGAGTTTGTTTTTTAAATGTTTTTTCATTTCTCATCTCCCATAAGAACCAATGCCATCGCTGTAACAACCACAGTGCGGTAACAGGAAGTGGTTTGGGGATGGGCCCTCAGAGTGAGGTCTCCAGACTGTGCAGGGGGCTCCCTGGACAGGGTGGCAGGCCAGCTGAGTTGGGTGGAACCAGACCGGACCTTGAGCCATCTTTATGAAGTGGGATGATACGGTCCATAGCGTTGTTGTTCTGGTTGGGTGAGGGTGGGATGGGAGGCATGTTGGACAGTCCTGTCAGTGGTGGGGGGATGGAGTTTCTTTTGGTGGGGGGATCATCCTCACCCTCGTTTTCATCGATCAGGGGGATCTGAGGTTCTGAGTCTTCAATGCGGAATTCGGGATGGTTCACGAAGTTGTGGATGGAGCTGCGAGACTCGGGTGTCTCTAGACCTTCATAAGGAGAAACGCTGTCTCGGAAGGCATTCACCACACGGATCTGAGAAACAAAAAAGAGACTGTCAACTCAGGATATGTCAAATGATGTTTAAGAAAAATGATTATTATTATTTTTCTACCACTGTCATCCCCTCAGTCCCCCTCTACTCAAAATTGGTTTCAAACATTAACACCTCTTTTGTATATTTGATACAGAATAACTGTTTTCTAATTACTCTGCTCAAGGAAATTTTCTGTGAGCTTGTTTAAAAATCCTAATTGAAGGTGCACCCTTGCATGTCTTTATGACATCACAGCTGTTCTCGATACCAGTCTAAAATACAATTTAAAGGAGTTAGATGTGGAAATGTGGAACTGGGGATTTTTCAACGAGGGAGAATCTTCAGACATTATAGAAGTTTTTCTATAATTTGGTGAAGTCTGCTGTAATGATAGTTGATTTTATCAGTGACGTGTATGGAACAAAACTTCAGCCTGACGTCTGTCAACAGTCTGAGGCAGATTAAAAGCAGTCTATAGAAAATGTACAACCTGAATCAAAGACTTAGGCCCTTATCATAGCTGTTGAAAAGTAGTGCTATGTTTAAGGAAGTGACACAATATTACATGACAATAATGACCAAAACTGTGGATTCATTGTAGTCAAAATGCTGGGAACTGCAGATATGATCATATTTACAATAGGACTTGGTCAGGCTTAGGGTTATAGAAATGACACCCAGGTGACACCGAACCGTACCTGTGTCTGGATGCGGTTGAGGCCGCGGCACCACAGCACCTGGCCCCTCCTTAGCTCCATCTCAGCATGGTCGATCTCATCCATGTCCTTCATCTCCTCCAGCTCCTCCTCAGGGATCTCCTCCTGCTGCGTACCATGACCCGCAGTTTTTAGGAACTTGAGCCAGCTGGTAGGGACGCTGGACACAAGCTGAAAGAAACCAAACATTACACGCTAGTCAGGGACAACAGTGCCACTTTGACCTGAAAATATGACCGTTGTCTAATGCTGATGATGAGCTGCTGCAAAGAGAAGCAGTTCATGCTCCCTCATATCACTTATTCATTATTTAGTTTTTTTCATTATTATGATATATTTGGATTTGTTTGAATTTCAGATGCTAAGGTAGACATTTACTCCAGCTCATTTATCTGTCTAATAGTAACAATCAATATAAAGTGGATGTAGCAAAACATGATCCCACCTGTCCCCACAGAAGACTGCCAAGACCCAGGAAGACACACCACAGCCACTGCTCAATGGTCAGGCGCACACAGCTGAACGGTTTACCGCCAAACTGCACGATTACTAACTACAGGAGGGCAAAGCAACATTAAAAAAAAGATTCTTACATTGTATAATGTTGCCAGCCTTACCTGATGTAACAACTTCTTTGACACTGATGGGTTACCTGCACAACAAAGGTTCCCAGGATGATGGAGCAGAAGATGGGGTTGTTATGAACACCCTCAAAGACATTCCTCTCCCCGTGGATCTTGCGAGCATTGAGCTCGTTGAAGATCTGCATGAGCACAAATGTGTTAAACACGATGGTGTAGTGCTCAGAGGGCGGGGCGTGGAGAGGGGCATCCCTGCCACAGTCGATATCAAACATCTTCTCACCTGAGAGAGGGAGAGACAAAGATGAACAGAATAGCAGGTAACAACATCGGCTTTAATAGCTTTATTTAAAATATATTAGGCGATATCAATTTAAAAACTCTGAACTCAAACACACAAAGAGTCTGTTTTGTGTAGAAGCTGTGGTTCTTTCACTGACCAACAAAGAGAAGGGTGAAGATTATGGTCAGTTGATAGATTGCATGTCCCAGAATGTTCTTCATCATGGTGCGGGAGATGAGTGGCTTCTTGCGTCCGTACGGGTTCCTGAGCAACAGCGCTTCAGTTGGTGGCTCAGTAGCTAGAGCCAGTGAAGCGAAGGTATCCATGATGAGGTTGACCCATAACATCTGCACAGCTTTCAGAGGAGAGTCCTGGAAGCACAGACACAAATCAATAGTTAGTGAATGTCAGGACAAACGTATTTTAAAAATATCATTTACAAATCTGGCTGTGGCCACAATAAAAACCATTCATTTAAATATATTTAGTTTAGAAATGTTCAAGTTTAGGGTTTAATGAATCTCCAGTAAGCTACAGCTTAACTTTATCGCCACAAAACAGTTAACTGCCACCTAAAAAATTTGACTAAAAAAAAAATCACACTTAAGGAGGATGCAGAACCATCAAATTGTTCGAAAAAAAACAGTCTAGCATCTGACTTGGCATCTCACCTGCTTTTATTGTAGTGAAAGGCTCTCAATAAAAGAAATGAATTCATCCTTTGAAGATTTATTTTGTTGCTCAGACAAAACTGAAACTGCATTTTCTCTCACAAAAACTGAAATTTTCCAAAATGCCCTCAAGAATTTTTAAATCTGTTCATTTTAATATGTAACAGAAATTTTAAAACTACAGCAAAAACTTAAATCTGTAATATGTTAGTTACTTTGAACCTTTATTTTACAGACACTAATACAAAGGAGAAAAAAATTCCAGTGGCTTCCCTGACCAATTCCATTGTATTTAGAAATTTTAAACAAATATAGAAGTTGATGCCAGTAACACACTCAAAAAAAGCTAGGATAGATGCAAAGACAGAGAGAAAGGTTTACAGAATATGCAAATGAAACCATTCTGGAAAATTCTGTTGTTGATTCTATTAATTTTGTTAATCATTGTTAACAAGTAAAGGTGCTAGGACTGGGTATAAAAGGAGAATCCATCAAGGACTTTCCAAGCAAAGATGGGTCATGGCTTATCATTGATCAATTGAAAAAAATGTAATTGAATGGAATAGAATTGAAAATAAATCTCAATAAAAAATTGCAATGAACTGAGGTTTTTCATCATTGATAGTGCACTACATTGTGAAAAGATTTAAGGAATCTGGGGGTATCTGAGTGAGCCCTCAATCAGTATTGTGTGAAAAATTATTGTGTCACTTTGATCAATATAGCACCATAAGCTTGGGAGTATCTTCAAAAACCATTGTCCAGAACTGTAACCTGAAACTGTAGAACACAAGGAGAAAACTATTTATTAACTCTGAGCAGAATGCCCACCAAGTTGTCAGGACAGAAGCTCATCTCAGATGGACGGAAAGACAGGGGAAACGTGTTTAAGAGTCAGATTAGTCCATGTTTTGTTTCTAAGATATGACAGTAATGAGAAAGACCATCAGGGCTGTAATCAGCAAACGGTGCAAACGCCAGCCTCTGCGAGGCTATGGGAGTACATGAGTGTCCATGGCATGGGCAACTTATATATATACGTGAAGGTACTATTGATACAGAGGTATGTATTGAAATTTTTGAGAAAGGTAAGCTATCATCACCATGACTTTTCTACAGAGGTCCATTTTTTTCAGCAGGACAATCCTAGACTTAGTTGTGCATGAGTTAAAGAGTGGCTTCATAGTCATGGACTGTGTGTATTGACTGGCCTGCCTCCAGTCCAGATCTGTCATCTATTGCAAATGTACAGCACATCATGAAGACATGAACCAGACAACAACAACCACTACTATCCTCAGTTCACAAACAGGCAAAATAATGATCATAAAATGAGCCGATCTAATTTCACTAACACGAAAATTACGCCAAATTTTCTCATGATGAAACTGTGTTAATCCTCCACAAAGAAGGTGTTCATGAAAGCTTGAAGCCAGCATTGACGGTTTACAAATGCACCAACTGAAAAAACAGCAGTTGGATGTGATAAATGTTACACCACTTCTTTAGGTTGTTGCCTGTTTTCAAAAGATACTGAATGCTATTTTCAACACATCATTGAACATCATTCATCATTAAGAGTAGACCTAAACACACACATATGACATTATTTTCTTATCGTTCTGCCAGCACAGGTGATCTTCCTGTTCTTGCTTTCAGGGAAGTAGCTATTTTCCTTTTATAGAAGGAGTGTAATGCACAAGCAACACAGACCGACTTAGTATGAGAGGAAACACCTATACATAACTCAGAAATTGGCCTAAGAGGACTTTTGAGTTTTTGAACAAGTAACAGCCATTTGTCTAAACAAACAGAAAAACCTGATTCTCCATGTCATGTACTGGAATCTAAATGAGCTTCGCAATAAATCAAGTCTTCTCTCAAACAGTCACCAGTTCTGGTGTAAATTGTTAAAATTCTTCGGTGGATCTGACCTGGGTAATGCAGGCTCCGGTGAAGGCCACAGTCACAGCAACCACGTTGACCGTGAGTTGAAACTGCAGGAACTTTGAGATGCTGTCATAGACGTTTCTGCCCCACATAACAGCCTTGACGATGCTGGAAAAATTGTCATCTGTCAGGATGATATCAGACGCCTCCTTTGCTACATCCGTTCCAGCAATGCCCTGTAGATCACAGCATGTGGCCGAGCTTTCACAAACCTGACGTTGTTCTCTACAGTAATGTAGTCTCTACAATAATGTAGTCTCTACAGTAATGCCACTAAGTGCATCTGATGACATCAACAACAACGGTTACCATGGCAAAGCCAACGTCTGCTTTCTTGAGGGCGGGACCGTCATTCGTTCCGTCTCCAGTTACCGCGACAACCTGCCTCTGCTCCAGTACTGTGCTGTCAATAATACCTGCAAACACAATCGATAGACCCACAGTGGAGAAACACTCAGGAACCACGTAAGCAATGACAGCTGAAAACATCCGCCTTCTACTTATTTTATATAACGTTTCATCATTATATATGATGAAAAATACAAATGCAAAATGACACAGCCATGTGTTTAAATTGCCCTGCTTAAATAAACTAGGCAACACACAAACTCATTTCATTGGCTTGTTAAACTGTCTGCTTCCCAAAAGATACTTTCTGACGTCCTTAAGACTAACCTTTGACCAAAGTGTGTTTGTCTGTCGGAGATGATCGAGCGAGAACTCTAAGCTTGGGCCAAATCTTATCGATACGCTCTTGCTCAATCTGAAGAGACAAATGAATAGACAATAGAATTACATTTTATGTGCAGCAACTCACAGGGAAGAGTGATGTAAAGGTACGAGTAGAGTTTTGCTTTCACATTTATCGACTTTAAGCCCTTTTTGTCTCTGTTTGCCTGACCTCTCCTTGCTCATTGTGGATCCGTTGGTTGAACTCTTTTCCCTCTATACACAAAAAGTCTTCTCCAGGTTGCATGATTCCACATTTGGTGGCGATGGCCCGAGCAGTGTTGATGTTGTCTCCTGTCACCATGCGGACAGTGATCCCAGCCTGCTGGCACTTTCTGATGGCTTCTGGTACCTGATGGGAACAACGAACAAAAAACACAGGGAGGCATGCTAAGGTTTGTGGAGCGCTAAAAGAAAAAATATGACAGAACTCAGCAGAAGGGCATACCTCAGGTCGTACAGGATCCTCAATGCCGACGATGGCAATGCATGTGAGTCCACTGAGGATGTCATTCTCGCTGTCCCAGTCAGGCTCTCCTTCACTAGCAGGGAAGTCCCTGTAGGCAAGGCAGATGGTCCTCAGCCCCTCAGACGCCATTTGCTCAACTACCTTCTTTACCAAGTCTTCTCGATCCTTAGATTTGAAGATTTTAGCTTCACCGCTGGCTGTCAAGATCTTACAGCACCTGGAATGGTATGAAAGAGTCATGTGAAGATCATCTGACTGTGTAACAGAGGCGTGTAGAGCAGAAGCAGTGAACCTACTTCTTGAGCAGGATCTCAGAGGCCCCTTTGCTGAACATTTGGTAGCTGCCATCATGGTTCTTTAGCACAGTGCTCATGGACTTCCTTACAGAGTTGAAGGTGTACACCTTGAACAGTTTCTCCTCTGGGATTTCATTGCGGGTGGCCTGGTAGTCTCTGTGCAGGTCGAGGCTGAGTCCCAGTAAGGCACATTCTGTCTTGTTTCCCACTTGGCGACGCAGCCCGCCCTCTCTCTCTGGAGGCTGTGGGAATAATATTTTAGTTTAGTTGGATTTAAGGTTGTAAAACATCAAAGTGAGTGGCATAGCCCTTAAAGGTTTTCTCCTGACACTGTTTACATGTCCCTTTTGTAAAAGAAGGGAAGTGTTTCTGGGGGTTGAAAACTTTATTAGAATTCACGATAATTAAAAAAGAAAAATATTAAAACAGTCATTGGAGCATTATCAAATTTAAGTTTAGGAAGTTGTTGTATAAAATAATTGTTGTGATCAATTGGAGAGTTTTAAAATCTGGCCTTAATGATATTTTAAACTTTGGGGCTTTATGGCACAGGACATCTCATTCCCTAAACACAGCACAAGGAAAACATTAATCTATGCCCTAACTCTATGGAAATTGGGTGCACATATGTTGATTAGTCAACACATGAATGTAGCACTGATAACTATTAAAACACAATACATGTTTAAACATCAGTAAGAATTGGCATTGTAAGAAAAAGCTCTCAACACTGGCCCTCACAATTATACAAAACACAGAGTAAGAGACTAACAATCATGTTCAGGCCTTAAACTGTTGTATTCAGTCTGAGCACAACTGCTTTGGTCCCACTTATCTCACTGTACAAGCAGTGTACTGTTGCACAACTGCTCGGCAGTTTGCTTGTAGAGAAGCATTTAGGTCATCATGGCAATGTAACATCACGATGCCACGTCTAAGGATGTAAATTATTCATGAAGACACTCTACAGTTTTCATTCTGTGGACATCTATGTCTCTGCTTGATGCTACAACTGTGCAATGAAATAAAAAAGTTGGAGACAACATTATACTGACTGAATTCACACTAAATTATTTCTAGGGACTCAGCAGTGAACTGACAAAAAGGAAGCTGATGATAAATGCTGGTTTCTGCTTTTTAAGCTATTTCAAACAACTGAACCTGTTTGTTTGCGTTGTGTTCTGGTCTGACAGTGATCAGATGAGCCCTGAGCTGTTGTGGCAGTGCTCCAAAACAAACTGCTAAATACTTAACGCACTAGAGCTTCCTGAATGAAGAGCTATTTTTAAAACTCACCATAATCTTGGTGGTGTAGGCGCAATTGACCCCTATGCCAAGGATGAGCAGGTCCAGGATCTTTGTGGGGATGAGGTCTGGCTCTGGCACCTTTTTGTAGTGTCGTCCAGCAATGTAGGCCTGCACCACCGTCATGCGGTTCATAGTCAGTGTGCCCGTCTTATCAGAGCAAATGGCTGTGGCGTTGCCCATCGTTTCACAGGCGTCAAGGTGGCGAACCAGGTTGTTGTCCTTCATCATTTTCTAACAAAATCAGAGACAAGTGTCACCTGAGTCTGAGTATTTTATTCTAAATTGATCAAATTGAACTATGTTCAATTGTTCAAACACTGCCTCGAGGAGGGGGTAACCAACAGGTGTCAGCTAAAGTACTGTGCCAGTAAAACAAGTACATCCACAGAGTCATGAGATAACAGTTTGGGTTATACTTAATACAAAATGCTTTATAGGAACAAACCTTGACTGAATATGCTAAGGAGATGGTGACGGCCAGAGGGAGACCTTCAGGCACAGCCACCACCAGTACCGTCACACCAATGATGAAGAACTTGACCAAGAACTGCACGTAGATGGGCATACACTCCGGGGTCCAGGGAACCCCCTGAATCCAGAAAGTATCGATTAGGAAGCGAACGATGAGGATGATGACGGTGAGAGTTGACATGAACAGACCTGAAGACAGAGGGAGACGGAAAGCGAAGGAGTTTTGTTCAGCTGTAAAAGGGATTCTGAGGGCAAAAGATGTAGCGAACAGCAGGGAAGAGTGAAAAGGGCTTACATTGTATATTTGCTGTCAATTACAATGGACAAGGTTAAAACTGTTATCATAACTGTGGGCTAGAAGTGAATAGACGTATTGTGAATGAGTTGTACTTGGCTATGTAATATAATTGATCAATAATAATAATAATAATAAGATTGCAATACAAAGTCCAGCTCAAACCATCATATGTATATAGTGGAAAACATAGCCTGACCTGTGGCAAACTGAATAATCATGGCTGCTGGCTTACATGGGGAGGTGTCTTATATGAGATCAGTTAGAAGAAAAAAAAGTCTTTTATAATCTCATCAATGAATGTATCCCTTTTAATACCCACAGTAGTTAGGTAAGGTGCTGAAAAACTCTCCTTAATACTCAGATGTTTTGGTTTGTTCGATTTATTAATAGTCTGACACGAGTGATAAAATCTTTCAATTGATAGTAGATACACATAATTGCCACCAAAGACCAAGGCCAACGCAGTCTGCAGAGATCATAGAGCAAGCAGTAATACTCCATGAAGAGATAGAATATGGCAACGTACTGTAAGACTCAATACAGATGTCGACATTTCAGATGATTTTTGGTCTTCATCCAGCATGAAATTCCCTTTCATGCTATAATCATCAGTTGTTAAATTCTTAATCTGTACCTGCTTTGCCGATCTGCACAGCCAGCTTGGTCAGCTTCCCCTGGAGAACAGATTTATCCTTCTTTGGTAGGTTTTTTTTCTTTTTCTCTGCTTCTTCATCCTCATTGAGAGGCTGCATTTCCACAGTGGCTCCCTCCTTGTTTTTCCCTACACGAGACAAAGGAAGTCAGGTAAAACATTCAAGTGTCCGGATACAATTCATAAAACCTCCGGCAGCTAAAATGTAAAAGCCAGTTTGACTTTCCTCATAGGATTCCAATATATTATTAAACAAAAAGTACTACTTTTATTAAATAAGAAAATTACATGACCCGTGTTCACCAATAAATTAAGTGTCATATCATAATCAGAACATGTAAAATTGAGTTTGAATCAGAAGCAGATCAGAAAACAAGATGACTTGAAAGTAAAGGTCTGTCTTAATTTCAAATCAAAGCCAGTCTCTTTATGCAGGTAAAGTACACACAGTCCTGTTCACCATGTCAGCAAATGCTGCAGCTCAGATCATATCTTATCATACTCTCTGATAGAAAATATAAATAAAACATCCCTGTCAGCATGTTCATTAAGTATCCAGGTTTCTGGTTATATGTGTACAGCTGGGTCTATTTTCGTACTATCTCAGCCACTATGACCTGTACCATCAAAGAATGTTCAGATACTTTGATAAGTCATTTACATGCCACAGTATCCTTCATTCTAAGTGCATGACTCCAACACTTTAAGAACAAGGAAAGAAATTGTATCTGGGTTATTGAGAGTGGAATAGGATGTGTACACGTGCAGTCCATAACCAGGATGCTGTTAAACTTTACTCTGAAATGGCCCTTCAAGAACTAAGAATAATAGAATGAATTTGAGAATGATGATTGAAAGTCAGAATTACAAGGTGGGAAGTTAGTAAGAGAGTTAGAGGCATGGAGCAGTGGAGAGCAGGTCAACAAGTTGGTGGTCAAATCCCAGTGTGGATTTATTGAATCACAACAGAACTCAAAGATTACATGTTAACAAATCCCCTTCCTGACCACACTCTTGTCCCACTATAGTATTATGAAAAGGGCTGTCAACGGAGTCAGCTGATGTTGCTTTGTGACAGAGAGTGGGGGTATCTGCAGGTGAGTGTGCTGGTGTGTGCGAGCAAGTGTGCTGATCCCATCTCTGTAATGAGGTTATTAGTGGACAGGCAGGCAGGCAGGCAGCAGCAGGCAGGAGAAGAAACCACCTGCCAAGCTTAAGGCTGATAATCTGCTTGGTCCTAATCACCATCAACAGAGTCAGGAGCACCTGCTGCTGCTGCTCAGACCACAGCGACACACTATGTGGGACGCACCATGTTGGCCTGCAAGTAACCTGGAGAACTTGCAAGTGAGCTTGTAGCAAAAGCACAAGCTGAAACACTTGTAAGAAGCCATCCAATAAGAAGTAAAAAAATGTTTTGACAAAATGATTTGCATCTTACAGAAGCCAGCTCATACTGGCTTACATGGTACATGACAGCAAAACTATCAGTCTACAACAGCCCCACTTGGAGACAAGAACTAATTAATTCTTTAACGGAACTGTGGGATTTTACTACAACGCTATTCCTAAAAGAGGCGAGGCCATGTGTATGTGCAAAAATAAGATTTTTTTTAAGTCTTTTTAATCTTTTAAGTCCTTGATTTATTTAAAAACACTGAAATAACAACATATCAAGTGGTAAGACAGAGAAACGTCATTGTTGGGACAGACATGTTTACTACTGATTTGTATCACCAAAGAATATTCTGCATTTTGGGGACTGAGAACACCTGTTGATGTAGTTCTGTTTTTCCTGTTGTTGCTCATTATGGAATTCACCTGGTCAAGCCTTTTTGTTGTTATATGTGTAGAGTGTGGCTTGACATTGTTATGCTGAAATAATCAAGCCCTTTTCAAAAACAAAAACAGAATACATTACTCCTATGTACACATGTATACTTTAGCATTAGGGGTGATAAATGATTGCTGTGTGCACTAATACATATGTTCTGTACCATTCCAGATGCTGGCGTTTGAAAAGCATGCTGATAACAAAGCAGATACACTGAAAAAAATAACTCATAAGATTTACTTAAAAAACCCTTTGTAAGTATTTGCACTCAAATGGTTTAAGTAATATTTAATGCTGCAATATCAAGTAACACTCACTTGCCAGTATCAAGTAAATGTTACTTACCATAAAACATAACAGTTTTGAAGATATTAAGGAACATTTACTTAATTACATCTAAGTTTTAAGTTATATTAATTTAAACAAATGAAATAAAGTCTACTTTTTTTTCATAGGCAGGAACATCGTTTTACTCAAAATTTTAAGTCAATTTTATATATGTGTAGTATTTGCTGTTATGAAGTAACTTAGTAGATTTTAACGATACACTTTCAGAGTAAAGTTTATGTAGTATTTCTAGGTTTATGTACATACAACTATTAAACATTTAAATTGTATGAGGAAACCTAAGTAAAACTTACTCTTCCCCCATAATTCATGTATTACGTTAATAAAATGTTTAATTTTACTTAAGAAGCTCTAGTTCTTACTGAATCTTAAAAATAAAAGGTAGAAATGATGACAGTTACTCTAATAGAGTTTACTTCACCAAAAAGTCACTTTTTTTCAGTGTAGAACTTCCCCTCTTCAGGCCAGAGGGTGTTGTGTCAATGATTTCCGAAACGAATTTCAAAATTTGATTGTTTTATTACAATGCGGCCTTCCACTTTAATGGAAAATTCTTAACTGAGGGATTGGCATTTCTTGATACTGTTTATATATGCTTTTTTTGTTCCCTAGAGTTTCAACTAGCATTTATGGATGCAACGATGAACCGTGTTCACTGACAAAGGATATCTGAAGATTTCGAGTCCATGCAGTGGTTTTCACCACAGCATCACATGTGTTTTTAATGCAGTGACACTTCACAGATTTTCAGCCTTTGCACCTCAAGTACAGGGACGTTACTGCATTCTCTGACTCTCATCAAGGGTTTTGTTAATCATAAATGATGGAATCCTTAAATTCTTCATAATTTTTCCATTGTCAAACATTATTCTTAAACTGTTGAATGCTTTTCCCACACAGTCTTTCAAAGAGTGGTGAACACTTTTCTATATTAACTTCTGAAAGCCTGTCCAATATGCTCTTTTAATAGCCAGTTATATTACTGACCTGTTTTCAATTAACCTTATTAGCTGTGAGATGTTCCGGAAGGTGTCTTTTAGGCATTATACAAGTTTTCCAGTCTTTTGTTATCCTGGTCAAACTTTTCTTAAACGCGTAGGTAGAATCAACAGCTGTCGGAAAATGCAGAATATAATTAGGTTAACTGACAACATGTCATTAACATAATTGGGTATACGAAGAGCACCTTAGAGAGGCAGAGTCTCTAAAATGTAAGGATGGGGAGATGTTCAGCTATTTGGAGAAACAGCTTCTGGAGATTGTGGGGCAATTTCAGGATCATGTTACGAATTGTACATACTTGGAATATTCCATCATCTACAGTACATCATCAAATCATATGTCATCAAAATATCATGAGATTCTAGATACATCTCTGTGGAAGGAGCACAGACCAAAATCAATACTGGATACCCGTAATCTTTAAAAACAGCTATGATCCCATCATGGAAATCACTGCATGGAGTCAGCAACACTTTCAGAATCCACAAATGCAGATTAAATTTCTATCATGTAAAGCGGAAGCCATATGTGAACAGGATCTAGATGCTGCCATCTTCTCTTAAACAAAGCTTATTTAAAATGGACTGATGCAAAATAGAAAAAACGTTCAGAGGTCTAGACAAATTTAATTTAAGATTATTTTTGGAAATCATGGATTTAGTGTCCTCCAGACCAAAGAGGAGAGGAGCCATCTGTTACTCACTTTAAAAGCTTGCATCTCTGATAGCAAGGGGTTGCATTAGTGCCTACCGAAGAAAGGTATATACAGGCTTAGAGCAACATATGCTCCCATCCAGATTATGCCTTTTACTGGGAAGACCTTGCATATTACAGCAAGACAAGGCTAAACTGCACTATTACAACAGTAGGTTTCATAGGTTTCTGGGTGTTGGACTGGTCTGCCTGCAGTGCATACCTTTCACCAATTGAAAACTTTTTCTAGATTAAGAAATGCAAAATTCTTGTCTGTCGTTATCAGACAAGAATGGAACAACATTCCTCTCCCAAAGGTCTCCTCAGCACCTAGATGTTTAGAAACAGTTGTTAAAAAAAGATGGTGGTGCTACAAGGTGGTGAACATGGCCTTGTCCCAGCTATTTTTAGATGTGTTGCTGCCATCAAATTTGAGATGAGCTAATGCTTTTAATGAAATAGTAAAATGTCTCAATGTTTAAAATGTTTTTTTCTATGTTTTCTGTGTTCTGATGTGAATAAAATATTGTTTCCGAGGATTTGCAAATCATTGCACTCTGTTCTGCATTCTGATAATTTAAAAAACAACTGTGCAATCCAAATACAAGAACAGTGAGAAGCCGTCCACCAATTTTCCATTTGTAATGGCAGGCTTCCTGTTAACATCAACAGTCCAGTTGGACTTAACAGTTTATATATGATTAATTACTAGCAATTCAGAAAAATCTTAAAATGGCTTTATTCTGATACAACAATCCAATTTTTTAATATAGAACCAGATTAAATGTGTATGAGTGTGGCTTATATGTCAGGATGGAGCAATCCAACCATTTTCTCATCAAATTAAATGCTCCTCTTTCACTGTTCTAATTGTGTAAAATTGAGGGGGACCATTGTTCCATAAGGTACTATATTGCAGAGATTTATTGTGAAGTTAGGATAAACAAAAATCCACCAGCTAATTAGCTCAAAATTTGCAATACATAGTTTAAACTGGGACATTAGTGATGATGATGTTACTCAAGAGCACAGACCAAGAGAGGCCTTAAGTTTTTGCCCCACTGAAATCACAAGTTTCATTCAGATCTCTAAGTATATTCACTGACCTGATTGCAAACATCTAAATTCTTATTCTTATCATTATATATCACTATAATTGTAAAGACAAAAACACCTCTTCACACATTAGAGCAAAAATGAATTAGGTGTTACACAATCTGACTTTGTTTTCACACTGGTTTTCAAGTTCCATCCTGCTTTCACAGAGCACAGTAGTATGTACCTCACACACAACCAGACTGACACATGAATAAAAACGTGGTTAGGTTGGTGGAGGGTTGCAAGTCCTACCAATTGACAACTGTGGTGGAAGTTTTTGTTAACAAAGCACAGTGAATCTGCACCATATGTTTCCAAGGTTTATTTTACTTCATGAAGGAGAGGAACAGCGCTAGGCTACAGCTCTGAAGAAGTCTGAACTTACATGAGTACTATTCCTAGGGAGGAGCAACACATTTTCCATCACACAACCTATATCATATAGTTATAATACTACGTAAAATATTGCTTTATTATCAAGGTTAGTCATTTAAAATGAAAGAAAATGGTACAAAAGTGTTGTAGCAGGCTGCTCAAGCTCATCTTTCTGTCCTCGCATTTATCCACACAAATCATAGTTATTATGACTGGATCTATATAAACAAGCATCGCTTTGGAGACACTTAGCTTCTCTACATAATGTATCTATGGGGTGATCGTGATAGCCATAGACGCAGATACAGCCTTTACTTTGGTTGGAAAAAATGTAAATAGGCCTCTAGTGGTTGTTAAGAGTAACTGCATGCGAAGGGAAAACATGGCGTCCATATTTCGATTTATTCCACTTTTTTTATGAAGCCTTAACCGCGCTTGTTTTCTAACACTAATGTTTATTTCATAAGTTATCCTAACCAAGGGGAGTGATTTTCTAAAGCCAACCGGAAAGTGACGACGTTTCGTTGGAACGTGTTTGTTTACACGTAACCAGGGCAACCAACAAAATGGCGTCCATGCGGTGAAAGAGTCGCATTATTTAAACAGGCGTTTTAGAGCTTACTACCATGATTGTTTGGTGACTGTAACCAGCTGATGTTGTTGTTTAAATCCAAGTATGAAGTGAAAAAAAGGTGTGAAAGAAAAGTGTTTATATGTTGTACAGGAACTGTGTGTCAGTGTCTGACTTGACACAAAGGCAGTTGGCTGACAGATGTGTTCTGCCTCCACCCACCTCCTTCATATATGAGGACTTTGTGAGTTCGTAACCGAAATACTGTAATTTTTTAAAGAAGTGTAATAATGACTGCTGCTTAGCTCCACGGGGAAGCTGGGCCGTTGTTGATGTAAACACGGATCGATGCATTGCAGAGCAGATAGCAGAGGTCCTTAAGCTAAAGTGCCATGCGAAGGCAAGGGCGCCAGATGCGGCATTTGGTTTTTGTAAATATTATGCTTAGCTGCTGCTGACCTCCGTCCTCCCCATCGGATAAGAACTTCTCCTAATGCGATGCGGAGGTAGTCCCAATTGCCACGGTCCATCGAAGAATGGTCTGGCGAATGAGCTCCATCCAGTCCCTGGAAAATCTCATGTCACGTAGGGTTTTTCCTAGCCTGGCGACGCCATCCTACGTACTTCCGCCCAAAGATTTTGGCTCCGCACATAGTCTGGCCAAATCCCCCTACCTCGGTTCGCTCAGTGTTTTGCCAATCAGCAAACAGTTGCGAGTGGTGACGCAGAACTCACGCGCGGAGTCCATTGTAGTCCATGTAATTGTAGTTCAACCGCAGCGGAAATAAACATGGCGACGGAAGAACGCTAGAAGCTATCCATGAAGTTGTCTCAACTCTGGAGATCATTGCACAATTAAAACGAGAGCAAGAGAAATGCCTCGTCAATTTTGTTAGTGGCAAGGATGTCGTAGCTCTCCTTCCAACTGGCTTTGGGAAAAGTTTGATTTCTCAAATGGTACCGGTATAATGAAAGCGGATGTGGGAAGCTTGATTCGCGAGCTAGAGCCTCGCGAGAGTAAGCATGAACCTCGGCGCATAACCAACGTCATTTCTAAACATTATGATTGGTTAAGGGAACTCCGTTACTCCAATGAATTTAAGTTGCTGGGTAAGGTCCCGCCTTCCATGGAAACGGATTCCTCTCGGGTTTTCCCAGACTGTTTGACAGAGTCAACAGTCGGCTTTCGCCCAGGCTAGGTTTTTCCCTCGCTCAACGATGAACCGTGGCAAGACAAGGTGGTCAGCAGTCACCCCGCTACTTCGAGGAGGGGTTTCTCCAATGTTGACAGAGGTGGATGAAATTTCACCACCTTAGTTCAACCCAATCTGTCTGGGGAGGACATGTCACGTAGAGACCCTCGCTGCTAGAAAAAGCGTGACAAAGTGGTTGCCAGGCACTCCCTGACAATTCACTGTATACATTAAGGGTATATCAATGCCGCCATACCCATCGCACTCACGGTGACAGCATCGGCAGAAAATATTAAATTGGTGAATACGCACTCTACACAACGTAAACATAAATAAAACAGAAAAGGCAGGAAAAATAACGCCAGTACGCATATTATAAATATTTCAAAGTTTATTAAAGATATTTTATTGTGGATTAAATCACTTCACATGAGTACTTCCGGCCGCGTTCGCCTGTGACATAACGGATTTGCGCTATTCGTGATTTCAGCTGCTTTCCATCTTGTTTGCTTGTTCGTCATGCATCCACATGGTACTGGATTCATTTGAAATTGATTGCTTTATCAAACGTAGTTTATATGTAATGTTTATTTGCAAATATTTGTGTTAAATGAAGGGTAACCAAAAAAAAAAGGCTGCGTTCGGTTGGCTTCGGCAGTCAGGTGCAGACATTCGAATGATGTCACATTCGAGTTTCCCCACATTCGATTAAAGAATTCTTCAGTCAAATCAGTCATTTTATGCTTCCACCATATTTTTGACTCGATAGTGGGAAGGACTAAATAAGGCCAGTGCATGTCGGTCACAACTTAAACCATCACCATTGTCACAGTTAAATTGAATAAACAAACAGCAGAAGTATACATACACTGACTGCAAAAAAGTGCTGATTTTTATGAAAAACATGCTGCAATTGCAATTGCAATTGCAATAACGCTGACATAAAATGGTATGATACAAGCTGCTTAGAAATAATACAGCATTTATTCACTCTACTGTATTGACAGTAGCGCTAATGAATTTCTTCCTTATTGTTATTATAAATTACCCTTATTTAACCAGGAATGAGACTCGTTGACCTGGCTACAGGATCTTTTTGGGGGTTCCTTCCTCTGTCACCTCATTTTAAACTGCAGGAACCAGGGCTAAGGGAGAGACATTTCAGCCCTCATATGGAACCAGTATAGAGGAAGACCTTTTTTGTAAAACTACCTTAAAACCTAAAAAAGGGGAGTTTCTGTAAGATAGAATTTCCTTGTCTTTGGGCAGCCATAACATCCATGGGGTCAAAACACTGTTGGTTTTTTTTTTCTCTCTCTCTCACTCTTTTTTTTTTGTAACGAGTAACTAAACCAAACAATGAAAATGTATTGGAGTAAAAGTATGCAATTAAGTTCAGAAATATAGTGAAGTAAAAGTGAAAGTTGTCAAAAAAATTTAAATTCGAGGAAAGTACAAAGTATTCCAAAATATACTTAAGTACAGTGGGGAAGTATTTTTACTTCGTTACTATACAACACTGCAACCTACATCTCGGTTTTTACGATAAGGAAACCAGGAACCACAGTCCATGCTGACTGGAACAGCTTTGAATGAATCTGCCAGCTTCAGGTAACAGATAAGATTAACTGTTCAGTACAACTTTAACATCCACTCAGTCACACATGGTAACTCACAAATGACAAAAAAACACGGTGATGTCGTGCTTACCTTTCTTCCCTTTGTCTTCTTTTTTACCTGTTAAGAAAAAAAAAAGAAGTTCATAAACACATACACAAATGGATAAAACCACTAATAAGGTTTTCAATTATTCATGAAATAGACAAATTTGCTGATCTTTAGATTTATAGTTCACACCATTACTGGGTATTAATGGGTGACTATGTGTCAGCATCTGTGCTGAAAGGAGAGGGAATGGAGGGTGGGCAGCTAGAGCTAGGAGCAAACAAAAAGCAAAGGTTGTATCTTTCAGAGGTGCGACCTTGAGCTTCTTCTGTCCACATGTAAAAGTGGTACTGAACTTCAGTAACTCCGGGTGATTAAGCTACAGCCTTGCCAATGGGCCTAACCCACGGTATGAGTGCTTGTGTGATATATAAGTAACTCTATTTGAATCCATTTTGCAAAATGGAAATATATTTGTTCATCACATATATGATCACATGTGATCAATGTGTGGTGTCACACACTACAGACAAATTTACACTGTTAAATCTGAACTTACTCTTTTTGTCCTTTTTGTTTTTCTTCTCCTCTTTCTTTTTCTCCTTTTTTTCTTCACCATCACTGTCACCTTCTTCGCCGGCACCAAGCAGTGTGAAGATGATTCCAGTCTGAGAGTTTACACCCACAGCAGTGACTAATATCTTGCCAGAGCCCTCCATTACGTGGGTGCCTAAGAAAGGGAACATGGTGCGAAATGTTACCATTCCTTCCCCCAAAATAACACATATTTTGTACTTGTGTAGTCATATGGTTTGATTTGGTGAGTTGCTTAAGTGACAAAGGTAGAGCAAATGAAACCTATGATCGCATTTTAAGATTTTTTTCACTGTGGCATTGTCTGATTGTCATATTTGTTTTAAAAAGTGGACTAAGTGGACCACATTACTTCATTTGACCATCTGTAACACGGAAAAGTATGGAACATTAATCATCAAGAAGTCACTGTCTAGAGTATAGCTGCAGACAGAAAGTTAACTTTGTGGGTTTTTGTGGGGGGGTACTTTTCTTCAAAGCTCATAAATAAAAGAGGCTTAATTATCAGTCAGTTGATGTGAAAACCCAGAGAGACGATGCAGTTTAACTGTGGAAAATCAACAGCAGTAATAGGCTTGTAAGTGCTGATAATAACAACACAGGTCATGCTGAACTTGGCTGTTATTTGACGTGAATGGGCTAGAGCGATGCACCTGACAGCAACATGGGGTCTTTGTCAAGAGTCTTCTTGACATGATCCGACTCTCCTGTCAGAGAGCTCTCGTCAATCTTCAGATCGTTTCCCTGAATCAGGACACCGTCTGTAGGGAGGAGGTCACCTGGAACAGCAACACAGAGGCAAGTGAGAACGCTAATCAGGTCATTATGTAGGCTACATCAATGTGATCTCATAATGAATTCAGCCAGATTATGCTTTTCAGTGAATCAGTTGACTGAATGCTAATTACACTTTATGAACGGCTTGACTAGCTAAAAAAAAGCTCCTATATTTGATGAACACAACCTTATTTATGACCCCCTGTTGAAGGAAGTTGGATGACTGTGTAAAATGTAGATACAATATTATGTGTATTTTTTTTTTTTACAGAATACATATGTTTGATACAGTCAGAAAAAATTAACAGGACCAGCAAGAGACTGGAAAACTTGTGGAATGCTAAATAAAAACCTATAAAAAAAACTTATTAGGTGAACTGGCAACTGGTCAGTAGCATGACTGGTTATGAAACATCCTTCCCAGAGAAGCAGAGTCTTTCAGAAGTTAACACGGGGAAGGGAATAAACGTTGTGTGAAAAGCCTTTTAAAACCATCCGCCCGGACCTCCGGGGTAAAGAGAAGAAGGACCACCCAGCTTAACTGTCCATAGTTCAAAATTGACATTCATCATATTTGTGGTGTTGCATTTGTGCAAAAACATGTGACGTATTACTCCGTGCCAGAATATAGAGGCTTTGTGTGAAAAAAATCTCATTGTAATAAGATGACTCTCCTTTTCATTGATGCTTCAGTTCACTGAGGTTTGTGGGCATTCGTTCAAGTAGAGCTTTTGTAAGGTTACACCAAAGCATTTCAACCATTTTAATGTCTGGACTTTTACTGGACCATTGCAACATTCATTATTTTTATTTTTTTTGGCCCTTCTTTTGTAGATTTCCTGGTGTGCTCTGAATTATTGTTGTGTTTGCATGACACAATCTCAGCCATGCTTTTGTTGTTGGACACATGACCTCACATTTGAATCATTTGAGCCTGAGAGCTGGCATGCAGTGTTTGCCCTGGTGTGCTCTGTTTGGTTTCAACAAGATGTGGTCCTGTGCACTATGACCAGATATGTCCACTTTGGTCTTATGTGTCCAAAGGACATTGTTCCAGAAGTCTTATGGTTTTTTTTTCCAGTGTAACTTTGCAATTCTATGTTGGGCTGCCATGTTTCTTTTTAGACAGAAGAGGCTTTCCCATTTCCCAACAAGCTATACTTGTCCAGTCTTTTTATAATTGTATCATCATAAACTTTAGAATTTAATGTCAAATGTGGCTGTAGAATCCATGATGTAGTTCTTTGGGATTTTTTGTTTCTCTCAGCATTTCACCCTCTGACCTTGACTGAACTTGCTGGGACCTCCACTCCTGGAAAGATTATCAACTGTCTTGAATGTTTTCCACTTCTGAATAATCTTTCTTACAGTAGAATGGTGGTCTCCAAATTGTTTAGAAATGGCCTTATAACCCTTTCCAGATTGACGGGCAGCAACAATTAGCTTTAGTAAAATCACTGCAGATGTCTTTCCTCCTTAGCACCTGAATGCTCTGGACCAACAAACTGCCAAAATGTATGCTTTTATAGAGCTGCTCACACTTACTGATGATAAAATCAGGCTGCTTGTCAGGATGTACTTAGTTTTTCACACAGTGCCTCTGCATTTTGGTTTAGATAATGATCATGACTTAGTGTAAAATGTAATTTGTTACTACTCACATAGATACAGAACAGACAAATTTTTAAATGTTCTGATATGCAAACGCTTGATGAGGAAAAATACTTGGCCTTTTTCATGACCAACTGCCTACAGAGTGTTGGTAAAAGATGAGGCGATGGAGCAAAGTTCTATGTTCAAGCTGTTTTTAAACATATTGCAGCCAACAAATTCAGAACAAACAGATAAAAACAAGCAAGTTCTTCAATTTCAACATTTTATGTTGTCTTTGTATCTTCAATTACATACTGAATTCGAAAAATGAGCAAATCATTTATACTGTTGTTTCAGGTTTCTGTCATATACATTGATGATTTTATTCATTTAATTCTTTATTTTATGATTTATCATTTCATATCCTTTGAGTCACTGCTAACCTTGCCATATGTAGATCAGTGCATGTTTTGTGTTTTCTTACCATATTTGACTTGTGCAATGTCTCCCACGACTATCTCAGACACTTTGATCTGGACCACCTGCCCCCCTCGGACGACTGTGAACTTCTGCTCCTGCTCAATGCGGTTCTGTAGACCACGGAATTGCTTCTCTTTGCTCCAATCATTAAAGGCTGTAACCAGCACCACACACACCACAGAGAGGAGGATGGCAGCACCTTCGATCCATCCGGTCTCTGCCTCACCCTCCTCCTCGATGCCACCAGCTGCTTTTCCGCAGTCTAGACATAGATTACAAAAATATTAACCTTCTTGACACTCCTCCCATTAAAAGATAGATGAAGCCTGGCTTTGCTGAACTGAGCTTAGATAGAGACTATTTAAAATAAATGGCAAGACTTAACTGACTGACCTGTTTTTCTCCTTGATCATTGTCAGGCTTTGCTTTCGCTTAAAACCAACATTATGTAAGTTTTTCTGTGTATGTATTGCTACAAACTAGAGCACATTGCCTCACAAAGCATTGTCCGATATACAATCAGTAGTAAAGGATTGGCTGTAAAACTATGATTACATTTTACATGACATGTAGGCTGTAAAGTCATGGCTAAGTTGCATTGTGTATTGGTCATGTAATACAACATGTTTTTTATGTTCAAAGCATTTTAAGACTTTAAACCTAGTTAAAACAGTGTAAAAGTTTCATTAACGCACACAGAGAGTCTATTTAAAATAAAAATAGATACTCACTCTGTCTTTCAGCATCTGGCGGACTGTAGAAAGAAAGGCCTAGTGAAATAATGGCAGCCACTTCCAGGATGATGAGCGTGACATCCTGCAGGGCTTCCCACACTAACTGCAAAAAGGTTTTTGGCTTTTTAGGAGGGATGACATTCTGTCCAAATTCTTGTTTCCTTCTGTCGATGTCCTCTGAATTTCCGTCTAGACCTGTAGCAGGACACACAAAGAAAATGTCACTCGGTATCGTGCTCAAAGCCTGTGATACATCTTTAATCTAATGTCTAATGATTGAACATCATTAAAGTGAGATATTTCATATGTAGATATAAATATATCTTTCTTTTTGTTTTGAGTTTATAAGAATTTGTTATGCTTCTTCTTTTTCCTCTTACAGCACTTTTAAGGATATAAATAGTCTGCAAAGTTACAAAGCCCAACGTCCACACCATAAGGAGTTATTGTTTCTAACACTGGCTGCTCCTGAATTGCCTTAGACTGCCATTTGAATCAATCAATTCATCAGAGCAGGCAGGGCCTTTCAGGAGGGCAACCTTGTGTACGGCTTAAACAAATTCAAAGATTTGCTTTGAAACATATATGTGTTTAAAAGTCCTGAAAACCCATGAAGAGACTGAGAACTACAGTTTGTCCCACTAAATAATGGAGTTGAACTGTTTCATATCATTTCTGGACATTTTGGGCAGGTAAGAAATGGAGCAACACTTAAAATGATCTCACCTCTAACAGCACCCCAGATTCTGGAGCGGTACACAAATATTCATTGAACTAGAGTTTGTGGAGTTACCCTCAGTTGGAGGATCACCACCAACACCCTTAGCAGAGGTTGATGTTTTACATACAAACTGTCACTTGAGACCATTTGCACGACTAGTTCCTCTGTTCCTACTGAACATGGCCGGTCTAATGTTCTTCCTTCTTGGCTTACATCCTCATGTCCCGTCAACTTCTGGTGCAATATTGTCAGCTGTACATGCCACCAATAAGTGTAAGTTGTCTTATGTGCTTAGTTTATTATTAATGCTAATATTCTGTTTGCTTTTGTCATTTGACATCTTTTCGGTCCAGTTATGACAAACAGATCTGTTTGTCTGGCTCATTGATGTTTTCTGTATCCAGGCATCTCAGAACTGAGATTATTGTTCCTTTTCCCCTCAATTGTTGTTTTCTTTTTTAAATTGTTCACATTTGTAGTTGATATAAATTTCGTGACAAATCTAGAACTCTGTTTATTGCTTCTTTACACAGACGTTAACAAAACAAAATGTGTCAAAAGGAAGTTTACAGGAGGTAATACAAAAATGTTTTGCATGAGAAAAATGATTCCGGTTGTCAAACTTCTACATATCATATGTGCAAGATTAGATACATCATTATGCTGCATCGCATTTTCTAATATATCTTAAAAAAATTATATTCAAGACTTTGTAACACCCAAGATTTTCTCTTACTAACTGATGATTATCTCACACAGACTTCTCTGTAGGTTTAAAAAACAAAAAGTATAAAACCAGCTGGTTATGATCAGCTAGGGATCAACTCCTCAGTTAGGGATGGCCCTAAAATACAACGGTACATACTGTTGCATGTTGTTTCAGGGCTACATAAACAAGAAATTTCCTACGCATTTGTTCACATGAACCTGTTGCATGCTTTTTAACTGTTATTATATCAAATCAAATCAAATTTATTCATATAGCACATTTCATACAAACAATTCAAAGTGCTTTACATAAAATAAAAGAAATAAAAGAATTGCAGCAGGGAGTGTAAGAAGCATTAAAAATACATAAAAGAATATAAAGAGAAACAAATGAAATAATTTAAATGAATTTAAAATCAGGCAACAGTCTAGATAAGTTAAAAGATATTTCATGCATAGACACATGAGAAAAGAAATGTCTTTAACCTGGATTTAAAAATGTCTACATTTGGTGAAAGTTTAATCTCCACTGGCAGTTTGTTCCACTTGTTTGCAGCATAACAGCTAAATGCTGCTTCTCCATGTTTAGTCTGGGCTCTGGACTGGACTGGACTCCTATAGACCTATTATAGGTCTATAGGAGTAACTATATGATATAGTAATAGCTTTAAGAAACAGTCCATGGTGTTCTTTTTTCTAGGAGGACAGTCTTAATAAAACACAGGGGAGCTGAACAATGTAGAGTGGTTTTACAATTAGAAATTGAAAGTGAGTACACAGCAAACAGTCAACTATATCGTGAGCAAATGTGTGATCTTTATGGTTTACATCAGATAAGCATTCAAGTGAACAAAACAAATTATTACCAAAAGGAGAATCAATATATGGTGAAGTGTCCATCTTCAAATAGGATATACAGAGGAGATTAAATAATCTTTTATCCCAAGATGGTCTACAATGTTAATGTCCTCAGTGTGAGAGGTACATTGTGTGCTGCTCTTATCCTGTAGCTGATTACTGCTTTGGTTGGTGTGGATACCACCACTTTGTTATGACTCCCAAATGAAATGTCAGAGACGATGTAGAATAAATGCAGTTGGTTATTAGCCAAAGCCATCAGTGGAAACATGAGCATATGCATCAATTCCCCAGAAAACACACATAAACCAGATTAAGTTGTTCAGGACCTCTAGGGATAAATTTGGTTGATTGTGGGCCCTAGTACAAATGAGTTAAACCAGCTCCATAGTGTGTTTTGTTTAAATTATTCATTTATTAGTTTTAAGAGGATCAAACTTCTGAAGTCTGCAGCTGTGGAAACATGAAGCCTCTTATATTTAGTTGTGAATGTTATTATTACGAACGATTTATTTAATTAAATCTGTCTGAATAACAGTTTAACAGGTTGTGTTATGTCTTGGTGGTGTCACTTATAATGTACTGTCCATATCAGCTGCACGTCCTTTTCAAAATAAGACACTTCACACTATCTGAAGTAAACTAGCAATCAGTGCTGAACAGATATTTAACACCAAAACAAATGAGAGGAAATGTTCAGGATTCAACACTATGGAAAACACTAAGTCAGCATAGACTTTGTAAAATGCAACAGTACCATACTCTAACTTAGCTTAACAGTGGGTAAGAGTGGCTTCTCGTCCAGTGAGGTAATGAGGTCCTGTGGGAATGCAATGTGGTTTAGGATTATCCCACGATGTTCTATAGGATTAAGTTACAATATAGTTTAGGGGTTGAGGGTTGTATCAAAATTAATTTCAGCAAATAACATTATTTCCATCCATCTGACCTCAGATTTTCCACATGGTTCCACCGCCTGGTGTTTGTGTCTCTGCAGCACTGTGGTGTTGTGTCCAGGCAGAGACAGACTGCTTTCCCAGGGGAGCAAAATAACATGTCAGGACACACTCAGATCCCTTAAGAAACTCTCCAGCTGCTGCCTGGGTGTAGCTACCTCGCTCAGTCTGAACAGGTTTACAACCCAGCATTTTCACATTGTCTGGAAAAAGAAACTCGGTGGCGGTGGGCTTTGGCCATGCTTTCAGGTGAGTGGGATTATGCTGAAAGTTATGCGCCTGTCCCCAGCTGTCGCCACAGAGACACGCAGAGAAGTAAAGCAGTGTAATGGATTTTCCAGCGATTTCAAGCTGCTTCTGACATTTTACTTCTTTCTGTCAGCGGGAGTCAAAACACTGAAAGTGTTTACTGAGCGAGTACGAGACGGACAGACTGAATGAATTAATGATGAGAAGAAAATGTCAAAGGGCAGATAAATTAAAGACAGTGGGTCAGTATGAGACCTAACAATTCCCCTGCCATAAAACTACAATCACAATCAGATCACAGAGCTTAAGTTTAGCATTCAGACACAATTCTGAATTCACTCATGACTCACTGGGAACAAACTGATCTGATTCCAGAGCTCATTTTACCCAGATCTGAAACCTGTGTAGCAACCCTTTCACACAATGTGCAACTTGGATTGTTTATAGTCCAGTTGCTAATGTTCGAACTAAAATGTTATGCATACAAGTCAGTGTGGATTGATTCAATTCAATTCAATTCAATTCAATTCAATTCAATTCAATTCAATTCAATTCAATTCAATTCAATTCAATTCAATTCATTTTTATTTATATAGCCCCAAATACAACAAACGTCATCTCAAGGCACTTAGATAATAAAGTCCAATTCAAGCCAATTGGAATTCAATTAATTGTAATCATAATTATTCATAAAATAATCCAATTCGTTCATATAGAGCCAATTCAAAAACAATTTCCTAACAGATTGCATTGATATATTCTTGTGTCAGAATATGTGTGTCAGAGTGTCAAAGTCAGTCTGTTCCATGAGACAGATCAGGCAAAAGCAGCTCTAGCCTTTGGTTTCACACAAAGCTAAGGATCCAGTTGTGATCAATTAAAAAATCAAATGTAAAAGAAGCAAGAAATCTCACCATGGCTCTTCGTGGTAAGACCACATCACATCACTGAAATGAAACAGCCTCAGTACTAACAAGAAAAGTTCATTTGTCCTCGCTATGAACTTTCATTTTTAATGTTTCTGGAGCACAAAGTGCTTGTCTCATATTGTCTTGAAGCTGACATAGAGTAGTGTAGGATCAACAAAGGTTGAGGGTCATTGACTTTGACCACCACAGGCTCAACAATCCCTTAAGCAAGACTAGAATTAAGTCTAGAATTAACCTAATGTGTCCTCTGTTCGTTTGACCTTCTGAGGTCTGTGATCACGCCGGCATGATCAGATCGCATGACGTCATTACAACTCAGACCCCAGAGGGTTAATGGTGTCCACACCAGGGGAAGAGCTCTGTGAGTCACTAGCACTTTACAACAGTGTTACATACATGCAATTGTATGCAAATGTATAAGTACCCATGGACACAAAAGTAATGTCTGTTGCGGTTAAAGAGAATGGAACTCCAGCAGGATAAAGACATATGTGCCTTTAAATCTTTAAATCTTAACATTAAGGATCTTTTTTATTTCATGGACCACAATGGTAATATGAAAAAGGTCATTTGAATGCGCAAAGGTTTGGGAAAGCTTTTGATCAGTACTGTAGAAACCTGCCTTTTTCATTTTCACTTTCTCTACTGACTTTTTGACATTTGCAACCTGCAATTGTTAATATAAAGTTCATCGCTTTATTTGTCTGAATATGGTGTCATATCCGACTTGTCAGACACAGATGCCTGGTCAGAACCCCCAGAGAGTAACTTTTCAACGGCCAAAGTCTTGTTCTAACCGTAGCTGCGTAAAACCAAAAGCAAAACTAAATATGAAACCTGTCTTCAGGGCAAAACTAAGTGGAAAAACAATGTTTTTAAATGACCCAGGCCCATCCATCCATCCATTTTCTATACCCGCTTAATCCGTCGGTCGGGTCGCGGGGGGGGGCTGGAGCCTATCCTAGCTGTCATCGGGCGAGACCCGGGGTACACCCTGGACAGGTCGCCAGTCCATCACAGGGCCACACAGAGACAAACAACACACGCCTAAGGACAATTTTAGAGACACCAATTAACCTAACATGCATGTTTTTGGACAGTGGGAGGAAGCCGGAGTACCCGGAGAGAGCCGCATACATGGGGAGAACATGCAAATTCCACACAGAAAGGCCCCAGCCAGGAGTTGAACCTGTAACCCTCTCGCTGTGAGACGACGGTGCTAACCTGACCCAGGCTACTTCTCCAAATTTCCAAATATTGCTTGACAGCTCTTAGTTCCATGTGCTTCTGAAGTACCTGAGGTGAGCAGCTGTTTGAACTCACCACACTGGCCACACAACCAATATATCTCCACCTTCTTTTTCTTGGTACTCAGATCTTTAGATGATATTCAAGAGAGTGTAGTTGAATTCACTGCGCTCAAACATACAACAACATACAACTGACTGTGACAGCAGCAGAGGAATGTCCCCCTGCTTGATGCTGAGCTGTAGTTCAGTTTTAAAATCCCATCTCGAGTAATGTGATGCTCAAAATGGGCAATCACTCCTGCAGCATTCAAGACAGTTAGTTAGGACACAGAGTCAACACGGAAGCAGAGTTTCTGAACATATTTACCTTCAATAGGTGACGTCCTCAGTCTGACACACAGTCCATTAACATCTCCGTAACAGTCCTGGATCCTGGTTATCGCCTCCGTTCCTCTGAGTTCCATGAGTGATCGCAGCTCCAGCAGGGAGCAGCTGAACTCCACCTCATGGTTCGCCTCACCACGCCGTCCATGTTTGGATCCTCGAAAAGAGTTGTTGGCCATGTCTCCTTGGTCAGGGACTCAACAGAGGCCTACCCGAAAAATGCAGACTCAGTGGCAGGCCTGAGGTGCAGATGTAGCCTGACAGGGACTCTGTGACTGTTGGGGGAAAGACAGATCAGAGGATTTCAGCGGCCTCATGAGAACAAAAATTTGTAAACCTAGGGGAAAAATGAACCCCGAGTGAATAGAAAAATGCTGAAATTTTGCAATACAAAAGAGTATAATAGGACATGAAAATGTAGTCTCAGATATTATTTCTTAAGGTTTACATTTTAAAACTAACAAGCAACAAATATGTCAGCAAAGTAAGAGATCAAATTGCAAAGAACAATTTGATTAACATACAAAAAACACAAGATAGATAACATCACAGATTTTGATTTATTTGCTTAGCAACTCTGATCTCTTTATTTATGGAATTCATGATAAGCAGCATAGCTTAGTTCATTATTATCATACTTCTCAATATTTTGCCAATATCAGTATAATATATAATGAATTGAAATTAATAAAAATTTATAAAAAATTAGTTGATTTCATATAAATAAACACATCATTTCAAAGTAATCGACTGCTGCGTTCCATTGCCATGCATTATTACATCAGTCTTGCTAGAATCATTCATTCGAACAAAGGATGATTGTAGATCACCATCAAGACATACTTCTGTGTGAAAAGAAGATAACAAGATTATATAACCGCGATTCAGCTTGAAACCAGCAACCAGAGAGGAAAGAGGTGGATTGGTTTCATTCGTTTTTGATGAAGTAAATAGAAAGCATCAACATTCCTTTCAAAAATACAGTGATGGACAGAATTATGTGTAAATATTTCATAACCCGTCTGACCCGTCCTGCCTCTAAAAACCAATTCCAGCTCCCAGGACAATGGCCATGCTCAAAGCCAACAGCAAGGCAGGAGTAAACGTTTAACAAAGGCATGAATAAACCAGAGGACACCAATTAGTCAAGGAAAAGCTTCTTGGTCTAGGGAGCAGGAACTATGCGCAGCTTAAAGCAACATTAAAAGTTTATTTTGTTTTACCGTTAAGCCAAATGTTGACATTTTAATTTCTGTTTTTGTTTTCTCATCCTTACTTATCACTGCTATTAACCACCTTCATGAATGAAAAAAAGCAACACAACTAAAACTTGATTTCCCATTCTGCAAAACCCTCCATTCTCCACTCGCAGTTATTAAAAATACTGTGAAATCGCTTCGGACTAACTAAGTCTGAATGTGTTGAGGTGTAGTGCTGAGTTTTGTGTATGCTTGATGAAGCTGTTATATTTGTTCCTCACAGGTTGCGACCTCTGTGCCTTCAGCTGTAAGCTGTATCAATCAGTCAGCACAGGCTTAATCTGAGCGAGGGAGAGGCAGCCTGTTCAAGGCTGAAGGAGAGAGAAAAAAAGAGCTATGGAGAGTAGAGATGAACACAAGTCATGACTGTCAAATTAGTGGATAAAGCTTTGCGGTTTACTCTACGCAGCTTTCTCAATGATTGAAACCAACAGTGAAAACACACAAAGATCAGTTATAAAAACATGAGACGAGAATGGCCGTAAATCTTCAAAGTAGAGAGGCAGCAACAAGATCATTTGGGATTTTATTGGAGGAATTCTCCACTGATCTGTTTCAAATTAAATAATCCCCACAGCAGTAATATAAAACAAGATATTATGACTGAAACGGTACTGACAGTAATTTTCCGATCTCCCCAGAAAATCTGTTCTTTCATTGCTACACTGAGAAAAAGAAAGCCTTTACTTACAGAAACTTCCCCCATCGCCTCCTGTTAGCAACAGCAGGTATTAGTCGCAGTCCGATTACTCTGAGCAGCGTCACAGTCACAGCCCCAGAAACAGCCCATAACCCACGGCTCCTCAGCCGTCACTCTGCACACTTGCTCCAAGACCACAATTCACTCAGCAAAACTAGTCGGTTGTTCAGAAATTTACTTTGACCTTCAACAAGCTGACAGGCACAAGCAGCACTCCATCAGAGGAAGAAAAAAAAACAGAGCTGGCTAAATGATTATCTGAGGAAAGCCTTCCTTAATCTAATTAGACAATCTGTGGCTTCAGTGAGCGCCAGAGAGACTGGTGCTGCTGCTCTTGCAGCTCCTCCTGCTGAGAGGGGTGCACCAGCTCCACACTCACCAGGTCTACACACACAACATTTACACCTGCTGCAGCTCCTCCTGCCGACATGGACGCACAGGTGTACACCCAGACCCTGTCTACACACCGCATCTAAACCTGCTGCTGTTGCAGCTCCTACTTTTAAGGGCGGGGAATATCAGATCTACATGAAGTCTACAAACCCAAGTGCTGCCACTGAAGCTGCTGTTGCTAGAATGAACAGAGTAGGACCAAACAGGATAGAATTATGTACACATAAAGAAAGGTAATCAGAGAGCACAACTTCAAAACAAAACCCCAGAAAAGACTCAAAGAACCAGCTGGCATCCTGAAACAAATGGCCTATACTCATATAGGAAACACTGAGAAACAGTTTAGGAACCAGACCTGACTGCATCAGTGTTTCTGCTTCACTGCTGTTTTTATTTATTAAAAACCCACATAGAACTCACATTATCCCCTCTACACCCAATCCACATTGAGCTGCAGTGTTGTAAGCTGACGTCAAGTGGCACGCACACATGTAACACACACAGGTGGATTACAGCACATAGAGACACAGGAGGATTAACTGAACACACACACACACACACACACACACAGTGACATTTTGTTTCACATTTCCATTATAGAATGTTTGTGTTCTTTAGGAGCCAGTGCGACCTTTCACCCCATATTTTTACAGACGACCCCTCAGCAGTAGCTTTTGGACTCCATCAACCCGCCCGCCATTATCACAAATTCACTCTGGTGACTGAAGTCTGTAAAAAATAACTATCTTGATGAATTCACAATGGGACAGATAGTTTTGTGGTGGAGATGAACACGCTGATATGGACTTAGCCCACCAGTGTGTGTGTGTGTGTGTGTGTGTGCTGCCTCACAGTGGTCACATTTAGTCAATGCACTAGACACAGCTCATACTCGAGCCCAGTGAAAGCTCTGGTTGTTATACCATCACACAGTAATTGTAACCAAGAGTAGAGAATGAGGAAAATTCCACAATGTCACGACATTTAATTAAGGGCTTGCTTTATTTTAGTACACACAATAGTGATGCTACCCCTGTTCTTTTCTCTTACATTTTACCATTACATAGATCAGTGTTTCCCAACCTTTTTTTGGCCTGAGTACCCCCTGAGCCTTCTTGTCACACAACGAGTACCCCCTCACACATACAACGCGTGCGATGATTCTCCAAAAGTAGAGCAACACAGTGGTTATTACATGAAAATCATTTTATTTAATATCCTTAACTTGAACATAAAATTTCTCTCTCTTTTTTTTTAACCTCAGTTGAATTCAACATAAGAATAAAAAACATTTTCTTGAAATATAAATAATTAACCAAAATAGTATAAATACTAAATCAAAATAATCTTCCTTTATTATCTAACTTAAACAAGTAACATTTCTCTTTTTTTAAAAATATTTTAAAAAATATTTAAATATTTAAAAAAACTCCCCGTGCGCCACGTACCCCTAGGGGTACGTGTACCCCCGGTTGGGAAACACTGAATAGATCCATGAATTTCGGCGTCGGTTGGTTCTTCAGTTTAAAATAATACAATTTCAAGCCATTTACTCAGACTACTAAAATAAAACTCATACTTTTACGTCGGTGCAAAAGTGATCAAATCCAGAAACTAACTTCTGAGCCACATATTACATTACTTTACTTCCTCAAACCTCATCATCATCACTAAATTTTATATTCACAAGTGTCGATATGCCAAATCCCCACCTTCATGGCTTGCATTAAAAAATAATATATCCTCATTACAAAAATGTCTGAAACATATAAATAATCCCCATGCAAATAAATTATACACACTCATAGAAAATTTTAACCTGTCCTAACCTCTTGTAACTGTTTAGAAGTTATTTATTTTATTTTATTAATTTATTTTTATTATTATTATTATTTATTATCCCCCTTTTTTTATATCTTGGGCATTTTTTTCTATATGTGGAGGTGTGAATATGTAAAGTCAAAAAAATAATAATAATTGTTTACTTCTGAGTATGTCATTGTTTTGTCTATGTGACATGTTTGAATAAAAAATAATAATAATTAAAAAAACTTTACTTCCTGTTTCTTTGTTGTGATCACGTGCATGTATGCAGCTGATCGTGACGTCAATGTCCAACATGGCCGACTGGAATAGAGGTAAGTGCTTTCTGACACGTATTCACTTCTAAATGTTGATCCACTTATTGTCTCCATTAATGCAGAGTTTATGTTTCAACTGTATGATGAAGAACGTTAACTGAAATGAGATCTCATCATCGTGTGAGGTGTCTGGTTTTCATTCAGTTCATCAGAAACCTACAGCACTCCTTTGGCGTAGCTACAAGGCTAACTAGCTAAGGAGTTGTGTACTTCTAGCTTCGCTTTCCTTACACCCAAATGGTATGAACTACTGAGAGCTAAAATGTTTACTTTGGTCCAAGTCCGTACAAAGTGATAAATACGTGTATTATTGCTGCGGCCTACTGTTGAATTACTGTTTTTTTAGTAACTGCCAAAGTTGGGTTGTCAGTAGGGTTACAAGCTCCCTGAATAATAAATAAAGGACACCTCATTGGCAGGGCCGGCCGACCCAATTGCCTTCACTGTTCCTGGTGAACTTTTTAGCCCATTTTTTTGTAGAAAACTTTCTGTTTGCTTTGTGTCTTCCGCTATCTTCTTCAATGCCTCCTCGACCAATTGGATGGGTGTATTCTGTATCGTCATACTTGTGTGTCAATATGCTGTCAGCTCATTGGTCACAGAGCAGGAACAAGTTTACCGTACATTTTCACATAAAGCGCCGTTATTCATTTCCATTGGCATGATACCACTCTCTGATGATACTGACTATTTTTTTTTTACTCTCACAGTAATACGGGACAAAGTGCGTCCCTTTTCAGCTCAATACGGGACGGGTGCTGTTGTTTCTAAATACGGGACGTTTTTCAAGGGACGGTTGGCAACCATACTGTAAATTACTGAGAGGAAGACATCTTCCTATGGACTATCTTAGGGTATAGATAGAGAGATAGATATACTTTATTGATACCAAGCTGGGAAATTGCAGAAGTACAAATAGATAGTCAAATAGTCTAACAAAGTCCAGTCTTTTCCTGAGGACTTTTTCTTGATCTCGTTGGAAAACGTCATAAGGTTAAGATATGAGAGGTTCCTAAAGACTTGGAAGAATCCGACCACACCTATCAGTTATCGTCTTCTTGTCCTCTTAACCGAGGCCATATATTCATGCTGTATTTGTTGCATTTTTGTAATGATTTATAACATAAATAGGTCATTAATAAGTTTGGTATTTAAAGCAAGTAGTAAACAAGCCACAAAAGTTAGATATATTACGGTTAACATACGTTTACACCCATCCCTCTGTCCTAATATTTGATTACATGAAGTAAGAACAACTCAGTGAGACTATTCGAGTGTCACTTTTAGTGCTGTGCTGTTTTCGAGTCAAAAACAACTTTGTTTAGTTCAAAATTCAGGGTAAATCTAAAGGGCACTCATGAACTCATTCTCGCTCAACATTGCACAGGTGTCAAATTGAATAATCCATATAATGGCCTCCTATAATGTCTTTCTGAGCACCTTTTCTTGACCCTGTTGGAAAATATGAGGCCAAAAATAGGCTGTAGGAGAAATTTGTAGGGATTTAAGAAAAGACAGTCGTGATCATCGAGAGTCTGACGGTACTTTCGCAATTGTTATTAGGGCAAATAGCATTTTTAACACACCTAAGCAGAAAAGGTACAACTGGGTGAAGCTACTTTTCTGAGTGTTTTGGAGTGGTGTGAAGATGTTGTTTTGCTCTTCTCGTGACATAGATCATGACAGTAGGATCAAATGCCCGGAAAGAAATCAAACGAAAAAGAAAGACAAATAGATGTAGCATTTTTACTACCCTAAAAATAGACAATCATAAATTGTTGACAGTTGTTTAACAGTTGTTTTACCATCTCTCAGTGTCACAGAATGGGATTCAATGATAATTAGAAATACAGTACATGTTGGATTAGCTCAAGGGATAAACTGAACAAATCTGTTTACGGTTTCCAAATGAGATAAAAATACGAAGAGTCTACAGGTCTGAGATTAACTTTGAGATGGTTAATAATATAAAATCCCTATTATCACAAGCTGGCTGGAGTAGTAGCATGATGCACATTGTTAACATAATTACAAGATAATTGGTTCCAAAATAAAAACCCAGCACTTGTCATTAGGGATGCTACAACAATTGATCTTGTAATCAGGATTATAATTAGATAATTAAAAAGTGAAACTTTTTTTTACACCATTTGATAGAGTTGATAGCATTAAAAAAAAAAAAAACTTTTCCTGAATTTACTTCCTTTAAATGAACAGCTGCTATTCTTTGTAAGTGTTAGAGGAGCTTAAAGTGTAGCTGCAGCATAAAGATGAAGGGAGACAAATTGTTAAGTTTGTTGTATGACAAAAGAAATTCATAATTGTGAAAGGCCTACTTGTCTCTGATCCTCTGTGTTTGTATGTTTTCAGGTCATGGTTCTGTTGATGACATGCTGGATTCTGAAAACAAACGGCTGGCTGACAATCTGGCTACCAAAGTGTCCCGACTAAAATCTGTGCGTACCAACCAACAATAACTCTACTCATCTATCAATCTCATTAACAAATATACTGGTTTCCAGACATTACTTTACAAGCTTATGCTGTATATTAGGTGTCACTTCTTCCTCATGTACCTATGATTTGATAAACAGAACCACATGTTAATGAATGCACTTTCATAAGTTTAGTGCCTTTAAACACAATGTCTGATAATTGTGTCAGTAAAGGATGGCACAAAACAAATCATTGCTGTTGGGCCAAATATAACAATTGTCTGACATTTTTACACGCCAACAAGATGGATTTTTTTTCTCCCGCAAATTCATTGACAGCATCGGGATGGGGAGAAAACATCTGACAAAAAGTCCATTTAACAAGGAGTAGATACTGTACCTTGGAATGACAGAGCAACAACCCCAAAGCCTTAAGGCAGTGGTTCCCAACCTTTTTTGGCTTGTAAATGTAAATGTATTTTATTTATACAGCCCTTTACAGACTATCCTTACGATGTACCAAAGTGCTTTATAGCAGTTAATATATAAAGAGAAGAATAAGTAAAAACATTTTGTTTTCATTCCATTCAGATTCGTCAAACTTGAAGAGACATTATAAAAATACAGAAAGTTACTAAGTGAGCTGTCAGACATGTTCACATAAATGTAAACAACTGTTTAAGATATAACAGATTGATGACAAATTAAGATAATATAATTTAACAATCTCATATATAACGTTACTTGGTTGCTAGGCTACCATTTAGCAAAACACAAAGTGGCTAGACCTGTCATATTAACACACAAGTATTTTTATATTAAAATGAACATTCTGTTAATTTACTATCTTTACGAAATGTTACGCTTACTGTTTCATAACTATCAGTATCTCATTCATTGAAAACTTACGGTTCTACCTACTTCAGGGATCAGAGCGAAGAAACAGCTGCTACTGTTAACGGATAACTGACAGGCAACGGCAAGGGAAGGGAACGGCTACGTACATGTAGTTTGAGAGCTCGCTTTCATAACATGACAAAAAAAAAAACCACAACCACATGGGAGTCAGAACACCATTTGAATTCCACGTCGCAACCCCAAGGTTGAAAAACACTGCCTTAAAGGGATAGGTCGCCTCTTTTGACATGAAGCTGTATGACATCCCATATTAGCAACATCATTTATGAACATTTTCTTACCCCCTGCTGCGTCCTGTGAGCCGAGTTCCGGCCGAGTTTTGGCGTTGACGTAAGTAGTCCGGCTAGTTGGCTGGGGCTTAAAAAATAAAGAGTCTTGCTTCTCAAAAAAAGATGCGTTCAAAAGAATAATACATTTGCATCACAAAATCGTCCATACAGAAAAAGTCAGACCTCACATCGCTTGGCGCTATTTTTGCCTCCCTTGATATCAATGCGTCCAGCCACCTAGCGATAGCCGCACCTGTTACGGTGTTTACTGCTCGGAAGCAGGGGACTGCTCGGTCTGCTCTTCGGTCTGCACAGTTTACACAGCCCGTAGTGATACAAAGGTAGAGAAATAGTGCCAAGCAACGCAGCGGGGGGTAAGAAAATGTTCATAAATGATATTGCTAATATGGGATGTCATACAGCTTCATGTCAAAAGAGGCGAACTATCCCTTTAAGGCCAAAATGAAGGAAATGCTTCTTTCTTCTAGACTTTCTGCTTCTGTGTGTTCCTCTCTGAAAATCTTGCCAACGTTGTTCCCCTGCCTGTAGTTTGACCCTGAGACAATGTTAAGTTTAATTAGATGTAACAAATCCATCTTTTCCTGAGAAAAATAAAAATAACATTAATTAATTTAAGTCGATCCTCTGTCTCTGACAGTTGGCTTATGACATTGACAGAGAGGCTGAGGACCAGAACGAGTACCTAGATGGCATGGTGAGTCCCTTCTGTTTGTTATTTAACATACACATTAAACACATAGAAAAAACAGTGCTGGTGTCTATTTCCGATTTATTCTGTCTGTGAAAATCAGAAAATTGTTTCTCTTTTATGCATTTAACAACATGATGATTACCTCACATTCATAGCCTCTGCTATAAGAGGTTTTAGCTGTTTTCTCTTCATAAAGGCACATAACCAAAACATTTTTAAATTAAGGAGTGCAAGTGTAAAATATTTACTTCAAAGTTGGTGTGGATGGTTCCATTTTTTTTTTTTTTTTAAGAAAAATGGAAGTAGACCTTTACCTGTGAGACAAATGAGTGGCAAGTAACACAAAAGAATAATCCTCTTCTCCCCTTTTCAGGATTCAAACTTCATGAGTGCGACGGGCCTGCTGAGCGGCAGCGTGAAGCGGTTTTCCACAATGGTTCGGTCTGGCAGAGACAACCGCCGCCTTCTCTGCTACGTCTCTGTGGGGCTGGTCCTGGTCTTTTTTGTGCTCTACTATCTTGTTTCTAGGCTCCAGCGCTGACTGTGGGGGGGGGGAAAAAACATCAGCTCGGAACACATTCTGATGTGGAGACTGTAGAGAATATGAATTCATATCTGATTGACTTTATTTTCCAGCACCAAAGTGAGAGACTGGAAGGAGATAGAAAGTGTTAAGCGGAATTAATGGTCATAAGGGGGCATTTGCTAGCTCATCACTGGACTGGAGTGATGTTGTCATACAAAGGACTCTGGCATCTCTGAAGAAGAAAAAGAATCAACTCGTCCAGATTTTGGGGTCTTCCATCAGGAACTAGTTTTGTCCTGCCCAGCAGCAGTCGGGAATCCCAAATTTGGGCAAAGAGAAGGTGGAGACTGAACACAGGTCAAGTAGGTATGGTATCCACCACAGCTTAGATTATGTGTTGATGAACTCCTTACTCAATAAAATGTGTTTTGTAACACAAATGTGTCACAGCTCCCGAATGTACTACAATTGAAAGCAGTTTTGAATGATTTTTTTTACCTGTAAAGGTGGCAGAATTGTGCTGACAGGAAGGTTAACCTACATCATTGGTCTTCCAAGGAGCTCAAACGCATCAATCTCTCAGTCAGTCCTACCAAAACAAAGACAAAAGTATTTCTTTAAAGGTTGTTCATATTCAAACTTTCCATGTTGAATTTTGGCACATCTGAGAACAGGAAGTGACGCATCCCTCTGTTATTGGCTGATATATGGTGCCAGGTGGCATCACCAAGTGTTTAAATAGTTCTTTATTTTTTGTGATGAAATGTAAAATATTACATTTAATTCATGAAAGAGTTTGTTGAAGTTAGAATTTTAAAAATAGTTTAATTATCCAGTATGTTAACAGCTGTCTGGAAAGCTGATCAGTGACAGCATGACAAACAATAAAGATTAATGTTAATACATCTAAAATGAATTGTTTAACTGCAGAGTTGGAAGTGATAACTTCTTTTTTTCAATCACCTTATTTTCATATTTATTTATTTCCTAATTCACGATTCTTAAAAGAATATTTTATTTTGTTTACCAAATGGTATTCATTTAGAAATCAATTAAAGCCTCAAACGGATATCAAACTGTCAGTGAGTTTGTTGTTTCTCTGTCTCACAGACTTTGAGATGATCAAAGATTAGTAATATAGTTTAAAATTGTATAATGGGAAAATGTCTAATACTGTCAGCTATTATAAACTCAAAGTTTTAGTTTAAAACCGATTGTGTCCTTTTACAAGAAAAAAAAATCTGTTACATTTAGAATTTTTTTCATTATTTTATTCACATTCAGACTTAAAGGGATAGTTCACCTCTCTTGACATGAAGCTATATGACATCCCATACTAGCAATATCTGTTAGGAACATTGACTTACCCAAGTGTATTCCTCTTTTGAACGCATATTGTTTTGAGAAGCAAAGCGCTTTATTTTTTTAAACCCCAGCCAACTAGCCGGACTACTTTCGTGAACGCCAAAACGAGGCCGGAACTCGGCTCACAGGACGCAGCAGGGGGTAAGTCAATGTTCATAAACGATATTGCTAGTATGGGATGTCATACAGCTTCATGTCAAAAGAGGCGAACTATCCCTTTAACCCATAAAAACCCAGACCCATCTTTCCTTAAATGAAAATTATAGATCACATTTTTCAGAATTTATTTTCACATACCACCACCAAGTGTCAAAGATCTCTAATGTTACATATGTTACATTGCCCATTTTGGTAAATTAATTTTAGTTTCAATCATTTATGACACCTGTGGCACCATGGGGTCCTTATGAGTTAAGTGGAAAACGTTTTTGTTTTTTTTCAGTCAAAAGGAAGGCTATCTATTTTTTGGCTCCCTCTTGTTTGCTTCAGGCATATATGGAAATACGTTTAAAGAAGGGTAGATCTAAAACTGGTAAAGATATTAATATTTTGTGGGCATATTCACCGCAGTGTGTCCTTCGGGTTAATTCGTATTCATTCGACATTCTCCGGCGTATCTCCCTCCGCACACCGTGTGAAAACAAACAAAGAGCGGCCTTCCTCTGTGCAGATTACCTCGACTGATTCTCTTACATTAGCCATAGGTTGGAGGCAAATATTATTTATTTTCCATATTCGGGGGGGGGGGTTCTTCCTTTTGTAGAAGGTTCGGCTAAGCTCGGACCACGGCCTTCGGCCACGTTCGGCTATTGTCGTTCGACGGAAGAATGGACGAGGCCGACTCCGCCACGAAGGCGCTCGGGCTAGATGAACCGCCCATCGGCGAGCCGTCGGTGGAGGGAGTGGGCTCGGATACGGAGTCGGAGGCCGAAGTCACCACGATGTCTGTGATGGCGGAACCGGGAAACATCGACATAAGAGCCGAGTCGCTGCCGAACCCAGACGAGGCCGAGGATGCATTCGCAGGTAGGCAGCAGCAGTTAAGCAGGCTAGTGCTGTTCGGGAGCCGCTAACACGGGGCGGGATGATTATATTAGGTTCGTTGGCGTCAAGCTTCCGATCAACGCATTTATCGTTCCCAGTAAAAGTCTCTCATTAAACTACAATATATTAACACAACCACCGTAACTTAGTGGCATGCCGTAGTGCCAAACTCCGTTGAATTATTCCGTCATTTAAATGTCACTTAACTCACGTGTCACAGTATACATAGTTAACCAGTTTAGCCTGTCTTTTCAAATTTGGTGGTGATAAATAATAATAATAATAAAGAACTACCAAACCTCATTACAACACTACAGCATTTTGCTATGTTCAGTTATTCATTTGGAAAGCAACTTGAAAAATGCAAAAACAATGTGTGAAACAATCTGTTTAGTTTGTAAGGTACATAAAAGTATTTTCACTGTGTGAAAGCCTAACAAAGGAGAATAACAGTATTCACCTGTGAATGTAGTTGTGTATGTATGCCGATTAGTTTTCTGCACTACAGGGTCCCAACATTGAATGTGATATGGTGCAGGTGAATTGTGGCAGGGTTGCTCAGTTGGCCAGCTTGTGTCAGCAGGGCGCAAATTGGATGAATAGCTGCCCAAGTCCTATGTACAATAATCATGTACACATATATATTGAATTCATATCTAAAAGGTACTTTAGCATGCACAGAACACAGTGGACTGTTCTAGTATCAGAGACATAAGCTAAAAGGGTAAACTAAGGCTTTTTCTCTCTGAAAACTCATTATTGCATCAAGCATAGGAAAAGTGACTAATGTGGTATCTCTGGGGTTGAGACATATAAGGCTGCAAAGAGTCGTTCTCAAAAGTCTTGAAGTCGATGAGCTGAAAGCAGGAAAAATGGTTAAAAGTGTAAAGATGTGAGCAACCGACCTGTACCCTGCCTCCCGCCCTATGACCGCTGAGATTAAGCGGGTATAGAAAATGAATGGATGGATAGACGTGAGCAACTTTTTCACGGCAAAATTGTCATGCTACATGACTGAATGGGGTCATAGCATCTCCACAATAGCATGTCTTGTGGAGTGCTCAGAGTTTACCGTGTTCGGTACCTACTAAAAGTAGTCAATGATGAGAGAGAACTGGTGACAGAGTCATGAGTTCCCCAAGATCCATTAAAGGGGAAGTTCGTTTATGACCTCGACGTCATATGAGGCAGCTTTCCCGATCGGGCCATCTGCATGGTCACATTACCAAAGGCAGAGAATAATTTCCAGTGCATGGTTTAGGTCTATCGTCATTTTTAGCCACTGGTCGGACCGCAGGCAGGCTAGTGGAACTCATATTAATGTTAAACAACCTTAAAAAGTGAAAATTTCATGCCATGGCTCCTTTAAGTCTTTGCCAGATGCCCCTCACATGTCACCAGTTAAACTGCAGATTTTAGAATCTTCTACAATGGTGTTACATTGTAAAAATCTTTCGGTTTTTCTTTGCCCATCTACTAAAGTTTTGAGTGCGCTGCAGGAATTGCACTCAATATATGTTTAAGCTTTTTAAATACAATAAAGCTGGTTAGTGGAGACACTGAAAATGATATCCTTTGTAATTGTGTCTGTTTAAACAAAAGTTTAAGTTAAGATTTAAGTTTTGGTTGTGTGTGTCAGAACACTTATCAACTTACTTGAAAATTGGGTTTGTATTTTTCGTGTAATTGACGCACCAAAGAACTGTGAACTAATGTCAAGTTTTATGTGCTGGCTTGATTATTTAAATCTCTTGTTGTTGATCAGAGGTGACGGCAGTGACGATGGCAGACGTCCAGGCTGCAGAGGACAACGTTTTCACCACAACGGTTGCCACATCAGGAAGCCTTCCTGAACACGTGCTGGTAGATAACACACACTGATGGTCTGGCTGCTGCACATGCTCAATCTATCCCTATATTTACACTTTGGGCAGTGAGATCACCTCACAGCTAAATAATCAAAGTGCAGCTTCACCTCTTACCATGAGTGTAGAGCCGGTAAAGATCAGATTTTCAGAGAGCAGGTTTATTTGAACAAAACAGGAAGGATTTAGAGTGAGAAGCTTTCTGTACTGCCACGTATTAGTGACCAGATTCTGATTTTGATTGGCTTGTGTAGGGACTACTTATCAGAAATCTAGCAACAGTAAAATGACTGGCTTTCTTAAGAAAAAACGTGAAGGATTGCAAACATACTGCTGGAAACCCATCAAAGCTTAAACACAGACAGTGTGACCTGCCGTTTCTGTTTGTGTTTACAGTAATGAAACAGGGTTGGATTTAGCAGGGAAGGTTTACATTTCTGCTGCCTTCTGAATCCCCTTTTCAAAATTTTGTGCAGCAGACGATCATCTTTTTGATTGTTTGTGTACATTAATAACATCTGTATTTTGTACTCTGAATTAGAGCAAGATTTGTATACAAAACACACACTGCTTGCCTGAAGTACTTTTACAGAAAAAAAGAAAAGAAATTGTGAAATGTATTTGTCCACCGAAACTACCATGAAATTATTAGCCTCCAGGGTCTTTGCCCTTTTACTGTCTGTAATGTGTGCACAGTTAGAATAGAATAGCCCCTTTATTACATAACATACACTGGGATCACATCATTTTTAGTAATGTAACTATGTATTTTGTTGACAGCCCTTTTTTTGGAGCCTCAGATGTAATTTGAAAAAATAACAAAAGCCATAGATTAAATGCTAAATGCAAAAAAAACATTTTTTGGGGATGTTTATCTACAACAGGGGCAATTCAGAATAGAGGGATAGTTGGGTAAAATCAACTATAGAGCAATCCAGACTGGAAACTCAGGATCAGGATCTCTGGCTGGGGTTAAGGACTACGTGTAACACAAAGACTTGAGGAATTCTGCTTAAAAATAACAAATGGTTGATTTCATGAAAAATCTGTGATTGTGGTAGCCTGGCTGAGGCGTCCACAATCTCGATGAGATGGTGGTCTGGGAACTAGGTGTGCATTTTCTCGTATTTGAGACGTGGTTTACGAATGCCTAGAGCTGTTTATTGGGCGCTACGAATGTCTATCAAATGACGTCAGGTTCTTCCCATGCTGCTTTGCGCGCGATTCATAGCCAATTGTATCACTTATAGCAGATGACGACAGAAATTCGACGAGGAAGAAGAAAAAAATGGAAAATAAAAGGAAACTTGTGCTCTAAGCTACTTAAATTGACAACAAAGTAGGCCTATATGCTATATTCTACATGAATTTTTATGTTGTAGAGTTGTGAATTTATTTTAATAATGGAGAAATTGAGCAGCCTTGCTTTGTTGTCTACAGTAGAAGATCAACCCTCATCTTACTTTGAAGCTCCAAGCTCTCTGAAGTGACGTCGACGCAGCTTTAGCAGCAGAAAAGCTATCAGGCTTGTGTTGATGATAATAATAAACTCCTGGACTATGTACAAACTTCCAAATGCATTGTTTTGTGAGTACAGACCATATTTGTACTACTGTAGAAGTTTGGTGTCATGGCATGTGATTTTAGTGTGGTGATTTTGGAGATACTGCCAGGATCCGTTAGCGCTTGTTCTAAGCTATTCGGGATAACTCAGTAACTCAGCTGATGTTCAGCCAATATCGAAAAAACTTCGGGTGGGCTACTTGGCTGGATGTCACGGTTCAAATGACCCCAGGGTGAATCTACTCTGAACTATCACTTTAAGTTCTTAGTTGATGACAAGTCTGAAGGGTTCTCAAACTTTAAAATATTTTGGCAAACAGCTAAAAAAAATGAACAGTTGATCATTTCCAGGCCTCACCTTGTGCTGTGTGCTTGTGTGTGTGTTTCCAGAGTGGCAGAACCACTCTGCAGCTAAGTGAAGGTCTCAGTACCCAGAAGGCCACTCTGATTGTGGTTCACACTGACGGCAGTATCGTGGAAGCCGCTGGCCTCAAGTCTAGTGCCACCATCACATCAGGTACCTCTATGCGTGTGTTCCAGTCCCAAAAAAGGCATTAAAACTGAACTCGACTAAACTGTTTCTGTTACTGTGCGTCTTTCAGGCCCACAGACTCCACCTACTCCACTTACTCCACCCCAGGACAAAGACTCCTGCTCCAAGTACAACTGGGACCCCTCAGTCTACAACAACGAACTGCCAGTCCGCTGCAGGAACACCAGTGGAGTCCTGTACAAGAATCGTCTGGGATCGGGTGATTACTACATTTCACTCGGGCTTTCATACCTTTAGCTACTGACAACCAAAGTTTTCTCATGAACCTAATCGTCAAGATTAGCTTGGTCAGGGTAAGCTCAGTTTTAGACTGTGCTTTACATCAGGCTGAACTGTTGTTACTTTCTGTCCTCAAAGTTGAAAGGTCCTCTTTTCTGCTGCTCCGCAAACGACTTGTGGTATAACCTCAAGCACAATGTCTGCATAGTATGTCATCAGTGCCCCTCTAAGGCCTAACAGCTTGTCTAATTAATCCTTGTGCGGTCTTAGCATTCTGTTTACTCCCCTTGTCCTATGGGTCAAAAATGACCCGCCCTACCAAAGCCCCAAAATAAAGTAAACAATTGAATTTTAAATCCAAAATCTATTTTGTATGATGAAACCACCTGTTATTTATCTATTCAACACAATTCAATACATTTTTTATCATGTATTTTTTGTTACACAATACAAAAAGACAATCAGCAGTTTTCAGGATTACACTTTTTTTTTTTTAACCACAAACCAACTGTCAGTTGGACCAACAGTTTTCTTGTTTTCTCAGTTTTCTTTTACATAATAAAGGTTTATTATTGCTATTATATAAATGTGAAGTAATTACTCCTGAATTAATTATATTTTCTGGTGTTTAAATGTTTTTATAATTCACGGGTCAAAAATGACCCATAAGACAATCTCTGTACCCTAGTGGTGTACAGCCCACATGGAAACATAAACAAAAATAAAGTATGACTTTTTCTAATGATGGGGTCCCTTTAGGAAAAGTCATAAGATTTCATGTTGGAAAAAGATAGTTTAAGGTGTTTTTTCTACAGCTAAAGATGGTAGTGGGTCACTTTTGACCCGCAAGACAACAGGAAGGGTTAAACAAGACAACAGGAAGGGTTAAACAAGACAACAGGAGGGTTAAATTGTTTTTTTCAGGTAATTTTATCTATGAATCAGAAAAGCAGACACGAAGAATGAAAAAGATGAAGCCACTCAACCTCTTAAGCGAGGGGACAGAAATAGGGATGCCTTTTCACTCTCCAAAGAAAATTACACACATGATTCTGTTTTTAATGCGTTTTTGAGCAGTTTGTTCTTTTGCTAGCCACACTGACGGTGTTTGAATTTTGTTCAGGGGGTAAAGGTCGCTGCATCAAACAGAACCAGCAGTGGTTCACTCCGACTGAGTTTGAAGGTCTAGCAGGAAGAGCGAGCAGCAAAGACTGGAAGAGGAGCATCCGATACGCTGGCAGACCTCTGCTCTGCCTCATACAGGTACTAAACTGTACCGAACAGCTGCTATACTCAGTGCAACTGATGCACCGCGTTGCAATATGTGATCAAAGTGCTTTTAATTTCAACCAAGCATGCAACTCAGTTGATTCTGGACAAAATGCTGCACCTAAATTTTACAGGAAATTTAAACCTTTGTGTGTTTGTGTGTTATAAGGAGCAGATCCTTAACCCTCATGCTGCTTCCTGTACCTGTGCAGCCTGCTGTGATGATCTGACACCGGTGAGTAAGCAGGACTTCTCCTGGTCAGCTCACAGCATTAGGGACAAGCTATTACCTGGGAGAGAATGGATGGAAAAAGTGAATCAGTGAATAATGGAATAAGTTCTCAAGAGTGATCATTCTAGCAACTTTTTGGACAGTTTTGACATCATATAACTGTTGTTTTTATTTGTCTTTTTCTCCGTTTCTTTTTTATAGGTTGCAAAGGAGGGAGACTCCCTGGCAGTAGAAAATATTAGTATGGTAGGGTTTTATTTATTTGTTCTTTCAGTCCTTTCAGAAAATATTCAGATCCTTTTTTTTTTTTTTTTTTTACACACCTTATCTGTGTTAAAGTTTTCATTCTTGAATTTATACAATTGTCATTTATCCCTTTAGTTCACACACACAGAAACAACTAATAAACATGTGAAATTAATGAAATGTCCAAACTGTAATCTCTTGTCTATGAAGGATTCAGACCCATAATTCACAAGTTTGGAGAAGCGCTTTTGTCAGCTCAAACAGCTTCAAGTGTTCATGGATATATGCTGTCTGTAGACCAGACATAGTTGTTTTATTTAAAAGAAAAGTAGAGAATTTGGCATGGATATATTACTTATAAGAATACTGAGCCATAGTTTGGTGTTTAGGCTAACGAGGGTGCCATTTTTCTTCTTTTTACTATATTCTGTCAGGTCAAGGAGTGTGAAAACAAATAGAATAAACAGGGCCTGTCAGTAACCAAAGAAAAGTGTCAAAATACTTTTGTAAATGAGAGATTTCAGTTTTTGAAGTGGTATACATTTGCAAGAAAAACAACAACTAAAAAGATGTTTTTTACTTGGTTTTAAGCAGTTAATAATTTATGTAAAAATGACCATGTGTTATAAAGTTTCAGAATTCCTTGGCATTGTGTTAGCAATAAAACAAAAAAAAAGGCAATCATTTTACTATCTCTGATTTAATGCATCGTTGTCATGATATGTTCTCCAGACTGGTCCAGTCCGCCTCTTCGTCCCATATAAGAGGCGGAAAAAAGACACAGATCCTCCCGTCATTCCTGCCAAAAAGGAACTTGCTACCTCCAAGAACATCACGCTGACTCCAGGGACCACATGTATGTCACAGACCACAGTCTGTGTGTCACAGTACTCACACACAACAGCAGAAATAAACAGTCTGTAGTTCAGAATCAGGACATTTATGTGAAATCTTCTTCAGAACTTTATGCGCTCACAGTCACGGCAACTTGTTTTTATCTTTGTCTCTTTAGAAATTAGGACATAGGATATCAGTCATTTGAATCTAAGAAATAATTATATATTTCCAGAAAGTACCACTGTGTGTACCTTGATACTAATCTGAAAATGAAAAGTCATCAAAAGTCAGTGAAAGTCCTGGAGATCATATTTATCATGTGATCATTTAAACCTTGTCGTTAAGCACTTGACTGTTCAAACACAGCTGTTGTATCTGTCCTTTTCTAACAGTCACAGTGTCCCCATCAGGACAGTTTACCACTGCGGGCACCTTGACCTTTGACCGTACCTCAGCAAGCGATGCTGCTGCTATCATCTCAGACGGTGCTGCACAGACTGAAGTGTTTGCCAGCACCACAGGTAGGGTCCCTCACTGATACATCTCATTCACTCCGTACATTTCTTTGTCAGAAAGGCCCACAAGTGAATATTAAGCTGATCAGCATGCTTTTTTACAGAAGCCCGTTGCACAAGAATTTCCCTTTTTTTACTTACTAATCTCATATTAGTGGTATTTTTTTTTCTATTTATTTAAAGATGATTATATTACAGATATTTGTTTGTTCGACCAACAGTCCAAAACCTAAAGAAATGTATGTAATGTAAAGGTAGGCAAATGACAGTGGGGAATGTTTCCTGTTTATTCTAAATCAGCATAGTATGTTTTGTTGGTTAATTAAAACTAAATTAGAACTTTAAATACTTTAACTAATTTCTAAACTAACTGAGATTGATAGCGTGAGAAAAATCAGTGTAAGCAATATTTTGGCCAGTATTAAATTTTATCACAAATATCAAAATGCACCTTTTGATGGATGGGATCAGGAGATGAACTGAGCAGAATACATGCACCTTTACTGTTCTTGTTTTAAATATCAGTTTATAACAATTACTGACATATAGTAGTTGGAGAAGCCACATCGCTGTTAACTTTTTTCTACATTGACCTTTCTTGAATTTTCTTTGCCTCTTCATGTTTTAATTTCTTTGACGGGTTTGCATACAGTTCCTGTGCTTGTGAGTATGAGTATGAGCTTCCATTTCTCAATTTTTTTCTTTCTTAAAAAACATCCAAAACTACAGATTCCTTCTAATGTCTCTTCTTTGCTGCACTTCGTGCTTATAATATGGTCCTTCTCTCATGGGGAAGGACATACTAAACAAATAGATACAAATGGTTCAGTCTAAGGTTATAAAACAATACATTTAATAATGAGACTAGATTCTAATAATTCTAATAAGAAATTATTCTAAATCCTTGTACTGTTACACATTGCAACTTTAAAGGGATAGTTCGCCTCTTTTGACATGAAGCTGTATGACATCCCATATTAGCAATATCATTTATGAACATTTTCTTACCCCCTGCTGCGTTCTGTGAGCCGAGTTCCAGCCTCGTTTTGGTGTTGATGAAGGTAGTCCGGCTAGTTGGCTGGGGTCCCGAAAATAAAGCGTTTTGCTTCTCAAAACAATATGCGTTCAAAAGAGTAATACATTTGCATCACAAAATCGTTCATCCAGAAAAAATCAGACCTCACAATCGCTTGGCCCTATTTCTCTCTCCCTTCGTATCTCTGCCTGCTGTGTAAACTGTGCAGACCGAGCAGTAAACACCGTAACAGGTGCGGCTGTCACTAGGTGGCTGAACGCATTGATATGAAGGGAGGCAAAAATAGTGCAGAGGTCGCCAACTTTCTGCAGAGTTAATCGCTACAGACCTCCAAACTTCATGTAGCCTTCAGATTAGCTCAAGAACAGTGCGTAGAGAGCTTCATGGTATGGGTTTCCATGGCTGAGCAGCTGCATCCAAGCCTTACATCACCAGCGCATGCAAAGCGTCGGATGCAGTGGTGTAAAGCACGCCGCCACTGGACTCTAGAGCAGTGGAGACGCGTTCTCTGGAGTGATGAATCACGATTCTCCATCTGGCAACCTAATGGACGAGTCTGGGTTTGGTGGGTGCCAGGAGAACAGTATCTGACTGCATTGTGCCAAGAGTAAAGTTTGGTGGAGGGGGGATTATGGTGTGGGGTTGTTTTTCAGGAGCTGGGCTTGGCCCCTTAGTTCCAGTGAAAGGAACTCTGAATGCTTCAGCATACCAAGAGATTTTGGACCATTTCATGCTCCCAACTTTGTGGAAATAGTTTGGGGATGGCCCCTTCCTGTTCCAACATGAGCACCAGTGGAGACAGCAAGGTCCATAAAGACATGGATGAGCGAGTTTTGTGTGGAAGAACTTGACTGGCCTGCACAGAATCCTGACCTCAACCCGATAAAACACTTTTGGGATGAAGTAGAGCGGAGACTGCGAGCCAGCCCTTCTTGTCCAACATCAGTGTCTGACCTCACAAATGAGCTTCTGGAAGAATGGTCAAAAATTCCGTTATAACCCCACTCAGTCATGCTGCTTTGCAATTTACAAAAAAATATAGCTAATTCTGTACTATGGTACAGGTCATGGTGTTCTTTCACTTCAGCAGCTGCAATGCTCCTCCAGCAGGTATCTCAGCTCGGACTGTAAAACACTAAGACATAATCCAGAATGTGGCCCATCTGGTGTTCAATTAACCAAAAAGGGAAATAAGACTCCACTTCTCCTTCAATTCCTCTGACTACCCATGGCTGCCCAAATCAAATTTAGTAAATAATGCCTGACTTCTAAGTTTACATCCAGCTGTGTGAACTCAATCATGCGAGCTTATCTTTTTCCTTCCTTTCAGTACTTAAAACCAATGCCAGGATGTTTTACTGTACAGAAGCCTGAATGTTGCTCCTCACTAGTACATGAGATTTGAAAGACTTTTGAGACTAAACCATTGTGAAAATAATTGGCAGATGAACCAAAAGTGAGACTAATCTTTCTCACTCAGGAACAGCAGCCTGTTTAGTGTATTAGAGTAAATTGTGATATACATGCTCAAAGAGCGTTGGACCCTGTCTCTGAAGCTTTCTGGAGTTTAAAGAGTTAAATTGTTTCTCTGACCCATGCTTCACATCATCCTGTTATCTCAGGCCAACCCCCTGATGTTTTTCTCTGGGCATTTTCTTTTTTCTCCCAGTGCTTACAGCGTTGCCGGCATTGGCTGTGACTCCTCAGCCGATTCAAGCCAAAGTCGCAGTGGCAGCTGCGGCATCATCTTCTTCGGCAACACTGGTGACGGGGCTTGAGGTAGGGCCTGTGGGGGGTACAGGGCCAGTGGTGAGTGATGGGCAGAGGAACACCTGGGTATACCTGGAGGAGATGGCCAACACATTGCTTAACAACGTCCAGCAGCTGAAGGCTCTTATCGAACAGGCCAAAAATTCTGCAGTGGAGGTTGTAGGGGTCAAAGGGCAGGGAAGTAGGAAGGAGGTGAGGTTTTGATCTGCCTTAACCAAAAATCATGAGGATTAGATCTTAAAATGATCATATCTCTAAATTTATCATCATTTTGTGTGTCTTTTTCTGTTCAGTGTGGTCTTAGTCAGACGTTTCAGAACCAGATCTCGTTTCAGCATCCGGATGACTCTGAGGCCAAGAGGAGCTCTGACATCACAGAGATTATCATTAATGTATGAAACTATCTCTCTCCTTCTCCCTCTCTCACCCACACACATACAAGTCCCACAATTTCTGACATTCTTGTTTGTAGGTCCCATTTGGAGTGAAGCTCCAGAAACACCCTATGCTTTTTAAGAACCCCCCTCCACCTCTTTTAAACTCCACAGCTGCTGTTTTTTCTATGACATACATAAAAAATTCCATAACAAACAATATCATCAGTTGTTTTGTGCTGCAGAGCCACAGTGTATTCATATGCTGACTGGAACCAGATAAGTTCAGTAAACAAGTGTAAAATTTTAAGAAATTAGCACTTAAAGGGCTTAAAATCATATATATATATATATATATATATATATATATGTGTGTATATGTATATATATATATATATATATATATATATATATATGTGTGTATATGTATATATATATATATATATATATATATATGTGTATATGTGTGTATATGTATATATATATATATATATATATATATATGTGTATATGTGTATATATATATATATATATATATATATATATATGTGTGTATATGTATATATATATATATATATATATATGTGTGTATATGTATATATATATATATATATATATATATATATATGTGTTTATGTATATATATGTATATATATATATATATGTGTATATGTATATATGTATATATATATGTGTATATGTATATATGTATATATATAAATATGTATATATATATATATATATATATATATATATATGTATGTGTATATATATATATGTATATGTATATGTATATATATGTATATGTATATATATGTATATATATATATTTATATATGTATATATGTATATATATAAATATGTATATATATATATATATATATGTATATATATATATATATATATGTATGTGTATATATATATATGTATATGTATATGTATATATATGTATATGTATATATATGTATATATATATATTTATATATGTATATGTATATATATGTATATATATAATATTAGTAATTAAATAATAATAAAGAAAATAAGAATCGGCTGGTGTGTTTTGTACCACTTCCTTTTCATTTATTGGTTTATAAACATGGGTCATAGCAGATTAAGGTAGATGAAAATAGTCAATCTATGGGACATATTTCAGAATCACCTCTGTCATCTGTTTCATCTCTTGTGTCCTCACTTGCTGCAGATGTGCGTGAACTGTGGTCGGGTGGCAATGAGCGAGTGTACAGGCTGTCACAAAGTCAACTACTGCTCCACATTCTGTCAGAGGAAGGTAAGACTCGCATGGGTAGCCTAAATTATTTACATATGACATACGATAAAAACCAACATGTAACAGAACAGATGTTACATGTGTTAGTTAGTTACATGTGAGGTAGAGACACCTGCCTAATGATTCAATTAAATTCAATACAGTTGGATTTATATGGCGCCAAATCACAACAATTTAATCTCAAGGCACTTCAAAGGTACAGTCCAATTCAGGCCAATTCAAATTCAATTCATTGTAATACAACCATAATCCAATCAAATCAAATTAAGCTTTTTCACCTGCTGAGAAAGAGAAATACAAGCTGATTGATGACAACAATAATATTATACGTATATGATAGTAAAGAGAGCACAGTGAGGAGAGGTGCATCATGGGAGATCCTCCAGCAGTCTAGGCCTATTGCAGCTTAATGGTATTTTTCAGGGTCACCTGAACCATCCCCAACTATAAGCTTTGTCATAAAGTAAGGTTTTAAGCCTTATCTTAAAGCGGCAGTCGGCAACTTTTTTTTAGTCATATTAACTTGAACTGTCATGGGATTCTGGAAGTAGAATATTAAATAGGCTGTTTAGGAAAAATAACGAAATCTGTAGCTCCCTCTGAAGCCTGTAATCATGCTTGCAAAAATCGAGCGCTCCCGGCTGTTTTTAACCAATCAAGTTAGGGTGGAGGAATCCTACCTGTCAATCACAGCTTGTGCACACGCTGCTGAGCGTGAGTCTGCCCCAGCTTGTGTGCGCTCACACTGGTGTGAACTCACGTGCACAACCTCGTCCACAGAGGGGGAGGGGTTTGGGGGGCGATTCGGAGCTTGGTAGAGGTTGGGGGAGGGACCTGAAAGTTGTATCAGTTCGAATTTTCTGACTTTAGACTCGCAATTTTGAAAACTTGCCGACTGCAGCTTTAAAGTCTGCTTCCCGAGACATATACTGGCAGCTGGTTCCACAAGAAAGGGGCCTGATAACTGAAGGCTCTGCCTCCCATTCTACTTTTAGAAGCTCTGGGATCCAAAAGTAAACCTGCAAGTCTGAGAGCGAAGTGCTCTGTTTGGAAAATATTGCACAATGAGACCTGAGATTTGTATGTGAGTAGCAGAATTTTGTTTCTGAACTTAACAGGGAGCTAATGAAGAGAAGCTAAAACTGGAGAAATATGATCTCTCCTGACATTTCTCATCAGAACTCTGACTGCAGCATTTTGGATCAGCTGGAGGCTTTTAGAAGATTTTTGGGACAGCCAAATAATATTGACTTACAGTAGTCCAAACTTGAAGTAACAAATGCATGGCCAAGTTTTTCTGCATTACTCAGAGACAGGATGTTCCTGATTTTGGCAATATAACAAAGGTGAAAGAAGGCAGTCCTGTTTTCTATGAGTCAAAGGACAGATCCTGGTCAAAAATGGTTTCATAGATAAGTACAACTGTGTATCGTCAGCATAGCAATGGAAATGTATGCCATGCTGTCTAATAATGTTACCTAATGGAAGCATGTATAAAGTGAAAAGGATTGGTCCAAGCACAGAACCCTGCAGAATACCATCACTTACTCTTCTGTACAAGGAAGATTCTTCATTTACATGAACAAACTGGAATCTAATGGGTGAATATGATCAGTTTTAGAAAAATACATAGCTATACCATCTTATAACAGTTGGAGACATATATTACGTCAGTGTAATACAGTTTTCTCAGGGAAAACCCAGGAGCTCTCGTGAATATTACCTGAGAAATTGTAAGACCAAAATCATGCATCATATCATTATACATACATCAACATTAAAGAATCCTACACCACCTTTTTTTTTTCTCTTCAGGACTGGAAAGATCATCAACACTCCTGCTGTCAGTCAGCAGGGGGCATGGCTGTCCAGGAAGAGGAGCCAATCACAACCATTGACATTGACAAAGTGAAGTGAGGATGTAACAGACTTTGTCCAAAGTCGCTCTTCATTCAGCTTCTCATGCCATCAGATGCTGCAGACACTGAGACCCATAGTGTGAACATTTTTTACCACATGAAAAATATATGATATTATCGAAGCAATACATACTTGTCTAAATGGTCAAATCAGATTGAGTGCATTATTTTTATTGATCATTCCTTTACTAGTTCATTTAGTACGTTATTTTATATTGAGTACAGTCGTTTTTATTTAGTTTCTGTCTTCTTTCTATTGATTTGTTGCTATATAGACTCTGGATGAAGAGCTTCAATTCTCCACAGACAGTCCTGCTTATATACAGGCCAGACACATCAATAAAAGAAAGAGCATTTCAAACAGTAAACCCAGCCACTGACCAGTACTTAAGGAGAAATTAAATTAACTGCAGTCTGTTTATAGTATTTTCTTTATTTATTGACAGAAAATTACGTTTTGCTTTCTGGATCGAAAAACTGCTCACAGAAAAGGTCTTGAACTGGAATCTGACATAACTACTGTTTTGGTTAATTTAGGTACTTTCTTGTCTGTAAAAAGAAACAGTGTTCTGCTACTCTTTGCTTTATTTTCTTTCCTTTTTTTAAGTCATCATTCAGACTTTAAATGTCAAGAAAAATAGCAACTGGAAAGACGTTTTACAGTGGCCACAACTGCTGGTATTGTTTGTAAAAGTACCATAAAAGTTTTGATCTTTGCCCGCAGAATGCATTACAAAATTGCTTTGAATCTCACTCCAACCCCTTTGGTTGTAACTCAGAGTTCAGCTATGCTTTTTTTTTTTTTTTTTTTTTTTGCTCAATAAACAAACAGAAAAAACAACTGGATTTTAAACACATTATTACATAATAATGGTTACCTTTTGAACTATATTCATTGAATTCAAAAACACATCTGTCTTTTTCAAATCAAAGAAATATTGGTTCACATATTTTGATATCAATGGGCCTCATGCAAGAACATTTTCGTATTTTTATTCTAAATTACGAAGGTCTTGTACGAACACGCCACGTCAAATTCAACAAACGCTCTTAACTTCGGAAAAAGTGTGTAAACAACCTGCGTAAATGATGAATGCCACCCGTGCGTATTTAAGTCCACGTGCACGAGGATAGTAGATTTGCATACTCCACGCCCAAAATTATACCATCTAAGGCTGTGCTTCCTCTCTCCTGTGCCAGGAAGTGTGAGTGTTGAGTCATGAAAATGGCATCAAGGCGCATAAAGAACAACTTTACGGGCTCTGAGACGGAAATTCTGCTTTCAGAGATCCAAAAAGGAAAATCTGTCATTTTTAGCAGTGTCAGCGGGGGAATTACGGGACCTGCTAAAGCGAAGAAATGGGAAGCAATTAGGAGTGCTGTTAATTCTGTGTCACCTGTAGTTCATAATGTCACCGAAATAAAAAAGAAATGGTTTGATATGAAAATGGCTTAAAAAAAAAAAAAAAAAAAGTCTCGCCATGGGCAGGCGCTCGATGACTGTAACTAAAGCCGTGCAATCAGTTGTTGCCTCATCATGATGGCACTTTGATGGGGTGGTCCATGAGGGGGGTCTCCTGGCACCACACCTGCTGGTCTGCCTGGGCTGGTTCAGGTTGTAGGAGACCCTCGTTCATGGCAATATTGCGCCATGAACGAGGTATCGAGACACACCCACCTGGCCTTCAGCTCAGTGCGCTCCAAACAACACGGGTGCTTTGATGCGTATAAGTGTCTAGTGCTCTGATTATGTTTGGCAGTCCAGCCAGAGCATGAAAGTCCCTCTTAAAGGAGAACTGCGGTATTGTCAACATTAAGCCTCTTTTCTGAGTCGTCTGCAATGTTTTAGAACCCCCCTCACCGCTTTTTTGATGTTTACTGCTGTCTCCGGTATTTGCCTAATTTAGATTCATCTCAACCTGCTTCAGAATGGCAAGTACGGTGCATGTCCTAAAAGGTCCGTAAAAGCACCATAAACGTCCGTTTTCAAAATAATCAACTCACCGGAGTGGTTACTGGTGTGCACTGGTAATCCATTTCAAATTTCGTTGCGAAAAGTTGCTTCTGTCGTGTTTTATTTGGCAGCTCGTTCATGCTCGCACTATTTTCTTAGCGGTGGCGGAGTAATATCAACGAACATCCAGTACAAAATGTCAAATAAAACACGACAGAAGCAACTTTTCACAACGAAATTTGCTATGGATTACCAGTGCACACCAGTAACCACTCCGGTGAGTTGATGATTTTGAAATAGGACGTTTATGATGCTTTTACGGATCTTTTTGGACATGCACCGTACTTGCCATTCTGAACCAGGTTGAGATGAATCAAAATGAGGCAAATACCGGAGACAGCAGTAAACATCAAAAAAGCGGTGAGGGGGGTTCTAAAACATTGCAGACGACTCATAAATGAGGCTTAATGTTGAAAATACCGCAGTTCTCCTTTAATTTGTACTTGTTGGACAGCGGTGTGTGGGAATCTGATGTACCATGGGTGATAAACTGATGAGAGCTTTGATGACCAAGGGGAGCGCACGACTCAGAGAGGACTGGGACCCCCCCGATCTGTCTCCAATCTCGCTCTGAAAGGTTCCAGTGGCCAAAAATCTAAGGGTGGTGAGGACCTGGACGTGTGGTGGAATTGGGTTTGATCGGCGTGTTTCTCTGGAGTTGTGGCTCTAGCAAGCTGCATATTAGCAGCAGCATAATCCTTGGCAATCTAAATCACGATGTCAGCCATTCGTCTGTCTCCACATGGTCTCTTCCAAGAGCCTGACGCGCTAAGGCATCCAAAAGTAGCAAGTCAGCCGCGGGTTACGCTTAGTGCATAATTTAAGTCAAACTAAAATAATGTCAGCATCATTATGGGGTATAATGTGTATTTATTCATGTTTGCTTCAAAGTAATTAAATATACGCAAACTTGATTTGAATAACAGCGGACTATTTTATGAAACTCCTACGACAGGTCTGGATCGCTCGTAAATTCTGTTCGTACCTGAAAGAAAACGTAAAATACGAAAAGATTGGTGAATGCGCAAATTCTCTTAAATCACTCGTACGCACGACTTAAGAACAATTCTGTGCGTACGAACGGTTGTTGCATGAGGCCCAATGTTTTTACTTCACTAAGGAGTTGTAACTCACTTTGCTGCAGAAAATTTTGTTTAAAGTTCAAGCAGTGTTAATTTCTCAAGCAATAGCAAACCCTTGATAACTCACTCCTAAAAATGAAAAGGACCACATAAAGAAACCTTCCCCACTCGTCTGATCAATTCCACAATTGACCAAATGACAGAGGAACTGAGCTGTTGGTCAGCTTGAGGCTCTAACTAGGAGAACGAGTGCTGTTTGCGGCAATAATGTGGCCAGGTCAGTACTTTGTGACTGCTGGTTGTCAGAATGCAAAAATTTTGACTTGTTCACCTTGAAACACATTTAAGCATCACAGACACCTACTGGTATTGCAGCTGGAACAATAAACCTGTAACTGGAAGAGTGGTGAGAAAATGTCTTAATTTCTTTAAAGTTTCTCAGCTTTATTTGTATTTTCACTTTAAATATTTGTTAAATTGCCATTTGGAATACTGTTTTCAGATATAGTTATCAATGTCTTTTAACAAATGTGGATTTTAAATTGATAGTTTAGAATTTTTATTGAAACCTCTTGAAAGTAAATGACCCAAGATACGGCTCTGTAAACTGAGTTGCACATTAACATGCATGTAAATTTGATTATACATTTATTAAAATAAGGTGTTATGTAGAAGAATAATTTCTTAAGGTCTGAGTTTCAGAAGGCCTCTGCAATGTTGTTTATGTTATGTTATGTTTATGTATTTTGCAGACGCTTTTATCCAAAGCGACTTACACTCATATCTCAGGTAGGCAGGTTGTGTAAGGGATTCTTGCCAAAGGACCCCTACTAGAAGTAGTAATTTTAGTAGCAATGTTTGGAGAAGCTGTCAGTAAGACGACTATCTTAAGCAGTATTCCATCAAAACGGCTGTTTCAGTATATCCCACATCCAGTTGTCCACTTTGTGGATGACCTACCTCAAAAACAATCAAAGCTAATCACTGTCAATCAGGTCTTAATAATATGTTTTGAAATGCAATGTTTTAGCTTTTAATTTACCTCCAAATTAGAATTTAGAAATTTAATTTAAGTTTTGTGCAAGAACAGTCAAAAGGACTGAATACTTTTGTCAACATCCTCCCCAAATTGTATCAAGCAGAATGTATGAATGCCACATATTATTTACCATGCAATGAATCTAAGGTTCCCCAAATTTAACTGAAACTTTGAATTCTCACGTACCTACTTTAGTAAACTAAAAAAAAAATTAAAAATCAATGCAAATTGTTGCTTCTGTATAATTGATAAGGATAATGCAAGGCAAGGACATGAATTCAGTCTGTCTTTAGATGCATTCTGTCCCAACATGCAGTTGGACTTCCTTTTTTGTGTCTTACAGCAGTCAGGTGATTTCTTAGAGTCACCTCTAATGAATTATTTCAGACATTATGATATTTGATTCTGCTGTGTGTCAGTCCCAGTGGCACTCTCAGGCGTCTGTTTCTGCTTGCTGACAATGAAGGGGACTCGCTCAGGAGCAGACATTTTCTACACTTAAAGCTGGTTCACCTGAAGTGTGCAAGTGAAAAATCTTTAACAAAGAAAGCACTTTTTCCCCACCTCCTTAAATACGTATAATGTGACTAGTTGTTTTACTGACAGAACACTTAAAATTCCACCCACCTCTATGATCCTTGCTGTTACCCTGTCCTCGTTTGACTGAGGAAGTCAGCTGAGAAGCTTTGCCAGTTTGCAAGCTCAGACTTTCTATCATCAAACTTTAAAGACCTCTGTACCTCTCTCCAAGAACTTCCCCAGAATGTTTATATTTGCTGACCTCTAGATTTTTCACATTTGATTTTGCTGACATATCAGTCACATGGCAAGCTGTAAAAAAGTTACAATAACAAAATCATTGTATTCTTGCTGATGGACACAAATTTTGCAGTTTTTTTTTTTGGCAACCAGCATGAACCTCAGAGAAACTGATTTCTGTGTCTGCATAATGTTTTATGTTTTCTAGAAGGGCCATCTAGAAAGCCATCATGATTTTCTAATCTTAACTGAACCTGGTCAAACTAATCTGACATTCCAGATGGTCAGAAACTATCTGGGAAGTTCTTCATAGAAACTGTTTAGAAACAAAATGTAAAACCTGTAGAGAGTGATTGGATGAAACATTTGTCTATTATCAAAGTCAGAAACAAACTTACCAATCACATGACCCAAGCAAAACCAAATGGAACCGGTCAGTGAATATGAGCTGCTACAGTTGTTTATCGTCTCACCTGAAACCCACCCATACCTACCAGACTAAGACTGGTTGGTCCGAACTTTTGAGACAGACAGGGCTAGACAGAGACAAACAAGATAAATAACAATGCAGGAAGCCGGAGAACCCAGAAAAAAAACAGGAATGCATGGGGAGAATATACAAAATCAACACAGAAAGGCCCCAGCAAGGATTTTTTTACCAGGAACCCTCTCTCCACAAGGACAAACCTGGGAAATAAGGTTTGTCCTTGTGGCTGGCAGAAAGTAACATCAGTTAGAGGCCTTAAAATGCATCAGGGAAGAAAGAGATGTGTGGTATAAGAAGGGCAGTGTGGCCGCATCAAGCAGTACTTTTTCCAGCGGCAGGTAGAAAACCACAGTCTGAAGGATATTAATAAAACACAGCTACGGAGGTGGAGGAGGAGGTTCTAAGAAAGGATGCAGCTGATACTGAAGTGAACAGGCCAGTTATGGCGCTTTTCCACTAGCACGCTTTGGCTTGGCTCGGCGCACTATTGCGTGTTTCCACTAGCACGCCGTACCTGCAACCGGGACGATTTTCTGTATCACCTCAGCCCTGGTTCCAAGCGGGCCGAAGCGTTACTAAAACGTGACGTCAGCCGACTGCCTTCCACTGATTGGGCGATGAGTGTCGTCACTGGAAGCGTCATAATGCGGATAATAAAAGCTAGCGTTAGCAACCGTTAGCTTACCTCCAAACGTCGTATTTTTGAAGCTCGTAACAAAACTCTCCGGTACTTTTCAATACTGTTTTGTCCAGCGGCCAGGAGTCTTCTCTGGCTCTCTTCTCTTGCCTTCTGTGCGACAAAAAGCCACAGGGTGAGCAGCAACACGCGCAGCCGTGTTACGACGACCCCGCTCACGTCGAGGAGGCACGAAGTGTACTTGTTTGTAATGGAAACGCAACCAACCAAAGCGCCATTAGAGAGAGAAATATGCAGCAGAAAGCTAGAGTTAAGTGGCCTAGGGCAAATAGCAACAAAGAATGGGAGGCAGTCAATAAAGATTTGTCGATAATATTAGATAGGTTAGGAGGAAATACAAAGAGGTTGAGGAGGTAGTCAGGCATGCAAAGGCTAGTGATAGTGAAGGAAGTGTCAGATGAGGCAGTAAAGTCCAGTCAGTGGATTTGGATTAGAAGAACCAATAGTAGCTGGGGGCCCAGCAGGGGGGGTTGGGGGGCACTTAGGGTAAACAGACTCTTGGAAGTAGCAAGGAAGAAATACAGGATATTAACCTTTTGGCCTTTTGAAACCAGGCAGCCGTGGCTCAGTGGTTAGAGTCGGTCGTCCAATAACCAGAAGGTTGGCGGTTCGATTCCCACTCTCGCCACTCAAAAAGATTGGTGGAACTGATAGCTGGAGGGGTGTCAGTCCACCTCCTTGTCACAGCTGAGGTGCCCTTGAGCAAGGCACTGTACCCCCATGCTCCCCAGGCACTTCATGGCTGCCTTCACCTTACCTTACCTTACCTTACTTAGGTGAGATGGCCTTGTTTTTGCTGGCATTTTTATTGATTGTAGGACTGTTTAGGTGAGTTTGTCTGCTGGATCTGCTAGTGTGTCTTGTCCTGCCTCCACGTCTGGCACCCTCTATACTTTCATTACCCCCTACCTGAACCAGTGTTTGAATCCCATTCCTACTTATCTTTACCTCTTGTATACCTATCCCCTACCCGAACCAGGGTTTGTATCCCCACCCCGCTATGACTGGTGTTCAGTTTGTGAGAGGCTGGGGTAGCTTGTGGACGAAACTCTGATGAAAGGAGACTCCCACCTGATGACCCCAATGACATGTTGGTCAGCACTGCTCACTGGTCTATATAGGGATTATAGGGAATTATTCACTGAGTCTGGTCCATTTTTTCTTTAGCACAAGTTTCTTGTGTTTACCTTAAATGCTTTGAGAAGACAGTGCTACCCACCACACCACCAACAAAATGGGGTTAAAGCAAAAATAGAAAAAGAGGAACCAGCATGTACCACTTTCAATACCCACAACAGTGCATGAGGTAGTAATGAAACTCAACTGGAATTACAAGCTAATGTGATTCGAATGATAAAAATCAACAGTTCTCCATTTTATAATTGAAGTGGCTATGAAGAGTTGAGTATGAATGGTTTTTAACATAAACATATCCATACAATGTGTGTGTCAAGGTATATGTGCATAGAGGAACCAATCCTGACAACTTGGGAAGGGGCTACTTTGAATGCACTGTATGGAACTGATGAATTAGAAGCTAATACAAAACATATAGCATTGCTATCTACAATGAAGTTAGATAGAAGCAAGGAAGAAAAGCTGCTGAATTTTTCTCTTGTGAAGATTGTAGACTTTGACATATTATTTTGATGGCTCTGATAGCCAAAAATCATGTTCTGTAAGCCATCATGTCTTACCCAAAGATGTAAAACTACAACAGAAGCGGATTCAATGTATTTCGAGGCATCATGTGTCCAATCAAAAATACCTGAGAAGACACAGGTCTGAGGCCATCCTTTTTCAGACATTTGCTCTACCAAGTCTACCATTTGGGTTTTGCCATTCTATTCTGATGTTGTTCCAACCAGTGATCCAGGCAACATTATGAGTAAGAGCAGGAATGTCTATTAATCAGTAAGATTGTTTGCTTGTTGTTGAATGTGTTTTTCAGTCTGTCTTGCTCTTGTTTGCAATTTCTGCATGGAGGCATGACCCTCTTGACATACCTTTGGCTGGTGAGTGGTGCATCTCTAATTTTTTCAAAGTTATAAAAACCAACACAAAGTGACTTACAATTGGGATACTTCCATTTGCACATAATCTTGGATAATTTAGCTTCCTCTTCATGAGAATAACTGCAAACAATGTTCGATCTAGCCATTGCAAAATGTAACAGAAACAGGGCAGGCCAGCATCATCTGTTGGCATGTGGGTGGGGCCAGATTAGTAGGGTCAAGGAAAACACCCAGCAAAAGACCCAAATTCCCAGGTTCCTGTTGTAGAAATGCACAGACAGTAGACCAGAGTTTTCCAAATCAGCTACATGTCTTAATCAGCATTTTAAAATAAATCTTTTATTCTGAAAGATTAATCTCAATGTATAAAATGTACTGCATGTTGGTGAACTGCTGTGGATCCTCTGAGCTCTTCATTCCTTAGACTGAAGCTGCTTCATGGGAAAAGTTAAGCTCGAACAAACTTCGATGTCATCGATGTAGAAAATAAAAACCTCACAGAGGAAGAAAACCATGGCAACATTAACAGACTAAAGACAAATCATCAGTCGGCAGCGTCCCTTACAGCTGACGTGTGTTCAACAATTGTCCATGCAGCAGCAGAAATATCTCCAAGCATTCTAGGAGCAGCAGCGGTGCAGGAACTTTTTGAAGAACTTCCTAAATTCTGTGTTGAAGATGGTGTAGATGATGGGGTTGAGAGCACTGTTGACGTAGCCGAGCCATGTCACCACACTCATCAGGGCTGGTGGGATGTGGCAGCCCTGACAGAGAGCTCGCATTGTGTGAAGAACAAAGAAAGGAGTCCAGCAGAAGAGAAAGGCACCTGCAAGAGGAGAAGAATAATTATAAAGAAGGGACACCAAAAGTCCCTGTCAAGGCTTTCAGATGGATGTAGTTTAATCTCTGTGCAAAACAAACAAAAACTGGAGTTCCAGGCTGTGTTTCAGCAAGAATAATGCAAAGGGGAGATTGCGAGCCTAACACAGTCCATGTTGACATTTCCCGCAAAGTAAAAAAAAAAAGCTATCTTGTAATTTCCCTACCTGCGGTGTGGGTTATAGTTAATTTTGCTCCCTAGGGAAACCCCCATCAATGTAATCCACAACACAATCTATTACTGCTCATCCATAGTCGATATAGTATATACAGTAGGAAAATTATAATGCCAACACCTAGCTGGGTGACCAGATAGGTGTTTTCGTCGCTCTTTCATTGTGATACTTGAATGTAAAACTGGGCCTTCAGTCTAGCTAAGAAAGAAATAGCTACAAAGGGGCGCAGATGGGATTTTTGAACTGGGGGGGACCAAGCTGTCAACAAATCATTTCAACTCAATAAGTTGTTTTTGAGTAATTTGGGCATTAACTTGCGCTCAAGTAGTTACTTTTGTAATACCACATGGGCCAATAGTTTGCACTAAAAAGCCATTGTAGAATTATTTGAAATCATGGATAAACAACAAAGAATATTATTAAACAAAGGCCTACCCGATTAACACCAGCCATACATTAGGAAACTGTCTGGAATACCAATCACTCACCAAAACCTCATGCTTTACGCAAAATGAGTTTTAATCAAGCGTTTGTGTGTGAAATCAGAAGTGGAAACCACAACATATTTTCTAAATAAAGAGTAGCAGATAGCATGAATTCTATGAAAGGCTGGTAAGATTAACTTTTCGAGCTGGATCCGACTTCACATGGGGTTCAGATTAAAAATCAGACTTGGATCTAGGAAATTCCAACATCCGTTTACAACTGGAACGCATCTTTAGTTGTAGCACACAAATGCCGGGCTCTCAATGCACGCTCCAATGTAAAGTAGTCAAAGTAACGGGACATTAATCATCGGTTTTATCGGCGATGCCGCCTTAAGTACGGACGGGATGGGGGGGACGGATCGGGGTCACTGTGGATCTGGGGGGGTCATGTCCCCCCCGTCCCCAGTGCCATCTGTGCGCATGCTACAAAGCCAAAGCACTATCTAATCTGTCAAACACGGTGGCGCTTCTGTTATGGTTTGGTCATGCATAGCTGGCAATGGAATGCAGAAATTTATTGATAATCCCAAAGTCAAATTCATTTAGAAAGTATATTTAAAACAGTCAGAATTCACCAAAGTGCTATAGACATTAAGCTACAACAGTAGAAAAACAAATAAAGCAAAGATAATGTTTTTAACTGTTCAAAGTGGAAAGGCATAAAATGAATAGGAGATTTGTAAAACACATTTCTAAAATAAATAAACTATAGAAGTCTTAAAATGCTGAAGATGTTGAGTGATGTTAAAAGCCACAGAGAACACCTTCAGATGAGTCGTAAATCTTTAAATAGATGGGGCATATTAAATTGACAGCTGAGGGCTGCTCCAAAGCTTTGCAGCAGAGTTAACAGGATAAATGAAGATTCCCTCAGGAGCCGTCAATGTGCTCACATTTAGCCAAATGCAAATGCTCAATTGACATTTCATCTTATACACACATCCAAGCTATCAAAGAGCTTTTCAGGATGGTGGATATCAATCATCCTTACCAGCTTGCCTATCCATCTACCTGCCTATAGTATTATCCATCAGTAGTGACCATTCAGTTTATCTTGCATCACTCTTCCAATGTTAACAGGACATTTGTTGCCTGACAACATATAAAAAGGCTGTCAGCAACTTTCAGATGCATTATTAAATAAAACTAGATAAATCCAGATTACAGGACCCACAATAGCTAATAATTAATTTCTTGTTTGATAGCAACTGGACCACTTCATTGGTTATTTTCCTGTAACTGATCAGTTTTACCCCCAAATCGCTCCCCTGAAGCTGAAAAAAATCATGAGTATTGCCAGCATACAAACGCCAGTCTGACCAAGCTCTATTTAATAATTGGATTTCAGATTAAGGAGCTGCAAGGATTAGCTGCAGTGTGTGCAAGGGGTTCAGTTGCAAAGCTATTAATAGGCTGACCCACTCTGAGTGAAGTGCCTTGGAACAGGCAGCAGTGAAGAGCTCAGGTTCCTGCCATCACCAGTTGCGTCACTCTTCATGTAAATACCTGTGTGAGTGTTTCTGCGCTTCAGTTGTTCTACAGAAGTCAAGCAAAGTGGGATAGTCTTGCAAAACACAACCCACTTCCAAAGTTCATTCTGAGTGAAAATTCCAGCAACACTTGCAGCATTAAGGCCAATTTTATTCTGGAACAGATGCATTTTGACTTGTCCTCAGTCAAGGGCTTGCTGATGAAAGCCACAGGCTTGAATCATGTTGGTCTTATAATCTGTGTTGGACTGACTGGCATGTTATTAATATGTCAGCACTCATACAATTTAAAGGTGTCAATTCAATTTAAAGATTGGTAAGCACGTAATTAGTGCAGCCATTTTCTTCAGCCAGAGGGCTTTGGCTACTACAAAGGTTGCTCTAGTTTAAACATTTAAAGTCAGTTTTACACCATGTACTTCTCCAATAAAGTAAAATTGTTCATGGACCAAGAACTTTTAATCATGGAAGAGATGAGCTTCATTCTTTCGTCTCACATTTAAGTTTAACATATTACATATAGATCTGCTGAAATATGGGGCTGCTTTATGGCTGGGCTATTACAGATCTTCTCCAGGTTGCTATAATTATAAAATTGAGGCTTTATTTCAATCAAGCACAATATAACTTACTGTCTTCTGTGTAGTCTGTTAAGAGATATTTGTCCTCAAATGCCTCTAGGTTCTACTTTGTAGAACTGTGTTTTTAAGGTCCACATCTTTGGAAAAACGGATGTCAAGCCTATCCAACGCAACGCTTTGTGACAGCTTTGGAGAGAAGAGATTACAAAGCTATCTGACCGTTGCAGGGCTCTCCCCTTTCAAGGGAAAGTGACAAGCCCAGTCATTTATACTAAAATTTATTTTCCAAGAATGTCCAGGCAGAGGCGCACCTTGTCAACAGGCAAGGCAGGCAACTGCTTGGAGCCCCGAACCACTAGGAGGCCCCCGAGAGCTGAAGTGCATCAATCAAAGATTGTCTAGTTACTTTATAAACTGTCCCAAACAGTGGCGAACATGTTTTCTTTGAACAGTTAAATTTAAATGATTTAATATAAGATTGTCTAGTTAACATGCCATTCTATAATTCCATAATTGCATTGTTGACTTCGTCAAACTCACGTCAAGTTCCACTGTAGGCTATGTTCGCGGAGAACTAGAACTTATTCTTTAGATGTATATTTTAAAAATAACAATGTTTTTCATGTTTGGAACATGTTTGGAATAAAAAGAGGTTTTATTTCATACATTTTTCGTTGGTGTCAGATGTTTTGGTGACTACCGAACACTGGTCGGTAGGGCCCCCTAGGATTTTTTTGCTTGGGGCCCCCACAGACTCTAGAATCCCCACTGTGTCCAGGCCAAGGTAGGCAGCAGCTCAGGTCAGCAGTAACAACACAACAGTACATACTCACACTGTACACAAAATAAAATATACATGTAGATACCCAGATAGCAGTGGACTCCGGGGCGGATCTGCCCTCAAGCCGGGCAGGTCCGCCGTCCTGATCAACCGCTCGCCCCGCCTCTACACAGTGTTATATCTCATCAGCGAACTCTAGGCGGATCTGCACATTGTGCGCGCTCTTTTCAAACCTCTGCTTCAGCTGCATTTGGAGTTGGGCAGCGACACGCCCCGTCCCCCAAACAATGTACTGTGAACAGCAGAAGCGCTGCACACTCTAGGCGGATCCGCACCATTCTTTATTACAGCGTCATTCGAAGTTGGAAGTTGGAAAGCAACAGCGAAACGTCTCCTTCGGCAGATCGTACACTGTAAGTAAACTGTTAAAACTGTTAATATGTGCTTGTTTATGCAGATGGAAAGTGGGTGAATCTGTCTCTATGACTTTTCTCAGTTGAAAAAAGCAGTTTTTGGTCAGCTGTTTGCAGTGTTGCACTAATGACATGTCTTTGTCAAACACAACACCCAGGTTTCTTAGGCTCGGTTTAACAGACTGGCCCAAGTCACCCAAGTACTGGTTAATCCCTGGAATGGAGTCATCAGGGGCAATAACCAGTGTTTCAGTTTTGTCCACATTTAGCTGCAAGGTGTTGTCATTTAGCCATTGTTTTATCTCCACCAAACAATGAACTAAGGAATTTAGCCTCTGGAGCTCAGTTGGCTTGAAAGAGCAGTAAAGCTGGATATCATCAGCAAATATGTGGTACGAAACATCAAAAAATGATTTTTCCCAAAGGGATCAAATACAGCAAAAATAATACAGGACCCAAGACAGCACCTTAAGGGACTCCACACAGCAGTGTTAGCTGTGACACTAAAACTACGCCCAGAAAGGTATGACAAGAAACAGTGTAGAACTGAACCTGACAGACCTACTTCAACCCTCAGTCTTCTCAGCAGGATTTGGTGGTCAATGGTGTCAAAGGCTGAGGACAGATCTAAAATAACTAGAACAGTGCATTTTCCTGAATCAGCAGACATCAGAATGTCACTGGACACTTTCAGCAAGGCCGTCTCCGTAGAGTGATATTTGCGGAAACCAGCCTGAAACGTCTCATGGATGTTACTTTGATCCAGGAATAATGACAGTTGTTCAGAGACCACCTTCTCTAGGATCTTGGACAAGAGTGGTAGCTTTGAAATAGGCCTGAAATTACTGAGGACAGTCGGGTCTAAGCCTGTCTTTTTAAATAAGGGCTCCACTATGGCATGCTTAAATGTATTGGGAAACACACTTGTTGAAAGAGAGAGGTTAACCATTTTATAGAGGATGAAGGAGGCAGGGAGACCAGTACAGCACAATGGATAGCAGATGAGATGAAGTACCCAGAGAGAACCCATGCATGTACAGGGAGAACATGCAAACCACATACAGAAAGACCCCTGGCTGGATTCTAACACCTGCAACACTGTGCAGCCTCGTAATAATAACCCAATTTTAGGTCTTTTGCAGCTTCACAATAAATCATTTTCAAGTGTATAAGGCTAAACTGGTGGGATTTTTATGGAGTCATTTCTAGTTGATAAGCAAGTTTTTATCTGTATCTACTTTTGTTAATAAAGTCATAATAAATAAAGGTTCTGGACCAAATGAGTCCACCTCCGTTATAAGTATCATAAATGGATCCAAAACGGCTCCAGGCCGGATGATGTGTTCTATGAACGGATCCAGAACGGATCCAAAACGGATCCGGGCCGGATGTGGCACTCAATGAGTGGATCCGGATAGGGTCCGGGGCGGATCCGACCCGGATCCGTGATATGGATCTGTTCCGGATCCGTTCCGGTGTGCAAGTGAACTCCGATCCGGGTCCGTTTTGCGGATCCGTTCCTGAGCCTACCCTAAATCCGGAACGGATCCGGTCCGGAGTCCGTTTTCTATCTGGGTATCATATAACAGAACTATAAAACATAAATTAAAGTTCAGAAAAATAAGAGGAAAAAAAGTTAAAGAATGTTTCCTCCTCCTCATATAGAGGGTCTCTATTTATGACATAAAGCCAAGGAATTCTCTTTAATGCTGCTACACAGGAAGTGACTCACCCACAACGACAGGAAGCACCTTCATAGCCTTCCTCTCACGGTTGTTGATCTTGGCTCTTTTCCTTCTGGGAGGGTTGGGGTTGAACTTGATCTCTGCGAAGCTCACCGTTGGCACAGGGCTGTCCTTGCACTTTGATTGCTGTGGATGGTCTGTGGATGGGAAAGTGGACGGCTCGTCCGGTGTATCCATAAGTTCCCGCTCTATGACTGGTGGAAGTGGCGGCGGCAGTGAAGCCAGAGGTGGCAGCGAGGCTGCGGCCTCCTGCAGTTTGCGACAGGCCTGGATGCTGCTCTTCAGCTTAGCTTTCCGTGCCTTCTCCCAGCGGTGCAGTCCACGGAACATGCCGCAGTACAGCAGCAACATGATGGGACAGGGGATGAAGAAGGAACACACAGAGGAGTAAATGACATAGTCAGTGTTTTCCAGTTTACACTGGCTGGGATCACGGCCTGGGATGTTGTTGATGCCAAACATGATGGGTGAGGCCACAGCCATGGCCAGGATCCAGGTGGCTGACAGCAGCACTGTCTGGCGCAGGTCCACATGCTTTCTGTTGTAGTTCAGAGGTATCAACACAGCAATGAATCTGCAAGAGGTAAACAAAATAAATAAATCTGTTGTCAGTACTGGGGTGGACATGATTATTTGTTGAAAGGTTTTCTTCACAAGGGTGAAAATAATTTGGACTGCTTTGTTGTCAGTTGTTAGAGTGGGTTGTCCAATAACTGAAAGGTTGGCAGTTCAAAACCCACTCTGGCAACTCTGAAACTGACAGCTGGAGGGGTGTCAGTCCACCTCCTTGCCATGGCTGAAGTGCCCTTGAGCAAGGCACCGTATCCCAATACTCCCCAGACACTGTGATTGGTGCTGCCCACCGCTCCAGTGTATGCATCTGTCTCTATGAGTGTGTGACCATTTGTGTGTTCCACAGGTGCCATCCTGGATGGGTTAAAAGCAGAGGACAAATGTCATGTATTTCCCTGTACATGACAATAAATCTATTCTTAATCTTAATCTTGTTTTAGAATCTGAGTACCCACCAGTTGCCCACTAATTTCCCCACATGCTACAGTTCTTTACAGCATCAATGTAAACAAGCAACACTGGTTTTGTGAAGGTGGTGCAAGAAGAAAGGTCTAACAGGTGAGAGAAGTGGATCAGTTCAGGGTGATCTGCTTGTTTTATATTGGTGAGGTGACACACTGAAATAAAGAAATATTATTTCTTATAATCCCATTTGATTATCATTACACTTGTAGACATTTAAAAAGCACACATTTCTTGTTGTAAATGCATTTTCAGACAAACAGCAAAGACCATCACTTTTCTTTAAGCAGCCTTTAAATCCATCCATTTTTTATATACACTCTTTCCAATTCAGGGTTGACTCTTTAATATTGAACACACTGATGTTTTTCTGCTGGAATAAGTAGAAAAAATATACAAATTGATAATAATAATTGTTTATAGTCACAGGATAATGATTATAAATTAAGGAACACAATTTTAACAGACACTGCCCTTTTTTTTAGTGCTTAATATCCAAAAATCTCTATAACACATAACAGACTTAGGACGGAGTATTAGGACCACATTTTAAAAAAAAAAAAATAATTGAGAATAAATTACAAGAATAAAGTCGTTATTAAATATGGCAAGAGTAAATTACGAGAATAAAGTCGTTATCAAATATGGTGAATGGCCCGCTAATCCATCCACCGATAACCCTGCAGTCGACCAATTCCAGCCATTTCCCCCTCCAGAAAGGCAGCGATTTCCTCCAAGTCCACCTGCTTTTTTCTGAGGAAAAGATTAATTTTCTTGCATATTCTTTATAAAGTCCTGATACTTATGAAAACGTGATGCTGATGTGCCAAAAGATTAAGTTTGTGAAACCTATGCTAACGTACAATTTTAAAAAATGCTCCACGCCCCTCATTTTAACAACTCTCCTCCTCTGAAACAACAGGTTAGAATATTTACGACTTTATTCCCGTAATTTATTCTTGAATTATTTACGACTTTAATCTCGAAATGTATTCTCTCCATATTTAATTATGACTTAATTCTCGTAATTTATTCTCGCCATATTTAATTATGACTTTATTCTCGAATTATTATTTTTTTTTAAATGTGGCCCTAATACTCCGTCGTACAGACTTTAATGTCCAAACTTTGTATAACTGATTCTTCTTAAGAGAACAGTTTGTGAAAGTGTTTTTGTGAAATGGATGATATTTCAACATATATTGATGTAATAACAGAGCCGAGATGCTTAGAAATTCATATGTAAATCGGCCACTATGCAGTTTGAAGATTATACCTTTACACTAAAGCACATTTTAAAAAGAGTATTTTTGCTTGTAATCAATCAGGCAATTTTAGATTATGGTGTTTTTAGTTTAACTTGAGTAAAAGTTCTGAATATTTCATTCATAAATGGGTCATTAATAAGTAATCACTCTCCAGATTAATCTCAGCGTTATACTTTATATACTTATTCCTTTGCTCCCTGATGTTTTAACAGTTTCCTGTTTATTATGCTGCCATTGTAATGTTTTTTTGATTATCACCTCTATAGATGATAATGATAATATCATTTATAGATACGATAGTGATAATACCTCAGCATCTAGAGTGTTCATTTGTTTTACACCAATCACAAATAAAGTAAAAAGAAAACTTCAGTAATGTCCAGGTTCTCTGTACAGGAACAAATTATGTATCACTGACAGTTCCAAGATCTCCCTGGATAAACATCTTACCACTGTTTGATTGCATTGGCAATATTTAACTCTGTTTCCAAAATCCTTACAATGTATGGAGAAAGATTTTTACATATCTGTCAGTGTCAAAAATATGTGAACCTTTTCTTTCAATATAAAGTGTGACCCTCTTCAAAGCAATAACCGTGACAAAAGGTTTTTGGTAATGGTTGATAAGTGCTGAACATCACCTCAAATGACTTTCTGCCTATTTCTCCCGACAAAACAATTAAATTGAGGGATGTTGCTGGGTTTCCTCACATTAAATGCTTGCTTTGATCCTTCAGCAACATTTCTATTGGATTGAAGGTCAAGATTTCTTCTTTAACCATGTTTTCCATTATACACACGATCCACAAATGCCTTGTGTTGGTCAGACTTTCCTGTTCCTTTAACAGAGCACACAGCTGATTGTCCTCGCTGAAAATATTTAACCTTAATTTCACCTTGAAATTAAAAGCTCATTTTACAAGTTTACTTATGTTTGCCACACAGGGATATGGGAAGTTTGATCATTATCCTCAAAAATAAATCGTCAACACTGTTACTTTTTTGTCCCATTTACTTTATTGGCTTCTCTTTATCTACTTTCAGGACTTGAGATAAAAGCTGATGTTTGATCATATTCACTCAAAAATGCAGAAAATTGTAAAAGGTTTTAAAGCTTCAATTTTTTTTTTTTTAAATGGTTATGCCACCGTGTCTCGACCTTGTTATCCAGGTCACTGTTGTGTAGGAAAGACATGTTGACTGCTTTATGTCTACCTTCTCATACATTCAGATCAAGATTCCTAGTGTTTCACTTGACTAAATAAGAAAATAACAATAAAAAAATATGAATAAGCGGGCTTATTATACCTTATGGAGATTGAAAGCAGTAATGCTGGTTCCTTTTTTCCTATTTCTGCTTTATCACAATTTGCTGGTCGTGTGGTGGTTAGCACCATTACCTCACAGCAAGAGGGGTTCTGGTTCAAACCCAAAAGGTAAGACAAAGGTAACAGAATTCAATATACATTCACAGATTAAACCTTTTTTGTTAATTTTAAGGGCTCTGCAGACTGTTTAGCCCATGGACAGTCCATCAATCTTTCGTGCACTTTTGACAGTTGGACATGAGTCAGTTTTCTGTGAGACACCGGGCAGAGCAGAAAAAATTCCTTTTCCAGCAGCAACCCTCTTCAGTCCTTCAAGTTCTGTTTCCTGCCTTGAATTATTCAGACTCTGTCATCCTCTTAGGCCTCTAAATACTAATGGCTCCTTCAGAAAGCTTCGGATCATCGCCATCCATCCACTTTAGCCTCTCTGCTCCCCATCGCTGTAATATAATAATATTTCCTTAAGCTGGTACATCTGATTTGCGGATGCAGCTCTTCTGCTCAGAGTCTCATCCTTCAACATGAATGAAGACTTTAGATAATCTCATTGAGTCAAACTAAAGAGCACAGAGTGAAACTGGCAGTTAATCGCAGCAGGCACATTCTTCACTCAAGGCTTTGAATTGTTCCGTCCCCTTTGATTCTTCTTATTTTAGAGCTTTTACAAGAGACAGACAAAAGGTTGCTGTCTGATGCAACTGTCTGACCCTGACAACCCTCAGATGTATATCTGATGATGTACGCTGTGTCCCAAACAGATTCTACAAGGCTCTGGCCTGATGTATGTACGACCTGGATGTTCCTGAAAATCCTGACAGGAGACCTATTAAAACGCTAGTTATCAAACAAGGTCTCTATGTACTGACCGAACTTTGGTCTCTTACTTTCAGAGTCACAAAATGTTCTTTAGAATTTCTGCGGGATAGTGAGACATAGGCTACTACATACTCATTGATCAGACAGTATGCAGAGCGTTTACCCACAATGCATTTCGTTCCTGCCCGAGCCGAAATCAGCCGGCCTGAAGCTGATTTTGGCTCGGGCTATAAACTCTGTAAATATATAACTTTAGCAACATTTGAAACATTTTCAGGTGAGAAAGTAGTCGTTTAGATCCCCAACGTGTTGAAAACCTGACAAAATACCGGCTATTTACAAATTTTCTTCCCACGAATTCGGCGCTACTAAAGCTAGCCGTAGTGAGCAACGCACTTTCGGTTATTTTCACAAAATAAAATACCCGTTGCCTTTTGTCATAGGGAAAGCCATTACGATACAATTGGTGCTTTTGTTTTGAAAACAGGAAGTGAACCTACCCTCGTTGTAGCTAGCTTGAAACTGCCGTTTTGACAGGAAATGACGATCGGCGACGTCAAATTACGTTGCATCTTGGGTAGTTTGAGTATGACAAGTAACCTCATGATGACTACTCAACATTTCGGCGAATCTACTATGCATCTAGTATACATCCGGGAACTTAAAAAAGTTAGTATGAGTAGTAGGAGAAGTATGCGGTTTCGAACACAGCCTTAGTTTGACTGAAAATCATTTAATTCTGTTTTTATTCACACAGATTGTGATCCTACTCCTGCTGTCCAGGGGATGATCAAATGATAATTAAAAAAAATAATTTGTACCTTAACTTTTTCATCTGAAATATGATTTAATTATTGTTGTTTTTATCATTGTATCCTCATCTGCTGTGTGTATTCATAATTTTCTGTATTGTACATGGTACAAAACTGTGATTTATTAATTTGATGATGGTGTATTCATTCTATGTTTATTATCAATCGAACTAATCACTCATATGTCCATTGCCAGTTGTGTCAGTCAACTGTTCGGAGTGCGACCTTTGGTACTGAAAGAGTAATTAAGTGGTCGGTCGCCAAGTGGGGTGGGGCCATAGGAGAGTTTTCCCAAGAATAAGAACATGAGTTACAAAAGTAGCAGCCAGTGGGTTTTTCGCTCCTATGCACTGCGAACAGTGGACAATTTTGATGGTAATGTGAAAGATTTAAATGATTGTTGAATTCAGTATCATTTAAGGTGATTTGGTGCATACATATTCCTCTTTTTTTGCAGTATTTTAATTTATTCAAGATGTTCCAGTTGATTTAGAATTACTAGAACAATTTAGTGTTAATCATGTGTGATGATTTTCTTGTTTAGATTAGATTATTAGATTATTTCTTTATTAAATCCCTGATAAGTGATTTCAGGGGGGATTATGTGGGAGAGCAGAGCCATGACACTTGTCCTAATTACACAGTGTGCCTTGTTGTCCGGTTTATGAATATTGTTTGAAGTTAGGATGAGCTCTGTCTAGATAGTGGTGGAAGATGAGGCGCCGAAAAGAGATTGGGTTTGGGCCACGTACGCATTGAATGAGTCAGGAGAGTATAAAAGATTGTCACAAGCTGAGGTCAAAGGGAATTTCCGGGCATTCTGAAATGTACATGTCTCTGTGACGGTCTGTTCCATAAATTCCCCATAAGAGGCTGACCACGGCGCGTCCGACTCATTTTTCTCCACAACACTTCTACAGGTGAGCACTAACCTGTCAATGCTGATGGCACAGAGGTTGAAGATAGAAGCGGTGCACAGCATCACATCCATGGTCATCAGAAAATCACAGATGGTGGTGTTGAGGGTCCACACACCGTCCTGGAACTGAAACACACAAAGACAAGCTCAGAATTTTTCTTCTTTCTCTAACAGTATCTACTCTACATTAGCCAAAACTACCAATGCATACATGTAAAAATGGTCCATGTATTTGAAAGTGCTGTAACCACAGATCATGTTCCTCAAAAGCTTATTGAAGTTTAATCTGAGGGGTGCAAAGTGATTAATGGAAAGAAAAAGCGGAACATAGAAACTTTCCTAGAAAGGAAAAAAAATAGTTTAATTGTATTTTTATCTGAATAATTTGACCTTGTTTGTCAGTTTGGTGGATTTAACCCCTCTTAGAAACTGTCACTGTGTAGTTTATGTTTTATCAAGGGGACTAAAAAGCCTGAAAGTAACTTTAACATTACATTGTATTTAAAACATCATTGTGATTTATAAATAAATTATCTGATAAAAAAAAGAAAAAGAATAACAAGTACATGAAAAAAATAAACAACTAATTATAAATGCACTAATAAAATGGTGTATGGCAAAATGACAAAATGCATGAAATACTTCAAATTAAAGCTCTGCTACAAGACCCAGCTGCTGAACTATGCTTAATTTTTTCTTTAGTTATTAGTTATTTTTCAATCAGCGGAATATATGTTGACAAAATACAAAGATGAGACGTGAGCAGGAAACAACAGGAAACTATGAGGAATGTATAAATAAGCAGACACAGAGAAAAAGCAAGGTTACTGACAAAATTCTCAGCTAGATTATGGACTCATTGTAGTTGTTTTACTGTTTTTTTTATAATCCATTGTGAGATCGGCCCTTCAGGCCCCTCGCCTGAACTCTGGACCCTGGATGAAAGCAACCTCAAGAGGAATGTAGCCCCCCGACTGTGTTTGGTTGTTGTTCTCATAGCTCCAAGAGACAAAGACGGCACCAGGGCACTGATTGCAGTTTGACCAAGACTCTGCCTCCAACAGTCAGCTGTTACTGTGTTAAAGAAACAGACATTGATTTATAAAATTGATTTATATTAAAGCTGGTGTAAGAACAAGACTTAGTATGCTCTGTTTATCAGATATTTGTGTCTGTTTTAGACTGTCATTAAGCCTGGTCAGTGATGTCAGAGAAAGGTTTGGGCCACTGTGTCAGGAAACACAAGGAGCAGCTGAGGTTCGGAGTTAACACTTTAAGAGACGTTATACTCATTTCATACACAGACTGAGTTTGGATGCAGACTGCAAGGTAAAATTCTGAGGTCCCATTAGAAGGACAAAGAAAAATTAAGTTCATATCAATGATGAAATAATAATCCGACAAATGTAAACTTTCAAATTACAGATACGGTGGCCTGCAAAAGTATTCACCCCCCTTGGCATTTTTCATATTGTTGCCTCACAACCTCGAATTAAAATGGATTGTTTGAGAGTTTGACCATTTCATTTACAGAACATGCCAACAATCTTGAAGATGTATTATTTCTTTTTATTGTGAAGCAAACAACAAAGAGGAGAAAATAACAGAAAACTTCAGCGTGCATAACTGTTCACCCCCCTAAAGTCAGTACTTTGTAGAGCCACCTTTTGCGGCAATTACAGTTGCAAGTCGCTTTGGATAAGTCTCTATGAGCTTGCCACATTTTGCCACTGGGATTTTTGCTCATTCCTCGATGCAAAACTGCTCCAAGTCCTTCATGTTGGATGGTTTTCGCTTGTGAACAGAAATCTTCAAATCTAACCACAGATTCTCAATTGGATTGAGGTCTGGACTTTGACTAGGCCATTCCAACACATTTAAAGGTTACATGTTAAATTTTCTGTGTCTCATCTGACCAGAGCACCTTCCTCCATACATTTGGGGAGTCGCCCACTGTTGTATCGTAATAAGAAGCAGCCGTGACTTTACTTTACCCACTTTATTAATACAAAATAAAAACAGGGAGGACGTTGTGTGTAGCATGGCCTGTTGCTTCTAGGCGGTAACCTCTTCTTCTCTCCTTCTGCTCTGTCTCCTCTCTACTCACAGCGCCTCTAGCATTCAGGCGGAAACACCACATATCCCCCTTAAAGGGACATTATGTAATTTCTTCCACCATCTAGTGGTGCAATTTTATTTTGCAAAGTCGAATGAATTTGCTCTCTAGTGCCTCACGTTTTCAAATGTGCGTTGCAACTTCTTGAACTACGGCAGGCGGTATGTGTCAAGATTCAAGAAGCTATAGCTTCAGACTCAAGGTCCATACAAACAAAAAGACATCAAGACACACAGTACAAAGGATTACATAACACACATACAATAACACTATAAATACAGATGTCAGATAACAGAAGTTGACAGCCTTTGGTGTGCAAGCAATGCAATTAGTCATATTCCGGGAGTTACCGGAAGTGACGTTGACGCAGCGGTAGCGTTAGCAGCAGTGTGTAGTTGCTATCTGGATGTTCTTTTAAATAAACTCCCGGTAAACTTACAAACTTTCTAATGCCTCGTTTTGTGAGTTAAGAGCCTATGTGTACTACGGCAGAAGTTTGGTAACAATCAATGCATTATTAGTGGGATAATTTACGAGATAAAATCTATTTACCATTAGCGCCGGTAGCGGACGTGACGTCAAAATGACGTCATTTCCGCTTCCAGGCCTGGCGTTGGGATACGTCCCCTACCCGGGGACCATATATTAAATTGATTTTTGGAACAGGGAGATGGAATAGGGGCTTGCTCCGTCCACTCCACGCATCGACCTGGTTTTGCAGTATCTCCAGGAACGGTGCACTAAAAAAAAAAAAAAAAGGCCTGGCGTTGGGGAAAACGCGATTCGAAGTGCTTTATGTCCCTCTCGGCACTTCGTCGTTTTTCATTGGCCCGGAAGGACATGGCAGCCTCCATAGAGCTTGCCCGCTCTATGTAGATACAGACAAGTTATTCTTCACTCAGGAGGATAAGTGATATTTTTGACAGAGATAATTTTACACCAATGAGGACTAATTTATGAATGAATATGTTGATTTGAGCTAATAAATGACTTAATATATTACATTGTGTCCCTTTAATAAGCAAACCTTGTCTATTTGAACAATAGCTTTCACATTTCAAAGTAAAATGTTTTCTTTCCTGCTCTAACTTGTAACATGACATGTATGACACTGTCTGTAAATTATTTTCATAAAGAACTTGAAAAAAAAATGCTAGCACGTTTTTTGTTACAAATGTTATCGTGGAAAAATGGCAAATATTTTGGTTACATGCATTTAGTATGGGCCTTTTACGGCCAGTCATTCTTACAGAAGGGCACATCAGAGTTCCTGGCCTGCAGAATATCCTGTGTGTGGGGGTAGGGTGCTGGCAGGGACACAACTCAATAATTAGGCTTCTTTACACAACAATAGGAGGCAGTTAGTGGTATGTTAGACTTATTCATATTCTAGTGATATACATTTTTTTTTTCTCATTTCACTTCACCAACTTAGAATATTTTGAGCAGATCCAGATTTATTCTTAATCACAGAATGATCCCTCTTAGGCATCCCAAAGCTCTTCTCTGGATGTTGGCTGCTTTTTGTTCTGTTCTCTGTCAAGATTATCTCACATTGTTTCAATGTTGAGGTCTGGCCTCTAGCTAATTAACCATAAGCTTATGAAGCTTATTCTTAGGGATGGCTCAGGTGATATTGAAACATCCCATTGTTAAGCTGCTTTAAGGCTTTAGCATGGTTGCTGCGTCCGCTCGCGTGAGCGTTGTTGATGACGTCACGATTTCGTGCCGGCTATTTATAGTGGCGCGAGTCAATGCGCCAGTAGTTGCAATCTTCTCCGTCACAGAGGTGTCGCTGCTACGTAAAGGTTACATCACTTCGACTCTCTGCCCTCGTCTTTACTTTCACGTATCTGTCCCGTAGCTTCTTCCACACTCTCTTACAGAACTCTCCCTCTTTCCCCAAAGTTCTGCCCATCTCTGTCCATGAGTTTTGGGTGTTTACGTGGTCCCTGTCCTGTTTCACTGCAGTGTCGTACAGGTGCTGTACAAACGCATCTCCTCCCTGAGCCTGGTCTTACATTGGTCCATCCGGTTTATCGTTCTCAGCACGCGCAAAGTTACAAAATTCGACTGGTGCACGACAACGCGCTGCGCCGCCTTTTCATGGCACGCACCAGGCCTGAAACATCATTTTGACGTCACGGACCGCCCACGCAGTGAGCGACGCGTCAACTATAAATCCAGCTTTAGGCCCATGCACGCTCAGGACCATGGAATTGGATCCAAGAGACGTTTCGCTGCAATCTGTCGGTTTTGTTAACTAGGAAATTGTTTTTGAATTGGCTCTGTATGTATGAATTGGACTCATTTTTAATCTAATGAATTGGATTTGAATGGATTATGATTTCAATTGGACTGTAATTGACTTGAATTGGACTGTATTATTGAAGTGCCTTGAGATGACATTGGTTGTGATTTGGTGCTATACAAATAAATTTAATTGAATAAGGAAGATTTATCACTCCATCAGATCTTTTGTCACTGATTTTGTCTCATTTGGCATACCTCAGACTTTTCTCCCTGTTTCCCTGTGGAAAAGCGAGATAGTGCTGTGAGCTAGTGGTGGCAAAGCACTAGCTCACAGCACTATCTCTCTGAGAGACCTCAGTCAGTCCGAATCAGGAACACCATCTCCAACACCACCAAATTGAGCACTTTCGGAATCACTTTGTTTGTGCAAAATACTATTTGTCAAAAACAACCTGTTGCAAAGATATATAAAATGTTCCCATTTTATTCAGCTGCTTCTACGACAAATGCCAAAGTGCCGTTTTAAAATAGTACTTTGTCAAGTTGTTTGTTACGTGTAGACAGAAAACCGGTCCAACCCTCGAGGTTGCCGTCTTTTTTTGTGCATCAAGGATTCATAGGTAATTGTTAAGTGGCCAACAATGAAACAAAAAATAACATATTCCTTTAAAAACTGTCAGACATACTAACTGGACGAAAAATTTGTTAAAAACCAGCCAATGTCCAAAGAAAAACTTTAAAAGACTCAATAATTTAGAAAACTGTTGCTCAAAACGTTTTAAAAAGAAGACAAGAAAATCTGGCTCCTTAGGACCAAAACATAAAGACCTGAGAGTGAACTTTTCTATAGTTTAGTATAGATAACAAACTGAGTAAAAGTGCTAATTTTAATAAAATACACACTTAAACATCCAATTGAAAAGCATTCTAGGTTAAGGCTGTGGAGATCTTGCAGTTGCATGTACACTTCAGTTTTTTTCCTTCTGATTCTTGTTCTATGAGGACAGATCCCAAATATTAAATGTATCAAAAGTTTTATTTTCTCTTTCAAATAGTTGGCCTGATCATAATTGTGAGAATTATTCTGAGACATCAGAAAACAGTAAACTTGAAAGAATGCATAAATGCATTGCTTGAAACTCTCTTTATTCTGAGTTACTATGATGCACCCGAACACACTGACATTGTGGACTGAATTTTTACCAGGAAAGGCTTGCTTTGTTGCTTCATGTGTTATAAATCAAATACCAAAATTCATTGAATACACTTAAGTAAAGATAAGAAGAATCCAAAAAAGATCTGACCTTGTTTATCGAATACAAATTAAAACAGAGATGTATATATTAATCTCACATTCTTTGCCTTGTCAGGACAACATAAGCTGTGAATAACCTGTGAGGAAACCTCTACAGTACCTTTCTTATGAGTTTGATAGACACAGGCCCTGGTCCTAACTGTCACCTACAGCTTCCTGATCAGGTCATAACCCTGCCCATCCTTTTCAAATGACCAGACTCACTGCGGCAAACCTGTGATGCATCCTATAGATATCAATATTTGACAAAACTCTAAATAATTAAGGTTAATGACCCTATTCTGTCCACTGCTCGTGCGTGGCTCTGCACTGAGTAACAGATAGCTAAACACTTAGTTTGGCGTTGAAAAGGTGAAAGGATGACACAGACGTGGAAGTAAGTTGAGGCTTAACTGTTTGTCTATGTCGCGCCTTACAAGCCAGATATTCTTTCTCGTGAAAAAAACAAAGCTTCTCCAGAGCTCAAGAGCAGTGGATGCACCAGATTTAAATCAGATTTTCATGTATAAAAACATACAAGATGGCCAGTCTCAGCTGTGACCTTGCCCGTGTGACTCTGATAACCAACGGAAATCTATGGAGTTTCAAAATAAAAGAGCACCTTTCAGAACAGAGTTAAGAGTCACTGCTGTGCCACATCACATACTCTGTTTGTGAACTTTAAAAATCACATTATCCTGAATTTTCAATTTCCTTTATCATCAATTTGCTTAGATTTAAAGAGACCATGTATCACTTTCTGCTTTATTTCCAGTAGGGGTGGGTGAAAAAAATCGATTCATGTACATATCGCAATTTCTTATGGGATGATTTAAAAAAAAAAATCGATTTTTCTCCCCTGAATCGATTATATTACGTTATATCCGTGTCCAGAAAAACTTCATCAATTTATTACATTAAGTTATGTTAAAACTAGCCCACATTTGTGCTGTGCGGACATTTCAATTAACTTTGTAACTGTAAACTTCAAAAAAAAAAAATGCTGTACTTTTTGTCTCAGTTGAAATAAATGTCAGCTGCTGGTGTGCATTGTTTATGAGAACGACATTCATTCTCAAAGTGTATGATTCAACTTGTTTGTTTTTTTAAGGAGGAAGAAAATTGCAATTACTGATTATATCGAACAGCAATACTTGTAGAATCGCAATTATCAAGAATCATGATACAAATTGAATCGGCACCTTAGAATCGTGATACAGTCGAATCGTGACCAAAGCATATCGTCCCACCCCTAATTTCCACATTAATTAGCTGTCACACCGCTGTGAGATCAAGCAGCTTTTTTGTCTTGTCTCCATGTCATGTCTTGTCATTTCCTGTTATATTTTGAAAGATTAACTCTCCTCTCGTTTCAGGTCACTTGCCCTTCCTCTCGTGTTCCAGTCTGATTCTGGCATGAATGATTCCACCTGTTCCCTGTTAACCCTGTGTGTATAAGAGTCCGCGTCTCCCCTTGTCTTGTGCCAGTGTGTCGTATTTGTTGGTCCTAACGTGCTTCACTCTCGCCTTTGCTAAGCCAAAGTCCAAGTACCAAGTCATCGTTTTGATCGAGTCCTCGCTAAGAGAGTTTTTTGTTTCTTGATAACTTTAATAGAATAGCCTTGATTAAGCATAGTTTAAGTTTTATAGCGTTCTTGCTTTTTCCTCCAAGTGGAGTGACCTTTTGTTTGGATAATATTTCATACTGTAGTGCCTCCTATTTTTCAGGTTAGGTTTTTTTGTTTTCCTCCTTAGTGGAGTGATTCTTGTTTTGATAAATGTTCATAGATATGCTTCTCTCATTTTGGGACAAGTATATATATTATTGATAACTTCTATAGTCTGCTTTGTTCTCTCTTGGAGAGTTTTTGGGAAATCCAAAGCTTGTGGATTAAACATCTCCTGCTCCTGTGTGCTCCATTCCCTGGGTGTGACAATTAGCTACCGCTAACAACACCACCAGTCTGATGTTATCTCGGTGCAGCAGCACCACCTCAGTCAAATAATTGATTAGAACCTATTATAAAGTACTTAATGATTAATTTGTGAGGTTTTAAGGGCATTTAAGGTTTGAGGGTTACAACTTTTTTTTTTTTGTAACTTTGAAAGCTAAAGGACATTTTCGAGTTCAATTTCAACAACTGAATTTTGGTCAAGAGTTTTGATACCTTGAAAATCATAAATCACGCATTAGAGCCCTTTTAATGATCCAGCTGTATTCATTTTTATAATCCCATGAAAAACCCAATGTAATGGTTACATTGAGGAATTTTAAAGTAAAAACTTAGGGAATTCAATTATTTTCTTGAATTCACAGGATTTTGCTGCTGCATAACAGGCCAGTGGCTCATTTTTCACACAACACATTTGTTGCTCTACTTTTGTGACCTTAGTTGCCGTAGTACAGAGCAGGGATTTGATTTTAGCAGGAATAAACAATTTTATACGGAAGCAAACATAGCGTAAGAAAGAGAAACGCAGTAAAAGCCCAACAGAGTCAACGAGAAGCTGAGAAATAAGAGTTGTGAGCTGTGTAGTAACAGGATCAGAGTGTGTGTACAACAGCTTTTCTTATGTTTATGGCACAGTCTTAATGGATTTAATTCAAGTTTTTCAATCAAACTCTGATCTTATTACCTTAATAATGAGACAACTAATGGTTCAGTTATGGTCGAAATTTGGGTCAAACATGTTATGCTGTCTGGATTCATTTGAATGGGTGATGTTTAGTGTATTCTCAACTCAACTCAACTCAAACTTTATTTATAGAGCACATTTAAAAAACAACTGAGGTTGACCAAAGTGCTGTACAGGATAAAAGCTGCATTAAAGGTAAAAGTGACTCAGATAATGCAAGCAGTTAAAATCAATAGATGCTAAAACACAGTGCAATAAAATAGAATAAAATAAGTTCAAATAAAATACATTAAAATAAATAAAATAAAGATATAAAATAAATCAAGGTTATCGGCCAAGAGTCTACTTAAATATGATTAAAAGCCAGGGAGAAAAAGTGTGTTTTTAAGGAGGATTTAAAAGCCTCAAAAGATCCTGCAGATTGAATGTGCCAGGGAAGGTTATTCCAGAGCCGAGGGCAGCTGCCACAAAGGCTCGGTCACCTTTGGTTTTGAGTTTTGTTTTAGGGGGGACCAGTAGGAGCTGATTCGAGGATCTCAGTGATCTGGCAAGGGAGTGGATATGAAGGAGCTCGGTCAAATATTGTGGGGCTAAGCCATTAAGAGCTTTAAAAAAACAAACAATACAAATTTTAAAATCTATTCTAAAAGCAACTGGGAGCCAATGCAGCGAAGCTAAGACCGGGGATATGTGGTCACGCTTGGGTTTACCGGTGAGGAGGCGGGCCGCTGCGTTTTATACCAGCTGCTGGCGTTGCAATGGTGACTGATCGAGGTCAAAGTAGGGAGAGTTACAGTAATGCAAAAGTAAATATTCTCCACAGCAGTTTAGATGAAACTGGCTTAGAAGTTTCATAAAGAGATGGAACTTCAAAGAGATGACAAAGTCGAAGTCCATCACTGTCAGGATCTGGGTTTTTAGTGATGTTTTTGTACTGAGTTATTGGTTCTATTATTTTTATTCAGTGCTCTTAGTTCTTAGATCAGTCTTTGTTTCATCTTAGTTCTGTTTCTCTTAGTATTCAGTTATGTTTAATCAATCCTTGTTTATTCTTTGTTAGTTAGTGTGCTCCCCCTCACCCCCTGTGCCATCTCTCTCTCTCTCTCTCCTCAGTCCACTTTCTGCCCTCTTCACCCACACCTGCGTCCTGTCAGTAATCAACCTCCCCAGTGTACATGTGTCATTCTAGTTTCACCACTCCTTACAGGATCCTCGTCTTATTTGTCTCCCGTCCCCCTTCCCGTTATCACCTCTAGCCAGTTTTAAGATTCCTTAGTCAGTTTTGGTTTTGTTCTTGTGCTCCCTGCGTTCTTGGATTTTTGTATCATCATTTACTTTTTCATTAAATCGTCATGATCAACTCACCTCCCCTACGTTGTCTGCATTTGGGTCCAACTTCACAACTCCGCACCATTACAATCACAGTTTAGGGTAATATGACATCTGAACTCCATGCTGCCGACCAATACATCCATCGTTGTATGATTATGTGTGAATGATTAGAACAAAAAACACTGTGTAGCGAGCTTTGAGTGAATGTGACATGTAGTGTGAAAACACTTTGAGTTGTCAGATTGAACAGAAAATACAAGTGAAGTCCATTTACCATACAAAGCCACAGCACTATCTAGTCTGTCAAACACTGTGGCACTTCTGTTATGTTTTGGTCATGCATAGCTGGCAATGGAATACAGAAATGTATTGATAATTTCACTGTCAAATTCATTTAGACAGTATGTTTAAAACAGCCAGAGTTGGCCAATGTGATAAATACACATCAAGATACAACAAAAACAAATAAAGCAAAGAGAATACTTTTAACTGATGGCAAATGAATAGGAGATGTATAAAATACATTTCTAAAAGAAATAAACTATAAAAAGTCTTAAAATGCTGAAGATGTTGAGTGAAGTTAAAAGCCACAGAGAACACATACATCTTCAGATGAGTCGTAAATCTTTAGGTAGGGCATTTTAAAATGCCAGCTGGGGCCCCTGAAACAGACAAGGCCCCACTAGCTTAATTACATGCAACTCTGATTTGGGCATGGTAACACTTTATTTAAAGGTAAATAATTAATAAATTATTAATTTGACACTATAGTACCAAAGAGGATGTTTGCGTTGCGTGTCTAATTTATTCATATTTCCGTTCCAAGACAGCGTGCCTCACCTCGGAGTAGACGAAGAGCGGCAGAACGAGCACTGCGAGCATCAGGTCCGCCACCGCCAGACTCACGATGAAGTAGTTTGTGGTGGTCTTCAGTGCCTTCTCGGTGAACACGCTCAAACACACCAGCAGGTTCCCGCAGATTATGACCACGATCAGCAGCACCCCAAACAGCAGCGCGGGCACGTTGTGTCCCGCCGCCTCCGCCTCCTCCGCTGCGCTCAGGTTGGCCGCCATCCCCGCCGCCGTTCCTCAGTCCGTCCAACCCGGTCCGAGCCACAGCAGCGCGGACAGCGGGCTCTCATGAAGGCCGAGTCTGGCTCTGGTACCCACAATGTCGTCTCATATTGCTGCAGAGATTCGACACAGACTCGAGCAGACTTTAATGAGGAGCTCCTACGGCGCTTCGGTGCGCAAATACGCAAAACCCGGTCTGCGTAAATCAGGACGGCACCAGTCAAACTTTGGTCCTATTTGCGAACTATAAAGTATATTCAAATATTAGATAGGCTGTGCAATGATTGAGTTTCGTCTGTCTTTGTCACGAAGGACATTTTTGTCGAGGAAACACACTCGGCACAACTGACAAAAGTTTGGCCAAAGGTGCACTAAAATAATAAAATCGTCTGAAAGTTGCTGACCATGTCCTCTTCGCTAAGTTGCAAAGAATTTCAGAAATCACTCTGCGTTCAGATAGCGGCCAATGTGTCGGGCAGAGAGCGTTTTCAGCTTCGGTGTATATACCTGCGTCCTCACGAAGGCCACCAGGGCCGAATTAATCGATTAAAGCCGATTATCAGTTGCGCTTTACATGTCCTTCATCCTGAGCTTCAGCAGGAGACAGTTTGTCCACCTGCCTGTATATGCTTTGCGAGCGTCCGCGTTAGTGTTCGTTACACTGTGTGTGTTCAAGGGAGAGAGAGAGATAGAGAGGGAGGGAGAGGAGTGATTGTTGGGGGAAAAGAATCCTAAAGTTTACCAACACTTAAAAAATACATGGCCACATAAATCAGGGTGAGACTGGGTTTGGTGATTAGTGTCAGAGAGGCTCTTGGGTGAGGTCACAGAGAGATTCAACAAAACATGCTTTAGAGTTTAACGAGAAGGACTCTAATGGAGGACTCTGATTTAATTTGAGCAATATAAGTGCAACACTTCTTCAGACAGAAATACTTTTTTTAAAAGACCCAGAAAGATCAGAGAAAGAGGACAGGCTGACCAAACACTACAGTAATTGACTCGATCTTAATGTAATGAGCAGAAAAACATGTCAGAATGCTTGCTGGGATAGCAACACAGAGGATCATAACCAGATGTGTTTCATGAACAGAAGTTTGAGGTTGTGGAGGGTAGATTTATCTACGTAACAGGCTCTGATGAATCCCAATTTCTGAAGATTAGAGGGTGCAGGAAACTAGATCATAATTTGAGGTAAAATCCATAAATCCAGCTTGCAGTCCAAGCAGCTGGTGGTGTAGGTATGGGGAATATTTGCTTGGCAGCTTTGAGCCCCTTTAATACCAATCAGTTATGAAACTCCAGATCCGGTCTGAATGTTGTTGATGAACTTATGCATTCCTTTATGGTCACTGTTTTCCGTCCTTTAAATGTTAAACACGCGACAAAAGTTCTTTCAAATGACTTTCAAGGATATCTAACTTTGGATGTGCAGCTCTAACTCTGCATAAATGGTTTACAGTTATCCTCTCAATAGCCGCATTTGGACTGTAGGAACCTTTGGCAGTTCCTATAACCTTTAAGGAACAGGGCCGTTTTCTCCCCATTCGCACATACAGGAACTCGAGACCACGGCCCTCAGTTCCTATAACCATTTTAGCTCCTTCTCTGAGGCTGGGTCTGTTCTGGTTTCTATAGGAACACATCTGACGGAGGTGTTTGGTGGTCGGTAGCTACCCCCCATGCTCGTTTACCTAGTTTCCATTGCTCATTGCCTCACCTGCAGTTTATTTGGTAATCAGTCATCTGTCTATATCCTTTGTAAACCTTTAAGTTTTTCTTCTTCAAGTAAGGCCAGTGCTGAAAATGAGGCGTACATTACACCATTAAGAAAAAAATTAAACAAAAGAGGCTGCTACTGTTATTGCCATCATTATAAACAAATTTAAAGAAAAAAATAAGAGAAAACTGCAGCTTATCTGGCATCTGAAGAGGAAGACCTTTTTTGTAAAACTACCTTAAAACCTAAAAAAGGGAGTTTCTGTAAGATAGAATTTCCACATCTTTGGGCAGGCATAACATGCATGGGGTCAAAACACTGTTGGTTTTTTTTTCTCTCTCTCTCTCTTTTTTTTGTAACGAGTAACTAAACCGAACAATATGTATTGGAGTAAAAGTATGCAATTAAGTTCGGAAATATAGTGAAGTAAAAGTGAAAGTTGTCAAAAAATTTTAAACTCGAGGAAAGTACAAAGTATTCCAAAATATACTTAAGTACAGTAGTGAAGTATTTTTACTTCGTTACTATACAACACTGGAAGTTATAGTATACTTGACTATACTATCAGAGGTTAAATCCTTAATTAGACTGAGGCTGTCATGTTGTTGTCATATTGTATTAGCTGTGAGCAGAGATAACACAGTGGCTGCCATTAAACATGGAGGCAGACATGAGTAAACGAGGGACAGCTGTGTGAGTTGCTATAGCTTGCTATAGATACTCTAGCTTGAAGAGAAGGACTTACTGTGAGTTACTAGAAACTCCCTTTCAAACAGTCGCTGTTCGAAAACCATGAGTCGTATCTGAAAAATTCTTAAACCATGAGCGGCAGAAGACAGTGATGGAATTTTTATGAAGCTCCTATGTACAGTGTAGATTTTATGGCAGTTTAAAAACACCCCTGACTTTGAGTTTTTTTTTTTTTATTATTTTTTTTTTACGCCTTTAATGGATCAGATAGTTGGAGAGAGATAGGAAGCAGAGAGAGGGGGAAGACATGCAGCAAAGGGCCATCCGGTGCGGGACTCGGTGCGGGACTCGAACCGGGGCCAGCTGCAGCGAGGACCGCAGCCTCTGCACATGGGGCGGCTGCTCAACCCACCACGCCACTGACCGCCCCTGACTTCCAGTTTTGAAGGAGATCAGGACACCTTCTTTATAATGGAAGTCAATAGGAGCATTGGTGGTTGCTCTCTGCGCTCGATTTGAGAGAAAACCGTGAGGCACAGCACAATGATGGTCACATTCGATGTAAGAAGATGAAAAATGCCTACGTTTTGATGTGTAATTTGTCTATGCACAGCAGACATTGTAGACATGAGAGAAGTTTGAGGTTTTTCTGATTAATCTAGATCATGTGAAGTATGAGTGGGAGACGTCATCACATTTGACGAACTGCCATTGTCAAAACTGTAAAAGATATATAAAAAAAACAACCTTTAATTCAGTAAAAGTTTCATCTTTCCTGACCCGTTTAAACTTTGAATGATGTCTCTATGATCAAGTATAGCTGAGTTATAGGGATCCAAAGTGGGATTAGTTTGTCCTTTTATGTGTGGAATCCCATTAATTTCCTATTGGAGCAATTTCCAAATTTTCCCCATTTTCCGGAAAACCGTTTAGAGTAATGAGAGAGTAAAGTCAGAGTAAAGTCGCTCCCTATCCTGATCGAGGGACATGTTTTGATGTATTGTTTGCCTAAGTCGGAGCAACAATGCTGGACTATTTACACGCCGGTGCCACGTCGGCATTGGCACCTATATTTAAATCTGAGGCCTTTACACCCTTTCCATGAAACCATTTCCTTAAAAATTAAGAGGGCAACTCGCAGCCAGGTGATTAACTGATTACCAGTATGTGTGAGTACCTCTATAAAACTATACGTTTTGGCAGTTTGCTGCTCCACAGCACCAGGTGTATGTTAACACAATGCCAATGAGGAAAGGTATCAGCAATAAAGAACAATTGTTGTTGCCTATACATTTAGAAAGAATATAAAGCCATTTTCAAACAATTTGTAATATCTCATTATCTCATAAAGTATATTATACCTCTTAAGACAGAAGAAGGGGCACTGTTCCATTAACATTAAGGAAAGGAGCAACCCTGATCTAGCTTTACCGGTCACACCGAGTCTGATCTTGTGTAAATAATTTTCCACTTAGTATTTTCTATATTTGAATTTTGCATTCCAAGACCATATAATCCTATTTCTTGCTTTACTTCAGGGAGAGTGTTCAAGTTGAACTAAATCTCAACCTTAAATCTCAATCCTCAGCTCTTACTGGCTGAGACTCTTTGCTGCCTCCTGTTGATCACTGTTCAATATCACAGCAACAAAAACATGTAGCACACACAACTAGCCAGTTAAAAATTATTTTAAAAGTTGAAATTTACAAAAAAAAAAAACTAATCAAATTACTTAACTAATACATTCTGTTATGAAAGGTTTAACTGGAACTTTAACAGTATACAATGGCCAAATAAACGGATTACCTAAGATTAAATGAGTCACTGACGTTGTTGATACTAGATGGAGAAAGTGTTTTTTGTGACCTGCTAAATCTGATTGAATTAATGCCGCCGAAATATGAATCAAGATGGAATTTATTAATTACTGTTGGCCACAGCTCTTACTGGAGACTTGTTCATTGTTTGAATTATGGATTTATTTATTCTCCAATCTCTATGAAAAAAAAAGAAAACAGCCTAGAAAAACTCATTAGCACAATCAAACAGTGTTACTGATAAGTTTACCCATTTTACCTTGGTGATAAGGGGTAGGCATTAACCAGATAGCCAGAGCCTTCCTCATAGTGGAGAAAAACAACAAGAAATACTGGGCAAACTAGTTCTGTTAAACACTAATTAGGCCAGTAGGTGAAGTTGAAAAAAAAATCTATTTTAAGAAAAATTCTTAAACAACAAAGCAGATGTCAGTAAAGCAACACAAGGATTTATAAAGTCATCCCTGCTGTCCCAACATGTACAAATATGTCCAAATTTGAGACAGAGTAATTTAGGGATAAACAAATAAGAATATTGTAAAAGTGTGTCAATGTCACATAAAATAGTTTATTAGGGCTGGGCAAGTTAACTCGTTATTGTCGCGTTAACTCATTAATTATTCATCTTATCTATTATTTATTCATATTTTATTGCGCATTAGCGCAGGTTTTATTATTTTTTTTATTTTGTAAAAGTCTGTTGCTGTCTGCTCCAGAACCGGAAAAGAAAGTAATCGGCGGATCCACCAAACCTGGAGAAGGGTACGGAACTTTTACTCGGCCATTTTCATTTTAAAATTCTTCCAGACGGCGGAGTCGACAGAACCAAAGTCATCTGTAAACACTGCCAAGTTGAATTGTCTTCTCAGCGTAGTAGTTCCAGTCTAAAATATCACTTAAAGGCAAAACACACAACTGATAGCAGCAAGTCATTCAAGGAAACAGACAGTGGAGCGAGGCTTCTACATAAAAACTACAGAAAGATGCTGATGTTAAAAGTGTGTTTGCACAACAAATGTTATGGCACTTTCATTCATATGGCAGCACATTTAAAATAAAACTAAATGCTAAAGGCTATACGCTACTTTTGAATTCTTTGAAAACTTTTTGGATTTTGCGTACAAATGCGATTAATCGTGATTAATTAGATTGAAAATTTTAATCGTTGCCCAGTCCTAATCTTCATTAAAAAAAAAACATGTCACCTGGAAAACATGTTTCCATTTGATATTTTCCCAAAGCTAAATATTCACACAGTGTTTATATTCTATATGTGTGTATTTTACAGTTTATATTTTTTACAACCAACGTTTGACTCATAAACAGAGTTTATCAGGGGCAAAGAGCAACCCTCTTTGGTTAATGGTTCGGCCATATATTCTTTCACCTGAAAGATGCAGATTTAACTCATTCAATCATGTGTTCTACAATTTTTTTTCCTATAGGCAAGGCGAGGCATCTTTATTTATATAGCCCATTTCATACCACAGGCAACTCAATGTGCTTTACATAAAGACAAGGCATTTAAAAGAACAGCATAAAGCAGCATAAAAACAAGCAATTTAAAGAGAAAAAAAATAGAATAAAAATTAAAACACAGTTAAAAGCAATCAAAGAAGAGGGGAAAAAGAAAAATATAAACTCAACCATAAGCACACGGAAAGAGAAATGTTTTTAACCTGGATTTAAAAGTGCTTACAGTTGGGGCTGATTTCAGTTCTGCTGGTAGTTTGTTCCAGTTGTGTGCAGCATAACAGCTAAAAGCTGCTTCACCGTGTCTAGTTTGAACTCTGGACTCCACTATCTGACCTGAGTCAGCAGATCTCAGAGCTCTGCTGAGTTTATACTCTGCCAGCATGTCATTCATGTATTCTGGACCTAAACCATTCCGTGATTTGTAGACGAGTAGCAGAACTTTAAAATCTATTCTGTATCTGACCGGGAGCCAATGTAAAGACTTGAGAACTGGGGTGATGTGATCTGATCTCTTTGTTCTGGGCTGCAGCGTTCTGAATGAGCTGCAGCTATAAATTTATTTATTCATTCATTCATGGTTAGATAATACTTGGTTATGGTTAGAAAAAAACGGAAAAAAGATAAACATAACTTGCATAACATTGTCCATTTCTTACAAACCATCACCATGTCACATGGTGCCAGAGAGGGCCGAGGAATGATCGTATGACATTTTCCTGGCGACAGGGCAGTTACTGGAAGACTTTTGGTGGGCTTCACTGGTTCTTTACTGCTGAATGAAATTATTAATTAAAACTGATGCTAAACATTAAGTTTAGTCTGAGGATTTGACAAGTTGTTTCAAAGACTAATCATCACCAATTGTGATGACATCAGTCCTGTAGGCCACTGAAGCTTTCCCTAAGCAGAAAGTGAGGTCGAAGCAAGGACAGGATGGGACCACGTGGTGCCCCGGCCAGGCAGTATGCCTCATCCACGCTGACGCCGTGGGATCGCAACGCCCTCAGGCTGTCACTGCAGGCTTCCCTGCCGCCGTGCGATGTGACAACGCTGATCCAGAGAGGGCTGTCAAACATACCAAAACGCTGCCGCATCTTGCCTAGTTGAGCTGAGAAGTTCTGCAGAGGAAGAACGTTAAATGTCCTTTAAACCGAAGTTCAGGTTCACAACTTAACACACATCCACAGCAACACAAGAGTAAAGATGAAATGTTTGCACATTTTGATTTGTACCTGAGCAGCTTGTCGGCTCAGCAGGGCTAGACTGGCATCGGACTGACTGAGAGTGTCCCCACACAACAAAACTCTGAGCTGTTCTGATGGACAGGAAGCTGAGTTTTCATCCAGCAGAGCTGAGAGAACACCTGAACCCACGACAAAGAAGATGATTTACATAAATACATGATCACTTACCAAAACATGCTGAAATATAGTTGAACTGTGACCGAAGCAATGTCCCAGACTTTGAGACCAAAAAAAAAAACACAAAACAAGGAAAGAATTAATAAAATTGAATGAATGTCGCATTATCATTTGCAACGGAATGAATTGCAACTTTTTCCAGACACTTGATCACTGATGCTTTGGGATCAAGGCAGTAATGTTGCCTAAAATCAATTTGTAATGCTCTTAGCTAAATGGCTCTTTGAGTCAGACTGAAACAAACATTTCAAATAATTCATGTTGAAAAAAACCAGTGTATAAAAGAAAATGAGTAATGCTGCGGGAAACTCTGGAAAATGATTCCTCCAAATTCACTATGTCCACACAAAACATGTAAGTAATCATGCCACAACAGACAAAATTGAACATTAACTCTATTAACCAAACCAGTGTAAATTAATATAAATTATCTGTGCAATTGAATCAATTTGTTAAAAACTGATGAAACAAATAGGAAAGAAACATTGGCCAAAGTTCTCCATCACTTTTCCATCTGAAAGTACTGCTGGTGATGAGTTTACGGTTCATATTGCAAAACATGTGATAGCTTTGGCATAAATAGTAGATTAGAGTAAGGGACAACATACAGTGCTCTACAGCAGGGATGGAGAAAACTTTATGTAAAGGAGCTGTTTGACAAACAACACCCAGAACACAAAACACATTTCCACTGAGGTCCAAGGATTGGGGCAAATTAGGGAAGTTAATTCCACAGAGGTATGAAACATCTGTGCTCACTGACGTCTGAGAGCTGCCACACTGGTCACTACTGCCATCACAGAGCAGTCCAACCAGGAAGTAGGCTACATCTGTACCAGCCATTTGTGCCTTAGAATGAAAATGCAGTGAAACAATCACAAAGTGATAATCTATTACTCAGATGAATTACGTTCTTGTTGCAATCAGAGCTCTCTTGCCTCATCCATTCTGGAGCTGACTCAACCACTTCAGCTGAGTGTGTGCGATGTGTGAAAAGTTGTCTAGTCTGCATGTGCCTGACAGGACTCAAGCTGCAGCATTTTGGACAAGCTGCAGACGAGAATGCAGAGACTGAGAAATAGCCACATTACGATTATTATAAAAGTCAAACCAGGATGATATAAATCCTTTTTTTGAAAGTAAGCAAAGGAGAGAAAGAGCTTAATGGAATAGTTCGCCTCTTTTGACATGAAGCTGTATGACATCCCATATTAGCAATATCATTTATGAACATTGACTTCCCCCCTGCTGCGTCCTGTGAGCCGAGTTCCAGCTTCGTTTTGGTGTTGACGAAGGTAGTCCGGCTAGTTGGCTAAAAAAAAATAAAGCGTCTTGCTTCTTAAAACAATATGCGTTCAAAAGAGTAATACATTTGCATCACAAAATCCTTCTCCAGGAAAAAGTCAGACCTCACAATCACTTGGCGCTTTTTTTGCCTCCCTTGATATCAATGCGTCCAATGTAAACTGTGCAGACCGAAGTGCAGACCGAGCAGGCCCCTGCTTCCAAGCAGTAAACACCTTAACAGGTGCGGCTATCGCTGGGTGGCTGGGGATGCATTGATATCAAGGGAGGCAAAAATAGCGCCAAGCGATTGTGAGGTCTGACTTTTTCTGGAGAACGATTTTGTGATGCAAATGTATTACTCTTTTGAACGCATATTGTTTTGAGAAGCTTTTTTTTTTTAGCCCCAGCCAACTAGCCGGACTACCTTCGTCAACGCCAAAACTCAGCTGGAACTCGGCTCACAGGACGCAGCAGGGGGTAAGTCAATGTTCATAAATGATGTTGCTAATATGGGATGTCATACAGCTTCATGTCAAAAGAGGCGAACTATCCCTTTAACTTTTGAACGGGTTCTTCACTGGAAGACGCTGGCTCTGACAACAACATTTATATGTTTATCAAAAATCAAGCCCAGCTTTATTTTTGGAAATGTTTTTTTTTTTTTTAAACTTTCCAAAGACTGAGATCACTATTGAGTAAAGAGTGAAGACCATAGGGCTCAAAAAAGTAACATTTCAGTTTTTTAGTTTTTTTGCTCATTCGGGTCGACATCCACATCATATCATATCATATAGATAGGTTCTAATCCCTCTGGTGCATGGCCCAATAAATTCCAGGCTCCACTGGGTGGACATAACGTTGTTTACACAAACTCTGAAGAAGTTCCTGCAGTCTGAAAGGCCCTAAAGTTAGCTCCATTCTGCAATGTGGTGACATAGATCTGTTATGGTTTAAATCTGTGATTCCCAGACTGAGTGGTACTGTACCCTGGTCTTTAAAGACTGTGTTACATACTATAACAAGCTAAAATGTCAAACTGTTCAGCGTATTACTTCCCCTGAAACTAAATTAGGACACCTATGATCTGAGATCTAGCAAAACCAAAAAAAAAAAAAAAAATCCAGCAAAACTCAAAGTAAATATCTGTTACCACAGTGTAAATACATGGAAAAGATAAAAAAAAAAAAAAACATCCTGACCTTTCTGTGACACCTGTGATGCTTCGTTTCCATCCGTCGACAGAAAAAGCTGCACGCTATTTTTCAAGAGACTCTCTGTGAAATCCTCCTCGTTGGAAAAACAAAACCTGCCAACTTCGAGACCTGCAACAAAGCGGCGACAACATCACCACAGGAAGTCAGCAAAAACACAGATACACAAACTCAGGGTACCTGTAGACTGTGTACCATCTCCAGAAGTTTGATGTCAGATTACCGTGATGTTTGGTGCTGCTGATTATGCAGGAGCTCTGCTGCTGCTGTTGGCGGTCGGTGGTAATCAGGATGACGTCAAATAGCAAAGATTCTGCAGGATTTTCCTCTAGCAGACGTTCGTTTATTTTCTGCAGTGACTGAAAAAGAAATGCGAATAACATCTAAATATTGTCTACTCTTATTCTAGTTTCCTTATTATCTCTCACTACTTTTGGACTTGTTTTCTGTGTCTGTGGCTCTGAGCGCCAATAACATCAGCTCCTACTGCGAACCAAAACCCATAAAAGCTGACACACCTAGTTTAATTAAAAGAATGCTTTTAGCAAGCATTATTCAAACAGGACAAAAATAATATGTTTGTTGGGGACTATTTCCCAGGTGTCTTCTAATCCATATTTGATGATCAAATGATCATTTTTCGAGCAGCAGGAATGGTGTATGAGTGTTTGAGTCAAAGGAAAGTGTGTGTTCTCCGTCAAGTACAAAGTTGACTTGCTGGTGTGTTTTAAAATTTTATGAACTAAGTATATTTTTAGATTTAAACTAGAAATATTTTATTGATTACAGCTGGTCATGATTTCTAACCTGTAACAGTGGAAAAGCCACGCTTTCTCCGTAGACATCGCTATCATCCTCAGCTCTTGAATTAAAAACTGCACGAGATGTGACTGCCACAACCACCGCGTGGTCAGCATCTTTCTGCAGAGGGGACAAAGACAGGTGAGCAGAAATGACGGGGTTGTGGGGATCACTACCCCAGCTGTCATTGGGCGAGAGGCAGGGTACACCCTGGACAGATCGTCAGTCCATCACAGGTCCACATAGAAACAAACGAGACAAACAACCATGCATGCTCACACTCACTCCAAGGGGCAATTTAGGGTGACACCGGAAGCCGGAATACCCGGAGAGAACCACACAAAGAACATGCAAACTCATATCGGACCTGGAACCTTCTTTTCAGGATGCTTTTACGAATTGTACCAATGATAACAATATATGCTTTACCGTTACTTTATAAATACATACCTGTCTTTTACATAAGTAGATGCATAAATTCAGTGTAAGTCATTATAAAAGAGTGGGTCAACCTCGGTTTCCAAACAGGACATTTGGGTTTGAATTGAAGCGGAAAAGTGGGTGGCAAAATAATAATTTGGATGCCGAAATGATCAGAATAATATTATTTATTGACGTGTAACATCACCATTATTCCACTTAGAAAAAATTCCAACATTCTGTTAAAATACATGGTTATTTGAATGGAGGCTGGGGAGAAGACTGTGGAATGAGGTGGGAGTTTTCGCGGTCGTTTGACATTCTGATTTTAAGAAAGAGCTTGTGCTTAAAAACATCCTCCAGGTGGGTCTTACCTGCTTTACATCAGTGTTCTGGACTGTGGAGACCATGTTGGCTATCGATAGGTTTTAAAAACTGCTTCTACAGACCTACATCGTCGCAAATGCGTCCAAATTTTTTTTCACGTTGGAGAATGGTTATTTTGGTTCCGCCTGACGTGACCTTTGACGTTCAGTTAAGAGTTCAGCGTGGTTGCGTCACTTCCGCTTTAAACAGCCACTGGTCACCCCGCCCACAGCAGTGATTATTGTGTCAGGTGGAGACACGCACAGTTGGTTTACTCTCCGAAACCTTTAGATTTGGAAAGGCTATGAGGAGGCAGGATAGAGATTGTGTCTTGGAATAGCCCGGTTCGGTCTGGAACGGCTAAGGAACGAGCTTAAACCGGTTTCCCGTGGTATTGAATCGCAAGGAAAGGCTAATAAAGGAGAAAAAAGTTAGCTTCATCCTCTGTTTCACGGTGAGAATCTTCTCCTTCCCCGCTTTTATCCCTTCCTTATTACAATTATGCTCTTAATATCAGCCCTTGTTGATATCCGGGTGTGTCCAAGTTGGATCCCGCGGACCGCCTTGGGTCCTTCAGTTTTCCTTTTAGATCCATAGCTGCAGCTGATTGGCTGTGACCAAGTGGGAGGCTTCTTGGTCCGTGTCTATGACGGCCAACTGTGGAAGTTTTTCTGTGCCATGCCAGAGTTTGAATACGAATTTCTAATATTGATTTTTTACAGTATCAAAATCAGACTTTGAATTCGAAAAACTAACAGTGGAAAAAAAAATTCAACTTCCAAAAATTCAGTGGAAAAAGAACCGGACTTAACATCCGGGTAAACAGGGAGAAGCAATCAATCCCTGTCTCAATTCATCAATTCAGCCATGTCCACCAACGCAGGTGATGGTGCTTCGGTGAGTGAGTTTACTTTATTTGCCATTTGTGTTAGTAAAATTTAGTAATAGATATTACTAATATCTATTGAGCTGATCTGATGATGGCACAGAAAAACTTCCATAGCCAACCGATTTTACTTTTGATATTGAAAAAACAAAATGACCAATAGTAAAAGGAGAAACGGGAACGACTCGTTGTTTTATTTTAAAAATACGAAAAACAGGTTTGGGTGTGTCTCACTTGTCTCGACATCAGGCAAATGGGGATGTGGATTGGAAAGTCTGTTGTGGGGGTTTCTAAAGCATTTCTTCTAAGAGACAGAATTTACCATAACAAAGTCAGTCAGACAGTAGGGGAAGAGTCACTTCTTTTTTTGCCGTTGTAGGTCTACTGAAGGTAAAAGCCATTTATTCACTTAATAGGCAGTCATTCTAACACCAGCAGATGGATGCTGTCAATCTGCCAGCCAGTCATTGAGTCTCGCTTTAAGGTGGTTAAACCGCTCACTCTACGTCGATCAGTCTGTAGACTGACTAACTTTCTGACTGATGTGGATTCTATTCAGACCTATTCAAACAATGATAAAGATCATGTGCAGTCAGACCTGTCAGACAGCTTTGTGCTCACCACACCTTCATTCGTTTTCAGCTGTGAAGAAAAAACAAGAGTCTCTAAGTGTCTTAGACAGTAGCTATTTTCACACTGAAAATCTGCTACTATCGCGTGTCCAAACTGCCAGTTCATCCCGCGTCGAGCAATGTGAAAGCTTGGCGTATGAGGTGACCCGTGCTGCCTGAAGCCGAGTTCCGGGGGCGTTGCCTAGTGGCAGAGCGTCACACGAAACATATAAAATGCTGGGCGTGTACAATGACGTAGGCACAACCCATGCGTCGGAGGTAGGGTTAAATACACCTGTCTGCATCAAATTTTTCAAACCAACGATGGCGGGACACCTTGAGGACTCGTTTTTGTTGCTGGCTGTTTGTTCGGTCACGCAAGTGTATATGCAGTTCATGGAGATGTTATTTTACGGGGTGTGGATGGTCACAACGTGGGATGCCACCGAAGAACATATGCGGAGAATACAAGAGCACTATAATGTCCAAGTTGAGGAAATCCATTGACAATTTGAAGCAGAAGAACGCGAACGGCGTCGACGCTCGCGGACCTCCTTGTCTCCCCAGTTGGCCATCTTGCAAAATGTCTCGAACTTGCAGAGTAGAACTTGAAGTGAAACTTGTCCTCACCTGTCGCTGTTGTTCTGATCAGCTGTCCATCCTGTCTTTTAAACTCCTCACGTCACGCCACGCCCACGTCCGACCCGCGTCAATGTGAAAGTGTGAAAGGAACAGCGGACACACTAAATTCGCGGATTAAACGCGGGTTCTTCCTCAGTGTGAAAGGGGCTAAGGAGAGGGACAGGTCTCACCAACTAATTTACTTTAAGCAGCAAGCTCTCACGGTGCTGATTTACAGGAGCATTTGTGCAAAAAATTTAGTTTAAATCACCTACAAAGACTGCAGATCACCAATACAGCATGTTGGAAGGCTATGTCATCATAATTAAAGCTATTGGATACGAAGCAGAAACTGATATATTGGTCTGGAAATATTAACAGAAACATTCACATCACAGGATGTGGGGGCTTCTATGACTTTCTGTCAAGACACAAAAAAATGTCCTCCATAACAGTTTTTTTTTTTTTTTGTCTGCCCCGGTGCAGCTGCCTCTTGTTCTCGTTGATGTTCCTCACAAGATATAGTTCATCTTGAATTAGCCTTATACGCACATTGAACAGAAAGTCTTGGTCTGAATATTCATTATCCATTACTGTATAGTTTGATTTTCTCCCTCATCATGAGTGTCGGCTGATGTGTTGAGAACAGACTCTCCCTGAATAACCAGAAGTTATGAACAGTGGAATGCAAATGCACGTCAGCTATAAGTTTAATTAGAAACAGAAAGAAAAACACAAGTCTTTCTTCTTTTTGATGTTTCTGCTTTTCATGCAGCTACAGTGGTCATTGGAAATAGACCGGATGTGGTTTCTGCCAAGCTGTGTTTGATTGATTTATATAAACTGCAGTTTCCTATTGGTTAAGTAGTTGACCCATCTCTGCATTCATTCAATCCCTTGAAAAAAACGCAAAAAGTGAATCTAATTTTGGAGTAAAATGGAAGATTGAGGGAATCACCAAAGTGGAAGGTTGTTGCAAAATTTAAGACAGCCCTCCCGGTAATTATTAGAATATTTCTGCATCCTTCTAGCCATGTGGATGGGGCCACTACAAATATAACTTAGATGCTCTGGGAAAGTCAGTAAAAAAATGTTGTTCCATTTATTTTCCCAGTATTTATCGTTTCTTTGTCTTCTCATGTTTCTGAATCTCAGGCATACAATGTTCAGGTAGAGACTACACTCTGCGGTCCACCATGCTCAGGCGCCTGGACAGGATCCGGTTCCGAGCCCAGAGACGGGATGAGTTCTCGGATCTGGCGGAGTCGCCTAACACGTCTGACACAGAGTGCAGTGAAGACATCATGATAAAACCTCCGGAGGAGTTGAGGGAAGCAGAAGCAGAGCAGCAGAATGATGCCCAGGTTCAGAAATGACACAAAGAAAATCTCTTTTTATTTCCTCTTATTAGAGCAGGTCAATTTTTTATTTTTTTTGTACTGCTGACTTCTTTTACTGTTGTTGTGTTTAAGGCTGGTCCAGGATCATTTTGTGCAACTCTCCAAGATGACTCGAGGACGGATTTAAATGAGGTCAAAGGTCACCTTGAAATTGCCTTGTTAGAAAAACACTTCTTACGTGAGTATTCTGTGGATTGTCTGTGGTAGTTTTGTTAAGTTTCTTCTCTGAAGTTTTATTAAAGAAATTGAACTTTGATATTATTTTTTAATACGGCTGCTATATTTCAAAAGCAAAAAAAGTTGAAGGAAATATGAAAGAAGTGTCCCTAAAGCTCTGCATTGTGTTAACACAGTTCCTCACTCATCAGATCATCATCAGTCATTCACCCAACAACACAATAGCATGTTGGATAATCTGTCAATATTTTCCTTTTACATAACACATGAATGGCTATAAATAATCTTGCGGTCCTCATTTGACCCACACGCTTGGACACTGCAAAACACATTATAGTGAATCAGTTATCCATGTTTCTTTATTTGATAAAAGGTATTTATAGTAATATGAAATTTAAAAACATTTTAGTCAGGCAGAGTAAAGCCAAGTTCAAAGCAGCATTTTCTCTATTAATCTACTTAAAAAATTAAAGTGAAAGCATCTTACTTTTTTAAAGATTTTTTTTTTGAAACTCATTGTTAAGGTAAATTTATTTAGCTCTATTTAATCACTGTAATCTTTACAGAAGTATTCAGACCATTTGATGTGGCACCAGGCTTTGGTCAGGTAACTTGCAATATGTGTCCATGCCATTAAGTCAAAAGAACTCCATGTAGACCTTCCTTTATAACTATGGTGAGATCAGAATCAATTTGGTAATAGTTATTACGGTCTTATGAGCACAGTGGTATCACTAACTGTGACATGACAGACGTTTGTAATAACCAGCAGCTTTCCCACATTTGGCTATCTGCCCAAACTGAATTACTGAAGCAGAAGGACCTTGGTTAGGGAGGTGGCAAAGAACCCAATAGTCACTGTTAACAGAACTTCACAAATCCTCAGCAGAAATAGGAGAAATGGCCAGAAGCATGACTTGCTCAGTAGCATTTAACCCACCTAGACCTGGTGCAACATATGCTTTTACGTTTCAAGCCTGATTGGAGGCTGTGTTGCATCATTATTTTCAAGGCATGAGTTCAAAGAAGGTAATTTACAATTAAAATAGTAGTAAATAGTTCTGTGTTTCTAGTTGTTTAACAGGCTTAAAAATAAGCTTTTTGTTGTTTTTGGTGGCAGTTTTTTTTTTTTTTTTTTTTTTTTACTGATAAATTTGTTTTGGAAAGCTTTTTTGAACAAACCTTGGATGGGTTAATATCTCAGGTCTCATTGAAAGGACAGCCAGACAAGGACCACTTTTAAGTGAAAGGCATATTTGCAACTCATTTGGACTTAGGAACTGTGGCTTGTTAAAAGAGTATTCTAGTCTTTCAGCAGAACTTTGACATTATGTCTGGAAAACATACTGAAATCATCCCTACAGTGAAACCGGTGGTAGCATCATGGTATAGGGGTGCTTGTCAGCAGCATGGACAGAGAGACGGGGACAGGTTTTCACTTTGTCTTTGAGGATTATGCAGTGTCCAATTATTGAAAAACAAAACAAAATTGAGTGTCGAAATCCTGAAGGGGTGTGTATACAGAAACTTCTGAGGCAACTAGTTATTACCGCTGATAGTTTTTGGAATGATTATTTGTACTTTAGCAGAATTACACTGTTGTAAAAGAAAAATCTAATCCCTTCCTACCTCTGCAGTGCGTATTAGTTGTAATTTATACTGTAAAACCACTAAGATAATATCAGAACTTCAAGGTAAATAAAGGCAGCATCTGTCAAACTTCTCAATACGACACAACTCCAGTTCCAGTGTATATGAGGAGTTCCACAAGTGATGCAGAGGCTGCAGCTGGTTTTCATTTCACTTCCACAACCTCTGTTGTAAAAACTCTGGCACCTTATTGGACATAAACGTAATAAACTAAACATAAAGTGTTGAGAACTTTTAACAGACTGATGATCGGTCAAATTCCTCCAATTCAGAGGAGGAGCTGAGGAAACTTAAAGAGGAGTCCAATGTGGATTCACTGAGACAGGAGCTGGAGAAGGAACGCTGTAGACGCCTGGAGCTGGAGCAGAAGATCAACAACACCCCGAGATCCAGGCAGGTTATTCAACAAAAAAGTCATGAAAAGTTGCATCACTGACAAGCTAGAGCAGATGCTTTCTCTGGTTTTATTCCTGGAGTGACATGCCTTCTGCTCACAGACTTGATGACTCACCATCTCAAACACCCAAAGCCACACCTCCTCCTCCTCCAACTGCAGGCAGCACTGCAGGTGAGCTACACTCTCTTACTTTTAGATTTCATTGAACTATCCTGCCTTCTCATCACACTCTCCTTTTCCTTTCAGACAAACAGAAAGAAACTCTGTCCAACAGCTTCCTGAAATGGCTCTATGATCGTTTTGGCGTTTATATCGAAGATTTCCGCTTCCAACCGGAGAAAACAACAGTGGAGACGGAGGAGCCATTAAGTGCCAAGAGGTGAGGAGGAGTGAAGAAAACATCTGTGCAGAGATCATTCAGCACTGTGCGATATTAATGCTCTTCACTTGATTTATCATTTCTTTCAAAACTGACATTTGACTGATCTATTATGTTGCCTGTTAATGTAGTGCACTATACAGTAAGTATAGAGTCTCTGTAGTTCTAATGTCTTAGACTTATGTTTGCTTGAAATCAAAATTATTATGTTTTTTATCAACAGGCTGACTGAAAACATGAGACGGCTCAGTGAGTATTTCTCTGTGACATTTAATGTGTACATTTATCTGTATACACTGAGGTGTACAGCCTGGTGATTAAGTGTTTGCTTATACTTTATTAAATATTCCTAAAATGAAATATGAAAAGACGGGTGAAGCTGCTTTCTGTTTTTATGCACCAAAAATTTGGAACTCTCTAACAGTGTTTATTCGTCAGTCAACAGATATTACAGACTTTAAAAAGCAGCTAAAAACACATCTATACACCCTCGCCTTCTACTAGTTTTATAAATTCTATTATTATTATTATTACTATTTATATATTACATTTATTGTTTTTCTATTTTATTGGTAAACTCATTTTTCTATTTTTAGTACTTTATATCTATTTCCTCCTCACTGTATTCTCTCCCCGAGTAACATGTTCTATTGTACTCTATTTTGTTATTCTTGTAGTTATTTTACTTTATTTACTTTGCATATTGATGTTATTTGTAAAGCACTTTGAGCTAAATTTTGTGTAGGAAAGGTGTTATATAAATAAATTATCATTATTATTATTACTAGAGCCAAGTATGTTACCTTTTTGAGTTTTGAGTTTTCCTATGTTCTCTGGGAACAGTGTAGGCTATGTATTAAACATATTTTGGCTTCAACACAAACAGCTCCTTCTTTTAATTTGGACGTGACTTTAATATCCTCTTTTCTGTAACATCTGGAGATTCTTTTACACTGATATAATGTCAGGAATATTATAAAAATGTAACAGATTTAATGATAATAGTTTGGACTAAGGGCTGAAAACACGTCTCCTAGTTGTTATATGAGCATTTATTAACACTGCTTCTTTGTCATTGAACTTTACCCAACAGTCTGATTCATAAGCCTGAAGCATCAGATTTACCAGACCAGAAAAAACGTGGCAAACCAAATGCATATAGCTGTCTGCATACAAGATGTTTTCTTTTTTTACCTGATAAACATTTATTTTTTAAAGTGACAGCGAGACAGATGTGGGGTTTTCTTTGTCATGATAATTCATCCTGGTAAGAGCGACACATTGGTCGGTCTTATTGTTGTTGTGTTTCTAGAACGAGGATTCAGACCTGTGACCAACTTCAAGAGGAACCTCTCTGCCTTATCCAGCTGGTACTCTGTCTACACATCAGCCATTGCCTTCATTGTGAGTCAACACATACGAAATACAGATGCTCAGCACTCAGTGTTGATGGGCCCAACACATCATACTGTTGCCAATAAATGGACACGAAACATGTTAAGAAACAAAGTTCACATTGCAGTGTGCGTGTTCTCCACAGGTCTACATGTATGCTGCGAGGCACGGCTGGGCCATCCCCATGATCCTGTTCCTTGCCATCCTCCGGCTCTCATTGAATTACCTCATTTCTAGGTCAGTTTCCATCCACAGTCAACCAATCACACAGCCAAAAACTGAACCAGACTATAGACAAAAGTGCTCTGTCTGTATGACTTTAAATCAGGTCTTTGTTCAGAACAGAATATTTCTGTAATAATGGCTAAAATAGCACACGGAATTTCATGATTCATTTTTTTTTTTTGTTGCTGTTTTTATAAATGTATTAAACCTCCTTTAGCTGCTTTAGTTAGTGATCAGTAGTCGCATTGCAAGACCATTGTTTAAGACCATCTGAAGACGGATTCTGATCTCTCATCTTTTCACTGTAAAAATGAAAAAGGCATTATGATAACCCATATACTGTTCATTATCCCATTAAAAAAAAGAGTACTTGTAGTTTTGTTGTATGCGTAAAACAATTTTCTATGCAAGTTCACATGAAACTCTGTTCTCAGAGGCTGGAGGATCCAGTGGAGCATTGTACCTGAAGTCTCTGAGCCAGAGGTGAGAAATCTCTCTTTACTCAAGTATCAAAACAACCCTTTAAACACTGAAAGGTTCTATAGCCGCTTTCGGACAGACCGTTCTAAGAAAGTAGTTATCAGAACTACCCTCCTCGAATTTCGTTCTGATAACTATCCTTCCCCAGCGGAACTGTTTCAGTCTGCATTCGCACATGAGTCGGGACCTGATAGGGACTGATGCGCCGCGCGCAGCCGTCTGCTTCAGTGACGTGTTAGCCGTTAGCCGTTTAGCGCTACATTCAAACACAAAACAAAACGGTAAAAGTAAGGAGAGTAGAAAAAACACCACCAAGAAGCTAATATGGAGAGCGGGGAGGCCACTGTGTTTATGGTCTGCATGATGGTGATATTAATCATGGACGATCACATCAGGCGTCTAATATCGAGGCTGGAAAAGCTCACAGAGAGAGTCAGGAGACAATACTTTTTCATTTCATGAAGGAAGAAAGGAGAGCAGAGCGCTGCAGATAAATGAGACCAGTGTAAGTTTAACTTATTAAACACGCGCCTGTTCTGTCTGTGTTGTATGAGTAAACATTTCAGCTGTGATAGCATGACATGGGGCGTAGCTACCGACCACCACACACCTCCTCAGATCGTTCTATAGAACCATGAAAAGACCCGACCTCGGAGAAGGAGCTAAATAGTTATAGGAACTAAGGGAGAAAGCCCCGAGTTCCTGTATGTCCGAACACGGGAGAAAACGGCCCCGCGGATTAAAAGGTTATTAGAACTGCCAAAGGTTCCTACAGTCCGAAAGCGGCTTATGTGAAACTGGCCTGAGTTCCACTAATCTGACAGACATCTTCTTTCCTTGGACAAGTTTAATTGCTACACATACATTAAAAGACTGTAAATGAGTAATGATTAATGATTCATCACCAGATGTTGCTTTAATATCAAGTGTTCAGGTGGTGTGCAGCCGATAGCCACAGCTCTGTCTTGTTTTCCAGGAGCCTCCAAAAGAAGACTTGACAGTATCTGAGAAGTTCCAGCTGGTTCTGGATGTCGCTCAGAAGGCTCAGGTGAGACAAGACACACAATCAGAAGCTTAAATGGATGGTTCGATGATTCACCATAGGGTCATTTGAACCGTGATATCCAGCCAAGTAGCCCACCCGAAGTTTTTCCGATCTTGGCCGAACATCAGCCGAGTTACTGAGTTATCCCGAATAGTTTAGTACAAGCGCTAACGGACCCTGGCAGTATCTCCAAAATTACCACACTAAAATCACATGCCATGACACCAAACTTCTACAGTAGTACAAATATGGTCTGTACTCACAAAACGATGCAGAATATAGCATATACTTTGTTGTCTACAGTAGTAGATCAACAAAGTATATGCTATATTCTACATGAATTTTTATGTTGTGGAGTTGTGAATTTATTTTATCAATGGAGAAATTGAGCAGCCTTGCTTTGTTGTCTACAGTAGTAGATCAACCCTCATCTTACATTGAAGCTCCCAGATCAAGGAAGTGACGTCGACGCAGCTTTAGCAGCAGAGAAGCTATCAGGCTTGTGTTGATAATAATAAACTCCTGGACTATGTACAAACTTCCAAATGCATCGTTTTGTGAGTACAGACCATATTTGTACTACTGTAGAAGTTTGGTGTCATGGCATGTGATTTTAGTGTGGTAATTTTGGAGATACTGCCAAGTTCCGTTAGCGCTTGTACTAAACTATTCGGGATAACTCAGTAACTCAGCTGATGTTCGGCCAAGATCGAAAAAACTTCGGGTGGGCTACTTGGCTGGATGTCACGGTTCAAATGACCCCAGGGTGAATCAACTCCGAACCATCACTTTAAGTCGTAGCAAAAGACCTGTCACATAATTTATTTTTCTTGCAGAATTTGTTTGGAAAGATGGCCAACATCCTGGAGAAAATAAAGAAGTGAGTATATCAGAGCCCATGTTTTCTTATGAAGTTATAGTCAATGCACATAGTTGCTTAATGCATTGTGAACTGGAATGTATGTGTGTGCGCAGTCTATTCATGTGGGTCCAGCCAGAGTTGACTCAGAAGCTGTACATTGGTTTATGGGTGGCCCTCCTCTCCACATGTCTACTGCCGTATCAGCTGCTTGGATTCATCATAGGTACATTATGAAATATATCATAGGTACATTATGAAATATATACTTTGTGCATATTGATTTAATCCAGTTTTCTTTCCACACAAACTGCAAATCTTACTGCAACAAAAGAAAACACTACCTTTACATCTATTCATTTGGACGATATTTAAGTAAAGAACTACATTTAAGCTTCAGTGCAGTAAGAAACCCTGATGTAAGCATTAAATACTAACAGATAAAGAGATGTAAAAGTTAAAAGCTGGATTACAGAGAGATTATGAGCCTGCTTTACCCTGCCTTCACAATGATAGTCTCGAAGAATGTTCAAATCTTCTTTACACAAAACAATCAAGTGAAAAGAATTATTCTCTACACGTTTTTAAACAAAATACAGGACTGCAACTAAATGGGATTATTTCAATCACTCCTTATAGATTATTTCTTAATTAGTCAATTCAATGTTTAAAAAAAACAAACAAACAAAAAAAATTCATTTCCCAATGCACAAGGGACATCTTCAAATCTTGCTCTGTTTTATTACACAAATTTAAATATGTTCCCTGTCTTGTGTAGCACTACTTACCTATTTGAAAAGCCTCCTAAATCAATCCAGTTTGACTTCACACAGTGAAATACGTATGCACGGGTTTTACTGATCGTCTATTCTATGATATTTAATGCAACATTCACTGAATTAATATAACGAGCAGTTGTTTAAATTTCCCACATATTTATGATTCTCATTGCCTAAATAAGATATGTTATATCTTCCTCACACTGGGTTGGGTTTCCTCACAGTACAAGGTGATTGTTGCATTTATGCAGTAAACAAGAATAACTAACTAGATATTTTTTTTTTATTCACTGAATGACAGAGTAGAGAACTTCAAAACCTCTGTTGTATTTCCAAGCCAATCCCTCTATAACATGTCATAATTATATGATATAATTTCATCTCACGTGGTAGCAAATTTATCAGATCACCCTGTCCATTATTCATTTAGTTATTGAATGTATGTTCCTGTTACTCAGTACAGGCGTGAGACTCCATGCTGCTGAATATGTCTGATTACAGTTTTCCTCCTCATCAGGGGTGTATGCAGGTATCAAATTCTTTATCATCGACTTCATCTTTAAGAGTTGCCCCAAGCTGAGGCAGCGCTACGACACCCCCTACATCATCTGGACTAATTTACCTACTGACCTGCAGCTGAAAGAGCGCAGCAACGCCCAACTGAGCAGACGGGTCAGTCCAAACTCCCAAATACATTCACAGACACAGCTTCCAGGTTCTGGAACTGGTATTAGGTAAAGCCAAGACGTTAGGCTCATTAATGTGCTGAGTCTGAACTTATTGTCCTCACTGCAGCACATATAGCCTTCACACACTGGATCAGTGTGTCACTACAGCTTTCACTTCTGAGTTTGTTGTGTTTTCCTCTCTCTCAGCTGTCTGAGTGTGAACAGGTAGGAACAGCTGTGTGTGTGTGTGTTATATTTAAAGTCACAGTGTAGAGCAGGCATGTCCAAAGTCGGTCCTCGAGGGCCGCTGTCCTGCAGGTTTTAGATGTTTCCCTGCTTCAACACACCTGATTCAGATTAAATGGATCTCTTCAAAAGATCAAGTTCTGCACAAGCCTGCTGATGATGCATTGATCTGAATCAGGTGTGTTGAAGGAGGGGAACATCTAAAACCTGCAGGACAGCGGCCCCCGAGGACCGGATGTGGACGTCCCTGGTGTAGAGGTCAGTTGTGCTTCCTGTAGGTAGAGATGTAGTCACGAGAGTCTAATGTAAAGTAACAAATCAGCGGTTGGTTTTCTCCCGACTTACTGAACTCATTAATGATAGTGATGTGTGTTTGTCCATGTGTTAAACTTTAGAAAGAGACGACCTGACTACCACTGGTCATATCGTCAGTAAAATGTCCTTCATCTCAGTCCTGCTCTTGTTTTAGATTTTAAGGACCCAAACACCTTTCCTCTTGTGCCACCTACAGGTCAAACAGACTTTTTTTTTTTTGTTGTTGTTGTTTTAACCACATTTTTAGTTCTCTTCACAAATGTTTTAATGTACTTTGTACATACTTTATGTATGCTGTCAGCAAAACATAATCCAGGACTTAGTGATGGGAGCATATATACATATTTACAAAAGGTATCCCTTTTTGCTTGACAACATATGGTACATTTGTATGTCCGAAGTGACTCTCAAATGAAAAGTCTGATATTACACCATCCCATATCTTTGTTTGGGGACAGTATGAAAATACAACTTTCGGTAAACCCCTCAGATATGCAGGATAATGATATGTCTTCACTTACCTTGAGAAAGAAATAAGCTAATAATTAGCCAGTACTTTATCTAATGTTTTATATCCTGACTAGGAAATCTTACCCTCTTTTTGGTACTTACTTTGATTTTTTTTTTTTTTTTATTTTATTTTATTTTTTTTAACCCCAAGTTCGAAATCCATAGTTCTCTTTTTCTTTTTAACATTGCACCAATAGTGCAAGAGGAATGGTGCTTCAACGTGAAGCCTGGGGTTTATTGAGCTGATCAGCAAAAGGGCCTTTTACTGGCTGCATTCCCATCTGCAGTGCTATATATCATTAACCCGGGCTTGTCCAACGCATGACTTGCGATGAGGTTGTGTGTAAAACAGGGATTAGTACCAATTGTTGTGGCCAAACTAGGTTGTGGAAATGCAAGTATTTGATAATATAACATTGCCAGTCAAGTATTTCTTGAGTGAGTTTAGTTTGCTTTGTGTGGTTTCGTGTGCTTTCTCATATAATGGGATGTGTTCCAGGGTTATTGAGAGTAATTTGTGTTCAAATCTATGTTTTTATGGAAGAGTAAAGCTTGACGACTGATCTCAGATAAGGCACACCCCTCTGAAGAGAGGGCGTAGAGTGGAATCAAGCCAAGTGGGTTACTGCACGTCATAAAACTGGTTGCTAAGAAGATGGTTGTAAATCTATGGTTACTGAAGGAAGCTGTTCCACTTTAATCCTGTGGTATTCTGATCAAAGCTTTCAGCAGATATTTCATTAAGACCTCAGGAAATGATGTCAACCTGTGAAAATAAGCTTTACTGAAAAATAAGAAATTCAGTTCACTGCTGATGCATATGTACAAATACAAAATGTAAAATCAGCTATTTTTAGTATGAGCATTTCAAGCCTATTATGTGTATGCTGCCCCTGTAGTGGCCACAGTGAGGAAAAGTGCATCTTGGGAGCCCCCCCGGCAGTCTAGACTATAGCAGCATAACTATGGGATGTTTCATGGTCACCTGAACCATGCCTAACTACAGGCTTTGTCAAAAAGAAAGGTTTAAGCCTAATCTTAAAGGTAGAGAGGGTGTCTCTTTCCCAGACGTGTACTGGCAGCTGGTTCCACAGAGAGGGGCCTGATAACTGAAGGCTCTGCCTCCCATTCTACTTTAAGAAACTCTTTGAACAATAAGTTTGAGAGGAAAGTGCTCTGTTTGGAAAATATTGCACTCAGACCTTTAAGATATGATGGAGCTCGGTCATTAAGAGCTTTATATTTGAGCAGAAATATGAATTCTATTCTGAATTTAACAGGGAGCCAATTAAGAGAAATATGATCTCTCCTGATAGTTCTCATCAGAACTCTGGCTGCAGCATGTTGGATCAGCTGGAGGCTTTTCAGATAATTTTTTGGACAGCCCAAAAATAAGTACAGTAGTCCAATCTGGAAGTAACAAATGCATGGACCAGTTTTTCTGCATCACTCTGAGACATGATGTTCCTGTTTTTGACAATATTACGAAGGTGAAAGAAGGCAGCCCTGAAAACCTGTTTTATATGCGAGTCAAAGGACAGATTCTGGTAAAAAATAACTCCACGGTTCCTCTGTGTAGTACTGGAAGCCAAGGAAATGCCATCTAGAGTAACTATATAGCTAGGGGATGAATCTCCTGCTCAAACCATGATTTTTCTAATGGCTCCCCCTTGCTAGATTTTATAGGAAATATTTTTTTTCTTGAAGAAACTCACACAATATAAAAGTCAATGGAAACCAATTAAAAACATAGCCAGGTAGATAAAGGCCATTTGGCTAAATATTTACAAACTTTTGACTTTCAAGATTTTTTAGGATTGCTCTGTTTGTGCTATGACTATGGGCTTAGATGTTATTGGCATTTGACTTTTAAGAGGCCTACTGCTAGTGCTCCTGGAGTTCTGACCTTTTCTAGAGATCTTCCTCTGCGTTATGCACCATAGAAGTTGGTCAAGTTGTGCCAGAAGATCTTATGATACTGTAGCTCCTCAGCTGCTGGCAGTTCGCTAATCCGGTGCTTACCACACCCCTTCTTCGTCCACCTTTTTTAGGTTACAACATCAGGGGCACGAGGCAGCGTCTCTGCAGCAGCTCCGCTGGGTGTCAGCCGAGACGAGGATGGAGGACGATACTACAGCACCAAAAGAGGGGCGTTTCATGAGGTTTTCAATCTGCCGGAGAGCGAGCGCCCTCTGACAGGTGGGGCTATGGTGTAGAGACAAATGACTTTGTTGTATGTGTTTTAGCAAGTGACTTTATCTATGATTGTAAAAAAAGCCTTTATTGGCAGCAATGGGTGGGGTTTGAGAAGGTGTGTTTTAATCACTGTGGCTTTGTTTCAGTGTGTGAGAACGGTTGGCGCTGCTGCCTCATCAACAGAGATAGGAAGACTCCAACAGACTACATACGCAATGGAGTCCTCTACGTCACTGAGAAGTAAGCCCCTCCCACACAGAGTGAAGAGGCAGTGAGACATCTTGTCCATGTGGAGCATGTTATCACACAGCTCAGACCCTGCGGTTGCTTTCTGAGATTGTGTTTATACTTTTATTTCATAAAGTAATTCATTTCGTATTGAAGTTGCAATCCTAGCACACGTTACTTTGGTTTTTGGAATTGTCTATGACAGCAAAAGCTTAAAATACAACGGGTGTAATTTTCTGTATGACTGAAGCAGGTACAAATCTCCCTTTAAGAGCCAAAAGTATAGGCCAACAAGACGTAAACTAAACAGTACAAAAATAATCAGTACCAACAATGCTTCAATGAGTGTCGTTTGCCTTCTCAGTCACCTTTGTTTTGAGAGCTCCAGCTCCAGGTCTGGATCTTCAAAGAGAAACAAAGTGATCAAACTGCTCGACATCACTGACATCCAGAAGGTAGGATTTTACTCCACGTTTCATTTTGTTTTTAATCTTTGGGTTTATCAGTGTTTGACTTCTGTCCTAGAGTAACTTCCTTTCAAGTCTCTATTGATTTAACTTTTATGTGAAAGTGTTAACTCTTTATTGACCATCTTTGATCAGTCTTTTGGAAAAAACTCAATGACTTTTAATGACTTTTATTTTTTCACATATTCTGAGATGATACTTTTAACAAAGTCACTTTCAGCTCAGAAAAAAAAGCATAATGGATGCAATCATCATTACTTTTGTATCCTTACAGTCAACATGTTTACATGACACTATAGGAAAACATATTGGAAAGCATCTTTTAAAATGCATGTAAACATGTTGGTCCAAACAAAAGTCTTACAAAATCAAGCTTCTCAAAACCAGACTAACACATCAAGATAATATAGTTGGAGATTGAATCACTCTGCATTTATACGGCCAGTTAGACTCCAATGGGCCTTGCCACTTCACACATAGTAAAATTCCAAAATGCATCAGGCCTGTTTATATTTTATTTGCAAGCCTTTAGTACAGAGGTCCTATTCACAAAGCAGTTTTAGTGAAAAGCCATGGTGACTCGTCAAATCGGGGCTCCATTAATGCTGGCTTTTTATAGTTGTGGTGCACGCGCTAAACTCAAGGTGAACCTACTCAGAGTTGACTAAACTCACTCAAATCAGCGTTTCTGGAACCGAAAACTCAGGGTTTTCTATCTCAGAGTAGATCAACTCAGAGATCAGGAATAGACTCAGAGTTGGTTGAACCTGCTTTGTGAGACGGACCCCAGGTTAAGGGCAGTTTATGGTCGGAAACCAGGTCGTCTGCGTGTGTGTCGCAGTTAACACAGACATGCCCCCCCCCCTTACGCAGACACTCTGGTGCACCTCCCCAAAATTGTAACTCACCGCAGACATCGGCTGTGTTCGAAACCGCCTACTTTTCCTACTATTCCTACTAGTCATACTTTTTTAAGTTCCCGGATGTACACTAGATGCATACTAGATTCGCCGAAATGTTGAGTATTCATCATGAGGTTACTTGTCACACTCAAACTACCCAAGATGCAACGTAACGTGACGTCGCCCATCGCCATTTGAACGGTCAAATTCCGTTAACGGGACGAGAGCAGTCAAAACGGCGAAACCGGAAGTGCGTTGCTCACAGCGGCTAGCTTTACTAGCGGCGAATTCGTGGGAACAAAATTGTAAATAGCCGGTATTTTGTCAGATTTTCAACACCTTGGGGGTCTAAATGACTACTTTCTCGCCTGAAAAGGTTTCAAATGTTGCTAAAGTTATATATTTACAGAGTTTATAGCTTAAGCGAAATCAGCTTTTCAGGCCGGCTGATTTCGGCTCGGGCAGGAGTGAAGTGCACTGTGTGTAAACGCTCTGCATACTGTCTGATCGATGATTATGCCGTTTTCAAGTATGTAGTAGGCGGTTTCGAACACAGCCATCGCCGCAGGGAGGAGAGAAAGGAGGCCTCTGATTGGTCAACTCTACATCCGCTCTACACTATGCGTATTTCCGGTTTGCTAACCGGCTAATGGTGACGCTAACCGTGCTAACCGTGCTAACCGTGACGCTTCTTTTGCCTCTCTGCCAGCTCCAGTAGTAGCAATATTTCTTCTATTTCTAGATCGATCAGCTGCATCTCAATCAAAGTCTGCATTCGTCCAGTCGCCATTGTTGTTGAATGACCTCCGTAACCGGAAGAGAAACACGCCACCCACCCACCACACCCACAATCCTAGCTTGTTCGTGATTGTCCCTCTTGCGTTGTGGCGTGGGATTAACATAGCGCAGACAGTGCTTCAAAATTGGGCATAAAGCAAAAATAACTGCGTCATGCCTGCGACAAGCTCACTGCGACACACTGCTGCGAGAGTATACACGGCCCTTTAGGCATATTGTGTTTGTTCAGGTGTGCCTTTACACTACAACAATGCAGCATCACTTCAGAGACTATCTAAAGGTTCAGTCAAATGGAGTTATGAGTTATTTTTATAGTCATTAAGATATCTGTCATAAATGGTGGTTGTGTGATGTGGTGGTGAAGGAGGACCCGGATGCAAATATTCCAAAAATAAAACTTGATATATTTAAATGTCCAAAGAAAAGGCATGGCTAAGCCGGAATACAAAAACCTAAACAATGAAAAAACTTGACAAAACAAAACCTGAAGAAGACAACATGGACAAACCTAATACACATGAGAAACCTGATTCCAGCATGAATGACTTTAGCATGGATGACTTTAGCATAGATGACTTTAGCATGAATGACTTTAGCATGGATGACTTTAGCATGAATGACTTTAGCATGGATGACTTTAGCATTAATGACTTTAGCATGAATGACTTTAGCATGGATGACTTTAGCATGAATGACTTTAGCATGAATGACTTTAGCATGGATGACTTTAGCATGAATGACTTTAGCATGAATGACTTTAGCATGGATGACTTTAGCATGGATGACTTTAGCGTGAATGACTTTAGCATGGATGACTTTAGCATGAATAACTTTAGCATGGATGACTTTAGCATGAATGACTTTAGCGTGAATGACTTTAGCATGGATGACTTTAGCATGAATGACTTTAGCATGGATGACTTTAGCATGAATGACTTTAGCGTGAATGACTTTAGCATGGATGACTTTAGCATGGATGACTTTAGCATGGATGACTTTAGCATAGCATGGATGACTTTAGCATAGCATGGATGACTTTAGCATGGATGACTTTAGCATGAATGACTTTAGCATGGATGACTTTAGCATGGATGACTTTAGCATGAATGACTTTGGCATGAATGACTTTAGCACGGATGACTTTAGCATAGCATGGATGACTTTAGCATGGATGACTTTAGCATGGATGACTTTAGCATGGATGACTTTAGCATGAATGACTTTAGCATGGATGACTTTAGCATGGATGACTTTAGCATGAATGACTTTAACATGGGTCATCCATGCTAAAGTCATGCTACATGCTACCAGGGCAAGAGTGACTGAGGAAATCATGGAAAAACTAAAGACAAAACAGGAACTTAAAACATAACAAAACTAACAGACATGACAGCATCCAAACTTTTGCTTTTTTTTTTTACTCTAAATTGTGCAAGACAAAAATTATACTCTGATCTTGCTAAAAATGTTGATACGTGTTTAACTTTATAGTTTGTTAAAGGCTGCTTAAAATTAAACGGTAATGCTTTATTGATTCATAAATGATCCATGTGTATTTTGATATTTGAAGTGTGTCACATGTTGTTGAGGAGATGCAGATTAGAGGTTGAATTTTTTTTTTAAGAAATAGAATAACTACAAACAGTAGGAACAGAACCTTTGGTTACTTCAGTTCTAAGTTCTGTTTTTTTTTTTTCATTATTTCTTTTTTAAACTGAGTTCTGTTTTTCAAGTACAATTTTTTTTTTCTTATCACAACAGTTCATTCTGATTTATTCAGATAAATGTGAAATTTGAATGTTGTCTATTCTTCCCCTCACAGTACAAGGTGTTATCAGTTCTGCCTGGGTCAGGGATGGGTATCTCCATAGCAACGCCATCCACCCAAAAGGTAAGGGCACAATGAGGGAGGCATCAGGCAAAGTGCTAATAACAGATAAGTGTGACATAGAATAGAAAATACTTTATTCATCCCCCCCGTGGAGGAAATTCAAATAGTCATGTAGCTCATTTTAAATATTTACAATGATTGTAGATTAGAACCAAAAATAATAATAACATTAAATTAGGGCTGGGCAACGATTACAATTTTTAATCTAATTAATCACATGATTTCCCTGATTAATCACGATTAATCGCATTTGTACGCAAAATCCAAAAATGAATCCAAAAGTAGTGTATAGCTTTTAGCATTTAGTTTTATTTTAAATGTGCTACCATATGAATAATAGTGCCATAACATTTGTTGTGCAAACACACTTTTAACATCAGCATCTTTCTGTAGTTTTTATGTAGAAGCCTCGCTCCACTGTCTGTTTCCTTGAATGACTTGCTGCTATCAGTTGTGTGTTTTGCCTTTAAGTGATATTTTAGACTGGAACTACTACGCTGAGAAGACAATTCAACTTGGCAGTGTTTACAGATGACTTTGGTTCTGTGTCGTCTGGTTTGGTTGATCCACCAATTACTTTCTTTTCCGGTTCCGCAGCAGACAGCAACAGACTTTTACAAAATAAAAGCCTGTGAGCAACAGACTTTTAAAATAATAAAATAAATAATAAAACCTGCGCTAATGCGCAATAAAATATTTGGCGGCGTAAATAACTGAGTTAACGCGACAATAACGAGTTAACTCGCCCAGACCTACAATAAATAGATAGATAAATAAATTTGAGAAGAACATGTTAGTAGTCACTGTTAAAACGCCTTATGGCTGTGGCAACAAAGGAAATGGGAGGCCTGTTTCACAACACAGACAAAGAGATTGAAATTTGGGAAGGCTAATGGGACTAGTGGGTGATAATGAGCCACTACCATCAATAATAATGTAATACGAGAACCTGAGACTAAGTAATTTGAATTCACAAAACATAAATCACAAGGAATGGAAAATTAAATTAATCCAGAAATAACTTTTTATTGGTATACATATTTGCTGTTGTGAATACTATACCTATAATATACAGTTCAACCAAGTACAGAGTAATATCAATAATACATTTTAACCACAGGATTGTTAATTCTAATCACTTAAAATTGACTGACTAAACTAATGCAAAATACCACAGCTTTACAGTTAAGGGAGTTAGTGTGTGGAAAAACTGCATTGAGGAAATAAACACTTCATAAATTCACGGGACTGTTTAAAACCAACATATTAAGAAAGTATGTTGAGGAAGTGGACAAGTAAGAAAGCTATGTTGTTATTTGTCTCATCCAGGTAATCTTGATATTAGTATTATTATTATCTTATTTTATCTTGTCTTTATGTGAGGAAAAGCTTTTGCTTTGTTCAAGCTGAATTTAATGCTTTTCTGCTCTATCTGTTCTTTTGCAGCCTATGGTTTTTGGTGCAATGATCCACAGAGACGAGGCATTCGATGCCATCTTCTTGCAGTACACAAAGGTTGTTTCCACGGCTGCAGCCATCAACCCAGAGACATAGTCTGTATCGAAACCCCTTGGTGCATACTGGAATGTGTTTCTGGGTACTTCAGGCATTGTTTTTGCTTATGTTTGCATATTGTATACAACTAGGGTGACCAGATGTCGCGCTTTGTGCGGGACAGTCACGCCTTTTTATTACTTTTCACACGTCCCGCAAATTGAGACGTTGTCCCGCATTTTTATTGACAGTCAGACTCCAGTTTTGAAATGCGTGTTTTATAATCTGGCTTTTATCGAATGGCTGTGTGGATTAAGCAGTGAGGGCTGTCATCAGGGGGCGGGGTGGGCTGTTTGATTATGTCAATCAAAGGGGAAAGCGGACGATGTTAAGGGCACACCCACCAACAAAAAACAATACAAATCAGGTCAGAACGGCACCGGCATGCAGCACGAGATATGCTCGGTAAGGGAGGAAAGCATGATTCGTACAACCAAGAAAAGAAAATGCTGCTACAACAAACAATGAAACTATCTACCCCTGTGTGACACCAGTGCAAGGCGAGTCTGGTAAAGTTAGAGAAAATACAGGAAAGCATTACCCTTATTAAAGCACTATAATTGAAAGAACCAATGCTTACTATGTTTTCTTACGTGAGAGAACTTGGGAAAGTTGCATTTAAAGGAGAATTGCGGCCATTTTACAAACATATCCCATCTGTTGGAGACCCAGGAAAGTTGGCCAAAGGGAAAACCGCCAGAAATTTTCATGCCCTCTGCGCAAAGTTGTCCGATTGCGCTGATTTCCATGAAAGCGGGCTCTATCGGGCAAGCTTTTAACCTTTCCTGAGGCTCTTAACGTGTATCAAAATACTTTTTACCGAATTGGCCGTGGTGTCAGTAGCAATACAATTCAACCCAGGGGCTAACCATACCATTAGCTAGCACAGACATTATACATTTTGAGATTTCAAAAACAGCGCACCTACCTCTCTCAGCTTCAGTCATGTGACACGTCATGACATCACGGCGAAAATGGGTGTTGAAACGAGTCAGTTGTTCGATAGGAAACAATAACAAACATGGCAATATGTAGTTCGGTTCCCGAGTGTCGTTTTTGGTGGACAAAAAAACAATTTTGGAATACTATAGTGTATGACTTCGGTGATCGATTTGTGCGCACGCCTGTGGAACACGGAAGCTGAGAGAGGTAGGTGCGCTGTTTTTGAAATCTCAAAATGTATCATGTCTGTGCTAGCTAATGGTATGGTTAGCCCCTGGGTTGAATTGTATTGCTACTGACACCACGGCCAATTCGGTCAAAAGTATTTTCATACACGTTAAGAGCCTCAGGAAAGGTTAAAAGCTTGCCCGATAGAGTCCGCTTTCATGGAAATCAGCGCAATCGGACAACTTTGCGCAGCGGGCATGAAAATTTCTCGCCTTTTTCCCTTTGGAAAACTTCCCTGGGTCTCCAACAGATGGGATATGTTTGTAAAATGGCCGGAATTCTCCTTTAAATAAGATATATTTGTTAAGTTTTCATTATGTTTGTTATGTGCTACTGAATCAACTAGATGGCAATGCATAGTGATGTTACAAGCTAAGGGGCAGAATTAAGATGTTTATTTTATTTTACATTATTTTAGACTCCCTCGATGCATTGGTGTCCCACATTGTCCCACACAAACATAGTCTTTGTCCCACATCTGGGAATCTGGTCACCCTACATACAACATGGTACATTGTGGCCAAGCCAGTGTGTGCTGCTAGTATAGTAGGCTGTCTGGATTACAGCCATAGGAATGCCTTTATAAGACTGCAGCCTTAACACAAACACTGGAACTGTTTCACTATTCTCCCTAAGTGACTTCTTTTGATATCTGCTGACTTCAGTTTGAGCTGCTGGTCTGTTCTCATTAGATTTCCTCATCGGTCATAAATCGAAAAGAAATTGTGTGACATTATATCAGTTAATGATGTTAAATCGGCTGATTCCAACCAATCACTGTTGACTTGCTGAAATTGGACAGTCCAATATTAGTCTGAAGAAAATAAGGGGGGGAAGCTCCATGGATGTTTCCAATGTTTCCGCAAATATTTTGAAAATTAATATCCAGAAAATTCATTTTTGTACATACATTTACAAAAGTTGATAAAAAAGCTTGGTCAGTGCTTTCAAAATTGGATTTTGGCCAATGTATACAGTGTCTTTGTATCTTTTATATTTTCAAAGATATTAATCAACACTGCATGGTTTAACAGGAAAAGGAAAGCTTCCCTTACCAAAATCATGTGCCTTCCCCACAGATGTACACTTTCACATATAGAGATATTTGTTTAAGGAGGTTACCACTGTGTTTCTTATTGTCAGTTCACCATAAATTCATATATATATATATATATATATGGTTCTCATGTAAATATGGTACTTTTGTATTAGCCAGCACAATCAAATGACAGGATGGTTGAAAAAACAAAGAAAAAGAAAATGAATTTTTTTTTTTTCTGTCACATAAAATTTGCTTTATTGTTATTAAAAAATGTTGTTGAATTACTGTTAGTTAAGTTCAATGTTTCTTATTCACATTTTACATCAAATCAAAGCCCTCGAGTAATTTCAAGTTTGAGTGAGGCATAAATAAATATCCAATCTAAATTTGTTACATCACAGCAAAATGCACTGGCTACCCAATGGAATTTAGATTTTTCTTTTACCTTTTTATGTTGCACTAGCAACACTACTAGCAAACATGTTGAAAGCTCATTAATGTATTTAGTGTCTTCAGGGAATTGTAAAAACTTTACTATGTGACTCTGTAATGTATTACTGAAGCTAAGCCTTACTGTCAGTTGATATTCATGTATTTTCAAGTGTTTGTATTCTATATGATGTTGAACAACTATTTTACACTCGTGATACATAAGTCTGCCACAGGATTAACGTAATCTTCTCTCTTTATTTTTTTAAACATATTTTGTTTTGGCTCAGCTTGAGGAGCTTACAAACCAATTATTGCCCTTAAAGTAAAAGTTGGGTCTTATCAGGTTGTATTTTATTAGCAAAGTCTCATGTCACAAAAAAAAACAAGACAGAACCCACATATACTGAAGTCAATTTTTTTTTTTTTTTTTACCAACTTCAGCTTTTTGACTAGCTTCAAGCTAAATGAAAACGGCCTCAAATGGGATTGCAATAGGTCAGCTAACTTTTATCTGTAGCTTTCTTTTGGAATATGCAAATGTCCTAAAGAAAAAAACAAACACTTTCTCTTTCTCTTTCTTTTTCTGTTTTTCTTCTGCTGAGCTGAAGCCATCTGCCTAAATTAAAACAATTTAAAAAAACTGCATTTTCTAAAGTTAATGTTAAGTATATTTATAATTTAGATTTTTTTATGAAGAATATTCAAAGGCTCAGTGGCTTTTTTCTGATGTGCTTAGCTAATGTTTTAACCTTTTTTTTTTTTTTTAATCTTTAAGTACCTATAAACTATTGTTTCTTAAAGTAATAAGATAGTAATAGATTTTGATCTCGTCAATTTAGCAGATTTTTTATTCACTTAAATGGAGTTGGGAGGTGTCAGAGTAAAAAGGAAAGTCTTCATTTTGCCCTCAAATTACAATGCTCTTAAATTCTGCTGATCCTCTTAAATTTTTGTTTCATTTGCCAATTTTAGATATTTGTCTTTGACATTCTGTCAAATATGGCCTATTGTCAGCTATGAAGCTGCTCTATCTTTAAATAGTATCTGTGTTCAGTTCTATGTTACATGTGCTTTTCTGTTTAAAAGAGAACTAATTTAGGTAACGGTAAAATTACTAAAGTCAATAATGCAAATGCAGTAGTAGAGTTGCAGCACTAGTTTGTTGTTTTAGTTTGTGGTTAAAAAGTTTTTATTGTCCACATTTTTGTAAAACTGATACCAATTGCTAGTTTAGTGCCATGTTGCCTCATTGAGACTTAAAAAAATAATCATTTCTTGACCTTCGCTTTTTACTCTAACATCTCTCATTTTGTTTGTGACCTCTCAGATTTATTACATGAACATTTCTCTGTGCAATGGTACTGTCTTTTTGATTCAAGTGTTTTATAAAACTGTAATTATACAAATAGGTGTAAAGTTTTTTAATTGTTTTGTTTCTTCTGTCAACATGTAATGTACATTTTTAAAGTAAAATCAGATAACCTACGTAAGGAATGCTGTTTTTTCTTTGAAACAGTACTTCAGCCTGTTGGTGTCATTGCTCATGTTGGATTCTTCCTGTGTGGTTTCATGTAAAGTTTGCGTGTGTTGATATTCATTATAGATTTCTTTTTGATCACACCCCGAGTGAATTCAGACTTCCTACATCAGTGAACATGTAGATCTAAGAGAAATTTGACAGATTAACTATTTTTAATTGATTAAAATACGCCTGATACTCATTAACAAAAGTTTTCACACTCTTAATTTAATCATTTGTGAATTAACAGCTTCAAGTTTTGATAAGTTAGCCACTTATTATGTGAACCATAGAGTTCAATACAGTGAGTGCACTCGAGGACCGTTTCGCTCACCCCATCCTTACTCTAACTAGTCTCCATGTCTGTTGAGAGCTAACCCAAAGGATTATGCTACCAACAGCATGTAACAGCAGTGGACACATCACCAGATGAACTGTGCCTGACAAATAATGCTGTTGAGATATAAACCTTCTGGCAGGTTCTCCCACTTCTGCAAAGGTTCTCTGATACTCTGTGACCATTAGGTCCCTGGTCACTTCCCTGACTACTCCAACCATGTTCTGACAAAGTTTTATCACAGTGGCCCTAGTGAGGTTAAATCATTTGCCTGTCGTAGCTCATACTGGGTAACAGTATGGCCGTTTTTATGGGGAGTTCTGGCGGTTTAAAACAAATTCCATTTCACAACGAGGGCGGTCAGACCTTTAAAAATTGGCATATGTCAGGATCTAAATCCTGGCTTAGTTATATCACAGAGAGGCTTGAGACTTTGTTGTGTCCTGACATGCAGTATTAATTGCACTGCAAAAAGCCAGCTTTCAAAACCAAGAAAAAAAAGTAATAAAATTAGGTGTATTTTGCTTAAAAATAGCAAAATTATCTGCCAATGGAACAAGAAAATGTGGCTCGTCAAGTAAAACTATCTAATCTCAATTAACCAACAAATACCTTAGAATTAGTGTATTTTAACTAATAACAAGTACATTTTTCTTGATTCTAATTAAATACACGTGGCCTATTTTCTCGTTATATATTGAAAAATATTCTTGAATTAAGTAAATGCTAGAGCCATTATCTTGACATAGTGGTATGCACTAGGCCTGATATTTCTTGAAACCAGCTTTGAAACTGTTGATATTCTAGCTTCAAGCATGTACTTACTCAAAACAGGTCATAAAAACAAGCTGTAATATCTTATTTAGATAATTAAGGACAGAAACACTTAAAACAAGTGAAACAGTCTAACATAAAAACTGCTTACTAAGAAGAACTATCTTATCGGACAAAAAATAAACATATATCCCTTTGATCTAAGATATTTCTTTTTACTTAGATTTCACTTTTTGCAGTGCGTGGGATCTTGTATACACATGAGTTTTTCTAATCTATGTCACATCGGTTTACCACAAGCAGAGCTCAGTCAGGAACAGGGCACGAGGAAAATCAAAGCAATCATGATACACCTGATATCAGTTTGGAGCCACAGAAAGAGTTTGAAATACTTCTGTATGACCCTAATAACCATCGAAGCAGACTAAACAGCTGTTGTCAGAAATGCAGTATTGCACATATCGACCTTTCATACATACATGGTCATGTATTGGCTGCAGCTCCTAAATATAAAATGAAGTTTGAGGTCCTAGCTCATAGTCACCTCTACAGTGACGATGAGGAAGTCAGAAACAGTCATAACTTTACCTCTGTGGCAGTGAACTCTGAGCACAGCATTAGGATATCTATTATCCTGGAACATGGGTCTGTCAACACACTTTATGGCTATTTATGAGTATCTAATCAGCATGTCAAATACTTTCCAGTTGCAGCTAGGTTACTTTAATTACATTACTCACTCAGTCTTAGATATGTCACACCCAGCCACCCTCTTAAAGAAAAGGCTCTGTCATTTAGAAGTACACCAGTACCAAGGCTATTGGGTGAACTCTTTTTGATATAACCTGATTGCATTAAAAGAAAAAAAAGTCATTTTAGCAAAACATCCAACTATCTCATTAAATAAACACAATTGTAAAAAAAAAATTGAATTGTGTTTTAAATGTTTGGCAGCAAAAATGTGAATATTTTTTGGAATGGGAGATTTCAATTTGTGTTTTCTAATAAAGGCTTTCTAACTTTCACTACTGTGAGTTATTGAGTGTTGACAGAAAATGTGCCTGTTTTGTCATTTTGAAATTAGTGTAACAAACTGGTGAAGTGGACTTAATACTTGCCACTAGGTCAAACATTATATAAAATATTGTTTTAATATTTTCTTTATCACAATTGGAAGATACAGTATTATTATTATTATTCAGTTTAATTACTTGATATTACAAAATAGGTTTTTTAATTTTGGTTTTATCCAAATATCAACATAAACAATAACTCTTTTAGTTCAGCTACTGATGTTTGTGTTATTTATTGGAAATTCAGAGTGCTCTTAGTGTGATAACGTTTTACAATCTTCACTATCACAGGGCAAACATTTATTACCATGAACAGCAGATGATGGGTTTCTGTTTTTATCTCACACAGTTCCTCTAGTTCCTCATGTCTAGTTTTTATTGACATGCTGTTATTCGCCAGTACTGATCAACCAAAGCAACAAGTTAAAAATTAACCAATATACCAGTAACTCATGTGAATTAGTTCTTTATTTTTGCCCGGCCTTACCTATTTTCAGTGTCAAACCATGTTTACTGGTAACTCCATTGCAAAAAGGAATTATTAAAAGAGTAGAGGAAGTAAAAAGTATCTAAAAGATTTAACCGACATAATTTCCCCCACATTGATCATAGCCATCTCAAACTACTTTCACACATTAATATAATGTTTTAAATCAGGTTATAATGCAACAGTTATGATGTGAGACATATCTACATAAACAATAAGGGCTAAAAAGGTTACGTTTACTGACACTAACAAACAATGCTTTGGATTAAATAAGTCATTCATAATTGATTTTTTTTGTCTTTAACCTTTCCTTAAACTGCTCTCAGTCCTCACACCGTGTCAATGGTCCTATGTGATAGTCTGATAAGGCTAAATGTTACAGGCCTGACTGCTGATAAATCAATCTCAAATTTTATTATGGGTGGTTCCTGTCATGTCTTCATCTTTTGGCTTGTCTTACAGATATTCATTCCGTTCATTATAACTCTCCGAGTCCTCTGCTGGATCCTCAATCTTCACCCCGATTCCACTGTCCAGATCTGTGTCAGCAAACATGACCCTAGAGGTCTTTCTCTGCAAATCGCCATCATTATCTTCTCTGTTGCTGGATGATGGTTCTTCCTCCTCACTTTCATCCTCTCCACTGTCTGGGATGATGACTACCTCCTCCTTGGCATTCGGGTCAATGTCCTCCTTAAACCATACCGACTTGTATCCCTCCTCGACCCGCTTCTCCTTAGTCAGGATTGGTTTCACCTCTTTCTCGTTGTCAGTTTTGTCCGAGTTGGTGTCACTGGCGTTGTCAGGCAGCAGGGTGTCCATTGCTGCAGATGACTTCTGGATGGCCTCTTTAGAGGAAACATCCCATGCCGGCTTTGGTGGCTCCCCACCAACCTTTATGCTTCTCTTCTCTGGACCACTTGACCCCATGCTTCCTCCATCTTCATCTCTCTGGAAGGCTTCATTGGTGTACTGGATTACCTCCTTCTCACCACCTTGACCCAGCTGCGAAAGGATATTAAGAGAGAGAAGATGGATATGACCAAGAACAACGATCTAAATCTTTACTGGTAGCCACTGTGGGACACAACATTGATAACACTTAACAACAAAACTCCCCAATTACAGTATAAACCTTCATTCTTTTCTGAAGGATGAGTTGTTACTGGATCTACAGCTCAGCCATCTATTCTGCAGTCGCCTCCACCACCACCCAGATTTTCTGGAAAACTCACTTGTTGTTAATGAGCAGCTGTATCAAAAAGTCACATGAAGATGCTTGAAAGAACACCTTTAATCTTGAAGTTAAAGGCATACTAAGCGACTATTTTTGCACAGCATTCGCTCCTGCCCTCCCTTTCCAACTGATATTAACAATTTAACTTACAATCTGTGGAGTTGTCTCCAAAGAACAGGCAGTGCTTGACTATTCTTTGACTATTCTTTCTCCTCCTTTTTGACCAGTTTTGTTAAATTCCTAAATGCCTGAAGAATCATCATTATTTTGCTTAAAACCATACAAACTGAGCAAGTGAGTCAAGATAACCACACAATACTGATGGGCATATCTAGACTGTACTACATACATAAATGGTCTGTCCTGGTATTCATTCATTTTTAGCTATGTGAAAATGCAATGAAATGACCTCCGAGCTTTTCAGCCATATCACAAATATAAGTCATTCTTTTGATTTTTTACATTTCTCTTCTCCCTTCCTCTCCTCTTTTCTTCTAAAATCATTTGAACTTACAGAACTTCTAAACATGCTTGCTTCATAGATCTTCTTCCAGTCTCCTTTTCCCTTCTTCATGCCATGAACAAGAAGACCAATGACCACCAGACAAACTAACAGAAGAACGCCCAAAGTTGCACCAAGTGCTGCCATTTCGACCACTCCGTATTCACCTGAGGGTGCAATCACTGCAAGAACAAAGGTCAGTGCGTACAAGTGTTACCCAAAACACTGCAAAAAAAAATTGGTGGTGAATCTTAACTATTACGGCAATTTAAAACGTTTAGAAAACCATTACTGGTTGTGACAGACAACCATTACTCATGAACAATTTCTAAACTGATCTGTATTTTGAACTAGCAACAGTTGTTTAAAGTAGGTTCTGGGATAATAAACCTGAACAAAAAGTTTTAGACAATTTGTCATGCAGCTTTCCATCGTTACTATTTTTGTTCCTGAATTGTGAATTTACTGTCTCAAACTGCAAACTGGCAAATATCAGATTTATTCATTGAACTTAAAAGTAGAACCTAACAGTCTATACACTAACCAGAATCAAGAAATTAACACCTTAAAGGGGAACTCCGGGGCATTTGAAGCGCAATTCCATTGCTAGAGGTTGTCAAATACTGACAGTAGGACACAGACAGGTGCAAATCGGCACTCCCTGTGCGGCGATTTGCACCGGTATGCACTGGGCATGTATTGTTGTAATGTTTTAAATAGTTGAAGACAGTTTTTCTAGAGAAGATAATTGTTTTGTATTTGGGAGTATCGTCCATTGACTCTTTTGGGCTTTCACATGCGCGCGCATACCGACAACCGGTAAGTGACATGCTGTTTATAAAGTTGTTTTGTAACGTCCCCATGCCAGTAATGTGAGAACCATGCATATGGTTTTGATGGTAAGGCTTGTGACTTTATTGTCGGATGGTTTATAAAGTGGTGTGACGTTTCTGCAGTGTGCAAGTTGTTGTTTTACGTGGAAGGTTTATCATTGCCCCTTGGCCACCACTATTTGGCTAGCATGACAGGCTGCGCAAACAGCGCAATCGCCGCACAGGGAGCGCCGATTTGCACCTCTCTGTGTCCTACTATCAGTATTTGACAACCTCTGGCAATGGGATTGCGCTTCAAATGCCCCGGAGTTCCCCTTTAAAGGCTAGTGAACACTCAAACTAACTTTTTTTTTCTTCGCAAAATCAATCAAAGTTTCAGGTCATAGTTAATGTACCAAAAAAGCTGATATTTGAAATGCTAACCAATCTAACAGTTGAGTAACAAATGTTGGTATTGTACATTAATCGTGTTCGATCTGGTCAGCATTCAAAAGACAGTTTAAATACAACAGAGGAGAGATCATGTTTAGTTACTCATAATCATTAGTAGCTTTACTTCAGGCTTCAGACAACATGCAAATCGTGAGAGCCCACATTGATAGATTAGCGAAGAGAATCCCAAATGATTTATTTCCACATAATTCCTTGGTGTGTTGAGACCTGGTTGAACCTTTCATTGACCTATCTGCTTTTAGTGCTGAACAAACATTATTCTGTGGTTGGTTTTTTATGTCAGCAACATTCCACGATGGTCACTTGAATTCCACAACAAAGTAGATACAGACTTCTTAATTTCCTGGCTTGGCCGCCACTTTGCATCATACATGGTGAAACAGGTCCTTCCAGATGCCTGCTGTGTGTGTGGGATGTGCGATATCTTGGCATGCTCTGTATAACAAAAGGGATGAACCGGTGTTGTATCTACACGGCAGACTACTTAGCAAAGAACCAGTTTTGAACTGTATTTTAACTCTAACAGCACTTTGTCACTAGCAGCCCGTCCCAAAGACCCATCTTCCTTTCCCCCATTTCTTTAGAAAAAATGTCTAAGTATGACAGAGATAAAGTTGTATTTTTGCACAAACATGGCAGTTTCTAAAGGGCTATTGTCCAAAGACTTGGCATAGCTCAGCATGCTGCAGTGTGTCTCCAAAAAAGAAAAAAAGAAAAAGAAGAAAATGGACAAGTGGAGGTGAAAAGTAGAAGTTACAGTCCTGAAAAGCTGTGAACTGAACAATGAAATGAACAGAGCCTAAAAGTGATTTCTTTAAGAAATAGTAAAAACTCCAGAAAAGACCTGACACAGGACTGAAGGGAAACATCTGGACCTTCAGTTGATTCATCAACTATGCTCATTAGAAATGGTCTCCATGGAAAGGTGGCTGTCAAGGAGCCATTCTTAAAGATGGGAAAATAGGAGAAAAGGCAAAGTATGCCAAGTTACACAAGAATTTAACTGACAATCAGTGGTAACAGGTCTTATGGAATGATGAATCCTTTGAGAGCTTTGAAATGTCCTTCAAGAAGCCTGGAGAACTATTCCTGAAGGCTACTTACAAATTACAAGAAAGCTTGTCCAAGAGCATTCAGGCAGTGTTGAAAAACAAAGATAGTCATACCAAAGGCTGAATTTTAACTTGCTAGAAATGTACAAAATACTTTATTTAAAGTTAAAGAATATCTACACCTGTAACCTGTTTTCACAGCAGTCACATACAGTGCCGTTTTTGAGTGGCTTCAGTGGATCCTTGCTGTAAGTACTTTGAGCATGGTGGCTGACAAACAAAAAAGAAAAAATAAAGCTGACAAAGTATAATCTCGTAGCAAGCGGAAAGCAAATATTGACTGGATGGCAGCATATACTGCCCCGGCTTACATGTACGTGTCAATAGATGTACAAAGTCCATACACAAGTTAAATGTCAAGTCAAAAGATGAAGTTGTTACTCCTGACATAGAACAAATTAACTGAAGGCCATGACTCACCTAACAGGTTGTGGACGACAAAGAGGAAGGATGTGTGTCCCACTACAGACCTTTGACTCACATGGCCGTGGACCACTAAAAAGCCAGGATGTGAGGAAGTCCACTGCTTCCTTATCTGAGGAACGGAGACAACCTGTTCCCATGTTTAGCCCCTTATTCCAAAGAAAAGGGAACCAGATAAAACAACTATCAACCAAGCCGCATCGGAAGCCAAGCTCTATTTGTGGGGAGAGAGCTGGAAAGATTAGAATTTTTTTGCCTTTTTGGTTTTTCATGTTTCAGTTTTTTAAGCAAATTAGACAGATTTAGACATGTTTTAATGTGACAGTCTGTGGGATTTAGGGTCATCTTGTAGTAAAGTTGCAAGGTTCAACCATCCAACTTCCCCACACCTGCTTCGCCCACTACTAATGAATGATACGCATTCATTTTTGGGATAATTTGGGTAATTCATTATTTTTGACAGGACAGCAGAGGTCCACGCGATCTGCTGGTTGTGTTTAGACAATTAAAAATTAATCAAACTCATATTAGCTTCATGAAAAAGTTCTACGGTGTAATCGAAACTAAAAGATATGAGTGAATCTTTCAGTCCAGAGTGACGAACAATAAATTCTTCATTCTTGCTGGCATTTTTGCTTGTATTTCTATGGCCATGCTGCAGTTTGAAGGATAATGCAGCTCCTAGCCATAACAGAGCTCTGTGAATTTTTTTTCTTTCACCTTTTGATTTCACCTCCACTATAAGCAGCGCTGTAGCTGTTTCGTCATTAGTTGCGTCCTTAGCCAAAACCTGAAAATTAAGGGTAGATTTCAGTGCCTGATAAAAAAAAGACCACTCAATCAACTGTACCAAATTTGAACAATTTTCAAACTCACCTGCAGGGATAAAATGCCCTCTGGTAGATCCATAGTCAAGAACAAGTATCCACCAATAATGGAGAAATCACTGTTCCCGTTAATCGAATAAGTGATGTGGGGATTTAGACCCTGTTTGAACACATGAAAAGGTTAGTGCTGAAAACTAAATTAGTGTTTTACCTATGATATCTGTAATTGCAAAACATATTGTGTTAAAAGTTATGGTAGAATGGCTGCAAATGCATTGCATACATGCAGCTATTATACCAAAGTTACCAATAAATGTAATTTAAATGTGAATGTAATCCTTTCATCTCATCTTATAGGGTCTAAACATTGTTTATTTGTATCTGGTTTAGACTTGTGACACAATGCCAGTAGCTAATTTGGAAGGGACTAACATGTAATGTGTACATTCTCCGAGTCCAAGTCAAGAGTGTTGCAGAATGCAGTCTGTAAATCCAAATTAACAGAAACCAGATGTTTGAAACTTCCATTCAAAAATTCAGAGATGTTAGTAGAATTTCCAAGAAATTCATGAAACATATTGCAAAGATGACACACAAAGAGACACTTGAGATGTTGATAAGATATATAGATTGTTTTCATGTGGAAAAGTAAGGAAAAATGGTGAAATAGAAGACTACAAATCAAACTACAAATTAACTGAAATGACTGGGTAAATACACTTTCATTTTGGAACTGAATGATGTTACAACATCCCAGTTCTCCAGTTTTTGATGTTTGGTATTTGTATTCTGATTTTTTTTTTTTTCTAAAAGTCTGATTTCAATGCATCCCATTAACTTTTCCACCTCAACCAAGCAAACAAACTTTTCATTCAAAGAATTAAGGATTTTACCCCAGTGGCAGCATAGTCCTCATCAGTGGCCAGGATCTGTAAAGGCTCATCTTTGTTATTCAAGTCCATTGCCATATTACCCACTGAAGTCACGAGGGCTTCATACTGAGGTCTCCGAAATTGTGGAGGGTGAAGGCTCTTCACCTGTACACTGATCATGACAGTGGTGGTAGCAAATTGATGAGTGTTGATGCTCTGAGCAGCCTGGGTGTGAAAATATATAGTGTTAATAACATTGACTTTATTTCGGAACATTGCGGTCTTAAATTATGTTCCAAATCCTGCTTTAATTAAGCAGGAAGATCCCATTGAGATTAAGAACCTCTTTTTCAAGGGAGACCTGGCCAAGATAGGCAGCAGCAAATACAAAACACAGTTACAAATTACACAGATAAAAACACACACAAATGAAAGAAAAATTAATTGAATTTACAAGCAAATTATGAAAAACAAGTACATGTAGTGGACTCGGCCTCTAGTGTTCTCAGTTTGGATTTGAAGGCACTCAAAGAGATTAACCCTGTTAGTTTCCAGTCATTCTACAACATATTCCATGCTAGAGGTACAGAGTAGCCAAAAGCCTTTTTACCCAATTCAGTACGGGCATATGGAACAGAAAGCAACACGTAGTCTTGAGAACGGAAGGAATAAGGAGCAGTACCTCTCTGTGCAATTAAGGAACAAATATAGGAAGGCAGTAGACCAAGTAATGCCTTATATATAAAAGTATACCAATGACTAAGTCTTCGGGTGGCCAGAGCAGCCCATCCAACTCGAGTGTATAACTCACAGTGGTGTGTCAATGGTTTACAGTTAGTAATGAACCTCAGAGAGGCAAGATAGACAGTGTCAACCATATACAGACATTTAGCAGAAGCATTCATACATAAAAGATCTCCATAATCCAACACAGGTAAAAAGGTAAAAAAAATAAAATAAATAAAACTCAGTTTTCTTCACAAGTTTCTCTATATGCGGCTTGAAAGTGAGGGAGTCATCAATTAAGACACCCAAGTATTTTTACTGGTATTGGTTTTGTCAGGATTGAGGACGAGTTTCAGCTGAAGTGATGAGTGCTGGACAACAACAAAGGCTTTCTGCAGGGATTCAATGGCCTGAACAAGAGTTGATCCACAGCTGTAAATAATAATGTAAGATTAAAAAGGAATGCCAAAGGTTCTGCTACAAAATTTGCTGCCAGTTAAGGGTACAAAATTGAAAGGCTGATCACTATGGATTGAAAATTTGGTAGGGGGTCTCTTGGAGACAGATCCCACAAAGTCAAATAGAGAGTGGAGATTGTATTTAAAAAAGCACTCAAAATCTTAAATAAAAAACCTCTTTCTTACCACCATTGTAACATTTTAGATAAGTACAATCTACTGAGCTTTGACAATTTCTGTAAATTTTCTTACAGCTGCTTATTTTATAAAACTTTGCATGGCCTGGCGCCACCCTGTTTACAGGATTTTTTTAAATATCGTCAGACACGGGTTACCCGAGCAGTGGCTAACAAAGATGTGGAGGTTCCTTTTAGGAAAACCGCTTTTAGCCATAATGCACTATCTATTAAAGGCAGTGCATTATGGAACTCAATACCACTGCACATAAGGGAATGTCCCTCTTTAGCCACCTTCAAGAGCCAGATTAAAACGTGGCTTCGAGCTCAACAAACATGTACACACCACTAGTTTGAACCCGCACACATGCACATCACTAATACATAGCCCTATTTTGGGGTCTCTTTGTTTCTATTAACATGCGTATTGCTTTTGTATTTGTACCATTTCTTTTGTTACTAACAGTGTTCTTGTTTGTAATGCTTGTCTTTGATTTTAATTTCTTTGCTCCACCTAGCCTGTTTATTTGGACACCAGATGGAAATTGGCATTTGTGCTAAAATCTGGCACATTTACATGTATGTACACTATGTATATGTTCATTAATGTGCAATGTCCTGAAAAATAAAAAGTAAAGTAAAGTAAAGTAAAGAAACGGAAGATATAAAATGCTTGTTAAAACAATTCAATACCTCCATTCTGTCATAGATAGGGACATAATCCTTTAGAATATATGTAGGTGGAGCTTGAAGGCTTTTACTCATATATACATGATACGTACTACATGGTGGGTTCCATCTATGACAAAAGTTAAAAGTTTTTCTTCTTCTTTATATTCAACTTTTTCTTATTTTCATTATCATTATTATCATCATTATTATCATAATTACTCCTGTAATTTAATTTAATTGGCCTTATTTGCTTTGCAGTCTTTACCTTATTTTACTTTACTTTACTTTACTTTATTTTATTTTATTTTATTTTATTTTATTTTACTTTACTTAACCAGAACTGTCAGACTGATTGTCCCCAATACATCAGTTGGCTTCAGCATGGTGATGTTCCCAGTGTTTGGGTTGATCTCAAACAGACCGTCGTCATTTCCTAAAACAGATACAGACATGGTTACTTTTAACAACCAGCAACTTATTCCTGCACATTGTAGAAGTCCATCTGCAAAACTGCTACCATGATCCAAGCTACTTACCTCTAAGAAAAAAGTACATTATCCTCTCATTTATTCCAATGTCTCCATCAATGGCATGTAGAGGTCCTGGTTGCAAAGGTAACACTCCAGTCTGAGGAGGAAAAAGCATTTATATCCTTGAAAAAAGTGATTCAAGAGATGGCAAACCATTTTTTTAGCCTTCTATAAGGCCACAGTCTGTTTCAGAATGTAGTCAGGTAATCAAACAATATTTTAAACGTCATTGCAAGTATTGCAAGTGACATCTGAAGTATTTGGTAACTTGAAGGCTTTTCTTTTTGTGCCTGATTGAAAACATGGAATCCCTTTAACTTTGCATGGTTGGACAGCAAGAAAAAATATCCAGGCCTTCAGGAACCAAGCTCTATGATTGCCTGGTCATAATACAATACTCCACTTTAGGTACAATTTCCCTGCTGCACTCCATGATGTTGGTCACCAATAGGCTCAGTATCAATTAGGGGTGGGTATTGGCAAAGAAGTCACGATTCACATGCCACGATGCGATACTATCACGATGCATCACGATACTTGAATTATTGCGATGCGTTGCGATATTTTCACTGAACATACTTAAAAAAAAAATACAGCCATTACCAGTGGTTGACTGGCTGTGTATGATCTGGATAGTGTCTTCAATTGATACATAACTCAAAGCAAATCAATTCATAACTGTATTGAAACAACTTTTGGAGGTATTGCCATTAAAACAAATATTACTGGACACAAATATTACTATTACTGGACACACTCATCACAAAAAATGCACAAAAAACTTAAAATAACAAAATAGGGATGATCAGTACAGACAGAAAAAAGTGCATAGGCTTTATAAAACTATAAAAAAAATTAAAAAATATTGCAAACATCCCTTGCAGCGAAATGCATCAATTGCATGTGTCCTATCATTAAAGGCATAAAAAGCCCCCCAAAAAATAAATAAATAAAAATAAAAATAAAATAATCGATACTTGGCGTCAAGAATTGATGCAGTAGATCGCGAAAATTAGAATCGCGATGCATCGTCATGACGATTATTTTGCACACCCCTAGTATCAATGCTGTTACCACTATGGAAGGGACCCACCTCTTGCTCATTTAAGACGACTCTGCTGGTGTAGCCAGCGCTCTCACAAATCAAACTCACACCCACGTCATGCTGGTTGCAAGGCTGGAACCATGGTGGTCTGTTATCGATGTCTAAGATGTTTATCATTATGGTTGTGGAGGCGGTGAATGAGTCCTCTCCAGGTGGTGCAGTGAATGCAGTGTCCTAAAATATAACATTTCAGAGAGCATAGCTTACTTCTAGAGACAGAGAGAACATTTTTTTTTTACCTAGTTAATAAAAAGAAATCCATGTGCAAATGAGCAATGAGCTATACTCACTTGAACTGTCAATACCACTTGCACATTTTTGACTTTGTCATAGTCAAGATGTGCATTCACAAGAATTTCTGGGACAGTAGGGGATCTCAGTTGAAAATCATTCTGTAGAAATTAAATGAGATATAAAAAACTGCCTTAACTATGAAACATCCTCGATCTAACTTGATTTGAAGATGGAACTCTATCATATCATGAGGATCTGGGAGAGAACAACTGTTTATATATATGTAAACTTTACACCTTTCAATGGCATGCGAGACAATAAAAAAATTAAGACAATGAAGAAAATGAGGCCTTACAGTTTCAGATGTTAGTGTGTAGAAGAGCTGCGGATGTTGATCTCTGTCTGTAGCATCAAAGCGACCCACAGTCGTGCCTACAGGAGACATCTGCAAAGAAAGTACAAATGTTAAAAAACAGATACAATTGTGGCCTCATCTGCATGAATGAACCAGTAACCAGAAAGAAACAAACCAAAACCTTACAATTATTTAGGCTCACTGATTACAGTCTTATTATATCTGATTATACGTATTAATTGATGTCTTACCTCATTAACGCTGACACTGTACTGATTCTGGTCAAAGACTGGAGGGTTGTCATTCTTGTTTCCCACAAGTATAATAATGCTGAGACTCAACTGAAAACAAAGAAACAATCAAGCTCTGTTGAGCCATGTATTCCTTTAAAGGGGATAGAGAATCAAAATCATCTTTTTCACATTTTTTGGTGTTAGTTCTGAGTCTCCCCGCTGTGAATGATGAATGAGTGCACCGAATTTCGTCGTCCCACGCGAAACTAACCCCAGTAAGGGGACCATTTTTAAGCATCGTAGGGGGGCGCTACAGAGTCAATGAGCGACTCCCAAATATATAAAGTTTAGATTCTTTCATGTCGTCGACTGGCAGGTGGTGCTTGCAAAATTTCAAGAGTTTTTCGAGCACTTTTCGAGAAAGAAAGAAAGGAAGAAGAAACCTTACAGATACAATAGGGTCCTTGCAGTTTCACTGCTCGGTCCCTAATGATAAATGACTAAATAGATAAATAAATACATTTGAATAAATTTGAGAAGAACATGTCAGCAGTCACTGTTAAAAAGCCTTATGGCTGTGGGAACAAAGGACCTTCTGAACCTCTCAGTCCTGCAGCGCAGAGAGATGAGGCTCTCACTGCAGCTGCTCCTCTGTCCTGCCAGGATGCTGTGGAGAGGATGTTTATTATTCTCCAAAACAGAATCTAATTTCCTCCTCCTCCGTTGTATGCATAACCTTTTCACCTTTTAAAAATCTCTCCAGCCAAACAAAGGGCAAGGAAAATAAAGAGCTAAACTGGCTGCTGATTAACAAAAACCTTTTAAACTTCTTTGTTACCTAAACAGCTTTTTCAGGATCTTGGAAATCCCTCCCCAACAGTTTGAGTGGTTTTAGAAAAACGGGACACTCTCTAGCTTCTTTCTGTCCCTAATGTGTTGTGGGACGGTGCCATACTTATCCATGATAATAATTTTATTAGATAAAGGTTTATTTTATTAAAAGCCTCTGTAATTACAGTCATTACTTTTAGTTTCAATGCGATACAAAGTGTATAACATTGTAATAAAAAAAAAATAGTAATTGCAAATCAACATGTTCACTCTATGAAGGCACTTTTACCTGGTTTTCTGTTTCGTCTTTACATGTAATTCGAACCACATGATTACTTTGTGTCTGCAAAAAAATAAAAAAATAAAAATTAATTCTCAACAGATTTTACAGTAGGCTATAAACTGACACATGAAGCACTATTTGTCACGACCCACAATACCTCATAGTCCAACACTTCTGTAACTATCAGTTGGTTTCCTTGAATCCTGAATGGGCCTTCAAGAGGAGAATCAATCACGAGGGTCACTCCACTCTGGACATTGATTGTTACCACAACATCATTCACCATGTTGTTTTCTGGAAAGTTTACAGGAGTCGGAGCAGAACACACTGTTGGGAATGAAGAAAACACAGCTGTCATAACTTGAGGTACAGTATAACGTCAGTTTAATTGCTGTGTATCTGGTTACAATCTGGTATCTAGTTATATGTAGTAAGACTATTTCTGAATCTATTTAATGCCATTAAGAATTTATCAAGCGTACAGAAATAATATTTCGAGTTTAGATAGATAGATAGATATATTTTTATTCAGTCACACAATAATAACAATACAATCATAATAACCTCAAACATCATAAAGTGACTGAAAAGGCACAGGCTGAAGCTTAATGCTTATATTAAAGCCTGTCCTATTTAACAAATTAACAAATTAATAAATTAATCTGCCCATCAACGTACAGTATATATACATACACACATACACATACACACATAGGACATGTATACAAGGATATGTAAGGATATGTATACAAACACATATACATAGATATACATATACACATAATGATAACGATAACGTAACAGAGTCAAAGTAGAAAAATTATAAAACAAAATACAACAAAATCTTAAATAAGTACAATATCCTTCACAAATTATAAAAACTTGTAGCCCTCAAAAACCGCCTTACAAACCATTTTTTTGAAAACCAAAAAAGGACAACAATTTCTTACTTTTATATTGGCATCGTTCCACAATGCAACCCCAACAACAGATATACATCTCCTTTTAATCTCTTTTTTGGCCATGGGCACGGCAAGTCTGCAGGTGTCTCTTAAATTATACCCTGTATCTTGAAGTGAGAAGAACCTTTGTATCCTGACTAAGAGTAATTTTGCATTAGCTTTATACATTATTTGCATTATTTTGTAATGTACCAGATCATTGAACTTCTTAGCATGAGATTTTACAAACAGTGGGTGAGTGTGTGGGTAATAATCGGCCTTATTAATTATCCGTATAGCTCGTTTTTGTAAGAGAACTATTGCGTTGATAGTTGTTTTATATGTCGAGCCCCAGACTTCCACACAATATGACAGGTAAGGAAGTATGAGTGAGCAGTAAATAATATGTAAGGCCTTATAGTTTAATATGTTTCTTGATTTATACAGTATTGCTATTGTCTTCGAAATCTTTCCTTGGATGTAATACACATGTGGTTTCCATGTTAATTTTTTGTCAATAACCACCCCTAAAAATTTGATCTCAGTCACTCTTTCAATTTCAGCATCACATATTTTTAATTTCATGTCCTTATCAATTTCTTTACGATTTCCAAAGACCATGAATTTAGTTTTTTTTATATTGAGTGACAATCTATTAGTGTCGAACCACATTTTGAGGATTTCTAGCTCTTTTTCAATAGCAGATAAAAGTTCCTGTAAATTATTGCCAGAACAGTACATGTTTGTATCATCTGCAAAAATAATGAAATTCAACAGATCTGTAACATTACAAATATCATTAATATAAAGCAAAAAAAAAAGTTTCTTTAATAAGAGATGGCTTCTTCCTCCAAGTATTGCATTTACTTAAAGGGACACCGTGTCATTTCTTCCCCCATCTAGTGGTGCAATTTTATTTTGCAAAGTCGAATGAATTTGCTTTCTAGCGCCTCGCGTTTTCAAATGTGCGTTGCAACTTGTTGAACTACGGCAGGCGGTATGTGTCAAGATTCTCTTTTTCGCTTTTTTGGCGACGAGGATCCCTTCTCCTGTGGCGTGGCATAACTATGGTCTTCCATTGCGAACAAAAGTGCAGGCCGTTCAGGCCGGTTTATACCAGAGAATGTCTAATGGCTCTGTTTATACCTGCGTGCAAACGTGACGTCAAAATGACGTCATTTCCGCTTGCAGGCCTGGCGTTGGGGAAAACGCGATTTGAAGTGCTTTATGTCCCTCTCGGCACTTCGTCGTTTTTCATAGACCGGAAGGACATGGCAGCCTCCATAGAGCTTGCCCGCTCTATGTAGATACAGACAAGTTATTCTTCACTCAGGAGGATAAGTGAGATTGTTGACAGAGATCATTTTACACCAATGAGGACTAATTTATGAATGAATATGTTGATTTCAGCAAATAAATGACTTAATATATTACACAGTGTCCCTTTAATGAAAGTTGGAAACACAACATAAATTCTGCAGAATGTTATTGAATATTATGTGTAAGTTTCAATTGAGTATTAGTTTGACACTGACACCATACAAGTATGTGTAGTGTGATAACATGTTTGCATCAAGGTGGCTCAAACAGTAAAACTCAATTATGAAACAAATCACCTAGCTACCTACCCAGATATAGATATATAGTACATACAACTGTAACAGTTGTATGTACTATATACAACTGTAACAGTTGTATGTACTATATACAACTGTTCAACTTTGTGTAACTCATAGTATAGTAATTTAGGCATGATCATATAAAACTTTCCAATCATTATTCACCTACTCTACTTTACCTACTTTTGAATATCAGTAGAAACTGAAGTATTTTAGTTATGTTATATATATGTATAACATAAGTTCTCTGTACTGTAAAATTAATTGAATTGTAAATGTCAAGTGAGTACACAATAGATTATAAACTTTACAATGTAACATCAAAAGTTTTGTTACATTCAATTTTGATTAACGAAAGTGACACTTTTGACCATCAACATAAACTCAGTTACCCATACTTTTGCTTTTATATTTTTGCATATGTAAAGGTTGATGGTCTCATCACATCTGAAAATCTTTTTTGGGGGGGGGGGTTACGTAGGCTGGAGGTGTGATTTCCTATCCTTACCAGTCAAGAAGCTCTGGACTCAGGAGCAGAGTGCACTGGAAAAAATGCCCCTCCAAAAATAAGTACAAAAACAACAAATACAAGACGTTTTTGCTTAAAATAAGCAAAAAAATCTGCCAATGGAACTAGTGAAAATCGTCTTGTCAAGATTTCTTGAAACAAAATGTGATATTTAGGACTTTTGAATTAAAAGTGATCTTGAAATTAGCTTAAAAACCTCTTCAAATGAAAAAAAAGCTTGTTTCATGTGAAATCCGACTCAAAACAAGATGTTTTCAAGACGTTTTCACTTAACAAGATATTCAAGATGTATTGTATTAAAACAAGTCCTTATATCTGGCTGAAATGGTACTTGTTAGGCAATTGTGTCTTATATCAAGTGTGATGAGATATTCAATTAGACAAATATACTTGGTAAGATTTAGATTTTTTCCAGTGTGAGGAGTTCAAACCCAGGTCCCTGAGCTTTGTGACCAGTCTGTGGGGAGCTGTGGTGTTGAATGCGGAGCTGTAATCAATAAACAACAGCTGCACGTAGTTCCCTTTTCCGCTTTCCAGGTGGGTGAAGGTGGAGTGGAGGATGTGATTTATGGCATCAGTGCTCATATTCGAGCAGTAGGCGAACTGAAGTGGGTCAAAGGAGGCGGGCAGTGAGGCGCAGATGAAGTCTTTAATCAGTCTTTCAAAGTACTTCATTACTACCCTCATACCTCCAGGCTACGGTCAAGCCCTACACCCCCGCCCGACCACTTCGCTCTGCGGCCTCCAGGCGGCTGGCTGCCCCGTCACTCAGCGGTCCCTGCGCACGATCCACACGGTCAAGCGGAGTTTATGGTCGGAAACCAGGTCGTCTGCGTGTGTGTCGAAGTTAACGCAGATATGCCCCCCGCCCTTATGCAGACACTCTGGTGCACCTCCCCAAAATTGTAAAGGGCCGTGTATACTCTCGCAGCAGTGTGTCGCAGTGAGCTTGTCGCAGACATGACGCAGTTATTTTTGATTTATGCCCAATTTTGAAGCGCGGTCTGCGCTATGTTAATTCCACACCACAACGCAAGAGGGACAATCACGAACAAGCTAGGATTGTGGGTGTGGTGGGTGGCGTGTTTCACTTCCGGTTACGGAGGTCATTCAACAACAATGGCGACTGGACGAATGCGCACTTTGATTGAGATGCAGCTGATCGATCTAGAAATAGAAGAAATATTGCTACTACTGGAGCTGGCAGAGAGGCGAAAGAAGCGTCACGGTTAGCACGGTTAGCGTCAGCATTAGCCGGTTAGCAAACCGGAAATAAGCATAGTGTAGAGCGGATGTAGAGTTGACCAATCAGAGGCCTCCTTTCTCTCCTCCCTGCGACGATATCTGCGGCACTGTCTGCGGTCAGTTACAATTTTGGGGAGGTGCACCAGAGTGTCTGCGTAAGGGGGGGGGGGCATGTCTGCGTTAACTGCGACACACACGCAGACGACCTGGTTTCCGACCATAAACAGGCCTTTAACTGACTGCAGACAGTGCCGCAGATATCGTTGCAGGGAGGAGAGAAAGGAGGCCTCTGATTGGTCAACTCTACATCCACTCTACACTGCGTATTTCCGGTATGCTAGCCGGCTTGTTTTGTGGAAAACGAAATGGACCAGCTAGAAGAGCGAGTCTGCGAAGAAGTGAGGAAGTACCCACATCACAATCCTAGCTTGTTCGTGATTGTCCCTCTTGCGTTGTGGCGTGGAATTAACATAGCGCAGACCGCGCTTCAAAATTGGGCATAAATCAAAAATAACTGCGTCATACCTGCGACAAGCTCACTGCGACACACTGCTGCGAGAGTATACGGCCCTTCACGGCTTTTCTCTGTTCTGGCGCCCCGATGGTGGAACGATCTCCCGACTGATGTCAGGACAGCTGAGTCTCTTCAGGAAACACTACCCTGATCCGCCCTCTGAGGACATCACCTGTTTTGTCCCAGCTTCTTACGCACTTATTTGTTTCCTAAATTGTGTTTGTTTTCTAAATTGTCTTCCCATTTGTCCAGGTATCTGACTCATTGCACTTACTCTAGCACTAGTGATGCTCTTAGCTGTTTGGTTTTGGAAGGAAATGCACTTATGATTTCTTGTGACCTGAAGTTCTTTTGCCTACCGATGTGGAACACACTTATTGTAAGTCGCTTTGGATAAAAGAGGCTGCAAAATGAGCGTAATGTAACGGTGAGTGCTATGGGGCGGTAATCATTGTTGCAGGCAGGGCTGGGCTCTTTTGGCACAGGGACGATGATGGACCGCTTGAAGCAGACGGTGTGAGCCAGGTACAGGTTGAAGATGGAGGTGAACACAGGGGCCAGCTGCTCTGCACATGATTTCAGAAGCCGCCCAGGGATGCCATTAGGACCAGCAGCCTTCCTTTTGTTCGCACGCCTCAGAGCTCTCACTTCGTGTTCTGAGACGAACAGCATACAGGTCTCACTGGTTTTGCTGCTGGGCTCCTCCGCACTAGCATTAGCGGTGTCATAATGTGCGAAGAAGGAGTTTAACTCCTCTGCTAATGAAGGATCCACAGTAGCCGGTGAGTCCTTACGTCCTCTATAGGGGGTCATTTTCCAGGCATCACTTGGGCTTTGTGGAGCTCAATCAGCTGTTCCCATATGCAAACAACATTCCCATCGTCATGGGAAAAAAAGGCAGAGTTATCAGCAGCAAAGCATCTTAACCAGTACAGAAAAACGTTTTAAAATGTATGTTTTCATAGAAAATCTCAAGAAGATACTACAGTAGTAAGACAAAATATGTCCAGAATTTAAAATAAACGAATAATCATTAATAAAGGAATTACAATAAAGTGATTAGTGTGTGACAACTAAAGTTATTGTAGTATTTTATGAGTGGGGACAGTACAGACAAATAATAATAATAATAATAATCAAAAATAAAAATACAAAAAAGAGACCCAGTTATAAAAAGAACATCCTAAAAAGCAGTGCAAAAGTGAAGAAAAGTATAAAAGTTGATGGAACTAAATAAGTAGTCACAGTATATAAGTTAGTGTAACAACAGTCAGTGGTTCTTTAGGTCTTTCGTTTTTTTAATTACAAACCTTGATTATAAAGTATCATTCTGGATAATCTCTAATATAATGTACATAAGATACTTTGTGCAAAAATGTGGCGAGAAAGCCATAGATGAAGTATCTGAAACAATTTTTTTGAAATATTTGTTGAACATCTGTAATGTCAGTGCAACGGACCTAAATCACAGCTTAGTGTAAGTGCAGTGTCAACTTTCCTTAACCCCATGACGTTTTCTACTGACGTCAAGGAAAAGACCTTAGGAAAAGAAGATAGGAGGTCCTTCATTTTTACTATTTGACCGCACTCTATGTGTCTCTGCCACTGTGCAGCTAGCATACCACACAACTGCAAGAGATTAGAGAAGTCTCCGGCTCACACCTGCTGACGGAGATGCGTGTTTCACTGTTAAGCTATCTCCATTTTATTCCATTTTCTTGCCCAGAGTGTGTACATTAGAAAGAAATTGTGACTGAAAGACTAATTTTCCAGCAACAGCTTTTAGCTTTTTAGCATTCCAAACCTCTTGACCCTTTTTTTGCTTCCTTGTTCTCTGTCTCCTTTTGCCTATAAAATGGCACAATCTTGAACAGCTGCAGTCTGCTGATCGGTATGGTGGCAACTGCTCCTAGCACTCGTGGAAACTAAGTTGGGAAGTTTTAGTTTAGTTAAAGAAGTCCAGCTGGACTATATCTTAATGAGGGTCCACACACATGATGCTTAATGTAACTAACGCAAAGATCTAGGAGAGCTGCTGCATTGAAGCTATTGTCATGTCGTCTGTGTATTTTTCTGTTGTCGGGTTTTTAATTTACCAAGTTAAGTTTTGTATTCTGGTCAAATTTTCTTCCTGATTTATTTTGTTGTTCATGCCCCCTCTGTTCGTTCCAATTAGTTTTGCCTCCTGCCACACTTGCTTTACATTAAATCATTATCTCCCTTGGTTACAATACTGTTTCCTGTTTCTTTTCTGTTGTCATTTTCCTTACATGCCAGTTTCTCTTATGTTTCTCCTCTGCCCCTTATCTTGGTATTGAAAATGTATTTTTTTGGATTTTCTACTTTGGTTCTTTACTTAGCTGTTAGCAGCTAACAATGCTGTTCAGTTATGTCATCTGGTTGGGAAGTATATTAGTGAATCAGTAATGGGTTGTTTTTATTTATTTTTTAATCTTTTTGTCATTAACAGTAGCACTTGCTTGTCTACTCAACACTCCATTTGCTTGTCCAAAGCAATATACCTTCCTCGTACCAGTGGTTGTCGCGTTCGGCAAAAAGAACCTAGACTTTAAGAGATTCTATGACTTGTTAGAGAATTAAATATTTTGCTTCTTCAAATCAAATCAAATTAAATTTATTTGTATGGCACATTTCATGTCCAAACAATTCAAAGTGCTTCCCATAAAATAAAAGCATTGCAGCAAGGAGTGGAAGAAGCATTAAAAATACATAAAAGAATATAAAGAGAAACTAATAAAATCATTTAAATGAATTTAAAAACAAGCAAAAGTCAATATAAGTTAAAAGATATCATGCAGATTTCATGCATAGACACATGAGAAAAGAAATGTTTTTAACCTGGATTTAAAAATGTCTACATTTGGTGAGAGTTTAATCTCCACTGGCAGTTTGTTCCACTTGTTTGCAGCATAACAGCTAAATGCTGCTTCTCCATGTTTAGTCTGGACTCTGGACTGGACCAGCTGACCTGAGTCCTTGGATCTAAGAGCTCTGCTGGGTTTATATTCTCTGAACATATCACAGATGTAAACCATCAGCAGGCTTTTAAAATCTATTCTGTGACTGACTGGAAGCCAGAGTAAAGATTTTAAAGCTGCTGTGATGTGTTCAGATCTCTTAGTCCGGGTTAAAACTCCAGCAGCAGCGTTCTGGATGAGCTGCAGATGTTTAATGCTCTTTTTGGGAAGTCCAGTTAAAAGAGCATTACAGTAATCGAGTCTACTGGAGTCTTAATTTATCATTATCAGCGAGGAAAAATGTCTCCACCCCTCACCTCTTCAGATGATTCAATGACACAACACTTCCTGTTTCAGTCACCATTCTGCTAGTTTTCATTATTTCATATTTTTCCATTTATTCATCCAAATCTACAATGTTAGTCATTGCAACTAATTTTATATATCTCATGTATCTGTTAGCACAATGTAATGAGTCTATAGTTTATTCACTATCAGAGAGATAGCACAATTGAACCTCAAGGGAAGATACAAGAACTCACTCTGGCCAGTCGCTGTGGATGTTTGAAGCAGAATCAGAAGTAACAAGCTGAAGGACTTGCTCACAGCGAAGTGTGGATAAATCCTCTCCATATCCTCTCCGTCTGTCCTGCGTGAACTGAACGCTGTGTGTCTATTCTCTGCTTATCTGCTTGCCGTTATGGCTTCACTGGACTTTTACCCATCATAAAAACCTTTCATGTCTGTTTGCTGGGAAGTCTTAAAATATTTTTAATCTTATATCTTTACATTTTTTAATACATTTCCATGTTCAGAGAGGTTGTCAAATCATATAGTGAGGGTGCCAACACAGAATAAAACAGTTAAGTGGCTTAATTTAGCCAGAATACAGAGTGACTCGCTCTAATCAATCTGCTAGGTATTGGGAGCGCTGAGAACAGTCTAAGGTGTTTAAACTGTGGATAATTTCATTGCATTGAATTGTTTTGATGTTTATCATGTCGGTAAATTAAACCTAGATAACAGAAATGAACAGAAAACAGAATACAACAAAGCCCTCTCTCTCTCTCTGCATTTTGTTGAGCTCACTTCTCTTTGGCCAGTTTCCAAGTCACAAGAGTCAGGCCTCATAAATGACGCAAGTAAGTGAAGCACAATTTGGCTCTTATTGAGCTATGATAAGAACTTTAACATGTGCTCAGTCATATATTTTATTTCTTCATGGTGATTGAGGTGGCAGCTTATTTAGAGTGAGTGTACTTTTTATGCTCTTTTATACGGTGGCCCTGAAGTGCAAAACACAACAGAAAAAAGAGAAAACACAACGGCAAAAGAGAAAACACAACAGCAAAAGAGAAAACACAACAGCAAAAGAGAAAACACAACGGCAAAAGAGAAAACACAACAGAAAAAGAGAAAACACAACAGCAAAAGAGAAAACACAACGGCAAAAGAGAAAACACAACAGAAAAAGAGAAAACACAACGGCAAATCAAAAAACACAATGCTGTTTTCTCTTTTGCTGTTGTGTTTTGCACTTCAGGGCCACCGTACTTTCATACTGATGGAATCACACACGATCATTTAATTATCCAAGCAACAATGACATGTCTAGAAGACATTCAAAGCTGAGCGCAAGAACATTATATATGTATGCCATGTGCCAGCCGCGGCTATTCAGAGACAACACGGGAAGCCGGACAGCCTCTCCCATTCTCTGGCGAAATTGCTACATCTTCAATGTTAAATTGACGATAAGACAGTTATTCACAAAACACAAGATATGCCCAATACTGCATTTACTTTCATAACTACAACATGTTGTCCTGTAGCTTAATGAAGTGATTTGTTCTGAAATCGCCGCCGTTTACTGAGGAAATCATGTTATGAAGCCGCCACTAACTGGCTTCCGAGCCGAGGGCTGCCCGGCTTCAGGAGGGGGCGGGAGAGTCAAGTTTTTTTCTACAATTCTAGGTCTTCATTGGCTAAATCGACAAAAACTCATCACTTCCGAGGCTGCTCGGCGTCTCTGGAGGTAGATTAGAAGTGGGCGTGTCAATATGAGGGGCTGTGTCTGATGATTGGAGTTAGTGTTTGTCCATCATGAGAGATGTTGTGGCAGCCGAATTTTTAAACGGGGACGCTGGAACTCCAGTCCCAAAGCGGATACGAAAGAGACTGGTTGTCTGTGAAAGTGCTGTCAGAATTTCACTCATACTTTTAGTTGTTTCTTTCCAGAATTCATGCTGCCCATTCACAAATGTTACCTTTTTTATGAATACTTACCACCACCATCAAACTCTAAGTATTCATTATGACAGGGGAAAATGCTCCACAGATTCTGATCCAGCCACAGATCCAGCCATTTACAGGCCTTAGATTCGATCATACTTGATTTTGGCCTTGCTGTGTGAATTTTCAAAGTCTATACCTTATTTCTGTGTATTTGCTGGGCATACTTGTCATACTAGACACAGCTATGTTATAACTAATTCTTTTTAACTTTGCTATCTTCTGCTTTGGGATGGCACGAGCCACTACAACCCTGAACGCGTAATATGGGCTTCCCCTGTTTTAAAAGTCAGCAGCCGCCACTGCCATGTGTAGTGTGCTTGAGGACCCTGATATGGGAAGAGAACCCTCAACCCTTGTTGTTTCTTTGTTTTTTCCCAACTTCAAAAAAACAGACCACCTAATTTACAACCTGAGAAAAGCTTTAGACAAACATTCCATTGAAACCCTTTCACCTTCATGAGGTTTGCTTAAGATAAACGTACCATCTGTGTGCCTGAAAATAGCTTGTTTGGAATACACAAAGGCTCACCTATGTTCACCAAAGCGGGGGAGAAACCCGTCCGAAGAGAAAACAGCCTTTTTTATCGAGAAGATGTAAATTAAACCTGACACCTACAAGGATGTGAGAATCCAGACTAGCTCCACACCCTTGGAAAATAACAAAACTCTCAGAATCCAACTTCAGACGGATTAATGGAACTATAAAAAACGTGTTTCATACCTGCAGACAAGTATTGAAACCCAGTCATGAACACCTTAAGCTTCATTTTAAGACTTTTCACCACTTTGTACGTGATACGCCAGAGAAGTGGCCAACCGGCCATGACCTAAGCAACCATGCCATGGAGCCACAGTGCCACCTAGAGGACCCTGATAACGAACCTCTGGATTAGAATCACCCTGTATTTAAATACTCCGGTAACCAGAACTTCATAACGGAGACGAATGAACTGCGTGTGTTTCTTCTTTTGTAGTCGCTACGATGCCTACAGGATGACATTCAGTTTGAATCAAATGTGCATGTAATCACCAACTCCTATCTGGAAAGGGTACCAATTTTTATAAACTCACTTTAACCAGAAGTCATGTCATTGTACATGGATGCTGCCTGTTGTTTTATGCTTATATCCTGCATGTGTGTTGTGTTTGAGTTCATGCCTGTGTTATATTCATTATACAGTATACACTGTGACATATAGGGTATACAGGGATCTCTCTTATTCCCGTATACAATGGAATACGGGGATAAGAGAGATCAATTTTACCTTAACAGTTAGCTTAGGACAAAGACATTCCGCTATGCCCTGAAACCATAAAGTTCAGATCTCAAACACATTACTGGCTAAGAGCCTGGAGCATCACTCTCTGCCTTCAGAGGGGAAGCACCTCCAAAATCGCTTTCTTTCGACTTCCTTACAACTTTTTAGCTTTAACTTTTGACACTCGCTTAGCTCTTTAACTTTGACAATGTTTAAACTTTGACCCGATTTAAATCTTTTTCCGCTTAGCTTTTTGACCCTTAAACCTTTGAAACTAATTTCAGTTAATTAAGTTTTTCCTTTTTTTTTAAAGTCCGTTTCAAACGCTCTTGGTTCATTTTGAACTGACACTGGCCCCATAAGCAAGATTAGATTGTCTAGCGCAGCGACGCCTACTGATAGGAAGGTGTACTGCCATGCGTATCCGACATCCCAACGGAGAACTTCGAAAGGATTAATAGCCTCTGCGTGACCACTGAGTCTGATTGGCCGATAGCTATGGAGTAGCATACCGAGGTCTCAGAGAAAACCTTGCCAACAAAGGGAGAGGACCGGGAAAGAAAGCACCTGAATCTCACTTTCCAGACGGCCGGTTACTAAGGAGACGCTGAAAACCACCCTCCGTGTGATGGTCGGTTACCAAGGAGACGCAAAAACCATCCTCTTTGTGACGTGGCGATGCAAAGTAAGGTATCCTCTCCCCCTTTTATTTGTGATGTGATTGTGGTTTGCTTCAGTACGGTGTCAAATTGAACTAGAAAGCTGCAAGCAGCTGTAGCGGGACCGGGATGTGCGCAAGTTGGGGCGATGCGCTGGACGTCGTAGTCGCGCAGGTCTGCCCACACGCACGATACCCTCTGCGTACGTATGAGCACGTAATAATCCCAATGCGGAGGGGTATTTGAAAATTTCTAGGGGCGTCACTGAGCCATTTTGCTCCGCCCACACACGATACCCTTTACATATGTACGAGGTCGTCAGGGTGGACGTGTGTGCCAAGTTTCATGACTTTGCGATGATGATAAGGCTTTCAAATCACAAACGCCATCACACGATTTTCACCGCTTGGCCACGCCTACACCGTTCAGAGTTTGGAAAGGTTTTTCAATTAATTTTCCCTCCCCATGTCTTAGGAGTAACCTGGCCAAGTTTGGAGCTGTTACCATTAAATCTGTAGGAGGAGTTCGATCAAATGCGAGGTGTGAAAAAGAAAGACGTTTCCAACCACCAGCAGGTGGCACTATATGTGGATGTCACTATAATAATATGTGCGCGTTCAGGCTGGGTCCAGCAATCACCGTATGAAGTTTGGGACAGATTGGATAATATATGTGGAAGTTATAAGTGACTTAATTTTTTCTGGCGAGTGATGGCATGTCATCAAACTTTGAGGCGTCGCCACGCCCACGCCCTTTAAGTTTTGAAAAAGTTTCCCCATGAATTTTTCCCCCATGTCTTAAGAGTAACCTGGCCAAGTTTGAAGTCTGTAGCATTAAATCTGTAGGACAAGTTCGATCTTATGCAAGGCGTGGAATCGGTCAAAAATGGCACGAAAACGCACTTTCCATCCAAAATGGCCGCCTTCCTGTGGACGTGGCACCATGGCGGCCTGAGACTTTTTTGTGCGTCTGTGCATGATGAATGAGTGTACCGAATTTTGTCATCCCACACGAAACTAACCCAATTGCGGGGACCATTTTTAAGTATCGTAGGGGGCGCTACAGAGTCAGTGAGCGACTCCCAAACATATAAAGTTTAGATTCTTTCATGTCGTCGACTGGCAGGTGGCGCTCGCAAAATTTCATTTTTCAATTTCAGTTTTCAAGTACCTTTTGCAAAGAATAATAATAAACACTACAGATACAATAGGGTCCTTGCAGTTTCACTAGTCGGTCCCTAATTAACCTATACTGAACTGATAGTAGAATCTGTATTTCGTGGTCAGTCAGAGACCGTGATACGGAGAAACAGAGGACCCTTATTAAGCCCATATCTCTCTCATCCCCGTCCTTTGCTGTAAAGTCCAGAACCACCCTCTGTGTTGTTAAATCATCATCATTAACTGTTTTGAACGCAACTTTAAAGGTCTGTTTAAATAAATATCCTTATGAGCGATCAGTGTGTTGAACTATTCTTATTTGAATATCACTTCAGATAAGACATACTCTTCAGTAAAGACTCCCCTTGCTTATAACTTTTGATTCTGTTTCCTCTCAAAATTGGACGAGAGGTGGTGCCCCCAACGAAGGTAAATTAAATTCTAAATTAATTTAATGTGTAGAACGTAGAATTTTTTCCTCTATCAGTTTGTTCAGGAGTTTATTTACTGATGAGTTTGTACTTCGATATCCTCACCACATGTCTGTTCTGCAGAAGAGCCTTTGAAACATTTAAGACATTGCAAGACTTTTAGACTTATTTCAGTCTCATTCTTTTAATAACCACTGATCAAAGACAATTTGATATATACAGTAAATGATTATTGTAAATGCTACATGTAATTACTGTACACATGATGGACTTTCAGGTACTTCATAAAACATTTTTTTTAATAAGAAAGATATCTGTTTCTGCATGAAATAAGCATTAATTCAGAGCATCAATAACACATTTGGCCATCTGATCAGGTCGAGTCTCTGCAGAGCGCCCTCTACAGGTCTGTCTGCCAGTTGTTGTAGATGGAAGGGCACATGTATTGCTTCAGCAGCAGGTTCACTTTTTCCATGTCTCCTCCCATACTGCTGTGGACAAAAATACCATTATATAACAACAACCTATCTTTTATACTGTAGCTATAAAGATAAAAAGCCAGCATGAAGACAAGAGAATTGAGCCTTCTTTTAAGATCAGTTAAAACATTAAAGGCTGGCCTTTATCTTAATGTCCCAAATAAAGATGATCATATTATAGACCAAGTCAACACTTCTTGTTTTCTTAATTACAAAGGTTCATACTCCCTACTCTCTCAAATGTCATTATGATTAAGGTGTTTTCATCACACACACACACACACACACATTAAACAAAAGAAACAGCAGCTTGGGGGCAACCCAGAGGGGTGTTCCACGAAAGTAACTAAAGAAAGCCAGAATGTATCGCCTCAAGTCGTTCCACAAAGACATTTTAGCTGCATCTCAGCGAGGCTAATCCAAGCGAGGCTTACATAGCCTGGCTATGTGCGAGTGCACGAGGAACGTAGGAAGCCCTGACGAGTGGATGGTGGAAAAAGAGAGCAAGACAAGAGCTGTTATTTTTTCGGCAACTGAACAAATAATGCTGATGGAGCTGTATGAGGATTTTAAAAGTGTTATCACCAGAAATGGTAATACAGCTGTGATCAATAAAGCGAAGAAACGGCATGGCAAACAACTGCCGACAGACTAAATGCGTAAGTTATGAAAGTTTCATGCCATCGTCAATTGTTAGACATTTATTTTACTGTCCACATGTATTTATGCTCTCCTCTTTGTGTTATAATTTGTTTACGTAAAGCATGCTGAATTGTCTCTGTATGAGATGTACAGCACAAATATACTGGCCCTGCTCACTTTATTAATAACCCAATAATCGACACGCATCATCATACTTTGTGACTATATTATCCTGTGTGTGTGACCCAGATATTATTTTTTCACTGTTACATCTCAACAGGAGCAATCTTAACAACCAAAAGCGTACCTGGCAGCAGGTGAAGGTAAAGTACAGGAAAATATTTCAGAGTGGTAAGTAGCCTTTGAAGAAATGTGTTTGTCCAATAAAGAGAGCACCAAACTAGATATGGAATACAAGAAACTGAAAATAAATAAGATCAAGCTAGAGATTATGAAACTGGAGAGGCATGTTAGTATAAATTTAGATAAAGGAGAAGGTCATGGTATGAACTGTATTTAATTCTGTTTTCTCTCCACAGCTTGAGAAACATGTAATAATAATTAAACAATTCAACACAACTTGAACTCAAACTTGTCATTATTGTACGGTTCATGCAAAGTGTTAGAAATGGGTTTATACATTTATATTCACAGTGGGGTGCCATGACCTAACGTGTGGAAAGTTATAAATCATCTCTGTCCATTTAGCCTTCTTACACTTGCTCTGACTTAAACTGCTACTGTGTCAATGCTAAATTATGAAAATAAGTTCTTACTTAAAGGTCACAACAATAAGGATCAATGGAAATATGTGTCCCTGTACAGGTCCCTCACTGTGTCAGGAGAAACTGAGTCCTTTCAGGCACTGGAACCTCCAGGGACTCAAGCAAGAAAAGACTTGTGCCTGAAAAGTTGTCCACAAGACAAAATGTATAAAATATTGACTATCAAATTTAAGATGGCTCTGTCAGAAGTTAGCCATGGTGCCTGAGAACTTTAAGCAATGAACCTGGATTTAATTTGGCCAAAGGTCATTTCTATCCGTGCCCTTGTTTTAGCATGTGCTTGTTTCTGGATCAGGATATGGCGTGAGGAGGTGCGCCCAGCATGCATAGCCTCTGTCCCCAAGCATGACACCATTGAACTCTCCTGCAGAATAAGAGAAACGTTGGATGGATATACGTGTGTTAAGACTTAGCAATTAATATGTGCCTTTTATGGCCATCTAAAATAAAGTATGACGAGCACTTTAAATTCCTTAAGATGACCTCTACACCTGACCTCTCATTAGATTACCAAAATTATGACCATGCTATATACACCTTACTTCAAAAGTACACTCCTTCGGGCAAGTAAAATTCTTGCGCCTTGTGCAAACCTCTGTGCCAGTGAGGATGCTCGGAAGATCCTAGAATCATGAACTGATCCCGGCCATTTAGCCTCAATGTTGGAAATGAAATTATCTCCATCACAGATCATCTGTATGCTCGGAGGATAGGAGTCAATGATGAGGTACTTGGTTTCACAGGGCATTAATGTAACATTGCTCAGCATCACTCAAAGGGGTTGATGTGGTATTTTTCAAAATGAGAAATCGAGTTTAGAGTCTATGGACAATTATCCCCAATACGTACCTGTATAATTAGGATATGGAAAAATTTTCGGTTTACTCATCGGCCTCCACAGGTCCAGCAGGGGCCTGGATGCGTACAGTCTAATGCACCGATAACATTGGGGAAGCCTGGGGGAGATGAACTTAATGCAAATACTTCAGCCAGTAGGTTATTTTACATTATCGGCTACTGTAAGTGTGGAGCAGCAGCCTGAAAGGAACTGCCCCCCATTTTTCTGAGTCTGGTCCTGGGTGGGTGTCGGTCTGGTGTTTGTGAAATGTGGGACGGAGATGTGATAAGGTATCAATTAGTTTTAATGAATTCCATGTTCTTTTTCATTTAATTTCATGTTCACTACTTGTATAATTGCGTTTCTTTAGTTGCACTGACTAATTAATATTGATTTTCCGAGACAGTGAAAGTGGTGATATGATAACAGCAATTTTTTTTGTATTATTTTTTATACAAGACATAAGTTGCCGGAGCGCAGAATTCTACCAGGTGGAAATTTGTTTCGGGAGTCTGTTTCGGCCGGGTCAGCTAAGCTAAGCTGCCCAGGAGCAGGCTAGTTCAGCGGCATAAGTTACCATGGTTACTCAATGCGCATTCAAATAAGCCACGTTATTGGAACGGAACTCTTAGATTAGCCAAAACTATCGAGAAAAACCTGGCTTTACGCTAATCCAGCTTTGTGGAACACCCCTCTGGTCCTGGAAGGGTTTTGATATGAAATACACTGTGTTGACAGCAACTTAAAAGCTAGGAAGTAATTTCTTTATTTTTATTCTTTTTTTGTAACCAGTTCTACCTTTTAATTACCCATACCATGTATGTAGTCTTACCTCTGTTCTATGATGTTTAGTTTAGTATTACATTACATTACATTTAGCTGACGCTTTTTATCCAAAGCAACTTACAGCTATTTAGATACAGGGTATTGGTTACAGCCCCTGGAGCAATGTGGGGTTAGGTGCCTTGCTCAAGGGCACTTCAGCCATGGATAGAGGTGTAGGGAAAGGTAATGGCGGGATTTGAACTTGCAACCCTCTGATCTTAAGTCCACCTACCTAACCACAAGGCCACGGCTGCCCTAGTAATAACATGCACAGTTGTCATTAGAAGGTGCCTGTAATATCTCATACCTCTTCTTGACTCCCTGCATGCGGCGCAGGAAGGCACAGATGGAGCTCTGTTTGGCTTTAGATCGCAGGAACTCCGCGTATCTGTTGGAAAACTCTATGTCTCCCAGCTGCCTCCTGCGGTCCAGACCTGCAAGCATGAGCTGCCTGAAAAACAATATCAAAGATCACATCAGTTCAGACAAGACTTTATGTTCTTATTGCTTTGAATAAATGCCTTTATGCTTACTTGGATTTAATAAACTGAGTCTGACAGAACATAGGAGTGATTGATCTGTATTGATTGATCTGTATATTGTCATGTTCTAATGAACAAAACATATTGTACTTTCATTTATGACATTTGCATAATGTACTGTATAACATGCCAATATAGTGGGTAACCACTGGGAAAATGAAATTACAATGCATTGTTTTTCTAGGAAAATATTTGGTCCTCCCATTCATGTGGATATGAAGAAATGGCTTGGAAAGAGCCTAATGTGCCTCCAAATAAGATCTCAGCCTGATTGAGCGTCTGCAGGGTGTTTAAAGAATCAAATTTATTTGTATTACACCTGTCATGTACAAAACAATTCAACGTGCTTTACATAAAATAAAAGCATTGCAGCAGGGAGTGTAAGAAGCATTAAAAATACAAATAGAAACAAATGAAATAATTTATATGAATTTAAAAACAAGCAACAGTGTAATGATCGGGACGGAGGACCCAGAATTTCTGCCAGACAATCGAAGTGTTAATCAGTTTATTATAAAACAGAGTTCTGGACAGGAACCTCCAGCAGCAAGGACAGGAACCACTGAGGACGGAGAAACAGGTTAGTGGCTTATATTGGTTCAGAAAGAGGATCGAAAGTTCTGAAAAACTGCCACTAACCTTTTCGGAGCTCGGGTGGAACTGTGGGCTGAGGTTCCGTTCCTTCTGGGATTGGTTTGGCAAGGACCAAAGGGGAGGTCTAGTTTCTCCTTGAGATTCAATGGAGGGGCAGAACAGAGCTCAGACTCCAGGAGGCAGAAACAGGGTCAGAACCAGGGAGGCAGAGGCAAATTATCTTTTCATGGGAGTAGGCAGGAGACGGAGGTCGAGAGGCGAAAACAAGGTCGGTGTCCAGAACAGAGAAATCAAACGTGGGCGAGGCAGAGCAGGGAAATCCGTAGGGCAGAACGTGGTCAAGAACAAGATCAGTCAGAGCAGGAACGCTGGATATCTACTCACTCGAAGGCTTTCAAAAATCTAGCACCGTCTGCCTGCCAGAGAGCTGAATATAACTGCTAATGAACAGGTGAGTGGCATGACGCTGATCGAGTGTGGAGTAGCGGGGGACAGGTGACGGAGATGAACTTGATTGCAGACATGGTGAGCAGGGAAGGGAGACAGCTTGCAGACGGGCCAGTGTCATGACAAACAGTCCAGATAAATTAAAAGATATCGTTCAGATTTCATGCATAGACACATGAGAACAGAAATGTCTTTAACCTGGATTTAAAAATGTCTACATTTGGTGAAAGTTTAATCTCCAGTGGCAGTTTGTTCCACTTGTTGGCAGCATAACAGCTAAATGCTGCTTCTCCATGTTTAGTCTGGACTCTGGACTGGACCAGCTGACCTGAGTCCTTGGATCTAAGAGCTCTGCTAGGTTTATATTCTCTGAACATATCACTGATGTATTTTGGGCCTAAACCCTTCTGGGATTTGTAAACCATCAGCAGGCTTTTAAAATCTATTCTGTGACTGACTGGAAGCCAGAGTAAAGATTTTAAAACTGGTGTGATGTGTTCAGATCTCTTAGTCCGGGTTAAAACTCCAGCAGCAGCGTTCTGGATGAGCTGCAGATGTTTAATGCTCTTTTTGGGAAGTCCAGTTAAAAGAGCGTTACAGTAATCGAGTCTACTGGAGATGAATGCATGGATGAGTTTCTCCTGGTCCTTTGGGAGAGGAAACCTTTAATTCTGTTGATGTTTCTGAGATGGTAAAAAGCTGCCTTGGTGACAGCTTTGATGTGGCTGCTGAAAGTCAGATCTGAGTCTATCAACACTCCGAGGTTACCAACTTGGTCAGTGATTGTAAGGGCCCGAGTCTCAAGATATTTACCAACGCTGACCCTCTTCTCTTTGCTACCAAACAGAATGATCTCAGTTTTGTCTTCATTTAATTGTATAAAATTCTCTCTCATCCAGGTGTTTATTTCCTCCAGACACTGACACAGTACGTCTGCTGGGCTGCAGTCGTCCGGTGACAGAGACACATAAAGTTGTGTATCGTCTGCATAACTGTGATAATTGATGTTAAAGTTCTGCAATATCTGACCCAAAGGGAGCATATACAAGTTAAACAGAAGAGGTCCAAGAATTGACCCCTGGGGGACTCCACAAGTCATGGCCACTCGCTCAGATTCATAGCTGCCAATTGTAACAAAATAACTCCGGCCTTCTATGTAGGACCTGAACCAGTTAAGGACCGCTCCATAAAGTCCAACCCAGTTTTCCAGCCTGTGCAACAGGATTCTGTGATCTACAGTATCAAACGCAGCGCTGAGGTCCAACAGGACCAGGACTGAAACATTACCAGAATCAGTATTCAACCTGATGTCGTTTAACACTTTGACCAGAGCTGTTTCAGTGCTGTGATGATGTCTGAAGCCTGATTGAAAGTTATCAAGACTTCCACTTTCATTCAGAAAGTCGTTGAGCTGGTTAAATACAACTTTCTCAATAATCTTGGATATAAAAGAGAGGTTAGAGACAGGTCTGTAGTTGTTCATCATAGAGGCGTCTAGAGTTCTCTTCTTTAGGAGTGGCTTAATGGCAGCTGTCTTTAGTGACTTGGGAAAAATGCCTGATGCCAGTGAGCTGTTAACTATTCGTAGGAGATCACTTTCTACTAAGGTAAAAACAGTTTTTAAAAAGTCGGATGGTATTATGTCCAGAGTGCAAGTTGTTGATTTCAGCTGCCGAACTGTTTCCTCTATGATTTTTAAATTAACAATATTAAATTGTGACATAACGTCAGAGTTATTTCTAGGTTTTAGACACAGATTAGTTTTCTTGTTTGTCTGTGTTGCGTGAATGTTTTGTCTAATTGTTTTGATTTTTTGGCTAAAAAAGTTGGCAAATTCGTTGCATTTCTCAGTGGAGAGGAGGTCTGGGTTTGACTGTTTAGGAGGATTTGTGAGTTTTTCAACCATAGCAAACAGAGTTTGAGAATTGTTGACATTTTTATTAATCATTTCAGATAAATGCAGCTGTCTGGCCTTGCACAGCTCATTGTTATAACTACGCAGGCTTTCTTTGTACAGCTCCTAGTGAATCTGAAGCTTTGTTTTCCTCCATTTACGTTCAGCTTTTCTGCATTCTCTTTTCAGGTTTTTGACCGTAGTGGGGTTTCTCCATGGAGTTTTCTGTTTGTTCATAGTGCTCTTGATTCTTATCGGTGCAACAGCTTCCATTACATTCAAAATTTTCAAGTTGAAGTTATCCAGCTGTCCTTCAACCGACTCTGCGCTCATTGTTGGTAACATAGCTATGGCCTCCCTAAACTGAGCACTTGTTTTCTCATTGATGTACCCCTTCTTAACTGAGAAGCTGGTTGTTTGAACATTCTGAGTAATATGTAAATCAAATAAAATACAAAAATGGTCAGACAAGGCCAAATCAATAACCACAACAGAAGAAATATCGAAACCTTTAGAAATGACCAGGTCCAGAATGTGACCTCGAAGGTGGGTTGGTTCTGTTACATGTGGCCACAAACCAAACATGTCCAGCACAGAAGAAAATTCTTTGGCATTACCATCCGTCATATTATCTATGTGAATGTTAAAATCCCCGGTCAAGATAAAATGGTTAAAATCAGTTGAAATGACAGACAATAATTCAGAAAATTCATCAATAAAACTTGCACAGTATCCTGGAGATCTGTAAATGGTTAAGAACAGGATTTTAGGAACGCCCTTTAAAAGAAAACTAAGATATTCAAAAGAAGTGAATTCATCAAATTCAATCTCTTTACACTGGAATGTATCTTTGAATAAGGCAGCTTCTACCCCACCTTTTCTCTCATTTCGATATTTATCCATAAAACTAAAATTTGGGGGGGCTGTTTCATTAAGAACAGTAGCACTTGTGCTCTCTGTTAACCATGTTTCTGTCAGAAAAAGAAGCCTGATACATGGAGGCATCACCTCACAACCTACAGGACCCAAAGTATCAAAATATTTTTGTCCTTTAGAAAATGCCCTAGATATCCTGGCAGAGTGTACTATCTTAAAGCATTGATTCAAACTTCAAATATTAGCCTTAATGATCCACCATAAACCAAGTTCATGTGGTGTAGTGATGCATGGAAAAGTGGGTATGCTCTTAATTTCAGTCCTGCTTGAAGCTAAGGGAATACACATCTGACATTAGCCACAGAAGAGGGGCAGATTTAGCATTAAACACAGGCCAACAAACAATGAGGAAAAAAATATCTGTCCACCTTGCACATTTATTGGCTAGTAATCTCCATTGTAAAGTGTCTCTTAGAACACCTGATTAGATGCAGATAATGAGATCATTTTTAATTGTGCAAACAAACTTTTGATGAGTGTTTTGCTTTGTTTTTACAATCAACTTTATTCTTAAATATAATGAAGCTAATTTTATTTTCAGTGTGCTGCAGATGACTTCATGATGTCATGAAGGCGCCTGTCCTACTCTGCTTGTGACTGGCTTATACATCAAACTGTTGGATATCATGGACATCAGGAGGTATTGTTGGAAGAAATAATGCTGACTTAAAAATAAACCAGTAGAGCTTATCTGCCCATACCCTGCACAACAGCGCTGGCTATAGTACATGAACAGCTGTGGCTGAAAAAATCCCTATAGGTACAATGAACTGTAGGTGTGTTTTATTGTTCATTAAATCAGTTTTCCATTTGAACTGAATTCTTGTTTTAAATTCTAGTTGAAATATTTGAGTTCTCTCGTCTGGCTGGCTTTTGAGGAAATGTGTATGAAATTATGTAAGATGAATTATGTAAGTTGATCTGGTGAAATTTGGCATTGGTTATAAAATTAAATCAGTTTCCACATTCAATACAATGAACATTTGAAACTTTTGGAATAAAAACTGTTTCTCATGAAGTATTAATTAAGCTTCAATGAACAGCTGCAACTATGTAATATGCAGCTGTGGAGCTATTTTTATGTCCACCTGATGAATGCAGGTTTAATATTCTCCCTGTTTTAACTCGGCTTTTGCAAAATGCTGCATTGTTTTAGCTGCAGAGCATACGGGTTCCAGACAAATTTAGCACCAAAACAAGTCACAGACTGAATCCCTAAACAATAAGCTAAAAAATCCTGACTGTTAATGTCAGATGTAAGTTCTGCAGTGAATTAATGAGTCACTGTCTTCATCAAAACATATGAAAGCTCACAAAAGTTATGGGGTGTGAACTCACCTGAGCCTGGTCTCAAGCAGAGGGTCTGGAGAGGCTCCTGCTAGAAACCATGGTTTGTTCAGCTCCTGGATTTGAGTCAGGAAATTTTCTGCTTCATCCTCATCCCTACAGGCCACATGGCAGGAAGACACAGGTGACACAAAGAGAATTTCTGTCCTCTTGTTCATCTAGCATCCAGAAACACTCATCTTAACTTTGTATTCATTCATATTCTTTTATTTTTAAAAAGTCACCATGTAGGAGGGGAGTGCCAATATATTTACATTAAAAAGTTTCCAAAAGGGTTTGCCACTTGAGGTTTTGAACTTCTTACCTGACAGGAATTGAGGCGGTGAGGTAGAGGAAGGCCAGCAGCAGGAATGCCTGAGTTACACTGATGGATGGCATCATGAAGTTGAAGAAAAAGATGATTTCCTGAGGAGAAAAAGTACTTTTCGAGTATTCTTAAGTGTACCTTCATGAAATGATATGTTTGTACCCTTGTACCCATTCAATCATACAATCAGACAGATCTTAAAACTCAACATCCAACATTGTTGTACCTATTTAATAATTTTTATTCTGATGGCGAGCAAATCAGTATCAGCATAATTGAATTCTCAAAAATAGAGCTTTGTACCTGTTTTAACAGTTTTGTTAGGTAAGTCCTTTATTAGTTAGTACTTTATTTTTGAACCTGTTAACTTTGAGCTGCTTACAAGTAATAAATAACTTTCAGCTGCTTTCATATCAGAGTGATCACAATTACACATTTCTGATTTCACATGGAAACCTTCAAGTCATAACCACAAGAGGTACATTTTAGTATATCCAACCAATACCACAGACAGATATAGATACCACATATCAGCCAAGTACTATTTTGAATGTACTGATTTTAAATAGGACAGTGAAAAAGGGAAATATTTTACCCTAACCCTCAAACTGTCTTCATGACATAAAAATCACAAGTTGTTAACAGAAATTTTGCCCACCCACCCCATCGAAATTGACTTATTAAATCTAATTTTCTATTAAGTTTCATACTACATTTAGAAGTCACATCTCCATGAAGCTTTCAGACACCCAAGAAAACTAAACCTGCAAGATCAATTGAAGAAGACCAAAATTTTTAAATTTTTACGAGTTTTAAGGTACAAAGTTGAAAGGCGGTTTGTACATAAACAAGTTATTTGAATTTTCACGAACAACTTGGGCACCAAATGGATGCACTCAAGAAGAGGCATTTTCTTAAGAACAATGATGATATTTCAACATGATGTAAAGTATTTTGCTTTAAAAAGCCATATATACTGTGGACCTCATGTTATTGAGCCAAGTATGAATTTCATCTCAAGCGACACAGTTATATTTCTGTGGTCCAGCAGCTGCCGCGGGGCTGGTTGTGGAACATCAATTCTGCTTGAGCTCATCCTTTAACAGGCGCATACACAACTGCCGAGCAATGAAATATAAAAATGAACATCCCAGTACTATTTCTTTGAAGACAACTTTTATAAAATCAAGATCAACTTTTATATTCATCCACTGCAATATTTTGAGTTTTGTCTTTGAAACTTCTGTTAAGAAAATATAGCTTAAACAAATAAAAGTTAAGATGAAGAAAATAAGAAAACACAAAGAAAGCACCAAAAGGAAAAAAAGCTGTCCACAGTAAACGAGCAAACTCACCTGGACCGATCCTGCTCCAAAACTAGACAAGACCTGCAGACTGACCGACAGGGTCCATTACACCACCTTTTGTACTCCTTCAGGTATCGACCCTTTGCCAGACCTCACTCGGAATTATGGCTGTGATTATTTATTGTGTCAACATGTTGAGTTTGGAGTCAAATTTTCCAGCTGTGTTGGTTTGTTGACTTCCTGAAATCTTAATGAAATTAGTGGGTCTGACTTCCTTAATGAGATTTAATCACCTCTGAGAGATGTGAGCTGTTTGCTTATATGAAGTCATCCACACGTCAGAGGACACTATTGATCTGCAAGCACACATTTATATTAATTTATTATCGTGATTTGTGCTCCTGTTTGCTTAGTCATGTCTGCTCTTATTACATAATTTGAGCACAGGGGTTTATGGGAAGATTCTTTGGTTATTTGTGGGATCGAAACCAACAGTAAATAACAAGGGTACATTCTTGAACTTTTTTGGCTTTATTTCCCTTGCAGATGGTTGAAGACAACATGCCGATTTCGGGCAATTTTATGCTCTGGGGTTTACTCGCCATATTCTAAATCAAAATAGCAACCTTCCTCATCATGGGGCTGCATGGCTGCTTCATCCTAATCTGATTGAATTCATATCCATAAATCTCACTGGCTCTCTATTTGTAAATAATAGTTATGTTTTTACCTTTTAGTCGTAATCTCTACAGTTTATAGCACTCAGTGCTGTTAGTAATGCCTCTATATCACACAAATGACTGGATCAATCAGCACTTTTAACTTGTTCATGGACTTGTCACTTCTGTTGAACCACAACCTCTAGCCTTTATTTTCAGGATATTAGACTGTGCCTAAGTACAGCAGGTTTCGCAAAAGGTTGACAGAAGCTAGAAATAGGCATTATGGCAGGGTGTACGATTTCTCCATTAGCATTTATAATGGCAATGGAGATCATCATTTGAGCTTCCAAGTTCCAAGTGGGTTGTAGGTGGAGGGAGACGTCAGGATGGCATGCGCCTTACAGCAATTAGGGCCTACATGTATGATATGACGTTGGTGTCTACAACAGTGCCATGTATGAAGAGAATACTTGAGAGACTTAATAACAATCTAAAGTGGGCTGATATGAAATCAAACCTACTAAGAAGTATCTCAATAAGTAAAGGGAAATTAAGTGCTGGAAAGTTTGTAATAGATGAAGAAAACATTCCAATAAGGCAGATATGAATGATGGAGAGCAGGCAGTGCAGTTTCGGAAAGATGTTGCTGAGGGACTGGATAGAATAGATAATTCAGGGCTTCCAGGAAAGTTGAAGCTGTGGTGTCTGCCGTTTGGATTGTTTACTAGGTTAATGTGGCTACTGTCTGTGTATGAGATTCCATTATCTGTTGTAGAGAAAATGGAAAGATTAGTTAGTTTTTATATTAGGAAGTGGCTAGGTGTTCCTAGATGCTTAAGTACTGTGGCACTGTATGGGAAAGGCATACTCCAGCTCCCAGTATCTAGTCTAGAAGAGGAGTTTAAATGTACTAAAGTTAGGACAGAGCTCCTGCTAGCTGGGAGTAAAGATGTGGTAGTTAGTAAGGTGGTTCCAAACCCAACCAAGGGGAGGAAGTGGAATCCAAGAATGGCAGTTCAGGAGGCAGAAGCAACTCTTAGACATGCAGAAAACTAAGAGTCCCCAAGAGGGAGGCTTGGGGCTTGGCCCAGGCAAACCGGTGTGGAGTAGAGCAGGTCCCAAGGAGAAGAGAAAGCTAGTTGTTGAGCAGATTCGTAGACAGGAGGAAATGTTAAGCGGTGCAAAGGCAGTGGCTCAGGCTAAGCAGGGACGGTGGTTGAATTGGAAAGGTGTAGAGAAGAAAAAGCTTAGTTGGAAAGAGCTGTGGAGTATGGAGGAAAGGAGTATTAGATTTTTGATAGGGGCAACATACGATGTATTGCCAACTCCCCAGAACCTAAAACTCTGGATAAATGGAGACCCGTTATGCTCGTTATGTTCGGGTACTGCAACTCTAAGGCATATTTCGTCAGTTTGTAAGGTTAGTCTGTCACAAGGCCGGTACACGTGGCGACATGACCAAGTATTAAGAAGCTTAGCTGCAGGTATTGAAGATAAATGAAGGCAGGTAAACTTAGGAGGGTCTAAGCTGAAGAGAGTGAAAATTCAGTTTGTTCAAGAGGGAGAGAAAGTTAAGAAGACGATAAGGAGCTTGGAGGATGCTTGTGATTGGGATATGCAGGTAGATTTAGGAAATAAGCTTGTTGTTCCCAGGAGATAGCCTCTACAAATCTAAAGCCTGATATAATCTTGTGGTCTAGGAGTAGAATGAGAGTCTATTTCATAGAGCTGACTGTTCCTTGGGAGGAATTAGTAGTAGAAGCATATGAAAGGAAAAAGCTTAGGTATGTGGAGTTGGGGGCAGAAGCAGAGCAGCGAGGATGGTAAGTTAGAATCTGTCCAGTGGAAGTAGGATGTAGAGGATTTGTTGCAAAGTCTGCTGTCTCATTGTTGAGGGAGCTGGGTGTAAGTGGACAGAGTGTGAGGAAAATAGCAAAGGAAATGTCAGGTGAGGCAGTAAAGTCCAGTCAGTGGATTTGGATTAGAAGAAGCAGTGGTAGCTGGGGGCCCAGCAGGGGGAGCACTTAGGGTAAACAGACTCTTGGAATAAGCAAAGAAAAAATTCAGGATATTTAAAAGGAGGGTGTGGCCCATGTGAGCCTTTTGAAACCACATGGCCATTTTAGGTGAGTTGGCCTGTATGGCTTTGTTTTTGCTGGCATTTTTAGTGATTGTAGGACTGGTGTGCAGTTGGTGAGAGGCTGGGGTACCTTGTGGTTGTGGAAAAAAAGATAGTTGTTGTGGTGTGAGGAGCAGTGATGGCTGGCATTAGGGGAGTGATCATTGTCTAGCCTCCTGGAGGTGTTGTGGGCCCAACTAGACAAAACACTGATGAAAGGAGGTTCCCACCTGATGACCCCAATGACATGTTGGTCAGCACTGCTCACTGGTAATGATGGCAAAACGAGGCTTCATGAACCAATGAGGCTTTCCAGCCCAAAGGTTCGCCAAAAGGTTCATTACCCGAAGCCTCATTGAAACGGTCTCTCTAGTGACACCTGCTGTGCAAAAGGAATATATGACAGACTAAATTAACCCTGAGTTAGAGCATCCTGCAATATAAAATAGACAATTGTTGTCACTGTGTCTCAATGAAAATAAATGTGTGAAAACTGCATATATGGAAGTATTATTGAGTGCTATGGTGTTGATCACTCAAATGAAATATATCAATGATGTACACTGACTACAGTGCTTATGGAACTAAAGTGCTTATGGGACCGGAAGTCAGGAATAAACTGCAACCGAGCAGTATGGGCAACAAGACAAATATAAGTTATTGGTTTTTATTAAAAAAAATGTGTGTCAATAACGTTGCGGTTTAAAATGCCCAGAAGAAAAAAGAGCGACACACAACTACCGATAACTATGTTCTTCTCTCGAAAAAACACACCTGCACCTCTTTAGAAGAAAAAAACGCTGAGTCAGGATGCAGCGGCTCAGTCAGAAGAGCAGTGAAATACACGTGAGTCACTATTTGTCCTACTGTACTTTGTATTTTTTTTTCATAATCATTTTTCATTTTCTCCCATTCTAATCCAATGACTCGGGTCACGGTGCTGATCTCCGCAATTTGAAGCCTTCAGTTCGTATTGATGATTAAAATGATTATTTTACAGTACAGTAGTTATTTGTAAAAAAAAATAAAGGTTACTACTTCACGGATTTCGCCTATCACGGGTTCTTTTTGGAACGTAACTCCCGCAAAAAACAAGGGTTCATATCCTATATAACTATTCTAACACTATTCTAATAATAATAGATGATATGACTGATATAATAACTGAACTTAACCACTAACTCTGATACAACCAACGCACACTCTACCTCTCACCAATACCAAATGCCAACTCAAAACCCTCGAAGTGCCGCAAGGTTCAAACCCTTTTTATGCGATAGTGACAGTCAAAATGAATCAGTGACGTGTACACTGAATCCGAGGCCTCGTTTGTCATCAGTCACGTGATTTTTATGGAAACGATACAAGCCTCGAACCAACGCTTCATCTGGCTCGCCCCTTTTTGCTCGACACATGCTCCGAGGCCTCGCTTCAAACGCCACATCACTGGTCTATATAGGGATTAGTTTCTTGTGTTTACCATTCAAGGTACATGATGCGTCGAAATGATTTGGTCTACAGTGGAATAATGTCCTCGACAATATAGCTTCTTCAGTACAGTGACACTAAGTCCTGCCGCTCTTAAGCACACCTGGGCAAACTACGGCCCACGGGCAACATCAGGCCCTTTGAGTGTGCCTGTCCGGCCCACGCAAGGTCAATCATAAATTTAAAAATAAATATTTAAGCCGTGCATGCAATACCACTGTGTTGCTTTTATTCTGAAAGGCCATACATTCGTATTACTTCCATATGGACCCACGCAGTGCGCGCGTCTCCCGTGACTGACAGCGCGAACTGCTGACATCACTTCAGCCAGGTTAGCCTCAAGATGTCAGCTCACGCCAAGGAAAAAAAAGGGTTTTCTGATGGAGATTTTATTAAGGAGTGCTTATTGGACTCTGTTGCATTGATATGCCCGGAAAAAAGGGTGCATTTGAGAACGTGCCACTCACCCGACGCACAGTAACGAGGCGGGTTGAGGACATTGCGGGAAACTTGGAGCTTAAGCTGAAGAACAGTGTGGCCGACTTGAGCCCTATTCGGACGGGACTAGTTCAATGGGGGGACGTATGGTAATGTTGGTTAACCAGACGACGCCAGGGAGAAGAAATGACCAATTCGGACGGGACAAGAAATCCCTGTAATATTCATCTAACATGGGAGGAGTTGTTGGTCACGCACAACCGTCACATCCTGGATGACATGCACGTCTTCATTTCACTTCCGTAAACCCCATCTGTAAACAGACGTGGCGCCTACCATGCGTGCTTGCAAGCAGCGCTTCATCCAGAACCTCCATGTTTGCAAACAGACACACCTAATTGTTTCTCTCTTTAAAAGGACGTGACGAAATATTCCGTACTTATTACCGAAGGTCGCATTCGCACGGGATTAGTATTACCTATGGTAGATACTCCGGATCGTTTCACAGGAGGTAGAATTCTCGGCAAAGTTTACCGACATACTCCGCTATCTTTACTGACATGGCGCGTTCGGACGGGACTAGATTTCCCGGTTATTATTACTTTACCCCAGGTCCCCCCATTAATCTAGTCCCGTCCGAATAGGGCTTTAGACTATTATTCTCTGGTTTGGATGAGAGCTGCGATGTACATGACACTACCCAGCTACTCATCTTCTTACGTGGGATAACTTCAGACTTTCAAATCACGGACGAGCTGGCAGCCATGCAGTCAATCATAGGGACAACCATTGGGAGTGACTTGTTCACAGCAGGGTCATGCAGAGACCTTTGGAGGGACAGGTGCTCAAAGTCAAAAGGGGGCACATGGAGCACGAGTTTGAAACACAATTTGTTTTTGTTATAACATCCTCTCCTCACGAGGCATCTCTGCAGAATGAAATATGATTGATAAACTTTAATCTAATGCACATAAAAAGCACGCACACACACAGTGACATTTCATACTTTTTTCAAGACATACACTGTATAGCTACAAATTTGCTCCTTGGTGCTGATTCATAATCTGCCATTTATTCAATTCAAATTCAAATTCATATTCAAAAACACTTTATTTATCCCAGAGGGAAATTAAATGTTGATGTAACTCAATTAAATCAAGGAGTTATTAGATGCTGATGGCTGTGGGCAGGAAAGATTTCCTGTAGCGGTCAGTTTTGCATCCAAACTGAAGAAGCCTTTGACTGAAGAGACTCTGTTTTCCGATATCTGCAACATCTTGCTGCAAACCTTGAAGGACCTTAGCTTCCTCAAGAAGTACAGTCTGCTCTGTCCTTTCTTGTAGATGGCTTCACTGTTGTGTCTCCAGTCCAGTCTGTTGTCCACATGAACACCAAGGTATTTATATTCCTCAACCACCTCCACTTCTTCTCCCATGATGGAAACAGGGTTTGATCTGACCCTGTTTCTCCTGAAATCTACAATCATCTCCTTTGTTTTGTTAACATTCAAGATGAGATGAATGTTTATTGTTCAATAATGTTTATCACATTATTCATAGTGCTGATAATAAAGTAAAAAAACACGCCTTCAAAGCCTGTTTCTTGACCTCAGATCGACACCTTCACCATCCAGTAACTGTAGTAATATTTGCACAGTTTCTCTGTCTGTCACAATTCCATCTAACCAAAATTTTTGGTGCATCCACCTGTAGTCATGGCACTGACCAGATGTTTGCAGTTGCTGTTCAATGAAAGTTGCCACCTCAGCCACATCAGTTTTGTTCTCTCTACGCCAGAGTTGCTTCCTGCTTAAAATCCTTTCAAGAGTGCGTTTGCTTTGTACAATCCCATGTGAATCAGCAAGCAAATTATGCATTTCATTTGTTGTAAAGCCACATTTAAAGTAGTCCTCAATGTACTCACAATCCATTTCTGTGTCAATCTTCCCACATCAAAGAGCTCCAACTTGAACTGCTGTGTGAAAATATATCATAATTATGACTTAGTATCTCATAATTATGCCTATATCAAGAACCTTTCTATTTGAAAATCACTGAAGGAACCTTTTGGAAGGAAAAATACTCATTTTATACTTGTGACAATATTGCCACCTTGTGACCAAAATCTGCAGAAGAAAGAAAACTGAAAGCTAAGCCTGTTATTACCCCACGTACTCTGAATTGTAGACTTAACGTGGTGTTCTAGCCTACACACAGGCATGAACCTTGAACTAGTTCCCAGTCTGAACATTACTAGTAGTTTCTCCTCTACAACCAGAATGACATTAGCTGGTTTAAGTTGGACACCAACTGAGCCACCAGTTCAACCAGCTTGATACCAACTACATTACAGATCATAAAACCTCTTATAATAAAATAAGATACATTTCTTTTACCCTTTGGTTTCAGACAAATAAAGAGTATTCTATTCTATTGTTACACTGGTCATAGCTGTTTTTTTTGTTTTTTTTGTTTTTAACAGCAAGGGTATGTGTCCAACCTTTTCTGCAATTAAGTAGTTACCAGTATTAACTTATAAATCATTTTATGTCCAACCTGTGCAGGTAAATACAGGTATTATGCCATTATCAATGTCCAAATGGATCAAGGTGGTTACCTTGGACAACCTTCATATCAGTCCTGGAGGCCTGGAGCAAACATGCCATTTGCCTTTACCCCTTACCCCATGTCTAATGCCCCCTTTCCCCCCCTCTCCATGTCTCATGCCCTCATTTTACCTTACAGTCCCTGAACCCTGTTACTATCCCACTCAAGCTGTATGGACGTGTTAGTGAGGATTTAACAGTGACTTGAAAGAAGACTGACAGGGGCTGCACGGTGGTGTGGTGGTTAGCACCGTCACCTCACAGCAAGAAGGTTCCAGGTTCAGCACCCAGCTGGGGCCTTTCTGTGTGGAGTTTGCATGTTCTCCCTGTGTATGCGTGGGTTCTCTCCAGGTACTACAGCTTCCTCCCACTGTCCAAAAACATGCATGTTTGGTTAATTGGTGTCTCTAAAATTGTCCTTAGGTGTGAGCGTGCATGGTTGTTTGTCTCGTTTGTCTCTATGTGGCCCTGTGATGGACTGGCGGCCTGTCCAGGGTGTACCCCACCTCTCGCCCATTGACTGCTGGGATAGGCTCCAGCCCCCCCGCGACCCGACCGACAGATTCAGCGGTATAGATAATGGATGGATGGATGGACAACGACTGCATACTGCCAACACAGTCTATACCCATAATTTCTCACAAATTATATTTCTAGGCCTGTTTGTGTGGTTGTGCCTCTTTCCCACGCTCGTTTTGATACAATGTATGTGGCCGAAGTTTTAGAAAGTGTTTTTTTAAATCATTCCATCTTCAGTCAGATTGTGTAAGTGCAAGTGGTCAGCGTTAGCAATGGCTAAACGACAGCAAGGCACTCTTTCCAATTTTGGATTTTTTAAGAAAAGCAAAAGTTCCGAGGAACAACGAGATGTTCAGTCAGCAGATGACAGTGGACAAGCGTCCGCAACCACCTGCATTACTGGGAACGCCGGACCCACGGTCAGCATGCAGAAGGATCGAGCAGGCAGCGCGGAGCTATCTGCCGGTGAGTCCACGTCCATGGCCCTCTCTCACCTTGTTGCTGTGCAAGATTGGTTGTTTTATTGTGTATGCCAATGTGAAGGGTCAGGGTGGACGTGTGTGCCAAGTTTCATGACCTTGCGATGATGATAAGGCTTTCAAACCACAAACGCCATCACATGATTTTCACCGCCTGGCCATGACCTTTGAGGTTTGAAAAAGTTTCTCCATGATAGTGTGAGAGAGACAGGGAGCAGGGGGCAGAGATATGGGGAAGACACGCAGCAAAGGGCTGCTCGGTGCGGGAGTCGAACCGGGGCCCGCTGCATCGAGGACTAGGCGTCTGTACATGGGGCGGCTAGTCCTCGATGGGGCGGCCCATGTCTTAAGAGTAACCTGGCCAAGTTTGAAGTCTGTAGCATTAAATCTGTAGGAGAAGTTTGACCATATGCAAGGCGTGGAAGCGGTCAAAAATGGCATGAAAACTTGCTTTCCATCCAAAATGGCCGCCTTCCTGTGGAAGTGGGACCATGGCGGCATGAGACTTTTTTGTGCGTCTGGGCATGATGAATGAGTGTACCGAATTTCGTCTTCCCACGCGAAACTAAGCCCAATGCGGGGACCATTTTTAAGTATTGTAGGGGGCGCTACAGAGTCAATGAGCGACTCCCAAAAATATAAAGTTTAGATTCTTTCATGTCGCCGACTGGCAGGTGGTGCTCGCAAAATTTCAAGATTTTTCGAGCACCTTTTGCAAAGAATCGGACGGACGGAAGACGGACGGAATAATAATAAACCTTACAGATACAATAGGGTCCTTGCAGTTTCACTGCTCGGTCCCTAAAAAAAAAAATGATGCTTGATAGCACCAATAGCGCTGGAACCAAACATCATCAAAGCGGAGCACCGGAATCAGCCGGTGAAATTCTCCGTGGAGAAGCCGGTTTCTCTGGACGTTATGGACCCAGATGGACCGATGTCAACGAGTTTCCAATCGCAAATATGCATATGCAACAAAGAAGGCTGCCAAGAGTGGGATCCATGGTGAAAGAGGGAACCGATGTATAGATTGATTTTTATATATATGCCTGCTGTTTGAAAGACCCGCCGCTTTGGTCACTCAAGTCGCTTTTGGACGCCCATGAGCGACTGCAGGCGACGCGATGTGAGCGACTGCAGGCGACGCGATGTGAGCGACTGCAGGCGACGCGATGTGAGCGACTGCAGGCGACGCGATGTGAGCGACTGCAGGCGACGCGATGTGAGCGACCAGAGCGACCACAGGCGATTTTGTCGCTTTTGGTGTGAGCGCCCAGTTATTCTTTTTCAGATTTATTCTTTTTTTGTGGCATTCCAGTCATTCCATACTAAATGGCGGGATAATACCTATTACTGTTGATCACTTATTTTTCAAACAATGACAGCTGCATAAAATAGTTAATATCTCGAGTGTACAGAGTTTAAAGTTGGCAGACAGCTGGTCACAGATGTCATGTTCATGGGGTTTTCCCCATATTTTTGGTTTTGTGTTTTTATCATGCGTAGTCATGTCTTAGTTTAAGTCCATGTTTAGTTAAGTTTTGCCAATTGCTTTTCCCTCACTTCCCATGCCAGGTCATTAGTTTCACTCACGTCACCTGTTTTCATTGTCCCCAGCTGCACTCATTCACTAAACCAATCACCCACTTCAGTATTTAGTTTCCAGGTTTCCCCTTTCATGCCACGTCACAGCTAAGTGCTTTTTTTCATGTCAAGTCTTGCTTTTGTCACAGTATATTCATGTTTTATTTTTCACAGTTTAGTTTTGTCATCCGGCCCAGCCGTGCATTTTGTTAACCGTGCTTGAAAATAAACCAAATTTTCTTTTTACCTCTGGAGTCCGCATCCGTGTCCTGCCAAACCCATAACTGACAACAGGATGCAGTTGATGGGTCATCTAACGCCATCCGTGGCCAGTAACAAAACTACAGCGCTAAAAATCAATACATTCTCTCATTATATGCTTTTAGCGACAAACAGCCAAAGCTGATGAGATTTGTGAGCTTTTAAAAGTTCCAGTTTGCTACAGAAAGGCTGCAGGAGATTTAAAGCAATCACACTGAATTTCTCTTCAAGAAATGCACAACTTATTCATAGTTTATATTTCTTTACACTGTTAGTAATTGCATGATTTACGCTTGTTGTCAGAAAAAGTTCATTATTTAACAAATAACATAGCAAATGAAACCATCATATTTTATCAATTAGAATCAAAAGATGTGTTGAAAATATTTTATTTCTTGATATTGCAACAGCTGCAGTAGAGGGTGATACAGCTCAGATTACAGCTAGAGGTCGACTGATTCACTAGATCAAACAAGTTTACAGTGTCAGATTAAACTACACCGTTGAAAGCAAAAACCTTCTCTGTAAGCGGGACATGTTCCAACTTAAATGCATAGAAATCTGAAACATAATTTCAGCAGTTAAAAACTTCAAAAATAATCTTGACCTAAAAAGATGAAAATGAAAGAGTTTTGCACTTGTTTCTACACAAAAGCCAAAATATATCAGAAAAATAAACATGATTAATCAATTCTGAAAGTAATGCTTATTGAATTTCATTCATGTTTTATATGTGCAACACTACACAAGGTTACATCCATTATTCCACAAGTTCAGTTATCATCTTTTTTTCCCCACACACTATCCTCAGTCTCTGCAGTATTTATATCAGTAAAATTTTTGACAGCATTGCTACGAATATTAATTTAATATGTTTAATCAATAGAAATTTTATGCTGTTACTCTACAATCTGGTTCATTTCAACAAGGGGAAACGATCATGGTGTCATATCAACACAACATGTATTATTTATAACTTCAAATTCACCATGCGAGGAAACATATACGTTATCTGGCTGCTAAAAATCAAGGCAAAAAGTAGATCACTTCATTCCTGTGGCTCTGTTTAGATCTGTTCAAACAGACTTAAAGGAAAACTGAAAAATTTTCACATGCAGTTCAGTCTTAGCTAGCTAATGCACACCACTGACTAACGGTGAAGCACCCGCTCAGTTGAATTTATCCTATTAATTCCACAAATCTACTTTGATATAATCCCCTCAAATAGAGTATGAATTGCTTAATAGCAGAGACTAGATAAAAGACAGTTGAGATGTAGAAGTGTTTGGTACCTTTATCTGTGTAAAGTCATAATAATGCTTGGGTTTAAGAGAAGATGAATGCTGGGAACGGGAGGTTAAATAAAATGAAAACAAACAGAAAAGAAACAAGCTCAGAGAGCTGCTGTGACTGAGCAATGACTATATCTTCCCAGTACAATGATGCAGCAGCTGAAAGCTCGCCAGAGGTCACTAACACAGTGACACCACTTTCTGATGCGACCCTGCCTGTACAACTGCAACATTACCCTGCAGCAGCTTTGCAGCTAGCTAGTTTGGTTTACAGTTTAGTGGTACTGCAGCAACTGAGCTTGCAAGGCAGACTTTTTACAGCTTGGTAATTATGAGTCTGTTATTATAAGTCCAGTAATGGCTATTTCACAGAACCATGCAAATAGATCCGTTCGTAGTCGTACTAAGGTCAGGCTCAATGTAGATCAGTGGTCTCAAACTGATCCTTGAAAGGGCCGGTGTGGCTGCAGGTTTTTGTTCCAACAGATAAACATTTGCTAGTATCTCTTAATTGGAAAAACCCCTCTAGGTATCCGTCATCAGTCGACCTCTTGGCACAAGTTTGAAAATTTGGTTTTAAGGGCCATACAGCAGGTTCTGATTGTATGTCACCACAACTATGACACAAAACCACATGAGACAGACGACTCAGCTAAACGTCTTCACAGGGCCAACAGATTTCAAGCAACGGAGGCTTGGCCTGGGACCCTGTGTCAGGATAAGTTAAATTATAGTCCATTAAATCAAGATTTTGTATATTCAATTTCATGTGTATATTTCAATAATGAGTGTAGATCTTCACAGCCATGTTGGACCTTTTTCCAGAATTTTAAATTTGTGAGGACTTCTTTGCTGAGCTACACTCGTCTCTCTCACACACACACACACACACACAGACAGATAAATGGCTACATGAGTAAACCCCAGCTGGTATTTGGTCAGATGAAAAGCCGGATAAAGCTGAAAGCTGATTGGTCGGTGCTTTGAAAATACCATGACCTACTACTGGTTCCCTCCTGACAGAGAGCCCAGCTCACTTACAGCAGAAAGGAAACAAGACTTCGGGTCGACAAACAAACAAGCAGCAACTACACAGCCAAAATCGAGTTCATGTCATCCTGAGAAACGATGGATTTATGAATGATTGGAGAAAAGGCTGCAGAAAAAGTCACAGAGCAGAAAGACTGTTACTGGAAAGGTCACTGCAGACAGGATTATCACTTTTTTTAAGTGCTGGCCTTGAGTTGCCTTCTACTTTTGATTATAGAACTCTGGGAGTGAGTCACAGGTATCTGGTGTCCTTTAAACAGGTAATTCCAAATAAAGGGCTCTTTATATATATATATATATATATATATATATATATATATATATATATGAATAAAGAGCCCGTATATATATATAAAAATATATATACATTATTTTTTTTAAAGTGCAAATAAACTATCAATTATGCCAAAAAGAAAAAAAAAACAGCATGTACTAATTTGCTAATAAATATTTGCAAGACTGAGAAGGAGAACACCTCCTCACCTTAAACAGATCATGAATGACAGATCTTTCATCAAATGTCAAATTCAGGCCTGGTCCAAGGTACAGTTGTTGTATTTTTAACTCTAAATGAAGGTACAGGCAGGTAGGTCCTCGAAAAGTAAAGGGTTGAGATCATGCTAAATGCTAAGGAGCTTAAATGTTTCCACTATACGACTGGCAAGTCCAGCCGTACGACTGAAACTGAAAGTCCAAATGCAATCACCTATATTAGAAACACAATAAGTCAGAACACAAGAGCAACACATATCGATGCTGAAACAGCTAACAGACTGAGGGGAGACTGATCCACGAGTAGCCTGTATCCCAAAAACCAACACAACACAAGTCTGTGAAAGCCAACAAGATAGATGATTCAGAGTTATGACAGTGGATGTCAGACACCCAAAAGACTGAGATGAGTCAGAGTCCAAATCCAAATGTGCACAAGAAAAGTGTGAAAATGTCTTTAAGACAAATTCCAGTCTGCAGAAACAAGTCTGAGTTAGGAATAACAGGCATCTACAGGCCTATCTGGAAGTAAAGGCCTCTGAACAATGCAGACACCTTTGGTGCACAAACAGCTGTTAGCACTGTTAGTGCAGGTTAGCACTGTTAGTGCAGATTAGCACTGTTAGTGCAGATTAGCACTGTTAGTGCAGGTTAGCACTGTTAGCACTGTTAGTGCAGATTAGCACTGTTAGCACAGATTAGCACTGTTAGCACTGTTAGTGCAGGTTAGCACTGTTAGCAGAGCTGGTTTACTGGGAACACATTTTAAAGCTATTCCAGATGTTTTAAAGATTTTAAAATGAAACTAAAACAGTCAGTTTTGTTTCTCTTCATACAGCTAATTTCTGAGGAGTAACAGCACAACTCATTGTTGAGTCAGACATCATGACCGGTCTCCTGATGAAAGACGTGGTGAGCGTCACATGAGAGTGGAGGCGGTGGCTGGAAACAGACAGCTCCAGTGTCTGACAGTAAACAAAGTCGGGTGCAGAATTATATCGCACATGGATTGCAGAGATCCTCAAACACTTGTGGCTCTTCGATCCCTCGCGCAAACAACTTGATCAACTGGCAGTACACTCTGAGAAAAAAAAGGAGTAAATAGTGCTTTTCAGAAAAATATAAACTGAGATGGAATATTGTGAAAAAGAAGCTCCCAGAGGGTTGGGTTACCTGACGTTGATGGCGGTGTGGGTCAGGATCTCGCCATCGCAGTTCCAGCTGCTGTAGGCGCGTGCACAACCACAAGCTGGGTGGTCTCTGCAGATCTGGCTGAAGATCTGGCGTTTGCCATTTTCGAGCAAGTCCAGCTCGAGGTCCGAGTCGCTCTGGCAGTGACGCGGCGTGAAGCGGAATCGCACTACCCGGTGGACCTCAACAAAGGTCAGATCGAACTGATTGAAGGACAAGAGAAGAGCACCATACCTTAGGATTCAGGCTGCGAAATCATGAATCAGGCGACCTTTACACGGAAACGATCTGAAACCAGAACGCAAAAGTGGAGTTTCGTTTTCACTTTTAAATCTGCATTAAGACGAGCGTTTTAGGGTGAAAATCTGCGTGCATACGGAAACGCAAAAGTGTGTGACGTTCCATATTTATCGATGCAGTAAACACTTGGTCGCCTACCACTCCATTCATGAAGTTATCCCACCACTGAGAAGTCCTCCCAGGTCTCACCCACAGCTGGCTAGGTCGCCTGCTCTCTCTATGAACTTCAAGAATTTCGAGAACGTAGTTCATATTTTTGGTCTGTTCTTTACTACTCTCACTCATCATTGCTGTTATCTGATGAAATGACTCTTGAACGTCAATTACTGCGCCCAAGGCGAGTTGAAAGTCCGCAGGGACGGACATGTTGATAGCCTACTGATGTGTTTCCCACGGTTTCCTGGCGCTTTATCATGCTTGTCACGTCATTTCTATGTGACGAGAAACGCAGTTTTGCGGTTTTCATCCTTTACACGGTGGCGCGACAGTGGAGCGTTTTCAAGAATTCCACTCTGGAGGGCGGTTTCCCTTTTTTGCGTTTTCATGCCCCCAAACGCCGTTACCATCTAAACGATATAGTGCATCCGCAAAAAGGTTTTGCGTTTTTAACCCGTTTTCGTTTCCGTGTAAAGTGCCCCTCAGAATCTGGGGGTTTACAGTAGAAACGTACCTGGTCGTCTTTGCTAGTGTGTCGGAGGAGGTGTCTGAGGAAGTCAAAGCGGGAACACTTTCGGATCAGGATGAGGTCGGTGGTGCCGTCAGCCAGGTGGGCAGCAGGTGAGAGGCCTTTGGGGCTGCGAGGGCAAGCGCAGCTCATACTGGCTGCGTTTATAGCTAAGAACTTTCCTCGGATTGTCCTCCACTCACCATCATTCTCTAAAACATAAACCCCAAGAGAGATAGATTTTACCTCACTTAATGTGACCACGGCACTGTTCCTCCTGGCTGTGTAGAAAGTAAAACGTTTGGCTTAAACTCACTTTAAAAAAACAAAAACTTAGTGCTTTGGCAGAGAGTTTCCTAATGAGTGAGACTGGATGACTTAGTTGAACTCACCATATGATGCTTCCTCCGTCTCGTACTTCTCAGATTTCTCTGAAAGTTTCTGCCCATTGTGTTGACAAACTGCACAGCTGCGTATTTACAGACACACTAATGTCGTGTTAAAAATGGCATCCAGTGATTTCATTACATACTCAGAAGCATTTATCTATGGAATGCACTTTCTAAGTTGATTTTAATGAGCATAACTGACACAAACTGTCTCACGCAGTAAAATAAAAAAAGGTTTTTTTTTTTTTTTTTTAACAAAACATTTTTTACATCTCACCCGGATCGACACCTAGCAGCATCTCGCGGTGTTCCCATAATGCCTCTGGCTGGCAGGTAGGAAACTGTTCCTTCATAGTAGTGATGAGTCAGGAACATTTTCAAGCCTTCAGGATTCAGACCATCAACACAATAATTTGGAATCAATCTTTTGGGATCATTCACAATCTGAGCAGCTTAAAGGGATAGTTCGCCTCTTTTGGCATGAAGCTGTATGACATCCCATATTAGCAACATCATTTATGAACATTTTCTTACCCCCTGCTGCGTCCTGTGAGCAGAGTTCCAGCCGAGTTTTGGCGTTGACGAAGGTAGTCCGGCTAGTTGGCTGGGGCTAAAAAAATAAAGCGTTTTGCTTCTCAAAACAATATGCGTTCAAAAGAGTAATACATTTGCATCACAAAATCGTTCTCCAGGAAAAAGTCAGACCTCACATCGCTTGGCACTATTTTTGCCTCCCTTCATCAATGCGTTCAGCCACCTGCCGACAGCCGCACCTGTTACGGTGTTTGCTGCTCGGTCTGCTCTTCGGGCTGCACAGTTTACACTGGACGCATTGATATCAAGGGAGGCAAAAATAGCGCCAAGCGATTGTGAGGTCTGACTTTTTCCTGGATAACGATTTTGTGATGCAAATGTATTACTCTTTTGATCACATATTGTTTTGAGAAGCAAGACTCTTTATTTTTTTAGCCCCAGCCAACTAGCCGGACTACCTTCATCAACACCAAAACGAGGCTGGAACTCTGCTCACAGGACGCAGCAGGGGGTAAGAAGATGTTCATAAATGATGTTGCTGATATGGGATGTCATACAGCTTCATGTTAAAAGAGGCGAACTATCCCTTTAAAAGGTGTTGAGCTTCTACCTGACAAGTCATATCTGGCTGGTCCCACCCATCTCTTCCTCTCACTGTCAGTAAGCACGTCACCATAGAAACCATACCCCAGCAGGGAGACGGAGTATCGCAGGAATGTGTTGTTGTGGTGAACAGAGCTCACATCCATTGGCTGCGAGTCTCCTGAACAAACACACAATTGATCAACATATAGACTTGATTTTAAGAAAACACATGAACAGTGACAATTCTGAAAGACATCAACTCAAAGTAAGAATAAAACTAAGAGAATTGCAGCACAAGATGGTTTAATTCTTTACTGCACTGAGTTCAGTAAATGTCAGCTCAGTCGTCTGTGGACATATAAAGAGTTTTAGCTGCCCATCAGTTTTGTTGGCGGTAACAGGATAACAAACTTTATTAGACTGAACTAACAAAATACATAAATATGTATAAAACAAGCTTGGATATCTTGAGATAATCAAGTTGTGGTCTCAAAAATTATGTTTAAAAAAAATTTAAGCATGACCTCTCTTAGCTTCCATAAATCTGTATTTAAGAACATCTGAATGTCCTTATCTTGAGGAATTGACAAAGGTGCCATAATAATGATAATAATAATAATAATTTATTTATATAGCACCTTCCATACACAAAATGTAGCTCAAAGTGCTTTACAAATAAGATAAATATACAAAGTAAATAAAGTAAAATAACTACAAGAATAACAAAATAGAGTACAATAGAACATGTAATATAAATAAAAAATAAAGTACTAAAAATAGAAAAATGAATTTACCAATAAAATAGAGAAACAATAAATGTAATATATAAATAGTAATAATAATAATATTAATATAATTTATAAAACTAGAAGAAGGCGAGGGTGTATAGATGTGTTTTTAGCTGCTTTTTAAAGTTTGTAATATCTGTTGACTGACGAATATCCACTGGTAGAGAGTTCCAAATTTTTGGTGCATAAAAACAGAAAGCAGCTTCACCCGTAATTTTACATTTCATTTTAGGAATATTTAATAAAGTAGCACCTGATGAAAAAAATATGGTGTACAATTATAGTCTAATAAATGGCAAACTAACTGCAATCTGAAATATCCGTTTATATTACATCTAATACAACGTCTATGAAATAAAAAATGGATTAATAGAAGAAAATGGGGGGGAAAAAAACATGAAAAAGGGTTTACTGTTGATGGGCTGTTTGATCATTAAAATGACAACAACGACAAACCTGACCATGTAGCGTTTGTCTTCTGTCTTTATAACTGTGGAATTACTGCTGTGACAAACATACCAATGCTTAATTTTATGTCAACCTTCCCATTACTGGGATGGTTTATGTTAGAGTTGTTGTATAAGGAGACCATGGGACTGACCTACAATGATGTGCAGAGCAGAGGTCACTGGATCATTGGTTCCCACAGTGGCAAAGCAGATACAGTCTGTTGAACCTGACACAAACAGAGCGACTGTCAGAAGAATGTTGAGTAGACTACAGTACTGACGATTATTCAAAGCAAGAAAATTCTCCTCCTTTTTCAAAACATTGAAAAAGATTATTTAATTATTTTAATTTATTTTCAACACCAGTATAGATCAAAATGGCTAATATCTGCTCACAACAATGTCTCTTTAATGTCTCTTTGTGCATGTATACAGCATAGACATTTGAACCAAATCCATCCAAAAAAAAAAAAGAACAGAGCATAATTTGTATATTTTTTAAAATGATATCAGTGTTTCTGACCTGCAGGAATGATTCCAATGCGAAGCAAGCAGGGAGACAGCATTTCATCGGGACAGTTTGGATCTATGCTGCTGTCGATTTGCGTCCTCCATATCAGACCGTGGATAATCTCACTAAACATGCCGTCCCCTCCCACACACACCACGCTGGATTTGGGACAAAGGTGAAAGTGAAATATCTAAACGGTGAAACCCATCAGAACTCATTCATTCGATAAATTTGAGCAAAGCTTACCCATCGAACTCCTTGAGCTCTGCATCTGCCCTCAGGTGATCCCTCGCATGATTGGCGTGTTCCGTCACTACGACAACATACACACAAACACAGTGTATATGAGTTATATCAGGGTGTATACAGGTATAAACAAGTTAAATTTAAGACTTTTTAATACCACTTCTAAATGAAATTTAAGACCAAACGTATGATGGAAATACCAACCAAGTAAACACACTGACAGTAAAACGGTAAAATGACAAATGACGGTTGAGTTTAAGAACATCGACTAAATGTGTGTCATGCGAAAAGATCACAAAAATGTCATCACTGTCCTAAATTAAATTTATTACAATATTTTAAGTAATATTTAATATTTAAGTCCCATGAACAAATGCTTATAAAATCAAGTAAATATATTAAAAAACAAATACTGTTCCTTTAGAGCAAAAAGAAAAATACACAAATATTTAAGACCCATGCAATCTGAATTTAAGACAATTTAATACTTTTTAAGGTCTTATTTTCAGGAAAATTGATTTACGACTTTTTACGACTTTTTAAGGACCCGCGGCCACCCTGTATATGATCTCTAGCATCGAGAGAAAGGGAACAGAATAAGCAAGACTCACCAATTACATGTGTGGAGACACCGGCCTGAGCAAAAAGCGGAGCAACCTTCTGCTTGTAGATGCGTTTGCCCTGGCGCTTCCCGCTATATGGGTTAATGTAGACCAGAAGGTTTTTGGGTCTGCTAGCTGTCGGCACAAACAACAACAGGCATGTTACAAAAAGTACTCCATATGTGTGTATTACTTAGTGTGTGTGTGTTGATGTAAAGTCGTACTGATATTGACTAGCTGCTCTCTGATGCTGCAGATCCAGCTCTGGCAAAGTGCCTCGTCTGGACACATGAAGGTAACCTCAGCACACCGCCAGCGGTGCTGCCGACACCTCTCCACGTAAGACACTGAAACGAAGAGGATAAAAGTCAAAAGCCGCCATTTGATTTTTGATCATTTAGTGATTCACAGGGTAGTAAATTCCACATTTTGAATTGTTTTCATTGGCTGCTTCAAATGAAGATGCTTCGAGCAGTGAGAATATGTAATTATGTTATTGTGAGTAACGGGAGTTTTACCTCAGTCAGCTGGTTTTCATTGAGGGAAATTAGTAGTAAGAAACAACTCAAAAAAGGCACAAACTAAACTTTAAGTGGATATCACGAAGGCCCTATTCTAATTCCTCCCCTTGGCTATCTGTTTTTCAGATGTAAGATGCTTCTTATTTATTTTAGGAATAAAGGAATCATGGTCATCTAGCCCTTAAACTGGGGTTGTTTGGATGGCTAGATGATTTCTGCTTCCTGATCCCTAGAATCAAAAAGGGGTCATCTTGCTTCTGAAAAACGAAGAAAAGCCAAATGATCGGGTTCAAGGGAATGCACTGGGATCATTGCTCACTTTTCTGAGAATGAATCTGCCAAACATCAATTAAAACCACAGAACATACAATACAAAAAGATTTTTACTTCACTTCAACTATAGGGGGTTCAACATTACTCAGCCTCCCTGGGACAGTTTACTCCAAGTTGTTGGAGAGGAGGCTCCTACCGATTGTCAAACCTCGGAGAAGCAGTGTGGTTTTCGCCCAGGTCGTGAAACACTGGACCATCTTTGTTCCAACCCTCACTTATGGTCACGAGATCTGGGTAGTGACCGAAAGAACAAGATTGCAGATACAAGTCGCTGAAATGGATTTCCTTCAGAGGGTGGCTGGGATCAGCCTTAGAGATAGGGTGATGAACTCGGTCATCGAGAGGGAACTTTGAGTAAAGCCGCTGCTCCACTGCATAGATACGAGTCAGCTGGTTCGGGCATCTGGTTAGGATGCCCCTGGTTGAATCCCTTTGGAGGTTTTCCGGGCACATCCTAGTGGGAGGAGGCCCCAGGACAGACCCAGGACTTGCTGGAGGCATTATATGTCCCTTCTGGCCTGGGAACGCCTCCCTGGGAAGAGGGATTTATGGGTTTCTCTCCTGAACCTGTTACATCCGCGACCCAACCTCGGACAAGAGGATGACAATGGAAGGATGGTTGCTTCACTTATAGAAAGCTGTCCAATAATTCTCTAATTATCTGAGTAACCTTGTCTGTCAATTTTCATCTTTTATCAACAAGATTAATTCAAATTCAGCTGTTTTAACTTTTGTGCAATAACATGAATTATTTGAAATATAATAAGCCTGATATGAGCTGGTTGAGTTTACTGCATTTACTGACACAATGTAGCCTGGCTGACGCGTCCACATCTGGATGAGATGGTGGTCTGGGAACTAGGTGTGCATTTTCTCGTATTTGAGGCGTGGTTTACGAATGCCTAGAGCCGTTTATTGGGCGCTACGAATGTCTATTAAATGGCGTCTGGTTCTTCCCATGCTGCTTTGCGCGCGATTCATAGCCAATTGTATCACTTATACCAGGGGACGTATGTAGAGCGACAGAAATTCGACGAGGAAGAAGGCAATGAAATCTTTCAACGCCAAACGTTGCTCTGTTTTAAAAGTAAACTTGCGTTCTAAGCTACTTCAAACACTTTCTAAGGCTGCATCGAACGGTAACGTTGTGTCCACTGCCATGTTGGATTAACACTCTACAAGCTTCGGTGTCGCGCATAGACGTCGTCATCGTCTTGCTGCCCCCCCGTTCTGTGATTGGTTCCCTAACTCAGGCAAAAATAAGGGCGGTGGTTTCCAGGCTGCCTTTGCAGTGTGAATGAAATCGCAGGCTAGACACAATGAGGAATTAAGTAAAATACTAATGGTCCAAAACAAATATTGATAAACCACTCATAAGGACCAACTTGTGTAGCAGAATAACTGTCACTGCAGGCAAAAATAGAAAAACCTCACAAAACTTTTGTCGTCCACATCCTTCCACATGTCTCCAACTGGCAGCGTTTACCTGTGAAGGTCTGCCTGCACTCCTTTCCATCTCTCTCTTTGATCTTTCTCCAGCTGCCATCATCTTTTCGTCTGCTGCTGTTCTCCTCCTCTTCCTTTCTGACAGAGATGATCTCTGACACTGGCACACTGTGAGGCACACCTGAGAAACACACACACACAGATGCAAAGCTTCAAAATTTCATTCAGTCTCTCAGACTTTGAGCAGATAAACAGAATCCGTTCATTTACTGTGAAGCAACATGGACCCACGTGTTCCATGTTACACAGCAACCTTCATATGATGGAAAGAAATTAGGTGAAACCAGCGGTCAGCTGATAAATAAGGAACAAATCTAGAACAAAATGTGGGCAACAAAAGGAAATGAGGGTTATTGTTAATGTTTTCAAATGTACAAATAGCCCTGTATTATAAATTCAGTCAGCAGACCAGGATTTACTCACATTCGCATGAACACACTGTAACCCCTGAGAATATGGAGGGGAATTCTTGCACACAGAAGAAGTCAGACAGACTACTGTTTCCTCAGAGACAACAGAGGAAAAACTCAGAAACCTGAGTCAGCTCTGTGTCATCGACCTTGATCACTTTTTCAGCTTCTCCATTTCCAGCTGAAAGCAATACATCAGCTGGTCAGTGGAAGGCATTTGTAGCTTAAACAAGGCTCCACTGTTTCTTCAAGTTTCATCGCTGACATCTAAAGAGTTCACGCAAAGAAGCCGCTTTTCATGTCATTCTGCATTATCTGTCAAAAAAAGAGCGCATCACAAATCCCCAAACTTAAAATGACCTAATCAAGTATATTGTTTCATCCAACCCAAGCTCCATTATTCTCCATAAAACAGCATACAACTGCTGGCAGAAAACTGATTTTTGCATGAGAAACATGAGCAAACTTGACATTTTTCTTTCATGTGGGGAACTAAATATGAGTGAAGCAGTATTGTGTGTAAATATGCTTTGACAAAAGGACCTATAACAGTTACAGTTGTCTGTGTCGCAACAAATTGTAGTTCAATTTCTGGAGAGGTTAGAAGCATCCAAATAAAACCTGAAAATAAATATGCTTTTTATGTGGCCCAGTCAGATTCCAGATGTTAACCCTTACACAGATGCAGTGCAATGTCTTCTTAAAACAACACACATGTGCATAACACACATACATAACAAAACATATGACTAAGCTGAAGCAGCTTTGTAAACAAGAAGCTTGAGGTTGGAGCAGTTATCAAATCTGAGGGGTTACTTATTTTTTAACCAAGACTGTGACTAAATCCATTAAAGACGTCTCAAAATATCATGGTTTTAAAGTTACCACCTAATTTGAGCGCCTCCCTTCCAGCGAGAAACTGCCAAAAAATCTCTTTAAAGAACATTTGAAAAGCAGCTATTAATTACAAGCTTGCAATGAAATGCTTACCAACAAGATTAATGTGTTACACTATGACAGCTGAGCTACTACGACAAATTAATTACACTACACATCAAACAGGAGCTACAGGGAAGAGCACCATATTTCTGTTGGATCTGATGTTGATGAACACGGTGTCAAATTGTGACTTTTGGACCTCTGACAGTATGTGGCTTATTCCAAAAAGCAGTTTTGGATGGTGCAGAATCAAACGAGAATGATCAATTAAGTCTACTATCAAGGCAAATGTTTAACTGTTCCGGCCATTTTGTTTAATTACTAAAATCCATCTGCTTAGTTCTGGAATAAAACCAACAGTCAAGTTTGTAAGGCACAGTCACAGTTCATAACTCAGAACCATCGATCACAGAAACATGTCCACACAGCAACACCAGAATCACTAAGCCGACAGTCGGCAGGTGGGGATGTCCCACTGCATTGTGGGAACTAAATCTCCTACCTGAGTCTGGTCGACGAGGAAACAAAGGAACACAAAACCCTGCAGGAGAACAAGAAAGTTACCTAACACTCCACAGGGCAGCAATATTTTCATATTGCTACATCTGCTGATTTTTCTAACAATTAACAGATAAATCAACTTTTCTATAAATGTCACAAAATATTGTCAAATATATTTTCCACAGAACAACATAAAATATTATTTTGTCCAACCAACAGTCCAGTAGCTCTCAGGAAAGCTTCAGTTTTAAGATCTGAAAAGATTGACATGGCAACCTTTGTTTATTAGAAGGAACACTAAAATTGAGTCCCCGGCCCAATAGGATGAGGTGAAGTTTGAATATTAAGAAATCATTAAAATGGACATATACTTTTCTTTTAACCTTCAACTGGTTGGAGACTTAGATGATAAGAAGACTTAAATAATAATTTAATTTTCGACTTCTAAGTTTTTGTGTTACATGTACTACATGTAGGGCTGGGCGATAAAACGATAACGATAGGAAACATGGTCCATATTCTTTTCGATAGATTACGTTCGTCCATCTATTGACAGACAATATGAATAGCCAATGACAACGAGAGTTGCGCTGTGCTGAACCAATCACGTGGCTGGAATAGAGCCATGCCAGCAGGATGTCGTGCCGTGTTTGTTTGTGCTGCTGCAGTAGTATAGAAAAAGAAAATGAGTGCTCCCTCGGAAGAAGCAACGGAAGCCACAGCCCAAGGCGTAAGAGATAACGTTGTTGATAAGTAGGCCCGAAAAGTTCGGTGGTGTGGAGGTATTTTGGTTTTTTGAAGTCACGTTCCAACAAAGACAGGAAATACCACTAATCTTTTTCATCACCTGAAGCAGCGCCACCCGTCTGAGACCGGAGAATGCAAACTTTTACAAATACAGCCCGGAACAAGTGCTAATCTTCCCCCAATTACAACGCCTGTGCAGCGGCAACAGAAGACCATAGAGTCTGCTTCATCCAGCGCCGTGCCGTATGACAAACAAATCTGGGACACACTGTAATATTACAAATGCAGTAGCTTATTGTATTGCAAAAGACATGCTATCAATAAACACAGTGGAAAATAAGGGGTTCAAGTGGATGCTAAAAGTTATAGACCCGATATCGATTGACATGAAAAAAAAATATTGGTGATGTGAATTTTTCCCATATTGCCCAGTCCTACCTACATGTAAATCTAATTAGTGCTCATACTAATATATACTGCTTGGCCTAAAGAAAAGTCACACTAATATTTTATTGGACCACCTATTACTTTGATTATGACACATTTACTGTGTAATTGTTTCTAAGTTTATGCAATGTGACAACATTTATCTCCGTCCAGAGTGATGTTCATTTCTCCACAAAGATCTTGTACTGATGATGGGAGAGTCAGACTACCGTGTGAAGTCTTCTCCAACGCATCCAAAACATTCTCAATGGCTTTTTTTTTTAACCTGGACCTTATTTCTGGCATAAAATACGTTCATCTACTCACCGATAACAGTCTGGAGAAAGTTGAGACCTTGAAATAGTTGAAGATTGTTGAATGTTTTCAAGAAAAAAAATGGACAAGGCTACATTCTTAATCAGTAAACCCAGTCAGGACCACTCTGTCTAAATTTTATCCACAGCCTCCGGGTCTATTTGTGGACAGAGAACAGACTATCTACTTATCAATAAACTACTGGAAAAGTAGGCTTATGCACTGTAAAATTGGGAATAAAGTTGAGAAAACAATTTTTTTTTTTTTTACAAAAAGCAGGAAGGCCCACTTTTCACATGTCAAAATTTAAATTCTGATTAAATGATTTTCAGCATGTAAATGGACCACTTACTAGATCTCTTGCATCTAAATGTCCACATAAACAGTTCGAATCTCTCATCAGAACTATTAGCCCATGTAATACAGCTCCATCAGCATGACTTTTTATTCAGATTAAGCAGAGAGGTGTAATCTCATCAAAAGGAAAATTATAACCATTTATATACTTAATCTGACTGACTCTCTGAATGGAATAAGTATATTCTCACTCCACATGATCCACCCATGTGGGGGTAACATGACACGAAGAGTTTCCCATTGGTAGAAACATTGAAGTTTCATTGAAACATGGAACACAACTCAGATTATTTTCTTTGAGAACTGAAGAGCTGCAAAGATCCACTTTTCCTTTTAAAACAGAAGAAGTTGGTTTGTGTGCTACTGAATTTGATGATTTTTTTTTAGAAGGAGCAGCAAAAACATAAAAATAGTCTCTGCTGCGCTCCTCTTTTTCAACAGAATGAAAAAAATGTTAGAAATAAAATTGAGAAAAAAAATGTTTGATTTCTTTTGTTACAGTTACATCTTATCAGAGTGTCATGTAAACATAATCTCTAATCCAAATTATTTCAATCATATTCAAAGAAATAAGCATAAACATAAATGCTGATACACCTGCAGATTTTATATCTTTTCAAGGTCTACAACAACCCCGCTTGTATAATTTTATTATTCTATTTAAACATCTATTGTGGAACTTTAAAATGCTGCGTTTTGGCACTGCTGGCTGGACAAAACAGGACACTGAAGGAAATCAACTACTGGTCTGATAACAAACTGAGATTTGTCCCCAAACTAAACATTTGGCTAAACCTGAAAATAATCAAGCTGTAAAATGCTACCACAGGGCTAACATAAAAAAAATAAAAAATAAATGGATTACAGCCACTCAGAGAACAATAACTGAGTAACTGCACAGACGAAAACCAAAGCAATCGGTAACAAGATAAAGGGTCAGTACTGATTAATCTACAGAGGATTATAAACTGAATCTACAGCTTTAAAGGGAGTCTTTACTCCACACTCTGCACTCTTTCCAGAAACAAAGCATTGATGTAAGAGCAGCAGCCATAAACCCAGATGTTTGCTCTGGTGACCAAAATTCAGCTAAAACATTATTCAGATGGACACAACACATCACCAATTAAAAGAATGTGTACATGTGCAACTGCTTCCTTCATCCCTACTGTTTGGGCTTTGAAATTATACTGTTTCAAACATATTTTACTAAAATACCGCAGAAAATGCATGGAGTCTGGTTTGTATCGTACCTCCCCTGCTTGCAGCCTCGGTGTGTGACCTCTACAAATGGTGACAGACTGGATGTTGTGCGTTATGTAACCAGCTATTTCTAATATCTCCCTCCAGTTTGAACCGTACTATGGCTCTGTATGTTATTTCTTCTTCATCTGCAGGCAAAAACAATACATAATATCTGCATCCAGGTCTTACTGGGTCTGAAAGGGTGGTACACCGGGCAGGAGGCCCGTCTCTTCCAGGTGAGTAGGGACCGGCTCAGGCTCACATCGTACGCGGCGTTTCTGACGCGGAGCTCGGACACTAGCAGCAGCCTACCCGGCCTATCCATCTGCGTCTGTTCGCCCAGCTCGGTCCTTCAGCCGACTGAGGAGGCATCAGCGGTCCTCCTAAAGTTATATATCCGTCCGAACTTGTTGTCTCTGTGTTTCCGGAGAGGTTATAACCCCCTAAAATGATCGGCTTATTCAAAAGTAGCTGTATTAATACCTGGATCCGAGATTCCAGCTCGTGCTGTCTTTGTTTTTTGTTTTTTACTGACAGATAGCGGATTTTCACCGGATGTGGGAGGAGCTTTCTGTTAATTTGATTTCCCATTTGCGACAGCTCATGTTCAGGGTGGTGAAAATAGTCTGGGTGTTTGCTGATAAGATAGGAGATTAGTTTATTGTTGTTATTATTTAGTATAAAATATTGTCATCAATCAATCGGTATGCGGTGTCTAACCCCTACCAGCAGAGGGCTCGTTCCTGTCCCTCTTTGTGCAGGGACAAAGGAAGTCTCGCGGGAATACGCTCTGAGAACGAGAACACACACGTGAACGTGAAAGAAGCTGTGTGTGGCGAACTGTAATAAATAAGTTTACCTACTTTTGCTCTTTGCAGAACAAAATAAATACAACAAATTAAATGTGTAGCGGAGGCAGTCTTCACTCTGCACCACGCTACACAGATATAATCATACTGACTTTTGTAATTGACACATTTATAATCCAGATATAATCATACTGACTTTTGTAATTGACACATTTTTACATCATTCTGTTGATCAAACCCTGCAGGCAAGGCGTTAAAATGCTTTAAAATGACTGCTCTACAACAATATTGTTTTTGTTCAGAAATCGAAAGGCAGTACTCTTATAGTTGGTTTGGTTTTCATATCTAACCAAACTTTCTACATATCTTTATGAAAATATTGCAAAATGGCATGGTCTATATTTTCTCAAACATACTTTATTGATTTTTGCAATTGTGTTTATCTGAATCATTCTCAAATCAAATCAAATTTATTTATATAGCACATTTCATGTACAAACAATTCAAAGTGCTTTACATAAAATAAAAGCATTGCAGCAGGGAGTGTAAGAAGCATTAAGATACATAAAAGAATATAAAGAGAAACAAATAAAATAATTGAAATGAATTTTAAAAAAAGACATCGTGCAGATTTCATGCATAGACACATGAGAAAAGAAATGTTTTTAGCCTGGATTTAAAAATGTCTACATTTGGTGAAAGTTTAATCTCCACTGGCAGTTTGTTCCACTTGTTTGCAGCATAACAGCTAAATGCTGGTACATCTTAAAAAGCGTATTGTCAGTTGGATTCTGCAAGTAAAATAACACACATGACAAATCTAAATATAACAGTAAAACGGGTTCATTTGAAAAATGATCTCGGGGTCTTGTTCACGAGTGGGGGACGAATGGAGCAGGAGATTAACAGACGGATCGGTGCGGCGTCCGCAGTGATGCAGGCTCAGATGAGGTGGATCAGGGATCTGGTTAGGACGCCTCCCCGGTGAGGTGTTCCGGGCACTTCCCACTGGGAGGAGGCCCCGGGGAAGACCCAGGACACGTTGGAGAGATGTCTCTCGGCTGGCCTGGGAACGCCTCGGGGTCCTCCCAGAAGAGCTGGAGGAAGTGGCCGGGGACAGGGACGTCTGGGTCTCTTTGCTCAGGCTGCTGCCCCCGCGACCCGATCCCCGGACCAGCGGCAGATGGATGGAAGACCATGTTCTTTTTCATTTAATTTCATGTTCAGTACTTGTATAGTTGCGTTTCTTTAGTTGCACCTATTGGTTTTTTCGAGACAGTGAAAGTGGTGATAGCCACAATTTTTTTTTGTTTTGTTTTTTTATTCAAGAAATGAGTTGCGGGAGCGCGGAAACTTTCTTTCGGGAGTCTGTTTCGAAATAGAAATGCTCTCAAATGGAAAATATTTTCAGAAGACTGTAGCTTGAGAGTATTGACATTTAGATCCAATTGGAACGACAGCACATTCAGTTGTTAAAAACTTTTGCATACAGAACACTAAGTGTACATCTTGTAAAGGAAGTGGACCAACAGTCATTTCTAAAAGATATGGATGCATATCAGGTTTCCCACCAGTTCAGATGGGTCCAACTTATTTATATTAAAAAAAAAGTTAATTTGTGAGTGGGCTAGAACAGACTTTTTGAAAACCATAGACTAGTTTCACTTTGTTTGCATTTTTTTTGCTACTGCAAGGTAACCACAAGAACCACACAGGTCTGATCAAGTGGATGAGTTTTATTATAATATGCTGCATTTAAGTTTCTCCCATATCCAAATCATAGAACTCTTTCCTTCACGAGAATTGGCCCAACAGTAGTTTCTCGTTCCAGTGAAGGACCTGCAACACAGAAGCAATTATATCAATATCGAAAGAGGGAGAGGGAAAAAAAAAAAACATTTAAATTTCAATAAAATGTTATACATAGAAGCCAAACCGACATGCAGACAGTCACAGAACAACCTTCCAATATAAGGTGAAGCCTGTGCTCCGATTCGGTTCTGTGGATGCTTTTGGACTAAATCTTTTACGTACTTTGAGAGGACATCTGTTGTGATTTAGTGCTATATAAATATACTACATTAAACTGATGCTGGCTATGCTTTGACATTTTCAAGCAAACAGTCCTGAAGCCTTTTGTGCACCAAATGATTGAAAAATAAATAAAAGTCATTTTCCAGAGTTCACCGACCTTTTACAGTCAGCTCGCTCCTGCCATCCTTTCCACAGTCTGTGTCACAGCAGGAGCATGCATGATGGTTGCCACTGGCCTCCCTCCACCTGCCCATCAAAAGTTTGATTTAAGAGCCAATTCTGAACAGGAAATTTGTCAGCATTTGATATTCCTGCAGTGTGTCATGCTTTTATTTTCACTATACATTGTAGTGTTACCTCAAACCAAATTTTGTCTCCCATTATATCCAACTTTTGAGATGACAAATTGTCATTACAACAATGACTCAATTTGTGTCTCACCCGTTTGAGAAGGAACAGGCCTTGTTTGTGGCACTGACAGGTGCAGCAGCTGATGTGGCCCTCAGACTGCAGGTGATGTAGAGCTGTGAAGAGACAGAAGAAAACTCCTTTTTAAAGCTGTGAGAAGAAGCCTACAGCTGCCTGGTACAATAGGAGTTAAACCACTCACCACGCCACTGTGGTCCTGCTCGAACCTGAATGCCTCCACCTCAAACTGCAGTTTGTCGTCCTGAGACCGAGGCAGGAACTGAGAGCTGGATCCTGTTAGCTGACTGTCAAACAGACACCTGAGCAGAAAGGTAAAATATATATATTTTTCAATCGGTACAGTCAAAAGAAGACTGCCTAGATGTAGTCCAAGGTTGAATGAAGTCTAAACTACTTTCAGTGCAAGAAAGGCCATAAAGTTTGTGTTAGATCGTTTTAGCAACAGGGTGTATTCAAGTAAAAGAACAGCAGACCTTATGTTACAGCAGGGTGTCAGACAGTAAAACAGTGAAATATTAAAATCTCAGGGTGTTTTGCCTCAGTGTCCGGCATTTGTACCAATAGGTCACAATACTGACCAATGAGAGGCAGCATTCCATTCTTCAGAGACACTCCACTGTCAGATTGTCAGTGCAGGAGAGTTCATGTGGCCACAGTAGTGTAGCCTGGGTGCCAGCCGAACTTAGCCCCGCCCATAAAATTTTATGGGCGGGGCTAAGTTCGGTCTGGCTCTGCTCAGTTGGGAAATCTCTATGCGCGACATCAAAACAGTCGACCCAATCAGATTGCCAGGGCCGGCTTTATACGATGATGGACAGATGATCAACAGGGACATTATCGACTACATCACTAAAGAGCGCTTGGTTTGAATTCGTTTGAAACAAACATGGCTGCCGCTGGAGAGCTCGGGTGTGTAGATTCTGCCATCGAGTCTGTTCTACAGGATCTCCACATTGCATTCATTTTGAAAGACGAACAGAGGAACGCGATAAAGGCTTTTATCGATAGAAAAGATGTTTTTGCCGTACTTCCTACATCAAGTGTGTGTTGCTTAATCTACGTCACATACTACGTTGCTCTGATTGGTTGTAGGTCTATCCAATTGAGCGAAGAGACATTTTTTCTCCTGGTTTGGTTGAAATACCCCCCCATACTCAAAACTTTATCGAGCGGTATCAGACTCACATTCTGACTAGAATCGTGAGTATGACGTAGTCAGGCTAACAGTAGTTAGCCCAACCCCTCAAAACTGAGTTAAGACCAGTGGTGAAAAAGCAGGTCATGGACTTTCTATTTTCAAACTAGTTTTGATGTCAAGGTAAAGGTCAAGGTTGTGTACCAGTGCCCAGAAATGCTCAAATATCAAAATAAAAACAGCAATAAGCAGAATAAATTTTGAACTTCAGGGAGGCTTCAAAAAAAAAAAAAAAAAAAAACAATGGATATTCAATAAACTAACCCAATGTTGCCCAGAAAGCTGTATCGAGGGACAGTGTCAACATTTGGGACTACAGTTGCCACACAGCTGTCCACTGTCACTCTTAGAGGGATGTGATGAAACGGTTTGACTGAGGCTTCAAACTTCATTACGTCACCTAGTAGGAAATGAGAAACTGGGTGGGGGAGCTGCCAGTCATCTGGGAGAAAGGACATTTTTATTTTATTTTCAGTTTTAAATACAGTACAGTTTCAATATGTGCATTTTGAATTCAGCTTAAAGAAATTGGTGAAGATGTCTGTATTATGTGAAATTAAATAAAGACCCACCAGTCATGAGTTGCAGAGAGAAGTACAGACTTTCCTCTGAGTCTTTGCTGCCAGTAAAGGGAGTCCAAGTTGGCCTCAGCAGTCCACTGCTCACATCGTGCTTTCTAGAAGGGGAAAGAAGAAAAAGTTTTCAGACATCTGGCTTCACTTTGTGTTGGATTCTTATTGATTATTGGTTCAATAAAATGATGAAGGGGATAACGAACCTCTGATAGTGACATTGGATGCTGACAGAGACATCTCTTCCTCGAACAATGGTACCATCTCCCAGTGAACTGGGAGTGTAGAACAGCGTGAAGACGTAGATAAACGAGTCCTCAGACATCTAGAACAGTTTAACATGTAAACTTGTTTTTGATAACCCACAAAATTTAGATTTATATTCCGTTTTTAGACAATTTTTTTTTTTTAAGACTTGCTTAAACCAGTTAAGCACAAAACTGGAAAGCAACCTCATTACAGAGCTTTTTTTTTTTCCCTCCTGCAACACACAGAATAGCCTCATCTACCAGAGGGAAATTCAGCTATGCAGCAGCCAGAAACTTCTTGTGGATACTCACAATTGCCTGCCTCAATCTGGACAAATCCTGTTGAGGAGCAAAACTATCTCCTATTGAAGAGTTTGGTCCCAGAGCCAATACCAACTATTTTACATTTCTAAACTTCCTTAAACATCTGAGGCTTCATCTACCACAGTGAAATTATTCAAGTACCAAGAGCAAATCTTTGAAATATGAGATGCCCACAGCATCTCCTGCTTGTCAGCCTGCAGAGAATGAACTAGACCCCTACTTGAGATTTTGCAGTTGGTGGGCAAATCCTATTCTGCCAGGGATTAGTACAACCATTCTTTGGCAACCAAGTCTCCAAGTATCCAGTCTACCTAAATCTGGATCCAAGGGTGGGTCACATTTCTGCGATTTGGCAGGATATCAATGAATAAATAATAATAAAATAAATTGAATAAATTATTTGAAAATTTAAATTACAAAACCTTTACTCAAATCAGGAACAAGACCATTTTGGCACTAGATTACGTTACAGCAAGGCTACGATCCTACAACCCAGTATTAAATATTTTCAAGTACGATAAGTGGTCAGACTAACTTTGCCATTATTAATCGAGTAACAGAAATCCAATCCATTACATTCATGATACATCCATCAAGCATACAGTACATGTAAACTTTATGAGCAATATAGAATTTGTATTCATCATGCTTAAACTGTCTTTGTATTAATGATAACTGGAACGGAAATTCAGCTCAAATTATGGTATTTGACTTTACACTAAATATTTATGTAAGCAATCGTGGAAGTGATCTTTAAAATTCAAGTCAAGCTGGCAGAGGTGGATTCTTATATCTACACAAAAAAAAAAAGATAAACCTCATTGTCTCATCGATGTTGTCCCAAGTACAGCACAACACTGGTTGGCTGCAAGACATGTGACTGAGTCCACACCTCTAAAGACTAATTGGTGAAGAAAGAATATCCATAAGCTGAGGCCAACTGAACCACAGATGAAAATGAAGTGATACAGTAAACTAAACAGGTCATGACTTGGTGAATGAATCAATTACACTACACACCATTTCTCACTTTAAATCAGTCATTCTTATGGAGGGTAGTCACTCATTTAAACAAACTCACCAGCAGCTGGCTGCCACACCCATGCAGCTCAGACTCAAAGATTATGATTTGATTGTCGAGATCTTCCCCTATGGCAACACATCCTCCCAGAGTGACATCTGAACCCAGGACAGGTTTACCAATCCCCAGCAGGTCTTTCTTGACCTCCACCCGGATAGTTCTGTCCCCGCAGATGGCGCTGACGCTCTCAGCTGGCATTGGAACCTTAAGCTCAAAGTTTGGGGGGTAGCGAGGCTCTTCTTCATCTGGAAGACTAGGATACCTCCAAGACAAAGGTTCACTGATAGACTGTTTCTCCTGCTGGACTGCTAAGAACGGATGGGTATTTGTTAGTTACTTTTCCCCCCTCCTCTTCTCTCCCACCATCCTACAAAGAATTTACATGTTGATTTATAAGTTTAACAGCAGTTTATCCCACAGAATTCTCTTATTGCATAAAACCAATATATGAAAACAACCATTTACACAACTTTTTGTAGCCCATTCAGGTTGCTGGAAAAACTGAAACTAAAGTTGAGGTTTCCTTCCGTCAAGCCAGAGAACACAGCAATGAACCCTTTAAAGTTTAAGGTCTAGAATATTTTTTTTATTTTATTTCTATACTTAAATTGTCCATAAGCATGAAAGAGGCAGCAATAAGAAGAGCTGGTCAAATTCTCTAACTGCTAAACAAAGAGGAGTTTCAATGCTTCACAGATAATCTGCTTGAGCAGAACAAAACTTGATAATCCTTTCAGGGAGGAAAAAGGGAAATTTTCCCATATTTCTATAGGTGCAACATTGAAGGCAACAATTGAATTCATACCATCAGAGTAATGGCTTCTTGCATGAAAATAAAGACTGATATTTTATCATTTTAAAATAACAACACTGGTTACAATTTCATTTGCTCATGTCTAAATGGTCTGTATGAAGCAAATTGAAAAAAAATTAAAACGAGGTGAAATCTAAAGATGGGGTTAATATTATATTACTCAACTGTACCTTCAGATTAATTGATTGAAGACAAAAGACTTTTACTTGAATGGTCTGACAAGTTCCACAAAAGTAAGATTTACATACGCAGTGCTTAAGCACTTTGGATAATTTTCATAGGGGAGGGAGCTTTAATATGGACTGCAACCTTTCCTTTGACAAAAGATTATTCTCGCACAGACACATCAACTGACCCGTTGATTATGTTAAAGAGGAAATGAGAGAAGACAAAGAAAGTTTGAGTACTCAGTCTTTTCCAATTAAGGAGCTACTCAAGGTCAAATTAACAGAACAGAAATTTAATCAAAGACGGCCAGTAGCTGCACGTCATACAAATATGTGTCGATGTTGGCCTTATTAACTCCTCAAACAAATTAACCATAATTGGTGACACAATGAGCATTAATCAGCTATTCTGTCAAGAGCAAGAAGCTTTATTAACTGTACCTTCAGTTGAATCACTTGTTGCTTAAATGCTGCGTGATATCACTTTGATTTATCAGAGTATAAATGCCAATCTGTTCCATTCTGAATATGTATCAGGAATACGTCGAGAATCAACAGTTCGGTCAGAGATTGTTCTTTTTAAGCGCCATTTCAGCCACATTCATTCTCTATGCTTTTCAATTAAGATAAATGTGATTCAGTATTTCCTATGTTGTAATCCACATCTACCTGCTGGTTGCTGAACTTCAGACTGGTATGGTCTCCGGTGTTTAATCCTGCTGGCTGGTGGAAGAGTGATCTGATTGAACTTCTGAGCAGCTTCTGCTGCTAAAGCTCCACATAACAACCAAAAGGAAATCCTGATAAACAATTTCATAATGTTCATATGTTTGTTCTGTTTTCTCTGTTAGAAACAAACTGATGGGTGAAAAGGAAACTACTTTAAAGAATTGAATCTTAGCCCTGCCTACCATCTGATTGAGCTGATGGTTTCCAGATGAGCCTCGTTTAGCCCCACTCACTCCAGACTCACTTGAGCTACATTAAAACACATAAACTTTATTTTGAATTCTTGAACCCGAGGATTCAAAGAAAAACTTCTTTGTCGGAATTTGGAGAAAACAAGCAAAAATTAAACTTTTGTGCTTACATACAATACAATATAGAAGAGATGGGACCAAGTCACACATGTGCAAGTCTCAAGTAAGTCTCAAGTAATTTTTTCTTGGGCAAGTCAAGTCAAGTCACCTTATTATTGCAATTTTACCCGCAGAATCTGATCTTAATAAAGTGAAAAGACAAGATATAAGTAACTGTCAGTAAACATCATTGTCCAATGTGTCCAACCTGTTTAAAAATTATGACAATAATTGGATTTGCATTGTAATTATCATCAGTAAAATACAAAATGGAATCAAACAAAACAGAAATGACTTCATAAATTTTTTTATTGATGGCTTTCAATCTAAACAGGGTCACTTCTGCCTCACTTCTGCCACTAGTTTAGTATTTTAGTTGCCTAACAAGAAAAAAGGCAAACATAAAAAAACATACTACAGTATAGAGCATCAGAAGCATCTGTATGTTTGATCTGTATCATCTTGAGACACCAGAGCTCTAAACACACAACAAAAAACAGATTATTAGCTTATTGTTCTCAGAAAAATGTCATGTCTGTGGGTTTTTGCCACGTTTCTGTTTAAGTTCTTAGTTTTACCATGTTTTATGGCGTTTTTCCACTAGCTCGACACGGCTCGGTTTGGTTGTGTTTCCATTACAAACGAGTATACTTCGTGCCTCCACGACGTGGGCGGGGTCATCGTAACACGGCTGCGCGTGTTGCTGCTCACCCTGTGGCTTTTTGTCGCACAGAAGGCAAGATAAGAGAGCCAGAGAAGACTCCTGGCCGCCAGACAAAACAGTATTGAAAAGTACCGGAGAGTTTTGTTACGAGCTTCAAAAAGACGATGTTTGGAGGTAAGCTAACGGTTGCTAACGCTAGCTTTTATTATCCGCGTTATGACGCTTCCAGTGACGACACTCATCGCCCAATCAGTGGAAGGCAGTCGGTCTACGTCACGTTTTAGTAACGCTTCGGCCCGCTTGGAAACAGGGCTGAGGTGATACGGAAAATCGTCCCGGTTGCAGGTACGTCGTGCTAGTGGAAACACGTAATAGCGCGCCGAGCCGAAGCGAGCTAGTGGAAAATCGCCATTAGTTTTTCATGTTGTAGTTTTGTTAAGTTTTAGGTTCAGGTCTTGTTTTTAGTTTTTGCCATGCTATGCCACTTCAGTCTTTCTACTGCCCTGCCATCAGCTTCACTTCCCTCACCTGTGTTTTCCCATCAGCTCCACTCACCAATCACCCTCCACAGGAGTTCATTAGACACCTTGAATTTCTCCCAAGAGCTGCCGTCCCGTGCCGAGCAGCTCCAGAGTTTACCGGCCAGCTCCCAGAACGCCTCGAAGTCCGCCGCATCCATGTTTGGGCAGATGAAAACACTTAGCTTGGTTCGGCATGAAGACGTGGCGTGAATGTGCAAGCATCTGACCCCGTGCGTGGGGAAATCTGGAAACTAAATACTTTCTGATTTTCAATTAATTTTCCCTTTGACAATTTTCCCGCCCCCACCCCGTATCATATCAAGCTAACGTTAGCTAACTACCAACTAGGCTAACAGGATAATATTAGCTAATTTGACAAGCACTTACTGGTCAGAATGGATCTTCAAATGACGAACAAAGTTCAAAGATGTCGCCTGGCTGTCCGAAATGTTGATGCCGCATGTCTTGCACTGTGCTGTTCGTCTTTTGCTGTCAATGTTGTAATTATGAAAGCCGAAGACAACGACTCTCGGTCCCCCTCCCGCTGACATATTGATGCATATCTGATATGAGAGGGCATGACTGATTGACAGGGTAGCGATCCAATCATGACGCCATTCTCAGCCTGCGCTCCTACTGGGTAATCGATATTGTTTTTTAAATTAATTTATTAATTTTATATTCAAACTGAAAACATTAACTGAATAACACTCAAATCATTCAAGTCCTCGTGTCTCAAGTCAAGTCAAGTCCCGAGTCTTTAACTTTCAAGTCCGAGTCGAGTCTGAAATCTTTTCTTTTTGTCAAGTCAAGTCACAAGTCATCAAAACAGCGACTCGAGTCGACTCGAGTCCAAGTCACAGTGACTCGAGTCCCCATCTCTGCAATATAGTGATTCAACATCTGTAAAGCTCTTATCTGTAATCTATTTAAAAGTTGCATGTGTGAGACGACATTGGTTTCCAGTCCTGCATTGCACCATTTTGCTTTACGGTTGTTGGCTTTGCTTTGCGGTAAGATGTATTGCATCACTTCCTGTTACCTTGTTTGTGTACTCTGGAATTTCTTGCTCCTCTTGGACTACTGATAATCACTTTATTTCTACCTATAACTTACACAATTTTGCATAGTTAACTCTATAGCTGTCCGTTCTGTTCTAACACACACAGATATTTAATCTTTATTCTCACTTTTTAGCGGTGTGTCTGGCTCTCTAGCTTAGCATGGCTACCAGTTCTCTCCCTCCATCTCCTTTTTTCACCTGCTCCGTGTGTCAGATGTTTAGTTACTCCTCTGCCTCCTTTAGCGATAATGGTACATGTAACAAATGTAGTCTTTTTGTAGTTTTGGAGTTGAGGTTATCTGAATTGGAAGCTCGGCTCTGCAGTGTTGAAAATCAACCGATAGCGAGCCAGGTCCCTTTAGCTAGTGCGGAGCCACCTAGCGTAGCTAGCTCCATTAGCAGCACCCAAGCAGAACCCGAGCAGCACACAGGGTGGCTGGGTGACTGTCAGGAAGAGTTCACCATCGACCTGTCCACGCTTCCAATAGATTTTCCCCACTCAGCGACACACCCGCTGAGGACAAAACCCTGGTAATTGGCAGCTCTATAGTCAGAAACGTGGCATTAGAGGCACCAGCGGCCATAGTCAAATGCATTCCAGGGGCCAGAGCGGGCGACGTAGAGTCCTATTTAAAACTGCTGGCTCAGATAAGCGTAAATATGGTAAAATAGTTTTTCACGTCAGCGTTAATGACACCCGGTTACGCCAATCGGAGGTCACTAAAATTAATGTTGCATCAGTGTGTAATTTTGCCAAAACAATGTCGGACTCCGTAGTTTTCTCTGGACCCCTGCCAAATCTGACCAGTGATGATGACGTGTTTAGCCGCATGTTCTCCTTCAATCGCTGGTTGTCTAAATGGTGTCCAACAAACAATGTGGGCTACATAGATAATTTTTTGAGAAAACCTGGTCTGATAAGGAGAGACGGCATCCATCCCACTTTGGAAGGAGCGGCTTTCATTTCTAGAAATATGGACAAATTTGTTTGTCACCCTAAAACATGACAACCCAGGGCTCAGACCAGGATGGAGAGTTGTAGTCTTACACACTTCTCTGCAGCTTCCCACCTACTGCTATCTCCCCCCCCCCCCCCCCCCCCCCCATCAATTAACACAAAAGGAGCAAATCCTCGTGTGCAAAAAAAATGAAAACAAAAACTTTAACTGAACAAAAACATCAAACTATTAAAAAGGAAAAGGAAGCAATGTAATCAGTCAGAAGAGGTTGGCTCCTTGGTATAATTCACAGCTGTGTCCTTTAAAGCAGGCTGCAAGAAAGCTGGAGAGACAGTGGCGTTCCTCTAATTTAGAAGTCTTAATTAGTCTGGAAAGATAGTTTAATAACGTATAAGAAAGCCCTTCGTAAAGCTAGAACTGCTTATTGTTCATCATTGATAGAAGAGAATAAGAAAAATCCCAGGTTTCTTTTCAGCACTGTGGCCAGGCTCAAAAGAGTCCAAACTCTGTTGAGTAAAGTGCAGATATTTGAATGTGGATGCCTTCCATGTCCCCAGACCTAGAAGTGGCATACGTGCACCATCATTCAGCTCAATGTGCCTGGCCACCTGTGTGTCCTCCTCTGAGAACATTTTGCCACATCAGGGAAGAAACAACAAAAGAAGAAGCGCAGCGCACACTGTCGCAGCTTTCCTCTTCCTCTTTTTCCCTTCTCTTTCTGCTGTGTCAACGTCCTTCCCTTTTCTCTGCTGACTCTACTTAGTCTGAAGTGTTTCTATCCCCCTCTGACTCCATTTTTAACCCACGTATAGAAGCCCGTATCTTACGCCCGCTTTGCGAAGCAGAGTCTTCACCTCGTTATATGCCGCTCTGCGTTTGTCCAGATCTGCACTATATAATCGGGGAAGATAAAAATGCTGCTGCCACCGTGCGCCAGCTTCCCTTTCTGTCGGGAAAGTTTAAGTATTTCCTCCTTCACCTGAAAGAGATGAACCTTGCATATGAAGGAGCGCGGCCTTTCCCCGTCCTTTGGTCGGGAGGCGGGTACGCGATGAGCCCGGTCCAGTAGTGGAGCCTTCTCCAGCCCGCCCGATCCGCCAAACAACTCGTGAAGCGTGCAGTGGTGTCAAAAGTACACACATTTGTTACTTAAGTAGAAGTATAGATACTGCAGTTTAAAAACACTCTTTACCTCTTTACTCAAGTAAAAGTGAAAAAGTATATGCTCCAAAACCTACTTAAAGTATAAAAGTATAAAGTAACCTTTAAATAAAAAAATTTAAAACTTTTTTTTTTTAAAAACCCACACAAAAGGTAGATGCCACTATATGAATTGCAAGCTTAATTTTAAAACTGATTAGTTCTACACGTGGGTCTTGGGTGTGCAGAGTTTGCATTGCATTTTCCACGAGTCATTTTTGCACCCGACTATTTCGAAAAATTCTTTGAGATAGGGCCAAGGATGAGGAAGGTCTTGTTGGTCTCCATCTCCATCTCCCGATACGCTCTCGCCTGTGTCCGACCTTTCAGACATTTCGCCATCTTTTTCTGAATTCCACATCGTGGCGTGGCACGCACTTCGCGCAGCTTCGCGTTTGCAGTTTGTAGAACACCTGCTTGCTTCTGACGAATGACGATTTCCTTGTGCGTCAGCACAAATTTGACGAATAGCCTAACCGATGAGTGTTTGCGTTTTATGATTCATCCAATTACACTGGTTCTCACTAGGTGTGGATGGCGCCACTGATCTGTATTGGATGCTTTATGGTCTCTTGACATTCTTGTGGATTTTTCATGGCGTCTTTGTGACCTCTTCAACATGACACAAATTCATGTGGAGTGCTGTAAATGTGGAGGGCCCACACTGAGATTTGTTTTCATGACAGTGATGTTACATACCACAACTGCGGGAGGAGATGGTGAAAAATGTGCCAATTTCTCTTGTGTTACTTTTAAGTTTGTCACTATATTGGAGTAAAAGTTAAAAAGTGTGTGCTCCAAAACATACTTAAAGTATAAAAGTATAAAGTAACCTTTAAATAAATAATAAAAAAAATAAAAAACACACACAAAAAGGTAGATGCCACTATATGAATTGCAAGCTTAATTTGAAAACTCATTAGTTCCACATGTGGCCCAAGACAACAATCATAAAACCATTACTGTCATAGACAAAGTCACTCAAGGAGCATGTTCTTTCTCAAACTTTATTGGAATTCAATTACACGTGAGGTAGTATTCAAGAGGTAGGTCGTGAGGTATTCATGTTCGTCCCATCAAAAAAACAAAAAAAAGTCTTACTGCCTGAAAAATTCAAAGAAAAAAGATATACACGCGCACGTTCCCCCCTTTGTCATAGCTGACAGTCAAGACAAAAACGTTTTATGATTCATCCTATTACACTTGTTCTCACTAGATGTGGATGGCGCACATGACGTGAAATACATAAACATTAAACTGAAGCCAAGAGTAACGAGGCTGTTTGTTTTGAAAATGTAAGGAATAGAAAGTACAGATACTTGTGTGAAAATGTAATGAGTAGAAGTCAGAAGTAGGCAGAAAAATAAGTAATGGAGTAAAGTACAGATACCTATGAAGTGTACTTAAGTACAGTAACGACGTATTTGTACTTCGTTTCTTGACCCCTCTGGAAGCATGTTGGAGATGAAAGTAGCAGGGTTGCCCTGCTCAGCACCTTCTGGTATCCCCACAATACGTAAATTGCACCATCTCCCTCTGTTCTCCAGGTCGTCCGTTTTCATCTGCAGTTTAGCATAGTCTTTGGCTAGCTCAGTGCTGCGGGCTTCCAGAGAGTCAATCCGGGCGGCTAAGGTGTTTAATCCCTCCTCGTGATCCGCGAGTTGCACTTTACAGTCATCCAGCTCCGCTCTTACCGGTGCGATTGCCAGCTGAATCTCTGTCTTCAGCGAGGAAACTTCATCTTGGATCACCTCCCTCACAATTTTCCGGATGTTTTCCAACATGTTGCGCTGATCACTAGCTTCTCCAGTGTTACTAGTTAAGCTAGCAGGTGCCTTGTTCACCTTTGGAGGCATGATTACTGCACTTCAATCTTAACCTAGGCCAAGTTTTAGTCGAAAAATTGCAGGATATTTATGAATTTATCAGTAAGAGTTAGGACATCGTGTTAGACCCGTCTACTCCATTAGACGCACCGTAGCGGTCTCCTGGTTATCACTGTCTTATAAATCAAATACTGTATAATGAAAGTCATTTAGAGCAGGTGCTTCCCCAACTTTATTGAAGGCAGTTGTGTGCAGTTATTTATCGACGAAGTGTTATGAACGACGCCGTCCAAAGGTCCAGCTTGGAGCTTTTAGATGCGTACAGGTCACCTGGGAGGGAAAAAAAATTATGTAATGTATGAACAATAGACTGATATTTGGAGTATTTCTCTCTCAAATAAGAGGCTTATTACCATTTCAGGATAGTAAGCCCCTGGACCTGGTGTCTCTGACACCTTTAGCTCTTTTAGATGGCCTTTGATTGAAAATGCCAGTCCGCTCTGTTTGCCGTATCTGGTGATGTTGGACGGCAGCAGACATATTGGTCCTGGTGAGCAGTTGGTGTTGGTGTATTCCTTTTGGCGTGCACCAAAGGAGAACGCTGGTGCCTTTCTTTTGGTAGGGTCATGTTGATGATGACCTTTGACAAATAACAAGAGAAGACCATTTTGATTACTTAATTCAACAATAGTGCTAGTGATATCAAATGGCCATTTTAGTTTTACCTGTCAGTGAAGGCAATGCAGTCATAGGCCCCGGGTTTCCATGAAGGGCAGATTTAGGTCCTCTTGGCTTGCTGGGTTCCTTCATCACTGTTTAACACCAACTTAACTGAGGTTCACAATTTAAATACTCTAAAGAAACATTCCATATTTTAAACATCTCCTTGGTGATAAAACAATGATGTCACAGGTTATGACGTTACCAGCCAACCACAGCACTTTAAATTATTTTGAACAATAATAGTTGTGATTTTTAAGAATTTTAACTAGATGCTGAGCTGGAGACAATTTTGTTAGAAATAAATAGTTTTTAGTGGAAAAATATTGTCAAAGTGTGTCACACACAAACTAATTTATTACCAAATAAAAAGCCAAACATGAACTTACTAATTCAACACTGATTGAATTTTAATGTTTAACATAATTCTATTATGCATCCGTCTCCTTCGCTGGGGCTCACGCTAGCTGCATTTGGGCTTGGGGTTGGCTTAGCAGCTGCAGAAGCAACAAGTGTCATACTCGCATGGATTGATGTGAGGTGCTTCATTAGATTTGAGTTACTTGAGGCAGACGTGGATAAAGTTTTTTTCCCTGGGCATAGCGTGCATGTTACATACACATTCTTGCCTTTTATCTCCACAAGTGAGAAGTAGTGCCGGTACTTCCAGTTAGAGAACGCTACCTTTGGACTTCCCTGGCTCGTCGCCATTGTCGCTGTCTTGTGTGTATACGCCCACACAGCCAATCATCATCGCATTTGCAACGGTGTCATCATCCCCACCCCTGCTCTCTCCAGGCAGCATGCAGCTGATGTGTAGCCGAAAGCCTACAACCAAATTGTAGTAACGCGCCACTTTATATTCTCAGTAACGATAACGGCGTTGTAACGATGGAAAAGGAATTGATTCGATTACTCCGTTACTGGAAAAATAACGTCGTTATACTTAAACGCTGTTACTCCCAACAAAATAAATGGGAGATACCACATTTCAAAAGAGGATACAAGTGTTGGGGAAGATGATACTTAGATAAATTGATTGTGTTGTTCAGAATTTAATTTGTAGTTAATTCATATGTATTAAATAATAGAATAATCAATACAAATTGACACAGAGTAATTCCATAAATTAATTTAAAAGAAAAAAAGAAAAATGAACATTTACATTTTCCCCTGGAGCCAAGGTGTGGCAGCTGCCATACCTTGCCATACCCAATTGACGCCCATGGAGAGCTGTCTCCGGGAGGATCCTAATGCTGCGTGTACACCAAGAGCGACCTCCGCTACCTGCTAGCAAAGGTAGCTGGAGAAGCTTCGCTTGAGAATTTGCTTTGGTAGCTTTGGTAGCTCGTGACGTCACATTTAGAATGTTCAATTCTTAAAGGCCCCGCGGCTGTGCAGCACCCCCGCGGAAAAAACCATGAGGAAAGTGAGGGCAGGGACACGAATAAACGTTTTGTTATTTACAATTTGTTATACAAGATATACATCACGTTACAAATTATGTAAAACTACATTAGGTACACCTGAGAAGAGCAGGAATAGCAGAGGCAGCTGTGAAAAATAAAATAAATTCGAAATAAAATCCGAAATAAAACTTAATTGCAGTGAGAAAGGTATGCGTGGGGTTACTACACTATTGTATTGAAGCACTCGACACGGCAATTGCAACAGTCTCAGGATTAAACGACTATTGTTTGGATAGGAACTTAAGTTTACACGTCTGTTTCCGCAAACCCCGCGGATTGTCGGACCCCTACAATCTGTAGATTGTCATTGGTTTTCGCCGAAATGCGTCATAGCTCATTACCATAATGTTAGCTTGAGTTTAATCGCTTGAATCCGCTCTGGTAGCGCAATTCTCTTCGCCCCTGGCGAATTCGCTCTGGTAGCCCAGGTAGCTCAACCTCCATAGCGTAGGTCGCTCTTGGTGTACACGCAGCATAAATCAGCCTAAAAAAGGCCTCAGTATGCTTCTCCGTCGCTATCCGTCAATGCGTCTCTGCAGTCCGTCCTTCCGAAGTTCTCCGTCGGGCTGTCGGATACCCAAGGCAGTTCACCTCCCGATCAGTAGGCGGTGCTACGTTAAACGACCCAATCTCGCGACGTCTATCGTGAAAGTCGTTGATTGGTTGTTCACCTTCCGGTTTTGTTCCGCTCCTCACAGTGAACGATGGCGACGGAGAGAGAAAGACTGTTGTTGGAGTTGGAGCTTGTTGAAATTGAAATACAAATAATTTTTTTGACCGGCACACAGTAAACTCTTTCAAAAATGGCGGTGGTGTTGTTGTTGTGAGAGCAGGGTACTAACTAACCGGAAAAGTGATTCCGGAAATGATGTTGTAAAATTAGCCGACCAATCACAACCCTTGCGGTCTCCGTCTCCTCGACGGATAGATAGAAATTTTGGCCGACGCACGCAAGTTATGGAGAGCGTCTCAATCAATCACCCAGAGTGTGCAAACAAGTTCCAAACCACGTCCCAAATCAGCAGAGAGCTGGCGAGTTTCTCGGGTATGGGAGGGGCTCTACGAGCTGGGAGGGAGAGCGAGCGTGCTGTGAGCCGTATTAGCTCCGCTTCAGCCACGGAGCTAATGCAGCGATTAGCTTTACACATTTACGCAATTGCAGTTAGAATAACAGTTGTGTGGCATGTCTCCTCTTTGCAGTTAGCTGACAGTAGCAGCGGTGAGCGAGTGAACGAGTTAATGGAGACAATGACTCATAACTCCCGAGTCAGTAAAAAGAATCTCGAGTTTTGAACGATTGACTCACTAATCGCACATCACTAGTGTGTTATCTCCAGGTGTCTCCTTAATTTGTTCGGCCTCATGCGACAAATAACACATCGGTCTGTCCTCTGCACCGACCATTGCAACCGTGAATCCTAGACCAAGATAGCTGTCATCATATTTTCCCTCGGTTGGGTTTTTGGTTGACTTGGCCCCTCTGTCTTGTGTGTTTGTGATGGTGCTGGCTCCTTTTTGGCCCGAGTCACAAACTTATCCATGTTGCTCACAGTTACGCTACCTGCTACCTTGTTGTCCAGCTGCAATTAACAACCCGACGTCAATCTTTGATTTTGCACTTCAATTCCATGTTACGTTTTTCTCCCGATCTCCCAATGGTCTCTCGTAATTTTAGCTATTCTTTATTACTTTGTTTGTGTGTGGGTGTCTTGTTTAGTGAATGATCTTTATTATCAATAAAGAAAAGCATTTAAGATAGGCATAAAATTTAAAATTTCCTCCCGTTTATCGCGCCCCACTTGCCATGTCTTGCCCCACACTTTGAGAAGCACTGGGTTAATGGGACACAGCTCTGATAACAAAAATGAGTGCTTGAAGGAGAGCCCATCGGGAGTGACACACGCAAAGGGCGTTGTCATTTTCTCCTTCACAACCTGACCTGATGCCGACATGGAGTAGACGTGGTTTCCACTTAGCTTTGGAGGACAAACAAATTCCCCTGACTTCACTACTGATGATGTAGCCCTAGAGTCAACAATAAATGTTACTTGTTTCCCCAAAATACTAAGCTGAAAAGTTGGAAAAGCCTTGTAGGCTTCAGATGTCAAGTGAGCATAAGTTCCTATCACCTGAGGTGAACATCCTTGCTCTAGGACAGAAATAGCATGGAAAACTTTACTACGTGAGTCACGGTCAGCAAGCAACTCTTCATTGCACAGTGTGTGTGTGTGTGTGTGTTGTGTTATCACCCATTGGTCAAGGCTCCACTGACGTATGAGGTCCGGTCCTCAGTCAGCCTTTTTTTTTTTTTTTTTTCTCAATTTCATTACTTCTCAGCTGTGGACAATTCTGCTTCTAGTGTCCGGTCTGGCCACAGTAAAAACAATAGTGATGGGAAGTTCGGCTCTTTTGACTCGGCTCCCAAAGAAGAGCCGGCTCTTTTGACTCGGCTCCCAAAGAAGAGCCGGCTCTTTCGACTCCCAAACGGCTCCTTATTTAGGATCTTTTGTAGCCTATATTTTACCTTAACTTTGCAAAAAAAAAATCATGGTTTATGTGTTGAAAACCCTTTTGCTTTCAGTGTTTTTATGAGAGACCTTATAATTGCCTAATTCTTTGCATTTATTCTGTGACAAAACCACTTTTACATTTGTTTATTTCAATTAAACTTTTTTATTGCACAAATTAACAATAAACTTCAAACACATCCACAGAACAGAACCAAACTCAAGCTAACATTAATAATGTCCTCAATTAAACTTTTTTATTGGACAAATGAACCAAAACATTTCAAACAAATCCACAAAACAGAACCAAAACCAGAACCAAACTCCTTAATTCTCACGTGAATACCGCATGCTGGTCGCCATGCTGGCCAATCATAACAAAGCTCTGTCCTAACCGGAGCCGGGACTGAGCACTGAAAGTGAAACCTGAGCAGCGAATGGAAAAAAACTGAGAGTCGGCGCTCAGAGCCGATGCTTGTGCGCATGACCCATCACTAAAAAACAAACATTGGGGTCATAGCTCAGGTCGACCTCCTCTCCCGCATCCACGACCTCGTCCTCTGTTTACACCAACTGCGTAACACATGGTCATTGCTACCAAATGCAGATCTTTTATAGACTCGTCCCTTTTAGTTGTCATACGGGTCTCATCTTGGTTCTGGGCATGGCGAGCATATCGGCGAAGGTCAGCCAGACGAGGACCCTCACACCATCCCACGTAAATGTTTTTTACTTCAGTGGCGACATCTGGCATGAGGCCTTTAATTATTGCATCGCATGCAATACTCTCCCATGGTCGTGCTCATGGCCCAAATCCGTTGGTCTCTGATGACGACTGTGCTTGCCGACTTCCTCAAGGATGCGGTGTACTGTCATGGTGTGTTTAGGGCGGACCCGGGTGCAGACGCGGACAGGAGGCAAAGGTGACGTTAAAGGGGAACTGCGGTATTTTCAACATTAAGCCTCTTTTATGAGTCGTCTGCAATGTTTTAGAACCCCCCTCACCGCTTTTTTGATGTTTACTGCTGTCTCTTTATTTGGCAGCTCGTTCATGCTCGCACTATTTTCTTAGCGGTGGCGGAGTAATATCAACGAACATCCAGTACAAAATGTCAAATAAAACACGACAGAAGCAACTTTTCGCAACGAAATTTGATATGGATTACCAGTGCACACCAATAACCACTCCGGTGAGTTGATTATTTTGAAAACGGACGTTTATGGTGCTTTTACGGACCTTTTAGGACATGCACATGACTTGCCATTCTGAAGCAGGTTGAGATGAATCAAAATTAGGCAAATACCGGAGACAGCAGTAAACATCAAAAAAGCGGTGAGGGGGGTTCTAAAACATTGCAGATGACTCAGAAAAGAGGCTTAATGTTGAAAATACCGCAGTTATCCTTTAAGGGATTTATTAACAAAGATAAACAAAAGGCACAGCAAAGCTGGAGTTATAAAAAAACTAAACTGAACACAAAACTAAGAATATAACAAAACAGACTTGAATACTTAGCAGAGGGGACTGACGGGGAGAAACCAGGGACCAGGCTCACCACGTCTTCACGGGATCTCTGGCCTGACCGTCCCTGCCTGCGGCTTCTACGTCGCTGGTTGTCTGGCCGTTCGCCAGATCAGCTCCGCCTGAAAAAAGAGATCCTATGAAGACGTGGTGAGCCTGGCTGGGCCACCTCAGGAACAGATGATGTGGCATATGTCTGTGTAGTTGAACAGAAACATGGAGAGGTGAGGGTGCAAATGTGCATGGGTGGTACCTGAGTAGACGCTGGGAGAGCTGGGAGAGCTGGGGCAACCTGGTGGTCACTGGGGACCTCAGTCGGGTCTACACTGAAAAACTCAAAAAACTCAGGGAGGCTAGGAAACTCGGGCAGGCTAGGAGACTCGGGCAGGCTGGGAGACTCGGGGAGGCTAGGAGACTCGGGCAGGCTGGGAGACTCGGGGAGGCTGGGAGACTCGGGGAGGCTAGGAGACTCGGGGAGGCTAGGAGACTCGGGCAGGCTGGGAGACTCGGGGAGGCTAGGAGACTAGGGGAGGCTAGGAGACTCGGGCAGGCTGGGAGACTCGGGGAGGCTGGGAGACTCGGGCAGGCTGGGAGACTCGGGGAGGCTAGGAGACTCGGGGAGGCTAGGAGACTCGGGGAGGCTGGGAGACTCGGGCAGGCTGGGAGACTCGGGGAGGCTGGGAGACTCGGGGAGGCTAGGAGACTCGGGCAGGCTGGGAGACTCGGGGAGGCTGGGAGACTCGGGCAGGCTGGGAGACTCGGGCAGGCTGGGAGACTCGGGGAGGCTGGGAGACTCGGGCAGGCTGGGAGACTCGGGGAGGCTGGGAGACTCGGGGAGGCTAGGAGACTCGGGGAGGCTGGGAGACTCGGGGAGGCTAGGAGACTCGGGGAGGCTAGGAGACTCGGGCAGGCTGGGAGACTCGGGCAGGCTGGGAGACTCGGGCAGGCTGGAGACTCTGGAAGGTTGGGAGCTAGCTCTTGAGGCTGGGGAACGCTAGCTGGCTCGGCCGCGGGACCCACCGGGAAGGCTGAGACGGCGGCGTCGGACCGACCCACCGTGAAGGATGAGGCGGCGTTGACACGATCCACCGGGAAAGCTGAGTAGGCGCAGGTCCAGCTCGCCAGAGGTGCAACCATGTGGTCACGTCGGCGGCGACAGCGGCGTCTGCGTCGGCAGGGTGAGGAGGATGGAGGTGTGGACTCCGCTAGACGCATAGCGTCCAGGTCAGTGGGAAGTCCCAATTCCTCCAGCAGCAGTGGAGAGGGCAGGATTTCAACGTCCCCATATAAATTCCTTAAGGCCAACTCACACTGCTGCTAGGCTCCTATGTGAGGGTCTGCTGGGTCCTTTTGTAGGCCGGATCCTACTGTCATGGTGTGTTTAGGGCCGACCCTGGTGCAGACACGGACGGTAGGCAAAGGTGACGTTAGGGGATTTATTAACAAAGATAAACAAAAGGCACAGCAAAGCTGGAGTTATAAAAAACTAAACTGAACACAAATCTAAGAATATAACAAAACAGACTTGAATATTTAGCAGAGGGGACTGACGGGGAAAAACCAAGGACCAGGGAAAGGTAGTGATGTTACCTCCAACAACGAAGCTTCGAAGCACGCTTCAAACTCGACAGGGTAGTGAAGCAGTGGGCCGGAGCTCGCTTCATGCGACGTCACCAATGACGTTTGAACCACTTCACTGCTTCATTCAGACCGAGTCAGCTGACTGCTTCGAGCTGATAGCGGAGCTTTGAATGTTTGCCATGATTCAGTGTATTCAAGATGGCTGAAGCCCCGGTTCATGTCCCCGTTCTACACGTATTATACGTTACGAACGGCTCTCGTTTTTTGATATTCTGAGTTTTGGATTATTCTCTCATGGAGCAACCATCGAGGAAGCGTTCCCAAGTGTGGGAATATTTTGAGCCAAACAGTTCCTTGTCACACCAGCCTCCTCTGTTCCCTGTGAAAGTATTTTCCAAAGCTGGAGAAATTGTCTAAAAAAAAAAGAAACCATTTGAGCTCTTCTACTGAGCAAAAACTACTTTTCTTGAATAAAAACACCTGAAGTAACACAAGCACCCTCTTTATTACACCAAGCACACTCCCAAAGAAAATGTGAATGACAAACCAAAACATTTTCACATTGTTTTTAAATTATTATTGTTTCAAGGGTAAATTACTCAATCTTTAATGAGGTACTAAAAACACATATGTACAACACACATACATACATAAGTGTTATTATATACACAAGAGATGCATCACATTCGCAGGGCTTCATTTGTTGCAACGATCGCTACTGCCAGTAGATGTCACCCAAGGGAATTGAATGAAGCTTCGGGTAGTGAACCACTTTATGACACAATGGTTCAAAATGATTCAATGCTTCAAAAAGCCTCATTTTGCCATCACCAGGGAAAGGAGCGTGACATAAAGGCGAGGAATGCAGACTAGGATACAGATCAGGGGACAAGACAAGAAAAGACCAAGGTATAGACGAGGATCCGGCGAGGAGTGGTTGAACTATTCTATTCTGTTTCTATTCATCAGTTCAAGGCCAGATATAAAGTGGAAGTAATGACAAAATACAAAACTGAAGAAATTTTGAAATGTATATTCACGGGCTATTATGTTATCATCATATAAATTGTGATTAACATCAAATAAGAGATAAAAAAGATATGTGTAATAATATGTGAAAATTAGGTTGAAAGTTAAAAACTATGCCAATGTATGTAAGACGCATCCATATAAATTGTAATTTTTGAATGGGGGTGGGAGCAAATAAGTATTTTTACTTCATCTCATTCCCTTTCGAGCGAGTATTGATTCCTGTTACCTTTGTTCTAGATGAATATGTAAATTCATATGTATTATGGAAATGTATTTATTTTGTAATCTGCCTGAAAATAAGCTCGAAATAAACACTCAATATACTAGAAAGACATATATACTGGGGAGGTGATTGCTGGATTAGAACTGGTGGTTGATTGGTAACGGGTTGCAGGTGAGTGAAAGAGAGCAGGAGTAACAAACAAGGGAATACACAAGGAGAAATAAAACATAACTGAATACTGATAAACAGAACTAAGGTGAAACAAAGACTGAATCTAAATAAAGAAATCACCAAGAGCACGGAATAAAAATACCAATAACTAAGTACAAAAACATATCCAAAAATCCAGATGCTGACATGTACGAAGTCCTCAGTCCCTTCACCGGGTTTCTGTTTGCAGGTGTAGATGTGGGACATGTTGATTTTGGTAGGAAATTGAGTGGTGATCGCTTGACACAGTCTTTGGATGGTTGCTTCGTATTGAATGTTGTCCTTATGTCCTGGTTCACTGTTAGGCTGTTGTGGCAAACTGGCCTCTCTTTTTTTTTGCAGAGTTCGGTTGGTTTGAACTTTTTTGCCAACATGCGACGCAATTCAAACCCCGGTCGGGCGGAATTGTGCGCAGAAACCTCGCAATTCGTCAGCGAAACGGGGTCCAGAATTCTCTGGATCCGGTAGGCATCGTGATGCTTCGATGATGTCAGTCTCAGTCCAGGGTCGACAGACCAGTTATGGTCCAGTGGGACCTGCAACTTCAACCAGAGGCGTGGTTTGGATCCGGGTTTGTTTTCTCTCACATTGAGATCTCCAAAGTCCAGATTGTGGGGAGAGGAGTTTTGCCACTTGCGTTAAAAGGTCTTGCGCTAGTACACTGGTGAACAATGTTCCCTCTAATTTTTCATGTGTCTGGGCCAGAGGTGTCAAGTAACGAAGTACAAATACGTCGTCACTGTACTTAAGTACACTTTATAGGTATCTGTACTTTACTCCATTACTTATTTTTCTGCCTACTTCTGACTTCTACTCATTACATTTTCACACAAGTATCTGTACTTTCTATTCCTTACATTTTCAAAACAAACAGCCTCGTTACTCTTGGCTTCAGTTTAATGTTTATGTATTTCACGTCATGTGCACCATCCAATACAGATCAGTGGCGCCATCCACACCTAGTGTGAACAAGTGTAATAGGATGAATCATATAACGTTTTTGTCTTGACTGTCAGTGTAGTAAATTCTGAGAGAGGTCGTCTTCAAAAACCGGTGTAAAAAATGAGTGATGAAGAAAGCTGCTGAAACAGACGTAGTCGAACAAAGGAAATCTTTATTTCTGTCATCAGGTCCGTCTCAGTTACAGAAAATGCATTTTCCGGGAGAGCCTGTGGTCCAATGGGAAAACTCTCTCCCGGGGCGAGAAAGTCCCTTACTTTTAAAGAAGATTCAAGGCCACTGGTCCAGGCGTAAAGCCAAAAGATATGGTCTGACTGTAAGGTCCCATATCAAATCTACCTTATTTGGTGAAACTGTTAAAGAGCTTGTTTTTCAGTGTATCTCAGTGTCTTGCACGGAGACGCGCGGAGGCGTCTTGAAATTAACCAGCTGTGAACTCATTAAACTCTGGTTCGTCCATTTTGTCTGTGGACTCAATGAACTCAGTTCAGATTTCCTCATGTGCCTTTGGGCCCCATTTTGCCTGTGAGTCCATACACCTCATCAGCTATGACAAAGGGGGGAACGTGCGTGTGTATATCTTTTTTCTTTGAATTTTTCAGGCAGTAAGACGTTGTTTTTGTTTTTTTGATGGGACGAACATGAATACCTCACGACCTACCTCTCTTGAATACTACCTCATGTGTAATTGAATTCCAATAAAGTTTGAGAAAGAACATGCTCCTTGAGTGACTTTGTCTGTGACAGTAATGGTTTTATGATTGTTGTCTTGGGCCACATGTGGAACTAATGAGTTTTCAAATTAAGCTTGCAATTCATATAGTGGCATCTACCTTTTTGTGTGTGGTTTTTTATTTATTTATTTTTTTTAATTTAAAGGTTACTTTATACTTTTATACTTTAAGTATGTTTTGGAGCACACACCTTTTTACTTTTACTTGAGTAAAGAGGTCAAGTGGATACTTCAACTTTTACCAGAGTGTTTTTAAACTGCAGTATCTATACTTCTACATTAAAGGGACACCGTGTAATTTCTTCCCCCATCTAGTGGTGCAATTTTATTTTGCAAAGTCAAATGAATTTGCTCTCTAGCGCCTCGCGTTTTCAAATGTGCGCTGCAACTTCTTGAACTACGGCAGGCGGTATGTGTCAAGATTCAAGAAGCTATAGCTTCAGACTCAAGGTCCATACAAACAAAAATAAATCAAGACACACAGTACAAAGGATTACATAACACACATACAATAACACTATAAATACAGATGACAGATAACACGTCAGATAACAGAAGTTGACAGCCTGCGTCGACGTCACTTCCGGGAGTTACCGGAAGTGACGTCGACGCAGCGGTAGCGTTAGCAGCGGTGTGTAGTTGCTGGAAAGTGTTATTTCAAATAAACTCCCGGTAAACTTACAAACTTTCTGATGCCTCGTTTTGTGAGTTAAGAGCCTATGTGTACTACGGCAGAAGTTTGGTAACAATCAATGCATTATTAGTGGGATAATTTACGAGATAAAATCTATTTACCATTAGCAGCTGTAATCAGCCATTCGGCGGAAATTACGTCATTGCAGGCCTGGCGGGGAAATCGCGATTTGTAGTGCTTCATGTCCCTCTCGGCACTTCGTCGTTTTTCATAGACCAGAAGGACATGGCAGCCTCCATAGAGCTTGCCCGCTCTATGTAGATACAGACAAGTTATTCTTCACTCAGGAGGATAAGTGAGATTGTTGACAGAGATAATTTTACACCAATGAGGACTAACTTATGAATGAATATGTTGATTTGAGCTAATAAATGACTTAATTTATTACATAGTGTCCCTTTAAGTAACAAATGTGTGTACTTTTGACACCACTGGTCCAGGCATACACACAAGCTCTCTGAGCACACTGAGGACCACTGTGAGCAACATCAGATGTGCACGCTGTGGCCACACATCACACCTGTTCAAAACCTTGGATCATAAATTGGTATTTTTGCTATAAAATTAATTCCTTCAGTCAAAACAAGTTCAAACTCCTTTGTCCTTCATATATATCCATTCTACACTCCAATATAGTGACAAACTTAAAAGTAACACAAGAGAAATTGGCACATTTTTCACCATCTCCTCCCGCAGTTGTGGTATGTAACATCACTGTCATGAAAACAAATCTCAGTGTGGGCCCTCCACATTTACAGCACTCCACATGAATTTGTGTCATGTTGAAGAGGTCACAAAGACGCCATGAAAAATCCACAAGAATGTCAAGAGACCATGAAGCAAAACGGTGTGGTGCAGAACTGGAAACCAAAATTGTGAGCTGGGACTTCTCAGCCCCCGGGTGCTGTAGGTTCCAGGCCAGGAAAAGCGCATGACAAAAGATAAGTTTACTTTAAAACATTTGTAAGGTTCACAAACTTCTATGGGGATTTTTGAAACTTAGAGCTCATATGCAGTAAAATGCCAAAAAAGCTAAAAGTAACAAGAAGAAGAATTGAATAGATTGTTAAAAACAGTTAACAGCAGATGGAAAATTCTGAAACAAGTGCATAAATGGTCAACATTTTCATAATAGCATAAAAAAATTGTTAAACTGACTGAAATAAAACTGTAAGAAGCCAACTTTTATTAAAAAAAAAACTTCCAAACTCAAAACATAGCAGGTGGTATCTAAGAAGGCAGAAAAAGATTGTGGGCCTCTGCTATATATTACAGAATGTAATGTCTAAATAAGAAAAGGACACATGAACTTATCTAATTTATAACTGTTTTATTGGTAGGTATTTACATTTGAGACAACTACATTGCTATCATACATCGTATACTGTGGAAGAAAGTCTAAAATACTTTGCATATGACAAATCGTTGCAGCAGCACTTTATCCTCCTTGTTACGTTTGAGTTTCATGATTGTGTAGGACGCAAGCTGCCACAGATAATACCTTTGGTTCCAAAAACCCCTTCTTTGAAGCGTTGCTTTGCATAGACAGAAGAGCCACAATTTCAGAAGAGAAAAGGTACGGAGATTAAAAGTGTACATTCACAGGTTTAGAGGAGTCTGACGGGTTGGTGCATTGATTCAATAAAGGGACGGCCTGTAGCTTGTTTAGAGTGGACCAACTTCCCACAATCAGATCAGGTCACAGCAACATGACTGACATGAAATTAAGAGCTTTGTTAAAAAAAAAATTTAAAAAACAGCTTCAAAATCAGCAGGAACTATATTCTGAGCTAAATAGATCTCAAACTTCCCCCATACATGTGACGCTTAAAGGGAAGCAAAGCCTACTTCTGCTTTAAAGCAAGTAGTTAAATGGAAATGATACATTATTATATTTTCACTTTCAAATAAAAGCCCCAAAAAAGTCTGTTCCAACAACCGAGAGGACATAAAGTCCAAAACAAAATAGAGGTCATTCAGATGGGTGACTGTGTTCCTTATTCAAGCTCAGAGGGGGCTTCTTGTTTTCTGTGTTGCATGGTCAGTGGACACAATGGTACATTGTCTGAGGTCCAAAAGAACAGAGGCTCTGCTGAGCAATAACTCAACATGAACCATTAAAAGATGATGACAATGGGTTTATTACAGTAAACTTTAAAGAATCAAGGTTTAAAACTGGAAATATACAAATGAAGGGGAGAGGACTGCAATTAATTTATGGATGTCATCAAGTCACCTCAATTTTGATGAAAAAAAAATGCACATAATTAGGGATTTTAATAATTATTAATATAAAACATATATTTTCATTATTTATTGCTTATTGAAGTGATCATCACCAGTCATATTTCTGGCTTTTCTCAGCGCTTTCAACTACATTTTACTGTCTTCATTGTGTAGTGTAAAGACAAAATGAACACCTGCTCTGTGAGAACCTTTAAAATAGTCTTACTTCAAATAATTATCACTTAGCAGTAAGTGTAATTCAAAATAAGATCCTTTCAGTGTACCATTTGCATTTATTTGGGAAATTTCTGCCATAACTTCATTTGTTAACATTGTAAATAGAATTTATTTTATGCTGCAGTACACGCTCCTTATAAAAAGGGGTTTTCTCTACATTTAATCCACCTGCATCAGTTTTCTTCACACAATACACAAGTAAACTGGCTGTAAAAACCAAACTGCAGCAGTTCTGCCCCCACTAAAGGAGGCTAGCTAGCTAGGCTAGCTGTTAGCCCTAGCTAAGGCTAATTTAGCCCCTTTTCCCCCAGTTAACCAAATATTTCTGAACTCAGTTTGGATAGATCAACACCCTCATAACTGAATTTGGGACACTTTATTTGGAGAAAATGAGAGCTAAAGCTTATCTGGTGGAAACAAAAGTAATACTAAAAAAGTAATCACACTAGAAGCTAACTAGCCTAGCTTAGCAGGAAAGCCAGTGTCTCCACCGCTATTGACTGTTGACAATTTTTTTATTATTTGTTATGTTTAAGTACCTTTAAAAAAAAATTAAAAAAAACTACTAAATGTTTACCCTGCAATCCTGAGTAGGATGAAGTGGATATGTAAAATGGAATATATCTTATTTAAAGAATAATTTATCAGGCTGGTTAATTACATCGAGTTCAGAGTATAATTTTAGTTTCATGCTAAACCTGAGATAATGATTCATAATCACACTCGCATGTTGTAACCTTTAAACTGAGAAAAAAAACCTTTCTTCAAATCCATGAAGACAGTAAAATGAGGTTGAAAACTTCACGAGGGGACTATCATCTCAAACTTTCTTTGGTTTTCTGAGACTATAACCTAAACTGAGGTGACTTTATGGACAATATGCCAACTTTTTTAAACTTAAAAAAGGACTTTTCGCTTGCCTTAGGTCGGAAAGTTTTAGCAGCGGCCAGAATTTTAAGCCAGTTTCAAGGAAATGGAAAGAACATACATCGACCCGTCATTTGGTGCATTAATGATCTTTGAAGAGAAAAGCTTCAGATTTTGTCAACCTGAAAATAAGACATATCTATTTTGGATCTGCTTTTTATGATGATGGAAACAAAAGGCCAAGATAGGCTTAAAAGGCATTGTGTTGAAAGTCACTGCGGGGTTATTGGGAGGTGAGCTGGTAGCTCTGTCGTGTGAAGGCCCAGCTTATTAAACTGTCCTCTGCCAGAGAGAGGTCGTTGTTCGGATGGAAATGAGAGACAGGTACTCTAAAGCATAGGGCGTGGGTACATGGAGACGGAAAAGATGTGTAAGTGTAGGTGAAGCAGGGGAGGTAACACACTGTTGTGACTTATATCATCATCTGATACAGAGCTCAGCGCCAGGAAGTCATGCTATCAGGAGATATACCCTTTAAAAAACAAACATAGTAACATGATTTCCACTATAAGAGTAATACTATTGCTTGTGCATGTCCAAAGCTTAAAATCCTCTTATTATGTGAAATAAAAAAAAATAAAAACATTATAAAGAGTGTCTTTCACTACATGCAAAAAGGCACAGTTGGCGACCCTGATTACAACAGTAGTTTGGGATAATGTGCAGACAGAAGCGTGTAGTATAGAGACACACACTCATACATACAGATGGTTCCTCACTCACACCATCTCTGCTCAGCTAAACTGCACCGTGACTCTAAAACTGTGTTTTCCTTTCACACACACACACAGACACACACACACACACATTAAAAAGAGCCCAAAGTACATTGGAAGGCTGTTACGGGGTGATAGGCAGAGTAAAAACATGGAGCATTTACCAATCTGTGCTCAGCTGTGAGACAACTATCTAAAAAAAAGAAAAAAGCCCTCCTTTCTTTGACATATTTCAGTAACACTTTGCTTTTTAGAGCTCAAAAGCACGTCACTGCATCTCATCTGTCGTCGCATCACATCAGCTCATCGTAAAGAGATTTAAATCAAAGTCATGTGGAATGTTAAGAGACCGCTAACAGCTATTTTTTGCTTGGTGAAGTGGTCTTCTTCAACCTCGTGCCGGTTCCTTTTAACCTCGCCTCACAGCGCAGATGGTCGCAGGAGGCCGAGGGGAAGCTGGAAGGCACATTGTTGAGACGATCAACAAAAAGACTCGTGGGTTAAACTTTCCCTGCAGCGCCACCTCGGTCCTAACTTCAGCTGTGAATGGGGAGATTGGAAAAGTGAGATAAAATGTAAAAAAGAAATCCTCGTGTTCGTGCTGCCGCTGGTGGTCACTTCACGTCAGGAGACCCATGCGGGTGAGTTTGGCCGACAGGAAGGAGTGGAGGACAAACACCACCGGCTTTGGACCCGAGTGGAGGTCGAACACCTGGATGGTGGAAGGAAGGAAGGAAGGAGGAAGTTAGAAATGTACTGAAGACAAAATAAATAGAAACAGAGATCTTTGTGTAATACGGATATATACGTGCACAAGAAACCAAAGTAAGATGTAATAACATGAATGTCTGTGAATTTAAAGTATAAAACAATGAAAGCAACCATTTCCACCTGGATAATGCGTTTGGTGCTTTCCTCAGCTTTTATTTTTAACCATAATAACCAGCATGATTTTACACACTGGAAAATAAAGAGGAGCAAAACGTTAACGATGATAAACAAATCTTCTACCCGGATATGAAAAATACAGCTGCGAAATGATGTTAAAGTGTGAAAATACTGAAAATTGACTTTGAAAATATCTAAAATGATGATTTTTTCTGCCTTGAATAGATGAAAACTTTGGGATTTAGGGATTTTCTATCACTTCAACCATTTGAAATGAGATGGAACCTAGAGAAAAATACAGTTATAGTTAAATCTCATTATTCAAAAACCTAAATATTTCAAAGTGGGACGTAGGGAAGTGTGAAAGAGGAGGAACTAACTGAGCTTGAGCTTCACTTTCCAAAAATGTTCAACGCTCAATAAGAGGCAAAACTCCCACAAATATCATCTACTGACATAAATCTACACGGTTGGGTCTTTGGATTCATCTTTTATTGGATTATTGTTGTGTTGGATGGGGTCTGCCGTCTCATAATCACATTTCACTTCAACATACCGAAGTGTCGACAGACTCTGAGTGATTGTTTTCTCTAGACCAAAGATCACACACACAGCTCCTGTACTTCAGTCTGAGAGAAGTACAATCTTTGGATAACTTGATAAAAAAAAAGATACAATCGCCAAACAAATTCAATATCCCTGTTCAGGTATTTATTTATTTTTTAATTTACCATTTCTCCTTCTGGACCACCAAAGTCCAGGTAAAGGTTGCGTATTCCATCGTCAGCAGACATCTTGAGCTTCTCGTAGGGGTATCTGTAGAGCACGGCGCCCCCCGTCGGGTCGGCCGGCTCCCTCGTCACAGTGAAACCCTTTTCGTAGTGCAGCGTCAGCCGGACATCCTGCCTGTTCAGCGTGCACCCTGCAGGCGACAGGAAGAAAGAGAAGAAGATAAGCTGGCGCACGGATGGGCCAGCAAGAGAAACGTCCGAGTGCAAGTATGCGGAGGACGATGCTGGAAAGAGCAGCGCAAAGACAGGATTTACTGTCCGTCCTCAACTAACTGAAGAGCGCTTTGGTCTTTTAACTGTCGGGAAATATTGAAAAACTTTTAAATGGTCAAATGTATTTTTAAAAGTACGCTGCTGCTCAAGAAAGATTAATTTCTGGAATAAATACTGAAAAAAGCCAAACGTGAATGTTAAAAGTAACTTAAAAAAAAACTTGAAATAGCAACAAATGACATTTAAATAGTTGTGAAAATAAAATGTAAACTTAATAGCAATGAATTTATGTTGAAAAAGGCTAGAAACAAAGGATCAGCGGCTCCAACATCCAGCTTCTGTTCTCAGACTCGACCAAACTGACCCACGTACTCAGAGATCAAATGAATATTGTGACAAATCAAGTTTTTACACAAGCAACTCTGTTAAGCTGCAGCCTAAAGACAAGCGTATCTTTTATATAAACCTCAGCCAGCATGGCGGAGCATGACTGTGAGGTTATTTGATACGAAAGCATTTCCAAGTGTTTCACCGTGACTTGAATGGCCTGAATGTTCCTGCACAACTGTGCGTTTGTGTGGCAGCCGGACGGGGAAGGAGAATGAAACCAGGCAGAGGCTTTCCAGAGCCGTTCCGGCAGCCAACCATTGTTCTGCACAGAGTGGAAACATTCCCCTCTGCTGGCTCCCGCTCCTGCTTTTCCGACACAGTGCTGCTCTTTCTGAGCTGCGACAGATTGTTGCGAGGCAGCTGCTGTCAGGAGCTTCCTGTCGCAGTGAGAGCGAGCGCTCTGCTATCTAACGACAGAAACGACTTAACATATGCTCACAGGAGGAAAATCAGGCCCAAGCTTAGTCTGTCAACAAATATTTTCCCTTGAAAGCTCAATTTAAGTTGACAGTGATTTGTTAGCATGACGTCGTCATGCACAAAGGTGAACCCACATCCTTTAGGTCAGGGGTCTGCAACTTTTAACACTCAAAGAGCCATTTGGACCCGGTTTCCACAGAAAAGAAAACACTGGGAGCCGCAAATACTTTTTGACAACAAAAAAATTAAGATATTGCTTTTTTACCTTTAAACAACTATAGTGTGTTGATTACGAAATCCATGAAGTGCGACAGAGAAAATGACATTTTATTTATGTAATGAACACATTTTGAACTCAATAATATCAATAATAATAAAGAAAAACACGGTGAGTTGAAGGTCTCTTTCTCACCACAAATTAGGCATGCTGGTAAGCCCCTCTCTCTAAGGAATCTGCCCAGGCATCATTAAATGTTCATTTTCTTCAGATATTTTTCTTTTCTTACATTTCTCCACACCTGGCCAACCTGGGGTTGAAAGTCTCGATAAATGCACGGCATTTTGGCGGGCATGCACCGGCTTTTGGAGAGTGTGACGCATATTTTGAGCGGCGAAAAATAATAAAATATAATTTCATTTTAATGTTTCAAGATCACAATAATCTTCCAATTTAGAACTACAATAAAAAAAACAAAGAAACACAAATAAAATACATTTCATTTGGATACTTTTTCATTTATGCAGTGTTTCTGAGGTCTGTGGTGTTGTTGAAGTAGTTTTTAATACAAAGTGAACTGAAACACACGAATGGACTGTAACACAGATCAGGAACCATAACTACAGCTCACAGATACTGCATCACATGGTGTTATTCATTCATAAGCACAAAGATTCTGTTCGGTCCAGAAAGAGACTTTTGATCTGCATTGTTAATGTGATCTTCTTTATGTTAATATTCTTATCTATTCAGTCAGGTTTACTCGAGGTTCCCAGAGTTACTAAAAGTAGAATGGGAGGCAGAGCCTTCAGTTATCAGGCCCCTCTCTTGTGGAATAAGCTGCCACTAAATGTTCCTTTCCACTTTTAAGACCAGGCTTAAAACTTTCCTTTTTGATTAAGCTTATAGTTAGGGATGGCTCAGGTGATCCTGAAACATCCCATAGTTAAGCTGCTATAGGCCCAGACTGCTGGGGGGCCTCATCTGTCACACCTTTCCTCACTTTACTCTCTTTTTGTACATAATGTGACATTATTGTGGTCATTAACTCGTGTCTCCCTGTTCCAACAGGTATCCTTTGAATGGCGTTACAGTGGTCCCCCCCCCCCCCCCCCCCCCCCCCCTTTCTGGTTTCTTGCTGTTAAAAAGGAGTCGTTCCTTTCCACAGTCGCCTCAGGCACGCTCAGGACGGGAGATTGGATTACAATTAATTGAATTCCAATTGGCTTGAATTGGACTTTATTACTTAAGTGCCTTGAGATGACATTTGTTGTATTTGACGCTATATAAATAAAAATGAATTGAAAATGAATATCTACAATCTTTAGGCAATGCGCCAGTTGTCAATTAGCAGTAGCACGAGAGCTTTTTTTTTAGAAGAAGAAATATAACCAAATAGACAACTTTTTACAAATTTCACTATGTGCTTATTTATGCATTGCCTTTGTTGTTCATAGCACCAAAGGTCTATGGTGTGGTGTATTGCTCAGTTTTGGAATCAGAGGTTTAATGTATTATGTCTTCAACCTTTGTGCATCAGCAGACACCTACTTGCTGGGAGCTGTGATGTGGTGGTGTTCCCATACAGCTCAGTCACTCTGCCATCATAAAGTTAGAATCTGAGCTGCTGTGCTCTGTGGTGTGGCAGCAGGTATGGCCACACATGCACGATATCGTCCCTCCTGTGCAGCCTGAGGGGAGCAAACTTCCAAACCTCCCTCTGATGGACGAACTACAGCATGTCGTTTGCTTAAGAAGCCTCCCACAGAAACTCAGAGGAAGGTTTTACTTTCAGATTCTGCTGCTCTTCTGTGACTTTCTGAGATCATTTAATGGCTCTTATTCATATTTCAGTTAGATTCACTGAAAATAAAAATGTCCCTCGGGACGGCTTGTGATGTCACTCACCAATGGAGACTTCTTTGATGAGCTCGGCGGCGGCGTGCGCCCCCTGCACCAGAGATCGTGTCCAAGAGGACAGGTCCCAGTGAGTCTCCACTCTGAAGATGTGGGACTCGATGCCCCGCCCCGTCCCCGTCCGAGTGGCAAACACCAAGTCTGAGCCTTGAGAGGGGGAGCCGCGGGCGCTGCCAGAGTGGACCAATCTGTGGCGAGAAGCATGAAGATCGCAGACACAGTTAATAATAAAAAAGACACAGCTGGAGATGACGCAGTTACGCTGCTGTCAGTGTTCACATCCGTCTTGCTCTTTGGTTTTAAACAGCCCTGAAAATATTCACATCCATTAGTTTCTCTCCACCTTCAGTAACCAGTTGACCCTTTGTAACCCGACATTTTTCTCATTTATATTTCAAAGTTCACATTCGCTTTTCCATCTAACGTCTGGGTAATATGTTCCTTTTTCTAATCAATTAGTAGAAAATCTGATTTTATCCCAAAGATATTCAGAGCAGAGTCCTCAGATTTTTATGGTTCTGCAGCAGAACTGAAAGGTCTCGTTCCTGCTGAGGGTCAGCTTAGTAATAATAAGAGCAGTTTCAACACTAAATATGGTTATTAACGGAGTTCGATGGTAATCTGTGCCAAGCTTAGCGCTACAAGCCTTCATGTTTTGCACACCATGTCCCCGAATGTCCAAACTCTAATGGTCAAAAAGTTGTTTAAACAGAGAAGTTATTTATTTGTTCTTTCATCACATCATTTCAAACAACAACATCACAACTTTCTAAAATCAGTTGAATTTTCTTTGTATTTCTGGTAAAAAAAAAACGTGTGCGCACAAACCATACACATCCCTTATAAGCTGACAGCAGATATACAATATATATATATATATATATATATATCAGGTTAGTGTATATAAGGTTAGTGTACGAATTGGATTATTTTATAAATAATTATGATTACAATTAATTGAATTCCATTTGGTTTGAATTGGACTTTATTACTTAAAGTGCCTTGAGATGACATTTGTTGTATTTGGTGCTATATGAATAAAAATGAATTGAATAAAAAATTAATTGAATTAAAGCACCCGATTATAATGAACCTGGACAAGATATACTCTGTTAGAACCAAGAGGGCAGTTCTGTTATATTCGTTATGCAGAGAATCAAACAAACAAGAAGCACAAAATAGTGTTTATCAAAGAAAAAAGTCATCAGAAAAAAGTATTGCTATGCATGTCGTTAGAAAAACTTTAACGTGAGCAACTGCAGAGTTTCAGGTACTTACCGCATATCACAGGATGCTGAAAGTTTAAGGGACGTACTGAACTTACAAACTTTAATTAAAGTTGCCTGATCCGCAGCTGAATAGTTGCCCTTTACCTGCAGATAATCAATGGTGGACTTGTTCAGTTAAACTCATAACCGTTACAAATTATATCGTATGAAGCCTCCCGGGCAACTGGACGAACAGAACAGTAATGATGCCTTATAGTTTAATATTCCTCGACCTGGTAAGTGCAGCTAATAAACACTGCTGTGGGTATGAAAGACGAACATTAGGGACGACAACGGCATAAAAAGCGTCGTGAAAATGGTTATAAACCTGCAGTGTTGAGTTACAATACGAAGGACACTATCAAAGTCACTCTCTCAAAAGAAAAGTGACACAAATGCGAAAGAAGAGAAAAAACATTCACATCTCACAGACGACTTCTTCTTTTCAAGTTTGGAGAAAAGAAAAATGGTTCTGAAATGTCATCTTATGCAATAAGATAAGATGACAATATTTCTTCATGTTTCCACAAGTATTGTAACATTATGACACAGGTTATGTATAACGCAGTCATATCCATTCAGAGCTGAGCTTCCTTTCCTTCCTCTTTTTAGACTTTAATGTACAGATCTAACATTTGGCAGGGCACAGTTTTCAGTTGCCAAAGTAAACCCGCCTCAGTCCATTTCTGGCATGTAAAGCTAAAAGTTAGTGTATATTATTACCTTTTCAGACTGTAATACTTTTACAACTGAGTGATATCTCTATATCCCTATTTTTTTTTACTCTGATCAAACATTCTTCTTCGTCTTCAGCACAAAAAACGACTCGATGAGACTTTTTAAGACCTCCTGAGGTCTTTTTAAAGGAATGATTTCCAAATGATAGTTGCTAAGACAGAAGATCTACGTTCAGCCGTGCCGTCTTTACCTTGTGGCGAGCAGTGGGTGTGTGAGCAGAGGCATGGACCAGGACTCTCTGCTCCACGGCACCGACTCAAACAGCAGGATGTCCTTATCTGTCAGCGCCATGACCACCGGCCTGTACTGCTGCCGTCCACCTTCCAGCTGGACCTGAAGAGGGATTTAGCGCCGATTAGCACATCAAAGTAAAAGCAAAGTTTCTAAAGGAGAGTCCTTACTTCCCACTCTATGTGTACGTTAGAGTTGAGGATTAATGATGGTTTGAAAGGCAACAAATCAGTATGTGGTGCAGGATCATCGACAGCCCTTCACCCTGACATGCATGGGCCACTAAAGCCATTTTTACACATATGATACATATCATTAATGGGTTCATCGGTCGGTTTTTAAGTGGCATTCAGTCACTTCTCCGTTGATGTTCCTCACGCTTCTTTCAGACACACTCGTTAGGGATGGGAATTGATAAGATTTTTACGATTCCAATTCCATTTTCGATTCTGCTTAACGATTCGGTTCTTTGTCGGTTCCCTTATCGATTCTCATTTGGAGAAAAAGGACAACAAACCGGTCGATTAGCATCAACTTTGTTTAGTTTACATGTAACACGAGTCATGACCTTACAAACTCAACAACGGTGAGGTACACATTCGCCTATCATGGTCTGGGTAATTTAACTCGCGGCTAACATGATAGGCAGTGTTTGTTAGTTAGTTACCTGCAGTGTTAGCCGAGGACATGCTAACGTTGCTAACGTTGCTAACGTTGCTGGGTTCAGATTCACCGACGTTAGTCCGGAGTGGATCGAAAACACGACATTCATTCATTCATAGTTATTGCGTGTTGGTAGTATTTCCTCCCTTTGGTGAAATCTTCACTTTGCAAGTTGCCCTGTTGTCGTCTTTTTTAGGGATGTGTAATCAAACCCCATGTCATGGACCCCATGTCCCTGATTTTGGGTCTTCCAAGTGACCATTTGAAAACGGCAGCCAACAAAAGATTGTATAATATTCTAACGTTTGCGGCTGGGAAAAATATTCTTTTGCAGTTGGTCAGTGACAAGGTTGCTTCTGACTGATACCTCTGGAACTTCTTACTAACGTCATACATCACAGTGTAGATCAGTTCTACAGAGTATGGCGCCCGTTTTTGGACTATATCGGTCCAGAACTTTCCTCCCCCCTATTAAAAGGACAGCTGTGGACTTGAACGATATCCGTGTACTGTAAGACTGATTCACCACCTTTTGTATCGTGCTGTATGTTCATCTCTATGTAAGAGCTGTCATGTTTGTTTGTTTTGTGTCTAGTCTGTGATATGTTCAGAGAATATAAACCCAGCAGAGCTCTTAGATCCAAGGACTCAGGTCAGCTGGTCCAGGCCAGAGTCCAGACTAAACATGGAGAAGCAGCATTTAGCTGTTATGCTGCAAACAAGTGGAACAAACTGCCAGTGGAGATTAAACTTTCACCAAATGGAGACATTTTTAAAGACATTTCTGTTCTCATGTGTCTATGCATGAAATATCTTTTAATTTATCTAGACTGTCGCCTGTTTTTAAATTCATTTAAATTATTTCATTTGTTTCTCTTTATATTCTTTTATGTATTTTTAATGCTTCTTCCACTCCCTGCTGCAATGCTTTTATTTTATGTAAAGCACTTTGAATTGTTTGTACATGAAATGTGCTATATAAATAAATTTGATTTGATTTAGTTTTGTAGACACCGTTTGTTGTATGGAAATGAAAATTGCAATAAAAACAATGAAAAAAAAATTTAAAAAAACACTCACAGAAAGCAGCTAAAAGGCTCTTTTCTCCACATTCAAGCTTATTTGAACAGATGAATTCAAATCTAACAGATTCTTATTAAAAAAAATGCCGACATGATAATATACCACCTGCTAACGGTAAACAAACTCTTCAGGCTGAGTAGTTACAGGTGAGTTAACAGTGTGCTGGTATACTGATTCAGCAGATGCGTTCAGTAGCTCGCTCCGATGACCAAACAGGAATTTTGTGATGGTGAAAACAAGCCCCTGTGTGTTGTGAGTCATGCCCGCGCGGCTGGAGTGTCACAGGAAAACGCAACAGCAGCCAACCAGACAGTTGCTACTATGAATGCGCCTGTGGTGAGTAGGTGGGCTCGACGGGAAATAACGTAACGCAGCGGAAACTTCCATCTGCGTTTCCTGTTTAAACCGGTGGAGATAAACAGAGCTACAGATCCATACATTCAACGGCAGCTTGAGTGGACACTTCATCACAGTGAAAAGATGCCAATCTGAGTTGTTCTTGTGAATGAATTGAGACTTGTCCTGATTACAGGGAGCGCTTAAATTTAGAACCGAGGCTGATTCAAGAAAACATGCACTTCCTGTTTGTTGCTGTGGCTGTTACGTTAGAGCAGAAATGCCAGCCTTTGAGTTAATGCTTCTTCCACTCCCTGCTGCAATGCTTTTATTTTATGTAAAGCACTTTGAATTATTTGTACATGAAATGTGTTATACAAATAAATTAGATTTGATTTGATGTAAAAGTAATGAAAACTAGACTGAAAAACCACAGAATAGAAGGTGGTTCACCTGTGAACTACATTTCTCTTAAAATGGGTGTGCTCATTAATAACAATTAATTATTTTCCTGTGAAACATATCAACATCTTTATTAAACCACCTTGAATTTAATTGTGTCTTAGGCTATGTACACACGTAGCCGGGTATTTTTAAAACCGAATGTCTCCCTCCCTCCGTTTATAAAATAATTTGTATCCACATTACCTCGTTTTCGAAAAAAACACCTTCCACACATAACCGAACATCTGCGTTTTCACCTGTCTTGACAACCCAAATGCATTTGCTGTTTTGCGCCATCTGCCCTAGTCAGCTAAATAATAAAGTGTGCATGCAACTTTTTTGAGCACACGGACAGGTGATCGCATGACAGTGGACTGCCCCTCGATATGAGGACGTAATAATTCCGACAGCGAGAGGAGTGAGGACACCGGGACATGAGAAATTGTCACGCCATTCCTCTGGGAGTACGACTTGGGCGTGTAAAATCAAGGCTGTAAACAGCGCCTGCACAATAATAACCACCACAGTTCTGAAGGCATCCATGCTTCTTCAGTAAACAAAGGTCGCACTTTAGACTTTAAAGCAGATTTGTTGTTGTTTTGGCGCATATTGTGACGTTCAAAAACGCAAAACTCCGGTTATCTCTGTCTACACGCAGCTGCATAAACGGAGTTTTCAAAAATCTTCACTTTGCCCGGAGTTTTTAAAAACATTCGTTTACGATGCGTTTTTATGTGGATGACAGGTCCAAACGTAGAAAAATATATTCGTTTTAGCAGATACCCGGCTACGTGTGGATGGGGCCTGAATTGATGTCTGTATTACTCCATATTTGTTCCAATAAGCATGTTTAGGCCTCAGCGAGGAGAACTGAAAAACCTTTTTCCACAGCCGAAAGTTTCAGGGATTCAACTCAATAAAACTGCTTTTAGCAGCTGTTGTGAAATTTAAAGGTGATAGAGAATGGTTGAATGGGGCATTAATCCTTGTTCTGTGATGTGATATGTAGCCCAAAAAAAATTGGTTGGGTCTGTAATGGCTCAGAACCTCCCTAAAAGGCTCTCTGAAACAGCTGTTACTATGCTGGGTTTAAAATGCGTCGTTTGCCCTTATTGGCGTCGTTTCGGAGCTTATCTGGCAACCTCATTATGAAATGCAGGTAGGTGCTGGCGCTATTCGGTTGCCGTTGCTTGATTGGCTGCCCTTGCTCTCACTGAAAACAGAGCTATAGAGTAATACACTGACTGAAAAGAAAGCTCATCAGAATCAGAATTCGTTTTATTGCCATTGTTAGTGAACAGTGTTCACTAACTAGGAATTTGCTGCGGCGTAAGGTGCAAACATGTAACGTAGGATATAATAATAAAAAATAAAGAATAAAAATATATGAATATAAAATGTACAAGGTGTGTACAACAATACACAGTATCCAATATACAGAGCAACAACAGTGCAGCTTCATTAGTGCCATTTTAATGATGGTAAAGTGACTGGGGCAGGTTATGAGGTGATTATGAAGTGTTCATAAGTCCAACTGCAAGGGGGAAAAAACTGTTTTTGTGACGGGAGGTTCTGGTCCGAATGGACCGAAGCCTCCTGCCCGAGGGGAGTGGTGCAAATAGAGAAGGGTCAGCTGTGATCCGACCTGCTCGCCCCGTAGTCCTGGAGACGTGCAGGTCATGGATAGATGGGAGGCTGCAGCCGATCACCTTCTCAGCGGAGCGCACAGCTCGCTGCTGTCTGTCTCTGTCGGAACTGACCATCTACCGACTGAAGCCTGCTCGGAATCGTGCAAGGTTTGTGAAACTGTACTCCGTGAAATGCGCAGCGCAAAGGAAAAGTCGGCGGTTGTATGTACTGGGGATGCTGTTAAAAATAAATAAAAGCCATTGATCGCGAACATTGCTTTCCGGGGGAAGAATATGTAACGATCGTAGTCCGCTTTCACAGCCTTGGAAGGCACACCAGTTCCTGCTTCTCACCGAAGGGGCGTGTCTGAAACGGGGTGGCTGTGGATTTGGGTGTGGGGGGGCGATTGCTGAAAAAGTGACGTCACTTTTTCACAAAAACAGATTGGCACTTTTTCTGGGGGATATTAAAAAAAGGGGAGTACTTGAAACAGAGGTTCTGACACTTGCTGGCACTTCGTGTGTACTCCCCACAGCGGGGAGACTCAGGACTAACACCAAAAACGTGAAGAAGACGATTTTGATTCTCTATCCCCTTTAAGAGAACAGAACAACAGGAAATAGTGAAACAAAAGATTTGTGAGCCAATTTTCATATTTTGAGGACATTTCATGGTTTTATAGATCGACTGTATAGCAGATGTAGCGGTAACCACCATGACGGCACCCACCGGTTTGTGGACTGCTGCATTATAGAGCCTTGACTTTGAAATTTCACTCTTTCCATCTTGGTATTCTCGGACCAGGAAGTGACCACATTTGAACAAGAAGAGAAGCTGGAGTGATACTTGGAAGCCTAATATCTATTTAAGGACCACCAGCACACAGATTAGCAGGGATTCTAGTTAATGACACCGAAGTGAAACATTTGACTGAATCAGTATTTCACAGAAGAAGTCTTTGAATGCGAGTCTATTGGAGCTAAACATGTTTTGGACCCAGTGTTCAGGAGCGCTCATTTATATTTCACTTTAAAGCTTTTCCTTGTTGGCTTCACATCTAAAACCAACGTGAAAATGTCCATTTTAATATACAGCCTATGCCTTTAAATAGGAAGAAAAACTCTATTCTATAGCTAAATTTAGAACATAAATTAGGGAAAAATGAAATATTATTGGCACGTTCAGATTTTCCACCGTTTTCACCACTTTTCATGTTTACTGAATAAATTGTTTAACAGCTTATTTACGAGTGCATGCGCTACTAACAATGTATGTTCTTCACTTGCTATAGACTTTATGAGACCCTACAATGCTGCATAAATGTAATAACTGAAGATCTGAGCAAAAGAACAGGATTTATTGTCTGTATAACACAGTATCGAGCAGAACACACCTGTTCAGCCAGCCAGCCGATGTGCTTGAGGTGAGGGTGCGTGGAGGCAGCTGACGAAGCCCCCAGGTAGGCGTTGATGTGCGCCAGGGTCTGTGGCAGGAGGGCAGCTATGTTGGTGTGGATGGCAGTGAACCAGGAGTTGGCGGTCGCCCCGTCTTTACAGCGTAGCACCACTGTGTGTTGGCCATCAGGGGAATGGAGCTCCAACAGCCTACATGGGTCAGAGGGAATTATTAGCTGGGTCAGAGGAATCGGGCTAAATAATGTGAACAATGATGGCAGCAGACAAGCTCAACTTCTTACTCAGGGTGCTTGTTCTTTTTCCAAATTAAAATTCCAGACTTTTTCCAGACTTTTTTAAAACTGATACTTTTTTTCCCCCAAGACCTGAACTTTATGTACTTGTAACTTGTGTGCCTACTGCCTACTTCATTGGTTGAGATTGTACCAACTGTGTTTATTAGAAATGTTCATCTTTATAGGCTAGTATTCAATGAACAAATGCATTATTCACAGTAAATTATGCTTTTACTGATGAAAACGTTTCAAAACATGAAAATCACAAGTACATGTCAATAAACCTCAGCAGTGACGTTACGAAAATGTGCCAGACTAGGCTAAGCATGCGTTGATTGGATATCATCCCATTAGGCTAATGCAGTACGTGACCAGTTAGTAAAATTAGAGTTTTATAGCCTAACGTTCCTATTTCTCATTTCACAATGCCTTTCAGCATACTGTAAAATTCTACCATACATTTATTTTCCATACTTTATTAAGACTTTCACACAAAATTCAAGACTTTTCAAGGTCTGGAAAACAGTGCTTCAAAATTCCATACTTATTAAGACTTTCAAGACTTGCGCAAGCACCCTGTTACTTTTTGTGTAAGTGGTGCGGTTTTCAGACAGTTTCCTGGAAATTTTACACAAAATTTCCCAAAAATTGGAAGTAAATAACATAAAAAGCCCAATGAAAATGTGTTAAAAGTGAACGTATGTCAGTATGTATGTTATTCTAAAATGATCGCGGAGTGAGTGAGTGTGTTTCTGTCTTGCTGGTCCTGTGATGGAGTGGCAACCTGTTGAAGCTGTACGTCTTGCCCAATTCAACTCAATTTACTGTTATTACACAGAGCTCAGCGAGTTGTGGTGAAATTTGCAGTGTCAGGCGGGCCGATGGAATAGGCTCCAGGACGCCTGCGACCCTGGAAAGGACGAGGTGGGTATGGAGAGCGAACAAGTGAAAGAATGACCGGATCTGATGAGTCACAAATCAACTCACTCCATGCGATAAAACTGCAGTTTAACCATCTGCTCAGTAATTAGGAATTTCTGTTAATCTTTTACAGACAAAATAAATTCAGAGAGATACAGAACTCAGTTTATGAACTATTTTTCAGCTCCAAATTTCCTCTTTTCCTTTTTTTTTTTTACTTAAACATAAGAAGCACGCACTTAAAACCACAGACCTCTGCTGCTATTGAAGTGTGAATTGCATATTCTTAAAAAGTTTCTGTCAGAGTGTCAACACATTAGCAGCTGTGGTTATTTTAAGACCTACTCTTGGAGTTTGAAAAATACTTGTATTTTTGATCTGAATACCAGCTCATGTTTAGAGAAAATAAAGAACAGTTTCCAGGAAATGAGCAGGAAAGCACAGGACTGGTAAAATTAAGAATTACAGCGCCGACGCTACAAGTGTTAAAGATGACTTGGGGTCCATGTGCAGAGGCTGCCCGGGTTGCTGCATGTTTTCCCCACTCTTTCTCTCCATCTCTCTCCCTTTTCCTGTACACATACTTTCACGTAAAAAGCCTTGCCTTTAAAAACAGTCACTTTTCATTTTGAATATATTTTCAATCAAAATGCATGTTTCAAATATATATGAAACATGCTATAAAAGATCTTTTTTAAGTAATCTCTTAAAATGAAAAATAAGAGAATACTCATATTAAAAAATAAATACATTTTATCAAGAACTCCACAAAGATGAGATCAAACGGGTTTATTTTCTTGTGTTTGCTGCAGGATTCTGCATAAGTTTTAGACTGTTAATGTAAAGCAAAAATAATGCTGAGAATCTGCTAATTCTCCATAAAGCAATAAGGACTTTGGTGGATATATAGCATCAGTAGAGTACTGTCTATTAATATTTTCCCAGCTGGGATCCATATTTACTTGAGTGAAATAATAATAAACACCTACAGCAAGCTTATTTTGGCTCATTTACCTTTATCTGTTCACACTGTGGTAAATGAAAAGTCTTCTTGAATCAACATCTCTGTTTACGCCATGGCTGTATAGACGGTGGCTGTTCTTTACAGACTATCAAATGTGTTTTTATTATAAATGTGTCTAACGACAGTTAGCGCTTGGATGGCTTTCAGCTGTGACCTGAGACACAATAAGCTGGAAAGTAAAGTAGTCTGTGATCGAACCGCAGATGCACACAGCGGAAAAAAATGCTCAATTATTGTATAACATCAACAAAAGGGTTGGAAAATACTGAGAGCACGCGACAAATGTCATCGAATGGATGTGATATAACTCTACTTTACACACTTTACACACTGCTTGGTGTGCTTATTATCAGGGAGATAAACACACCTCTTCTGTTGTGCCAGTAATTAATTAACTTAATATCCAGTTAATATCCTTTAAAAAAAATTGTCATGTCTGTTAATATCCTTTTTTTTTTCAATTCTACAGCTGCTACGGTCTGAATTTGTTTGGTTTTTCCAGGTGAAAAGGTTATAAAAATTGATCAGGACAAAGGAGTTTCGCCGCTATCTGCAGTCACCGTTTTTACTAATTTCCGCCTGATTCTATATTTTTCTAAGTAACGAAGGAAACACATTGAATTTATTAGCATTAACACCACAGATCAATGAAAAACGAGATCAAGATTGATGCAAACTAACTGAGAAAGCGGCATGTTGGATATGAGATATGAGAATAAACTGAGGTTGGAAGGAACCTTAAAGGATAAGACCGGTTTTTTGACATTGGGCCCTTGATTTCACATTATAACATGATGTTCTACTCACCCCTGCTTGTTGTTGGTCATTTGGAGCTGTTCCGAAGATATTCGAGAGGCGTCTGGCTGCTCTCTTGAGATATTCGGCCATGAAACGGTTTCCTATGGGCAAGCTTATACAGGCACAAACTATGCTGTTTATAATTTATTAATTACTCTACACTAGCACTGATAACGTGGAGGTGCGTCGCTTACTTAAAAAACTCCGTGTTACTGTAATTTTGATTTTTTCGTCGTAAAGTGGGTGTTACTGACGTCCTCGTGGTGCTACTGCCACAGACAGCCCACAGACCTGCTGCCTATTTATTCATTCGGCTAAAATTCAAAATTAGTAACCCGGATTTTTTTAAGTAAGCGACGCACCTCCACGTTATCAGTGCTAGTGTAGAGTAATTAATAAATTATAAACAGCATAGTTTGTGCCTGTATAAGCTTGCCCATAGGAAACCGTTTCATGGCCGAATATCTCAAGAGAGCAGCCAGACGCCTCGCGAATATCTTCGGAACAGCTCCAAATGTTCAACAACAAGCAAGGGTGAGTAGAACATCATGTTATAATGTGAAATCAAGGGCCCAATGTCAAAAAACCGGTCTTATCCTTTAATCATTCATAACACCAACAATCCTTGTAACTTCTAAACAGTTAATGATTTTTAACAGATTGTCACACAGATGGTCAAGTGGGTTCCATGTCATGTCTTGTTTTATTTTGAAAGATGAACTCTACCTTTTGTTTCAGGTCACTTGCCCTTCCTCTTGTGTCCCAGTCTGATTGTTATATGAATGATTCCACCTGTTCCGTATTAACCCTGTGTGTATAAGAGTCTGCGTCTCCCCTTGTCTTGTGCCAGTGTGTCGCATTTGTTGGTCTCACTCTTGCCATTCCAAGCCATAGCTAAAGCCTTGATCCAAGTCACCGTTTGGTTGAATCCTCTTTAAGAGAGTTTTTTTGTTCTTGTTAAATTTTGATAGTCTAGCCTTGCTAAAGTTTAAGTTTTATAGCTTTCTTGCTTTTCCTCCTAGTGGAGTGATCTTTAGTTTGTATAATATTCCATAGCATAGTGCCTCTGATCTTCAGGAGAGGTTTTTTGTTTTCCTCCGTAGCAGGAGTGATTTTTGGTTAAGATTAAACTTTTGATAGTCCTCGACGTTTTCTCCTCCTTTTAGTGGAGTGATTTTTATTTTGATAATTTTCATAGATATAACTCTCTCACTTTGGGAGAAGTGTATAAATATATATATATATAGATATAGATAACTTCCATAGCCTGTGTTTATTTCTCCCTTGAACAGATTTGAGATCTACTGCTCCTCATTAAAGCTCGTTTTTTAAACATCTCCTGCTTCTGCGTCCTCCGTTCTCTGGGCCTGACGCCGATGATCCAACTGTATGACAAACAGAGCAACTTTTTTCCACAGGTAAACAAACTACAGGCAGCAGCGTCCAAACTGTGAGAGACTGCTTCATTTTTCAGTTTAATCATCACAAACCAAAAAAAAAAAAGAGGGTTTCTGCTCTTAACATCTCACAGAAAAAACATAACATTCCAATCTAATGACCAGAAGTTATCCTCAGGAAATAATCACACACCCAGCCACACCTGACCTCCCACACACTCAGGTATTTCACACACACACAAAGCTTCACATCAGACCTGTTCTCCAGATCTGGCATGGTGAGGTTCCTGCTGATGAAGCACATCTTCAGGCTGATGACCTTCCTGTCTTTGGACGCGGAGGAGGAGCTGCTGTGTTTGGGTGACCCAGAGTCCTCGCTGCCGCTGTAGCTGGGCGACTGCGGCCGGATCCCGTCCCACGGCAGGTCGGCCACCAGGGACGGCTTTTTGAAGAGCGGAGAGACCTCGCGGATGTACTTCACTGATGTGGGAGAAAAGAGGAGGCAGATCAGCGGACGTACGTCTGAGTTCACGTCACGACAGGACCGGCAGGGACGACCCTCGGTTTGATTGATGCAGATGTGTCGTCACATTTAAGAGACGAGGCTTCTCACCAAAGGCCATTTAAATCTTAAAGGTAAGAGCTGAATATCTACAATGTTGGTAAAACAAATGGTAAAATCTAAAATCAAATATATTTCTTGTTTTTGTGTGTTCAGCCACGATGCTTTAAAGAATATATAACAAAAACCAATTCATTTCAGCTGGTTTTTCCTTGTGTTTTATGACTTCTAATTTAGTTTTATCATCGAATCTAGTCTATATACCTGTGCGGTGTTTTATCTTCAAAGTATGTGTAATTACATCACAGGCTATAAAATCACAGCTATCAAAAATCCACATATCAAACCTTATTTTCACGGTAAATTACATTTAATTGGGAACAGGTGACTGACTTAATGTGTAAGGAAAACATTAGCAGATGGCATAATATTAAATGTGGAGATTTGTTTTGTTAACGGATGCACAAACTTGTGAATAAACATTTACAAATGTATATATTTTTCACCTTTTATAGACCATCTGCTTCACTGACAAAACATTCAGTAATCACATGCTCCATATTCCTGCTATTACTTATTACCAAATTAGGTCAAATGTTTTTAAAACACGAGATCCACAGATATCCTTGCTTATCGTAATAGAATGAACACAACAGTCTGCTGTAGTTTATTAGCAAAAAGGCCAAATATATCTTGTGCCAGAGCAAGCCAGATGTTGTATATCTACATATGAGGCCAACGGTACTCTGATAGTTTGACCAGCTGTGGGAACCCACCCAATAACAGCTTGTTACTGAGGACACGGGGTGCAAGAGGCTACAAACCGAACCATAAGGGAACACCCAGGGATGTTTTCTGAGAGAAGTCAGTATTTAATCTGTTTTTAAAAAGACTTTCAGGACCAGCTATGGTCCAACTTTTTCAAACAAGCATGCAGAAAAACTGCGGTTTGATCCTCTAAACATCTTGTCCAGTGTTTGCACGCGGCAGTTTAAACAAAACTAATGGCCTAATAGATCATATTCCAACCGAGAGCAGGTTGGAAAAGTTTTCTGATGTCTTCGCTGCACGTCCTCAAGGAAGAAAGTGGTCTGCATGAAATTATCTTAGAAAAACAAGAGCCGACTTAGCTGTACAGATGTGAGCTCAGTCTGTTGGCTGGCTGTTTAAAAAAAGGTTTTTTTTCCTCTGATGTGATGGATTCACGTTCCAAATTTGGTCCTTCGGCCTCCCGTCCCCACAGTGGCCTCCCTGTATTTTCTCCTCTTTTATCCTTCCGTGCGGGAACATTGTATCTCACCGTTTTTATCTCCTGCATGCTCTCATTTTCATTTTCATAATAAGTGGGTGAAAGAAAGAAATAAGAGTTTCTGTGTACGAGTGTGAGTTGAACAATGAGTCTTGTCTGCTCTGTACGAAACCTGAGACGATGCTCTCAGCAGATGAGATCATTGTTGAATGTAGACAGAAATATTAGTTTTCTGGAGGTATGCATGCACAAGTGAGAGGTAGAGACAGTTTGCAGCTGTGATTTCAAACCAGAGGTAGAAGTGCTGTATGCTTATCTACAAACTGGCTCAGTAACAACTGAAATAAAGAGGTGCAGTATGCTGATAAGGTGAATATGGGGGGAAGTAATGCATAAACTTTACAAATATTTATCAAAAACAGGGCTTCCATTTACAAGCAAAGATAATCTGAAGTAACCTTTTAAAAAAAGAAATGTGAATAAGACAAGTCTGACTGGTTCGTAGAGTCCCCTGAGGCTGGTGCTATACATTACACCGGTGGTTGTGATACAGTAGAAGAAGTAGTTTTCTTGACTGTAAAAACAACAACCGCTGTGGTGGACATCCACACGATTAAAACGGAGAGAATTACTTTCATCTCTGGGAATAGTTGGTACATTCTTATTTGTGCCATTCACCTTTCCTTATTCACATCTTCTAAATGTGAATCAAAAACAACAATGAAAATCAGGCTATTGTCTAAACCTATAAGATGCTAATCAGCTAAAATAAATATAACAGAAATGTCTAGATAATTAGTAGTCATTAAATGATGAGAACAAAAAAGCTGAAAATAGTTGAAAAAGTGATGATAAAATGGCTGCAGTCCCTGAATTGTATTGCACTCTGTGTAAAGGGCCGTTATCAAGTAAAGAAACACGTTGACCTTCTTCTCCTTTAGCTCAAAGCGCTGTGCAAAAGAATTCCTTGGTTTTCATGGAAAAGTGCTTTTCTTTCTTTATTCGATAGTCTTCAAAAAGTTTGATCATGTGCCAAATTAAGAACCAACTGCAGCAGTTCCTACTTGTGTCGAGTTAATATTTCAAAGGTCGACCTAGAAAGAGGGCTCATTCAGAGTTGCCGTTGATGTGATCGGTTGCTTTCTGATTAACGGAGAGCAGCGCCTGCCTGAAAGGGGCTAAAGTAACAGATTAACTGTAAAATGCACAGCTTCTGTCAGGGAAAGTATGATTAAAAAAAAACTTGTAATGACAACCTACTGACAATACGCAGTCCATCTAATTAATGATGAATACAATCAAAATTAAATTAACTCAAAAAGTAACGAGCAGCTGCAGCTGACAACAATACGTTTGTGTTTTACTCAGAAAGAGTCGGTCAGGTACAAGATATACGACTGATCTGTAGATACAGAGGAGGCTGCACAGTGCATGAGTGGCTCCTGGGTACGTTTCTCTAGGCATGACTCAGAGTCGTGGGGTTGGGTGGGGAGTTATCCTGAGGAAACCAGCCAAGGCCGTCCATCCTAACCACACCACCCAAACCAACGAGGTCTGAGGCCATTTCTGCTAACGCAAGGGCTTTCAAGTAAGTAAACGAGAGTGAAAGCATTCCTGAATGCCTGTGTTTATGTGTGAGGGTCGCAGGGAAAAGGATGTCTCTGCTGCAAAACCCGACTTGCAGACTAACAATCTGATTTGATGCAGAGATAATCAGCTGAGATACTTTCCCTCCACAGAGTCGGGCCCCTCTGTGGTTACGTATGTTTACATCTTCGCATGTTAGATCAACTCAAGTCTCTCTGCACTCTGGTTATCCGTCCTCTGGTTGACAACGGATAACTTACCTATGAGCACACGCTTAAAACAAAAGAGACCGTAGTACACAGAATTAGAAAAATAGACTATTTCACTGCTTAAAACCTTAATCTGGCACATACATTCAAGGAGGCAAGGATAACTTCAACAATTATCAGTTTTATATTTGAGTTTTAAAACTCACAGGTCAGCTCATACGTATTTGGACAGCATCAATCATAAAGAAGGGAGCTACATAGCTTATTTCATTCCAACTCGACAACAGAAAGTCATAAATTAATGCTTAAGTGGGTCAGATCAGGTCTGGCTATGCTTGAGTGCCCCCTTAAATCAGGTCTCTGCGTGATATCAGGCGAGAACTGTCCACTCATTATACCGCTGCTTCTAAATAATTACTGTGAGGGAGGGATTAGATTTTCCCAAAGCAACCACTGCAGACAAATGCATCCAACCCAAAATATCCAACTACATCAGTCCCACCCCCGACATTGATCATCCAATCGTTAGCTCTCCCACTTACTGGGCCAATTCTTTTTCCAATCAGGACACCGCCGTGTCAGAATCAGTTATTTAGTGAGTGGACAAAGAGAAAAGTTTCTGGTTTTCAGGTTTCATTAGGCTTGGGTAGGTATTCCGCGAGTCAATTTCTCATTTTTCCACTCTTTTCGCCTCTAAGATCAGACTAAATGCTAAAAAAGCACAGTGAAGGTCACCAAGAAGGGTTTCAGGCAGTTTCAGGGAGTAACTGGCAGCGTGATATGTTCCACAAATTATCAAAGATGATTATTGTTTGACATCATGTGTCTTCCTCTTTAATCTTTAGACTTTTGAATGTGTGTCAAAGGGCTGCATCTCCCCCAAAGTTCCTCCTCTATAGATGAAACGGGTTTCACAATGATGGCTGTTCTCAGAAAAGCAAAGGGAAAGTGAAAGCGGTGGTTTCTCTGCAGCTCACCGGCACCACGAGTGAGCACATACAGACTTCATGTCACTGGCCAGCACGCATTTTGTTCTTTTCACAATCCACTGTGTGTATGTCCATTTCAGAAGCTGTAGCAGTGAATGATGGACAATGTGACTCTCACCAGTCTGTTATGTGTAGTTACTGCTGGATAGAATATTGTGTTTGCTGGGTTTTGTATTTTTAAACAAGAACAAGTCGATGACTGAGTAAAACCTAATGTGGTGAATGTATTCAGCCAAACAGAGTAAGACCAGGCTTAAAACTTTCCTTTTTGATAAAGCTTATAGTTAGGGATGGCTCAGGTGATCCTGAAACATCCCATAGTTAAGTTGCTATAGGCTTAGACTGCTGGGGGGCCTCATCTGTCACACCTTTCCTCACTTTACTCTCTTTTTTCCCCCGTTTAATTTCTCAAATGACATTATGTATATGTGACATTATTGTGGTCATTAACTCCTGTTTCCCTGTTCCAACAGGTATCCTTTAAATGGTGTTACAGTGTTTTTTCCCCCTCTTTTCTGTCTTACCTCTTTTATTTCTTCCCCTACCCGAACCAGGGTTTGCATCCCCACCCCGCTGTGACTGGTGTGCAGTTGGTAAGAGGCTGAGGTACCTAACTTATCGCACTTACTCTAGCACTAGTTTTGCTCTTAGCTGTTTGGTATTGGAAGGAAATGCACTTATGATTTCTTGTGACCTGAAGTTCTTTTGCCTACAGATGTTGAAAGCACTTATTGTAAGTCGCTTTGGTTAAAAGTGTCTGCAAAATGACCGTAATGTAATGTTCTCAAACCCCAGCTGGTCCAGGTGGATGGCCACCCTTCCTGAGTCTGGTTCTGCCAGAAGTTTCTTCCTGTTAAAAGGGAGTCGTTCCTTTCCACAGTCGCCTCAGGCAGGCTCAGGACGGGAGATTGGACTGAAGACAAGTTTCGGTGCAATCTGTTGGTTTCCTTAACTAGGAAATTGTTTTTGAATTGGCTCTAAATGAATGAATTGGATTATTTTATAAATAATTATGATTACAATGAATTGAATTCCAATTGGCTTGAATTGGACTTTATTATTTAAGTGCCTTGAGATGACATTTGTTGTATTTGGCGCTATATAAATTGAATTGAACTGAACAAAAAACATAGACCTTCCTCCGAGGTGTAGTGAGGATGCAACAGAGTTGTTGATTTCAACACGAATAATTGGTTGACTAATGCAGTCTGTAGAGAGCAAAGACGGTAAAAAGGGGATAGATGACAGTAGAGCGGACTTGAAATCTTTTTCTCCATCTCACTTGTGTAAACTGTAATTACGTTCTTGCCTTGCTGCAGTGAAGATTGTGAATACTGTGTTGTGTAATTTGTTGGCAGCGTGTGGACCATTTTACATCTGCTTCTATTCAGTTTCCTTTCTTTTTTGTTCGCTCGAAATGAAAGGTCTGGGAGCAGTTGCCGTCTTTGATGTCGTCGCAGAAATCCAATCTATCAGCGAGGGACTTTGCCACCACTTTTCTCCTTTCAAAAGCTGAGCTGCTACAGATCCCTCAGTCAGCTTTAAACGTTGCGCTGAACTGTTAGCTGGGTTCACTCTTGTCAACAAAAGGGGCTGAAGTACAGGCTGAACGACCGGCTCTGGCATGAGGAGAAAGTCAAGACCAACAAGTCACAGATCAGGTCTGGGTCTCTGAGTTAATGAATGTTGGGTAACTTTTCCACAGATTTGCGATGAATTGATCCACAGACCTCTAAGAGTCTAAGAAATGTTTTCCCTATGTTCCCTAGATTTTCCAGCCAGAACTCTTTTCCAAGTCTGTGTTTCTCAGATAGAGACGCTTTATTCCCTTCTTGTCATGGCAGACAGATTTAGTACTTACATCCCATTCATGTTTGTCTGTATCTGCTTTGGTGCTGTCAGATTAACTCACTAATTTTGGCAAGCTCCACTTTTGCTTCTAATTAGGCTTGTCCACGGAGAACAAGCCGCCCTGTGCACGTATCGTTTCTGTTCCTACGTTGATGTGTGAGGAGGGAGATGCCTCAGAGGTACCAACCAACATCCCAGGACGCCAGCTTATTTGCTTCCCTTCATACCTCTGTGCCTGCAGGGACAGTGGAGGGACAGAAGAAAAAGAGGACAGCGTGTAGAGATAGAAGAGGACGAAAGTCTGACTCAACACATTTTTGGTTGTGGTAATACTTGTGGTTCAAAGATACCAGTAAAACTATTCTTTTTCACCACACACACAGAAGTAATCATCTTATGGCATGGCTGAAATAATAGCTTACAGAGCAGAGAGTCACTCAGCCAGACCCCGGCCTCTGTATTTTCCCCCAAAACTGCCCAGAAATTCCCCTGTGGTTTGGCTCGCCTCGCTCACTTTTCTTTCTTCCCTTTCTTATTCCATCCTCTATCTTCTGTCTTTTTTTTTCCACCTCATCTTCTATTTTATTCTTCATCCTCTTTACTCTGCTCTTACAGATCTTATAAATGACACCTTTAAGTCTGTATTTAGCTCTATTCCTCCTCCACCTTCAAGCCTCTCTGCCAGAAACATAATGAGAACAATGTGTCACAATGCGGATCCAACTAAGACAGAATGTGCATATGAGGTTCTCATGTTGAGCCTCGTCCAGAGCAAACATACAGTCACCAGCAAAATATTATCCAGCCCCATCAGATGGGGAATCCAATGCAGCGTAGTTGGACTCACTTTGCTGGTGACTGTATGCAGACACGTCAATAACAATGTGTCTCAATACTTCTGCAGCAGGCGACCGAGTTTGAACAAAACTCTGATTATCATTCATTTGCCAAAGAATGAGACAAATAGCCTAGAAATCTAGACGCCCCTAGCGGCCGCAAATGGAATTTGCTCCGGGGCTAGTCTAGTCACTTGTGGTCGTTTTGCAAGGTTCCAAATCAAAACTTAATCGAGCCAATCAAATCGTGAGGAGCGGGGTCGGAGGCCGGGCTACCTAGTGACGACAGAGGTGCGACGTTTCAGTGTGTAGTTCCACTCTCTTTAGATTTATAGGCAAATGAAGTAAACTTTCATCTGAGAGCAATCCCCAGTCAATTGCGAGCATGATGTACCAAAGACAGCGGGCCGTCTCAGAGCTGACAAAACTCTCCGGTAAGGCATTTGAACGGTCAAATTCCGTTAACGGGACGAGAGTAGTCAAAACGGCAAACCGGAAGTGCGTTACTCTTTGCGGCTAACTTTAGTAGCGCCAAATTCGTGGGAACAAAATTGTAAATAGCCGGTATTTTGTCAGATTTTCAACACGTTGGGGATCTAAACGTCTACTTTCTCACCTGAAAATGTTTCAAATGTTGCTAAAGTTTACAGAGTTTAGAGCTTAAGAGAAATCAGCTTTTCAGGCCATAGACTACTGACCACAATGTACATTCCGTAGCGTTGACTACGTAAAACTTCTTCATCGCTCTGATTGGTTGTTGCGCCATCCTATTGCGTGGCGTTGAACTTGACAGACAGCCGTTTATCCCGCCCACACTGCTATCCAGCGTCACTAGACCCCCGTACAGCTTTTTGCTGTACGGGTCTGGCTTGCTAGGCTATGAGACAAAGTCAAGACCAGCAAGTTCCTGATCGAGACCGGGAACTTCCAAGTCATGGTCAGGAACTTTAAAGTCAGAACCAGCAAGTCAGAAGTCAAAACCAGCAAATTCCTGGTTACGACTGGGAACTTCTCAGTTAGAAAAAGCAAGTTACAAGTCAAGATCAGCATGTCTCAAGTCAAAACCAACAAGTTCCAGTTCTAGACCGTGAACTGCCAAGTTACGATTAGTTAAGTTAACTTTAAGGTCAGAACCAGCAAGTTGAAAGTCAAAAAGAGCAAGTTCCAAGTCAAGACACGGAAGTTCCTAGTTGAGACCAGAAACTTGCAAGTTAGAAAAACCAAGTCACAAGTAAAGATGGAAGTCAGGACCAGCAAGTTGCATATCAAGTCTAGTCCTACCAGTCTGAAACTGAGTTGATAAATGGGCAACAAGTCAAATCCTTGGTCGAGTCCTAAGTAAAAAACACCAAATCCCAAACCAAGCCAGAGTCCTAAAACAAGCTATTATGCCCAAGCATAATATCCAAGTAGAAGTATGTCTATATGTATATATTTTCTTTTACATTTATTTTGCTTTAAGACAAAAATCCTGATGAAGAGGGAAATATGTTGGCCTTTCATGTGCTACAACTCTGCTCTGAAAAATAATACAGTAGTATTTAGAAAACACACATCACAGTACAAAATACTGCAGAAGCTTTTATATGCAAACTGGAATTGTGTACTGACAAATCCTCAATGTTGATTGATTGAGATATGAATTTAGACTACAGCTGCAACCATTAGTTGATGAACCGGTCATTCAGGCATGAAAACAATCAGCAGATTAATCATTAATAAATACATTTGTCAGCTTCAGCCCTAATCATGCAATAACCTGGATTTGGATCTCTCAAATGTATTCACACCTGCCTGCTTCCTCTTCGTTGCACTTTAACCTCAGATAAGACTACAATACTAGAGCGTAAACACAAACCCGTGCCGCTCCAGGCCGTCACATCTATCTAATTACATAAGTCGGTTTTCTGAAAAGGTCCGCGTACTCGGAGCGTGGAGTGCATCTGAATATGTGTGCCAACTTTCTACACAGGATAAAGCAGATTATGGACAAAAGTAATCACATTCATCACTGTCAGCTGTTGTGACTGTTGAAGATTACGAATGCCTACCTGCCTGCACTGAGAGCCCAGACTGAGGCTGGTTTAGCAGGTGAGAGGCATAGAAAGGACGGGGGGGGGAAACCTTATAAAACAGCTGGAATCTTGTGAGATTCGCAAGATCATGATAACTAGGAAATCCATCTTGCAAAGGTTCCAAGCTAGCCAATTGTGATCGAAACACAACCACAAGAACAGACCAATCAGGGTCCTGTACTGGTGGCTGCAGGCAGGTTTTAGGTGTCTGTGTCTAATTCAACTGGTTCTGTTTGGGCCTGCTTGGTTCAGCCATTTGGTTTAGAATAGAATAGAATAGAAAAATACTTTATTCATCCCCCAATGGGGGAATTTCAAATTATTCAAGTAGCTCAAAAAAATTATAAATACGATTGTATATTAAAAGTTCAAGCTTGCTTCTACATTACAAATACCTTGTAGTACACCTGGACAATAAACTGAACTGGGCCAAGAACACAGAGGCTGTGCACAAGAAGGGTCAGAGCCGGCTGTATTTCCTGAGGAGGCTCCGGTCCTTCGATGTATGTAACATCATGCCGAGGATGTTCTACCAGTCGGTGGTAGCCAGTGCCATCTTCTTTGGTTTGGCGTGCTGGGGCAGCAGGCTGAGGGTAGCAGACGCCAACAAGATCAACAAGATCATCAGGAAGGCTGGCTCCGTCCTGGGGGTCCAGCTGGACTCTTTGTTGGTGGTGTCTGAGAGGAGGAAGTTGTGTAAACTGCACAGTATCCTGGACAACAACACTCACCCTCTCCACCAGGTGCTTACCTCGCACAGAAGCACCTTCAGCAACAGACTCATTCCACTCCTGTGCGAGACTGAACGCCAGAGGAAGTCCTTTCTGCCTGTGGCCATCAGACTGTTTAGTGGAAACGCTGCGTCCTGAGGCCAAATGTCACTTTACCCAATACCACTTTATGCAATGTCACTTTCTCTAGATCACTTTGTTTGTATCTACTGTTTTTTTTTTATTGAGGCTGCTAATTTGCACATATTGTATTCAGTTACTTATTTTATTTTTATTTTACTTTCGTACTTTCCCCCTTGTACTTTATCTGTTGCACAGCAATTTCCCTCGGGGTAAATAAAGATTTTTGAATCTTGAATCTTTGATTTAACTGCGAAATATTCCTTGAAATTCCTGTTTCTACTTCCCAGATATTTCTGTAAAACAAACCATTCATCCCGTCGGGGTACAAGGTGGATGCTTCCTGCTAAGGTGGAGCAGGTGAGTCAGGTTACAAATCCCGTCTACATGACAGGAAGCCAAGAGTAAGGTCAACAGAGCCAGTAATGACAAATAATGTCTGAATACAAGAAAAGGCATACAAATGCAGCTGTAAAGGAATTATGGACTTCTCTAATCTGCAACGGACATCACGTTTGATTTCCAAAGACGATAAAAGCAACTAAAGAGCCACAGCGTCTTAACAAATAATTGCTCAACACTAACACTTCTTGTCGCACATGGAAGACAATGACTACAGTCGAGTAGTCGTCTAGTCTCTTCCTAAGCACTTTTGGTTTTGGTAGGTGGAATTGGTAAGGACCTGCACTCTAACATGAATGTGACCATACTCACACTAAGCTGTGATATGCGTCTGCCATCAGGAATCTATTGATGTTCAGAAAAATATTCTACAAAATGTTCTTACACAATTGTTTCACAATGGCTAAATTACATTAGTATAATAAGACAGAGGTCTTCAACAGGGGGTCCGCGACCCCCAGGGGGTCCGCGGAGGTACTGCAGGGGGGGTCGCGAAATCTTTGGTTGATTAGACGATTTTTAACATTTAAAAACCACAGATGGTTTGAGGATTCATTGTCCCATCTAGATGCATGTTTAAAGTTAAAATCTGTGGATTATTTGAATAGCTCAGTGTTGTATGCAAGATGTTTGTTTATAAATGGCAGTGGCACGGCCACCCTGTACCTTGCACATGTTTAAAATAAAAACATGAATATATTAACCTGTGTATTATTTGAATAGCTTAGTATTGAATGTACAATAACAGAGTAGCTATGTTTATACACGGCACTAGGCCCCGTTTAATATAAAACACAATTGTATGCCATATAAATAGTAGGGGGGTCCCTGCTCCAACACTCCATCAGTTTGGGGGTCCCTGGCCTGAAAAACGTTGAAGACCCCTGTAATAAGATATAAAACATGACATCATCAGCAGAGTAAAAGTTAAAAAATAAACGCTGCTCAAACTCATCTTTCTGCGCTCTTATCTATCCAACTGAATCCACGTTAGCACAACTGCATGAAAACAATCGAGCATTGCTTTGACTAGCACAGCTGCGAGGAACTCGGGGACGGAATTATCTCTTTCCGTTTCACAAAGGATGGCGCAGAGCTTCCTATCATGGAAACATTGAAGCGTCTTTCCTGAGCGTGAAGAGAACTGGACCAGCTCTTATCATCGCAGCAGACACCGTTTCTGGGTCCTTTCACTTAACTGGGAGCCTTTGTCATTTGAAAAAGACGAACCTGCTGTGACTGTCTGGTGGGCAGCTCTAACCAATCTAAGAGGGTTGTCAGTGAATGAAGGTCAACTCTTCCTTCCTGGTTATAAAATCTGTGTTTAATCTGTCCCTTTCCAATCCTCTAGACACTGACTGTCAACACCTTGTTGACACGCAACAATTCCCTGTTCCCCATCCCTGACACTGCTCACTTGAATGCCCATCCAGCTTGCCGTGGACATCGTGGGGAGCAGAAGCAGAGCTACAACTGAAATCTGCAAGTGCAGAGTTGGAAGCCTTTCAGCAGAGTAAGAGTCATGGTCCTGACATGTTCTTTGTCCACACTGCATCTACCTGTTGTGGCTTTCTTCATAGTGGATAAAGAACTACTTTGTGGTGCAGTGAAACTGAGTCTTTAAGATAATTAAGATTGTCCGCTGCAGCCATTGTTTGCGCTTCTTCTTCTGCTTCTGTTGTGGTTGTCTCATTCCTGAGAGGCGACAAAATGCTGCTTTTGTACACCTCTGAGTGGGAAGTTGAAACTTGAAGGGAAGCCATTTTTGACCTTGATGCATTTCAAGCACAAAAAAAAGATTCCTCAAGATTTTACATTTTAAACCAAAACTCATAAAGTTATCTATATGACCCAAATAAAGAAATAAATGCATTACTCTCAACTATTACTGAAAACATGTTGGCTAAATTGACCTAACAGGTAGTAAAAGTTTCAAAGAAAGGGTGCAACTAGAGCGGCTTTAAAAGATGGCGCCATGTACAAGGGTGCCCCGGCAGGCTGATACTTTTGGTTTCCCCCTCAAAACTGAGGTGAAATATGTGGAAAAAGAATAAGAAACGACAGCTTTGACCACACTATTGATAAAAGGCTCCTCCTAAAAGACTATTTCAACAGCGTGAGAATCACACAGACTCATCCACGTTCTCATTTATCTTAAAATGATAAAGAGACACACACACAGAAAAACATCAGATAAAAAAAAAGTACTTTATGACCAAATACAGTTTCCAGATTTCAGCGGACTTTTTCCATCTTCCTCTGAGCTGGTAGCCAAACATTAAAAACCGCTCAAAGAAAATAAGGAACCTTCATAAGAAGAGCAAATCTAAGATGGAAAGAGCCAGGATTACTAAACTGGGCTGAAAGGCACAGAGCCTCAGTTTACACAGACTCACAATATTTACTTTAGGAAAGTAAATCAACAAACCATATACAGACACGAGAGTGAAGACTACCTAAAAAAGATGCATATAACCATACAAAAGTAATGACACAAAGAGTAGAATGTAGAATGAACTACAATGACACACAAAGCAATGGCAAAGAGTACTAATGGAAAGCAAAAGAACCACAAAAACTACCAAAAACATATGTAAACAGACCACAGAGACTGAACTCTTGCAAAAAGTGACACAAAATGACTACAAGAAGAGAGAAAAGACACAACAACTCAACCACTAAATGATGCCAAATAAGGAGAAAGAGCTGCATAACAACAAAGGGCCTGAACCAGTGGAAAAGAAACACAGATCAACTTCAAAGAGACACAAAACAGTCAGAAAGTAACGCAAAAGAACTATAAACCGATACAAAACTACCCAAAAAGACCAGCAGAAAACCCACAGAGTGACAGAACCAATAAGAGACACAAGGTAAACACAAATAGGTGCTAAAATGAGAAGTCTCTGCCACTCTGGGGGTCTTGCAAGGCTAATCCTTTAACACCAATGCAAAACACTTCATTCTAATTTCATTATAAGGATGTCGAAGGCAGCAGAGTTCATCCAGAGCCAGAGCTGACAAACTGATGTGCCCCATTTCAGGCTGTGCACGCTCATGCTCCGATGTACGGCGCCCGGCACAGTGAACGAACACTCTGCTCAGGAGAAGAACTGTTCCTCGTCAGGGCTGTCCCCGTTTCATCAATGCCCTTTGTGTCCGGTATGTGCTTTTTGTATTCCTCCAATTACTCACACAAAAGCCTTGGACTGCGTTTCTTTCTGCCGAGCAGCGAGCCGACCCGATCGGATCCACGAGCCGCTGCAGCAAGCTTTGGATAATCACAGCAGGAACGTACGGGACGTAGCCGGTGAGCGGAGGGGGTTAATCAGCATGTGTCGTGTCTGGGGTGCTTAAATCTTATCCTCATAGGTCTGTCAAAAAAAGCACAACTTGTCCTTGCCTTGGAGGGGGGATCCACCCTCATCATTAACTCTGCATCTAGATGACAGGCTGCATGAATACAGTGCAAGACAAGTTCATCAGTGCATGGCCTTATTCAGCTCTAATTAGGCCACTGAGCATAAATAAGCTGCCGGGATGCTTCTGGCCCAATCACAGCACCCGACTACTGCAACACCTCTACCATGAAAGGTTCGTGGCGTTTGGGCTATTACTGAAGTCCACCATCTTAATCACAAATGAATCTCCATGATTAATCAGACATTTGGTAGCTCAGGCACAAGCCGTGTCTTCATCTCACAGCTAAAGAGCCAACTGACAAGTTTCAGCATCGATGTTTGCTCGAGTCTTTTCCTGAAAGTCTCTTTTCTTTTACCTTTCAGATTGTTTATCCATTCACTACAATTCTTCGCTTCTTCATCGTCTGCTTAACCAAAAACAAGTTAAAGCTGAAGATGCATAGCATGTCCAGAGAATGGCAACCCCTCTGTGTAGTTTACGTGGAGCCGGAAAGCTACAACAGTGCTTTTTATGTATTTATTTAGTGCAGAAAGCTGTATTATCCTCTGAAAGGCAGACGATTTGCCAAACTTAAGATCCCAACTCCCTCCACCCACCCCGACTTTATCCTTATGTATGATAATCATGCGTTTAAAAACACTATATCAACACCCATCAGTGTAATGACAGTCCAGTACAACAACAACAACTGGCACAACCTCAGTAATACACTTAATAGCAGACACTTGGAAGTAAGAAACACTCAAGCTGTGCAACAGCAAGAAAGACTGGTGTGAGCATTAAGTGCTAAATCTACTTACAGGTCAGAGTACAAGCGCAACAGGTAAAGTAGTGCCAAGTAAGAGTGAGCGAGGCGCTTTAAAGGTAACAGGAGAGGAGGTGTTCTCGGAAAAGATGAGTCTTCAAGAAAGGCTTGCGAGGAAGAGACGGACACCCCCGGCATTAAAGGCCTTTGTCAGCTGGTTCCACCATCACGGCGCCACAGATGTAAAGAGTTTGAACTGAGGCTGGCTTGTGAGGAGAGGTGGAAGGAACAGAAGTAACCATGCATGACTGAGCCTGTGGTCCCTCTGTCGGCAGCGGCTACCTCCTTTCACCCTCAAAGGATAACGTTTGCCACTTTTCCAATTTCTTTAAGATGGCGCCAGATTCGCAGGGTTTGGCTACAGGTCAGATAAGATGAAGTAATCTGAATGAGTTGACTTGGAATCAGAACTTTCTGAAGACTCCAGATGAAACCCGAGTAGGTTTGGGTTGGAAATCTGAAGGTTGGAAAAGGGTCAAATACATTCGAGGTCAGAATAATCTTTCTGTCAAACTTTTAGATTTGAAGCAAAAGTTAAGCTCAACATCCTGAGAGCCCTTTACAAAAGTCAAGGAGCCATGAAAGAAAGAAAGAGTGACAGAAGACGACCTTTCTATGTAAATATCAACCAAATTTTCATTATTACTGGGGGTTGGTTAATCAAAACTGAGCATCAGCAGGGGTCTCTTTAATCTTCTGGACTTTAGACTCAAGCTTGACAAGCTCATCAACCTTTGATTTTAAAAGGTAATCAGATTGAATTGCTCTAAATAAGATAAAATGACTTGTGGGACTGAGAAAACACAACAAAGGAAACTGGCTGAGCCCGTCCTCAGGCTCTGTCGTTTGATTTTTATCCTCATGCACTCGTCTCAGGGTTTAGCTTTAAAAGCTGCAGGCACCGATTTTTATTCATTTCAAATTTATTTCCGTTTTTAAATAGTCTGTGGGCCTAAAGATGAAACAACATGGCGGGCTTCATCAGTTTATTTCAAGTTAATTCTGAATTTTTCATCTTAACTAATCAGTTCCACTCCCAGAGCACGAACACTGGTGTTTTGTGCTCTAACGTACAGTTATATTAGACATTAAAAGCAAATATTCTCGCATCATAAAGAATCATTTTTCTCATGAACAAAAAGAAAAAGCACATAAATTCGCAGGACTTCCATAAATGGCGAGATCAACACCATTTTCAGACAATTCTTTGCTTTGTGTTTTCAGTTTCGTTTTCATTCGACGTTTACTTTCCGTTTCACACACATTTTGGTTAGGATCGAGAAAGGATCGTGTGATCATTTAGAACTTTTAAACGAGGTTCAACCTGCTAAAACACGCCGCTTTAATCCATTACCATAACCAGCAGGACTGTGTTTACCCTCAAAGTAAATCCAGATTGAATTATTTAGTTGAGTAATACTTTATCAGTCCCCAAATCGGAAATTAGTTTTGCCGTATATTCGTTAGTCGGTGCTGTCAGCTTCAGAGCCTTCGTGTTAGACGCTACGTCCAGAAAATGGTTAACATTAAACACAAACCTGCTTCCATCATCTCTGTTCCCCATTACAGAATAAATCCAGATGTTTGTGGGTGTTAGTCGCCTTTTTTGACCTGTAAGGAAGGGGCCTTACAGCAAGATTTAAAGCTAATGAGTAAAATATTACATATATATATATATATATATATATATATATTTCTGAGGTGCTCTTAGTTAACAAGATGCTTCTTTTTTTATTCAAACTTAGATCTTTTCTTCATATATTAAGAATTAACATAACATATTACATATGTTGTTGTGTAACTAGCCCAGATGGGTTATCCTCTAATGAGTATTTCAAAAAGATACCCGTCTTTTCCTGTTATTTCTTCTGACACATGAGCCACATAAAGTGCCCCACATGTCAGTGGGATCTACCCTCAACACACCACCGGTGTTACAGAAAAATCTGTAAAACCGACTAAAACCGAGTCTTCAGCATCAGAATTTACTGCGAGTTTCTCCATTAATCTTCCCAAAATGTTTGGAATTTTTAACAGGTCTGAAAAATACCACAAGGATTTGTCTCCACCACCTCACAGCTCCTCCAGTGTTCACGGTTTAATGAAGTTAAATGGGTTTTCAACGAGCAAAACAAAAAGCAAACAAGGGTTTTCCCAACGAAAAGACAATGTTCTTATTGTGATGAATCTCTTTAAGCCGTCCAATTAGGACTGCAACTGCCCATTACTTTCATTACAGATTAATCAACATGAACAGTGCTATGATCCTGCATCAGCTAACAACTGGTCCAAAATCCAAAAGAGATTCTCTTAACTTCCATGTCTGATATAGACGAGCTACACACAGGTATAGACATTTTAAGGATCTGGAATCAGAAAATGTCTGGCATTTTCGTTAAAACTACAAAAAGAGTCATTTATATGAGTCATTTCTTCACAGCTCTGCATCATTACCCTCAGCACCAACAATAAAAAATAAAATAAAAAAAAAATAAAAAAAAAAAATCACTGACAATGTGCCGCGAATACAAAGCAGCACAAATCATCCGAGTCAGAGCCGCCAGTTTTGACCTCTGCCCTAAATAAGCACATGCGAGCGGAGGTCAGGAATGTGGGGCTCCTAAGCTAATTGTGAGAATATCTGGGAGTTTATGCATTGTGTACTCGCACAGTGTTCTGGAAACTCAAGCCTCGTTCTGACCGGGCGCTGTTCCCTTCTCAAAGCGGTGGCAGATCCACAAACAACCCAGTGACAGACAGCCGACACATTCCTACAAACGGAGGTCAGGACTGTGGCAGCACATCCTCCTCTCCGTGCCCGAGGGTCACTGAAAGGCCTTTTTACACGGATGTCAGGTACAAAGGGCCAAATTCAAAGTGTGGTTTTAAAGTGACACCTCGTCCCTGTGGTGTGGGACAACATTTTGTGGTTTGTATGTTTTTATTCCATCAGAAAAGCGGATAGCTCAGGGGGTCTATGGCATTCACTTTATTTATTTTGGGAGCTACAAAACAGGCCTCATTTTGACTTCAGAGGAAATGTGTCACACATTGATTAGTTCCTACAATTTGTGCTTGTCAGTATTCACCCAGTGTTCCTTCCAAGCCATTAAACACTGCATTTAGCTGCTCCCGACCTGAAGTTTCCAAACCCTAAGGGCTCTGCAGCCTCTCTGCCTGCAACTCCCTATTTTTCAACTTTTCTCAAGACTGAACAGGCATCAGATTCAGCGAAATTCAAAAATGCATCATTTGCATATTCTTCCACAAACAGCGTGACAATCTCCATCCACAGTGTTTTCGGCACTGATCAATATCGAGTATTTGAGCCTTAAATCATATCCTCTTTCAGATTTATGGAAAAAAACCTCCAAATACACATCTAGGCATTATTTTGCAATTTTTTGACCCAGATTTATATCAGTTTATATCACGTCAGCTAGCTGATTGTTAAATTGATGAACTTGCATAACTTTAGAAAAGCGTAACGGCACAGCGATCCTTCAGCAGACCTTTTGCAGAGCTGCACGTGTGATAAGCTCTCTTTAGAGACAAAACCTTATCAGTAAGCTGCCTTCTTCCAACGACACCAATTAGTGGCCGTGTTTCCCTGTAATTGTCAAGCGAATCTGGAGCAAACTTTTGACATGCTGCTAAAAATAAAACGCAACTTAGGCATGTTTCCGTTAACTACTTTAGAGCAAATCAAGTAGGCTGTGTCGTGTCATATGGAGCAGGCAATGAAGGCTACGTCAAAGCCTGACTCTATTAAACAGAGTAGGGTGTGTACTGATGTGTTACCGGAAACAAAACCTTGAGGAAGAAACAAATAAAATCACAGACTTTGGACATGGGCAAGAGAAATATGTCTGAGACAACTTTTGTGGAAAATGCTCATCAATCAAATTAAGTTTTTAGTTCATTTTACGATCCGCAGACATTTTCATCTTGTCAATGAGAAAAATAAATGTCTCTTTCTATTATATACAGAACTTTCTTAACCAAAAGCTGCAGACAGCACACTGAAGGGCAGTGGCAGGTGTGCACTTAGTTCCTCCATTGAGCAAAATATTATTTTTGACGGTAATCGAAATTTTTAGACAAAAACAGCTTGAAATATGCGAGTGCAGCCTCCAGTCCGAAACTCTACGACAATGTGTATGACAAAGAAAAGCATTAAAACCGTGTATGTTGATTTTTTAAATTCTAAAATATAATTAAACTTGCAGCAGACGAATTTCTCTGTCAACTGGGAACTCGTTGCAAATCTGAAAGTGATATTTTCTCTGCTCTTCATTTACTTTGTCCCTCAGAGCGTGCATTCACAGGCAAACAAATCTCATCCGATCATGTTTGCACACCACTGGCCTCTTCACTTTATCAAGCTACAGTCACTCAGATATAGAGATTTCAATGTATGTGACTGTGAGCACAACTGTGGTTACATTCTTGTTTACTCTGACCAAAGTTCAGATGATTTGATTTAGGACCCACTTTTCCCTCAGCTCCTGGTCACAGAGCAGCATGGAGCTGTTTTAGTTTATTTTGTGTGGTCAAAGATACAAACCATGTGTGGAGAAATCTACAAAGTTAATAGTAATGTGAGTCATAGGGAAATTATTTTGAAATGGGTAAATCCCATTTATCTAGCGTACCTCCAGAGGGATCATTTGACTTAAATAGATCTCAAAAGTTGTAACCGGTGACTTGTTGGGTTTGCTTCTTACATGCATGTCCCAACATGTGGTTTGAAATAATTTGGTTTTTTTAATTACCTGCAGGGAAATTCATCTCCAGGGGTTGTAATAGAACATTTTAAAGTTAAGCAATAAGTTTAATGACTGCAGTAACAGCCATGCCAGTGTCTGGAAATATGGCAAGGGTCGCCCACAGAGGTGTGTGGTCAGACCTCTGGAGTCTAATCTCGGCCTTTTCAAATCCCCGCTCTCGCGTTGGCCAACTTACCCTCCAGCGTCACTTCTTTCCCAGCCTTCTTAAGCGCCTGGACCGCCATATCGTGCGTTGCCTCCCGGAGGTCGTTCCCGTTCACCGACAGGATCGCGTCGCCCACCCGAAGTGCCCGGCTCTGGTCTGCAGCGAGCCCCGGGAAGATCTTGGAGATGAGGATGGGCATCCGGTTCTCTCGCCCCCCCTTGATACTGATCCCCAGCCCGCCAGACTCTTGTTTGACAACCCGGACTTTCCGCACAGCCTCAGAGGAGCCGTCGAGAGTGACAGGGAAGTCGCCTTGTCTCGACCCGAAACTTGACCCGGGACTACCGTAGCTGGAGCCGGGGCTTCCGAAGTCAGAGTTTGAGCCGTTATTCGGGTACTTTCCAGGGTTGCCGTGGTTACCTTCGTGCTGGCCCCGACTGACGCCCCCGCGCCCCGGGCTGCTACTACGTCCCCGAATTCCATGGTTCTGGTTCTGAATTCCAGGGTTCTGGTTCTGAAGTTGGTCCTGACCCGAAGAGGGACCGCGGCCAGGGTTCCCGACGCTCGTACCCGGGTCGTTTCCGTTCGACATGCCATTTCGCAGGCCAGCCGGAGAGCAGTCCCAGTGATTGCCCCCCTGTCCGGTCACCTCCGCCTCGGCCGTTAAAGTGAGCGTTTCTCGCGTGAGTTCTGCCGCCACTCGGATCCAACGGTCGCGGAGCAGCAGGTCCAGTTGGCCGTTTTTGTCCGCTCTGGTCCAGATTGCCATTCCTGAACGGTTAGCCTGCTCCGAGGCGGGCCGCTCTCACACTAAACTCATCATCAACTTTTTTCCTCTTTTTCAGAGTGCGCACAAGCAGCGACTAGGCTACACTGGCCCACATCGACACACCCACTCCCGCCGTGGCTGCGGGGAGAAAGGGGGGGAAAACGGAGGGAGTCCCAGAACGCGGGGAGAGGTGGAGAACCAGCGACTGACGGGCCAGCCTCGGAGGGCTTGTCGAGTTCAAGCTGTAAAGCTGTCCAACTTCCAGCGGAAAGTTAGCGCGAACACAACAACGGGAACTTCCGTTCAAACCTATCAAAATAAAGCACATAAGGAGCGCCAAATAAAAACTGATCAGAAAACTCTCAACCAGGGGCAATTTTGGGATCTGGTCTTTAGGGGGGCCCAGCCCCCAGTGCCTACAGAGGCACATTATTTCTCACTAATTGAGGCGAACTAGTACATTTTTAAATTTTGGAGCTGTATTAGTTTTGCTTTGAGTAGTGTTTTCCCCTACAACATTCAATTTTGACCTCTTCATTTCAAAAGACTGTGGCTTGACAGGGATAACAGAGAGCCTGAGACAAATATTGAAGATAACTCAACATTGATTTTGGGAGTAAAGAACAAAAACAAATGCTAGAAAATAAATAAAATGGTCACTAAAATAATGCATCCTTGAGCAAAAAAAAAAGTGTTTTTGCATAATATAATATTTTAAAAACGTGCTGAGCCAGGGGGTGCCGAGCTATCTCACGGTGGTGCCTTGGCACCAGTAAAAATACCCTAGCCTCGCCCCTGCTCTCAACCCTTCATGGCATGGTTATATTTTTTTTATAGGAAAAACAAACATAACACCCTACCACACTAGATCTTTCTTTTTTTTTTTTGCCTTAAAGCATCAATTTGCAACAACGGTACCCAAATATCATGCTTTTATTTAAATACTCAGGTTGTAGAATTGGAGAAAAACAATTCAATTCATTTCAGTTTAGTTATATGTGCCAAGTCACAGTCATCTCAAGGCACTTCAAAGATACAGTCCGATTCAAATTAAAATAAGTCTAATCCAGATTAGTGTAATTCATACAGAGCTAATTAAAAAGAACAAGTTGCCTAGCTAAGGACACCAAAAGATTTCATTCAAACTCCTCCTCAATTTAATCCCCGTTCTGAGCGTGCACAAGGCGATGGTGGAAGAATAATACTCCCAATTAACAGGAAGAAACCTCCATCAGAACCAGAACCAGGGAGAACGGCCATCTGCCTCGACTGGCTGGGGTCTGAGAGGACAGAAAAGAGGGGACAACAAGCACCATAACAGCAGACCAGGGATACCTGCTGAGCAAGAGAAACACAAGTTAATAATGTCATATGTACATAAAGAGTAAAGAGAACAGAGAGAGGAGAGATGCATCATGGGAGGTCGCCATCTCTAACTATAAGCTTTATCAGGAAGGAAAGTTTAAGCCTAATATTAAAGGTAGAGAGGGTGTCTGCTTCCTGAAGCCAAACTGGCAGCTGGTTCCACAGAGAGGGGCCTGATAACCGAAGGCCCTGCCTCCCAAACTGGCAGCTGGTTCCACAGAGAGGGGCCTGATAACCGAAGGCTCTGCCTCCCAAACTAGCAGCTGGTTCCACAGAGAGGGGCCTGATAACCGAAGGCTCTGCCTCCCAAACTGGCAGCTGGTTCCACAGAGAGGGGCCTGATAGCCGAAGGCTCTGCCTCCCAAACTGGCAGCTGGTTCCACAGAGAGGGGCCTGATGACTGAAGGCTCTGCCTCCCAAACTAGCAGCTGGTTCCACAGAGAGGGGCCTGATAGCCGAAGGCTCTGCCTCCCAAACTAGCAGCTGGTTCCACAGAGAGGGGCCTGATAGCCGAAGGCTCTGCCTCCCAAACTAGCAGCTGGTTCCACAGAGAGGGGCCTGATAACCGAAGGCTCTGCCTCCCAAACTGGCAGCTGGTTCCACAGAGAGGGGCCTGATAACCGAAGGCTCTGCCTCCCAAACTGGCAGCTGGTTCCACAGAGAGGGGCCTGATAACTGAAGGCTCTGCCTCCCAGTTTTTTTTTAGAACTACAGAGGTCCAATCTTGAAGAAAGAAATGCATGGAGCAGTTTTTCTGCATCACTCTGAGACAGGATGTTCCTGATTTCGGCGATATTAGGAAGGAGAAAGAAGACAGTCCTGGAAACCTGTTTTTATATGCGAGTCAAAGGAGGGAAGCAGCACCTCATCAGCTTTATTGGCCCCAAGTGGTTTAACTGCATAATGTTGCCCCAAGGCAACAAATTAAATGTTACTGGACCGCCACATGTCTTATGCTCTCACTAATTTTGATTTTTTTAAGAAAGAAATTAAAGGGATAGTATAACAAATGCCTGATGGAAGCACCGTGCCATAGACGGTTAATATGGGAGCCATCTTCTATTAATCTTGATATAAAAAGTTTGATTCGTTTTCATCTCATAAGTCTTGGTCCTTCATAACTTTCCCATCACAAATAACTACCAACAATAAAGTCACTTTTTGCACCGTTGCTTAATTTTGTTGCAGCTTTTACTTATCTTGAGGTTGCTCCATTCATTTCCTGCTTTTTGTCCAGTTTAGAACATCCATGGTATTTATTTGCTTATCTTGTTTTTTAACTGAAGTACTTTTTAATGACCAGAGAGTAGCTACTTAATAGTTTCATTGTATAATGGTATGATGGCATAAAGTTTCAGATTCAGTCATTTGTCAGACTTTAGAAAGTTAGAATTTTGAGATTTGAAGTTCACGAGTTCATCTTTAAATTTGTTTGATAAATAAATGGTTAACATTTTGTTGTATTTAAGCCTACTAGGTTAAAGTTATGATCTAAACTCAAGATTCTGAGTTTAGATCATAACCTTAATCATCCTTTCACTCATGTAATGCCGAGAGTACGACATGTCAAACGTGTAAGCTCACTTTTTACTGCATAAGTTCGATTTATCATCTCCACAAATTCACCTCATCCAAAAATCTTTGGCGTTTCTATGACATCATTTTTACTTATCAGATCAATTCTTTTTAACCAGCCAAACATAAAGGAAACTCATACAGTGCTCAGATTGTCTTTGAGCCAAATGCACATTTTGTATTTCTATTTAAAGCTACAAAAGACGAGATTTAACTGTAACAACGGCTCATTTTAACGTATATCTCACCTCTGAAAACATTAGATAAATGATTCTTGGCACCGAACAGGTAAACAGACCCAAAGACAGAACACAAAACACACCCACACAACAATAATAATTAAACAATTATTAAACTGTTGACATGTTTCTTTCTTAAGTTGGGCCTTAAATTAATCCTCCACACTAGAGGGGGGAGAAGAAATGGACTTCTAGGCATGAATCTCCATCACTCTGCGCCTATCCCCACATCTGTTACTGAGCATATTAGCTCTTTAACAGAGACAGTGTTGTTTTTAAATGTACTTTTATGCTAGTAAAGGACCTCTCAAAACTGCTGGACATCAACTTCCCAAAAATACCACACATTTGCCTTTGTAACGATCTCACCGATCTAGAGTTTTCCATTATCCAAAAGAGAATGCTGATGACAGGCTTTACAGCCGCCAAAAAGGTAATTTTGCATCTATGGATTAACCCCCAGGTTCCACCTCGTAAACTTTGGATTAACTACTTGGACAATATTGTTCATTTAGAATATCACACAGCTAGAGTAAACAAAGCCATGCCTTCCACGTTACAAAAACGGCAAACATTTCTTGTTAGAATTCAAGATTTAAACGGTCAATCTCACCTTCAGTGAGTTTACGTACGTACATGTGGTGTTGTGTGTGTTTTTTTGTTGTGTTTTTTCTTATGTTCTTCTTCTTTGTTGAGTGTGTTTTATTTCTATGTCACTACATACCTTGTTTCCTGTAATACCCTTGCGGGCCAAACCTTGGCATTTGGACTGAAATGATGGACTCAAGGGACTATATGCAGTTATTCACATGTACCAGAGCTTGTTATGAATGTACCAAGTAACCTTCTACCCCCCTCCCCAAAAAAAAAGCAATAAAAAAGTTGATCACAAAAAAATAAAATGTACTTTTATGCGTGTTTATTCTGTGTATATTTAACTGGTTATATCTTCATTTTTTGTATGCTCAGAATTTCTCCCAAGATGAATAGAGTAACCATCTATCTTTTTTACTAAAGGCTTCTGTTATGAAAGCATAATCAGCCTTCTTCCTGTTTTGGTCTAAAGGTCAGCAGCTTGACTTCACTCAGCTCGTGCCTGCATGCTGAACCCAGAGCGGATGACAGCAGGAGACAGCCAATAGACCTGCAGATTATTTATTCATGATGAGGAGGCGGAGCTTCTACACAGGCATTATCGATCCACTGACAGGGTACAAAGCCTTCTTAAGTTCACTCACTGTGGTCACTCTATTATTGGATACTTACGCCTGCTGTTGTAAATTTTCATCCTCCCATAGATGCTGTCTGAGGCTGCGACTTTGATTCAATCTAACTAACTATTTAACATTTCTCAGATTTAGCATATATCTAATGTTAATTTTTATTCGGTCTACAGGATTCACCGTAAAGTGAGACACCACAGACATAAACATTAGGGGTGGGTATTGGCAAAGAAGTCACAATTCGATTCGAATCACGATTCACATGCCACGATGCGACACTATCACGATGCATCACGATACTTGAATTATTGCGATGCATTGCGATATTTTCACTGAACATACTTAAAAAAAAAATACAGCCATTACCAGTGGCTGACTGGCTGTGTATGATCTGGATAGTGTCTTCAATTGATGCATAACTCAAAGCAAATCAATTCATAACTGTATTTATTGAAACAACTTTTGGAGGTATTGCCATTAAAACAAATATTACTGAACACAAATATTACTATTACTGGACACACTCATCACAAAAAGTGCATAGGATTTATAAAACTTAAAATAACAAAATAGGGATGATCAGTACAGACAAAAAAAAAAAGTGCATAGGCTTTATACAACTATAAAAAATAAATATTGCAAACATCCCTTGCAGCGAAATGCATCAATTGCATGTGTCCCATCAATAAAGGCTTAAAAAGACCCCCCAAAAAAATAAAAAAATAAAAAATCGAAACTTGGCGTCAAGAATCGATGCAGTAGATCGCGAAAATTAGAATCGCGAAAATTAGAATTGCGAAAATTAGAATCGCGATGCATCGTCATGACGATTATTTTGCACACCCCTAATAAACATGATATCCATGCATTGGTCAGTTTTGAGATTTTGCTAAAGTGACATGTCAGAATATTTCAGAAGTACTGAAATTTGATTAAATCTATTGACGGCTCAGGTACTTAAACATATGCTTTCAGGGAACTGCAGCCATCTGTCACCATCCGTTCGGATTTGTTGACCTCAGTGGACCTCTGACAACAGGTAAAGTTCTAGCTTGTTGTAGAAAAAAACTTGGCCAGCAGGTTATTTGAACTCTGGACCTTTATATCCCAGAGCAGATGGCTCACAGTCTATGTCTTTGTTTTCATAACTTCCAAAGAACTGAAGCAACAGCATTTCATGGGCTATAACCTGTGTTTATTTTATCTGTTTAAACTTTTAAAAGATTACTTGTAAAACTGATGGTTTTGCGTGTCTTGAAAATCTTTTTGGTAAAGATTTGATCACAGAAAATACTAATTAGAGCAGGATAATTAATGTTTCTTTCTCTATTAAAAAACGTGAGCAAAGGTCTGAGCAGATTTATGGAGCATTTAAAAGAGAACTTTGGGTCACTTGCCTCTGGATTTCTGGAAAACATAAAGTTGTGAACTCCTGACCCCTGGTGTTGTGTGAATAGATTTTTGCACAGAGCCATGTAGCCACTATAAGAAGATAAGATATAAACTTTTTGCCTTTTTTTTACCTCATATAGTTAAAGCACAGCATGCTTTTGTTTGTGCACTGCAGTTCTCAACCTTCTCCAGTCGAGATCCCCCAAAATAATCAAAACGAACTCACAGGTCGTTCATTCATGAACGCAAAAACATACAGTTTCATTCAAAGAAAATATGAGTTCTCGTGGATGTAGCGTAGTACAGGAATATGTTTTTGTCCAAACCCAGTAGCTTTGTTTCACCATCTTTAAGATACCACTACTACAGAGTCTAAAATCATGACAAATATCTATTTGAAGCCAGGCTGAAATGGAACTACAAACCTGATTTTTACAATTATATTAAAACTCTTTCAGGGAGAAAATTAAATCTAAAAGACCCCAAATGTCTTCCAAACGCTAAATAAATTCTCTCAGAACAACCTTCTGTCTTACACAACAACATTTTGTTTAAACCTGCATTTAAAATGATGAATTTTAAGGGGAAATGTGACCGATTACTGCTTTGATGCAGTTTATTCTTTGTTAACTTTTGTAATCCAACAGTGAGATTTACAAACAGCAAATTTTATCACTCCTAATTACTCCCTCTCCTGCTCTCCAGTGGAGACTCAACAGGAGTTTTCGATCCATGTGCTCACAGATCTGACTCTGCTGGTGATGAGTCCAGCTGAGTCAGATCAGTGAGCATTAAATTTCTATGAAGGAGGTGTTGCAGTAACATTCTGTTGATAGATGACAGCCACACGGCTGAGTCAATCTCAAACTAACGTTTCCAACAAAAAAGGTGAGCTTCGTAATTTAGGTTTTGAGATCCAACAGCTTGTAGAACCGCCTGCAGCCGTAATAACTCGATGTTTTCTGTGTGACGTTATCAGTAGGGATGCAGCAATACCACTTTTTTTCAAACCGATACGATACCGATACTTTGATCTGAGTACCGATGCCGATACTTCTACCACAAAAAAAATGCAATGAATTGGAAGACAGATTTCAGTCTCACTAGCCTAACCACACTGTTCCTGATTAGCTCGACATCTTCCCTAAGACGTCAATCAGGGGTGCAGCAGTGATTTTAAATGTGGGGGTGTTCCAGGGGGTGCACATGAGCACCACATCAAGCCCATAGACACGACGCTGAAGTTGGCATCCGATTCGCCAATTAAATGGATGGGCATAAAGGACCATTTTACTGGATTTTTGCATTTTGATCGCCCTAAACTAAGTCCTGTATGGAAACTACAATAGTTAGACTGCTCAAATCTGGATACAATTATTCTAAAGAGAATATAGATTCATTAAAATCTTGTTTGGGATTTGTGAAACCTTTTTCTGATTTGTGAAAATGCAGAACAGGGCCATTTTACTGCATTTTTTTGTATTCTCATTACCCTAAACTAGGTCCTGTATGGAAACTACAATAGTTAGACTGCTCAAATCTGGATGGAATTATTCTAAAGAGGGTACAGAGTCTTTAAAACACATTGTATGTTGGTGCACTACGAGGGTGGGCAAACCGTTAATATAATACATCCATGGGGCAAACGGGTTTACCTTTGGAAAATGTGGGGGGGATGAAATCATCTTGCTGTAAAAGTGGGGGTGTCGAAAGACCCCCATCCCCCACAGGTGCGACGCCCATGCCGTCAATCTAAAAAAATACAACAAAAATGACAAGCCACCCTCTGATCGCGGTCTTCATGCAATAAATTGGTATCGGTGAACTTTAACGAGTATGAGTATGAGTATATTAGAATAGTATTGGCCCGATACCCGATACCAGTATCGTATCGGTGCATCCCAAGTTATCAGTCTCTCTCATGGTTGTGGAGGAATCTCGGCCCACTCTTCTCTCCAGCGCTGCTTCAGCTCATTGAGGTTTGCTGCTCTGGTTTCTGCACAGCTCTCTGAAGGTCCCACCACAGCATCTCAGTCAGGCTGAGCTCTGGACTCTGACTGGACCGTTGCAACACCTTGATTCTTCTCTTCTTCACACATTCTGCTGTAGATCTGCTGCTGTGTTTGGGATCTTTGTCCTGTTGATGAGCCAGTTTCAGCCCAGCTTCAGCTGTCGGACAGACGGCCTCACATCTGACTCTAGAACACTTTGGTATCCAGAGGAGTTCATGGTGGGCTCAGTGACTGCGAGGTGCCCAGGTCCTGTGGCTGCAGAACCAGCCCAGATCATCAGCCCTCCACCACCGTGCTTGACAGTTGGTGTGAGGTGTTTGTGCTGATGTGCTGTGTTTGGTTTCCTCCAAACGTGCTGCTGTGCATTATGAGCAAACATCTCCACTTTGGTCTGCTCTGTCCAAAGGACATTGTTCCAGAAGTCTTGAGGTTTGTTCAGATGCAGCTTTGCAAACCTAAGCTGTGCTGCCATGTTCTTTTTAGAGAGAAGAGGCGTTCTCCTGCAGCCCTTCCACACAAGCCATACTTGTTCAGTCTGTTTCTAACTGTGCTGTCATGAACTTTAACCTTTAACATGCTAACTGAGGCCTGCAGAGTCTGAGATGTAGCTCTTGGGTTTTTGACCTTGGGGTGACCTTGCTGGGACGTCCACTCCTGGGAAGATTGACAGCTGTCCTAGATGTTTTCCACTTGTGAATAATCTTTCTCTCTGTAGACTGATGGACTCAGAATAGTTTGGATATTACCTTTTAATCCTTCCCAGATTGATGGGCAGCAACAGTTGCGATCATTGCTGATGTCTTTCCTCCTTGGCATCATGTTGCCACACAGCTGAATGCTCCAGACCAGCAAACTGACAAAACACACTGATGATCAAGGACTATCTCTGGTCTTTAATTAGCTTTGTATGAATCTACAAGGGGCTTGTTTTCTTTAACCAACCTTCTTAATCAAGTGCAGATGTTTAAGTTGATATATTAGATGGGATTTGCTAAAAAAAAAAAAACAAAATGGAAAGGAAACAGTGAAACTCAAAGATCAGGTGTCGTGTTTGTTATTAGATTTTATTGCAGCTGAGGTTTACTTTGTGTTTACAAAACCAGAGCAGATTGCAAGCGTCCATGGGGAGTGTGAGAGGCGGGAGTTTCATCTGCTCGCTTCACATTGGCATCATCATGCCATGTCGGTTAAAGGTGCAACCCGCAGCTTCACCCAGTTACATTCACAGTGTCTCCGCCACCAAACCTCCTCCAGCTGGACCGGGAACTTTACAAGCATTGCAAAAGAGGCCTCGCTATGCAGCCGCAGCCATTTGTTACAAATCCCTTTTTTGGGTGATTAAAAATAAACAATATTTTGCTGTGTACAAGCTTTTAGTTTTGCAATCCTGCTTCTGTTTTCTAAGATACATTCATGACAAAAACAAGGCATTCTCACAGAGCTAAAATGCTCATGCTATGCTGCGCAGCTTCAGCGCCAACCAAGCCCACCTCCACCTTCTTTCTCAGATCATGGACGGCTCATCAGCCCCCAGCGCTCTGCTGATCCGCCTGCTCCTCCAGCTGACCCGCCCAGCAGGAGTGGGTGTCGTTAACCAGTCATGGAGCAGCAGATAAAGCAGAGAGCGCTTTTCAATAAAAACTCATCGAGTGAATCGCTCTGTGCAGGTGTGTGTGTGCGGGGTGGGGGGGCTCTGGGAGGAAATACAGCTACGTGAAGCAGATGTGGTTTAGAATCACTAGATTCTTATTAAAAACGGTCCTAAGCAGCTCCAGAAAATTTCTTTTACATTTAAACATGTCATAACACAACCATTAAATGATGCATTTAATGCTCCAACCCAGCATTCTTAAAGATTTGTAAAGCACCTCACTGGATTATATATTTCATTATATTTGACTGAACCGATCAGGTAGTTCTTTACGTCATTACAGCTGTGCCTGAAGCCACCAGAACCCTCAAAGAACCAAAGTTCTTCAGTGAATGTGCGCACAGTGTGGTCTCTGCTCATTGGTTTACAATGTCGATCGCCTCAGGGCGGCGGGGCTGCGGCGAAGGGAACGGCGCTGACGCGTGAGGCCGCTGCTGCTGATGGATGGACGGTGGCAGCAGGTGGGGGTGACGCAGCGCCTGCGGGTGAGGCGCAGGGTGATACTGAGGGTGAGGGAAAGCCTCCAGGTGGGACTGACGCTGCAGCTGCGGTCTCTGCGCGCCGGCCGCAGCTCTGGCTTCTCTCTTGGGGGTGTTGTTGAGGATGTCCAGGCTCCGGCGGCTGGAGGAAATTACATCAGCCACAAATTTGGTGCATTCGGCGCAGACGTCACGCAGCGTGCAGCCATGAGCGTACAGATGGGGGAACTCCTCCTCCACCGAGCGGCGGGATAAACTGCGCAGGGACCTGCGGAGCGACACAGAGGGTTCAACGTTTCATACCAACACAGAAAATGGTGAATGGTGTAGCTGTAGATGTGATGGGATCGTTCCAGTTTATTTCACCCTGCAAAGTCAACCCACATGTACACATGAAGATGCAGGGGATTATCTCCTATGGTAGGATCTCCTGTTGTAATCCCTCGAGCAATTAAGAAATTGCTGTTCCGGGTGGATGATTTCTGCTTTTACCGTAAACAATGTTAAATTACTGTGTTGTGCGAATCCTATTAGGAGAGACTCATCAATGGGAAACTGTGCCGGGTTAAAGTCCATTGTCCAATAATGGACTTTTAACATTTAAAAACACATAAAAATTCTGTGAATTGTGATAATCAGCTCAGCAAAAACATTATAATCAGTTACTTTCAAGATCAATTAATTGTTTGGAATAAATTCTAAAAAGAAAATGTGTCCACGACTCATGTTTTCAGGCTCTCATATGTCAATATTTTCTGGTTTCTGAGGCTTTCTACTCAATAGAAGTAGATGTTTTATGTTTATTGGCCAAAATAAGCTATCTGAAGATGTCCTTTTGGGCTTTATTAGTGCTTTATAGACCAGTTATAGACTGTTAATATTAACCTTTGTGGGACGATATTACTGACAAACATCTAGAAAAAGCTGGATATTGTGAAAATATGCAATGGAAAGGATAACTGTCACCTCCAGCAATCTGTTTAATGTTTATTACTGCCGTGACGTTGAAATTTTCAACACCAAGCTTTAAGGTGAAAACAGAAAGATGTTATTTCCAGTTCATTCATATTCCTCCACTTCTCCTGTTCTGAAACCAGATGTGAACTCGGTCCAAATGCTGCACACATCAGCAGCGACAGCAACAACTAAATAAAATGAAAAAATACAGAATTAATTACTCTGCAAACTTTTAAACTCAACAGATCAAATGCTGACCTTGAGAAAAATTGTTGCTTTAAACACTGTTGCACCAAAGGAGTTTGTACTGTTGCTTCTTTTCTTCTGTTATCAGCCCTCTGCATGAGTTTGGGAACTGAGAGACAAATGATCAAAGTTTGAAAATGTAGATGTTTCTCAGATTTTAGCTGCTCAACAACTCAAGCCTCTTTCATTATATCTCTTGTTTGATAATTAATGATGACGAAATCCTGTAAATGAGTCTTTATGATTCTATGTTGGGGAGCGTTATTCTTAAACAGTTTAACTATTTATCCTCACAATCTTTCACAGAATCAGCCTTCTTTTCTGAAAGACTCGACATATCTTTGATAATCAAAGTCATGTTACTGTCCTTTCGCCAGTAAGACGAGTTATTTCCATCATTTGACATGTTGTCTTGAACTATTTTCACTCAAAATCAGCCAATGACAGCATCGTGTTTTTATTCACAATCTACCAACATGTTTAAACTTTTGTTTTTGTATGTTTTTTTTGTTTAAAGTTTTCTGAAAGCAGGATTGTACACGAATGTGTCACAAAAAGTGAAAGAATTCCACTTTAAAGATGATTATCTCCACAGCTTGAAATCCATTTTTCTTTATTCCTGAGTCCAGTTTCTTTTCTCGTGGCTCACTTTTCTTACTTAATGTGTTTGTTGTGGTTACTTCACAACAGAGCTCATTAGTAGTGACTCTTCAGAAAAGACGCGCAGACATGCTGCACACCAGCTGTCACAGTAAATCAGCCAAACATCTGGAAGAAGGAAGGGAAACTTGATCTATTCTAGTCTTATTTAGACAGACTAAAACATAAAGTGGGACGGGACTATTACAGTCGCTAACGAGAAGATTAGGGTCAGCTTTTCTGATTACTAACAGAACATTAACATATGCCGTTATAAAACCTACTATTTCCGTCCTCCCAGCAGCGCGGTCAGGTCTTAGCAGGGTAACAGAACACCATGCCAGCACACACTTTATCTCCTCAACACGCCGTCGACAGTCCCCACACAGCCACGAGAAGGGAGGATAGTAACGGCAGCTGGGTAATTGTTACATAATGGCTGCTTAGAGGCCTTTAGTAGAGACGCGGCTCTGATTACATAACTGAAGAGCGGAGGGTGGGGGAGGTGGGTACAGGGAGGGGATTGGACTGAGGAGGCAATCTTCTCCAGCCTAAGCAGAAACCTGGGCCGTTTCTGCTTAGGCTGGAGAAGGTTAGCAATGACTGGCTCGAGGGAGGAGCACACTTAAATAGGTTTGACCCAAGTTTGGCCTTCTTAGCATCAGTAAAAAGGTCACAAGTAGAAGAAACGGAGGAAAATATCAACAGATTATCCTGATGTTTAGCCACGATTTTTGGTCCAGCGATGTCATTGTTAGTTCACACTGAAATATCTAGACGACTTGTGATTGGACAACTACATCTTTAGCTCAGCTTAGCTTAACTTAGCTTAGCATAGGATAGGATAGTAGGTAGATAGATAAATTATTTTTACATTTACCAAACAACACGATTCACGTTTTATAAGCTCGTTTAAGGTGCATTAAATAAAACCGACAGTAGAAAAAGAAGCAGTGTACTGGCAGGGATTATCATGTCTCCATATAAATGCAAAATGAACCACACTAAGATGTGAGGAGCTCTCTAAACATGGACAGATGATGCCTCAGGTTTTAATGGCTTAATTCCATCTAACTAGATCAAATGTAATTTCAAAATAATAAAGTTTTGAGTTCAAATATGACTTAACGTTCAGAGGATTATTTGCCTTGTAACTTATATAGTAAAGATTAAAAATGTTATCTGGATGAGTTTCTTTTTTTACCCTAACAAATATAGAATTACACAAATTGTTTATCTTCTCCAGGGAAATCCTGCAGTTTTCTCTCTGAAACAAACCGTAATGAATACAGATCTGTGCTCCTCCATATTGACGAGGAAGTCTAATTTTCAGCTCACACTCACTTATAGACTTGGCTTTTGTGTCCATGGCTCTTAGGAGTGCTATGGAAGCCCACAGTGTACACAGGAATATGGGCCATCTTCTTGGAGGGGATCTTCATCTGGAGGAGCGGAAGAGGCATAACAGTCAGTCAGAGTTTAGAGAAAAGGAAGAACCTGCATGACAAGATGCTTTCATAAATATTCATCGACTATCCACGGGTAACTGCTTAATTCCAAACACACAAATATTAAAGACTCAGCATTAATCACGCACGCAAAGCAACAGAAAACCTAAAACGAATACACACATTTCAGCAAAACACAAATAAGCCACAGCATAAAACACACCACAAGAAATAATAATAAAAAAGCAAAATCCAGACCTACAGAGCACAGAACCACACATCCAACACGGGCCGGGACTGAGGCAACAAATCAAAACCAACAAAAGAACATAAGAAGAAGTAACGTCAACAGCGGTACCAAACAGCCTGAAATATAGTTGAGAAATTGCATTTAACCCTTTTCTGATTTAACGTTCTGTTAATCTGTGCACGATAACTACTAATTCAAACACCACATAGACATGATGAGTGGCTTAAACTGAAGAAGAGATTTGTTCCGTTAAATTTGTAGGCATAAATTAATTAAATTAACAATTTTCTTTGAAAATAATCAGAAAGCACCTAATTTTCTTTGTTTATTTTATGGTAAACTTGCTAATGTATCAATTATAAAGGTCTTTAAATGCTGTATTTCCTGGATCTTGCACTTCTTCAACATGGTCCATTCACATATTCTTAACGTGTAACTGGACAATAATTCTGATAACTGCATAAATATGATACTTCTATAGTTTAGATCAATGAGTTACTTGTAGCCACACACTGAGGGGCACTCCAGAAGGGGTTTGTACTCAAACAACATCTAATCTTAAAAATAAATCAGAAAGAGTTGAAGTTACCTTTGCACTGCAGGACCCACAGACTGACCTGTAAGATGGACAGAAACAAATTAATACTTTAGTTCATTTAATCCTAAATGGGAAAAATGCTGAGATTTAACAGGTTGTTACTGGTTAATTGAACTTTTACTCCTTCAGTTCCCTTTCTTACAAAAGAGCCAGAGAAACACACAATTAAATTGTCTTTGTGGGGAATTGTGTAAAAACTGAATAGGAAAAAGTTTGAAATGAACTGATTTTAGGATGAGTCAAGAGAAAAATTTAAAACTGGAATTAACAGTGATTAGTTAAATGATTGAAAAACCTGTAAAATCCCATAAAAATCATAAAATCATAAACGGTGGGGGAAGTGCCCTCAGTGTCTCCAGAGCATCCGTTAACGTTTTAATATAAGTCAGGCTGGTGGATGAAACATTACGGAAATCCCCGAGTTTGTGTGAAAGATTTCTATCATACCTTTTGCACAGTAGGCAGGTAGAGGGCCAGGAGAAGAGAGGAAATTTGACTCTGCAGCAGCAACAAACCTGAGATAAGCAGAGTCACGATTAGTGGGCGTGTTTGGTGTTAGCAGCACGGAGACAAACACAGAGGAAGAATCTTTCCTGGTACCTTTCCTCTCTTCAGATTATTGTAGAGCTCTTTGTTCGGAAGAAACTTCTCCATCTCTGCTTTGACCAGCACTCGTCGCACATTGATGACCTCATCCACTGTCAAGGCAAGACTCTCCACAGGGTGGCTGAACTCCTCCTAAATGCAACCGACAGCAGAGGCAGTCAGTCCGTCTACTCGCTACTTATTTCACATCGATTTAAATCCTGAGATTACAGAGGATTGGTCCATAATAAACAAGCCAACAGTTCAAATAAATGCAAACTTTAAATAACTGCAGTGTAAATGACAAATTCAAACTATAGCTGAGCAAATCTTTTAAAAAACACAACCCCACTGGTACAAAAACAAATGGCTGAGTATATAATATGCAGGACTGTTATTAAGTGTTGCTTTTTTACTGCAGGTCTGAACACTGTGCTTGTTCAGTGCACAATTATGTCCACTAAATTAGCTTTATTAAGACTTTAGCTGTGGTGAGACTTCCACATTTGTCTGCTTTTGCAGACATTTCTGTATTTAAAGCACATCCTTAAGGCTAAGGTACTAGGCTAGGTACTGCCCTGAGGGCCACTTCTAGGTGTTAATTGATGGACTTCAATATGAAAACATCCCTTAACATCCTTTTGACTTAATTTTCCTGTATTCTATCACATAAACGTGTCACGGTCTATTATAGAGACACTGATATATTTGAAGAACACCTCCACTGCAAAGAGGGTAAAAATAATCTTGTGACACTTATTTTAGGAAATTAGATTTTAAGGGCAGGATAATAGAGCAAAATAGCTTGATTGAAAGATTAGATTTGCTGCAGAGCACCGTCTCCGAACATCGCTGAGATTTTATCTCACCATCCACTGGTGCTTGTCTCCAGGTCTGGAACATGAAGTCGTCTCTTGTCCCTCTGTGGCCTCATCGACTGAACTCAGAGACAGCCGAGCAGGAGAGGGTGGCACCCAGCTGTGAACTGGGAAGGATGCTGGGAAGTGGAAACGGATTAAAAGTCAGAGAGAGGAAATGATTCATTAAACAAGGCGGGATCAAATGAGAGAGTGAATGAGAGAAGCCACAAATCCCGCTCGAAGTCCATGAATTACACATCAGCCTCTTTCATTCAGCCCCGTCTCAGTTCTTCGCCCCTCGGAGTGTTTGTCGATCGACTCCAACACTGCCATATATTATTAATCTGATTTCAGTGGAGAGATTCGGCTCGTGCTGCTACATCTGTAACTTAGATCACAGTAAGAGGTCTGCTGAGCGGCTGGTCTAACACTGCAAACCACACACAGCTGAAACGCGGTGCCTCTTCCGTCCTGCAAATGGAAGGTGTCAATGTGGCTCTAATGGAAAGTAAACAGGCCGGCAAACATCATCAGTACATATAATTTGGATCAGCTGCCGATGACGGCTGGAGCTTACAGGCTCACATCCTCACACGGACACGGTTCAGGAACAGAGCCCCCTGTTGGCACACTTGTGCACTACATCAGAAAGCTCCATCCTGACCTCATGCATGTGGCGCGCAGCGTCGTGGATTGTGTTGCAGCCATCTAGAGTCCAAGAATGGACTCAAGTCAGGATCAATTTCCAAACAATTACCTCAGCATATGGACAGCAATGCTGCTAATGCATGAGTCATGACCATAAAAAGATAATATGCTCTGCAGGGATTTCATGCAGCACACAATTCAAACCCATTAGTTTTCTACCCTCCTTTACCCGTTCAGACTTTATCAGCACATCTTTATATTAAATTAGAATCCATCGTGAGTCTCTCAACAGCTTCATGGCAGATGTGAATCCCTGTCAAACCTCTGTACCACAAAGGACTGATAAAGGTCTTATTTCACTGCGGTCACAGTAATTTAATGAGCTTTGTGCTTGAGGCAGTGACTGGGACTAGTGGCGACATAATGTCTCCTCTTCCACTGAATCGTCATACGGACCTGAAGGTTGGAAAATGAATAAACATCATGCGTCATTTTAGCAACATCGATGAGGAGCCGTTGGATTTTGTCCTGACTTGGTAATCACTGCACAGTTGTTTTTCTTGGAAGGAAACTTTTAGAGAGCTGGTTAGATTTTTGGGTGGATGTATAATGGATGGCCTGAGTGCACCCAGTTTAACTGTTTGTATGTGTTTTTGGGTTTTATGTTAGTTCACAATCAAATTTCATGCAAAAAATATCAATAAATTCAGTTTATTTATCATACAATGACAACAACTTCAGTAAAACTGTCCGCAGAGGTGCAACTGTAGGTGCTGACTTCTTCTGAGAATGTTTTAGCATCTGTTTATCTAAAGTGTGCAAAATTGGTGGTTTTTGCCACCAGGTTTTTATTTTCTTATTTGTGCAAATACTGAAAAAAAATGTGAAATGTGATCACTTATAAGCAATGCAAAGAGTGTAGTTCTAACCTCACCAAACAGTCCTGAAACATTTTTTTATTTGCCTCTGCAGACTTATTAATGCCTCAACCTCCTAAACAAATAAAGAAATGTGAAACATCTGCTCCTCAAAGAACCGCTTGAAGGGGGGAAGAAAATTTGTTTGGTACTTTGTCTCCCTCTGAAGGGGAAAAAAAAAAAAAAAAAAAAAAAAAATCAAAAATCCAACCTGCAGTCAGCTTGAATGATCTACAACAGCAAGAGTCTGCAGGTTTTTAACGCCAACAAACAGCAGCTGACGTCTTTAATCAGCTTCCTTTGAACCAAACTGAGCGTCTCACAACTTTAAAGAGCTACAGCTGTGTTTGGAAAGGATTTAAGGACTGCATGTTTATGAATGACAGTGATTGAGAAGTAGTCCTCAAGACTGAAAGAAAAATCATACTGCGGCCGTGGGATGAAAAAACACTAATCTTATTGAGAATGAGGAGTTGTCGTCATAGTACAGAGCCCCGCCCCTATCCGCCATGTTGGCAGAATGCTAGCGAGAAAACGCCGTTCTCTCCGTTCGTTTACATTGTACGCGTGTGTTTTTAAATCAGTAAGTGTTAACAGTACGGAATTGCAAGAACATGCCTAGAAATCAATGCTGTGTGAAGAACTGTTCCAGTACCTCACACAATACGTTTGGGAAACATAGGAACAACGAAATACGTTATTTTAGGTTTCCTAAATGGATGCAGCATCAGGGAGAGCAGGTGTCTGACCTGCTGCAGGGAGCTCGTAAGGATCAATAATTTGGATGCTGGACAGTTTCTCCAAATACCGCTGCTTTGCGCTTGTAATAAGCTTGTCCCTGTAAGGTCCCTTTTCTTTCGCCTAATCTCTCTGCATTGCTTTGCTTTCTTTCTTTCTTTTGTATTAGTCTCTGCCCTGCCGAAATGACAAATGCGGGAAGATATCCGTTAAGATATCCGTTAAGTTAATGGCGTTGCCAACATGGCCGACCGGCCGACCGGAGTCACGTGACTCCTCATTCTCAATAGTTTCTTTTCAGTCTTGATTTTGTTTGTCAGTTTAGCCTCAAAACTACCGAAACAAGTTAAAAAATAAGATGATGCATCTGGAGGTTTTAAGCGGACATGATAAATTTAATTCAATATTCCCAGAATTTATTTGAAATCAAAATGATCATCCAGATTTAAGTACATGGATGGAATGAAGAGCTGAACTAAAGATTTATCCATCTTTTCATACTATCTTGATTTAGTATACACATTTAGACCTTTACATATATATGTGTGTGTATATATAGATATACGCATTTATTTATTCACATATATTTCATTTATTAATTATCTCTTTACCACCATGATTCTTACACAAGCAACGATATTTTGTTTTGTGGTTAAAAACGTCTTTTTTATTATTATTATCATCATTTATTTATTTATTTCTTCTTTCAGTTATTTATTTATTCATTTTATTTTAATAATTATTATTGCTATTATTATTGTTGCTTTTTTTTCTTATGTACCTTCTTGTTCTATGTTGTTCACCGTTTGTAAATTAACAAAATGTGCAACAAACATATGTTTAAAAAAAAAAAAAAAAAAGACTCAGACTCACCAATCTGACTTCATAGAAATGCACATTTTGCTGGTGGTCCCTTATCTGTAATGCATCTCCACACGTGATGTAATGAAATTCTATGATCTGTGTTGATCTTGAAATGAGAACGCTGGATAATCAGGCTGACCTCTGTGATGAGGAGGCGGCCCGGCGCCAGTCAGCGTCCTGGAGCGAGGCCTCACGTCCCGCAGTCTGACCGTCTCGCCCAGTTGGGCCGACTCCGACAGCGAAGGAAGCATCTCCCCGCGGAGAAAGGCCAGATCGTGCTCCGAGAAGGACCGGTCCCTTTTCAGAGGTGTGGGGGAGCTCTCAGCCCTCCTCAGATCGCCGTTGTCTGGAGACTCTTCCTCCTGGGTGAAGGTCGAAGACAGATGGGAAAGGTTGAGAAGAGGAAAAGGGCAGAGAGGGAAAAAGATAAAGAGGAGGCGATGCAGTTTATTTATGCTGCTCATGAGAAGCTGGCCTGAGATGGCAGCAGGTTTAGTTCCACTTTATGCATCTGAGTTTAAGACAAACCGAGGAAACCACACATGAAAAACAGCCTGGAGGATCCTGATCAGATGCCCAACAACCAAAAATGAACACCTAGGAACAGCTGAGTATGAGGCTACAACCACAGGTCAGAGCTACATACTAGCTTTATGTTAACTGCTGTACATATTCTTTAAGCAGACGTACTGTGTCAGTGTCTGGGGGAAGTAAACACCTGGATGAGAGAGAATTTTCTACAATTAAATGAAGACAAAACTGAGATCATTCTGTTTGGTAGCAAAGAGAAGAGGGTCAGCGTTGGTACATATCTTGAGACTCGGGCCCTTACAATCACTGACCAAGTTGGTAACCTCGGAGTGTTGATAGACTCAGATCTGACTTTCAGCAGCCACATCAAAGCTGTCCCCAAGGCAGCTTTTTACCATCTCAGAAACATCAACAGAATTAAAGGTTTCCTCTCCCAAAAAGACCAGGAGAAACTCATCCATGCATTCATCTCCAGTAGACTCCATTACTGTAATGCTCTTTTAACTGGACTTCCCAAAAAGAGCATTAAACATCTGCAGCTCATCCAGAACGCTGCTGCTGGAGTTTTAACCCGGACTAAGAGATCTGAACACATCACAGCAGCTTTAAAGTCTTTACTCTGGCTTCCAGTCAGTCACAGAATAGATTTTAAAAGCCTGCTGATGGTTTACAAATCCCAGAACGGTTTAGGCCCAAAATACATCTGTGATATGTTCAGAGAATATAAACCCAGCAGAGCTCTTAGATCCAAGGACTCAGGTCAGCTGGTCCAGTCCAGAGTCCAGACTAAACATGGAGAAGCAGCATTTAGCTGTTATGCTGCAAACATGTGGAACAAACTGCCAGTGGAGATTAAACTTTCACAAAATGGAGACATTTTTAAATCCAGTTTAAAAACATTTCTTTTCTCATGTGTCTATGCATGAAATATCTTTTAACTTATCTAGACTGTTGCCTGTTTTTAAATTCATTTAAATGATTTTATTTGTTTCTCTTTATATTCTTTTATGTATTTTAATGCTTCTTTTTCTCCCTGCTGCAAGGCTTTTATTTTACGTGAAGCACTTTGAACTGTTTGTAAATGAAATGTGCTATATAAATAAATTTGATTGGATTTGATTTAAGAGGAGCAAACGTTGAGCTTATATTGCAACAATGAGGGGTTGGTGAGACAATGCTCAGTAATGATTCAATCACAAGCCCTGGTGCTAGCATGTGTCCTGAGATCCAATCACTTGGGAATCATTCACTGATGATCCAGGATGCTTTTGTCCACATTCTCACAATCTGAAAACATTTATCTTTGAGACGCTGACCTGATGTGACTCTTTACGAGCAGAGGAGTTACCATCAGGATGCTTTCTTTTGCTCCCAGTTTAAAGAAATATTACACTGTACAAATTAAAGTCTTGTGTTCTGCTCCTCCTGTAAGTTTGTCTCTTTAAATTTGAACAACTGGAAGATGTGTTTTCTTTTCTGCTGGAGTTGAGCTCATGGTTAATTTAGATTTGGAGTGAAAGTGGATGATGTGGAAAAGGTTCCAGCTGAACTAAAGGAAACTGGACACCAACATTCAGGCCTGTGCAGTAATCAATACGTCAATGGAAAACACTTAACGTCAGGAGGGCTACGCTCCTCCAGCTTCATGTAATGTTGTTATTTATCGCCTGTATTTGTCTAGATTTAGCCACTTTGGTGCCATTATCTGCTTCTGTTTGCAACACGTCAATGGATCTACAGATTGCTAAAACTGAATTACTGCTAATACTGAAGAAATATATAAAAATATTTGTAAACTTTTTTTTATTTGATTTCAAAGCCGATTTTTGGATATTTGTTCATGAATATTTGCCTATTTGTGAATGAAAGACCACATTGTGCTATTTTAATTCAAAATATTGATTGGAACAGTGAGTTTAAATACCAGAGAGCACAAGGAATATCTAATTCCCCATCTGCCTCTATCCTATAAATCCCACTGAATTGATTCATGTTCCTCATCTGGCAAAGAGTAGCCTAAAATCTCTTCCTCCAAGAAATGTTTGCAGAACTTAAACTCTAATCTGCTCTAAATTGGTTCACGGTAGATAGATTACTGAATGTAAAGAGGCTGTCAGTGACCCACAGGAGGTTTAACCTCATGTGATTCATTATGCTTCTATTAAATAAAGGTAGGAACAAAGAAGGCAGAGGATAAGCAATACCTTTTGTAAACCAGATTTGGCTGACTTTCAGTGTTATGATGAAATGGTACAAATAGGAGTTTATGCTGAAAGAAAACAGAAGGGACTAAAAAAGCAGAGAATAAACACATCACTCCCCATGCGGATGAAGCCAGAGTTTGTTCTGACCTGCAGCTAATTCCCACCCGAGTCTGTGAGGATGTTTCTTTTAAAGCTTTTGATGTATCATAGCAAGAGAGAGCAGAAAAAGAAAAGCTGGAGGATTAATTTCTGTCATCTTCTACTGTGCACAAAGGAAAGTGAGGCCGGGAGACCGTATCTGCTGCTGTGGAAAACACCACAGAGATGACAACAGTCTTTTCTCCTCAAAGATCTCAGCATTTTAGCTCACCTCAGATATGTTCATCTCCTCCATCTCGGCCAGCGTCGGGGCCTTGAGCAGGATGCGGGGGCGGGACAGCGGCCGGGGCCCGGGCTCCGACACCGACAGGTCGATGCACGAAGTAGATTTGACATTGCAAGGGCACGTCTGAGCCAGACAGGGCAGAGAGCCAAATGCTGAGGGAGGAGAAACCAAAAACACCATCAAGCAACAGTCAGTAGCACTCAGACCGGAAGGCATCGATCGCAGCGCTTTAGGATCGGTCACTCCTGACCACATCAGGAGAGAATACTGTACTGGGATATTTCTGAGGCCCCGTTTACACGATAGGAAGACGCAGGTATTTTCCTGCGGTTTGGCCTCTCATTTACACCAAAACCCCGTTTTTAATCACAGAAAATGATTATTTCTAAAACCTCCGGCCAAAGTGGAGATTTCTGATAACGCCGGTTATGTGTTGCCGTGTCAACTGGGAGAAACGGCGTTTTAGGTTCTTAAACGTCACATTATGCGCCAGAAAATGCTTAACGTCATGCGAGCGCCTTATGTTTACAGTTTGTTTGGCTACTGATCAGGATTATCATGGATGATGTTAAAGTTCTACTAATTTTTACGTTTGTGCAAACGATTCTGGCCTTATTGCATTTGCCACCCAAACCTGCTCGCACAGTTCAAAACAGAGGAGCACCACTCTTCCGTGGCCGCTGCTGCGTCCAGTATCCACTGACTGTCTATATTTCCCTCTTATTGCCTTTTTTTTTTTTTTTTTTTCAGTTTTGTTGTGATATTAGCTCGCGTTATCTCCTCCTTCACATGAGGAAAGTCCTCGATTCTGAGGATTTTGATTGGCTTGCATGGCTTTATTCCTTTCCCTACACTGCCGCCAATAGGTTTGGCAGAGTTATTATGGCGGTTGACGGCGTATTTATGTGGGTTGATGTAAATGACAAGTTTTTTGAAAACGATGTTGTGTGCACGATGTTATTATTGAAAACGGAGGGGGGGAAATATTCGTTTCTCTAAATACCCGGCTATGTGTAAATGTGGCCTCAGTCAGTGACTCATTTCTGCTCAAACTTGTCAACGCCACATTTCACCTCATTAATGCTGGAGGTTGTTTTGTTCCAACGGCACTTTCTGGTAGAAAAAAAAAAAAAAGGACTGAGATTTAAAAGGACTACAAACACGATGAGGAATTAATTTATATCTGCAGATAATCAGTGAAAAATTTTCCATATTTGAACCTTTAGTTTAATTGATGTCAACTGAACTGCTGACAGTTAATGATAACATTGCTTTTACTGCACACTATGCACACCAATCCCTACAACTAAAAGTGTCTTAAAACATCAAAAAGATGTAATAACTTTCATCCTTAATTGCATTTTTTCTTTACAAACCTGGGCACATACCATATCAGTCTATACAGCTTACTGAGAGAAAACTTGACCACACGTCCCCTTACTTAAAGGTAAAGCCATTTTCATTTAATTTGACCTCTTTCTCCTTTAACAGCTGCATCAGCTGACCTTGATCTGTAAACAGCTGGTCAATATTTAATGAAATGTGACACCATGCCCATGTGTACCACAGCTTAAAATGGAATAGTACTTTTGTGTTTCTGAAAGATTACAGTGTACAGATTTATCCCATTTTACCTGAAAATCAATTACTTGGGTTAGTACACAGCGCTGTGAGGACTGACTCACATCCAGTCTTTAAACCAGCACACTCAGGTCTCCCTGGGTTTCTGTGGTTGTTCAAAATTTCAGGTGAAAATAATTTAGCTATTCATTCTTATGAGCTTTATCTTTAAAGATCCAAGTTGACTAAATTGGGAATTTTCCATTTATTCTCAGTCATCATCAGTCTTTGTTGTAAACTGAATAAACTTTTCTTTGGGGCAATGTGATAGTTATCTAAACCCCTAGGGGCCGACTCCTGGTTGCACAAATAAGGAGTCAGTTTGTGATTTAAAGGAATATTTTGTTGCTTTGGTTTTCAAAATTTATCACCACAAGGGGGCGGAGTTTTATTACAAGATGCATTGGTTTCCATTTCTATTCAAGAATGATGTATTTATTTATAATTCTGTATTTATTTTTCAGCCTAATGTTTTCTGTCGATCCACAAATGGTTCCTTTAATTTAACTGAAAAATAAATCGTCTTGATGAGAAGAAAATGGCTGACGAACAATTAACGATAAGAGGAGCACACGATACTTCTAATCTTTGTGCTGATGTTAGCACTGACATGGTAGCAAACATTAACAATGTAGTCCTTATGATAAAGGGTTTCGTCTGACGTCTCCATTAACACGCTGGTGTTCAGTTTTGATGCTTCTACCAAACAGAGGTGTCTCAGCATCGCATCACAGCGTGCTCACACATAACAAGCCGGCATCGCGGATTCAGCTGAATCCACAATGTCAACAATACAACTTACACGTTCAAAAGTTGCTAGTTCTGCATTTAATTTCAGCCTTTACTGCCCAAAAGCTGTTTCCAGTGAAGAAAAGCAACACCGATATTTACTGTATTTGGTTCTTTTAGTCATGCCGTATCTTTAATTCTGAATAAAGTTTCTTTGTTGGAGGGGGTGGTGGCAAAGGCAAAGTTTGCATGCCAGGAACTGCCGACATTGTAGTAATTACTGTACTTTTATATCAGCATTTTATATTTGCTTTTATATACTTTATATCTGTTGTTGAATTTTTATTTTATAATCTTAAGTTAGTTTGTGGTCTTTTTATGCTAAATATCACATATTACTTTTTATTCCTTGTGATTAACAAGCCTATATTTGATATTTGAGTGTGCCTTTCACCTGTTTTCATTAGTATTTATGCTTTTGTTGTTCTCTTTCTTGTACAATATCTACAAAGATGATGCTAATTTTAAAAGTTTTAGTGTAACTTTTTAGGAAGCTGTGAAATTTAGCAATGATGGTTGGAAAAACCATGATTATATTGATTATAATTATTGGCGTCTCACGTCTGTCATTGTGTGGAAGAACAGGTCTGAGCTTCCTCTCCTGCTTGATCTCTGCCAGCACCCGGTCATGGAGGCACTGCTCCTGGGGGGGAGGAGGGGGGAGACTGCGCTCTGAAACCTAATGAGGGTGAGAATCAGACCACATCCATAGATTCACACATTTGAGAAATAAGGAAAATAGCTACTCTTGTTGCTGCAAGCCCGAACTTTAAATCATACATCCATGTAGCAAAAGTGGAAAAAGAAAAGCAGACAACATTACCCACTGGATTATAAAGCTGGACTGAAAAACTGAAAAATATCCAGTCAAAAAGACTAAAAACAGAACTGAACTATATAAACAGTAAACACACAGATTATATAAAGCTACTCAGGAAGAGAGAAACACAGTATCTACTTATTATTTCATTGTGTTTATTGTTTTTAAAATAAATATCTGGGTGTGAATCATTCTAATGTTTGTCAAACCATCATCAAGAAAAAGCTGAGTTTACATGGAGACGTTGCTATTAAGAAAATGCTAATCAGTAGGGTTTCAGTGTCAATACAGGATCAATACAGATTGGCAGCTTTAGTTCCAACTACAGTACGATTAAAGGGACGTCCAGTTGCTTTTGAAACATTTTGAGCACCAATAGAGTTATATCTATATGGATGTGGACTGAGGCTTTTAATACATTTTAATGTAGCACATATAAATTCATTTTAAATCAAATAAATTGCAGATCTCAGCCTGAACTCAAAATGTGAAAGAGTTCAAATATCCTCAGTCTGAAGTGTACAGTCACATCAAATCTAATGTTAGCAACTGAAGAAAATACACAATTAATTAGTATCTTGCACAATATTATCATTCAGGCGTCAGAGTCTGGTTCTTTCATACATAAAACCCAGGTTATATGTCACCCGTCTCCGTCCCACTGAACAGAATTTGGGATAAAAGACTACATCCACTCACCGGTTTAAGTGGAGGTCTCGATCGGATGAAATCCAGGATCAGTTCGTGGGCATTTCTCTTCACTCTGGTAGGAATGTCTCCATCCACCTGGATAAGGCAAGAAACAACACCAACTGTTGGGCTGTGCGTGAAAATCAAACATCCTGAGCGTAGAGCTATAATCAGGGACTCTGTAAACAACTGGAAAAGCCGCTTTTGTGTAATATGACAAACTCTAAACACCAAACTGACACATTATCACCTTGTGAGGTCATTGAACAAATGCAGTGGCAGCTCTGAGGCTCATTTATATTGTATATTCTAAAAATGGACTGCGATGGGGCCAGATAAACAGAAGGCTGAGAGAGGACCCTTCATAATATTTGGGTTGTGAAGCTGAATAATGTATCTGCCCCTCAGATAAGGCCTCAAGGTGACTCTCTGCCTCCTCTATGCCTGCTACAGTACACGGCGTTTTATTTTTGAGGCACAGCCTGTGCTCTATATATCGAGCCGAGTGCCTTGGAACAACGTGGAAAACTCAAGGTCCATCTGCCCCATCTCATTTCAAAGCATTACTCTTCATCTGACACCTCCACTGCTTTCAAAATGTACAAGTTTAACTGAAGCTTACGCACAGGTTGAGTAAGGAGGGTGTGTGTTCTGCGTGGTGAATCAGTCACCTCCACTGTCCCACGCTGTCAAAATAATTCAGTCCTCAAGGGCAAGGTCACTGCTCTCATCCAATGATCTTTTTACGAATCAGTTAACAGCCTTTTGTCCTTAAAATGTCACTTTAATTCTGTCACCCTCCTCCTTATGTGGGTTTTCCAGGGCATTTTAACAGTCCATATATGGGGCCACCACCCCTGCTGCCATCTCCTGTTTTCACCCAGGACACATTTAGCTCAAAATCATCCCTCCTAACAGAACTGCTTTAGCATCTTTGCGTGGGTTCAAACGCAGAAGTTTAGTCCTTGTTGCAGTTCACCCTGAAATATTTCTATATTCGACGCAACAGATGCCTGATGAAACCGTTTCTGTTGCCGATTAGCTCTCACCAGTTGTCAATTCCCTTATCACTCCCTCAGTATTCCACCTTCTGGTTTTTTGATTTCTCCCCGTCGGATCATTTCATGTTACTTGTTGGTCTTTTCCCAGTGGATTATCTGTTCTTTTCTTCTTTCATGTCTCAGTTTGATTAATTAAAATCCTCAGAGCCTATCGCCTTTCTTCACCTCCTCCTTCTCAGTCTTGCTTTTGGGTCTGCTTCCGCCATCACCGTGACAAATACAGTCATTGGAGGATTTATACAGTCTTGTTTTTGGGTTTTTTTAACCAGTAAAATGTCACAAAGAACTTTTGAAATGTACAAAAGCTCCAGGAGGTCCTGTGTACACACAAATGAAGATATTCTGTAAAGAAACTGGTTCTGATAGTTGCTTACAGTCCCGCTTATACACAAACCCAGCTCATAGCCATTTTCAGCCATGAACTTTGCAGAAAGCCAGCTGTGAAGTGAATGGTCTGTGCCTGAAGCAGCTGGCCAATCTAAGTGGCTGTATCAGTAAGTTTATGTGTGTTTGCTCCAGCTACACCTGAGTTTTTAGAAGGGGGCGGCAACCTACTTTCCATGTCGTCTTAGTCCACTTGTTCGGAGCACATCAAGGTTGGAAGTTACACACACAAAATTATCTGCACTTATAGACCAATTGTACTAATGATTATTTTAATTCATCAAAATCTGTCAAGTCCCACTTGCTCAGATATCATTTGAATGGTTTTGAGTACCTCAAACAACTTTTAAACTGTTTCCACCATCTCCATAACCTAATCTACTATAGAGTTTGTTTTAGTTGTATTTAGTTCAGAATGCTATTTTTCTTTTACTCCTCAAAAGAGAATTCAGATATTTAAAAAAATAAACAACCAGCTCTCATACTTTACCCTTCGAATTGTTATATAATTGATTGCATAGTCCTGCATAAACATCAAAGAGTTCACCAAACAAATTAAAATGCACCTACTATTAAAACAGACATGCGCCCACTGATAATTAGGTTGTTTTTTTTAAATCAGGCTTCTTAAAGACTCAAATAAAATATGAATCAAAATGTATAATTCGGAAATGAACAAATTAAAATGATTAAAATAGACCCACTGGTAATTAGGTTGTTTTTAAATAAAGAAAGGAAAAAAATGATAATAATTGTACTCCTTACCCCATCCCCCTTTAAGGACTACGGATGGAAAATAGCACTCCTGTTAAATCCGATGTAACCATCTTGTTGTTGTTGTTGTTGTTGTTGTTGTTGTTGTTGTTCATGAAATGGCAATGATTTATGGTATTGCATGCTGTCCTTTAAATAAACTCATTCATTCATTCATTCATTCATTCATTCATTCATTCTCTTACTCTACAAACAAATGATTTAAACTTTTATTATTCCAGCTACAGTTGAGCTGCTTTCAGTACTGATTCCCCATCCCAGCTCCCTGCATAGAGCTGGTGTTAATACCATTAGGTACGGACCCTCACCATGACTTTGCGTAGCTGGAACTTGCGAGCTTTAATGTCCTGCATCAACATCTCGAACGGTGTGAGGCTGAACTCTGTGGGCAGGGGGTTGAACGGCTGCTCCTGCACCTTCTTCAGCTTCACCCCCTGCCTGAGGTCCTTCATCAGCTGCACCCACAGACGAGCCTGCGGCGGAAACAACAACAACACATCTGCATTTGTCAGCGTGATAACTCTGCCTTCTCCGGTCTAACACTGCTGTATTGTCCTCTCTGTCGCACAGGGAGCTCTGTCGTCTCGTCTCACCCAGTCTGTGTGTTTAAGAGCGTCCAGCTCAGCTGTGGATCTGTCCTCCAGAGTTTCCTCTTTTGAAATCTTCCTCAGCATCTGTGCAACACAAAGCAGGACAGGCAATGTCAACATCTCCCCAGGTTGTCCTTCATCTACCAGCACCGGGTTGTTGGGTTTGTGCACTGCTGTGGTGTTTTGCTGGTTGTTGCTGCATACTGAGAGAGTTCCCCGTACAGATGACCTTTACAATAACCTTCAGCACCTGGTTGTAGTGCCAAACGTCCGTTAATCAACATTCTCACCTTTACTTATGACAGTATTTTTGACAATGTGATATCTTTACTTTTACTTAAACTAAGAATTCTTAATAGTTTGTTAACCCATTCAGACCCAAATGTTTGTTCAAAGCAGCTTTCTAAAACCTGAGGTTTGAGGAAACTAGACACATGAAATAAAACCTTTTTAGAGGTTAAACCTTACATATCACTGCCTTTTTCTTCATGTTTATCAGTACCTTTTAGAAATATAAACACTGTGTCGTGTTGATTAAACGTGTGTGTTGCTCGAGACAAATAACTGAACAGAGTGTTGCATTACAATGAAAGATTTAAAACAATAAAAACAACGTTGTTTGGTGGCTTGTGGCAAACAAACAAATGCAGCTTTAAGGATGATCAGCTTAAACTTAAAAGAATTTGAGTGCTATGTAATTTGTTTAAATCCATTAAAGTGGCTGAACATTCAATGTTCTTTATTTTCATGGGAATAGGTGATTTTAACTCATTTTACCCGTACAGTTAATGCTAATAAAACCCATCCTATTTGTGTTTTAGCTTCTGTGATGTTTTCTATGACAAGATATGATACAGTTCATGTTGTTTTGTACATTAAGTTAAAAACGTAACAAAAAAAGCTCCTTTAAGCTGTCTTTACAGGAATTTTTGGTATATTTTTGATTTCCCTGTGCTAAAAATGGCTGAGTGCCTGCCTTCCGCATACGAACATGTAAACAGGCTTTGAGCTGTGTATCTGTTAAATATGCATGAGCAAAGTAAACCCTGCGATGACTCAACAGAAGTCAGATTTGAGGCTGAGTACATGGAAGAAGTTATGTAGCATATAAACAGAAATATCTATGGAGAAGGGTCAAACATAAACTATGTGCAGCAAGGTGCACGCAATGTAAAGCAGCAGCAGTCCAGTGAAGTGAATGAAAAGGTTTTTTTTTCTGGTATTTTCTCCTGAATGTTCTCACCTGTTCCCTCTCAGGATTTTCTGAAGGTGAAACAACGTTTATTCTGTCAATGATTATTGGTGCAAATTCTATTTTACCTGCTCGTGTGGGATACTTTAATAGAAAAAACAAACAAACAAACAAACAAAAAAGATAAAAATCTAACCCTAAAGTAACTTTCATGACTACTTAAAAAGTACTTAAAAAAGAAAAACTAGTAAGTATAAGTATAATTAGCCTTTTGTATTTCTGTACTGTACATAAAGGGGATTGTTCCTGCACATTCATTTGTGTGTCTTTCTTTTTTCTGTAATAATAGTAACAAGTCTGATCAATACATTTAAGAAACACTGACAATGGAACCTGATGTACCTCCTTTGCATTTCTTATCTTGATGAGGAAGGTCTGCAGCTCTTGAGTCTCCACAAACAGAGCCCGGCAGACGGCCTGGTAGTGCTCCGGAGCCAGACTCGAGTTGGACAGGCGAGACGCACACAGCACCATCACCTGGCGAAATGTACACACCGGCCTAATCGCACCTCCCTGCTCGTCCTCCTCCTCCTCCTCCTCTTCCTGTCCACTGTACCCCTCATCTGTTATAGGGTTCCTAGTGGTGCTGTGGACCTCTCCGTCCTGGTCCCCCCCGGCCATTCGCTCAATGAGGCGCTCCAGCTGCGGGCTGAGCTCCCTCTCCTCGCTGTCGTCCAGCCCCCAGTCCAGAGCTCGGTAGATAGCCACACCGAGCGACTGGACCAGCTGGATGGATGAACGGGGAGAAAAGGAAGAACAAGGCAGGATTTAATACACTTACTAACGACACATCCAGTTCTTAACATGTCAAAATCCACTAAAACAGATGCGAGCTAATCAATTCAGACTAAAAAGACTAACTAGTAACATAACACCAACTAAACTATTTGTCCTAAACAGTATGCTATTGTTAAAGTGACCAAAAGAATGGTTTCCATATTTATAATAAAGTGGGTAGAGTTGTAATTTCCAGTATGACCTGATGGTGGCGGTGTTTATCTCACAGTCAGAAGGCTACACCTAAACACACTGATACAGAAGCGTGTCGATTTAGTTTACTGCAACATGACAGTGAAACACCTGGATCTCAGGTTTAGCCTTTTCTTTGAAATGGAGGATTGCTGACGATAACGGCTCGGCTAAATGAAGATCTAACAGAGGTCGCTGATGGTGTAAAATCACTCGGATAACTTCACTCCGCCACAATGAATACACAATAAAAAACGTCCATCTACTTAAGGAATATCTCACAGCCTCTTAGAAAATGTTTGTCTTCAGCAGCTTTGGCATCGATATTGAAAATAAAGGAGGAATGACAACTTCAAAAATCAATGAAGTCTTCAGTTTATCCAGAGTCAGAACTGAAAAACTCATATGTATGTATAAATATCGCCACCGTGCCACCATTTTAAGGGACTTTACATTTTTTAAAGCTTTTAAACAGTCATGAAATACTCTTTTAACATCTCTATTTCCTTGCAAAATTCTAAAATAAGGTTGATAGAAAAATTTCCCAAAGGCTGATTAGTCTTCACAATATCTCACACCTGAAGTCACTTTTACAACAAGCTGTTTCTGTCTCACCTGACGCTCTGGATTGGGAGGAAGAGGAGACCCATCGCCGTCATCTGCAGAGACAAGAAGAAACCTCAAATACAAAAGCGGCACCAAAAACCTTTTAAACGTGATATATTTTTTTGTTATAGATTGGTTACAACTTTAAACAAATTCTTTTATAATGCAGTTTTAAATGCGAGTTACTCCACACGTCTGAACTTGTGTTTTTTGTGTTGGAGTACAGTTATTGTGCCTACGTGAGAGAGTAAAACAAGCCTCCCGGCTCAGATGTCAATAATGACACCGGAGAGGTCTGAAACCCTTCGATCAGCAGCTCTCACTGCGGAGAAACAAGAGCGTGGACAACCAAGAGAAGCCGGAGGCAGAGAGACAAAGACGATGGGGCAGAAGAGGTGAGAGTGTTCATTTAAAACTGTTTTATTTATTTATCATTTTAACTGTCAAAGATTTCAGTTATTAGATCAATACGTGACTGCTTTTAATTCTTGACTAGATTAATTATCTTTTATGAAAAGAATTAGGTTTAATCAACAATAAAAAAAATTTAAAAAGAGATAAAGGCTTCCTTGTATGTTAATTTTTGCAACAGTTGACAAACAGAAATGTTTATGTGCCTTTTTATGGGAGGATGGACTTTGTATGTGTCATTTCAAGATCTCGGGAGATTCTGAGCATGATTAAAGGAATATTATTCAACATTTTGCTTCATCTTGAGATGGAAACCATTTGCAGATTCGTCCAGAATAAGAACTTTCTTCATGGCCCATTTCAGTGTGAACATCGTGGTCTATAGTTTGATCAACAGGAGGTCTGGGTGTGGTGGCTGGGGTCAACAGTCCTCCGCTGTCAACAACAAAGTGCTGGCAGCAGGAAGTGAACCTCAGACCAACAGAGCCTCACTGTGTTCCCCGTGCACACAGACGCTGCTTCCATGTCCAACAAAAGAAAGCCCATTACGACAGAGTGAGATGATCACATGAAGCCCCGCAAACCTGTCTGACAGGTTGGTATACAAGCCCGTCTGGGTCATAGAGTGTAACCAATGATACCTCCACCAGTTTCCCACAGTTACAGCCCAATAAACACAAAAGGGGAGAGGAATCTGCATTGAACACACTTCCAACAGCCCTGCAGCTTAGCTGCTGGAACCACATAACCATGTAAGCCTTGTGCTCGGGTCCCTTATGCTGAGGCTGTTGTTGTTTCTCTCCTCTAAGCCTCACTGCTCCTCTCGTTGTTCAGTTTTTCATAATTAAAATCATTGTTTTTAATTCCCTGGGCAGCTTTTCTCCTTTTTTCCCCCATAAACAGTTTGAACAGTTAGCAGCCATTTTGTGCCAATGGCTCAACACCACACTCAACACTGGTGTTTTTAATTAGTGATTTTTATTTATTTGTTTATTTTGCCATTTAGTCATTTATTATTATTTAGTTAGTAGTAGTATTATTATTTTTGTTTTATTGTTGTTAATTCAATCATTGTAAATATTTAAAAAAAATGTTGAGCTACTTGACGAATTTGAATTTCCCCCATTGGGGGATAAATAAAGTATTTTTCTATTCTATTCTATTCTATTCTATTCTATTACTTAAGAGCAAACAACAGGGTCCTCATTAGGAGTTCAGAGAGGCTTTGAATGATAAGATTTGAGACATGAGATCTCATTTTCATTTGTTGTTTACTCTCAGTGTCACTCGCTGTTTGGTTTGGTTTATGTTTATGCATTTGGCAGACGCTTTTATCCAAAGCGACCTACAGGTAGGCAGGTTGTTTAAGGGGGTCTTGCCTAAGAACCCCTACTGGAGGTACTACTTTTCATGCAGGGGATTTGAACCTTAACACTACACAGTCCAGTCTATCTAGTTTAGAGATTATAGTTTGTTGGTAGGTTTAGGAACCAAAATTATTTGGATAGGTTTAGGAAAAGATTATAGTTGGTTTACATCACAACTTGTATGTTGGATAAAGACGTGAAAATACTCTTGTGTGTGATAATGAGTAAATGTGAAATTTCACAAAATGGATGTTTCTGCCATATATTTACAATAAAAATCCCTAATCACAGATCTATAATGCCGTTTTAGCCTCATATCAGCCTATTTTCTTAAAGTTAAATCATAAATACATTGTTTTCCAAACAGATATCATCATTCAGATGTATTGTTTCTGTGTCATCAAAAATCTGTGCTCTGGAGACCAAAATGATTCTCTGTTTAATTAAAAACAGTTCTGTTAAACTGACGTATGACCAGATTTTGTGAGAGAGCAGTTTCCAAGAACAAGTGTGAAGAAATATTTTAGTAAAATAAATAAATAAATAAATAATAATAATAATATCAGATTTTATAGATTCAGATTTTTTTTTCTAATATATTACAATAATCTTTGTTCTTTAGCTTGTATTTCTAATGAATTAGCAGTAGCTGGGATGGATACATGCTTATTTCACCAGTCGTTAGTTTTCAGCCACATTGGCAGGCTGACTTGGACTGAATTTTCTCATTTAAAGATCCAAGAACTTTCATTTTCCTGAGAATTAATTTCAAATACCTTCCTCTGCAGTAAATGTAGCTCTGAGATGTGATTTTTGTTTTCACAAAGGGCCAAAGCCCCATGAGAATTCCTTCCAAATGTCACCTTCTGCACACACGGATCAAAAAGCTGGTCTCTTTAGTCCCTTTAGTCTCTTTAGTCCCTTTGTAAACCGCGTTTTCACCTGTTAAAAATCAAATTAGTCAGTTGACATTCAGAAATATAAAGGCTGCTCTACAGGTCATTCTGTGAAAATAAACCATTAAAACCTGAAACCAGTTCTGAGAGAAACCATCTCTAATCATTAAGGCCAGAACTTCTGCTGCGCCATGTTGTTTTATAAACTTTTTTACATGGTCCTTAACTGCCAACTGCTCCAAAAAACCTTAAAAAGCCCCAGAAAGATGCTTTCAGTACCACCACCAGACCTGGGATTTAAAACTTCTTTACAACTCTGATTTAGAAACAGAGGCCGGGATAAGTTCCTGAGAAACTTAACTGTAGCCAAACACACCTTATCACTCCCTAACCCTCGACATGGCGTTTGGCTATGTAGAAGATTGATGACTCGTCACCTTTATGATGACACTAACCAGGTGTAGCACCTCTATGTTAGGATTATAAACATATTTTTAACTATATATGTTTCCTAAACATTCATCCATTCCAACATCTGCACAACATTTGAGGCCATTAAAACCCCAAAGTTGATATCTTTTGTAATTGAAATGTCTCTCAACAATACCAGATTATGTATGCAAATAACTAAAGAATATAATTCTGATATAACAAACAGCTTAAGCCTCAAATTTGGATTCTAGCAGGTTTTTGAAGAATAATATTTTAAATCTTGCTCTTCAGGTCAATGAGGAGACAAGCCACTGAGTATTATACACACCAGGCACTCTCAGAGGTAAGAAATCATATTAACTAGCAGCTAAAGTTAGCATCTGACCTGCTGTATCAGTGACAGCAGAGAGACGGGCTGTAATGCATGAAGGTCTGTGTGTGCAGGTTCTGTACGATGCGTTTGGTTCTGTTTAAAACGCTGCACCTGATTTTTATCTCATCTTCTCTGATAAACTGATTCAAACACACAAAACTTTAAATTTACACCAGGACATGCACATCAGTGAGCTCACCTGATTCCTAAGGAGTAAGGACAAAATAGTGTTAAGGGTCATACTCTCTGTGTGAGAGCATTTCACAATTATCACGTATTATACGGCAGACTTTGTGGTGATGAATCAAAATTATAGGGAACCAAAAGGTGGTAGTTTTACTGCTCTTTAAAGTTTCTCACTAAGAGTGTTTATGATGTAGAGCTAATAGACTGATTACAGATTGTGATGGCCACACACACCGACACTTTTTCATTCTGAGTTTACATACACACGTTTATTGTAGCACAAATATATGGGTTGTTTATTTTCATTTGATGATATTAAAATACATCAGTTCTATTTGTAGCGAGCACATTTAGTTAGCTTTTGTATGTTTAATTTTGGTGCTGTGTGGGGGGGGGGGTACCTTGGACTGGGCTGAACCAAAGCACTCTGGCTGGCACACTCCAATCCCAGATTGATTGGGTGATACCATCTAGAGTTCCATGGGGGAAGATTATGGAGTCTTCATTTTAATTTTTGCATCAGTTCTCTTTGCTTTTGTGATTTGCTTATTTTGTTAACTTTGTTTAGTTATTAGTCATTTAAGTTGATTCTTAAGCTAACTGTGTTTAGTTAAATTTGTGTAGATGTTTCCCTTCTTCCTCAGTGAGTCACTATGGTCTGACCAGCCAATATTTAAGTCCCCTTTGTTTGTTGTGTTTGTTTTTGAACCGTTAGCTTGAGGTTATGTTATGTTATCTCGCACAGATACAGAATAGAAGTGAAATTAGTTCTGTAAGTGAAGGTTTTGGAAAAATAAATTAATTTAGGACTGATGATGGTGCTGCATACAAGTTATTACAGTTTATACCGAAGAGACAAATGCTTGTTGTAAATTTGTGACAGTAGCAAAGATTTCAGTCTGGACAAACCAATACCAATACATCTGCTAATATTGAGGTCTGCATGCCAAGCCTATTTCTGCAATAATCTGTGTTGGTGACAAAGTGTAAAAAAAAAGTTAAACAAAAGACAAAAACAAAGCATAGCCACATATTGTGTCCTTTTTCCAAATTCCTCCAACATATTTCGGGTGTTTTCCCCCAGTGTATATCGTGGATAGCAACACACACACCATCTACTAACTATCCTGAGAGTCTTCCTGCCGACAGCAGGCGAATATCTAATCATGCTCCTGAGATGTCTGACTGTCTGGGAGCTGCACCCCACAGAGTTCCTTCCTCTTAGCCTTATGTCACACATATTTAATCTGGCAAATAATGTTAAATATTTCTTTCTCATAAGCCTGACTCATCTCTGTCACACACACACAGTAACAGAAAAACTCGCCCAGATGGACTCTGCCTTCAGTTGCCATGGAAATAAGGTCTTGGAAACCACCAAACTGACAGAAGAAAAAACTGGGTTCAGATAACAAATGAGCAGAGGAGAAAGAAAGAAAGAGAAAAGAAACTGTGAGAGCAGGAACAGAACGTTCCAGATGTTTCTTAAAACTCAGACTACACGATACGCAGAGGAATTCACATTTTCTAAAACCAGCCGCAGATATCAGAGCACATCCTGTAAACTAAAGCTGTGAGCTGTCATGTAATCTGAGGTGTGTCTGCCTTTAAAGCAGCGCCTCCTCCCAGGTAACGAGAAGTGCAAAGTCTTTTGTTGCCGGCGAGGTCAGTGCGAGCAAGTTCTGTCCAAACTCTTTGGGATAGAAGAGCTATTTGGAAACGGAGCAGCAGAGTTCTTTCTTTATTTCACCTGTAGCTCAGCTAGAAACCAAAAGATCAACAGAAAAACTGTTTCTAGGGAAAAAGTGCTGTCAGAACACATCATATGTCCACTTTGTAAAATCTATATTTCTAATAAATACCATTTCATCTTTAAGGTAGCCCCAAAGCTTCCTTTCTCTGTATATTCCATCCATCCATCCATCTTGGACAGCGGGAGGAAGCTGGAGACGGGGAGAACATGCAAACTCCAGACAGAAAGGCCCCAGCCGGGATTTTTGAACCAAGCAGCCCATATTCAACAGATTTATTTATTTTTTTATTGGAATGAGATGATTGAACGTTCCTGAGAGGAGGTCAGTGGATGGGAAGGATCACACAGCCGTATAGCCGGCTGCATTTAGATGGCTGGGTGCTGACTCTGGAGTCACTCTGAGGACAAACCTTAGTGACTTGATCAGGTGACCGTGTTTATTCAGTGGATTTTAAAGCATAATAGAGCGGCATTTCCCTTTTTGGTTGATCAAACACCAGATGCATCACTGGGATGCTGGCAGACCTGCTCATAGTGCATTGCAGGAGTCGAGCAGAGAGATGACCACGACCTGTAACAGAGTTTATTGCAATACTGAGTCAAACAAGGCCGGATTTTTCTTATCATTTTTCAAATAACAACCTTAATTTTATCGTGAAGCTGCTTTTACACGATCCCTGCACAGAATTCTTGATAAAAACGCACAAAACAAGTCTATGTTGTAATCAGAGTTACTGTTGAGAGGCCATCTTAGTGAGGGAGACCACGCCTATTTCAACCTTTGACACAGACTCATTTCCTCCCACCTTCCAAGGTACAGGTCAGGATTTAAAGGGCAATGAACTGTCCTTTGCACTTTCCGCCTCTTCATGAGTTATTTTACTGTTGAAGTGTGTCTATTAAATTGTTAAAATACCTGAAATAATACTTTATAGCAACATATTTATGTTGAATGCTCACTGGTTCATTTTGGCTGAAAACTGCTTTTTGTTTCTCCTTACAAAAGAAGTAGTATCTTTAGTTTTATCTACCAGCAGCAATATTCTCCTGGACTTTGACTCCCTGCTGGCATTAAGTGTACACAGTGAATCACTACTGGCCTCATCCTTTGGCGTTATCCAGCGTTGCATATAACCAGCTATCATACCGATACTACTCAATGACGAATGACTGGAAATCTAAAACTCATTCTGAGAGTTCACAGATAAGATACAGCTGAGTTTAAGAATGAGGAGCATATTCAAAGAAAACTGATGAGTGAGCACAGCCATGAAAAATGTTTTTACGATGGAATTCCATTAGATGTACTCAGTTATAAATGTATTAATGAGGGTGGAGGTACTCTTCCATCCATCCACGACCTATGGATAAAACTGCACGAATGATGGAAAGATGAGGGTAATTCGTACAGCGTGATGTGGAAATCTGTGTGAACGCAGATATGTACAAGACATCTTGAAGACAGTTATTAAACAATTAAAGTTAAAGATTTTCGTCCTTTTCGTGTCATTTTTAAAAATTCAAATCCAGTTTTTCAAATTCAGTTAAAATTTTAAATAAATCTTCAGACATGCTTAAATGAGATCTTTTAATGTGTCAACATTTGCCTCTTTTCTTGGTTCTTCAATGTGGCAAAAAGAGCACTTATCAATATTTATGTGTCAAAAATGAATGAAGTGTCACAGAAATATACAAAGACACTGAGACACATTTAAGTCCCTTTTAAATCTATGTTTTTGTTCCTCAGACTGCAGCTTTACAGCCGTCTGCATTTTGAAATATGTTGGGCCACTTTGAAATATAAAAACACAATAGAATGATTTACAAGTGATGTAAATCATGCATTTAATCAAAAATTGTGAGTTCATTTTAACTTTGATGACGGCTACATGTTTAAAAAACATTAAAACAGGGTTACATTTTCCGCAGTGCTGCATTATCTCTTCATTTAACAAGTTTTGAAATGCAATATTTCTCCATTCATGATTCAGCTGCTGACAGTCTTTTTATTCAATTCAATCATAATTTATTATTATTATTATTATATTGTTGTAGTGCTAATATATTTTATATTTCAGATAACAAAATGAAATAAAAGTAAAAACCAGCTGTAGCAGAGAGGAAGGTGTGAGAGAAATCTTTATAGACTGAATGGATTGAGGTGCTGATGATGATGTCACACACAGCTCAGGAAAGTGTTACAGGTAAACTCTCTCAGTTGAAAGCATGGACAGTAACTCACAGCCAACAGTTCTGGGTTGCAGAAACACTCCTTCTCAATCCTCCTCCTTTACTGTTACCTGTCTGTCTGCAGTCTCTGTCTGCCCATAAAGTCTTACAGCTGAGTAAAGAGGTATCAGAGTGGTTCTTACAGCCATCTCTGGGTGAAAAAAAGTAATATTTCCCTCTTGATATTCCTCCTGCGTCCTTATCAGGGTTTCAAGCAAGTCCACTTTATTTGCCAGTCATCTCACACTTCCCATTATAGTCAGGAGAACTTCCTCCTCCTTTTTTCTCTGTTTTCTTCCTGCTCTGTATCCTCATCAACTCGTCTTGATTTGGAGTCTTATTCCAGGCATTACTTGGGCTTTGGAAAGCTCAATCAGGAGCTCCAGAAGAAATAAATCCAGCAGAACAGCATCCAAACCAGCACAGGAAGTGTGTTTTCAAGCTATTTAAAAAATCTCAATAAGATGCAAAGAAAGACACAATATGTCCAAGCTTCTAGGGCGGCACCATTCAATAACCTAAAATACTAAATGAATACTAATAAATCCCTTTATTTTGTCTTGGTGTACATTTTAAGCGGTATTCTAATGTTTTTGGAAACTGGGTTTAAAAGAACCCACCATTTTAATGTCATCTAGAAGACCAAAGTTTTCTCTTTTATGACCAGCCTCATCATTTCAGCCATACCTACTGATCAGAAAAGCTTTACAAGCTCTAACTACTATAACTGCACCATGAAATTACTTTGCCAAACAATATATTATTGGCAAACCACATTTCTGTGACAGCGTTCCAGATGGCAGCTGGTTCACGAACACAAAATCTCAGACTTACATCAACTTATTGCAGCACCAAGACTCAGTTAAGATGTGTGCTGTCTGTAGGGATAGTCAGAGCTACAGCTGACGTCAGCACCATCAGGAAACTGCACACAGGCTCCTGTGCCAACCATCAGGAGACGTCCGTCATGTCTCGTCCCCCAGCAGAGTGAAGACGTGGACAGGAGAGCAGAAGACATGCAAGGCATCTACAGACGGTTAAAATTTCACTCTCCCGAGAGCAGAGAGGTGAAAATACCTGCTGTGCACATTTCTACAACCCGATGATGAAATTTCCATTCTGAGTGAACAGAAAGTAATTTACGATTTGCCCAGACGGCTCACTGTGAATGCTAATGTCACCATTTGCTGTCTCTTTTTATTCCCATGATGGAGTAGCACGTAAATTCTCCAACACTCTGGCTGTCATGTAATGTCAGACATTTAGAAATTCAGCTCCGTAGCTCTTTTGTTTCTCTTGAGACTGACAGAAATACATCAAGTAGATTAACATGGCTGAAATGATGTGGTCATAAGAGACAAAGCGTCTGATCTGCCGGCCCTTTAAGTCTCATATATTGTTGGAGAAAGCACGAATCCAAACTATAAAAACTCTATTCTCTTTTTTTTTTTTATAAATCCATGTCATATATGATACATTTTATCGTTTACAGAGCATTTCTGTTTTTTACAAATGTGGCTGTAAGCTATTTTTTATTTATATGAAACTAGACCCAGTGGAAACGGCAATTAAAGTGTGAATAAAAATAAATCTTTAAAGATAGTCTGCATTAATAATGAAGCCTGGATCTCAGATTAGTTATTAAGCTTCCTCATCAGCCCAGATGTGTAAAACTGTTCATTTCTGCTGCCCTGGGATAAAATGTAACCACATAAAGAACAGAAAATGGCCTTGAGTTCATTTATGGGTCAGCAGAGTGTAAACTAACACAGGCTATAAGGATAAACAGTTTTTAGTGAGAGCTTAAACATCTCACAGGAGTTAATCAGGATCTTTCAGGGTCCCTACATGTATATAAGAAGGATCCAATGGGCCCTCAGCAAAATAAGGAGTTCTGCATCACATCAGCCATTAAAAGCAACAATAAAACCTTTGACAGCTTAAATATATTGCTCATTATTCTGCAGGGAGACAGGAGTCCTGTCCTTCACATGAACAACAGAAACTGTCCAGGAAGAGCTCAAGGAAATACAAAACTGCTCAGATCCCAATCTGATCAATCATCCATGGGAATGCAGCGGGGACAAACCAGGTCTACGAGTGTGCCACGTCACAACTCATCAGAGCCAAAAACATCACAGCTTCTTTGGGTTACAAAACGTTAAGCAGGTGGTTTTAATGTTGTGGCTAACTGGAGAACATTTATACAGAGAAAAACTCCCTCCTGCCGCATCTCAGAAAGCTTTCTTTTAACTGGTTGTATTTGATGCCCTTATTTCTGAACTGTTTTGTATCTTACGGTGGAAATCATTAGCTGGATTCCTTGTTTTACTGTCCCAGGCTCACTCCATACTAACTGGGTCAACTCAAGTCAAGTAAACTGCATATTTGTTGGAAATTTGCACCACTGATGTAGATTTTTTAATGTCACAGGATGGGTTAATGTCATCCATCCTGTGTCAGATTCTGGTTTTAACACCTTTATTTTATCTTTATTCAATCCAACACACTGGTCCTATGATATCAGGAATTCATCCTCTTTAATAACTCTCTAATTGGACAGACACAGGTGGAAGCAAAAACAGAAACATATAATCCCACCACAGACAGACTGTGCAGACATGATGGTAATTTCTTCCATCAGACAGAAAGAGCCAACATTTCCATCCAGCTAACAGCTTCCATCTCTAATCAAAACAGACTTGAAATATCAGAGGGAAAGTATCAGAGGAAATTTAAAGCAAAGACTCTAAATGAACAAACAAAAATGACAGGAATGAGTTAAAGGATGATGATCAAGTCATGTTGTTTTCTTTCTTTCTGTTTTATATATGAAGACTTAAAAACTTTCACTTCATAACTGATCAAACAATCCAAAAAGCTTGTTTATAGATGACATCCTGCTCTATCTACAGACCCTGCAAGTCTAATTATTTTCAATTCTAATTTCAAATTATTAAGTTAAATGGTAAAAATCGACACAGTTGCAGCTTTTCAAAAAGAGCCAGAATTAAGCAGCTGTGCCGTCCATTCTTTCCTCCCATAAACAATAAAGCTGTCACAACCAAAACGTGATAATAATAAATAACAGAATATGAATGAATGGAGCCGCATTATTAACAGGAAGAACTGTAATCACCCAAATGAGAATACAGGCCAAATGAAATAACTTCTTTTCAATCATCCCACCACAAAGCTCATGTCCTGGTTCAGTTTTCTACAATCAACAGTAAAATGTAATGAAAAATTTAAAATTTTGCAGGTATCCACACAGAGCTGATCGTCTCTGTTATCATTTATTATGATTACTATCATAATTACTGCTTTAATTGTTGTCTTTTCTCTAATATTTCTCATTCTTCTCCTTTATACATCATTTCTCTTAAGTTGGACAGGACTGCAGATACAACCTAACACTCAGTACACATTCATTGTTGATACCTCTATGCTACATGTTGCTTTGTCAATAGTTCTGGTGTCTTCTCCTGTTATGTCTCCTGTCCGATGTATGTTTTAAAAAGAAATGTGAGTGTAAAATCAGCACGACCCCTAAAATAACAATGGATACATTCATGGAAAATACACCAAGCTGAAGTAAACTCTAACCATCCTCTAACTGATTTAGCTTTATTCAAAGTTTTGGAACCACCTGTAAACATGCAAGATGTTTGGCCAATGTTTTATATATTAGAGAGTAATATTCATTAATTAAGTAAATAATTAAGTGATTACTAAATATCCTGGAAGCTAGACAATATTGAAAGCACATATCTAAATAAAATGTAACTTTCTTTGTAGTTTTACAGTAAACTGACAAGAATTAGACTACTTTTTAGATTTCATGATTTTTACTCTTCGTGTACAAGTGAAGCAAATATAAGGGTCTTATGCAAACATTTAGTGGCTTTACATCGTAAACGATTTGAGTTGGAACTGCATCTGATACAAACCTCAGTTTAAGTTATTTAGCAGCATGTTTCACATGTAAACAAACTGGACGAACTGAACATCCATGCATGAACATAAAAAAGGACAAATGACATCCTCAGAATGTAGACTTTAATCTTCTGTCGGCTTCCCAAGCACCTTGTTGTCAACAAGCGACAGAAATATCACCGTAAATCCTGACAGAAGCACAAGTTCTTTCTTCTGTCCACAGGCATCTCCGGCTTTCTGAACTCTTGGACAAAACTGAGCAGAAGGAAACTCTTCTTTCGGACCTCTGCTGTGACTTTCAGCATTCGCAATAAGCTACAAGCAGTATTTTAATGAAACATTAGTTTCTGTAACTCATGGCAACGATTGTCCAAGATGCCATGGTGGAAAATTGTGGATGCAAAACAAGAAATGTGCACTCTAAGTTTGACCTTACGTTGTCTCCATGCAGACTCTGGAGCAGGTTTGTTGGGCTGCAGTGAGGACATAAATACTTCACATGCGGGAGGATATTATGCACGTACAGGCTAAATTCAAAGGGGATTAAAAAACTAGATGACTGCATAAAATCCTTTGGGCTGCCATCCAATCTTTGAAGTCTCCAAAACAGTCTTTGCATAAAGGGATTCTCCGGTGAAGCTGCGTTCTATGAATAATTAATAATTAACCGGCAAATTACAAGTCATCCTTGTTGGCATAGAAAGGGGAACCAAATATAGATAATCTGTTGTGTCATACAGAAATATAAGGCTATTTTGTGTGAGGATAACCTTGTGGCTATTAAAAAATACTCTCAAAATAATATAAGGGGGAGGTCAAGTAGACAGAATTGATGTTGTAAATTATGTGTTCGCTTCCCTCACATGAACAGGATGTTCCTATGTGCCAAAGTCCGCCTGAAACTCGTATAATTTAGTATGGGATTGTTTTAAGTTGGATGTTTTTTGAATAGTTGAACATATTTTGAGTTATTTTAGGGGAGATTGGTTAAAAATCTTAAATTCTGCAATGATACGGTCGGCCTCATTGAGTGTAGTTTAGTATATTTTCAACACTTTAACACTGATCCGAACTAACGGGGTGACCTAGCTAAAAGAAAAAAAGTTATTTGACTAAAAGCGAGTTAATTGGAGGGCATTGTTTCACTCCGAATATAGAAAATAGGCTTTAATTTTTTTTAAATAACACCACCAACTTGCCGACTTCTTCAACTGGTATAAGCTGTGGAAATTAACTTTTCTTTGTTTGGAGTCAGAGCTGTGTGTGATGGGGGGGGGGGGGGGGTCCTACCGTCGTGTGGGGGCTCCTGCCGTAACGACACGGTGCCGTCCCTGTGCAGCAGGATGAAGGACGGGTCCTTCACCCGGCTGACTCGCCCGGCCGGCGGGCGGGGCACTCTGAGCCCGCTGCAGCACTGGTAGCACACCGCCCATGCCTGCTCCTCGTTGATGGGCTGCTCGTAGGACTTCAGCACCTCCTCCAGAGACAGCTCCCGGGGCTCGGCCAGGTCCCGCGCCTCTCCGCGGTCCGTGGGGGCGGTTACACGCGAGTCCCCGTCCTCGGCGCTTCTGTTGGTGGATCTGGCCATGGCTGCGATGCCGCGGAGCCCATGCCTCACTCCGTGGACACCGGGGCCATTTGTGGTGTCTGCTGGTCGGCCAGGTCTCCCGTCCACAGATTAACGTGCTGCCGTCAACTGCCGCAGCTGCACCTCGTTGCCTACCGCGTTGTCAAGGTAGCGAACGCAGCACTTCCGGTTTTAAATGTTAAAAAAATAAAACCAAAAGGAACACATTGTTTCAAAGGAATTTTGAGGGAATTTTCGGCCTCTGTGTTTTTAAATGTTATAGAAGGTGCATCAAAAATGATTATAAAAAACTTTTTTTCTCCCCAAAGCTTGATTGACCCTCTTTCATTTCTTCTTCTTCTTCTCTATTAATTACTGCACACCCAGTAGTCCCAAGATCATGAAATTAATCAAAGGAACATTAAAGAATTGGATAATATTTAGCTCTTTGGCTCTCCCTACAGTTGAGTCCTGTAAATGTAATCCTGTACAGCCATACACATTTATTTTAATTTTTTTTTTTTTGTTATGTTGAAGAGCCCACAAAGACGCCATCAATAGCCCACAAAAATGGCGACGGACCGTAAAACTAAATGGTCGTGAACTGTGGTACCCCAGCCACAAGTCGCTCTAGGGTAGTTTTAGGCCTAGGAATGTGCATAACAAAGGTTACTTAAAAACGAGTCAGAAGCACATAGATTTAAGGTTCACAATCTTCTCTTGTGTTACTTTAAATCCTCTAAACTGATGATACTGTAAATCATTTAAAAACAGTCCATTTTCTGCTCGCAAGGGTGCAGTCCATAATATCACTTGTTTAGATTATAACAAGAAATCATGAAAATTTGTCTTCAAGTCTTTTTTTTTTAAGTGAAACCTAAAAAAATTAACAATGAACATATATACATTATATTCTGCCTATAGTTTGAATAACGTCATGCCTTCAGTTGATCTTTTATGATTATATTTTCAATGTTAAACACGACACTTCCGGTTTGAGTCTTGTTATTTATAGGTAACTTGACTTCCCTCGCTGCCAAATCATCAAATGAGAGATCTGCGGGGAAACGTCCCCCCCTGTCGCATCATCCACCTGCAGAGGAGACGTTCACCCTGAGAAACAACCCCTGGGTGATGTGTTGTCAGTGTTTTCTGTGGATGTGGGATATCAGGGATACACGGACGGAAAGGAGACAGCAGTTCTGTTCAAGCGTCCTTCTATAGAAAGAGAGGCGTTATTTTAGAGCTGCATTGTGGGTTGTTTCTGCGTTTTGCCTTTATTTTTTTTATGTAAAGTTGATCCATTTAGACCGTTTTTTCCACCCAGGTTGTCTTTCTGCCTGTTTTTGTACAGATTTAGCTGATCACTTCCATCGCATTCGTGCACTTTTGTCTCTGTGGTCATTTTTATTATTTTGCATCTGTTTGGGGTAGTTTTGTGTTCCACTGTGGTCACGTCGTATGCTTTTGTGTAGTTATGTGCACCATGTTTGTTATTTTTTGTGTGTATTGTTCTCATTCTGTGTGTTGGTGAAGTGTGTCTGTCAGTGGTACATTTGCATCTCTTTTGGGTAATTTTGTGTCTTTTTCGCCTGATTTTGCAAATTTTTTGGGTACTTTTCCCCATTTTGATCTTATTGTTTCTCTCTATGCTTCTTTTGTTTTTGTAGTGTTTTTTTACTGTGACCATTTTCTGTCTATTTGTGGTTGTTAGAGATGTTTGTTGTACCTTCAGCCTCCCTGTTTAAGGCCCGTTGACCCATTCAGTGGTGCCTCCATGTGGTGAGTGTTTGGCTGCAGGTGTCCCACTTTTCTCCTCGCTAACTAGAAAACAAGATTATCATGGATGGTTTTTCAAAGTTTATCTGTCATAAGTCTGAACCACCAAACAGCAACTTTTCGATTAAATCATTATTGTATTTAAATTGTTTAAATTATTAAATCTTTCAGGTGTGCAGTTTTTGTAAATTGTGTTGTGACGTGTACATCTATGGTCAACAATTACAATTTTTAATCTAATTAATCACATGATTTCCCTGATTAATCACAATTAATCGCATTTGTACGCAAAATACAAAAATGAATCCAAAAGTAGTGTATAGCTTTTAGCATTTAGTTTTATTTTAAATGTGCTGCCATATGAATGAAAGTGCCATAACATTTGTTGTGCAAACACACTTTTAACATCAGCATCTTTCTGTAGTTTTTATGTAGAAGCCTCGCTCCACTGTCTGTTTCCTTGAATGACTTGCTGCTATCAGTTGTGTGTTTTGCCTTTAAGTGATATTTTAGACTGGAACTACTACGCTGAGAAGACAATTCAACTTGGCAGTGTTTACAGATGACTTTGGTTCTGTCGACTCCGCCGTCTGGAAGAACTTTAAAATGAAAATGGCCGAGTAAAAGTTCTGTACCCTTCTCCATGTTTGGTGGATCCGCCAATTACTTTCTTTTTCGGTTATTACAAAATAAAAGCCTGTGAGCAACATACTTTTACAATAATAAAATAAATAATAAAACAGGTGGTTTGTGGCGTAGTGGGTTGAGCAGACGCCCCGTGTACAAGAGGCTACAGTCCTCGCTGCAGCTGGCCCCGGTTCGAGTCCTGAATCGGACGGCCCTGTGCTGCGTGTTGTTCCCCCTCTCTCTGCCCCCTGCTTCCTGTCTCTCTGAACTTTTCATTAAAGGCACAAAAGCCCCCCAAAAATGTATTTATAAAAAAAATGTAAAAATAAAACATGCGTCAATGTGCGATAAAATATTTAAGGCGTTAAACAATAATAACGAGTTAACTCGCCCCGCCCTAATAAACGTACATAAACAATTATTTATGTCCTCCTTTATATTTCTGGTACTTTTTGTACCTATTTACTACTTTTTTCCTGCTCTGTTCTTGCATTAAAGTGTAATCACACCCTCATGAGTCCACTGCGTCTGTCTGATTCTGTCCATCATCACCTCCACTGCAGTCCTGTTTAAAAATGAATCGGTCAGATCACAGCAACCAGAAACTCTTACTCTGCTCAGGTCATTTGGAGGATGTATCAATATCTGTTAGGATGAACTTTAACAGTTGTTAAAAAAAACGAGACAGAAGAAAATTCAGTTTGAATTCAAATATAGATTAAATTGAAGCTGTTTTTGTAGTAAAAATAACGACGTTCATGAAATCTTTCTATTTCTTTCCCTGCACTAATAGTTCTGGACACCAGGGGGCCCTGCACTCACTGACCCAACAGTCCTAAAGGAGTTCTCACATGTGCTGAACACTTGTTTTCTGCTTTTTCTTCACTCCGCTGTCATCCCAAATCGTCTCAGCTGGGTTTGGTGGAGGCCAGGGCATCTGGTGCAGAGCCGTATCCCAACAAGTTGGTCAAACAGCTCTTACAAAGACTGGAGGTGTGTCTTGGCCCATTCTCCTGTCCAAAAAAGCAAATGATGGAGCTTGTGGGGTGGAAACAGGAGGAACAGCATGTCTCTGCAGGATGTTGTGGAAGCAATGCTGATTCATTCATCTTCTTTGTGGTGTCACAAATGCACATCAACTGCAAAGATAAAAAGCTCATCTTTGGACAAATGAGACCAACAACTGACGGGTGAAACTTAGAAGAAAAAAATCAAACGACAATTTAAAAACAGTGTAGCCAGCGTGTTTCAGTAGTTTACATTTAATCTGAACCCAAACAGGTCCATGTGTAGATGAGCAGCTTACATTAGAGGACTCAGCCAACAGGGGGCGCCTAAATGTAAATTATGTTGGAATCATTTCACAAACATCAAGGTTTACAATCAGAAACAGAAGAAAAACAGACAAAGGCTCCGTCTGAGTATTTATTCCCGTTATTAGTACCATGTAGTTTACAAACTTAAATTCACACATCGCAGCTTCGTGTTTCAGATCTTTCACAGTGAAGAGACGTTTTTAGTAAAAACCAATGTGGGCTTCTCAGTGAAACATGCAGCTGATTCCAGTGAAAGCCGGTTATCTTAATGTTGTTTTGCTTTAAAAACAGTTCATGAGTTTATTTACATACCTTCATATCAATGTCGTACCATGTTGGTGTGGAAATTAGCACAAATAAGCACAAATAAGTCAAGAAAAGCCCTGAACCCTCTGTTACAGGCTGCTAACAGTTATCTGAAGCTTCCCACTCTGTCAGCTGATCAAACAATCAGCAGCTATTGCTGTGATTCTTTGACTTTCCCTGTTTCACATAATGATCAGGAGAACATTTGTTTGAACTGTCATTTTCTCGGTATTGTGCTAAAGGCTAAACGGTTTAATGAGAAAATAAGGAGCAGATTCACCGATGAATGGAAGTAGTTGTTAGTCGGAGCTCCAGTTCTCCACCTGCTCAGCTGAACAGCTTTACAGCAGTGAAAATATTCATCTCGTGTTTCATTCCTTTAAACACAATCTGATAAAAAAAAAACTCAGTTTAACATGTCAAATGTTTTCCAGCCAACTGACTGAATATTTTCTCTAAAAAGCAAACGAAAAGAAGCTTTAAAGCACAGAATAATCCTTCTTTTCGTAAAATCATCCGTTTTAAACTTTTGTTCGTCTTACAGCAAAACGATTTCTATTTTCTGAAACTGAAACCATGACAACGAGACTCAAAATTAACACAAACAAATAAATTCATCTCACTGAGAGGCAGGAAATGATCACCTGTGGCTCATGTGAGAAGCGGCTGTAAACTTCCACTGACGTACGATCAACGCAAACATCCGGCGTGGAAAACTGATTTACGAGTCGTCACCTCATAAGAAGGTCAGTTTTCCCTCCAACATCCCTTTTCTCTTCTTAGCTGTTCTACCCTCCACTGACAGATATCTGCTGATACTGAAACACTAAATTCTCCAGCAGCGGGTGTATAATCTTTGATATCTTTCATGCAAACAGCCAGATGTTGAGACGGAGGCTGAAAGATGCTAAAAATAGCCCGGAGACATAAAGAACCCTGTGGGTTTGTCTCTTTTTACTTTGATTAAAACACAATATATCCTTAACTATAACAATATTGATTAAAGAAGATGAAATGTCGCTACTTTGAAAAACAATCTTTTGTCGTATAAAGTACGAGAAAAACGTGACACATCAGTGTACCAGCTTTTCTAAAATGTGAGAGAAAACTACCGTGCCTTCATGCTTTTTGACATTTTGTTTGATCAATACCTTAAAAGACAAACCGATCAACATATTGACATATAACACTAAAAGAATCTGAACTAACTAATAATAGTAGTTAATCTACTTCCCCCTAAGTCTTAAAATGTAAATCAACATGATCCATAATGATTACAACTCAATAACAACTCAAAACAGGGTCATTTAGTGTACAAGTGTAAGCAATTACTAAGTGATCAATAAAAAATAACTGCTGAACAAACATAAATTAAGAATTGGGGAACTCGAGGGTTCAGATTTCCAGTTTTCTGCCTTCAGTTAACATCTTTAAAGCCTGCCGGGCATCGTCAGCTGTCATTAATTAAAGTGGAACTATGCAACTTTCAGTAATACTGGGTTTGTTTACCATGCAATACACACCCAAAAGCTGTAGGGGGAGCTCCGTAGAAAATAAGGCGACAGTCTAGCCTATTATATATTACTACTCTAGAAGCTAACCGCATTCAATTTAGCCGTCGACAGCTAATGGAGAGAGGTGTGTCTTATCAGGCTCCCTGGCTCGGCTCAGAGCCCTTTAGCAGAGAGTCTCTATTATGAGGAGAGGGAAAACTGGCGGCTATTTCCGGGTGGTACTGCACTCTAGGGGCGCCAACGAAGCAGTGCAGAGCACGCCGAACTCTATGGTGGTACTATGAAATCCACCTTAGATCCAGCCATTGCTTTGGATATAATTTTTTATATTTTTTCATTTTAATTTTCCTAAAGGCAGGATAAATTATCCTTTCAAACGGCACTTGGTTTGATTTTTTAGACTCACTAGATTTGTTTAAAATACACATTTATTGTCAGTATTGCATCCCGAGTGACGTCACGCATGTGGCATCACTTTACGGCATGGTCAGTCCTAGCGCTGAGCTAGCAGAGAGGGGTTAGCTCAAATAGTTACAGATTTCAGCACAGCCCTTTTACATACTCTCTGACTAGCCTCTGGTTTAGCTTTGGTTGTTGTTAGCGGCACCAGGTTAGCACTCTGGCACAGTGGACGAGTGCCGTAAAGCAGCCGGTCGAAATCAGCCGTGCGTTCTTCAGATTCCGTTAGCTAGATGCTAGCGGATACTGACTCGCAAATGCCAGACCTGTACGAAAACAGAAAGCTATAACTCCCAGGTTATTGTACTTTCGATATAAACCCACATCCCTTTGTCAGAAATCACAGTATTATTTTCAGGTTTCAGCCGCTAGCGGGGACATTTTTTGAGTTATTAGCGCCAGCCCTATGGAAAATGGTCATTCTGCACTCGCTCGCCAGCGCCCCCAGAGAAAATCAACTGAACTGCAGCCAAATTTTTTATAATGGGGCGAATAGGAAGTGGAACGGCTGTCTGTAAAAGGGCTGTGCCTTTAGACCTGCCGTGAAGCAGTAGTTCTCGGCTCTCGTGTGTCGCGAGACTTCCAGAGGTAAACAAAGCACGCGGCGCCACAGGCAAAGTTGCAAGCGCTGTTTCGGGCTAGGGCCACCAGATGGAGATGGAAATGTCACCGTTTTCATCAGAACGGGTCAGCCAAGCAATCTGATGATTGCCAAGCAATTTTATGACCATGAAAAAGTTGCATAGTGCCGCTTTAATATTTTCACCCACTTCAGAGGCGACTTTGATCAGGAAACGGCAGCAAAAGCCACTTAAATGGAGGCAGAATTCTCTCTTGAGTGCTGAGGCTCATGTCATCGAGCCTGAGCTGAAAGACTTCCCAGCTGCGGCTGTGCAAACATGTAACGCTGCTTCTTCGTTGAATCATTCGGCTCCACTCTTCTCTGTATTTTAGAAGCTCGTCGTCACAGTGACAGACAGAAAGGAGTCCGGCATCTTTGTCTGAGCGATCGTAACGATCGAGCGCGTGCAACAGATCTCAGAGGAGTGAGCAGTCACCAGTCTGCAGCGTTTTCACATCACTGTTTGGTAAAAAAAAGTCGGAGTTCCAAGTGAGCTGGAACCTTGGCGGAGGTAGCACGAAGAAAACGAAAGAAAAGAAAACTTATATCAAGCTAAAAGAGTCAAGTTGAGCCACACCAAGAAAGAAATAAAGGGCCATGAAACTGGGAAGAAACACAAAACAACAACCCCTTTCTGCAGTGTGTGTGTGCTGACCTCTAATGTCTCAGGAAAGTTTTTCATTAACCAAAAAGACTAACTTAGAAACTTATCTACATGCGCTTCTATTGTTCACCGACGAAGGCTCCTTCAGATTTTACTTTCCATTCAGTTATGGGACTTGTGATCTTTAAATCTGACTCACTTTTCATTCTCCACCTCCACGCACAGATGTGAGGAAACACAAAGTTGTTTCACAAAAGAGCCAAAAAAAAGTGAGATTTAGTTGCAGCTTTCCAAAATAAAATCAATCCCTTCATCCACATTAGTGATTTAACATCCTTGCTCCGTCCACTCGACCCTTCTGCTCTCGTCTTAGTTCCTCCCAAACATCTGGATCTGATTATTTCTGTCAGATGATTGTTGAAGGCGTTTCTGCCAACATATTCATTCATTCCTTCATCATTTCACAGTGTGGGATCGAGGTGTCTCACTGTTCTCACTTTTACCTCTCTCTCCCAGGAGAGACAAACATCCTGCAGGTCCAGTCAGACTTTCAAACCTGCATATCTCCAGAAAAAAAGAGAAATTATCTAAATTTGACTCAACTCCTGTGTTTGTGGGGTTTTTTTTAAAGCTGAGGGATGCTTACTTTTTGCTCATTTACTCTGAATCTCTGCAGTGGAGGTGGAAACTGCAAACTGAAACTGCATTAATACAGAATGTACCATGAGGAAATAAATCTGAACTATATGTAGAAGAAGTTTGGGTATTTCTTTTGCTCATTGGCTCTCCTCACACCACCTAACACCACTGTCATGAAAGCACATCTCCATGTGAGGCCTGCACATACACAGCCCACAAAGACGCCATCAGGAGGCCACAAAAATGTCAAGCAGCTGCCAGGCTGAAAGGTGTAGAGGAAACCAAAGTTGGGAACCGCACTATCTGAGCCCCCAGGCACCGCAGGGTAGTCTCAGGCCCGAGAAGAGAGCACAACAAAGGAAAGTCCAGAATGGGTCGAAAGCACATGGTTTTAAGGTCAACAAACTTCTCTGGTGTTCCTTTAAAGTTTAGTTTAACTGAAAGCACCATTTTGAACCACACTGAACCTAAAATTTTTCCTTTTTAAGATCAACGTGAGTATCATAACTCATATTTGAAGTGGTTAACTGTAGAATGAACACGTGGGGAGCCCAAAACAGCTCCAGCAGAAAGGGGGTTAGCTTATTTTGTGGCTAATGATGTGACTTTGCTTAATGGCCATCCCAAAAATAAATCCCACACCCTATTTATCCCTCTTAAAAATGTAAAAACCTGTAAACTTTTTAGTCTGCAGCTGGATTAATTGATTGATTTAAAAAATAACTACACCTGATCATAAAATCACATAAAAGTGCTCTGAAGACTGCCTTCTGTCATCACTAGTGGTGTAATTTCTACAGGAAACAGGTTAAATATTAGTAAATCTGCTGATATGCATCAGATCCTCCGCTTTTTACAAACTGTACTGTCCCACAAATACTACGAAACCCTCCCGTCTCATTTGAATCTTGATGCTTTTAACACTCAACATGGTGCCGGTGTTCGCTCTGTTCATGGAGCAGTGATACAGAAGGCAGTTTTGTGTAGTCTCTTGGTGAAAAGTCGGCCTTCATCTTTTAACTATTACTTGCATGCTGTGACTTTGCTGGCAGCCAGCTGAACTGATACGGCTCCTGTGGCACCAGCAGATCTAAGCCCAGTTTCTTCTGCTCTTTGTCACCGTTTACCGTCCTGTAGCCCAGCAGCGACATGGCTCCTTTACATAAATCCTGGATGCGTCGGACCTTGCCGTGAGGCAACGAGGTGCGCCACGCCTGAGAGACGTCCTCGGCGTTTCGAGAGGTGATCTCAAAAGCTTCTTTTGCGGAGCCTTTGCCCTTTCCGTGGGTCAGCGTGTAGATCCATTCCTGCAGCTGTGTCGTCATCTTTAAATCTACAAACTCATAAATGGCACTTATCTCCTTTAGCGGGTTGCGTGCCACATCCTCGTAGCGAACCATTTTGTAGCGACCTTTCAGAAAGGGAGGAGCCTTAAGCAGGGCCCTCTCATTGATGCGCACGTGGCTTCGGCAGATCTCCTGCATGACTTGATACTGCATCTCAGCCGCTGGGATGTTTCTCTGCTCCAAGACAATCATGTTATCTCTCTCTAAGGATTTGGCCGACTCCTCTCTGGACCGCATCACGGCCCGTGGGTCTCGGACCAGATGGACGATACGGAGATCCAGGTTTGGGTCCTGCAAAAGGGGGTAAAGAGATTCCAGCTCAAAAAATCGTACCTCTTTCAGCACCACGTGGCTGTACGTGGCGCAGGCCTCCTCCACCGTCTGCAGGCCCTGAGCGTCACATGTCCGGGAACACTGAGTGTGGTTGCTGAGCTTGTCGCGCGGCGCGTGAGGACACACGGGCGGCGAGCACAGCGCTCGACTTTGACTCCACATGAACAGCGAGGACACGGTGTGGTGCTCCGGCAGGTAGGCGTCCATCACTGAGAAGTCGCACTGAAATAAGCTGCGCATCACATCCCTCACCGCCATCCGCAGGACTCGTGCTCCAGATTTCTCCACATTGCTCCACACATGCCAAGCCGGTTCCATCAGATAGAAAACAGATGGGTGCTGACTGAAAACCTGACCGAGGAAAGAGGACCCCGACCGCCACGAAGACAGCAGGAGAACGTGGACTTTGCTGTCAGTGGCGGGGGGGTCGCAGGGGCTGAGCTGCACATACCAGCTGCGGAACAGCACCACCGCTGCCCCCTGCAGAATCACCAGCAAAATCAAGGTGTTGAAGTTCACTCTGCAGTGGGGGCTCATGGCTGTGGATCACTGCCTGCGTCTGATGCCGGGGTGTAAATCTTCTTTCTCCTTCTTTATGGAGAAGAGCAACGTCTCTGCTGCTGCAAAAAAAAAAGAAATACAGAGAAAAAGAGGAAAGAAATGTCAATTTTACACCAGTTTGCATGTTAAAACACCTTTTAGGACTAGCTTGGTAAATCTGTGTGACAGTTAAATGAGGGCTAATCACACCTGGTGGTTGCTGGTTGCCAATAAGCAAAAAAAAAACACCTGAGTAATGCTGACCAGGAACAAAGAGTCATTGCTGAACCATCTACCTTGGTTTCCACATCAGGAAGTTATGAATCACGTATTTCCCTGTGTTCTTGTCCATGGGAATGTTGTTAAAGGGATAGTTCGCCTCTTTTGACATGAAGCTGTATGACATTCCATACTAGCAACATCATTTATGAACATGTTCTTACCCCCTGCTGCGTCCTGTGAACCGAGTTCCAGCTGAGTTTTGATGTTGACGAAAGTAGTCGGGCTAGTTGGCTGGGGTTTGTGGGAGTGGATTTAAGCCGCCTTATTTTGTTAATTCTTCCCTTTTGGTTCCTGGCTGGGTTCGGGAGAACAGCAATGTGCTTTGGGTTTGTTTGGTTTATCCTTTTGTTATGTTTCACACCATACAACACTTTCGCAGCACATTCATGCTCCATAACACCGCTACACTACTGATGACTGATTGCCACATCCCATTGTTTTACTTTTGTTGAATTCTCAGCTTAAGTTTGAATTGTTTAAATAAATTGGATTTCCTTATAATTCACAAACTGTGTGCTTCCTCCTTTTTGATACGGCTTTTGAGCCAGGTCGTGTCAGCTAGTATGAGATGTCATACAGCTTCATGTCAAGAGGCGAACTATCCCTTTAATGGGGCTGGAACCTGCATCATTGAGTGCATGTCGCATGATCAATGTAAGATAATCAGGTCGCCGATGGTATGTCACTTGTGGTTCACTGTTCTATCCAGATTCCTTCAACTGCACTCTAACCGAATCCAAAGAAGTTGTTGGTGATATTCCGCTGACAGAAACCAGTTCTTCCTCAGGCTGTTACAAACAGATCGCTCTTGGCTGGTGATCAGACTGTCACACGAGAATGCAAATGTAATGCCAATGAAATCGTTTCAGGCCAGACGCATCCTGCCTGTAACTCGCTTGATTTTATTTCTAACTTTAATGACTGCGTCACCTGAGCAAATGTGTTTGAAGTCAAACATTGTTCAACTACTTTTGTTGTCCTTTTCATTGGGCTGCAACAGACAAAGAACAGTGAACTACAGGGTCAGGGTTCATACAAATAAAGTTAAACGGTTAAGCGTCTTTAAAATGTCACTAAAATCAAAATGGGACGACAGAAGCTTAAAAGGTGGGAAGAAATGTAAGTTTGCAGCCATCAGTAATCTAATCTTCACGCTTGCCTCGATGTTCTTCAATATTTAGAGTTCGCTGATCGTGCCAGAGCAGAAAGTTTCAGGAAAAACAAAAAAGGAAGATAGTTGTTCAAAGTAGGAGGCCAAGGTGGCTGCAAACTGAGCTCATCCATGGAAACGTAACATCACGTGTTGTGCTTATTGAACGAGTCCTGACACGATCTCCTTACCTCCAGACAAACACTGGATCCCTCTCCTCCCCGTCAGTTTGTCTCTCTGCTGCACATTCACACTCAGAATCCTGTTTCTTTGGATCTACGTCACACTATTATTAACACAACATTTATATTACAAACCTTAAGCTGGATTGACGTCTTCAGCAAAGAATGGCTCACTGGGGCAAACCCTTGTTAATCCTGTACAATCTACAGATCAATGGGTTTCTGTCAGAAATGTCAAACAACACGGATAAAGATCTTACGTGTTTTATTTCTGCCTCATCACATCGTCACACGTAGGCAAACCAGACTGTTGCTCAACACTGTTTCATCACATCTCTTTGAGATTTGAGCTTAAATTAAGGTTCACACCCACTTCTGACAGGGTTTAGAAACATCTTTTTTGGGTGAAAAGGCGATTTTCAAGTGTCCAACTGGGGCTTCAAATACTGACCGACAAGTTTACTCGGGGCGTGTGTGAATTAGGGGTGTAAGACAATATCGATACACTTAAATATCGCGATATTTTATTTGGCGATACCGAATCGATATTCAACAGCACTGTATCGATTTTTTTATTAACAATTAACATGCAAATATTCACGGTGTTTGTTCATTTTTGTGTTGCGATTAAACCTCCAGCAGCAAGTTGGCCGCAGTCATTATGTCCTCCGCGCCAAAGGAGCAATGAAATCCCGCGAGAACAGTTCTCACAAAAACATATAACAGTTCACCGGCGATGGCTGAGGATGAGAAGCTCCAGCCAGCTCCAGCAGCTTTTAAAGCTGATGTTTGGGCATATTTTAGTTTCAAAACAAAGGAACCACCATGCCGCTCTCCCGAAGTTGTACAGAGAAGTCAAAGCGACGGTGCTGGACTCGCTCAGCTCAGCGCAGAGTCGCTTTGACATGCGACGCTTGGACTTCAAGGGCCACTGAATCGTATGTAACTCTTACAGCACATCACAGAGATGACCAGTGGAACCTCAAGTCCCATGTACTGCAAACCCGAGCCATGAGTGACAGAAACTCAATATATCGTTGTTCCTACAGTATCGCAATATATCGTATCGTTGCCCCTGTATCGTGTCTACAGATTCTTGCCAATACACACCCAAAGTGTGAATGGTGCATTATTGCTGTCAAACTAAGCTGCTTTATCAGCTGCATAATCTACAGAAACGTTGACCTAAATGGTGACGAACATTGGTGGACGTGTGCGCAGCACTGCTACAACAGTGGAAACATTTTGAGATGCAAACATTTCAGCACGTCTTTCATGGTTGTCTACTGGCAATCCATTTTTGTCCTCTTTTCTTTCGACGAGGGGTTGCCTGCGCCACCAGTGATGCAGTTTTCAGCATCGTGAGTGGAGTACACTATTCAGACACTTCAGCAAAAGGCGCAAAGTTCCATTCGAGCACGGGTTTTATAAGGAAACATTGACAGCTAAAAGAGAAGTGGTCAAATTCATGCGGGGAATATAAAGCGCATGAGCTCACTCAAAGACAACATCAGGCCTAATGTGGACTTAGTTCCTCATGCACAAGAGTAACAGTCCTATTACCCTTAGAAGCGTTGCATGAGCCAACTGCCACTTGGTTCCAGTAAATCAGTAAATAATCACAGGCCCACCATGTGATTGATCTACCAGAGCAGCCAACGCACAACCATTACATACAATTGTCGTTATTTATTGCACCCACAGCTAAATAAAGAAAGTGTTTTTATACACAGATCAGAAAGCAGTGTTCCGCTAGAAAAACAGGAAACTCATCCTTGTATTCAGATAGTTGTTACTTTGCCACCTACATAAACATTTCTACAGACCAGTCACACCCCCTCTTACGACAACAGTCATCCCTTTAACATAAAAAAAACCCAGCAAGAAAGAGCAGGGCGAAGAGCCTGAGATGCATCCAGCCTCCAAACCCCAAAATATAAATCTGATGAGATCTGATGGAATCTCTGGGAAGCCAGCCCAAACCACAAAGCAAAGACCCCTCCTCAAAGCACAAGGGACTCAAGGGACCTATTGCTAAAGTCCTATTACGATTTACATGTGACTTTATCAGGCTTAAACTGATTTAAAAACATGTTTATATGCTTGAAGTGCACATATTCTGACCCAACATTCTTACTTTATTAATACTAGTTTGTGTGGAGGAATGGGTGTAAGCTTGGTTTTTGTGCACACATGATTTATGCATCTGACCCCTAAAGCCCGGGAAAATTTCTAGATTGATGCAGACATGAGCAATTCTGCATCGATGCAGAGACGGAACATAATGACAAAATCGTGCTATTTACTATACTGTAAGAAGCTGCCAATTCTGAAGGGAGGGAAACAGGGAACATCCAAAGAAGAGCTTTATAATGTCCTTTAAGAACTTTATCACATTTATTCCTCAGAAATGACTTGTGTGTAGGGATGGGAATCGAAAACCGGTTCTTGTTGAGAACCGGTTCCCAGTGTTTCAATTCCTTGGAATCATTTGGCTATTTTGCAAACGATTCCCTTATCGATTCCAGTGGGCGCGAATGACGTCACCACGCAGTCCGGCAATCTGGCGAATCCAGTGCAGCCAGCAGTCAACAGTAAACATGGCGCCAAAGCGGTACAAACGCTCGAAAGTTTGGTTACACATCCCTAAAAAAGACGACAACAGGGCAACTTGCAAAGTGAATATTTCACCAAAGGGAGGAAATACTACCAACACGCAGTAACTATGAATGAATGTCGCGTTTTCAATCCGCTCCGGACTAACGTTGGTGAATCTGAAGCCAGCAACGTTAGCAACGTTAGCATGTCCTTGGCTAACACTGCAGGTAACTAACTAACTAACAAACACTGCCTATCATGTTACCACCATTTGCCTCATTGTAAAACCTGCTGTTAGTAACGGTTAAGGTTAAATGAATGCCTTCTCAGGCATTACATTTAGATGAAATCATGAGAGACAGAGCCTGACTGGCTCAGAGCCAGAGGCTGGTGGTACCACCCCCAGTTCACCTCTACCTCCAGCTTCTCCTTTCACCAGAGCAGGGAAGAGTTAAATTACCCAGGCCAGGATAGACCAACGTGGACCTCACCGTTGTTGGGTTTGTGAGGTCATGACTCATGTTACTTCTAAACTAAACAAAGTTGATGCTAATCCACCGGTTTGTTGTCCTTTTTCTCCAAATGAGAATCGATAAGGGAACCGACAAAGAACCGAATCGTTAAGCAGAATCGAAAATGGTATTGGAATCATAAAAATCTTATCAATTCCCATCCCTACTTGTGTGCAACTTCTTTTTACTTGAGACTTGATCAGATTACTTACAGTAGAACAAACTATTTACTGACTTGCTTTGGTGAAAGTGGAACAATGAACAAGACTGTCACTTTCTTTATTCAGAGGACTCACATTACCTCCCCGTCCTGCTCTGAAAGTTTACTAGAAGTCAAGTCGCAGAGTGTCTAACTGAGGCAGCTGCTGCGCTCTCAGGGTTTCCAACAGTTCTTTTATCGGACATCTGCAAAGACAGCAGTCTCGCAGCCATGAATTTTCAAGCTTTAAACCCAGAAAGCTTCACTTCTGGTCACATTGAGAAAGTGAATTAAAGACATTAGTGATGCAGAGTTCAGGAATGTCGTCTGAGATCATGTGAAAAGCCACAAGGTAAAAAAAACCGGTACTGTGTGGTGTACATAGAAGATACAATAGTTAAATTTATACTCGAGGTGTATAAAGTTTACTGTGGTCGACTTAGACTCATGAAACACTTATTAAAGCTGCAGTCTGCAACTCTTTTTCAAGCATAATGCCTGGAACTGTCCGGGGATTCTGAAAGTAGTACATTAAATACCCCAATACAAAAAAAAAAAAAAGAGTTCTCTAGGTCCCCTATATGTCCCGCTAGGTCCCTCCAAAGCCAGCAGGTTTGTTTACAAAATTGCAGACCGGACCGGTAAAAGGTAACCAATCAGGTTACGAGCTGGGCTCTGTTGCCTGTCAATCACCGATTGTGCACGCGCGATACAAGGTAGGCTCGTCCCCACGCTTATTTATCCAGACTATTGAACTTCATTACGGGCTTGTCTACTTACTGTGTCTTCCATGATCGCAAATGACAGGTGAGTTGATGAATGAGGAGTCGTGTACGCGCATCTGGCGTGCACGTCTACGTGCACGAGTTCTCATGTGTTTTGAAGGGGCGGGACAGGAAGTTGAATAACTTTTTATTTTTCGGTTAAAAAATAAGCATTTCTTGCATTTTGCGACTACGGAGGTCACCGTTTTCAACTTCAAGCGTTCTGATAGATCATGTAAACTCTTAAAATGCCAAAAATTAGGACTTTACGTATGACAACAACAAATCCTGCAGACTGCAGCTTTAAAGGTTATTATTCACATCAGCCTGATACCCGACAGTCAATTCTTTTAAGGTCCAACTGAGAAAAATCCATAAATCCATGATGCCTTAAACCAGAGAATTAAATGTGGAGGATCCAGTCCAGACAAGACAAAATCAACACGATGTAAACAACAATGAGAGTAAACAGGGTGTAAAAATTGAAGAATACAAAAATAAACTACACAGAAACTAACTAAACTGATTTAGTAAAAAACTTTGCTCCGGTTATGATCTCTGTCGCTTTTGCCCTTCAGTCATGTCAGGTTGTGGGTGAACATATATTATGTTTGCAAGTGCAACAAGAAACACCATCATTACTTGTCTTGCACGGATGGCGAAGCTTCCACATTAAACAAACAGGGCAAAAGATAATGAAGGAATGTTTTCCTCTCGAAAACTCAAGGTCTCTGCTTCACGTCTCAAAAGAGAAGCCCTATTATCCCCTTTTTCCACCCACAGAGTTACCCTGACAAGCATTTTTATTTACTATCCATGAACTCCCTTTTAGTTCCTGACTAATAATAATATAATCCGGGTGTGCATTACGTCATATTAGCTTTTATTTGTACTTTATTCAATGTCATTTAGTTTTAAGAGGGAAAATTGGAAGCTGAAACTATTGAATGTGTTCCTGATTTAAATCTCATCTGTTATTTATGTTTTTTGTCTCTGAACTTTAATCATTTTATTTCCTATATTAAAGGGAAATGTGGAAAGCTTAATCAACATCTTAAAGGAAGATTATGAGGTCTAAATATGCAGTTGAGAGTCATTTTATTTGACCAATTTATTTGGTTTTTATTAGTTGTGTTTTATTGATAATTAATCAACTATTTACAACTCACCAATATTCCTCGATGGAAATGAATTGTGTGGAAAATATTAGCAGGAACATCATCAGTAGTGCAGTGGCTGAACATCTTAATCAGGCCACAGAATCTGTAGGGTCACAGAATTCAGTGAAACACGAGTTTCGGGTACCCGTCCTGGCTCCACACACCCAGGCTCACTGGGGTGTTACTTACCCTCCTTTGCCCGCCTGGAGGGTCACATATTGTTATCAATAACATCCAAGTTTGGCTTAACTCCCTTTTTTGGAGTAATCTTGAATTTTCAGACGCATTAATTCAAGTAAAACAGCGTGTACCCACATTAAATAGTCCGTATGCGAAAAGTTTAACGGGAAAAGAAAAAACGGTTCCAACGGAAATTAGTTGGACTGTTGGAGTTTATTAATCTGATTTTCGCTTATTTTGTGAGGAAATTAACAGATTCAATGAATAAAAATGTCGTACCTGAACTTTTTTTATCGGTCGCGCTGCTTTCCAAGGAAGCCAGTCCGCAGTAGTGCGTCCCTTCACCCCGCGGGGAACCCTTCTCCTGTCCGCTGTCTGCGGCCACCAGTGGCTCCAGTGACTCCGCGTCCACAGCCCGCTGGTGCACAAAGTGGAGTTTGAGACGTGGCCAGGGTCTCTCCTGCGCGTGGATGACGAGCAGGACGAGCTGGGCGGAGGCTGCTGGGTTGGTGTTGAGAAGCAGACGGAGCCTGTTGGCAGTGGAGCATCAATAAGAGCACAGAGAGGTACTGCTGGAAAATGATCATCCCGCACATTTAAAAAAGCACCCGCTGAGTCATGTTGAACAGAGCGGCTATACAAAACGGTTACCTAGGCGTCCTTAAAGCTACCCAACCTGTCCATACTCCCTTATTCCTGTGTGACATAAACTGTGTCTACAGCTTTGCATCTTTTACATGTTTTTAAAACATTGCATTTGAACGTGAACACTGAGTCTGTGTTATGTTATTTCATTATGCTTTTTGAGAAAATACTTATTTATTCCTATTTGCTTCAGCCTTTTCTGCTTTAACATGCATTTTGATAGTATTTTTTTACTATTTCAGTACTTGTCACATGCACTACAATACCAGGGCAAATCTATTTCTAATCACTGTTATGATCCAACATGAAGATGCTGTGTAGAAGCTTTTTCTTTGACTAATCTGATTCAGTCTTTTTTCTTGCATCATGCGATACACTGATCAACCATCAGTAGAACAGATAAACATCCTGATACAAACTAAAACCAGTAAAAAGTCTCTTTGCTGCCCGTCTCTTTCATCAGCAATTCCAAAATCCTTTTATTAGTTCTTAAAAGTCTCAATGGTCTTAATTTCGCCGACTTATTTATCAGAGTTGTTCTTCTTCTATCAGCTATATGGGACCAATAACTTAAGGTGAGGTTCTCCCATCTGTGAAAAGGCCTTCCTGAAGACCTGAAGAAAGAGTGGGGAGAGTGGAGATTTTTCAACTCAAGACCCACATTTTTTGATTATCTTTTAATGACACACAGCCTCAGACAGTGTTGACCAATTTTGAGAGCAATACGATCGAATCTGTAGAGGGAGCCTGTTAAATCGTAATGTATCCAAATGGCTAAAATGGCCGCGTCCCTCTTTGGTTTAGCCCAAGCTCACTTTATTGATCCCACAGTGGGGAAAGTTCACTGTTACGGTAGCTCAAAGAGACAGGGGTATCAGAGCAGTTTAGAATTTTAAATTATATATATTCAATATACAACAAAAGATGCAATACAAAAATTATGCAAAAGGTGACATTTTGTAGGTCTTGACATCAGTGTAGGAAATGTCATACTTGTAAATAAAACAAATAGTAGGAGCCATTAAGACCTTTTAGAGCTTCTAAAACCTTTAAAACGTGACAACTTCCCCCACTCTTGTTTATTATTTCAAATGTGTTTGGGTGAAGTGGAAGGGCACGAGACTGACCACGTGATTCATCCACACTGAATCAAAGGATACATCTGGATCCTGCATGAACCAGACTCATATCCTCTCCTCCTGAAGCAAAGTGCTCTCAGTCGGTCACCAGTAAAGGCCGGATGGAGATGGGGGAGTGGAGGATCTTTTCCCCCGGGCTTTGATGTGGAACCGGTTTGAAATGGTCACAGTAACGTGTAAAAGGAGATAACAATGCTCTGTAATGCAAACAGCTGTTGTCAGGTATATGGCTGCTTTGGCTTTTTTTCCTCCCTCAGGGGTAATGTATCTCAACAGCTGTTGGCCATACGATTACCATACCATTCATGAAGTTTTATAGGGACACAATGTGGATGTGTAAACAGGATCATTTACATAGACTTTGGGTATTCACTGACTTTTCCTCCTGTGGCATTAGCAGGTCAGAGTGTTACATTTCCTGTGAGAGATCTCAATATCTACCACTTTCATTTGTTTATTAAAACTTCGGGGCAAAAGTAACCATAGTAACAACTATAAAATACACCATAAAAAAGAAATCAGTTAAATTATACAAAATTAATACAGTTAAATGTATTATATATTAATATATTTATACAAAAACGGATCTTTTAAATCAATAAATATTTCTTTAGATTCAGTGACTTCCACCGTTCATATATCTGATGTCCATCCCAAAACTAGCTGCAGAACTTGACTAATTAATTCAATTAAATTCATTTTTATTTATATAGCGCCAAATACAACAAATGCCATCTCAAGGCACTTAAATAATAAAGTCCAATTCAAGCCAATTGGAATTCAATTCATTGTAATCATAATTATTTATGAAATAATCCAGTTCATTCATATAGAGCCAATTCAAAAACAATTTCCTAGCTAAGGAAACCAACAGATTGCACCGAAACTTGTCTTCAGTCCAATCTCCCGTCCTGAGATTACCATGTTTTGTTTTGTTTTTTACACTTGGTGCTAAATCATTATTCTGTGTGTATTCTGGATTGTTATTTATGAGCACGTTTTCCAGCTCTAAACTATATAAGCTTCAAGGCTGAAGGTTATGACTTATTAATTAATTCTTTACTTTTATAACACAATATGGATTGGATACAATGGGCTGATTTCACACTGAAATCTCTACTCCAAAGATTCATGTTAAAGACGTGACCAGAAACTCATCATCTGGTTCCAACACATTCAAAGGCTGCAGCCTACTCAGAAAGTCCAGATACTCTTTTTATTTCTGGATAGCTGAAAGGAGAGTCGCTCATTCTGCTGCAGATGTATAAGTCTGTGCTGGATCACTAATGGGCACCAGGCACCGCTTCAGGTCAGGTGCCAGCAGTAAGGCTGACGGGTTTAACAAAAATACTCCGGCTGAAGCTGGACTGAACACCCAAACCAGCTGCCAGTTTTTTGGGAGAGGCACAGGAACAAGTCAGCAGTATCCAACAAACCCTTGTATTTTAAGCAGGGCAATGTTTCATCACATGCATGCAAGCGCTTCCAGCAAAGGCCCCAAAGAGAACTAAGGAGGCTTGGGTTGCTGCTTCAGTGAGGGTTGATCAGGAACAGATGGAAGGCTCATGGACATTATTTAAATGAGGGCTGCATTGTTCGTCTAGTATTCTGAAAAGGACAAAAATGTCATTTTGGGGGGGAATATAGCTAATAAACAGATGGACAGACGGATAAACGAGAAAGCAGTTATGAGAAGGAAGGAAATGTGTGTTAGAATCATAGATATGGGTTGTCTGCAAAGGACTGAAGCACGTTTTGAGGACAGTTTTAGTTGCTGTGGCTCAGTGGGTGTAACTCTTGTGTAACTATCTTAACTGGTTGGCCTGCATGGTTGAAATGAGCTGAGACTCAGACACAAATACCCAAAAACAAACCGGCATTCACACACTGCCAAACATCTCCTGGGACAGTGAGTCAGTGGGAGGAAGAGAAGCGAACAACATGCTTCCAAAGGAAAGCAGACTTTTGTCCCACAACATAATTCTTTCAATAAGTAAAATAAAGCAGACTGTAACAGATGTGGGTATGTTACAGGTTTGTATTAAGGTGCTTATGTGTACCCTGACTTCAGAGACTCAATAATATCAGTTGATGTCATGCAGTACAATAACATCTTAACAAGACTTAAAGGGATAGTTTGCCTCTTTTGACATGAAGCTATATGACAACATCATTTATTAACATTTTCTTACCCCCCGCTGCGTCCTGTGAGACGAGTTCCGGCCGAGTTTTGGCGTTGACGAAGGTAGTCCGGCTAGTTGGCTGGGGTCCCGAAAATAAAGCGTTTTGCTTCTCAAAACAATATGCGTTCAAAAGAGTAATACATTTGTATCACAAAATCATCCAACCAGAAAAAGTCAGACCTCACAATCGCTTGGCGCTATTTCTCTCCCTTCGTATCACTACGGGCTGTGTAAACCATGTAGACCAAAGTGCAAACTGAGCAGGAAACACCGTAACAGGTGGCAGGTAGCTGAACGCAGTCATAAAGAGAGCACACAGATCTATCAACCAGTGAAGCCATGTACAATACAAAAATGAATGTCTTTAATGTCACAAACCGAAACAGAATATTTGCCATAAAGACAAAAATACAGAAAATTTCTGCTTTCTATACATTTCAATTGCTAAAAAAAAAAACTGCAGTAAAGATGAGAAATTATTTTTTCAGAACAACAAGTAGTAATCAAACAAAAAAGGACAAACAAGATGAATCTTTAAATCTCTGCTGGTGACACTTATGTTGAGGGCGAAACTTCAAATTATTTAGCAAAAAACTGCCACAAACTCAACAAGCTGTAAGAAGTTCAGACAGTTTGAGGGCATGGAAATGGTGAGCTGGTGTTACGGTTCCCTCGGTTTGTCTCACGGAAGCAGCTGGTCGAGTTTTGTGTTCATCTATTTGGTGAAGTCAGAACGTGAAAAAGCCGTTTTCTGAAAACTGCGTGTCTTTAGTGACAACAAACTGGATCTGGGAACAGCAATGAGATGATGATAAAGTTGCTTTGCTGTTGACGTCTATGTTAAATCTGAAAAACCTGCCACAAACTGCAACAAGTTGAGATGTTTGAGATAATGGAAATATTCTGCGGGTGTAAAAGTTTCCAGGGTGTATGCCACTGATGCGAGGTCTAACATGCAAAACCTGTTTGTCTAACGTGATCCTAGAACAGGAAAAGGTGTCGGTCTAAAAACTGGATGGCGAAGGTGTGTCATGCTGATGGCACCGAGAACAATAGAAAGCCTAAAAGAGTCCTACAGGATCATAGAAGTTTACTTTGTGTCTCTTCGTCTCCGGTCAGCACCAGAAGTGAGGTCGTCTCATCGTGTGACACCTTCTCACTTTGATCAACTCGTGGCTTCATTTCAGAAAAAAACATCGGAGACGGTGCAGGAATCTGTGGTTGTTACTTCTGTCATAGTGGCGCCGACTGGTCTGGATGAGCTGTTTTTTTGTGTTTTTTACGGTGTGCTTGTAACAACAGGATGTTGACCCTATTCTTAATTTGTTTCAAGGATCTAGGAACAGCGATGAGAAGTTAAAAGGCAACCGACACAGTCACGGGGCAAACCGAGTAAACCTATAGGCTTCAGAGGTTGATGAACAGCTGTAGGCAAAGTGTTCCCACTGCATCACGACAGGTGAGGTTTCCCCACTGGCGTGGGTACGGTTGTTAGAACCTGGTTCTGAAAAACAAACCTCTGGATGCGCTCAGAGACCCACAGGAAGATGAGGAGGACGCTGACGTACTGAATCCAGGCAAACTTGATGGTTTCCCAGAAGCCAGGACGATAAGTGGAGGGAGGCGGTTAAGGTAGAAATGTTGATGAAAATCAGACCACAACTCTAATAATGATCATTCAGAGAGAAGATGCATTCTCACCCAACTCTGTCAGACACCAACATGTCACTATAATGAACCACCGATCATCAGACCATGTCAGTCTGTAGAAGCAAAACCCCCGAGGGGACTGAACTGAGAAAGGTCCGTTTTATTCCGATTCATTTGTCATTTATCTTCTCTCTGAATTAGCATCGAGTCACTTTGAAGCACAGCTCGTAAACCCAACTGTGGTTCTTAATGATGAAATGTTGATGTTTCACAGCCTTTGGATGGATTCAGTACTTCTGTTAAACTTTACGACTCTTCTATGTAAAAACAAAGGGACTCAAACACATTGAGGTCCACAGACAAGAGACGATAAAAAAAAACAACAAAACAATGAAAATACGAACAGAATCTTAAACGTCAGAGTTACAGGATGATCCATAAATCTCTAAATGTTTTCCACCAGAAAGGAATCTTTTCTAAACTAGTACAGATTTATCTGCCTAACATCTGTATCAGCAGATGTTGAACTCGTTTAGGAGCTCACATCTGTGAGCATAACTCGCTGAGTCGGCTAAAAAGTCCCTCTCTTTTTTTTCTTCCCAAAAAACAAACTATGACAGAGTTGCATGGAAGTTTTTGTGCTCATCCAAAGATGGTAAAAAACTAAGATAAATGACTTCTTATTATCTTTAACATCTCTATTGCAGCTTCTTTCATTGATAAAAGACACATTTTAGCACTTTTTGTTTCTTTATTTTTCTGTGAAATGATTTGTTTTGTTTGACCTGCTGCACGTCTTTCAATGCTGTTTGAGAATTACCAAGATGTGAACAGGTTAGCTTTTAGATGTCAATAAATGTGTAGCAGCAAGAAACTGAGCCAGAAATACAGTCAGTCCCATCTTCACGAAGCAGGTTTACATAACTCTAAGGGGAAAAAAGTAATAATCGTTGAATTAGTCTAACTTCTGAGATGTAAATGATCAGACCCTTCTAAAATCCTGACTGACGTAGCTACATCAGGTACTCCAAAGTTGCATCTTTTTGTTCAAACAGTAAAGCGTACGTGTATATTAATACAGCCAAATTTCCAATTTCTAATCAAGCTTCAAGTTTCCTTTTGTCAGACGGCTAAAATCAGCTCGTTAATGATACGTGTCAGCTCGTGGTCGCTGAAAGCATTTCCAGACGGTCGCTCTGCTCTAATAAATTCCGGGTTTCACAGCTGTGGCCACTTTTCACGTAAGTTAAAGACAACGGCTGTGTTCGAAACCGCCTACTACATACTTCCATACTGCATGCTCATCAATCAGACAGTATGCAGAGCGTTTACCCAAAATGCATTTCGCTCCTGCCCGAGCCGAAATCAGCCGGCCTGAAGCTGATTTCGCTTCAGCTCTAAACTCTGTAAACTTTAGCAACATTTGAAACATTTTCAGGCGAGAAAGTAGTCGTTTAGATCCCCAACGTGTTGAAAACCTGACAAAATACCGGCTATTTACAATTTTGTTCCCACGAATTCGGCGCTACTAAAGCTAGCCGCAGTGAGCAACGCACTTCCGGTTATTTTCACAAAATAAAATACCCGTTGCCTTTTATCATAGGGAAAGCCATTACGATACAATTGGTGCTTTTGTTTTGAAAACAGGAAGTGAACCTACCCTCGTTGTAGCTAGCTTGAAACTGCCGTTTTGACAGGAAATGACGATCGGCGACGTCACGTTACGTTGCATCTTGGGTAGTTTGAGTATGAGTAGTAACCTCATGATGCATACCCAACATTTCAGAGAATCTAGTATGCATCCGGGAACTTAAAAAAAGTTAAAGTTAGTAGGAGTAGTGGGAGAAGTAGGCGGTTTCGAACACAGCCAACGTATGTGCAGTGAATTCAGTTCCACTTACATGCACCGTGATGTCCCACAGAGAAAAGTAGAGGCGGCAGAATGTCTTCAGTGTTTTCTCACGCAGTCCACAGCGTTGGACATGCTCCCATAGATACTGAGACAAAGACTTAAATGTCCACGTGGAACCGGAGCTCGACTCAACTGTGCATGTAACCGCACTGACTGTACGTCTCTTTCAATTCCACGTGATATTTGACCTTTTGTTTTCTTCATTCGGAACCTTTATCACTACGAATCGACATTAACTGGCAATATTCTGAGAAATAAACAGCAGCTATTAGCCTGAGCCAACTTATTTTATCAGTAAATTAGTATGTTTTAACAGCATCCGAAATCCAATCTGCATAACCTTGTATTTCTTACACTTTACTCTACTTTCAAGCTTTGCTTCTGCTTTTTCTTTCTTCAAAACGTTCTGAAATCAGGACTCTTTTGTACTGAATTGAAACTGATTTTGAACTGAATCGTGACCCAAAGAATCAGAACAGAGTTGTGTGATACCAAAAAATGACCAGCCCGCAATAAAAAGTTGAATAATGACATTCTTCTCTTTAAATTACTCGTGCTGTAAGCTGTACAGTTATATAATTAAACTACAAATGAATTATTATCATCCAAAAGAATTGGAGGCTTTTATCAGCTTATAATTTCATCAATATGATTTTAAGAAATAGATTCATTGGTTTGTGTTAAACTTCATGTATAGTACTTCATGTTGAAAGCTGGAATAAACCCATTTTCAGAAGGTTTTAAAGGATATCTGATGACCTCCGCTGGGTAACGGATTTCAGCATTAAGCTCAAAGGGGGAACCAACAGCTCGTCCCACGGTCCAAACCGGCATCGGACAGGACAGCACTGTTGTCACTAAGTTAGAAAAAAGGAAAGAGCCATTAAGTGACAGAAAGCTGAAATTTACAATTAAAAAAAAACTATTAAAGTAGGTTTAAGTGTCCACTTACAGTTTCTGTCCTGGTAGCTCCTGACAATGTTTTCGAGGTCATACGCACTCGCAAAAGGACTGGACTCGTCGATCACTGACACCTTGGTGTGAACACAGAAAAACAGACTCAATAATACTTATACCATCATTTAGAAGGTACTGCAAATATCTATTTGTGTTGCAGTGATTATAGGCCAGAGTGAGGATGTTAAACACCATAGATCTTTATTAATGCCCATAATAACGTGAATAACTGAAAAGATTGTTTGTGTAAGGAACGCTCTGCTCTCTGGATTCATCCTGAGGTGCTCTCTGGCCGGGGCAGCGCACACCCGAATGTAAAACTAACTCCGAGGCACTCTTTCCTTAAGTAAGGAAGGCATATAACAGAGGACATGTGGCTGAAAGCCTGGAAACACAGACATCCTCCACCAACTCCTGGACTTGGAGCGACTTCTGTTGGAAAAGCTTAATTCGTTTCTTTATAACTCCCAAACAGACTGGAACACAACTGGCCTGCTGGAGAGAATGTGAAAATGTTGGCTCCAGAAAAACGCCCCCACTACAGATACTTTTGTTGATATTGTAAAACAACTGCATGTCCTGGAGCAAATGACTTAATCAATCCGACTCCAAAAAGATCTGGATGAAAAACAATGGCAGAAACGGCTTATTTGGCCAATGAGTGAGACTGTTTTAACGTGTTGTGTATGATATTCTGTCTTTCGAAAATACTGACCACCCCCGGACCTTGAATGTGTAATTTTTCAATGTTTTGTACTATAAATAAAGAGTTTTAAAAAAAAAAAAGTTAGGAAGACATTTATGCAACAAGAGATGATGTAATTTGTCCCACGCCATTACTCAAAAAAAGAAAGAACATCTTATCACAAGAAATTTTTAAATTTATAAACAAAAACAATATGATAACAAACACATGTGACTAAAATCTAACTCCTCGTTCAGGCCTGGAAAATTTTAGCCTGTAATTCAAATATCCAAAAAGTCTCTCTTTGATGGTTGAGTTTCCTTTGCTGATCACCTTTTCGAAATATGATCAATTCCAAAAGCTTGTAATTAGTTTTTTACATTGTTAGGACTAAAAGACGTCCACAGGAATTCCACTAGAAAAGGACGCTGGACTCCCATCAATCTGTTCGAGTCCCTGAGGAAGGCCAGCAAGCCGAAACACGTTGGTGTGAAAATAAAGGCCTCGGCGTCTTTTTTTTTTAACAATCAAATAACTGAAAGTAACTTAAAGTTAACTGTGACTGTTCCTTTTTCCTCATACGTCATTGTTTTGTTATTCTTTTGTTAAAAGTTACAATGAATGTAAAGATTTATCTTATCTTACGTCATTCTGCACCTTCACCAAATCCTATAAAAACCCGGAAATGACGTTTGCCTCATTACTTTGGCAACAGTAAACTTTGTCTACTCTACACGGATTAATAATATATGTGTGTATATATATTTATTCACGTTGTAAATGTTGTACAGGCCCCGGTGAGGCAGCGGCGTCCTCTGCTGCAGCCTCAGGTCTCCGCTGATGAACAGCTTAGCGGCGGGTACAGGAGAAGAGTGCTGCACGAAAGCCAGGCTCTGCATCACTACTGTGGACATCCGCTGGGGAAGAAAACAGAAAACATGTTCCTCTTTAGCTGTAACGGTGGCTGCAGCTGCAGTCTGTACTGCTGCGTTTAGGACAACATTTTAGCATGAATATATATTAAAAAAAACTAACGTTTTCAATGTGTATTTGTCCCTAAACTTATTAGCACACGTGTTGTTTTTTTAACAGGCTGCTTAAAACACCGTGCTTGACATGTTTGACACTGTTTCTTTAGAGGAGAGAACAGGGGAATACATACAAAGAGCTGGTAGCTGAAGGTGAGCAGCAGCTGAACGCTGTACATCTGCTCATCGGGTTTCAGAGGAAGCTGCAGCTGAAAGATCAAAAGGTCCAACTTCCCATCCTGGTTCAGGTCCTCTTCTCTCACCTGCAGAGCGTGGTCATGGAAACAAATCAATTACTCTGAATAAGTTGTGACGCACCTCTATACAGACTGCTGTTTCTCTTATGTATGAAATAAATGTATTGTTAAGTGTTCATAATTCGTGATCCAATTCAATTTGTCCATTAAAACTTAAACATATTTCTACTCACATTCAGTCATTGTTGTCTTTCAGCCTCTTTTTCCTTGACCGTGACCCAATATTTTTCCCTTTCCTTCAGTATTTTGTCATTTATTTATATCTTCTATTTATATCGCATTTTTAGCATTCCTCCGTACGATTACATGCAGAGTTCAGTTGAGCTACGGTTAGAGTTAACCGTATTTAAGTTGAACTTAAATGGACCACCGTCTTTTTCCCAGTACACATGCACAGGACTAAAATCAAGACATTAACCAAAGTGCGTCCGAGGCCGCGTTGTTTCTCTGTTTGGAATTATTCTACATTTAAGTGTAGCCAAATTTAATGTGCAAACGATGTCTTTAAGTGACTTGAGCTGTGATTTTGTCAGATGATGCTGCAGTTATAAAAATCAGGATTTTATTGGAGCAGAGCCACAGAGTGCCCTTAGTGACGTGCAGTCTTAACGGGCAATTTCTGACATGTTTAGTCTGGTTTGTGTCACACCGCAGTGAAGTTTTGTTTAATTTTGGTGTTTTTGTCTCGTCATTTCCTGTTTTATTTTGATAAGTAACTGTCCTTTGTCTTGTGCCAGTGTGTCTTCTTCGCAACCATAGTCCTAGTCTTGATATTTATCCTGCATATCTCGCTTTTTTCAAGTGACAGTTCTATAGCCTCATTACGAGTGATTTTTGGTTTGTAATTTTCATAGTTTAGTTTCCTTATTCGAGTAAGTTTCATAGTCGTTTATGTTGCCTCCCTGGGAGTGATTTTTGTTTGGCGGTAATAAAGTCTGCCCTTCCGCCAACTCTCTGCATCTGAGTCCCCTCTTATGTCCAAGCCTGACAGTTTGGGTTGGACTAACACAATAATTCAGTTTGTTTATTGTGTCATTCTAACATGACTTCTGGTTAAGCCTTGATCAAATCAAATCAAATCAAATCAAATCAAATCAAATTTATTTGTATAGCACATTTCATGTACAAACAGTTCAAAGTGCTTTACATAAGATGGTTTAAGTGTTTAACAGTGCTGTATCTGTCTGAAAGGGAATTTTTTTTAATCATTTTGACTTCTTCTTTGGCTCATTTTAGCTAAAGTATTGAAGCTGCTGATAATTATTGACACCTTAAAAAACAGTTTACTAACTTCAGGACTTCACTACACAAACATATGTCATCAGAAAATGATTCAACTCAAGAAGAATTAAAGTTATGGAGTTGGTTAGAATATTAACCTGATGAGTATTCCAGCTGTATATTTTCTGAGATATTAAATACTGATAAAATAAGAAATGACGTGAGAGCAGTATATCTACCCCAATAAAATCCCTACTGAAGCGCTAAGCTAAATTCTGATAGGTGATGTTTATAGAAACAGAATCGATCCTTAAAATAAACCTGTGTTTTTTAGACTTTTTGTACCAAGTAACCAAGCGCTGATTGAATGGAAATACATATAATCTGTTCTTACAGACACAGCAGGGATCCGTAGGTTGGCCCCAAGCATGTTGTTCAGATGGGGGAAGGTGCTCCAGGCGACATAGTCTCCCTGAGTGCTGGTCGCTGCCACCAGCAGAGTCTGGTACTGGAACCTCACAACTGGTTGTTCTTCATAAGTGCTTCGTTTTATCCAGAAACCTGAAATAACAACAACTTAAAACAGAGGCCTGCATGTCTACCAGAAAAAAATGAATCTGGGTATTATAACTCAGATTCTATTGTAATAAGATACAACTACACTATACAGGTGTGTCCAATCACTTTCTCTCATATGTTTCCCAAATATAACTCACACAGCCTTGGTGCTATCACTGGTTTAACCTTTATCGAACCTTCCTGCATCCTCTTATTGCTGAACCCTTTAGAACTGCCAAAGCAGGAGGGGATCACCCTTCTTGGGGGCTTCTCAGCATAAAATTTGTCAATTGAGCCACCAGCCGCCTAAAAACAAACCAGTGCTCTTTACATATAGACTGAAAACTATTCTGATTACTAATTTTTTAAACAAAAAATGTCCATCTTTGAAATGTTTAATGTAAGATAAGGATTTGTTTCTGTTTTTCATGAATAGACACAAGAAAAAGCCAGTAGAACGTGTTTATTTGGGCTTGTGGGTATAATGGTGGACTTTTCCCCCAAAACTTTCAGAATTTTACACACAAAAAAATGTAATAATCAAATCTAATATTGATAAATTGTACTTTTCATTCAAGCAATTGTTGGCTGGAGCATTGCTGTATTTCTGTAATATGTTAACACAATCCTGCTCAAGGCTTTCCATGTATTAGATACTTTAAAGACGTAACAGGCAGGCTTTCCGCAACGTTTTCCAGGATAAATTCAAGACTTTTTATTACCAGATAGAAAATAATTCATAACCTGTTTCTCAGACACACCAAACAAGGCATGAAGGTATAAAATGGAAAGCGCTGTGCGATGGAGGACTTGTTACATTCAGAATATAATTTGCAGGGATTTAAGACCAAATAATCTCGCATAACCCTGGGTGTGTTTGCGATTCTGGTTTACTGGTACTTCAAAGCTCATGTTGAAGTATCAATAAACATATTTTGCACCTTTTCAAGGCTTTGTCTTTGTTTGTTAAAGCGTATCTAAAACTTTAATGGCCGTCTGTGTTGTTTCCGAAACAAGAGGCACAACAGTTAAGTGTTGCACATTACAATACTTTACCTTGACTCCTGTAAGCAACCAGCAGAGGTGGGATGTAGGTTAGGCACAAAACAACAACCAGGAACAAAGTGGCCTTTGTACACACGCTGGTTTTGTAACGTATCACAGCCGGGTGGGAGTAGACTTCATAGAAAGCCATAAGTGTTGATATAAAGAGCGTTCCTAACCGCCGGCTAGCTTAATGCACAGCTAGCACAGATGCTAACCTGTACGACTAAAGTGTTTTAATCTTCACAGAAAAGAAAACGCTGAACAAACGCAGATTAGTCCGTGTTAAGTAATATCCATCTACCTGCGTTTGGAATGAAATCACCTTTAGAGGTGTATTTATCACAAAACGTTAGGCATTAACATGCTATTTATGTTAGCGTCTGAAGCTACTCAAGTAGCACGCACTGCGCCATGTTAAGCGTCTGGCGGTTACCATGGCTGCCAATGTTAGCGCTGAGGCTGCGTTCATATGAAGTTGGTGCAACAGCGTACTAGAAACCTTAAGTGTAAAGTTTGACGTCTGAGAGCCTTGGCATGTCGTGATTTTTTTTTTACATCAACTCTCTGTTAAATTAGCTGGACAGATTTGTGATAGACTCGCATAGAAGAAAGATTTAAAGATACCAATGAAGAGTTACATGTACATTTTTTGTGTCTCTTTGTGGTATCTCTCTGAGATAGTTTTTGATCTTTGTAGTTGTGCTATGTCTGTCTTATGATTTTGAATCCTGAGTCATATAATTGTTAGCCTGATTCTTTCATTGGAAGCCCAAGAACAAGCTGGATAAATCTCAAGTTAAACAAATTATTTATTAGTGGTCACATGTGAAGTATAGCAGCGCTGGACTCTGAGTGACAGACCCCGATATCCAGAAACATTTCATATTTATATTAACCTTTATCTCACAGAGGTTGTACTTACACTCGACAAAGTATAATTTACAGTTGCTAGTGACATGAGCAGGCCTTCCACTGTCTTCATCATGTTCTTTGGATGAGATAACATGTGTGTGTGAGTGTTGTTAGGCGTGTTTCTACTGTACCAGACCTATCTGACCCAATAGAGATGCTTTATCTGACCCAGTTGTTTAGTCTCGCTATGCTATCTTAGAGTCTTGGACCATTTAAGGTCATATATTGTGTAGTATGAGCAGAGTGGAAAAGTATAAAATAGGGACATGGATTATTTAGTAAAATACAGAAAATGAATTTATAATGTCTAAGAACAAGGCCAATTATAACATAATTACAGATTAATGAGGAGAAAATTGAAAATTTAGGCCCGGAAATTGATTAGTTAATTTACATTTTACTTTATAATTTGATCAATTCTTTCACTCTTATTTCAAAACGTATCTCTCTGCACAAACTAGTTTCCTGCCAAAATAATCTGCGCTTATATATTAACCGACCTTCTCCGAAAGCACCTGAAGGCAGCATTCTCACCAACACCCCTGCTCTGTCTGACGATGACGTCACCCCTGTGCTAGCCCGACAGCTGAAAAGCAGAGACTTATTGTTGACGTTTTGTTTTGATCGCATTTGTCTGGATTTTTTGGACGTTACGCCGACATTTATCCACTGAGTCAGCAGCTCTCTGCCGTCACGCCTCAGTGCGGGGATCCAGCAAAGATGAAATGGATGTTTAAAGAGGACCATTCCCTCGGTAAAGGGGTTTGGATTGTTATGAAACGAGATGTTCTGATCGTATAATGCATCTTCCGTTCTCTATTGCCATCCCCGCATCAATTTGTTGTTTTGTTTTTTGGCTATATCACCCCTCATAGACGCAATAATGCATGATTTCCGCTGCCAACTGCAAATGGCTGCTGTCAGTCGATATTGACTAAATGTTGCATGACTAGCAGTTAATGCTAACATGTTTTTATGCAAGATGTCAAAATTAGGCTCACCTTAAATCAAATCAGTCAGCTGATCCTAGCCCGACATTTCTCTTTCCATCGTAAGCATATCAGAATCGCCTTTATTGTCATTATAATTTACATTTGTTTTGTTTTAATTTCTGATTGTTTTATAAGCACCTTTGGAGTTGCAACCAAATTTCATTGTAATGTAAATTATAATGACAATAAAGGCGATTCTGATTCTGATTCTGATATATTCCATTTATTACTGGTGTAAAAACAAAGCCCATTGGTAATAAAAATCTGTTAGTCTGCTCAGACCTTCAGCTAAATTAGTACCCCAAGTTGAATGTGCTGCTTCCTGCTGTTCAGTACACTTTCAGGGGAATTAACATTACATTTGTTGTGCACCATCCTCGACATTTGGGCCCTAAAATGGTTGGGATTCAAAAATTAGAAGAATCTTTGAGTAGGTTTTGTGTAAAAATCTCTCCAGATTCTGATGGCTGGAACATGTTGCAGTCCTTTGGGTGACATTTGTTTTCCTCCTCTCATCAGATAACCTCAAGGCTCTTTTTTTTTTTAAGAAACATGTCCAAAAGTAGGCCTCTTATCTGGGCTAATGAGCGTGTGCACCTAAATGGATACACCACGTCTTATAACCCATCACCTCACCCTCCCCTCCCCGGTCTGCTGCATGTGCTCCTGCTTGAAATGATCCCACCTACATTGTGATGTCGAGTGTGTTTAGAATCACTTAATGAAGGCCGTTGGTATGATTTATAATGTAATTATGGGGTCACTACTGAAACTGCTAATCGTTCTCTTAACTTGCAGTTTGGTGTGTTTTGCACATAAAGCATCAGCTGCTCTGGTCTACATGTTGTGTTGTGCCGTGTTTATGGAGCCCTGCATCGAACGAGAGGTCCCCAGAGGCCTCACTCATCCCATTAATCTCTGACTTCCTGTTTGTTCGCTGTCTCTCCCTCAGAGCACCGATGTGTGGAGTCAGCCAAAATACGCAACAAATACCCTGACAGAGTACCGGTGAGTTGTGGGGGAGGGGTGCGTGTGACGGAGTGAGTGACAGAAAGTCAAGAGATAAGGAAGGATTGATAAGGAGTGACTGTTGGCAGCAGGAAAATTATCCTCAACAACCATTTTTTAACCCAAACAGATGACCCTCCATAACTCAAATTTTCAGTAAAATGTCAAATCTGACAGATTTAAAGTGCAGATTTGTTTAAATGTCAATGTGTCAACCTGCAGAAAACAAAGAAAACGCAAAGTGATTGCTTATACTTGTCCACATCTCACTTTAGGCCCATTACAGCCTTTCACAAATCAATAACTTATCAGTTTATAGTTCAAATGCACAGCCTGGGATCCATTTGCTGCAGTTGCTCAGGAGGCTTCAGTCCCAAGGACAGGGCAGGACTCTGCACCCACTAAGGCTACAGCTACACGGAAATGAAACGAGGGTTTTTTTTAAACCGAGTACGAAAATTATTGCGACCACACAGGAAAGCTTCAGGTCCTCATGGAAACGCCACGCTTGCTGAAAACGATGCAGTACACACGCCACACCTCTGTGTGCGCTGTAAGCCGCCCCCACCGGTTACACCAGAACAATAGAAGAAGCAATGTGCATGCGTGTACGCCCCTACTTCTACCAGCACGAAGCTCACGTGAAGCTCAAACAACAACAAGAAGGAAGATGTCCGCGTCTGCAAGAAGAAACGACTCTCGTCTGGACCGACGATGAGGTGGAGTTACATTGAATGGATGTTGCTTTTTGTTCTGATCACTGGCGTTGGTCATGTGGCTGTGACGCAGATGTAAACAAATCCGTTCTGGCTGTAACTATGGCAACGGAACGGCGGCGTTCCTAGATCTTCCCACTCTGGAACCCGTTCTCCAAAAATATCGTTTTGGGGTACCCAGAACGCCGGCTCTATGTGGCCGCGACAGCCAAACGATAAGCAAAAATATCGGTTATAGGGAAAAACGTTTCCATGTAACCAGGCCCTAAGGTTCAATCCAAAGAGTCATTTAAATGTTAACGTGCTCGTCTTGTTTTGAATGGCTTTCATTTTCTACCGCCTCTTCTCTTCTCTCATCCTGAGATGTTTCCAGGCCAGCAAAAGTTATTCAATCTCCCCGGTGTGGAATAGATATGTCCCCTGGTTTCCTCTGCGCTAAAAGCACCTGGAATCCCTCCCGAGGGAGGTGTTCAGATGGTATTCTGATGTCTACAACACCTCAAAGGGCTCCTTCCAACCAGAAAGGAGTAGCATTTCTGTTTAGAGCTCCTCACCCTCCTCGACTGTGACCCGCAGGATGTCTGCAGGAAAACTCCCTACAGAGAGTTCATGTGTGGAAAGGAATATAAATCTACCTGTAAATCAAGAGCTTAGCTTTGATGCTAAGCTCTCTCCTTCCCGAAGACCTGAAACCCATCTATGCATGCTGTACGCCACAGCTGTACGACCAAATCCTCCGCGCCAAAGTTGCATTAAAGTTGTGGTGACTGGACAAAATTACAAGGATACGCTAAATTCCCGAGCATTGATTGTTCCAGGTGAATTCCTGGAGCCTAAAACATGATGGTTTGGTGCAGTACTGGGAAAAAAAATGCCCGAACTGCGGTATCTCAGGCTCAGGGCGCTCCTGGGCGGTTACAGGCCTGTGAATGGGAATAAAAAGATTCAATATACTTCAAAATGACTCAGAATCACCTAGTTTTCTTCTCTATTGTTGCAATAATCCTACATCCAGTGCCAGTGCAACTAGGGGAAAAATCCCTTTAAGTTTGTAGTCCATCAGAGACCCATCTGGGAGGGAACTTTGAACTTTTTGCTGCGACTGCACCCTTATGACGACGAAATTGTTAGCTCGATTCTTTCATTGGAAGCTCAAGAACAAGTCGGAGGAATCTCAAGTTAAATAAAGTGTTTATTAGTAGTCACATGTCAAAGCATATCAGTGCTGGGCTCCCGCAGGAAATCCGTGAGACTGAGCCTCGATTTCCGGGTATCATTTGTATTTATAGCCTCATTATTTCACATTGGTTGGACTCACACTCAACCGAGCATGATTGGACATGAGCAGGTTCAACATGCTTCGTCATATTCTCTGTATCAGCGAAACAATGTGTGTGTGTGTGTGTGAATCTTGCACCTGCTTTCCCAGGCTAATTGTTTTGTCTCACTATGCCTGGATCACTTTAGGTCATTGTGGAAAAGTACAATACTATTTCATTCATAATGTTCATAATTCATAACAAAATGGTTCCTGTGGCCTGAAACAGTGTGCATGAGTAAAAGTTCTGGGGACTTCTGGTGAAAACACGCCTAAAATGATTTGTGGTGTTGCTCTGTTATAAACAGGTTGGCATATTAGGCAACTTTGAAAAGCTGTAATTAGTCAAATGTGTCTGTGTTTTATAATGTTCCTGCGGTGGTCATTCAAGAAGCACGAGGCTCAACTTATTAAGCCGCATTCTCCTGAAATATCATCGACAACTTAGTTTTTATGTCTACAGATATGTTATTTCTATGTTATGTTAAGAGACAGTTGGGTTTGTTTGGAATCACTGGAACATTACAGCTGCCTGGTTGCAGGTTATGAGCCTGACAAACTGATATTATTAATATATCCTGTTAGACCGTAAAGCTTTCGTTTACAGCAGTTAAATCCAAAGAAAGAACAAACGTTTATAAAACTATATATCTGCTTATAAATGTATCATAGCTGCTTGACCACCCAGTATTCATTATTTGTATGCTCCAGGTGATAGTGGAGAAGGTTTCTGGCTCTCAGATCGTGGACATCGATAAGAGGAAGTACCTGGTGCCCTCTGACATCACAGTGGCCCAGTTCATGTGGATCATCAGAAAACGGATCCAGCTGCCTTCGGAGAAAGCCATCTTCCTCTTCGTTGACAAAACTGTCCCTCAATCCAGGTGAGATCTTGTTTCAGAACTACAGGCTTTTTTTCTCTGGTTTCTTCTTAGCATCACTTTGTGTTGCCGAGCTCACAAAATAACTGCTGATTTGGCAGCTCCTAAAAAGTTTCTGTGGTCTCTGATTGGTGGTTGAGTTCAGATTTATTGTCATATAGATACAGGAAATTACTCCTCCGCATTTAACCCAGCCAGTGGCCCAGTTCATGTGGATCATCACTCTAACCACTCGCCCGTTTTTCAATCAAAAGATGGCGTCCGACATGTGCATCAACACCACTTCGTCCCCATGAAGCACAAGTTTATCAGAATTCAGCACCTGAGATTAGAGCCTTTAGAACCTTTTATCTCCTTCATTTCTTGTGAAATGAAGAAAAAAAAGCATCTTCTTACCACTCAAAATTTTTCGACCACAGACTGAATTAAAAAATCTCAAAGTCTGCACAAAAGCAAAATGTTACAAATCGTGTCCTAGTTTAAATACTGATGGACGTGACCGCATTTTATCTGGAATTTCCATATATTTAAACATTTTAAGTCCATTTTAAACTGTACTTTTTATTGGTAATAAACAGTCTGCATTAAAAGTAGCTTTACACAATGTGTTCTGTCTACTGCTGGCTCTTCAGTTAAGGTTTCATACAATTAAAAATCATACTGTACCAACTGTGCTCCTCAACTTCACTCTTCCATTAAAGGCAACTGATTAGACGACCAGAAAACACCAAATAATCGTGTTTGTCTGACTTTTAAAATGCACGAAAACATGTTAGTCTGACTGAAAATGTACAAAATGAAGCTTCTCACACCCAGATATCATGGCTGGGGATCAGATCACTCCTGCATGTAAACACCCAGAATAAAATGAGCCTGAACACGCTCCAAAGTTGAATCTTTATGCACCTTTTTTTTTTTTTTTTAAAACAGTAAAATGTAAGTGTGTCACAATGCGACTGAATCCCCAACAAAGCTGCTCTCGTTTACATAGTTTTCTGTTTCTTTTGTCAGATGTCCAACATTTAAACTTAAAGCATTTCCAGACTGTCGCTCTGCTCTAATAAAATCCAGATTTTTATAACTGCGGCATCATTCAGGTAACTTAAAGATATCAGTGCTGCGAATTCAGCCGTGCCCACATGTACGATGCCGCAGAGAAAGCTAGAAGCAGAAGAGTTGGACACACTTTAGTTAATAACTCAAGTCGAGCTGTAACCATAGCTGTGACTCCCAGAGATGAGGCAACACAATAAAATACAGCGGGCGACACTTTGTTAAAAACATGGCGCTCGTATCATATCTCACACATGTTATCAGACATAAATAAAGCGAGATGACCATAAAATCTGAGCTCTGTGTAACCTCATCACTGTGTGACACTGCCTGGTGGATGAGTGCGTGAACCTTTTCTGGTTGTATGTGCGGCATCTCTTTATGTTGAATATATTGTGTTGTGGAGAAAAAGGCATGAACATTTCAGCACGCGCGGAAATCCCCAATGACCTCAGTTTGTGACAGCCTCTTGTACCCTTCTCTGTCATTCAGTGCTTACGTGGCCTCGTTTTCGCCATTATGTAGACAGAACTCATCCTAACCTCAAACAATATGTATGGTTTCGAGCAACAACAAGGCCCAATGTGTAATTGGAGCCGTGTCAAGGCTCTGCTCTCCCACATATGCTCCTAAGTCATCTGGATCCGGTCTTCTATCAGTTCCCAGAGTCAGAACCAGACATGGAGAAGCTGCGTTCAGCTTCTATGCTCCACATGTCTGGAACAAACTCCCAGAAAGCCTCAGATCAGCTGAAACACTCAGTGTGTTTAAGTCCAGGCTGAAGACACACCTATTATCAGCTGCATTAGAATAAAGCTCCAAATCTGAAGCTCGAGTTTCAAAACTTAATCACATTTTAACTACTGATTTTATCTATTGTTCTTTCTTTTTTGTTTAAAATTTAAATCGTGCTTTTTATTTCTACTGTTTTAATGTATCTGTAAAGCACTTTGAATCACCTTGTTGTTGAATCGTGCTGCACAAATAAACTCGCCTTGCCTAAACGCTTGTGCAGCTTGTGCAGGTTGCAGCACAGAAAACCAATTTAAAAGGACAGAGTCGGCTCAAAATATCCCCTGCTGTCGGGCCCAATCCTCACAAATCTAAAATTTGAAATTTGATTCTAATTGATTGTTGCGTGTAATCTAATAAAGCTCCTGTTTCTGCTTGGTGTTGCAGCCTGACAATGGGCCAGCTGTACGACAAGGAGAAGGACGAGGACGGCTTCCTGTACGTCGCCTACAGTGGAGAGAACACCTTTGGTTACAAGGCCTTTTATACAGCACAGGGTTAATTCTTCACTGAGAACCTATTTGCCCCCCCCCCCCACACACACACACACACACATATACGCTGACACAGTAGGGCTCGACATACACTGCTGCAGTGCTTCAGATATTGTCCTTTACACGTGTTACTCAAGTAATGCATCTACACATTCTGCACTGTCAATTTTTGATACTAAAACGTGAAAAAAAAAAAGAATATTACTGAAATTTAATAACAAACGAAACGCTACGGTGAATAAACTTTGTTTTTTTGTCAGGCTGGTCGTTAGGGGAAAAAACAATATTGGACTTTAAACGTCGTCTTTGTGTCGCCATCGCTGTTTTAAGGTCAGTCGTGGAGAGAAAAATCTTAAACACTGCCGAAACATCTGATTAACAATGACAGCACGTTGCAGCAGGTTTTCACCATCAGTATTAGACTAAAAGGGGGAAAAATGAAACGCCACAAATCAAGACAAAAGTACCCAGTCGTACCACGTTTTCTTCGTCAGCCGAGAGAAACCCCGTGATCGTGTGACCTGAATCATTAACATCACATTAGGTGTGAAGTCTTCAGTATGTAAACAGCTCTACGATAGGATCTAAACTCACGTATACGTCATGTGAAAGAAAGGCAATGAGAGAGGTTGTGGATGATGCCGGATGATTGTTAGCTGGCGAGTCCAGCTCAGGGCCGGGGATCATTTTAGTTCTCACTTTTAGTTCTTCTCGTATGTATTTGCACACTTTTCTTCATATCATAAGGTGAAAGTAGCTTTTTTTGCAATACAAGAATGTCTACAGCTACTGACCAGTGAAGAAAGATAACTGATGAATCCTTCATGGGTTATAATTGTTGCTCATCCCGTCACTCGGTCATTTAAAAGCTTTACACGTTTTTATTTATAGAAATACAACGTTATTTCTGCTCCGAAGTACGCCTGGAAGGGGTTAATCATTGATCACTTTATCTGTGCACCTCCAAGTCAAGTGACACGTTACACTGAGTACTTCTTAAGCTGTGCCTCATTGCTTCACCTTTGTTAAGATCTTTAAGCCACTTTCGCTGGTTCTCAGTCGAAGTTTGTTAAAGTTTTTAAGGAGTGAGCATCATTAATACTATGAAGTCTATTATTTGAGTGTTTAGAGTTTTTATTTTTGCTAGTTTTTATCTTGGCACGCATCAGTCCCCAGCTCCTCATTTACCATCTTGTGTAATTATTAACTGTAAAGCTCTTTCAGTTGTGTTTGACTTGTATGAAATGTGCTGTATGAATAAAGTCTGATTCTTCAATTTGACATTTAGATACTCTGTTTTCTTTTTCTCTTTTGGCATTAAATTATTATTATTATTAATTATTATTATTTGATTTGAATTCAGGGTACATGGAATGTGAAAGGGCTGCAGATGGAAACAGGCTTGCGATGTAAATGTTTTGATCCAAGTGAAAACTTTCCCGGCTATTTGCTTTTTTTTTTAAAGAAAGAACTAACTAATCAGCTCAAAGCAACGCTTCACTCCAAAAATGGAAAGTAAGGTTCAGGTAAACATGAGATAATTAAACACAACCCAAAACCTACTCAGTGTGATGCGTCACTTTACTTGATGTGCACAAAAAACTCATTTATGTTGAATCTCTTTCACTGAAATGCTATTTTTTGGCGACGAGTCAAAACAAAACTAAAAATGACCGTCGCCTCTAAACGTCACTGACTAGTGCTGGATTAATAAGACTTGACGTTTCTGGTCCAGAAACAGTTTTGACACCAAATATTTTATTCCAGTCTAAAATGTCTGTCTGTAATCTTTTAATCTGACCACATAAATACACGAAGGGTGCAAACAAAAGGCAGGAGAATAACCCCTTTTAGCAGAAAATTACTATAGAAATCAGTTCCACCAGATTCTTAAATAACGTGGTCCAAGCTTGTGTGCACATTCCGGACTTTAATTTAAAGTTATTCAGGTGAGTCCGTACCTGTGGCAGCCATACAAGCCCAAACCATAACACCCCCGCCGCCATGTTTAACAGAGGAGCTGCTATGCTTTGGATCTCGAGCACTTCCTTTTGGTCTCCACACTTTCTTCTTGCCATCATTCTGATACAGTTTTATTTTGGTCTGTCCAGAACACCTTTTTCCAGAACTCTGCAGCTCCTTTAAGGACTTTTTGGCTGTAAACTGTAATCTGTCTCTCCTGTTTTGTGGCTAACTGGTGGTTAGCATGTTAGCCTCTGTATTTCTGTTCATGAAGTCTTCTGTGGATAGTCGTCTCTGACAAAGACACACCTGCCTCTTGAAGACTGTTTCTGATCTGTTGGACCGGCCTCTGGGGATTTTTCTTTACCACGGTTAGGATTCTTCAGTCATCAGCAGTGGAGGTCGTCCTTGGCCTACCAGTCCCTTTGGGAGTACAGAGCTCACCATTCTTTCTTCTTAATGATGTTCCAGACAGCTGTCATCCGAACGGTTTTATTCTTGTTTTTTCAGCCTCATAAATAGCTTCCTGTACCTTCATTGGTACAGCTTCTCTCGTCATGTTGAACAATGAAGCAATGAAACGCACCTGAGTGACCAAAAAAACGCGATGGAGCCCCGAAAAGAGGGGGACTGCGTATAAAAAGTGTTTTAATTTCTACTCAGTGGAACTGAAATGAATGAAAATGCCGTTAATATAAAGTCTGGAATGTGCACTTTAATCTGGTTTGACCTGTTTGATTTAGAGTTTTATTCGGAGGAGGAACTCAAAGAAAAATGTGACTTTGTCCCAAACATTATGGAGGGCACAGTAGCCGTTTCTGATGTGGCCTAAATTCGGGCTACTTTAGGTGGCCTCCTGCCTCTTTAAACACAAGGAGCCTAATTTTAGAAAAATGTTTCTAGGATTATACATGAATTTGAGCTTCTTGAACATACGATTCCTATAAGATGCTTAGATATAAAACGGTTTGCTTAAGCCAACAAAGTCAGTCTCTTGTTTCTTCAGAAGCCGAGAACTAAAAGGTTTAAGTTGACAGTCGGAGGTTTTCCAGGAAATCCTCAGGATTTAGAAGGCTTTCTAAAACTTTTTTTAATATAAAACCCTTAAGTACAACGTCTCACACGCCTGTGATCTGTCAATTTCAAATCAACATAAACTGAGGGCTCCTGCCTTGAAAAAAAAAGGAGAACTCTAAAGCAGACAAGATCTTAAAGATGAATGGTGCCGTGGTGAAGATGTGACAGAGAGATAGAAATGCTGATATTAAAAAGAAATGTCCCTATCTTTAGTTATAAAGGAAATAAGCAAAGAGCCAAAGGAAACACCTTTCATCTGGTCATTAATTCCATTCATTTCCATTACGTAATGATCGATTGGCACATTGTCTCCCTGTATTTCAGAGTGTTCGATCCTGTGTTCATAGACACATGAATCATCAATCATCTGGTCTTTTCTGACTCGTCGACTTACAGGAGGAGAAATTCACTTGAATTTACTGAAAGTATAAATAACTGGTTCAAAAAAATTACTTCAAAATTACAGAAATGTAGTAAAAGTACAGAAAAATGACCCTGGTGTACTTTTAACATCACATGTATAGTGTAGTGTGTGTTTGTAAGTGTGTCAAATCTTCTTAAAGTTTTAATGATTAGAAAAAGCAGCAGAAATGTTGGTTAATTAAATCGTATTTTTAGCCGGTCTTGCATAGACAGCAGGGTAATCTCCGGGTTTCAGAAGCTCGTGTTAATTTAGTCCTTTTCACTGAGATGACCCTTTATTTGACCCCATGAACGAGTTCATGTGTGTGCGCCAGTCAGGACTTTTAACACGGCTTGCAGACGATGAGTAATATGTTGTTAAAATGTGATAATATTCAGGAATATCTTATCTTTAATCAGTGTTGTATGTACATCATATATATCCAAAAGACATAAAGGAATTTTAGAAATTTGAAAAAGGTAAAACTGACCAATAAACTCGATTTAAACTGGATTTTCAGCTTGTTTCTGCCTTGTTCGAAGTACTGTATGTTAATATTTCATATTCAATTTATCATGTGTGATCTTTACAAATGCTTTAAGGGAAAGGAAATACATTTAAACTTCAATAAAAAAGTGAATAATAATGACAGCTGATGAACATTAGATTGTGTATTTATATGTAAGGTAGGAAAAGGCTAAATATTTTCTGTTTGGGGTATATTATATCATATCTTATAACCATATATCTGTGTAAATAATGGATTTTTATCTATAGGCCTTCAGTATGTACAGCAAATGCAGCGCAGTTACAGTTAAGGGCGGATTATAGTTCTGCGTCTATTGTCTTGACGTGTTGCTTTGCTCTGGTCGCGAACCACTTTTCATGTTATGGTTCTGCAACCTCGGTCTGGAATTTCTCGGGACGCACAGCAGTTTCCCCTCGCAAGAATTTCGGTGGGCGGTGACGAGAACTTCGTCGGCGCCGGCAGAAGTGTTTATCTTTCAAAAAAAAAAAAAAAAAAAAGTGTATGCAAGATGGATCTGGAGTTGCTCGACATCGAAGAAGAACAGCTTCTTTTATTGGAGTTGGCGAAAATGCAAAGGAGGAAGCCACACAGACAACCGGAAAGGCACACCGAGGACCAATCACAGCCGCTTTTGTCTGCGCACTTCCGTTGGTGGTCTGCGTGCGTCTGTCGCGTAGTCAGGATTTTTCTGAGGTGCACGACAACGCGCGCAGAGCCTCTGCGTGGGGGAGTGGTCAAGATTTTGACGCTCGCAGAGGCTCTGCGTCCGAGCGTCAGAGGCTTTGCGTCTGAAGCATAAATCAGGCTTAAATCAGGCTTTAAGGTTTTAATTAACTGCTTTGGTTTTGGGGAGTTGAAACACCAACTCAAGGAGAGCAGCGTTCACCAAAGCATTCAGATGAGTTACCTGCTGTTTGAGAGCTCGGATTACTCCGATCAAGTCTCACAACAACAGGTGTTCATCAAAAGCTTTCCTTTTCTGTCTGCCAGCAGAGAAGTGAGTGCAGGTGGAGGGAGAACGAGCACGACTCCCGGAGACAACAGGAGATATATACCAGACAGAAATAAACTGGACTGATCCTAAAATCCTAACAGCGCTGCCTCCAAGTCCCTGTGGGACGAGCACGCTCATCCTGATCATAAACTACAACATGTCGTTCACTATTAGCCGAGAGGAATTAGCTGGAATCTGCTGAGTTGAAGCAGCAGCACAACTAATCCTCAGTTCTTACACTGACATGACTTCTGGTCTCCAGTGAAGAGGCTGCTGTGCAGAAATATGCAGGTTCAACTCAGTCTTTGTCTTTATGAGTGAGAATTTACAGCCTGGGGCAATCCATTTTTGTTCATTACAACGAACAAAAAGAAAGTGAACAGTGCTCTGAATCAGCTGATGAATCAGTGTGGAATCGAAAGGGGAAACTATGTCGATGGCTTCCTCTCAAATGTGAATATCAATTGTTTCCTGCAATTTTTTATAATGACGGTAAACTCAAAATTCAAGATACAAAAGATACAGAAAACAAATGATTACACAGGGATACCGTCGGGTCAAACTGTTAGGGTTTGGGCAAAAATTGTACACCTGGTGATTTGTTTTTAGACATTGTGTACAAGTAATTCAATTAAATTTTGTTTATATACGACTAATACACCTCAAACCATCTCAGGGGACTCTACATAAAGAAACCCAACAATTCCATCCAAGCAAACACTTGCCAATAGTGGATAGTAAAAAAATGTCTTTTTAACAGGAAGAAAACTTCAGCAGAGTCGGACTCAGACAGGACAGCCTCTTTATCTATTAGTTTGTGGGGTGAGAGTACAGAAAGAGAGAAAAGACTGAGAGACAAAAACAAAAAAAAACTGTTTGCTTGTTGTTGATCAGGCCAGTTTCACAGATTAGAACGATTTAGCTCTGTGTCCAGAGACAGAAAAGAGTTCTGGAAGATTAGACGCCCAAGATGAGGTTCATATTGTATTATCTAATAATGTTGAATTACATATTCCAACAACGGGTTCTGTCTGTGGGACAAACAAAGGGGAGAGTCTTTGAACTGGGACTGAGAATCGAACTTAGAGGCAGATACGTCCAGCTGTGTTTGTAAGAGCACCAACACAAGCAGGCAGCTGCACTCACAACATGCTCTGTGAAAATAAGGCCATCATCTGCAGGCACCGAGGAGCGGTCATCAGCCTCTCTGAGCAGCGGGCGGTGCTGGGCGTCCCGCTGCGGAGCGCCGTGACATCCTACAGATCAGCTGACCCAACAGTTTATTTACACTCACAGCATTTCTTATGCTTCTTCTTCTTTCTTTTGCTTAAAAAATGCGACTTTTTAACATTCACAATCTGGGGGGCGATGGCCATACTCTCAGGCCAGCAGGTATTTTGACTTGTGACCTCCAAGCTTCTCCGGCAACAAAGACGGTTTTTCATCGAGCCCGACGAGGACATTCCTGCCACAGAGTCGGTTTTCAGTGAAAGAGGAGGAGGTCTCTGGCACTGCGCGGCCACAGAGGGAACGCCTGACTGCGCAGCTGCTGCCAGGCCTGCTGGTACGACTGGGACGCCTGCTTGTAGTCCCAGTAGGTGTGCAGCTCCGCCGCCCTGAACACACACAGGAAGGGGCAAAGTGGGGTATGTGGGATGGGAAGGATTCATTATTCCCATTGTGTTCGCATTTTAAAGTGTTAAAGTCACAATCAAGCTGAGAATAAGCTCCCGAACGTACTCTGGACGCGGTGGTTGGAGCAGATAATTAAGCCCTTTTCACACGTGAGATATGCAACATCCATGGCTTCATAAATCTGTTAAAATGTTGCCGTTCAGTCATTGGTCCTTCAGCATTTAGCTGTTATGCTGCAAACAAGTGGAACAAACTGCCAGTGGAGATTAAACTTTCACCAAATGGAGACATTTTTAAATCCAGGTTAAAAACATTTCTATTCTCATGTGTCTATGCATGAAATCTGCACGATATCTTTTAATTTATCTAGACTGTTGCTTGTTTTTAAATTCATTTAAATGATTTTATTTGTTTCTCTTTATATTCTTTTATGTATTTCTAATGCTTCTTTTACTCCCTGCTGCAATTCTTTTATTTTATGTAAAGCACTTTGAATTGTTTTGTACATGAAATGTTCTATACAAATAAATTTGATTTGATTTGATTTGATTGGATTTGATTTGATTGAGACGTACCTGTGAAAGTGTCAAAAAGAGCCACGGTGTGACATTTGGGATCAACGTGAGACTGGACGGCGCACGTAGCGCGTTACGCAATAACAGATCAGCTTTCTCAATGCAAAGTGTCATGTCATCATAACACATATCCGTGTGCCAAGTGCACCGTGTTTATGAGGAACACGGCTGGGATGGATGGAAGCAGCTGAAAATATCCCTTTTCCAAATATTAAAGCTGACTGAACAGTCAGTGCTATAATCATTCGGCTTTAACTGCACCACAGTAACAGCGTTGGTGTTTTCCACCCAAAGAAAATGGGATGTTTGCGTCATCTGCGGACACCAAAATCCAGCTGCTTTAGGGTTGATTTTTTTTTAAGCATGAGAAATTAACCAGGCAGAACCTGGTGTTCAAATTCTTCAAATAAACTGAATCCACTTCTGTTGTAGTTTAACTTCTTTGGGTAGGATATGAAGACACACAGAATCTGACCTCAAACCATCAGAGCCATAAACAGATCAGGTAGCTTCTCCTATTAGCTTGTGCTAACTTCTTCTCAGCCTGGTCGCTTCTCATTTCAAAACAGCTGCAGATGTCAGGATGGGTGCCTCCAGTCTTCCAGATGGAATATACGAGTGGTCTCAATTTCTTTATTTAATGTCTTTATTTTTTTATTATTATTTTTTTTATTTAGTCATTTATTATTATTATTATTATTATTATTCGTAGTAGTAGTATTTTTATTAGAATTGTTTATTATTGTTTATTATTATTGTTGTTGATATACAATCATTGTAAATATTAATAATTTTTTTGAGCTACTTGACTAATTTGAATTTCCCCCATTGGGGGATGAATAAAGTATTTTCTATTCTATTCAACTCACTTTCTGAGACTGTAGGAGATGCTCTGCATATGGCTCTGGTCATAGCACTGGTGGCTGATTTAGCTCATGATGTGTTGCGACATTAAAAAACATCTTATGGACATTTTTCTTTTAGTGGGAGGGGCCGCAACAGGTTGCATTAAATGTAAAGTTGACTTTATCCAAGTAATCAAGGAGAATTAAAAAAAAAATAAGACATGAGGGTCTCGGGGAGTTGCACATATTAAGAGGAAAGAAAAATAATTGGGGTCACTAAATCAAATCAAGACTTTCCATAGATTGAACAAGTTTAAAAGTCTTTGCTTTGAAGAGTTTTTCCACTTTAAAAAAGGTAAAGATGAAATTTCTTGCATTTAAACTGCGTTTCCTTTCTCCCTTATTGGCTTATAAATCAGATTCTTGTAACGCACCCCTTAAGCACACTAATCATGTTTGCACTCTCTACACAGAGGTGTATCTATTCCTCTGTCAGCAACTTTTACTTACCTCACAATCTTTTCAAATATTGTGCAGATGAAGTGGACACTGTGAATCTCCCGTGAACACAATAGAACACATCCTGGTTCCTTATTTGTTCTTATTGTGTGCTGGAGCTTGGCATTTAGGTGAGTATTAGTGTGTTTGCTGTGCAAAGTATGGGCCGGATCAGGTTACCTGCTGGAAAGCTGACGAACAAAAGGACCTCTGTTCCCTCCTCAGGAGAACATTCTCAGCCATCAGCACACACAGAGAGTTGAGTTTGTTCAGAGGACAATTCATTGGTTTTCATCCATTTCCTGGAGGCTTAAGGCCAATTCAAATATCGATTGAGAGGGGTGGCTGTACAGTACAATTTACGTACGATTTGGCCTGTTATGACGGCAGGAATTTGAGCTTCAGTGATGGAAGAAAAGTAATAAAAAGTTGTGGTTACCAACAACTCTCCTCATTCGGACTCCCTTCATACCTTATTTTATCTATTTCTTGTCTTCAAAAGGAGGCGACAGTGTGCCTCACTCGACTCTGGGTCGCTTTCACAAAAATTACGAGAAGCATCTGAACGGGGAATGGGGGCCCATTAGATTAAATGTGAGCACTACATATCAAAAAGGTTTCGGCTTTTCTTTTGAGGACAACAAGAAAACTGCTTTGGACTAGAAGAAGAATCAATTTGAGACCAAACGTGTCACGATTTTAAGGCAAAGTGGATCAAAGGAAGATATTCATGTTTACCATTCCCTCCCTATCTATTTAAAATCATTACTCGAGGCACTGAGATTCAAACAAAACCTGTAGATAAATACATCAGAATTCCATGACAGATACCATCACAGCTCCGTATAATCAGTAACTGTGTCCGTTTTGTTACGGCACTAAATGATTCATTTAGCAGCTTTTATCAACTAAATCAGATAAAAAGGATAAAAAAACAGATAAGACCAAAGAAAAGCAGCAGGACAGCAGCTGTTCTGACACACGGCTTGATGTCAAATATCAGAAATGACCCTAAAGCATGACTTTACATTTCCTTTCATGACTTTCTCTTCATGCTGTTACAAGTGATAACTGTGACACAAACGGCAGTTTGGTGTGAGAGTTACTAAGGGAGGCGTCTTAGAAATGATTTGAGCTCTTCTGATTTTTTTAAAGATGGTTTAAAACCCCAGTGAGATCCTGAAAGAGCCTGTTGTCTGTTACCTGAGCGAGTCGGGCAGAGACGAAGCCTCAGTGGCCAGCACAAGAGACAGGAAGGAGTGAAAGAGCTCCAGTTTACACAGCAGAGACCTGGAGACACACAAAAAGGCATAAAATGGCTCTGAAGTGACTAAAAATCTCTTTAAACTACAATCATGCATGATGGGAGCGTAGAGACTCTACCTGGCTTTTGGAGTGCCCAGGGCCTTCTTGGTGACTCCTTGCTTGTAGCCGTTAGCAGTGACATCTAGTGGCTGCTCCGTGACATTACACCAGCTGATAGCTGAGACACAAGAAAGAAGGAACAATAGATAGATAGATAGAACGATAGATAGATAGATAGAACGATAGAACGATAGATAGATAGATAGATAGATAGATAGATAGATAGAACGATAGGTAGAGATAGATAGATAGATAGATAGATAGATAGATAGAAGGATAGATAGATAGATAGAAGGATAGATAGATAGAAGGATAGATAGATAGATAGAACGATAGATAGTTAGAACGATAGGTAGATAGATAGATAGATAGATAGATAGATAGATAGATAGATAGAACGATAGATAGAACGATAGATAGATAGATAGATAGATAGATAGATAGATAGATAGATAGATAGATAGATAGATAGATAGATAGATAGATAGATAGATAGATAGATAGATAGATAGATAGATAGATAATACAATAGAACGATATATAGATAAATAGATAGAAGGATAGATAGATAGATAGATAGATAGATAAAACAATAGAACGATATATAGATAGATAGATAAAACAATAGAACGATACATAGATAGATAGATAGATAGATAGATAGATAGATAGATAGATAGATAGATAGATAGATAGATAAAACAATAGAACAATATATAGATAGATAGATAGATAGATAGATAGATAGATAGATAGATAGATAGATAGATAGATAGATAGATAGATAGATAGATAGATAGATAGATAGATAGATAGATAGATAGATAGATAGATTCTTGCTCATCAGAACTAGCTGCAGCGTATATGTATTCATCAAAAGGTTTAGCCGTGAACTGCACATCAACACTGGCTTAGATGACCTATTTCTTTGCTGAGAGGTTGTGGGTGGATGGTGTGATAGAATCAGGCATCATTAGGAGAAAAAGAACGGAAAGATGAAAAGCAAACCACATCAAAGCTGAGTCCAGTTCTTTCCATCAAGTCGCTGATATAAAGTTCCTTTAGCTAGGAAAAATACTTAATGCGACTCCTTTATCCCCCCTGCCACAAACATGTGAAACAAACGAGAAGATCCCCCGTTACTTCTACAAAACTTCTAAATATTTAACAGCTTTTATTCTTTCTTATGACGCACTGGCTAATTCTGCTCACTTTTAGGGACGGATGCTGAGTGACATCTGTCAAAGCAAACAAAAACTTTAAAAATGTCGTTTACAGGTGATCCTAAACCGGAGTGGCTTGGTAATTTAGTCAGAAGCCTGCCAAAGAAGGGAATATAGACTGTTTAATCACCGTCTGATAAGATTTCGCCCGCAGATTTATAGTGATAAAGTCTGAAGAATTGATTGTGATCGCTGCTTAACTTCTTAAAGTTTAAGCGGAGTTAAGTCTGACTGAGACAGACCAATGTTTTCAGTGAAAGTCAGAAATTTTGAAAGTTTTTCAGACGAATCCCAGTTTTTTCAAACTAAAAACTAATAGTAATTTCCCGGGGACAGGACAGGCTCACCAGCTCCACAGGGGGACACGCGTCCCCGACCGGCCTGGTGTTGGAGCTCGGTCTGGTTGTGGCTGAAGGGGAACTCCAGGCTGGACTGCAGCAGCACCGGTGAACACACAGAGAAACCAACCGGAAGGTCTGATACATGCGCGCATCTGGATGGACAAAAAAATGATATTTCAGAAAATCTATAGTTACAATGAAGAAAACTGGTAGTGAGTACTGATTATACCTGTTTAATTCAAACTGGGCTAAAAATAAGCCCGCTGTGGCATTAATGTCTCTGTCAGCATTCAGCAAATAGGCATCTATGAGTGAACAATACTCAGTGTTGACTGAGCAACACAACTTTACCTTCTCTAACGTGGCCTCAGACAACAGAGTAGAAGCCCAACACTAGCAGCTACAGCAGCTTTCTATGTTTACATGCCACAAACACAGCTTCACCTTTCAATCAGCCTACTTAGTCAGTGTTTTTCTCAACTGAAGCGTGTCCATGCTGCTCTGTGTCACTGACTGCACAACGTATATCCTCCCTCTGATCAGCTGGGACTCTATATTCCACCGGTCTACTCCCAAACTACCAACCGTGAGACAGCAAATATGAGTGAAAAGCCAGGAAAGCACAAACTCCAACATCAGAATTCTTCCCTAATTGTCCAAACTGGGAGCGCCTTACACTTCATTCGTATTTCAAGTCTTTTTTTTTTTTTTTTAAAAAGGCAAAATAAAGCATCACATCATCTTATTAGACTAAACCCTTTTTTTACTAAAAGGCCATCCCTTTGGCATAACAAACTATTGAAAGTGGGGAAAAAAAACTCTTTATTGGAAGTTAGTTTTATTGGAGATGTTTTTGAGGGGGACGATTTTATGTCTTTTGCACAAATTGCCAATAAATACAGAATCCCAAAACGAGACTTTTGGAAATATCTGCAATTAAGAAGCTGTATAATGTCTGCACAACGAAAACTCCCCTTGTTACCTCAAACTGAGTTACAAAAACTAGTACAGGGCAACCAGGGGACTAGGGGTGGGGCATCTAGATATTACAGTCTTATGAGACAATCCCACCCACCAAAACTTGAGGGTCTCAAGAGAGCATGGGATGAGGATCTACGGGGCGAGATAACTACAGAGAAGTGGAAGGAAATAACCGGATCCTGGTATAAGACATCTAGAGAAATACAGACCCGCCTAATTACATATAAAATCATACACAGGCTTTATTGGACTCCTTGAAAGATGGCGAGACTAAAGCTCTGTGAATCCGAGTTGTGCTGGAGATGTGAGCGGAGCAAGGGAACACTTGTACACATGTTGTACGAATGTGAAATGACACAAAACCTATGGGAAAATGTAATATTATTCATCAACAAAGTGTTCAGGATAAATTTATCTCAGAGCCCCACCCTATGTATTTTGGGCATAATAACAGAGGGAATAGACTTATCATTCCAGCAAACTTTATGGTGTAGATTGGCCCTTACTACAGGGTGCAGGGTTGTTTTAAGACACTGGAAAACCAAAAATATAACACCATTTAAAGAGTGGTTAGGAGAAATGAACAAAATAGCAAAGCTACGAGCAACTGGTTTTCAGGGTGAACAATAAGGAGGAGTTATTCCTGAAACTATGGGGTCATAAGTGTTGTGCGAGATGGTTGATTGGTGGGGCAATATTGATGAATCTTTATGTGGATGGCGAGATGTGTCCTAAAAGTCTGATTTGTTGTTGGATGGTGACTGTGGGAGTGATGCTGGAGATGTTAAAGGATAACTGCGGTATTTTCAACATTAAGCCTCTTTTATGAGTCGTCTGCAATGTTTTAGAACCCCCCCTCACCGCTTTTTTGATGTTTACTGCTGTCTCCGGTATTTGGCTAATTTTGATTCTTCTCAACCTGCTTCAGAATGGAAAGTCATGTGCATGTCCTAAAAGGTCCGTAAAAGCACCATAAACGTCCGTTTTCAAAATCATCAACTCACCGGAGTGGTTACTGGTGTGCACTGGTAATCCATTTCAAATTTCGTGTGGAAAAGTTGCTTCTGTCGTGTTTTATTTGACATTTTGTACTGGATGTTCGTTGATGTTACTCCGCCACCGCTAAGAAAATAGTGCGAGCATGAACGAGCTGCCAAATAAAACACGACAGAAGAAACTTTTCGCAACGAAATTTGATATGGATTACCAGTGCACACCAGTAACCACTCCGGTGAGTTGATGATTTTGAAAACGGACGTTTATGGTGCTTTTACGGACCTTTTAGGACATGCACCGTACTTGCCATTCTGAAGCAGGTTGAGAAGAATCAAAATTAGGCAAATACCGGAGACAGCTGTAAACATCAAAAAAGCGGTGAGGGGGGTTCTAAAACATTGCAGACGACTCATAAAAGAGGCTAAATGTTGAAAATACCGCAGTTCCCCTTTAACCCTGTGTATGTTGATGTTAATTATTTAATGTTTGGATTAGTTTAGTTTATGTAAGCATTTTTTAGCGAGTATTTTTATTTTTTTTTCTCTTGTTATGATGTCTTATTCTTGTCATTGTTCATGTATGTTGTTCCTTTTGTTGTACTGTTGAAAAGCAATTAAAAAAGTGAATTACAAAAAAAAAAAAAAAAAAGGCAAAATATCCCTTTAAACTGTAAGTAGACAGTGACATCAGCAGATTAAATGTTTTAGCATTACTCATCACCTTCCCACCAAAGCTCGGTGCATAACGTCTGGGCTGTACGGACACTTCCCCACCACCACGGCGCTGAAGTGCAGCGCCTCCTGCAGGTAATGGGACAGCAGTGCACCCTGAAAGCCCAGCACCGCCCAGCGCGCCATTTTGTCGCTGCAGGAGAGGGACAGAGTCGGCTCTCCTCGACCCGGCTTCACCCTGAGCACCTCGGTGCTGTGGTATCCCACCCCAGGGTGCATGGGGTCGTCCTGGCCGCCCGGGACACATTTAGCCCCCGTCCTGTGTATGTCAGGGACCTGTGGATGTTCCACGGCACAGTCGGTCTGACTCAGCTCTGTGGAGCCCGTGGGTTTGATCTCGGTTGTTTTCGTGACATTCCTCTTTAAAATCCAGGGTTCTGCCCGTTTTAGGTTTTCTTGCGTTGCCTTTTCTTCAAGACGAGGCAGCTTTGAGTTTTGCCCCTCACCCGGTTCCTCAGCTTTCCTCTTCAGGTCTCCTCCTCCATTGGTCCTTTCACAGCTGTTGGCAGATGTGACGGCAGGGCAGGGCTGAGACTGGCTGGCAGTCATGGGGATGATGGAGGCGTCCCCACCTGGTGATAGATAACAATACTCAGACCACCTCTGGTTTCCTGCGAAAGCTTTCTGCATGAAGGCAGATTTTCACATCACATCCGTTAAGTCTGATATTAGCATTTAAAAAAAAAAAAAATCTTTTGCTACTTTGTGCTTGAATTGCTTTATTTATTTAGCCTGGCTGACGCGTCCACAATCTGGATGAGATGGTGGTCTGGGAACTAGGTGTGCATTTTCTCGTATTTGAGGCGTGGTTTACGAATGCCTAGAGCCGTTTATTGGGCGCTACGAATGTCTATCAAATGGCGTCTGGTTCTTCCCATGCTGCTTTGCGCACGATTCATAGCCAATTGTATCACTTATACCAGATGACGTATGTAGAGCGACAGAAATTCGACGAGGAAGAAGGCAATGAAATCTTTCAACGCCAAACGTTGCTCTTTTTTAAAAGTAAACTTGCGTTCTAAGCTACTTAAAACACTTTCTAAGGCTGCATCGAACGGTAACGTTGTGTCCGCTGCCATGTTGGATTAAAGCTGCAGTCTGCAAGATTTGTTGTTGTCATACGTAAAGTCCTACTTTTTGGCATTTTAAGAGTTTACATGATCTATCAGAACGCTTGAAGTTGAAAACGGTGACCTCCGTAGTCGCAAAATGCAAGAAATGCTTATTTTTTAACCGAAAAATAAAAAATTATTCAACTTCCTGTCCCGCCCCTTCAAAACACATGAGAACTCGTGCACGTAGACGTGCACGCCAGATGCGCCTACCAGCTCCTCATTCATCAACTCACCTGTCATTTGCGATCATGGAAGACACAGTAAGTAGACTAGCCCGTAATGAAGTTCAATAGTCCAGATAAATAAGCGTGGGGACGAGCCTACCTTGTATCGCGCGTGCACAATCGGTGATTGACAGGCAACAGAGCCCAGCTCGTAAACCTGATTGGTTACCTTTTACCGGTCCGGTCTGCAATTTTGTAAACAAACCTGCTGGCTTTGGAGGGACCTAGCGGGACATATAGGGGACCTAGAGAACTCTTTTTTTTTTGTATTGGGGTATTTAATGTACTACTTTCAGAATCCCCGGACAGTTCCAGGCATTATGCTTGAAAAAGAGTTGCAGACTGCAGCTTTAAGACTCTACAAGCTTCGGTGTCGCGCATAGACGTCGTCATCGTCTTGCTGCCCCCCCTGTTCTGTGATTAGTTCCCTAACTCAGGCAAAAATAAGGCCGCTGATTTCCAGGCTGCCTTTGCAGTGTGAATGAAATTGCGCGCAAAGCAGCATGGGAATTCCCAGGCTATTATTTATTATGGTGAAAGTGTGATTTGATGTAGTTGCTGGTGAGTGACGTGGAATCAGAAAGCAAAACGGGAGAAGCGTGTGGTGAAGTTTCACGAATGTTGTTGAACATGTGAGACCATGCTGGACTTACAGGGAGTGTGACTGGTAAAGAGGAGGAAGGAAACTCCTGGCTGAAGCCTCCACTTCCCTCGTTGAGACGGACGAAACACGGCGCTGCCCCGACCGCTCACAGCCCTGCGCAGCTCCTGGATTAAATACCTACCGTCAAACACACAAAAACAGTAGTTTACAACTCAGTTCAGTCTACGACCCAGTGCAAATATGAAGCAAAGGACCCAGAATAATTAACAGAGACAGAATAAATCACCTGGTGCAGCCCCTTCGGGCGATGACCTCTGCATGGCTGTCATTAAGCACATCACCTAAAAGTTTAAGAGAATCACGAAAAACAAAGATAATCTGAAAGAACTCATTTAGGAAAGCGAAAAATATTCCTTCTGAATGTCCATGATGGAGGACAGAGAGACTGAGGGTTCAAAACATACAGCACAGAGCAAAAAAAAGTCATCATAAACACAACACACCTTTGGGACTCATAGCTGACTGTCCAATACATTTGGTCCCAGTTCCCATGGAAACAACCTCCTTCTCAACTGTAAAAGAAACATATTAAATATCTCGCTGTGTTGTTTCGCAGCTTCAATTTCAAACCAGTTATCCTTCCACAGACATAAACAGAACAAACAAAAAAACACTGCTGCCCAACCTGAGCCAGAGCTTTCACACCGGGTGATTTTGACCACCGCGGCCAGCAGGGTCCACTCTCTGCCCGGCTCGGGCTTCCCTCTCCGGGGCAGCTGGCTGAAGCGCTCGTAACACAACTTGGCGACTTCATCCGCGTTTATCATATTATACCAGACTCGGTTTGTGTAAAGACGAACTTGTATATGACAATAAATGACGTTTAATGCTGTTTAATCTAACTTGGTGTGACGTGGATGTTCTTAACCGTTACTTTTAATCAACTTTAGAGCGCTAGTTGACCGACAGCAATGCTTTGAGATCTCGCGAGAAGATTGTAAAGAAAATACTTCCGGGCTAAGCCAAGGCGAGACTTTCACAATTAGTCAGGAAAAAAAGTGAGATTTCAAAATAATTCAAATTAATTTAGTATATGATTTATAGATGTTTTTAAAACAATATCCTCTTATTGAAGAAAGAACAATTGTTACTTACTGGCTGAATCTTTACACAGAACCACGTTTTGTATCTGGTTTTGTTAGTTTCCTTTTTCTTTCTGCTCATTTTTCACGTTTTTACACTTGTTTATTGTCATTTTTTATCTGGTTTTGTTAGTTTCCTGCTTCTTTGGCATGTTTTTTTATTTATCTATTGGCATTTTTTTTATCTGGTTTTGTTAGTTTCCAGCTTCTTTCTGCCCATTTTGCATGGTTTTACACTTGTTTATTGTAATTTTTAGCTGCTTTTGTTAGTTTCCCGCTTCTTTCTGCTCATTTCTCATTTTTGTACACTTGTTTATTGTAATTTTGTATCTGGTTTTGTTAATTTCTTGTTCCTTCTTGTAATTTTGCACTCTTATGTGACTGTTGAATGTCTGTTTTGCATCTCTTTTCCCGTTAAATCTTTTTACAGTAACTTTAAATTAAGAAATAGCAACATTCATTTCAAACTTTGAATTGAAAAACCTCTGGGCCCTTCGTGTATGTGCTCCATATGTCTACCCAGTCATCCTCCTGAGCTGCTTGATATACATTTCCACTCTTTCCAGCTTTCCAGTCCTACACAGTAACCACAGTTGTGCCTGTATGTGCTTACTGGAGAGCCAACGGGACAGTAACAGTGGAGAAAACATAAAGGATTGTTTGTATGGTTACATCCAAGCATGTCTTTTCAATTACAAAGACCCTGTTGGCCAAACCGCAAACTGTGTCCTGATGAGCGGAAAATGCTGCTGGCGCTGGAATGGCTTTATCAACACGAACAATCACTCCCTTTTGACTAGTTTCAGTTCGTAGATTCAGAGGCAGCGCATCAAATTATTCAACATTGTTCAAGTCATCTGTGATGCTTGAAGAATCAGAATGCTGTGGAACAAATAAAGTATCCTGCTAAAGTCAAAGAAAAGTGTTTAACATTGCCTTAATGCGCAAGCAGTGATGGGTTTTTACATTTCTGTGATTATGATGCACATTAATTGTGGTTTTGCAAAATGATGCAAATGTATAGAAACCGTTAAAGTGTCGTTTTGCATCAGTCATTACAAAATAAATTATTTAGTGATTTGCTATATAAATACAGAATGTGTTGAGTCTGATCACTCCATGTTATTTTAAAGTGTTTTTGTAGAAATATAATATTAATTTGTCTGTATTTTTGTTTTATATTGGGGACTTTTAAGGGTCTCTAAAGAGTGGAAAGAGCCCAGTATTTCACAGTAGCAGCAAAAACTAACATAAAGCTGCCAAGGCTGAGAAATAACATCCTGGATCCAGATAAATAACAAATTGTTATTGTTGTTCTCCAAGGATAACTTTCTTGCACAACTATTGCTCAAGAAGAGTAAAAGATGACATTTCCATTTGTTATTCTTTGGGCATCAGCTTAATTTTCCACTCGTTTTCAGTTCAGTCCTGTTAAGCACCCAAACACTGACGTAAGATTCATTCAAGCACAAAAAGGCACCGAATTCAGAGCAACTCAATGTTGTGTCGACACATAACAGAAAAACGATCTTAAATAGTATATTTAGGCATGTTGTAACAAACAGCCTGCCACAAACACTTTTTTTTGTAAATATTCTTTTACTCGCATCTGCGAAGAAAGACAGAGAAAACACAGTTTGACAGACAGAAAACAGGATTTCTGCAGCAACAAGGTGATTCCCAAAGAGCTGTTAGCTGAAAACTTGGCATATCTCAGCATGGTGTGCAGTGTGTCCTTAAAACATTTGAGGAAACTGGACAAGTGGAGGACAAAAGAAGAAGTGTCAGGCCTAAAGAACTATCTACAGCAGATGAACAGGATCTGAAAGTGATGTCCTTAAGAAAGAGGAAAACATCCAGCAAAGACCTGACACAGGAGCTGAGAGATGCATCTGGACCTTCAGCTGATCCATCTGCTGTTGGCCCAAGCCTCATCAGAAATGGGCTCCATGGAAGGGTGGCTGTCAGGAAGCCGTTCTTAAGGAAGGGAAACAGGGAGAAAAGGCTGAGCTGTGCCAAAGGACACAAGAAGTGGGCTGAAAATCAGTGGCAGCAGGTCTGATGGAGGGATGAATCCTCCCCAGAGCCCGGAGCTCAACATTACTGAAGCAGTGTGGGATCATGTTGGCAGAGAACGGAACAAAAGGCAGCCCGCATCCAGAGAAGAGCTTTGGGATGTTCTTCAAGAAGCCTGGAGAACTATTCCTGAAGACCCCTTAAAGAAAGGACAGAAAGCTCGTCTGAGAGGGTTCAGGCTGTGTTGGAGGAGAAAGGAGCTCAGAGCAGATACTGACTGTAAAGCTGGTTAGAATTGTATAAAATATATTCATTTTTGCCCTTTATACTGTTTCTACAGTTGTGTTTGAACATATTTCAGTAAATTTCTGCACCTGGATCCTTTTTTCCTGGAAATAGACGAAGAAATCTGTGTAGTTTAAGACGTTTGAAGGATGAACTGAACAGTGTTAAAGCTGCAGAACTTATCCTGGTTCATATGAACCCGATTACAGGGTAAATGGAGTGCAGTCATCGAGCACTTCTCTGGTCTTTTTACACTACAAGCCACATTCACCCACTTACACTCATACAGTGCATCTGTGCTTTTTGTCTTCTATCACAGAACACTTCGACATGTAGGAGGCCGGGAGTTGAACCGCCGCCCTTCCGATTGGTGGACGACTGCCCCTCCTCCCGAGCTGTGCAGCTCATGATTACATCACGTGAAACTGTTTCCACAAAAGCATCGACACACCTTAAGACTGAAATCTCATTTATTTAGGATCTGTACAATGCTGACTTTCACAATTAACGGAAAAATAAAAAATTAATTAAATCACATCTCCTCTCTGTAGCCTCTGTAACGGAGGTGCACTAGTTCATGATCACGGCTCTCAAATTCAGACGCACTCTCAGTCCCTGTCATACGCTACTGTCTCGCCACTTTAAAAAGTAAATAAATGTATTTCTCTCTGGTAGATATGTTGTACTGCATTTGTGAGAAGCTGTGCCGTTGTGAGTCGACATTAAGGCTATAATGCCGTCTGGTTTTGGTGCGGTTCTAAGCGAGAAGTGGAGGTGTGAGGGTGTTATGTGCCATCCGGTCAAACCCACACAGACGTACACACGCCATCTAAATGCATATACACAATGGCCTTACCGTGAACAGTCTCACACACACACACACACGCGCGCACACACACACACACACGCACACTCTTCCTCTGTGTTCTTGTGTCTCCGAGCTCTGACTTTATCCCACGATTCAGTTCACAAATAGGATCCTCCCCCAGGTGAGGGGGTTAGTGATTCTCAGCTCTGTGATTAACAAATGTAAAATAAGAACGATAACAAAAAAAAAAAAAAAGCGATCCCCTTGAATTAAGCGCTGCCCTCTCGCCGCTCTTAAGCGGTTTTCCTGCGTCACTCCTGCCCGAACCCCTCCGTCTCCTCGATGGCGAACATGAGTTTCTCTCGGAGCTGCTCCAGGCTTCTGTAGGGTGGCAGATCCAGACGATTGAAGCTGAGAGGAGCAGAAAACATGAAGGAAAGTTTTATTTTCTGTCTGATCGCTGAAGGTTGAAACCCTGGAGGTCAACTCCTGATTTAAAATATTTGCAACATCAACAGACGACGGGGTATCTCACCATGTGTGGCTTCTTGGAAGCCAAGTCTCCTTCCCCACTTTGTCTATGCAGAACTTCTGGGGACCGTTACTTCCTGCAAGGGTGAAGAAAGTAATCAGTGTCAGCTGCTCGGTGCGTTTACTGACCCCAACCAAGAAAACAAACACTCAGTTGCCCTCCAACAATGACAGATTCATCTTACCTTTCTTTGCATCCAAAGATTAAGTCTTTATCAGCTGAGTGAAACCAAACATGTCCTTGTGATTCGCATCGTCTTAAGATTACGATCTGCCTTTAAGTGTCATGCAGGGTATTTATCTGCTCCGGCTCGGCACAGCATTGATGGGAATGCGGTTACAAACTGTACCGTTGTTGAATACTGGACTGAGTGTAGCCCTCAGGGTAAACGCACTACTGAATAACAGGCTTGTTGTAGCAGGTTTAGTCACCTTTAAATAACCTTTTTCTTTTATTTTACAATTTTCTTTTGGTGGGAAAACGTTACGACTGTATCAACGATTTAGTGAGACAACAAAGAGAGTTCAAAACTGAAGAAACAACTAACACATAATTAAATAATACATCTTTAAATCCTCTGTCTTGACAAGTAAACTAATCAAACACAAAAAGAACAGCCCTAAATGACGCCGGTTAAATAAAAATGGTTCTTTCAAGACTCCATTTGGGACTCCGTATATTTGCTAAACGTTGGAAAGGATGGATCACGTTCATCAAACCCAGTACAAATCTTATTCTCTGCCTCTTTTTGGAGGTATTTCTCTTTTTTTCTGTAGCACTGCCAATAAACAAAGCGTAGGATTTATTTAAATCCAAACACGTGCTTCAGAAGAAGTCAGAACACTTGTATTTATCATCTACACCTGGACACATTTCTGTCTGTGTTCCCTGTGAACATAACAACCAGGATAAGCCTCAGAGTCTGTGTTGTGTACCTATGAGCTCAGTGAAGCCTCCGACCGGCAGCCGGCAGGTTCCCGTCACAAACTGAAGCAGACGGATTCTCTTCTCGTTGTCCATCTCCTTCACCACCTGCAGCAGCAAAGCTTTGTCACCAACACTCATGCATGGGCTGTATAACACGTGTGTGTCCTGCGCATCCGTACCTGCCAGAACCAGTGGATCTGCTTGCTGTTCTTGGTGTAATGTCTGTAGATCGTGTTCTTCTGCCAGTCGGCCATATCGATCTCCTGCATCCCACACAGCATCAGCTGAGTCAAAGAAAGCAGAGGAACAGCGTTTAAAGCTGGGTGCTCTTCATTCTTTACGTCTCATCGCCTCTCAGGAACATTTAATTTGGGGTTATTCCACATTTCCACTGAAGGTTTGATGCCTCAGTAACTCTCCCCCGCAGACACCACAGATGTGAAGCTGCTCTTAAACCAGGGTGTGTGAACTCAAAGCGGCCCGACAGTGTAGAGGCTGCACAGACTGAGGACATAATTTAAGGGTTTGTGGATGTTCTCAGGCTCACAGACTTTCCTTAAAGTTCAAGTATTTAAAACATTACAACAATATTACTGGGGATGTATTGTTGTAATGTTTTAAATACTTGAACGCAGTTTTTCTAGAGAAGATAATTGTTTTGTATATGGGATTATCGTCCATTGACTGTTTTGGGCTTTCACATGCGCGAGCATACCGACAACCGGTAAGTGTGTTTATAAAGTTGTTTTGTAACGTCCCCATGCCAGTAATGTGAGAACCATGCATATGGTTTTGATGGTAAGGCTTGTGACTTAATTGTCGGGTGGTTTATAAAGTGGTGTGACATTTCTGCAGTGTGCAAGTTGTTGTTTTACGTGGAAGGGTTAGAGCTTGCCCCTTGGCCACCACGTATTAGCCTCGCATGACAGGCTGCGCAAACAGCGCAATCGCCACACAGGGAGCGCCGATTTGCACCTCTCTGTGTCCTACTGTCAGTATTTGACAACCTCCAGCAATGGGATTGCGCTTCAAATGCCCCGGAGTTCCCCTTTAAAGAGTTGCTGCTTCACACTTCTCTCTGCTGACCCGTCTGTTGCTTCCCATTTCATGGCTGCATTCAGACACAGATGTGGTATTGATATCAACACCAAAAGCCTCTGCCCTGCATCTCTTCCCTCACATTTCTACACTGTTGGTTGCCAAAAATCTCCAAGTTGGACCAAACATTTTTAGAAATGTTTTAACCAAACTGTTGCACATTCTCCTGAAAATCAGCGTGAAAACAGCTAATGAAGACCTTCAAAATTAAAGGTAAACCTCATTAATCGGCGCCATCTCACGTCTTCCTTTGCATTAACGTTTAATAAGTCCTTGTGTTTGTTGGGCTACTTTACACAAAGTTTCAGCTGCATGACGTCTCATTTAGTTTAAAGCCCGGTCAAAGCAAATGTCATTTATCATTATATTACATTACCGTCATTTTGCAGACGCTTTAATCCAAAGCGAACTTTTTTTATTTGAGTTTTCCTGCAGCTCCTCACCTCCAGCTCTTTCTCATCAAAGTAGCGAAGCCACTCCAGAGGAACCACCTCGTTGAAGCCGTCCAGGAAGGCTTTGGTCTGCTCCTCCACCCCGCGGGTGAACCTCCAGTCTGTCAGCAGGCTGCAGAAGGGAACAGTGGTTTATTTCTAAGGTCTGGGCTCAAGCCATGACTTGACTTCTCTTTGGCCGACGTACCCGATGTACTCCTCCTTGTTCTCCTCAGTGACCAGCTCGTTCTCGCCGTCGTCCTTCAGCTGGTGAGTGGAAACCTTCCCCAGAATCTCCATGTCCTGTGCAAAGTACAGCTCCACGCCACACTCCTCCAGGTTGTTCTCTCTGGACACAGAAACACCCGTTAGACAACAGAAAACCTGCATCCACCTATTCTCAAACTCTGAAGGAAACTAGTTGCCCTACATCTAAACTGAACTTTAGGATGGTGGCCTTTGCTACACCTGGAAGTCACCTACTACTTCGCTTTTCTGATTTTGGGTTAGAGATAACTGAACTGCTATACACAGGATTTCAGCAGGTTTGCCAGATTAAATTCAAGACTTTTTAAGCCTCATTAGCAGTTTTTTTTTTCTTTCTCATCTGTTTTTTATTGTTTTTTTGTTTTAAACAAAATACATCTGTTCATTTGTATACAATATTAACAGTGGAAGCACAATATGAACTCAAAATATATATATATATATATACATATATATATATATATACATATATATATACACATATACATATATATATATATATATATATATACATATATACATATATATATATACACATATACATATATATACATATATATATATATATATATATATATATATATATACATATATATATATACATATACATATACATATACATATACATATACATATATATATATATATATATATACATGCATATATACATTTAATTAAATCAGGACACTAGCACACTGGAGCCGATTAACACATCTTAGCTGGAAGTAATGGGGTGAGCAGGGATAAATTGAGAATAAAGAATTTATCGAGGTGAATAAGATTTACATGGCATGTGAGAGCAGATAGGATTGTGAAAATGAGACCTTATTGTGAAGAAAGACCCCGAAAGTGTTCGAGGAAAGGTCTCGACACATTCAAAAACTTTTTGTATGAATTATGGATTGAGTAGCGGATCTTCTCCAGGGTCAGACAGGACATAATGTCCCCCAGCATCCTTCCATCTAATGCTGCTCGTCTGGCCAGGAGAGAAGCAAACGACAAGGAACGGTGTTTATATGGAGTTAAAAGAGAATCATCTCTTCCGGTAATGCCAAAGAGAGCGATCAGAGGGTCAGGTGTAGGGTCAAGGTTGAGGACTGTAGAAAGAGTCTGGAAAACCTCTCTCCTGAACTTTCCCAAACTTGGACATGACCAATACATATGAATAAGTGAGGCTTCATCTGCTTTGCATTTATCACAGCATGGACTAAAATCTGGATACATACGGGAAAGTTTCTCTTTTGATATGTGGGCCCTGTGTAGCGGCTGACTTTCACCTGCACACCTTTGGTTGTTCTTTTTCAGGTATTTCTTACAAATAAAAAAAAAGCAAAACTAACTCCTGAACCAGAAACGAAGCCTGGAAAAACTCTTTGGAATATGAAACAACAACACCCAGATGTACTGCGACCCCTGTGCTGCGATACTTACTTGACCCACATGATGGAGTTAAAGAACTCGGGGTCGATCGACTCCAGGTCTTTGAGTGTGGGCTTCTTGTCCAACATTCGCTTGTAGAACGGCAGCGTGAAGCCGGTGTCGATGAACTTTCCGTGGTACAAAGCCTGCAGGGAGGATATGTTACATTAGAAACCACAACAAGGAAAGCCACCTGGTGTTCTCAGCTCACAATCCTCATGATTTACACACAGAGGAATGAAGCTTCGATTCAGTAAAGCCGATGACACGGCGGGTTTGAGTCTCAGGATATAAGAAAGCTCAGAGGGAGAATTCTGTGATGTTTTAGTGTCTTTTAATGGACACATGGTTCAAATTAATTCCTGACAAATTAGAAACAATTTCAACTCAGATGTTCAGCGTTTGTGTTGATGATTCACTGGGGGATTGTTCAGAGCCCATTCTGGTGTAAGAAATCTTTTAAAAGCCAATTTCCTCTACAGGAATCGTAAATGGGCCTTTTATTTCTGGAAAAAAAACTGCAGCCCCTTCCCCCCCTACTTTGATGCTACCTGACACAGTGGCTGCGTCTACATTTCACTTCAAAACGACATCCCAGATGCTGTTTTCTCCTCGTTTTATGGCAGACAAATCGATGAGTCACTCGGATAATGATGTGGACACGATCGTGTGAAATAAAGCAGCTTCAAACCAAGTCATAATCTTTCTTAAGAGAGTGTGTGTCCACAGAGAGTCTGCCAGACGGAGCTGTTCAGTGTTAAAAACCAACAGAGGGTTCAGAGCTGCGATGAGCCAACAACAACACAGACGCCCAGCCACTGACTCAGTCACAGTCTGTTCTCTCCTACTGTCCTGACTGACCACCAGTCCGTCTCGCAGCTCAGGTTTTAGACAGAGGACGGCCGCGGGGAGGGAGAAAGGTCAAGGGGCACCGACATGGCTCGGTGGCATGAGAGTTAGCGGAGAAAAGCATCTTTAAAAGGCAAGTCAGCGAAGTGCGTTTTGGAGCTAAATATAGGCGGCTGCTGGCGGGTGGAGGCTGGGTGCGGCAGTGAGGTCATGATGTGGGTGAGGGACGGGAGGAGGGTGGAGGGTGTTGGGCTTGGGACAGACAGCTTTTTGGAGCTGGTCCCAGAGAGACATTATGGCTGGAAGGCTAAAAACAACCTGACTGTCTTTAAAACAAACAAAAGAGTCCTTTCTCTATGAAATTTCATTGTGAAGCCAACAGAGGAAATGAGGATGTGTGTGTGTGTGTGTGTGTGTGTGTGTGTGTGGGGGAGATGATTTTTAGGCAAAATGATGGTCATCTAACCTACATCTGCTCATAAAAATCTTTAATCCATAATTAATCCACACCCGCTGATACGAAGGCAGAGAGGTGGAACAACCCATCTTTTATGCGATCTCTTTGTGTTATAAAAATTGTGTGAAAAAATACAACTTTTCGTCAAAAAAGCAATCCAAATATCACACATACGATCAATGTAATCAATCGGATTTTGCACCTAAATAAAATAAAATCCAAAACCAAAGGAAGCAAACTAAAAACTTACATTTGGAGGTCTCAAAGCGGAGAATCTTTTGTATTCTAGCTTATCTAAAAACTCTTTTTCTTCAGCTTTGATTAAAAAAACCTTTCCTTTCGTCTGGAATTTCATGACTTTGAATTCTGAAGCTGCCCGTTAAAGGTTTAATAGCAGAATCAAACCTCAAACATCCACACATTTTTCATCGTTTTCACTTTTTTAGCCCGTTAAAACCAAATGCAACACATTCAACCCATCCCTCTTCACGCAGGGCAGGAAATGAGGTCATCTTGTACGGCGTCCTTGCTTTAATGCGTGACTCAGAGTGAAGGACGTGGGTATGTTTTTTGTTTTTCCGCTTCAGAAGCTAAGATATGCAGGGTGTAATGAACTATGCTCGTGTCTTTTTTAAAGAGACCCTTGGAAATTAATGGGTTTAAGAAGTATTGATTCAGTATTCAAGCCATTAACATAAAGTGAGATTGGCAGGAAGGAAAAATAGGATTAAAAGCAGCTTTTTGAGTTACATTTCTGGTTAAAGCTTCCTAATATACATTTAAGATAAAGATTACGAGCCATTAATTACTGGACAAAATGTTGTGAATGGGTGTGTATTTCTGTTGAATGGTACATAGTGTCGTTATGACTTGTTGGTAAAATATTGAAATGTTCATTAAAGTCTCCAAACTACGCCTCTTCCAGCTAACTCCAGACGGTCCTTCCTAGCTCATCTGTATACAAATACTGGGGTTAAAATGAACAATGACATTTTAAAACAATGAAGAAGAAAAGTTTAGCTTAGCTAGCTTAGCTTCCAAAAATATTTGGCAAAACTATCCCGAAGTGAAGCTCACCATAGCGATGAAGCGCCCGATGAAGCGGAAGTACGTGAGGTGGTCGGGGTTGATGGAGGACGCCGGGTTGATCTGGAGACAGTAGTTGTTTTTGCCGGCGTATTCAAACAAACAGTACATGGGGTTCAGGACTTCGTGGGACAGCAGGAAGAACCACTCCCTGCGGAGCGAGAGGACAGAGGGCATTACTGTCGGGGAGGAAGATGCAGCATGGTGGCGGGTGAGAAATCTGCTTAACTCTGCATGTCGTTACGTTACAAAACACAAGAAAACAATCATTCTTTAACCACAAACCGCACAAAAAACAAAAGAAAACATCTTTTAACAAACACCGACAAAACAAAAACAGCATGGAAATAAACACAATTTACACAGAAGCAATGAGCAGTTAATAACAGTCTCTTTTTCAACATCTTCCATAAAACAGCTTTAACATGAGTAATCAGCACAGTGTGATTTATTTAAGGTATCAGAACTGCGTGTTGCTGTATGTGCATCTATAAAAATCAGCTTAATACTGACGTGCTCACATGATGTCCTCTCTGAACCCTCATCTTTATAAATTCCCTCGTATAAAGAAAGCAGAGGGAAGTTTTGGTTTTATTGCAGAAGCAATCAAACTTGCGGGCAGCCCCAATCATAATTAATGTTCAGCTGGTTTTGTAAATACAGAGATATTTGACTCATAATTTAGATTTCTGCTGTTTTTTTTCACCAAATAAGTGCTTTTGCGGTGTTGGAAACGGATGACCTCTTGTGAACAGAACACTGTGTATTTGGAGAGTTTTCGTGTAAACACGAGCCACTGATGTATGCTTTGTTTGCTGAATCGCTGCCATGAATTTCCCCACAAGGGACAAATTTGTAATTCTACTTAGCCACTCTGGAGCACAGAGAACACACCTTTAAGCCCGGATCGGACACGTGAACTACATGAGGACAAAACATAACAGTGAGGATAAATACAGCAGGGTTGGATTAAAAAAACGACACTGTGGAAGGAGGCATGTTAGACAGAATGAGGACCCTCCACCAGCTGCGGCACCCAGCGCTCCAAAGGCCCCTGCCCACCCGTGTAGGGTTTATTGGGTGGTTGGGGGGGGTGTATGAACTGACGGACGGACGGATTGACGGACGCAGACACCTCCCAACATCCCGTCCGTGGTTCTACCCTGTGGTAGAACAGCATGATGTCACCTACCATAGGGTAAAACCACTGACGTGACACCGGAGACAGAGACACAATGTAAAACCAAACAGAAAAAAAAAAAATAAATGAAAACACCGCCAACAGAAAAATGAGAACATTTACAGAGAGGAAGACCTGAAGGACAGCAGACGCAGGGCGCAGGATGGATACATGTGATGGGGAAAGAGCGGGACAGAAAATGCCGGGAGAGGAGGACTTGCATGGGTTCAACATTTAACCATTAAAAGCACATTTTTCCCTGAAATATTACAAACATCTGCAGCTCCGTTAGGCTGCCGGAGCTGCTCGACACATTCGCAGGGCGTCGCTTCAACAAAAACAATCACAAAACACGGCTTTTGTAACAACTGAAAGGACTGAAATGACGGATGGATCCGAGTTCTGAAGAACGTCAGAATTCGACCGTCAGGGCAAACGTTTTCCAGATCAGTTTCAGATTTTCTGACTTCACAACCTGTGAGTTTATCGCTGCGGAGTCAGAGAAACTGAGGGAAAGATCATCACTTTGTAATAATCTAATTCATGAAAGGCACAACAAATAATCCTCCGTGGGTTCAGTTACACGGTGCTGTAGCTTCACGTCAAACAGACACACCGCCCCCATCAGGTCAAACTGGGAATTACATGTGTGTATCGTGTATTAGATATTTCAGTTTATTCTTTAACTTTCTATCAATCATTAAAGAAAATTGTGTGTGTGCTACATATTCTTCTTTTTAAAGCCTTGTCATAAAGCAAAACTAGAGAAGTTTGTGAACCTTAAAACAATGTGTTTCGGAGTCATTTAGAGGTAAACTGACATTTGTAATACACATTCCCGCGGTTCAGGACTTCGGTTTCCGAGCCCGAACCACACCGCTTGGCTTTATGGTCACTTTGTGGCTTCTTCAACAAGACAACAAATGAATGTGTGTGGCTGTGCGTGTGCAGGGCTCACACACAGATTTAATTCTTATGGCTGTGGCCAAAGAGCAGAAAATGACCCAATTCTCTAGTGTTACTTTAAATAACTGGCACAAGACAAACCAGATCACATGTAAATGGCATGTTTGCACATTTATTTTCCATTTTAACTTTAGCTGTATCCGTATATCCTCATCAATCAGTAATCTGAACCTCAGTGGGAAACCCTCCTTACCCATCTGCTTGTTAATAGCTTATCAAACTTGGTAAAGCTTCCACGAAATTAAAATTAAAGGTCAGATCCAGAGGAGGAGGAAGCCTGAGCAGAGCTTGAGAACGGAAAGAACACCAAAGACACCAACATTGCAACAACAATAACACCAAAAGCTTTTAAAAAAATATATATATCAACAGGTCAGATAACAAGTCCCAGACAAAACAAAAACAAAATGACAGAATGTGACAGGAAGCCCTTCAGAGGCCCGTTTGTTTAGTAGCTGCTCTCACCTGGCGATGCCGCCGTAGTCCAGCCCCTCCTCTCCTCTCATGATGATGTAGAGTCGGCGGCGGAGATCGTATGGCTTCACGTTCATGATCTGAAGACAAAACGTACCGATATCATTGGAATTAGACAGGAAAACAAACGGTTTACAGTGTGAGTGAGTGTTTTCCAGCCAATTTAATCCCGCATGCATTCATCCTTGCCTGGATGAGTCGGACGCTCGTCATTCTCTCTTGAACAAAAAGGGTTTCACATTTTCTTAAAGCTTTTTTTGTGTGTTTTATTCACTTGTTTGTTTATTTATTTACCTTTTAATGCTTTAACAGCAGTCTAATCTTGTTTGTTTTTAATCTAACTTTGTCATTAAATTCTTTGCATCTTTATCAGAAACCTTCTTTGTATGAAAGGTAACACAAACGGTTGATTTATACGTTTGTAGTAGAGTGAAATCAATGCGTGGTTACAAAATTGGACCATTCAAAATATACATGTACTGCAACTTGGCACCGCACCTTTAATTACCTTAAATTTATTTGTTCTATTCAGTTGAAAAGTTCATGGTATTATTTTACAGGTTGTGTCTGTCTGACCTGCTGAAACGAATCTTCAAACAGCGTCTGCCTGGACACGGAGATCTTCACGTGGCTGGGCAAGGCGTTGGACTGCAGAGACAAAGAGCATCAAGAAGTTAGAGGTCTGGAAGAAAGAAATTGACTCCAAGTTTTTAAATAGGTTGGGTACAGCAGACAGTCCTGTAACCATTGTGGGACAGTGAAACGTGATGGTGACATCTCATAAACTCCTCAATAAGTTTGACTTATTAAAGATATACTTCAGTTTTAATTTCTTACTGCAGCTTGATTTGGTTCAGTACTTATAAAAAAGAAACATAAGAAATATAAACTGTGCAGACTGAGTCAGTTACTGAAAGCCTGCTCTTCAAAATCTGCACAAGTTTGTTGTATAAAGTACGTACTATCTGCTAAATGTGAGCCTTGAAATGTTCAAATCACCTAAAAATATCTTATTATATCCAACAACTGGCTAAGATTGTTCAGAAATATTATTCTACGGCGAATCTCAGTGGATTTTTGGTTTTGGAAGTTAAATAATGACGTTTTAAATGCAACATAATGTACTCCTTAGACAACCTGATGCAACAACTACAAGCTTTCATCTTGAGATTTTACAGACACATGAATGATAACACCATTTTCTTAAATGTTGATAAACTTACAAGAGAAAAAGAAAAACAAAGGCTTCTCATTTCTTCAGGGGACGAGAAATAAAAGGTTTTACTGGAAAGCTTCAAGTTTCCCAGATGGTTTGTTTAAATGAAGCTTCACGTAGTAATGCTTTAAGAAATAAACATTTATGTCTTCTTTTTTCTATGTCTTCTTAACCCCAAATATTTGTGAAGTAAAAATTCTTATCCAGTGTGAAAACGGTGCATTCAATTTCTTCTACGATATTGGGGTGGAGAAATAAAGCCCGAGGTGTAGTGAGAGTAAAACCAGTCTGTGACTCCTGCTGTCTTAACAACAGCAACTCAAACGGAGAGAAAAGAATCTTATATCAGAAAGCTGATGCTGTTTTCTCCGGTACGACAGCAATAAATGTATTAAAAATGTCATCGAATCACTGGGTAACGGCAAGGATTCAGACTTTAGGGCGAACGTGTTCCAGCAGCTCAAACTAAAGCTGCACTTCGGTGGGAGAGATGGGATTCGGACACCGGATCCTGCTGCGGTTCAAAACCACAGTTAAAAAGCTGCTAACGTCATCAACCTCACTGTCCAGAATCACAAGATGTTGACGAAAAAGCAAGTGCTGCTATTGGGTTCGCTCTGCGCAGCTGCTCCTGGTGTTTTTCTTCAGAGTTCACACGTGAACTGATTAACAGCTCTTCTCTCGGCACTTTGTTTTTCACGGCCTTGCAAACGACTGATTAAAGGATCATCTTTTTCTTGAAAATAAAGAGCTTTTCTTAAATAATGCTGCAGGAATAAAAGTGAAAAGCTGTTTTTGTGAGGTAATGTTTTTATGATATGAGACTGAGCGTCATGTTCGGAGGCTGTTTAACACTTACATGACAGAGGAAACGGAACTGGTGGTATTTCCACCTGAAGCTGCGATCATAAGCGCCGGGCGAGCCGCCCTGCCGCGACCTGCACACACACACACAAGCAGACGGAGAGAAGAGAAACACTCGGTCAGTTTTACAAATCTTCAAGAAAAATCTGTACTAACAGAAACAGGATAGCCTCCTTCAAGAAGCTCTGACGTCCCGGGCGGCAGAGCGCTGTAAATGTTCAATTCTCGCCACCCGCTCTGCTAGAAGTAACGAATCGGTTGGTCCGTGTCTGTGACTGAGGTGAGCCTGGAGCCTGCAGCTGTGTTAGTATAAGCTCCACCAACCCTTTGCAGACGCATACTGGATATGTGCTTTGTCAGCAGCAGAGAGGCGGAGATGCCGAGTGAAAGAAAGAAAGAGAGAAAAGGAGCTAGATGATGGGAGGAAGGGAGGAGGAGGAGAGTGAAATGATGGGAAGAAAAGAAGAAGGAGGCCTCTAATGTGTCGGGTTTATGCTCGCCGAGCTGCCAGGCACATCTTGGTTTGGGTTAGGAAATAGAGACCGCAGCAGCAGCAGCAGCAGCAGCAGCAGCAGCAGAGCGCTGGGCCATGCACACACACTCCTGCAGGATCCAGAGTAAAAACAGCAAGGACCGCTTTCTTCAGGAGTCTAAAAGTACGTGTAAATATCAGCAGGAAAAGCAGCTTGCCGATTCACCGACACACACACGTCCGTTTACAGCAGCAGCCACGTGAGCAAACACACACACTCGCATGCTGAGAGTAAACACAGAAAGGCACAAACACCCACACACATGCCAGCGCAGCCTGCTGCGGATCTGCTGTCGCACATCTGCACATTCTCCCGACTGCTGCGGTGAGATTTGAGACTGCTTCAAGGCAAAGCAAACATCCACAGGCTGTGGAGAGGAGAGGAGCCGAGTGTGTGTGTGTGTGTGTGTGTGTGTGTGTGTGTGTGTGTGTGTGTGTGTGTGTTTGTGTGTGTGAACATGTTGCCGTGATAAGAGTTTTTATTCAAATATCTCAGATCACTACGTTGACTCAAACAAATATTAGAAGTAGGTAAATCAATAAAAAGCAACGGATAAAACATGGACTCAAATAAAGATGCAGATGAAGTTTGGATCAAAATAAAGGTCTTAAGGTTTTCACTAAACGAGGGCATTGTGTGAATTATTATTGGGAAAGCAGTTATATCAAAATAAGGCAAAATCATTGTGAAAAAAATAAAGAATTTGATTTAAATCACAACGAAAGTTTCGGCCTCCGTCTATGACATCCCAAAAAAAAAAGAAAAAAAAAGAGCAGGCTGGGAGGAAGGGCTGAGAGACAATAGTTACCCTGACTCAAACCCGGGTCTGGGGTCTTTAAAGGTGGTGGTGCGCGAGTTGTGGTCCACAAAATATCGTACTCCCTCTGCGGTGTACTTCATCTCCCAGCCAGGGGGCAGGGGGTGCTCCTTGATCATCCTGCAACAGGGAGAGGGCAGTGAGCACAGTCCCAGTCGGAGGGGCCCCGTCTCGGGGATGAGACTGACATACCTCCCCTGCCAATCTGTGGAGCTAAAGCCCTGATAGCTAAAACCAAAAACATGAGCCCCACCATGGCTGAGTTCAGCTCCCTAGGTTTGATTATTCAGACTGCTTTGAAGTCCTGGAGATCTAAAGAACAAAATATCGACGACTTTACCGGTGCAGAAGGAGAGACTCGTAGAAAATGTTATGCGACCAAGAAAGCCTACACACACAGTTTGTGCCGCTCGTGCATTTTCATTATTTGAGTCAAATCTGAGTCAATCTGCTTTACAGATTGAAATAATTATTTTTTTTTTTTTTTAAAGGCTACTCTAAAAGATAAGTTTTAACCATCTGGATGGAAAGTTTTAACTCCTCTTCAACAAATAAGGAGATCTTTACGTCTTCCATTCATACGGTTAGAAGAGTTTTTGAATAAGCTCGTGTGCCAAAGAAGTGACAAAAACCAAAAGATTGATGATTCAAAATCTGAAATGTGAGAGATACACTTAAAGGCTCGATTACAGTTGGTGACGTCAGGAAAACATCATTTAAAAAAGCTCTGAAAGTCTTCCAATTCCAAAGAAAGAGAGGACGACGTCAGCATTAAGAGCAAACTGAAGCGCGAAAAAGACCGTTTCAGATCGGATTTAAGTCTAAAAAGTCTCAATAATATTTGCCTCGCCCTGTTTTGAGTGAAAAACTAGCCGCGCTTTTCTTTGAAATTGAATTGGCCTGCTTAAGTGAATGTATCAAATTTTCCTCTGTTGGGATCCTGATCAGTGGGGAATGCGTTTACATCCATTCATACCGTGATGTGGATGACTCACTCAGTTGTCATACTGTGCGTGATGATCACATCTTCATCAGTATGAGCAGACACCCAAAGCCACGCACCACCGAACAAGCAGGCGGACACATGCTCGCACACAGATTTTTCCGGCTCAAAGTCTCACCCTTGGGTCCGAGGATCGTCCCACTGTGTCGTCCGTGTGTTGTGGTTGACGAAGTACACTCTGCCATTGTCCTGACGCTTCTCTGTGGACACAAACAGGACAGAAAGGAGGCGCTGAAATGGGGAGCGTTAAGAGATTTATGACGTTCAAAGGGAGAGGGTTTCGGGAAAGCTCCGGGATAAACGGGCAAGGATCAGAGGAGTCACCTGAGAGTCTGTCTGTCTGTCTTTCTCTCTGGATGAATAGAAGAAGAAAAAATCTCACCGCTATGAGAGAAAACCGGCGCGTCTGTGTGATATTTCACCGTGGCTTGATCCGAATGCCTCACCGGGGTAAACCTACGCGTGTAAGTGAAGGTGTGGGTGTCAAAACGACCACGTTGAACGTAAAAAGCATCTTGGAGACTAATTTCTTACAGAAGTGTGTACAATGCTGTGTGTGTTTGTGTGCATGCTAGTCCACGAGTCTCAAGAGAGAGTAGCTGGTGCCCCATCCTCCTCCCTCCGTCGCTCTGACATCTTTTTCTCATTAGCAGCCGTGTGTGGAGGGCCCAGAAACAGTAGTGCTCACATTGCAACTCTTACTCTCTTTTCTCCTCTGCTCACTCCACCCCACTTTACTAGTATGAGCCCCCTCTTTCCTTTTGGCTCTTTCTCTTTCATCCATCTTTCCATCTTTTCTCCCATCTTTCTCTTCTTGAATCTGAGCCTTGAAATGAGGAGGAAAAAAAATGAAATAATAATCGAAGCGAAGCGACCACAGATGAAAAAGCGCACCAGAGAAATGAATCTGAGCCAACGATATAATTGAGGTTTTCGTCTTGAGGTACCGCAACATGTTGAAAAGGCATCATGGGCAGGGAGAAAAGGGCTTTTTGGAGAGAACACGGCGGCGGGATGAAGTCTGTGAAAAGGCTGGCTGGCGGGACGGGAACTGCCAGCAGCTTTCGTTTATGAATGAATGTGTGTGACAGGATTCTGCGTGGATTCGATTACATTACTCATTCGGGAAAATGTCGGATGATGGAGAGTCCCATCAATAACGCAGCCTTTGCAATTTGCGGACTTTAGAGTAAAGCGAGTCCATGCGGTGACAAATGAGCTGCGTATTGAGTAGAAAACAAAAGAGATTTTATCAAGATTTTCTACAACAGAGAGTGGAGACATAAATCAGTCAATTACCAGCTGATCTGCTGACAGCGGACTGGAAGAAAGAGCCTTGGGGACATAATAAACCACAGAACCAGCATTGTCTCTGCCGTTTCATTAAGCTATAAAGTCAGAAAAACATTCACTCAAAGCTCTAACAGTTGCCTCCAGAGATGAAAAGCAAACTGAATCAAAGAACCCACTAATAACTACTATTTTGACATGTTGACTACTTGTAAGAGTCGTCTCCACCAACAAGGCTGGTGGCGGCTGCAAAGCAGCTCAGACTCCAGAATTCATATTTTTTTTTAAATACCTATAACAGGTGAGAAGTGCTTTCAGAAAGTCAAACATCAAAAAACTGAAGACAAAAGAAACAGTGAGAGGACACTTAGAGGAGTGCGTTTGGTGAACTTACCCCAGCCAGGAGGCAGCGGGCCCAGAGGGTCATTTTCCACCGGAGCACCGGACGGCTGAGGGACAAACAGAAAGAGACAAAACAAATCCAATTAGGACACCTTCCTGTCTCTCTCCTCTTCGCTCAGCTTCTTCCTGCTTTATCTCAGAGTTTGTCCTTCCAGTGCAGCACCATGTGATCGTTTTCTCTCTGACGACTTGAGTGAAAAGGTTTCGGGGGGAAAAAAGTAAAAAGTAAAAAACCAACAACAACAAAAAAAAGCTACCTCGCAACGCTCTTCCAAAGTGTGAGGTTAAAGTCTTCTTTTGACCCCGCTGCCTCGTCAAACCAAGGATGATATATGTGGTTGAAGCGTGTGCGTTTGTGTGTGTGTGAAGTGTTCAGAGCGCAGAGGGGGTGGGGGTGGCTCCTCTCCGCTGCAGCAGCGAGGGGCGACTGAAGGAGCTGGCCTGCCGGCCGCTCGTATGCCTTCCAAAACCTCCACGCTCGGTAGGAGGATAAAACAACAACGCTGTTCCAATGAGCTCACTGGCTGGATGCTGGCCCCACCCCCCCCCACAGCTTCCCGCTCACCTCCTCAAACACACCCCACCCGCCTCCTCCACCACCCCGGCACCACTCCCGACCCCACCCTCAGGTCCTCCTCCGCCTCCCGCTTTCTCTTGCTCTCTTCTAGCGCTGCTGTGAAACTAGGCAGGGAAGTGTGATGTCTGAGGGAACTGAGGGAACATTCATGCTCGTTCCAGACTGGACACCCTACCTCCTCCCCAACCCCACCCACCCAAACTCTGACAAAAGGCACCTTTATTCACCCTGGGCCTGGAAACCACTGTGGGGTTTACTCAGCGCGCACTCATGCTCACACACACTTAAAAAAGAAAAAGAAAAAGGTGTGTGTGTGTGTGTGTGTGTGTGTGTGTGTGTGCGTGTGTGTGTGTGTGTGTGTGTGTCACGCTGTGGAAAGTTTGTCCGCGGCAAACAGGCAGTCAATGGCAGTCGTTCTTATGTGGGAACACACACACATAAACACACATGAATATATTAGCTTGAGTGGGAAAGTAGCTGAAAAGATGCTTGTTGGGAATTAGTGACCGCTGGTGTGTTCTCATGCAAAGAAGGTTTAGGTGTGTCACAAGAGCGTTTAGCATCGTTACATACACCACTGAGCAGAGAGCAGGCCGAACCGTGTCATAACAACGCAATGAGATGCCAAGCAACACTTAATTGGCACAAAAACAATTAATTACCCAAACAGGAAATTGTGGGAGTAAGTTGTTTTGGTGGATTTACTTTCTGTGAAATGGCAGCACAGGAAGTGGTTGCTTTCTTTTGGTGGCTTTGGATGCAAGGTGAAAAAAAATACAAAAACACCCATTTTTCCAAGTGAAAACTGCTGTTTTTTTCTCTCTGAGCGGCGCTGCGCTGAAACAGTGATGATTATTTCCCCCCGAGAGGTCACAGAGTGGAGTGTTATCCACCGAATGTCAACGTCACTTTGAACAGCATTTCTCCCATCTGAAGTAGCTCTGTCATGGAAACTCTGAGGGAGTCAAGGCGGAAAGGACTGCTGGAGGAGCGAGAGTGGGCACATAACAGGGTTAAAGGGTGTGTGTGTGTGTGTGTGTGTGTGTGTGTGTGTGTGTGTGTGTGTGTGTGTGTGTGTGTGTTGCTCCCATCGACAGCCAATCTATGCCCCGGCTCCCCACCCGTATGGGTTTTCTGTGACTAAAAAAGGTAAAAGGAGAATATAATGATATAAAGACATGATGACTTCATCCTGGCTCTGACCATTCAGCTCCTCGGCAGCTTCCAGACAGAGAGAGGCTGGAGGGAGGAAAAGAAAGAGAGACTGAGAAAACAAGGGAGGGAGAGGAAGCAGGGGGGGCAGCGTGTTGGCACAAACGTGTGAAATAAAGGTTGGATGTTACAGATTCTGGAAGCAGTATGCCACAAAGGTTTCAAGGCCAGGCAACACAGGTGAAAAGGGCCATCTAAACATGTTGCTTTGAACGAGTCAGAAAACTAAAAGTACTTGTTTTGTTTGCACAATCCTCGGTCACATGGTCACATATCTGCGGAGAGCAGGGATGCAAATCTGTGTATGCGAGGATAAAAAAGACAGCGAGAGATTCAGCTGAGAGAATGCACACAAACCAGCTCAAACGCTGTAAGTTTTAACTTTGGCATTTTTTAATTTAATTTGCATATATATGTTCTACTTTCCATTAAAATCACTTGAAATTCATGGTAATTATCATGGACAAAACTGGTTCAAACTGAAGAGCAACGAAGGCCATAAAAATCTGTGTGCAGACAACTCTCAGAGCTGTTTGTGAAGTCATATTGTACAACTGCTCATTCAGATTAGATATTTTCCTGAATTGTTCACCACTAGTAGAGGACACCAGAACCACAACAAAGTTATTTTCTTTACTAGCTAACATAACCAACCAAATGTTTTATCAAAAATACTAAAGTAGTTTTAGTAGCGACTTATTTAAATGAAGTTAACGGGCCTCATGCAAGAACATTTTTGTACTTTTTTTCGTACAAGGGTCTCGTACGAACACGCCACGTCAGATTCAACAAGCGCTCTTAACTTCGGAAAAAATGTGTAAACGACCTGCATAAATGATGAATCACACCCGTGCGTATGTAAGTGCACGTGCACGAGGATAGTAGATTTGCATCCTCCACGCCCTAAATGATACCATATAAGGTTGTGCTTCTTATCTCCTGTGCCAGGAAAAGTGTTGAGTCATGAGACTGGCATCATGGCGCATAAAGAACAACTTTACGGGCTCTGAGACTGAAGTTCTGCTTTCAAAGATCCATAAAGGAAAATCTGTCATTTTTAGCAGTGTCAGCAGTGGAATTACGGGACCTGCTAAAGCGAAGAAATGGGAAGCAATTAGGAGTGCTGTTAATTCCGTGTCACCGAAATAAAAAAAGAAATGGTTTGATATGAATATGGCTTAAAAAAAAAAAAAACGTCTCGTCTTCTTAAGTAGCAGGCGCTCGATGACTGCAACTAAAGCCGTGCGATCAGTTGTTGCCTCATCATGATGGCACTTTGATGGGGTGGTCCATGAGGGGGGTCTCCTGGCACCACACCTTCTGGTCTGCCTGGGCTGGTTCAGGTGGAGACCCTCGTTCATGGCAATATTGTGCAAATCTGGCATGCCTTCTCTGGGCTATAGAGCAGTTTGCCCCCCGCTGTATCGAGAAACACCCACCTGGCCTTCAGCTCAGTGGTGTGGGTGTTTTGATGCGTATATGTGTCTCGTGCTCCAGTTATGTTTGGCAGTCCAGCCACGGGATGAAAGTCCCTCTTGATTTGTACTTGTTGGACAGCGGTGTATGGGAATCTGATGCACCATGGGTGATAAACTGATGAGAGCTGTGATGACCAAGGGGAGCGTACAACTCACAGAGGACTGGGACCCCCCCCGATCTGTCTCCAGTCTCTCTCTGAAAGGTTCCAGTGGCCAAAAATCCAAGGGTGGTGAGGACCTGGACGTGTGGTGGAATTGGGTTTGATCGGCGTGTTTTTCTCTGGAGTTGTGGCTCTAGCAAGTTGCATATTTGCAGCAGCACAGTCCATGGCAATCTAAATCGCGATGTCAGCCATTCGTCTGTCTCTACACGTTCTCTTCAAGAGCCTGACGCGCTAAGGCATCCAAAAGTAGCAAGTCAGCCGCTGGTTACGTTTCCCATTGACCTTATTATATACAGAGTCAAATTAACTTTCAATTAGTGCATAATTTAAGTCAAACAAAATAATGTCAGCATCATTATGGGGTATAATGTATATATTTATTTATGTTTGCTTCAAAGTAATTAAATATATAATCCATTAGTCAAGCAATCTTGATTGGAATAACAGCGGACTATTTTATGAAACTCCTACGACAGGTCTGGATCGCCCGTAAATTCTGTTCGTACCTGAAAGAAAACGTAAAATACGAAAAGGTTGGTGAATGCGCAAATTCTCTTAAATCACTCGTAATCACTTTGACTAAAGAACAAATCTGTGCGTACGAATGGTGGTTGCATGAGGCCCATTGAGTTTAAACTTCACTTTCATAACAAAAATGCCATTAAATTCACTTCAGCTGAAAACTTTTCATCTCCCATTTGTTTCTTTTATCTTGAGATTGTGAGAGTTACTAAACAAATAAGAACAAAAGAGAGTTCTACGTAAGAAAAACACCAGTTCATGATCAAACACAGTGAACCCCTGACTTATTTAGAGTCAACAAATAAACAAATGGGGTAATTGCCTCCATTAGGCCATCTAAAATCTATTTGTGTGTAAAAAGATGTAAAAGAACACGGAGTTAAAAAAGACCGGCATCAGGGCAGTGCAGATGTGTTCTGTTCATTGTCCTTTCATGGTATAAATGCCGTCAATGGAAATATGAGCGCTGACGAGTTGTGTGTAAACACGAGTGAACGTGACACATGCAGCCGTGTGGACGTGAGTGGGTTTTCTGTTCGGTGCTGCAAGCGATAAAACACAGGCTTGATTCAGGTGCTGCTGTTAAGGAGCCCTTGTTCCAGTGAGAATGGACAGAAAATGAATGGGAGGAGAAGAAGGAGGCAGCTGAGGGAAGGAGCAAAAGACTGATGTGAGGGCAGAAACTGAAGAGTGGTAAAAACACAAAAAGACAGAGCAAAGTGAGCCTGGATATACGATGCAGAAAAGGGGGGGATTTGGGGACGGAAATGGGAGATTGGGGGGGTCTACAGAGGCGAAAGAACGATGGGGAGGGGTTAAAGGAAAGGGCAGAGGTAAATGAAAATGAAGGGAAGACTAGCAGAGGGGGAGGAAATGGGGGAGAGCTGGAAACTGCAGTTAATGACTGTGAGGCTGCCCTCTTAACGAGCTGCAATTACTCTGCAAACACACTTTTGTACTTCTATCTCTGCCAGGACTGGGTCCGCAAAGGTCAATATTTTCATTACTGATGAATGTGATGATTACTCTCACAATCAACCGTTCAGGCTAAGATATGTTAAAAGAGACAGAAAGAATAAGAAAAAAAAAGAAAAAGCCCTGTTAAAATCTGATGTTTGGTCCACCCAACATTTAAACTGCTCTTTAAAGGGTGTAAAAGACTCGTATTTAAGGTGGAAACTGGACATCTTCACATTTTCATTTCAAAACACGCCATTTTTTGCTTGGTGATGTTTCCGATTCCCTTGAACAAAACCGATAAAAGGCATGGGAAGTCAAATTTTATCCCACTTCAGTTAGGGTCGATAATGTTTGCTTTAGAAAACGGCTAATGCCATAATTTCACTGATAAAATGACCAAAATAAGGACAAACCCTTGCATAACATTAACATTCCAATCTAAATGTCATATCATAGTCCGAGGCCTAAAGCAGCAGTTTATTTCTGGTTCGCTTTGCCGTTCACATGAGCATATTTTTGTATCAAACCAACAGACGCCTGATAAGAGACATATGGATTAAGTCGCACTCTGATTGGTCTCTTCCAGAGAAACGTTGTATGAGGGGGTAAATGTGCACGTTGGATTGGAGTATGCATTATATGGTGGCATTCTTTACGAGCAGATATGTTGCGAAAGGTTTTTTAACAAAGAAATAAAAAAGATGTGTGGTTGCAGCGCCGCGGTCCATTTAAGAGGACGACCGGCCCCTTGACCCTCTTCGGTTGTCATGTGCTGCACAGAAGAAATGTGGCACCTGACCTCAAAATTACAGCCCTGTGAACACATGAGCTCCAAGACACACTCATAAACGCATGCACACACAGGAGAGGCCCGTGATCACACAGTAAGGCCCGGCACATCAGCATCTACACAACAACGTGAGACTCTAAAGTGCACCGTCGTGTGGTCGAGTCATGTTTCCAAGAGGCCCCATCTCACAGACTCGCCCAAAAGGGAAAAAGCTCAGAGGCAGCAGTGGTGAGAGTGTCAGTCGGGCAGTAGAACATGTGGCTGTGTTCGCAGTAAAAACTATGAGGCCTTTTTTGTGTGCGTTTCCTTGTTCACACACACTGGGGCCATAAATAGTCGCCGCTATCAGCAGTGTGGGCATTCCAAGACAGAACAGGGTACTATCAACACCGAGGGCAGACCTGCTTCTTGGCTTTTCTCACACACACACGGGGCGAAGGAGGGAGGGAACGAGGCGAGAGGAGGAAAGAAGGATGGAGGGGAAAGGTTTTCAGCTCAAACAGAATGTTTCTGTTCCCAAAAAGCTGGATTTATACTGATAGTAATTCATTTTTGTTGGCTCATCGTACGCAATCCAGCATCACTGGAAATGTTTACATGCAGGGCCGCCTGGCCATCAGACTGCCTCTGCCTTAGTCTTCTTCAAGCTAAGAACCTTTTCAGGGAGATGTGTGGACGGAAAAGAAGTGATTTGGTTAAAACACGCTGGAAGCCTGTGGACATTTCTAAAAACACTTTTTTAAAAAACTGTAAGAGTGTACATGAAAAGAGCCAAAGAGAAAAGGTGGTGAATGCCGAGGTGTCAGTTTTAAACAGAAAATGGGCGGCACAAACACTCCCGATCCAACATGAATCCACTGGACTGACTGAGGGGAAAATGAGTTGTTGGTTCTATGCGTCTAAATGCGTCATAATGCTGTCAAGGAATGAATCAGAGATGTTTTAAACACCAGAAAACCAACAATTTCAAACCAAAGGCAACACTTATTCAGAGATTTTTTTTGTGCAGAAGAGTTCAAGTTCACACGACAAGATTTAAACCCGGATTTTCACATCGTAGCTGAGATTCGAGGCAAATCCAAGTTTAAAGACACGATTTGAAAGGAGCTACAGTTAATGAAAGTGCAAGAAACAAGGTCAGGGGAAAGGAAAATATCAAACACAGACCGTATGTGTGATGGGGAGCATGATGAAGGTATTGTTTGATCAGGAAACTGAACAGAGGCTGGTTAAACATTAGCAAGAACTCTTGTGCTTCTTTGATTTTTCCAGCGTGCAAAATCATACCAGACGAGAGAGAGAGAGAGAAGCCACTTTCTCTTCAACAACAAGGGGAACAAAACAGGCAAAACCACCAGGACCAGCTTGTGTCATAGTCTAATATGAATGATGAGCGCCACGGGAAAAAGTGGTCACAACGTGCTTCACTCAACTGAAATGGGGCATAAAAGATTTGATGCAAGAACTTGTTCCAATTGCAAATAAAAGTGTAAAAAACAGAATCTCTCAGAAAAACCTTCGTTCCTGCAGCAGAAAGAAATCCACGGATCATTTCACGTAAACACATCTCCCATTTTTTTCCAATTTTCTTGAAAAAAAAGAAGAAGAAAAGTGGGAATTTCAATCAACAAGGACACATGTTGAAAACAAATCACCATTTCTTTTGCCGGGGAGCGTATATTTGGGTGTCTTAAGCAACCACCAACTCAAAAACTCTGACATAACGCAAACACATTGTTTTATTTGAGGCCACTTTGGCCTCATGTTACATCACAGCCTCCCCATCTTTAACTTAATTCGCTCCATCTCAGAATGGCAAGTCTGAACTCTTTTGCTTCTGTTCTTTATCGCCTACAAATTCCCAGAACAGTTACATAGTTAATCTATCTTCAAGCATGAAATAACTATGCAGAGCTCTGTAGTCATGCTATCCCCCATTGAAATCCTATTCATTTCTTTGTGTCTTAATTTTATGCAGGTGTATCTATTTATAGTTACCTGTTACTAAAACCTTATATTATTATTATTATTATTATTATTATTATTATTATTATTATTATTATTATTATTATTATTATTTTGGTCCAGTCGGGGTGGGTGGGTGTTCTGTTTGTTTAAAAAAAGAAAAAAGAAAAAGATCAATCTTATGTAACCTTACTGATAAGTCATTGTCACTACTCTTGTTTCTTTTTCTCAATAAAAAGATTTAAGAAAAAAAAAAAAGAGAATGAAATAACTAATGCTGCTCAACCGGTACTTTGTCCAGCGTACGATAAGATCACGAACAGTAAATAAAAGATTTAATATTTACTTCATGAGATATTTTTATGGGAAAACTACAACGAATACGAAAGTTGGGCTTGAAAAGGAGTTCCTAAGTAAGGAATCCAATTTTTTGTTGCCATCGATTTTCCCAAGCTGGAGGCGTCTGAATTTCTGAATGACTCAATAGATATGTACGAGCACAACACCAGTACCCGGTATTACAAAACTAAGCTCGTAAACATCTGTGAAATGTGGCCTAAAACCACAGCAATGTGAAGCTCAGGCATTACTCGGCATAAATGCAGAATAAACTACATTTAATGATATGAAGATGCTGGGATGAAATGATCTGTATGATCGTAAATCATGTTTTTTTTGCTAGAAATACAACTACATGTTCATTTTAAGTTTAAACTGTCTTTCCTAAAGGAAATAGATAGATTCTGACAAATTAAACATCTGCCACATCAACGTTTAGTTTAAAATAATAGATTACATGTTCATCTTACTGATACCTTCATGTTAACGTGCATTAGATCTATCAAGAGTGCGCAAAGATGCACACGAGTTCAGCTAAAGGGAAGCACTGACTGATGGACAGAGCTATAATCAGCAGAATAAACAGTTGTACAATTAGCGGGGTCAAATTAATCACCCAGCAAGAGCTACTGTAAATACCAGAGGACAATAAGACGGTGAAAGTTACAACCTTCCCCACCTGTTCTCACTTTATGTGGAAACGTTACGGCATTTTTCACAAAGGGGGTAATTCTCCCTGCTGCTTATCTTATATGTTCAACCGAGCAGTGTTAAAGGTCAGCCGTGTGAGAAAAATGGTAAATATCTGTTTTTTTAGAGCTCAAGTCGGACACAACAGCGACAGAGAGGAAGAGACTTGGTGAAATGGTGTAAAAGATGAAGAGAGTGTCTTCAGGATGGATTAAACGCTGATGAACTGATTCCAAAGATGACCAACACAACAAAAGACTCACACAACCGGATGCGCATAAAAACAGACACAAAGAGACTGACAGACACACATATTTCACCCAAATTGAAACACCAGCACACAAAGTGCAGGGTGGGGTGCTTTTACTGAAGCCTATAAGAGTTTTAAGGCTGGTTTTACCAATAGTCTATTGAGGAAGCCCTTCTGTATTCATCCAATAAGTCTTTAGTGTGTGTCTGACCTTGGCAGCTTCACGGAGAGGACAGCGACCGTCAGAGACTCCACAGAAAAATGTCTCCACCTGCAGCCTACGTCTTCTGATGAATCATTGCAGGCAGAGCTGACTACACTTTCAGTTTAACTGATGGGAGCACAGAAACTCTGACCAGCAGAAACGTGTCACACAACAGGGCTTCAAGCTCCAAGATAAAGGATGCAAACAGCTGCTGCCTTCTTCTTTGTGCCGTAAGAAGCACAGTGACTTCACATCAAGTATACCAAGCAGGTCAAAGCCAAAACTCTGAGTGGAAAAGACTCTCGAGGCTGCAGCGACAGCAGATAATGGACAATGACAAAACACAGCTGGAATGTTGGGAGTTAGTTCAGGTACAGCAACAACACGGCGGTTAATGTCAATATCAGAGACTTTGTATATATATATATATATATATATATATATATATATATATACATCCACACTGTGCTGTCACTCTGTTTACCGGTTACCATAGTTTATTTCTGCCTTGTATTAAAGTGTCAATTTAAGTTAAATGCAACCGCTGCGCTGAACTATTGAGTTTGAGAGAAACGTCATTTCAAGCCTGTGTATGTCCTGTACCTATACAGATCTGACAATAAAGTTGACTTTGACTTTGAAGAGTGATCGCTCAGTGTGATTTGGGTGCATGACGACGCCCGGACATTTCTGAAACTTAGTTTTCAGATCTAAGATCTAAATCAAAATCCTCTTTGCAGTCAATTCTGCTGCTTTCTTTTTTTTGCTTTCTAATGATTTGGTCAAAGTTTCCAAGCTTCCACTTTCTCAGCCGTGGTGAACAGCAGCCATGATGTTGGTAAAAATAACAACAGATGTAACATTTGCAATATTGTTGGCCAGATTCTGATCTTTCTAAAGGTCTGAACTGCCACTTCTAATTTCCTTATAAGAACTGTAATCAAACACACACTGAATCATTTTTGCAATTTCAGTTCTAATCGAACATTTAAGTGTAAAGAAAACCACAACGGCCGTTAAAAGTTTGTGCATTTCCTCCAAAAACCGCACCAGGCTAAAGGTCCTTTTCTCCCAGTCAAGAAAAAAACAGGACAGAAGTTTATTCAAATACGACAGAAACGGAAACACACTACATCCCTCTTTTTTTTCCCTTTTCTACTCCTCTTAGAATAGAAAAACATTTTCTGAACCTAAAAGAACTTTAAACTTTCGTATTTGTACTGTTGGAAATGAAAACCAATGTGCTGAATGATGGATAGAGGAAAGAAATAAGGTACTTTTAGGTTTGAGTCAACAGATGTAGATCCAGTATAATCACTTAATCCATAATCAAGTGTCTGTCTTTGCTTGATTTGGGAGGGGGAGGGGGGCATGTGCATGGTGTGTTTACTGAGTGTGACCTACTTTGAGTCATTCCTGGTGGCCTTTGGCTCAGTAAAAATCACTGCATTGTTTAATTGTAAACCACAAAGTACCTGGTAGAGGAAGCGCTGGCTGAACTGGTGCATGGCGCCCTGCAGCTGGCTGCGCTGGCTCTGCCACTGCTGGTAGCTGCGCACCGACTCGGCTGTGGGCCTCTGCCATGTGGTGGTTCTGGTGTTGTGGTCCACATAGTAGAATCTGCCCCGCTGGTCCACTCGCTTCTCCCAGCTGCACAGGGCGGATAGAGACGGGGTGAGATCGAGCAGCTTTCAACAACATTTCCACAGAACAGCTCATGAAGTGGGCGGCAAAAAGTACCAAAAAGCTGCCGATGATAATAGAACTGATTTATAGAGGCAGGGAAAATAAACAAAGACAAGAAAAGGAAGGAAGGAAAACAGTAAGAGGAGGCGGTTAGAGAGCGAGAGCCAAGAAAGGAAGGAAAGGGGCATGAAAAAAGTAAAGATGTAAAGCTGCTGCAGATATAGCAGGACAGCGATGGAGAAGGAAAACAAGGGAGGATTATTTTCATAGATCAATGTAAAAATTGTAACTTTAAAAAACAAAAACAGGCCTGAAAATGATTAGTGACCCAAAGAAATCTCGTTCTGTGTAATCCAGAAAATAGCTGGTTGACATTTTTTGATCGTCAGTGTGTTCCTGACAGTTTGGCTCAGCCTGGGACGTCAAAGGGCCGAAGCCGCTGCCAAACCGCACTTACGATGATGGGACAAAACAATGGGACACACACGGTTTCTGACTGACACTGAACGTGCACTGCAGCGTGAGTCTGTGCACAACCGCCTGCCAGTGGCATTACTCAGAGGTTTAAGTATATATCCTCTTCTCCCCTGAGACGGGGGGGTCTGGAAGCGGGCTGAGATACGAACGGTCGACAGAAACACACACAAAAAGGACAGCCATATTTAAAACACGCACACACACGAACAAAGCCCCAAACACTCACAGACAAGTTCCCCGAACTGACTGACTAACTGTCTGCTGCTATTCTCCTATCTCTGACTTAAGCGCCACAGAATTTGGAAGAGAAAACAGCGTCAACCTCTGTGTGCTTGAAAAAAAAAAAGAAGAAAAAAACACACACACACACAGACAGACACGTCAGATACCAAAAAGCACATGCACAAAACATAAATAAATATTCATGAAGAGTAAGAAGGTGTTCCACCACATATTTATGGTGTTAGGTGGATGGTATCTCTGTAGAATTGTGATTTAGTGACTTCTGGGTAGAGGCAGAAAACACGCTGTGTGCAGACACACTCTAAAAAATCTGAAATCATGCGATTAATGTGACTGAGGCTGGTTTGTGTGGCCCTCTCAGTGGTCCAAGTTCTCTGGATAGACTCACTTTTGTTGCACCGAAGCTATTAATGCAAACTCAAACGCAAACAAACACATTCACTGTGCATTTACTGTGCAGAAGAACTGTGTTTATAAGGCAGAGAGTTTAAATCCTCAGTCACATTTCACTGGATGAGTGCGCATTTGTTTCAAGTTCTGCTGACAGTTAGTCAGCATTGTCATTTTAGAGACTATTCTGCCTTTTTAACCAAGCTTAGAGTTGAGAAAAACACAATTTTACAAGAAGAAAAAAAATAAAGTATGTGCAGATTTTAAGCACATTGTAAAAAAAATACCTGATTATTAAACTTGTTTCAAAGTAACTGACTTTGTTCTCAATGTCACAAAGTATCCTTCAAAAGAAAAGATTACTTCGCTCTATTTTTTAAGAAAAAAAGAAGCTTAATTTTCCTTTTTGTTGGTCTGATTAATCTTATTTACAACTAAATTTAAAAAATACAGCTCAAATTTGCTGTAACTGCTAATAAAATTACAAAACAAATCAAAAGACTAGAGTAGAACTGTTCTAGGTTCTACTTATTTTAGGATAGAGGCTTGTACATCACATGATGCTGTAGGAAACATTTTCAAATACCAAGATTTCAACATATTTACTCTTTAACTGAAGCTTTTGAGACCAACAATAAGCTTGAAACAAGAATCCTCTGCTTATATAAAGCTAAACTTTACTTTGAATAGGTTCCGTTTTGCAGTGGCGGGCAGCCTGCTGCTCGCTCTGGCCATTTTTACACATCGGTTACAATGCGTAACCGTGGCAACGGGGAAGTTGTTAAGTTGTTGGAGCAGCTAACTGGGCTTTCCAAAGTCAGAGCAAGACCCCAAATCAAGATGAGTTGAAGGGGAGATGCTTAGGATGCAGAGCAGGAACAAAAAGGAACAAAAGTTGAAAGAGGGTTCAACCATCTCTTCCCTCACTCATCATGGGAAATGTGAGATCACTGGCAGATAAAATGAACGAGCTTCGACCTCTGATGAGGACACAGCAGGAACATCAGGAATACGATATTTTTTGTTTCAACGAGACCAACTCTAACAGCTCTCTGCTCAGCTTTAAGATTATACGGGCAGACAGAGACTGCAGACAGAGCGGTAACAGTAAAGGAGGAGGATTACAGAGCTTGTAGACAACAGATGGTTTAATCCTGGATGTGTCGCTGAAACAGAGCATCTCTGCACCCCAGATGTTGATCTTTTGGCTGTGAATTTCTTTCCATGTTGTCTACTGAGAGTTCACCTGTGTTACCTGCCGACACTACATGTGCACTCATCAGCTAAGCTGTTGCCTAGCTACAAAAACAACACTCCAACCCACTGATGGCGACCTCAGAAGATTTTTACCCCACCTTCCTCTGCTATAATTCAGCTTTCCACATGTTTGTCAGCTAATTTATATTTTATTTTATTTTTCTATCTATAACAAGAGCACATCTTAAATAATAATGAATACTGCAGCAATATAATTTCCCTTCGAGGTTAATAAATCATGATTGAACTGAACGGAATTTAATTTATGGTCATTGATGAATCTTTTTCTAAACCACTGGCAGGTTTTGACTTAACTGTTTTAACTGTAGCTACGTGTTAGAGGTGTATTTACATCATGCAACAGCCTCAGAATATGTTATTAATCGCTTCGCCGTGTCTCTAATTTTACTTTACAACAGCAGTGAAATCATTGCCTAAAAAAAACATCTGAAATATCTTATGTTCAGGTCTACTTAGATGCTTCTCTTAATGCTGCCTCCTCCCGTGGGCTGGTAGGCTTAAACTTCTTGCTTGAGAATGCTACAACAGTGCAAATGATTGCAAAGACCACCAGTCCCAGACCACTTTGCCTCTGAGCTTCCTTTAAACAGCAGGACAAACGCTGCTCCCTCTCTGATATTAACACTAGCTACTTATTTACTGGAGCCAGGGAAAAGCCCAGAGACCACAGTCGCCTGTTGGGACTCTGTGTAGTTATTTATTTATCTGATTGTATCTCTTTATACCGTTCATGTCATTAACTATCCACTCCATGCCTCCCTTAAAACTAGAGGCCTGTACTCTTGTAACCATGAACTGTCCAGTTTAAGATGATAGAGAATATCTTTGATCTTCTTTTAGACGTCCCACTCATGACTCATCGTAGCACAAGCTGTGGGCTTATGTTCCTTCTTTCTATTTGTGTGCCGACTAAAACTGAAGAAAACTCACCAACATCTCTCACACATTTGAGGGTTTGAAGTTTTATTGTACCTTAGCTGAGAAAACAGAAATCTGTAACAGCTTAAAGGGATAGTTCGCCTCTTTTGACATGAAGCTGTATGAAATCCCATACTAGCAACATCATTTATGAACATTTTCTTACCTCCTCCTGCGTCCTGTGAGCAGAGTTCCAGCCGAGTTTTGGCGTTGACGAAGGTAGTCCGGCTACTTGGCTGGGGTTTAAAAGATAAATAGTTTTGCTTCTCAAAACAATATGCGTTCAACAGAGGAATATATTTGCATCACAAAATCGTTCTCCAGGAAAAAGTCAGACCTCACAATCGCTTGGCACTATTTTCTCTCCATTCGTATCAATGCGTGCTGCCGCCTGCCGACAGCTGCGCCTGTTACGGTGTTTACTGCTCGGTCTGCACAGCACGCAGTGATACGAAGGGAGAGAATTTCGAGCTAAGCGGTTGTGAGGCCTGACTTTTTCCTTGAGAACAATTTTGTGATGCAAATGTATTACTCTTTTGAACGCATATTGTTTTGAGAAGTAAAACTATTTATTTTTTAAGCCCCAGCCAACTAGCCGGAATACTTTCGTCAACGCCAAAACGAGGCTGGAACTCTGCTCACAGGACGCAGCAGGGGGTAAGAACATGTTCATAAGTGATATTGCTAATATGGGATGTCATACAGCTTCATGTCAAAAGAGGTGAACTATCCCTTTAAAGGCAGTCGGTGGTGGGACAAATGGTGACAAGTTTACACACACTGCAATGTATGTGGAAATAGTATCCGGAAATGTGTTTTATAAAGTGATCACTCCTTTTTTAAAAGAAGGCAAAATACCCACCAACATCTGTCTTTTATCTGCAGTTGGGAAAGGTTACAATCTGCATTTAGTCCTGTGTCAAATAATGTGTATACGGTGCTCAGATGGGGGAGAGCATGGTTCACTTTTACTTTTAACAGATGTTTACTATCTGCAGTGCCTCACACACAGATTAAGAGAGCCAATGAATCTATTACACCAGACTGGATGGCTGTAGGGTCGAATTACGGTCCAGAACACAGCAACAACAAAGGTTATAAAGAGGAAGCAGGAAACACATGTTCACATCTGATTGGCTCAGAAGATGAAGGGGCAGAGTTCAGCTGGAGCTCAAACCTGATTGGTTCACAGCAAAAGCTGGAAGAAATAGCAGTGACTACCTGGATAAAGGCTAAATTGGATTGAGTAGTATATCAATTAGGGTATAAGAAAATAAATATTTACATGGTCAAATTAACAAAATAATTTAAAAATAAATTCAAATACTTTATATTGTTCTTTTGTTTTATTTGTCTTCATAAATCCACATCTCCTTATTTTACCAATGTAGCTTTTTTGGCACTCGTACGATTGCAAACTGTGGCTTCAAACTCCCCAAATACCAATCTGAGTGGATCTGTGGGACACAATCTAATCCAAATAGACCCTAACCAACAACATGCCGGAACCAAAGGATCGCAGTAGTCAATCGATCTGTTTCCAGATAAAATTCTGCTAAAATCTGTGTACCTCAGACAGCTTTCTTGCCTACAAATATTACTGTCTGCCCATACTGGCCCGTACCCACAGGTGTTAATGTCAGATCAGACATGTTTGTGCTCATTTTTCACATCACTGACATTCTTATTGGTCACACATATGCTGATTTTACTTAAATGTGAGATTCAAGCATGTAACAGTGACAACATAAATATCTTTATAAGTAAGAGGAGAAAAATGAGAATGGTTGTTCATACTAAAGTAAGCAAATCAGGTCATTTGGAGACCAAACAATTGGGGCCACATGCATCAATCAGCAGCAGCTGAGAGCACTGAACAATCAGCTCCAATCAGCTCCCGCTGCACAGAGGGTCATAAAAGGCAGCTCCGGGCAGAGAAAGGTACTGTCAGAGAGCCTTGAACGTTGTGTTGATACAGTCTGTCAGAAAACGATCGCAGGTCAAAGTTCACGCTAACCTGTTCCTGAAGCAGAATGAGGTGAGTAACTTCCGGTCTGCAACAGTGTTTCAAAACGGCGGCCCAGATCCTGAGCTGAACGAAGGATTAAATGTCAAACCCATTGGTCTGAAATTCACTGTGATAACCTGGTGTCTGCAGGGTGCTATGGATTTCTTGTATGCTGATTGGCAGCATCACCTGCGCCCCTCCACAAGGCGGTAAGATGATCCTAAAATCGAAAAATGAGCAGCTGAAGTGGACTTAACACTGACTTCTACTTAAACTCTATTCTACTCAGGTTCTCCCTCGTGGTATTCATCTTCAGGACTTAGACGAGATCCATCCAAACTTATAGGACAGTCCAGTGGTTCTGGGACAACGCAGTACAGCGCTCAGGAGGATGAGTATGGAAGCCCGGGTGATCATCAGTTCACAGAGGGGAGCTGGAGCACCTCCTCTGATACCAGCGGGGAGGACGAGCCAGTCTTCACTCCAGCGACCGTCGAGGATCAAGTCTACGCTTTCAAGTCTCGGTCGCGCTACAACAAGAAGCGCATGATGTTCACTCAGTTCCTCTACACCCCAACAGAACCACGTGATGCCCAGGAGCCAGTGTTCCCACACCATGGCAAAATTTCTCAATACAAAGCCCAAAGTGGCTTCTGAGGATGCTTCTGGTGAGGCCAACGCTCCTCTATAAGGTACAGTGTCTCTGTAGCTGCTGACAGTCTAACTTTTCTCTTTATCTCTTCCCCCCCCCCTCGCTCGCCGGTCTCGCTGTTCCAGAGGTATCGCTACTAATTGCACATAATCAAATAAATGGCTTTCATGAGTCCAACATGCCTTGTCTGTCACAGTTTCATGAGGTTTCAAACTGTCTCCACTCCAGCTTTAAATGCCAGGAAAACGGCAGTAGTGCTTAAACGGCGTGCATTAATTTCATATGCAGAAGTGGTCTTGGAGCTTCTATCCAGATAAGTAAAATATGCAGCTGAAGCGGGCCTCTGCTTAAAGGTGCTTAAACTGTCAGTTCAGGACTGCTTTAGAGTCATGCAGATCTGAGGAAAGTCTGAAGTATCTTTCAGAATCACCCTGAAGGTGATCAAAGGGTCCCATATACAACCAGACTCTTGCATAAACTATAACAAACCATGAGCTCTGACATTGCTGCACAATTGTACAAAATGTTCAAAGCAGATGTATTGAGCTTCACACTTCATTTGAAGCTGGACATCACTAGATTTAACTACCTGAACACCAACTTGCCTCTTAATGCAGCACTCCAGCATAGCTTTGTTGGAACCATCCAAAGCTCACCCTTCACTATACATGTCAGTGTTTTAAAGTCCACAGTTGGACTCTAACTGGGTGTAAACTGACACTTGGTTGGGGGTTAAATTTATTTGAAACCGCTTATTAAGCAGTCTGTACGGTTGACTTTAATGAACAAACCAGGATGATCACTGCTTTCTACCCTGCAGTCATTACTGCACAGTGCATAAATGGGGGGAAATTACACTTTTTTTTTTTTTTTGGGACTATCAAGATTGTTTTGTGATGCCACAGTGGTGCTAAAACTGTCGCAGCCTTATTTTGGATTCATGTCTACAAGTATTTAAAATGAAACTTTCTACTGACTCTCTCATTTCTACATTTTAAACAGCGACTTGATGGAAACATTAACAAGTGGCTGTGACAGAATACCACTGCTATTTACTTCACTGATTAAAGAGCATCTTAAATTAACAGTGCAATGAAAACCTAATATATTGTGAGCTGTGCTTAAACTTATTTTTACAATAAGCACATCCTCAGTCTCCTGGATACAAAGCAGAACTCAATGACTGCTGCCACCACCACATTAAAACGGCGTCATGATTACAGATCACTCAAGTTTTACACAAGCAACCACTCCTTCCAATAGACTGCCCATTTGGCCTTAGTAAACATACTAAAAATCTAAGCTGGTAATTAAGTCCAATTTAATATTGGAAATGAACACAAAATGCCACCTTAAAATTTATTTTAAATTGCTTATCTTTGTCTAAACAACAAAGTTGTTCATCGAACTGAAGATGGCACAAGTTTTACTTTTCTGTTGCGACTTAAACACCAAAGCGGTTAAGTTTGAATTACCGTTACAAACTCAACAGAATATTTGATAACAGTATGACTCATGAGGTCTCCTCAGCCTGGCTTTGGATGGCTTTCATTATTTCAGCTTCCAAAGCGCGATTGCCCAACTCCCCCCACCCTGCCCCCTTCAGCCTCTAAACAGTTCCTGGTGCGTACATCTGGAGCGTTAGCCCAGTATTAGCTTGCTAATTGATCCTCTGAAGGGCAACGGCGGACAGCAGCCAACACGGTGGTGGATGGAGGTACATGTGGCGTTAAGAAAGGACTTTTGTTCTCTGGGCCCCCACGCTCTCGTTCCCCTGTATGGAAAAAGTGAGATGGGGGGGTGGAGGTTTGGAGAAAAGGAGGGGTGACCTTTTTCTAAAAACAGCCTCTTTTTCTTTCTGTCACCCAGTTGCACACACTGTGAAAATCGATGAATTAGGCCGAGTAAAAAGGTCTGATTGGGGTTGAACTCTGTTTTCTGACTCTTTCTTACAGTGTTCAGATAATGGAAGCTGAGCACAAAAATAAGACAACCAAACTACAGGATTAGGGAACGTTTACGGTGCAATGTGTGTGTAGTAATGCCAGACAAACTGGAACATGAGAACTTTGTCACTGTACATTTATTAAGCAGATGGTTTTACCCGAAGAAGAAACACACTGTGGGGGTTCAAAGTGATATTTAGACATGTGAACTGGGGAAGTTAAGGATCAAACCAGCAACTTCCTACATGAAACAAAACTATTCTGCTTTCCGAGCAACGGCCATCGGCAAGCAAAGAGACTTCATCTCACAGCGTAAGGCGAGGTGGACATAGGAGGGCCAGCTTCAAATGGACCTTCCAAGCCAACACCCCCTTTTGGCCTGCGTGAGACAGTTGGTGCTTAGAACAAGTTCCACATCATTACTCCGCTGGAATCACACGTTTGGACTCTGATTGCAATGTAGCCGTGCCACAATTAACAGTTAATAACAGCAATTACTTCGACTGAGCTTACACCCCTTTAATGAGGTCGTCTCGTTGAGCATCGTACTCTGCAGAGGACACGGCACATCGGCCAAGAGAAATTTCAGTTTAGAAAGCCTGAAAGCCAAATACTTTCAATTTATCATTCCCAATAAAAAGCTCCTAGTAAGAGAAACAGTGGACGCGTAAAGACATTTCATCAATTCAAGTTGTTTGTAAGACAATTAGTTGTTAAACATTTCAGAAGTCAGCCCCAACACACACACACATACATGTATGTGTGTGTGTGTGTGTGTGTGTGTATATATATATATATATATATAGATAATTAGGCCTTCTGTTCAGAGCCGTCAGGTGCAGGACATTCCTCAGCTTGGCACGGCTCTGTACCCAAATGTTTAATTATGTAAACACAGTTTCTTCCTGGAACAGAAACCTTAGAACAGAGTTCCACCCAGAACATTTTGGAAATGCACCTTCACCTACAGTGGGGTTAGACTCTAAAGCTGCCAAAACGGTGATTTTTAAAAGATTTTTTAATCCTGTACGGTTTCTAAAGTCTCTCAGACTTTCCCTCAGCCAAAACCAGCAAAAATCAATCTACTGGTCACCATGTGAAACTCTAAACACCGAGCCCCTGCTCCCATTCTCCACTCTCAATTCCAATAAAAATTCTTCAGACAAGATGACTGTTCTATCCAAAAACTATTTACCCATTTTTATAGGTAGACAAAATATTAGTTCTGAAATCACATCTGTGTTTTTGCCGCTCGCGAGGCAGGAACTTCCACAATCTGGACCGATATGAAAGACCCAACCAGCGGATTTTTAAAGCCGTTTGTCAACCAACACACTCCCTGATGGCTGTTAAACAACCCGTGCATCAACAGAGGAACATAAAATACAAATATAAACTTGTGACAAACATACCCTGGTGGCAGTGGTCTCTCCCAAGTTGTGGTTTTGGTGTTGTGGTCGACATAGTAGACTCTACCATGAGGCAAAACTCGCTGCTCCCAGCTGCAAAGAGACACAAACACGCACAGATACTCATCAACTCCAAGACTGAACACATGACAAAAACAGGGTACTCCTTTTCTAAAATTACCCAATTAACACAGCTTATGAGACTATTCTGAGAGGAACAAAAGGACATTAACACAGGCAGAAAGCAGCATTGATGCAATAAATCCAGAGGAAACTCTAAAACTGACTTAATAACCCGTAATCACTCACTTAAATTGCTGGGTGGCAATTACGGACCAAAAACATCCCATCTATCTTTGTTACTAAGCATTTTAAATGTCATGTTCTCACCTTAATAAGCCTGGACTCAACTGCGGCGAGAAGGAGAAATAAAAGTAGCATCTACAACAAATTTCCTCACTGAATTATTCACATCGACTCCGTAGACACGGGCTGGTTATCACATGTCCTCACTGGTTTCCATAATCTCAGGCTAAGCAAATATTAGATGATTTTTCACAACATATATCAGCTTATCTAATAAAACGGGTGTAATTAACAACATCCATCATAGCTGCCCTGGTTTCAAAGCTGTGCTGCTGTGTGAAAGGATTAAAGCTGAATTCCAAACTGTTTCTTTTCTGTTTTCATAGTCAAAAATGTTTATTCTTATTTTATTTATTTTATACTCACGTCTTTATTGAGCAACACCGTTACACACAGCCTGGGTGTTGTGCACAATCACAGGCATGTGGTTCTAAAGTTATGGCTAATCTGTGTAAGTTTTGTAGAAAGATTCATGTTACATTTTTGTCTTTTGCATCTCATCTATCTACAATTTCCTTTATTTTTTTAACTGCAAAATGGCCTGTGGACGGATGTGTCTTGAGCGTGACAAACACTTGAAATAAGAGTCCATTATCTGTAAAAGAAATGTGAATGAACGGGATAAGGATCCAGCGAAACTGCCAAACCACCACAGTGAAAGGTTTTGCCCTGGCGTTTTATAGAGAACGGGAACTTCATCCAAAACCAGCAACATCCACTCTTTTCAAAATAATTCATTAGTATGTGGTTTGAGTCAAATCAAAGATACGTTTCCACCTTCTTGTTAAGATCAACGACTTTTTGAACTGCATCGTTCTTCCCACCTCTGCGACCAAATTCCACCAGAGAAACATTGTACTGAGCTCCCGTTGCTTCAGCTTCTTGGCTTCTAATCTTTGAAATGTATTATCAGCAACCCTGATGTTTGAAAATAAGTTTTCAAACATTTCCTCCTGTAGTTTAGTAAGACAGCGTTTCCATAGGTTTGAAGTAAAAAAAATACTTTGCAAGTGAGTGTTGACATACTTGAGAAGTAATGATTTACACTTTCTGTTTGTCGTTTCAAACTTAAAAGCGAGTTGCTGAAGCCCCGACTCTTACCCTGCTGGGAGTGAGTCTGTGGTGACCTCTGTGGCACTGTTGCTGGTCTGCTCAGAGTTGGAGGTGGCACTCGGGTTGGGCTCTGCCAGGGTGGCCGGAGCCAGTGCGTCCTGACCAAGAGACGGGCTACTGCCGCTGCTGCTGGCGGCTGGAGATCGGCCGGATGGAGAGGATGAGGGAGGAGTCTGCCGGGCCACGCCTCCACGACTGCTCTCCAGCCCGTTAGATGCTAACTCGACTTTATCTGAGAGAAGAAACAGAGTAAGCAACAGAGAAGCACAACATCTGGCATCTTCAGTCAGGCTACAATGTAAAGATTACTCAGCAGGGTACAAATCCTGTTTAAAGGGATAGTTCGCCTCTTTTGACATGAAGCTGTATGACATCCCATATTAGCAATATCATATTTTAAATTTGACTTACCCCCTGCTGCGTCCTGTGAGCCGAGTTCCGGCCTCGTTTTGGCGTTGATGAAGGTAGTCCGGCTAGTTGGCTGGTGCTTAAAAAATAAAGCGTTTTTTTTTGCTTCTCAAAACAATATGCGTTCAAAAGAGTAATACATTTGCATCACAAAATCGTTGTCCAGAGACTGCTCGCTCTGCACTTCGGTCTGCACTTCAGTCTGCACTGTTTACACAGCCCGTAGTGATACGATTGTGAGGTCTGACTTTTTCTGGAGAACGATTTTGTGATGCAAATGTATTACTCTTTTGAACGCATATTGTTTTGAGAAGCAAAACGTTTTATTTTCTAAGCCCCAGCCAACTAGCCGGACTACCTTCGTCAACGCCAAAACTCGGCTGGAACTCTGCTCACAGGACGCAGGAGGAGGTAAGAAAATGTTCATAAATGATATTGCTAATATGGGATGTCATACAGCTTCTGAGACCATGGTCTTCAGCCGGAAAAGGGTGGAATGCTCTCTTCGGGTCGGGAATGAGATCCTTCCCCAAGTGGAGGAGTTCAAGTATCTCGGGGTCTTGTTCACGAGTGAGGGACGAATGGAGCAGGAGATTGACAGACGGATTGGTGCGGCGTCTGCAGTGATGCGGGCTCTGCACCGGCCCGTCGTGGTGAAGAAGGAGCTGAGCCAGAAGGCGAAGCTCTCGATTTACCGGTCAATCTATGTTCCTACCCTCACCTATGGTCACGAGCTGTGGGTAGTGACCGAAAGAACGAGATCGCGAATACAAGCGGCCGAAATGAGTTTCCTCCGCAGGGTGTCTGGGCTCTCCCTTAGAGATAGGGTGAGAAGCTCGGTCATCCGGGAGGGGCTCGGAGTAGAACCGCTGCTCCTCCGCATCGAGAGGAGTCAGATGAGGTGGCTCGGGCATCTGGTGAGAATGCCTCCTGGACGCCTCCCCGGTGAGGTGTTCCGGGCCCGTCCCACTGGGAGGAGGCCCCGGGGAAGACCCAGGACACGTTGGAGAGACTATGTCTCTCGGCTGGCCTGGGAACGCCTCGGGGTCCCCCCAGAAGAGCTGGAGGAAGTGGCCGGGGACAGGGACGTCTGGGTCTCTTTGCTCAAGCTGCTGCCCCCGCGACCCGATCCCCGGACCAGCGGAAGATAATGGATGGATGGATGGATACAGCTTCATGTCAAAAGAGGCGAACTATCCCTTTAAACCAAGTCTGTAACTCAGTGAAAGGTGAGCAGATTGTTTACCTGCACTGTTTCCAGGGCTGTTGTGACTCTTAGAGGAACGGCGGCGACCAGAGGATCCCGGTCCAGGGATCTGCTCCTCCACCAACTCCCCATTAGTCAGAGAGTTCCCTCTTGAGCCCCCCGGGGATTCTCCCTGCGGACCCCCCACTGAGTGCCGGTTGTTCCTGCAACCAAAAAAAAAACCAAAAGCAGAGTAAGAAAAGAAATGGAAAGAACAGAGGGGGGGAAGATGAAAGAAAAGGAAGGTGTGGAGGAAAGGCCAGAGAAGACAGAGATGAGACAAAGAAGCATCATCGGCTGTCTTTATTGTAATTCAAATTTATATTGTTTAACTCGTTCTTTGCGTCCTTTAAATCCGCTCGAGTTGTTTTGTTAGCTGAAAATGACACACTGTTGTTCCTGACTAAGTGCTGGCACAGGCGCAAATGCGTTCACGGGCAAAGCGGCGCACAGAAAACAAACACAGAGGTGTCCGTGTCGGCGACTTTTCCTCTCTGGACGCGCTCATATTTTCCTACTGCTAAAAATACAACTTCGTTTCTTTCCGTCAAGAATTTTCATACAAAGAAAAACATGCTGGCTTTCCCTCCCCAGCATCGAGGAATGCTGTGGCCGCGCTTGGACAGCCATCAAGAAAACCCGGTTCGGGACGACGCTGTTTACTCACCGCAACAACGAGAAGAAGCAACCGGGGGAAAGATGCGACGATGCGACACCGACGCATTTGTTTGTCAACCAATTTGTTTGTGTGTGGGCATGGAGCTTTGTTCTGTTGGACAACAACATGCCTTTTACAGGCGTCTGTTCATGCACAAGAGACAAAGATGTTGACTGCTTCTCCATGACAGCAGCGGTCTGGACTCTTGGCTGAACTGTGCTTAAATACCCCCCACAATGTTTAGAGGGAAATACCATCTGACCCCATGCACTCCCAAAGAAAAGCTTTGAAATAAATGCAGCCTCCTCCACTATTTATTATCCCACTACCATTCTAGCCAGAGTGAGCAGCGTCTGAAACCACACTCAGTGGGGAATAACATGCTGGCACTCTGCATAAGTACTTCAGTCGACCGAACTGGCACTGGACTTGTTCACTCGATCCTTTTCTTTTCTTTCCTCCATTTATTTTGAGTGCAATTAGGTCCAGGGCTTATGATTTTCGTATAAGCGCTTTGCAAACGGTGTTTAAGAAAAAGGTTACGCAAGGTTATTACTGTGCATTTATTCTTATTACCATACCGCAACGTCTGCAGAGTTTTGAAACCAGCAGCACGAAGAATTTTCCTGGATTTTGACGGCTGAAAAGGCTTTTCTATCAGTCTGCGAGCGTGTGAAAGCTGGCTGAGGTCTATGTGCCACCTCCTACATGTCTGGTTATATTATGATCCAAAATCATCACTTGCAGCTCGACATTCTCCAGTCTTAGCCATATAGAATGAATCTTTAATGACAAATAAGACCTGAAAGTGCCTTCCAAACCAAACTTTTTGGGTAAAAGGTAAATCTCACATCAGATTGTCTCAATTTTATCATCAAAAATCTGCTTGGCAAACGTGGTTTACCCCACTTCCCCTGCGGCCTTCTCTATTTACTGTTTTGCTTTCGTATATATAATAATAATCAATCGATATGACTCCGTGTGTCTGTGTTTGCTTTTCTCAACAGCCAGCGATCTGATCTGCCTTAAAGCTGTCAGATATACTGAGGATCTACGGTGTGGATGAGTAGAACATATTTCTTGTCCAAGAGTTTTTCAGGCTTGCACTGAGGACGATGCTCGACTGGATCTGTTTGAAGGAAGCTCAGCTCTGCTCTGATTGGTTGTTTTGCTGTCAGCAGGCCTTAAACATCAGGGTGACAGCATCCTTATTATCAAGGTTTTCTTTGAACAGCAGTAAAGAACATCACATCTTCCCACTGTTGACAAGATTCAAGGTGGGTGTGCTGAACATATTTCGGCCTGACTTTCAGATTTTTGGGGTCCCCGTCTCTCCATCCTTTGTTTTAGACTCCAGTGAAATGAAACTGGATTATTCCATCTTCAGAAAACTAAAGAGCTGAATGCACGATCCATTTACTGTGCAAAGTAGTTTGTTTCCAAAGACATAACATCCGTCATTGCAGATTTATATTTGTAACAAAGATAAAGATCTAACGCTGTTTTTTTTTTTTTTTTTAGAGAGAAATTCACTCAGGGATGCAGATCTTCCCACATCACGAAGACACACTTAATCCCCGTCATTAAAGCATAAATGCCATCTGTGCGTGTGTTCTGACCTGCTGTGCGATCCAGCTGTACTGGGAGTCTCCTCACTCTGTGTCCTCCTCAGGTTCGGTCTGTCAGACTGAAGGATTTCTGGAACAGAAACAGATCAAGTCGTGACCGTACGTACGCAAACGACATGCCGTCAATTACGTCATCTACAGTGTGACAATCTGGTGTGGAACGAATCAGAAAAACCTGGACTAAATAAAACTGATGGAGTGACAAATTAGAAACAGGCAGACATTTTAGTTCAGACCACTAACTGATAAAGAAATCACAGCAAAAGACAGAAAACTAGGAAATATCACTGCCCTCAAAACATAACTAAGCTTACATGTATTGGTTTGATGGAGTAGAACCATCCTAAGCTCAATTCATTCATGTTGAGCTTACGTATTTTTATCTAAATTTGGAAAAACACATTAGGGCAGTAACAAAGTCAGCCTACTATCACCTTGAGAATATATCAAAGTTAAAGGATCTGATGTGTCAGCAGGACCTGGAAAAACTAGTCCATGCATCCATCTTTAGTAGGCTTTATTACTGTAACAGCATCTTTACAGGTCTACCTAAAAAGTCCGTTAGACAACTGCAGCTTATTCAGAACTCTGCTGCTCGAGTCCTCACTGAGACCAAAAAAGTGGACCACATCAGTCCAGCTCTGAGGTCTTTACACTGGCTGCCTGTCCATCAGAGGATAGACTTTAAAGTTCTGATCCTGCTCTATAAAGCTCTGAATGGTCTAGGACCAAAATACATCAGTGAGCTCCTGACCCAGTATGAACCTCCCAGACCCCTCAGGTCATCTGGATCCGGTCTTCTATCAGTTCCCAGAGTCAGAACCAGACATGGAGAAGCTGCATTCAGCTTCTATGCTCCACATGTCTGGAACAAACTCCCAGAAAGCCTCAGATCAGCTGAAACACTCAGTGTGTTTAAGTCCAGGCTGAAGACACACCTATTTTCAGCTGCGTTTGAATAAAGCTCAAAGCTTATTCACATTTTAACTCCTGATTTTATCTATTGTTCTTATTTCTTTCTTTTTTGTTTAAAATTTAAATCATGCTTTTTTATTTCTACTGTTTTAATGTATCTGTAAAGCACTTTGAATCGCCTTGTAGTTCAATCGTGCTGCACAAATAAACTTGCCTTGCCTAATCAGTCGAATATGTGCACTAGTTCTTTTTTATTGTTATTTCAATGTTCTTTCAACTTCTATTTACCTAATATTCACCATCTAATCACAGATGTGCAACTGCAAAATCCTTGAAACTTAAACAGAGTCTGAACTGTAAAAATGTGCGTTGTTCTTTTGCTAAAAAATAAACAATGATTTAAGTCGAGTGTTATTTCTGGTTAAAGACGTTTCAAACATTTTGCTCATTTATCCATCAAAAACCTCCAACATATAAATACAGGTGATACTGTCGCACAAAGCACTTAAGCAGACTGAGCTGAAAAGTCTGTATTGTGTCAGACAAATTCCCAAACTATAGGCTTTATGCTCTGGAATTACAAGTCAACACAGAAAGGCGGCTTACAGATCTCATGACTGAAACAGACTTTAAGTGAACGCATATTCGGAAACACTCAAGAGTAAAGAAAAAGAAACACCTGGTAGTGGATTCTACAGGTGGAAATAAAAGAAAAAAAAAACACTTAATACTGGCAGAAGCCTTAAACAACAGATTCAGTTTCCTGAACACCGGCATCCGTTCCAGTCTATCCAAGATGGTGTAGTTTGGACGGAGGTTCCTGGTCCCCCTCAGTAATCACAGCAAGGCTTCTTCGTGCTTATAAAAAACACAATGAAATCCATGAAGACTTGACACATGTGGCAGTGGAGGTAAAGTCGGTGGTTTAACAGAGACCATTCATCCATGTGTGTGCTACGCAGTCTGTGCCGGTTTGTGTGCGTAGTGGTGTGCGGTCTTGGCGGTGTGAGGGAATGTGTGACTATACAATCCCGACTGTGACTGAAAACCACAAGCCTCTAACATGCTTTTCATTAACACTCACTTTCTCCTTGACACACAAAAAAACACTACGTCTTCCAGCGAGCAAGACGCTCAGGCCGGAGCCGCGACGGCCTCAAACAGCGTCCGTGTTTACGCACATATACAGTATATCCTGCTATCTAAAGCTAAGCAAACAGGTAGGCTCGCACAGACTCGCACAGTTCTGTTTTGTGGCTATGAAAGAGCTTCTTGTGAGCGGGCCCGGTGGACATACAGAAAAATAAACAGTGGTCTTGAGGAGAAACCATTGTGTCATAGCCTGCTCTCTGAGTTCATCACCCCCTCCCTTGTAACGGCATGGGTCTAATTACTGGTCTGGTGTGTGTCTGTGAGCGCACGAGAGAGTGCACACCTGTAGAAACATCTCAACAACTAAACTGAAGCAGGAGGTGGATTACAATCTGCAGCGCCTAGAGTTTAAATCAGATATTCAAAGTATTTCTGTCTTATTCGGGTCATTTTTGACTGCTCCTCCCGATGACCTGCACTGTTAATTAATCCGTCAATTACGAACCAATAAGATCACGTGAGGAAACAAATGGATTTGCTTGTTGTTTGTTCTGCTTAAACACGAAAAAGTCGGCGTTAGGGACTTAGGTGAGCAGAAACGTGACAGGATGATCCTGAAAATTGTGGTAGTTTTTGTTCTGCAATATGAAAAATGGTAGGTTAAAATAGCTGCTCCTTTTGTTTTTTTAAATGGGTCAGCCACATAATTTTAGGCCAACGTGGAAAAGCAGAAAACAAAAGGACTCAAGTTTCAAGTAAAAAAGAAACAGTTTTAGATGAATATGCTGCTTCCGATGTGTTTTCATGCAGCCTCTGAAAGGACATATTTTAATTTAAAACCAAATATATGCAAATTAGTTACAGACTAAATGCAGGCCTAAAGTGCAGACTGTCAGCTTTAACTGAGGAAAAGTGTAAGAATCACAGCTCTTTATTGTGCACGCCTGTTTCTAACTATAAGCCAAGTAAAATCTATTTTTATATACAAATACCGACACCACAAATTCAGCTTATTTTGGCATTGAAATCTCTGAATCAAATAGGCACCAACTTTCCTCATCCTTTAAGGAGTTAAAGGTAAAACTTCAAGAGCAGCAACACAGAGGGGATTCCTCTCTCAGGGCAGACAGACGTGAAACATGTTCATTTTCTTCTTCATGGATAATAAGAATGTGTGGAGGTCGTCAAAAATGAAAGGATTTGCTGCCTTTGGCTCCACACGTGTGTAAAAAAAGATCAAGACCCCCCAAAAAAACAAAAAACACACCTGAACAATCAGACTCAACTCTTAACACCTGATTACATGAACTTTCACCCCCTGCTCTCTTCTCAGTGCCTTAAAGGGACAGTAACCCTCAGCCCACAATAAGATACAACTAACAAATAATATTGGGAATTATATCATCAGCCCACACTTTCTTTTTCTACATGCAGTGCATCAAAAACCACGCATCATTGTATAAAACTTTATTATTACAGATTTACTGGCTACGTTACAGCATATACGTCTTGTTGCGATACTGTGATAGAGAGTTTTGACCCAGGGTCGTGTTAGTTTAAACAAGTCACAAAACACCCTTTTCATTCAGCAGTGACTCCAAGGTATCTCTGCTACAAATCTTTGGCTCACTCTCCCCATTAATGCACTGATTCTAGCGTGACGTGTCGAGGATTGTGAGCGTTACGCGTTGGGCTGGACGGTCTGAGTGTGGCCGTAAAACGTGGCCCCTGCTTCTGTGGGATAGGAAGCTTGAAGTGTTTGGCGAGAATTAAAATTGTACAAAGTGTGACAGTATTTCCAGAGTTGAAATCTTTCTGCTCTGGCTTCTGTTTTTCACCATCTTTCAAATGTAAGGGGTTTGTTTACAAAGCCCACCACATGCATGCGTGTGCGCGTGTGTGTGTGTCAGAAAAGCTGCCAGAAAAACACGAGTAAACTAACAGAGCTGCGTTCAGAGCAGGAACACAGAGGGCCTTGACACCAGCAGAAGGCAACACACTCCCACCTTTATGCATTTTATATATTCAGGCAGCTCACACACATGCAAAATGTAAAACACATGTGCACGCACACATCTGCATCTACACTCATGAGAAAATAAAACAAACGCACAAAGACTAGTGCCTCAACATGAAACTCTGCTCTTAGGGGGCACACTTCAGCCTTGTGTTCACTTATTCACTTAAGCACACACACGTCAACCCTGCGCCTGCAAGTCAGGAGAGGAAACCCCCGCCCACCCCCCCCCCCACCTTTCTAACAAGCACACCGCTTCAGGATCACAGGAGGCAATTGTGCTGCCGAGCTGCAAGCAATGAGGCTCAATTACGCAATTCTCAGAAACAAATTAGACAAAAGCGGCCCTGATGTCTGTGATTATGTGTGCGGAGAGTCTCCAAACAACAGGGGGAGGGATGGCTTCATTCATCGTATGTTAACCTCTGACCTGCACACACGCTGAAACTACAGACACAACTCTGTTTAACTGCTTTGTGAGCGCTCGTTACCGTGGTTATTCCCTGAGATTATGAGTCATTTTACCTTCAAAGCGAGTTATATTTTAGGAAATATGCTGATTCGCTTTTACGCTAAGAGCTTGATCAGAAAATCAATAACTGGAACTGTAGACCTTAACGGCGAGTTAAGCCTGATTTATGGTCGGTGACGCAAGACGCAACGCAAGCCCCCCCCCCCTTGCGTGCTTGCGTGTGTCACCTCAATTTTCTAAACTTCACGCAAGACGCAAGCCACTATCTACATCACATCCGGCGGCGTGTTCATCTTCTGGTTTCATCCCCTAATAAAAGACCGCTGTTTTCATAGACATAATATATTATATATATATACACATTATATATTATCTCTATGGCTGTTTTCAAACGCCAAGGTAGAAAGCGAAGAAGAAGCATGAATCCACTCGAAGAGAGACTTGCCGAAGAGCTCCTGGCGGTGAATTTGCTTTCATCGTAGTAGGCTTGTCATTGAAAAAACCCGCGCTCAAACCGCCACAAAGCAAAATGAAGCATAAACGTCTCGAGCCATTAACACAAGCGCAAGACGCAAGCGCAAGGGCAGTTAAAAGAGGTATAACTCAAGCTTTACAGTAGCTTAGTTGAGCATACTCCTCCAGTTTAGACATTTCACAAATTCAATATTCAATATAGTCTGATTTTAATCTAGTCCAAAAATGGCTCTCTAGCAATAAGATGCTTTTGAATAAGAATAAATCATATCTTATGTTGTTTTGCACTAGACAAAATCCTTTGCTTTTACCAAAAAACTGGAATATTAACTACCTGGATGGTACGGCGCTAGAAAAAGTTGATGCTATTGTAAAACAGTTGCATTTTTTTCTGCTAAACCATCCTGACATGCTCCAATTCCACAGAAATGTTTAAAAGAGCCCCTCGGGTCGCGCACCCACTCGGGCTTAGTTATCCATCGGGTGATAACTGGGCTACAAGGAAAACATCACAAAAAGACAGCTGTGTTCTCACAACTTAAAAACACTGTCCATCAAAACCAGATCCTCCTCTTACCAGATTGTGTCCGTCTTACTATTCTCGTGAAGAGGTGCGTGGAAATACACACATCCTCTTAACCTCTCTTCACATCTAAACAGCAACAAAGAGACACATTTATAAAGCCCATGCTGTGGCAGGCCTCTGCACTCACTGCTGCTCCTGTGTTCATTCAGCAGGATACACTACAGGCTCTGTGACACGCTATGAAAAGCTGCGTGTGTTGCAATGGACTTGGCTTTGGGTTTAAGAGCAGCTCAACAACAGTGCATTAGTTAAAAAAGACCTTTAGTCTTTGCTTCCAAACCATAGAGGAAGCTAAAACGTTAGCGCAGTCCGTGGGAGTGGAAAATACTGTCGACTACGCGTGTGGAGGCTTTGAATCCTTCCTCCTATGAAATATCGATTTGGAAACCCGGCCATTGATGTGAATGGTGCTGATGTTAAAAGTTGTGAAACAATGCAGCTGCATGCAGTCAGTATATTCTGTTGGTATCGAGTTACTTTAAATTTAACAGTGTACTTGACATGTTGTTGTTGGCATGACAGAAGAACTTCTGACACACAATTTAAACATTGGCCAAACTCTCCACTAAAACCCAGGCTTTGCTGAAATGAATAAATACACACACACAGACTAACCTTAACTGTTGGCAGGTGGGACTCTGCAGCAGAGAAACTGAAGCTGCAAACTAAATCAGTGCAAGAAAACAGCGAAAACCTCCTGTCATTGTTCAGTTCTTCTCGTTTAAACGACAAGTTTTTGGGCACAAATCTGGAGTCAAAGTCACACATTTTCAAACATAAATCTAGTTTCTGGTTTTACAATTTCAGGAACCTCCCAGAAGTAGGCTTGAATTGGAGTTTGCTCAGTGTAACAGTACGTTTTCCCGGTGAGAAGAGGCACGAGGGGCCGACTGAGCCACAGCGAAGATCGGACATGTACTACCGGGGGAAGAAGTGCTAAAATGGTTCAACTGACACGATCATTTTCAGTCGTGAAAGAGATATAAAGGCTTCTAGACGATAACACAACCATAATCTGCTGAAGAACCAATTATCACAAGTTATTACCCTCCACTCATCAGCTGCAATGTTATCAAATCAAATCAAATTTATTTGTATAGCACATTTCATGTAAAAAAACAATTCAAAGCGCTTTACATAAAATAAAAGCATTGCAGCTGGGAGTGTAAGAAGCATCAAAAATACAACACAACAAAGAGCCTGAAGTGTTCACCTGGACTACAAACTACCCGGGTACCGGTCTGATGGCATCTGTGCAACACCAACCCCACAACATCTCAGAGCCCGTAAGGACAAACGTCCCAGTTAGTTTCACTCTGTGACACCCTCAGTTGTTCTTCATCAGCAGCCTGACAGGTCAGAGCTACTGTGGTGGCATGAGGTCATGATGTTATTGCTGATCAGGGTCCTGTATTCCTTCTTATTTCACAGAAGTCATTTAGAGTCACATCTCGGCTGATTCAGGCTTTTTTTTGTTTTTTATTGTAAAGAAATAACATAAATATCTCATGATTTGATATATCTTAAAGGCAATAACTTGTTAGTTATCAGTCTATAATATTTCAGTTCCCAATATATCAGGATCCTGCGCAGATACCTATAAAGCCAACATTAAAAGCTATATTCATATAGCGATCTGGCTCAGTCAACTATGCACGACTGGTCTGATGACAGCAAACAAGCATATGTCATGGGTTTACGCAGTAATCCTCAAACTGGGCTCATCTGTGAGACTAATTCCCCGTTAACAGACTCCAGTCTGTGTAGCTGAATACACATCATTGATAAACCAGAGAATTCAACTTGTTCACACTGAATAATCACCAGAGGAATGACAAGTTTCACCAGGACCTCTTCGTCCATATGGACGATCCTGTTCAATAACCAATGATCCCCCTCATGAGTATACCTTCCTTATAATCACGTCTCCCTGCTCCTCCCACCGAGTCACCCTCGGGTGATAAAAACCGGGACAGATGACACTAAAGGAGCTCTACAGGAGTGTTTTAAATGAATGAATGAAACAACACCAGTGATACCGATGAGATGCCTGTGCAGCGAGAATTTAAAACAAAACCCAACACAGCCACAGCTGCTGCTGTCTGGAGAGTAATACAGAAATAATCCTCCAGACTGGACCTCAGAGAAGCTTGTATCAACATGCATTGCATTTATGTACATTAACAAGATGCATACTGGCACATGTACAGACTATCGCTGTGTTCGAAACCGCATACTTCTCCGACTACTCCTACTGACTTTTTTCCTGGATGCATACTAGATTCGCCGAAATGTTGGGTTATGCATCATGAGGTTACTACTCATACTCAAACTACCCAAGATGCAACGTAACGTGACGTCGCCGATCGTCATTTCCTGTCAAAACGGCAGTTTCAAGCTAGCTACAACGAGGGTAGGTTCACTTCCTGTTTTCAAAACAAAAGCACCAATTGTATCGTAATGGCTTTCCCTATGACAAAAGGCAACGGGTATTTTATTTTGTGAAAATAACCGGAAGTGCGTTGCTCACTGCGGCTAGCTTTAGTAGCGCCGAATTCGTGGGAACAAAATTGTAAATAGCCGGTATTTTGTCAGGTTTTCAACACGTTGGGGATCTAAACGACTACTTTCTCGCCTGAAAATGTTTCAAATGTTGCTAAAGTTTACAGAGTTTAGAGCTTAAAAGGTAGGGTAGGAGATCCTGGATTTTGAGTCCAGCATATTTTGAAAATACACAGGTCAAAAGTCCCAACCCTTTTCTTCACTTTTCCCCCGAAGCCACGCCTCTAGAGTACATGAACGCACACGAGCACGAAGGTGCACGAGCGCTGTTCTGACAGCAAGCATCGATCGTTGCCGTCTTTAGTATTTAGTATATGCTAACTATACGTTTAATAATGCTAGGTGCTAGCCAAGCTGGCTCTAGTTTAGCTTCCTGCCAAGCTTCTGGACGCGTAATTCGTTCACGGAGCAGGGTACGCGCACAGGGGGAAGGAGGGGGAGGGAGGAGCAGATTGCAGTTTGATAGACGGCATCAGTATCCAATCATCGTTAACGGTCCGTTCAGTATGATTGGATAGTGTTTTTCCTAGATTGTACGTTCTAGAGGCCACTAAAACTTTTCATATTTGTGTCAAAACTTTTAATTAATTGGTTGCAATGGGGGTGTGAAGAGTATTTCAAGCAATATGTAAAAAAATGTTCCAGAAAAAGATCCCCTACCCCGCCTTTAAGCGAAATCAGCTTCAGGCCGGCTGATTTCGGCTCGGGTAGGAGCGAAATGCATTGTGGGTAAACGCTCTGCATACTGTCTGATCGGTGAGTATGCAGTATGGAAGGTTTCGAACACAGACAATGGATATAATGGGGAAAAGCTACCCCAAGACCTTAGAAAACCATTCCACTTAACACTTAAAGCTTCTCTTTTCTCCAACAGCATTTATGATCAGCAACTTTTCATTTAAATCAGAAAGATTGTGCGGACACTCTTGGCCCATCGGCTTCTTTTTCACACGTCTGCTAAAAACTTGGGTGTGATTTTTGACAGCACATTTAAATTTGACAAACAGATTAGTTCTGTTGGCAAAACTAGCTTTTTCCAGTTCGTCTGTTGGCCAACGCGCAGCCGTACTTATAACGATCTAGAAAGAGTTCTACGTGCTTTTATAAGCACACGACCGCACATAGGTAATTCCCTGTACGTTTGGTTTGGATCGGTCGTCTCCTCAGTCGACTTGGTGCTCGTCTCTTCACGAGGACCAGAAAGCGTGAGCACATCACCCCAGTTTTGGCATCTCTCCACTGGCTTCCTGTTCATCAATTCACAATTGATTTTGAGATTTTATTGCTAGTTCTTAAGGTTTTAAATGGGCTGCCACCATCATAGTTGCATGTGTATTACATATTTATACCCCGGTCAGAGCGCTCAGATCGTCTAGGTCTACACTCAAAAATAAACGTGACTGGGCATTTTTGGTAGGTGGACCCACTCTGAAACAACCAATCTGTGCAAATAAGAACAGCTCAGACTGTTCCTACTTTCAAAACTATTTTAAAAACTAATTTTTACTCCTGTAAAGCACTTTGGTCAGCCTTGGTTGTTTTTAAATTTGCTATATAAATAATTTTGACCATGACCTATGTAGCATCTGCTTCAGTGTTTCATTAGGATAAATTCAGATAACGGGATCTGGCCAGAAATCCTTCTGGTTTACTCTGGTGTTCCACAAGGTTCCACTCTCGGACCCTTTCTTTTTCACCAAAGATTTGCCATAAATGTGTGCAGATTGTTCTAGCATTACTGCTTGTATCTACAATCAGTAATGCAACGACTGGATTTACAATAAAGGACAACTTTTCAACTCTTCAGTACCATCAGCGCATGAACAACAAACTCAGAGGACTCAAAGTCCTCATTTCACTTTGACTAAAGACCAAAATGTGTCGGCGCAAACAACATTAATTCAAAGCCATGAGGCTGAGAAGAAGTTACTTACATAATGGAGAAAAATCTGGCTTTTTCCAAGTGGAGAAAACACTCATTACCAGGGTGGAGAGACAGACACAAACATCCCACTGTACAAACAGATGCATGTGTGTGTGGGTCGCTGCTGCAATATTACCAAATATTAAAGAGGAAGGGAAAAGGGAAAGAGTGAGAGGAGGAGAAATGCTTTAGTACTGTGGTGTATTCTTCTCTATTCAGCTGTCTGGATTTCTGTGGGAAAGCTCTGCGAGCATGTTCACATTAACGCATCTTCAGCGTTCTTCAGCTGCGCTCTGCATGTCGCTGTTCTTCACTGTGAATGTCAAACCTGCTTCTGACAACACTTCTGAGCCAAATAATAAACTTTTTTCTTTTTAAAGACATGAAAATCACCAGCCTGGACAGCACCGATATGTGTAAGCACATGTCTGTGGTGTGAGTGTGTGTCTTGGGGTGCTCCTCTGTTCATTTCTGTCTTATTACGCTCACTCGGGTGAGTGCGAGTGTGTGTGTGGTAAAGGCAGGACTCACTGTCTGCTGCCGTGCTGCCATTGGGCAGCGAGCCCAGATCAACAACCATGCCGTCCAGACAGACGTTGAGCTCCCCTCCTGCTACAACCGAGCCTTTGTTCTCCGTCTGCAGCACCAGACTCAACTGGACGTTCTCCACTAGAGGGAGGAAGAACAGACAAGTAAGGGAGAGGATGAGTGGTTGAGAAGGTGGATGACAAAATGGTGGTGAAAGGAAGACAGATTGTGTTGGAAGAAAAGAGTGAAGTGAGGAGGAAATCGGACATCCTCTGTTATTGAGATGGAAAAACATTGTGAACGCACATAAAAGACGACATTCCTAATCGGCCTCAGGCGGGTACATGTCTCACTTTTTCTACGGCTCAAATCACAACAGAAATGGCTTTATTCAATTTCACAACAAGCTATTTTTATGTGTTCTTATTAATATTTATAACCCGAGGCCGATTGTCTACAGGTTTTACATTGTATATACTTTGAGAGTAAGCTGTCCGCTCTGGTTTGAGATCTTTTAATTTAAAGAACTCAAACAGACGCCTGCTCACTTCACCTGCCTGGTGCGTGACCCTCTCGCTTTGAGGTGAACCGGTGTGTTGTACAGCCGAGTGCACGTGTGCACGGGCCCACAGACCACAGACGCTCCCCTGATTCGACTCCGTCTTTACATCCGGATCATTAACAGATGTCGTTTTATTATTAAGAAAAATTATCTCAGCACATTCTTTAAAAACACAGGAAACAATTTGTGAAAATATGAGCAAAACTAAGTCGGAACATCTATCTTCATGTAGACCGACAAAACGCATCTCTTTCAGGTCAAATATTTCTTGTATCAACTCGTTTTGAAGGTTTGAAGTGCAGCATTTGATGTCTCTGGGTGAGCAGAATAAGATGAAAGATTCGATCTTCACAGCTCGATGGCAGGTTGTAACAAGCCACTCCTTCGGGGGATTACATCATATTGTTCAATCTATAGATATCTCCAAGTCTCCACAAGTTATCAGGGGAACATCACTGCTTCTTGCAGAATGATTAAAAGAGAGAAATCAGCAGAGTATGACTGTGGTTCCATATTTATATAATTTATCCGACTTCCTGAATGTGGCTTCTTTGGTCTAAATATGAAAGATATCCTAAATATGCTTTGCTATGAGTAGAAAACAGCGAGCAGCTCATTGGAGCTTTGCTATGTGGACACATCGACTATTAACATTTTACATTGTGTGCCAGTTGCCCAACACACGTTTAAAAGGAAAACTTAACAACCTGAACTATGAGTCTGACTTAAATTAGTGGACTTTCCTGATTATCCACACGGAAAATTTGGACTTCCTGAGGAACGAGTTTCGCTTTTAGTGTCTGTTAATAAGTTCAAATTTAAAAACCTGTCCACATTTTGACTCGGAAAACAAAGAATCATCAGAATTAAATTACTCAAAATATAATCTATGTATTTTCAATAGTTATTTGAGATGTTTATGCAAACTTCTGCCCTCAACTGTGTTTGATTCATGTGCTCCTTTCATGTTTTGTTTTGTGTTATGGATGTAATGTCAGCATGGTCTGAGTCTTTCTTTATGTGTGTACATGTGCACTAATGGCTGCTACAATAGCCTCTTTTTACATCATTCCTGCCAATTTTAACGTTCCAGGGTTCAACATTTAAAGCAGAAATAAAACAAAATATTCCCAACAATTATTAAATTTGTGCAGAATCATTTTTAAATGATTATGAATATTTAATTTAATTTATTTTTTGTAACCTTAAAACGATCCATCTATACACAGACGGTGCAGGTTTTCCTCCTCGCAGTCCGTCGTGTTGTACCGTCATGTTTCAGACAAACAACTAAAAACTGGACACTGCTCTACATCTTAGAGGTTGTTTCAGTCAGGCATGGGGGATTCTTGCAAAAAAAATCACATAATAAACAGATTGAGCCGCATTTTTTCCCCCCTGTATAACGTATAACATTCTGGGACAAGTGACGATTTCATCAGATCTGACAGAAAGTTTTAAAGTCGAGTCTTCTTTCTGTGAAGCCCGCGGCGCTCTTCTAAGTTAACACCTATGAAAAGAGGTTTCTTCTGCATTTCGGCCATAAAAACTCGCCTCTGAATTAGCGTGTGCATACAGGAAAACCCTCCCTTTTTCGAGAAATGAAAAAGTAAGTTAGGAAACTTTAATCAGACTTAATTTTTTTCCCCTCATAACATGATGTCATTCGCTATTAGAGGTGGCGATGGCTCGATGAAGTCTCGCTTGAGAATGTCCCCACTGTACGTTAAAGTATTTACCGTGTATCTGATTAAAGACTGGACATAATAACAAAGTCTGTAGCTGTGTGCGAGTCATTACTTTTGCCATCGTGTGTGCGCAGCGTGTCCAGCAGGTCTATGGTAGCGCTGCCCAGCAGCTCCTTTCTCAAGGTGTGGCAGCTCCACAGCTTCAGATCCAGGCGACTCTGAGGCGTCACATTACTGCAAAGCACAGACCAACATCAATGCACTCCGTTACAAATACAAATGCATATCGGTGCATTAATCTGATCAGTTCAGAACAGATACAGCTCTATAACTGCTTAGAGAAGCTACATTTAGGTCTATTTGTTCATTCTTAAGCTCTATCCCACTATGAATTCTTTAAATTAGCTGTACAAATGTATTGATCTAAATTTCTGCACTAGAACAGACTGAACAAGATTTTTTTTTAACAGGCAGCTAAAGTGACCACCTCTACTGCAGTGCTGTTTTCTGGAACACTACTGTATAAATGTCTAAATAATTGTTACTGACTTTTATTAAAACAGTCTGAGTCAGTGTTTTTATGTTCTGGATATGTGTGTGTGTGTGTGTGTGTGCTGTTCTCACAGTGTGAGGTCTTCATTCCACTGCAGCTCGAGGTGCCCGCTGCGTTTGCCTGTTTTTTTGGTTTCACTGGTCAGACCGTCGGCAGTCACCTCGACGAAGGAGCTGAGCCGAGAGTGACGGCTCGGCAGCTTGGGGGACTGGGGCTTCGCTGACAGCACTGCGCAAACACAAACCCACAGATTACAGCCACGGAGGAAGACGTGGAAATGTCAAAAATCACATTTTCTGGAAATGGAAACAAACACCACTACCACTGATTAATCAGTAAATCATCAAATCTTCGCTTCTGCAAAACTGTACCAGAGCTTTTATTTTTTATTTTTTGCTTGATTTGCTTTAAAAGTGACGATTATTTACAATTATAACAACAGCTGCAGAATACACACCAAGATAAAAATGTATGCGAAAAAAATGTTTTTTAAAAAAAAAACTAAAATTGGATTATCTGCCTCCATCCACACGTGCACACGCAGAGACTAAACTTTTACTCCAGTTGTACTTTATATGCTGAATAAAATCAAGTCTTAATTTTTACAACTCGTCTTACATGCATTCACATTTGCTTTAGTCTCATAACAGAAAGCAGGAAACTGATGGTCTCAGTGCAAAATGAAACAGGCCAAACAATGAGAACACAGTTTATTATGTTTGCGTTACAATAAAAAGTTTAGTTGGCTGAGTTTTAAGATATTTCTGATGTATGGTATTAATGACAGGGTCTCCTTAAATCAAAATAATAATTTTCAACTAAACCTAAATATTTGTCAAGGGGGGATCTCTGTTGATCGTCCTGCAATGTATGTTTTAGTGTTGAATCTTCATCCTGATTTTCTTTGAATTGATCTAAAAGGCTGCTTCCCACTAGCCTGGGCGAAAAACCCAAGAGGAATCCGTTTCCATGGAGGGCGGGACCTTACTCAGTAACTTAAATTCATTGGAGTTCCCTTAACCAATCAGTAATCTTTAGAAAGGACGTAGGTTATGCGCCGAGGTTCATGCTTACTCTCGCGAGGCTCTAGCCCGCGAATCACGCTTCCCACATCCGCTTTCATTATACCGGTACCATTTGATAAATCAAACTTTTCCCAAAGCCAGTTGGAAGGAGAGCTACGACATCCTTGCCACTAACAAAATTGACGAGGCATTCCTCTTGCTCTCGTTTTAATTGTGTAATGCTCTCCAGAGTTGAGACAACTTCATGGATAGCTTCTAGCGTTCTTCCGTCGCCATGTTTATTTCCGCTGCGGTTAAACTACAATTATATGGACTACAATGGACTCCGCGCGTGAGTTCTGCGTCACCACTTGCAACTGTTTGCTGATTGGCAAAACACTGAGCGAACCGAGGTAGGGGGATTTGGCCAGACTATGTGCGGTGCCAAAATCTTTGGGCGGAAGTACGTAGGATGGCGTCGCCAGGCTAGCTTCCCACAACAGAAAACACAGAATCTACATGAATTAAGTCAAACAGTAATCAGAGTGCTCTGCTCCTTCCTGGTAGTGTCTGTCTGTTCAGTTTGTTAGATTTACACAGAGACTCCTGAGGACTTTAGGATGTGGTGCAACATTAAAACTCAATGACAACAGAGCTGTCATTATTCCAGACAATCCTTAACAAAACAACAACAAACACTTTTTTCTTCTATTCGAGGAAAGCGAGATTTTAGTTTATCTGTCGAACTCTGGCTCTAACGTCAGAGCTTCGGTAGTGACTGCACGGTGCTAAAGAGCAGCTCCGTGGTCATTATAACCGCTGGCATCAAAAGCTGTCGTATTATTTGCGGTTAATAAAAAAAAACTAAAGTTTCATAAAACACGTTGATCATTCAACCTGATGGTCATGTGCGTCAGATGGAAGTGTTTTCTATGTTACGTTCTATTATTTCAATGTAACATGACTGCAGTCCACGTTCAGGACACGACTGTATTAGTGCTTAAAGGATTTTCATGTGCGTCAGAATATAAATGGAGAGTAGACACATATTTGGAGTCGGTGGGAGGTAAGCAGTCGGACAAGCGCTGACCTCTAGTGGGAGACGGAGGACATGTACGGAGGCACTTTTATTTATTTTCATGAAAAAAAGCATCTAGAAAATAACTCTACGGATGAGATGAGGCCTCTCAGGGTTAAAAAGCCAGCACAGTGTTGGTACTGCAGGCCAGGTTAGAAACACCAGAGAGCCTCAAAACAGCACTGAAATGAATAAATAAAACACGATGTACCGTCTTCATTTTGCTGCGTCTTTCTTTCAGGTATCCAAGATACTCTCTACATTTTGTGATGTAGTGAATTTATGTCCTACTGGGAGCTCTGCAAGTGGGGGCAAAAGCTGGAGTTAAGACAGGCTGAGTGGTTTTGGATTTTCTTCAGGTCTACTGAGAGTCTTGTTACAGCACGTGTCAGTCCAACTCTTCATCGTGAACTAATGCAAGGCTGCGAATGAAAGAACCCAGAGGCTGGCGGTGTTTCTCAACGAGCGGCGTCTGACGGAGCAAGTGCGATGAATAAACAATGAAAGATTTGGACTCCTTCCGAACAAAAGAAAAGACATGAATAGAGGCCCGCTCACGTTGAGACAAGCCGATGGTCTTTCATCTCCTGAACATCTGGAAAAACTAATATGACTCACTGCAGTTTTAGGTTAGAGAGAAGGAAGGGACCTGGGGTGGAAGAGCACCATATATGGAACAATCAAAGCAGGTTTGGGCGGTGGGATGCGGTGGGAGGAGGGAAAAAAGGGAGTAGAGCGACTGAGGGCAGATAAGTGAATGAGGAGGTGAGTCAGAGCTGATACAGTCCACATTAGATAAAAAGAGTGGCTGTGACTGATGTGTTATTAAGCTAAAATAAGACCCGTTTGGCCTTTTTAAGTATACGCGACAATCATGACTTTACCGTGTCCTTCATCGTTTCATACTGACGCAGGATGGAATGACAGTTACTCAGGTTATCTTAAAATACTTCACCCCGTCTGAATCAATAAGCTTTGAATCAATCCGTCACAGAAAGAACCGCTGATATCCAAAATACAGCAGCAGGATTTGCCCTCACGCTGTGTTCAGGTCCATTATGAGACTCATTTATGTCACAATACAAGCATAGATACAAGTAACTGCACCCAAAGGACACTATGTAGACAAACAAAACAGCTAATGACCTCTAAAACACTGCTGTTCAGTTACTTCATTCCCGAATAACTCACAATTTGAACAGTTATGAGGGGAAATGCTTCAGTGACAATGGAAAACAAAGGAATTTTCTGCATCATAACCCTTTACAGTAAATGGCGTCTCTTGAAAATGCACTTTTTAATCTTAGAAAAGTTCAACAAAGCACTTTATAATGTGTTTTAATGCATCACTCACAAGTCATGCAAGGTCTCTGCCACCAACGTGGAGACAACTGAGCAAACAATCATACTGTTCTTTATTGTGGTCTCTAATACGCTTTTTCTCATTACGCCCTTGATTTATAACATTAGCAAAACGATGGACTTGAAAACCTGGGAATCAGGACTACAAAGGCACGTTAGGAGAGTGATTTCTCCTTCCATCCAAATGTCAACAACAAACCTAAATTGAACATATTTGAAGGAAATGCTCCTTTTTGTAGAAATATCACTTGCAGAATAAACCTGTTATTGTTCCTCAAGGCTGTCTGGACGAGTTAACATCTTGTCTACTCTCCACAAAGCAGATGAAACGAGATAAATATATAAATACGAAATGCTAAATAGCTCATCACATACAAGGTTTGTTGTAACATCTTACAACAATGATTTTTACTCAGAAATCTAACACAAAGTATCTGAGCCTGGATTAACTCCAGTTGGCTCTCCTCTCTTTACTGCTTTTAATTTTATTGAAAAAGAAAACCCGCCTCTTTCTTTAACTGCATAACAGCTCATTTTAGATGTGTTTTCCTGCCAGTCGAACAGTCGAGTCAGCTCTTTTTGCCTCTCAGTGAGCATAACCCGAGTACAGTTACATGTATGTTCATAGCACGTGTATTCCAAATATTGATTGCATTCTTAATTTGCTGGAATTTTAGGCTACACTGCAGGAAAAACAAAACGTTTAAAGCCTTATCCCCATTGGTCAAAACCCCAATTAATATCTACTAATACCTGGGCTTTGTCGTCAATAGTAAAAGGAGCAATTGGCCTTCAGTCATGTGTTAAAATGCTCTCAAGCAGCCAGACAAGCAGCAAAGGACCCTAAAATTATCAGTGTATTTACTTTTCTGACTTATTTTAAGGAATGTTACTGAATGATTTAGTGTGTCCAATGCTTGAAAACTAATATCGAAAGCATTTGTCCTTTGAAGGAACAGAGGGCGTCATCTTAAGTATTCAAAGTTCATCCTTCTCTTGATCGAGACAACATATTCTTATATTGATTTACGACAGGCTGAAGATGCAATAAGAAAATAAAAAGGCATAAATCAGATTGACATAGAGGCGTAAATGTTGCCCAACCAGCATGGATCTTTTTTTAATTCGCCTCTCCACATTCAGAGAGGACTAAAGTTGGATTTTTCTCTTGTCTTGCAAAAGGAAATCTGATCTAAACAGTTAATAAAACTGAAGCATCAGGTTACAGTTCAAAGCGAAACAATAAACCAAAGCAACAATATTACGTATGAAGGAAACAACCCCAGAACATTTTTGTGGCCAGTAAGGAGTGGAAAACCTGCCAGAGACATGACAAAGTTCTTGTAAATTAATTGTGAAAACATTCACGTTGTTCGTTGAGAAATGAACATCAAAGTGAATTAATAAAAGCTTAAAACAGTAAAAGGAGAATCTGAGGTTTGACGAGTGCAACTTTAATCTGTAACTTTGACCTGTTAATACACTCAAACAGACACTTACCAACAGTCAATTCTGATGTTTCGTGAAGCAGGTTAAAAAGTAAACTCAAAGAGTTTGTTCCACAAACTGAGAGGACAAGTCCCGGACCATTTTCCCTGGAAATGAGTTATCTGTGAGACAACTCAAAACGCACACATCGAGTTTCAAAAAGAAGTCCAGAGTAACAGCTGAAGGTCTAAAGAAAGATCATTTTGAATGGTTTATGAGACCAACGGCCAAATGATCAGAATCCACAACTCTGCATCACTAATATTTTTGGTTTGATACGGTTTGGAGGGAATATCAAGACTTATTGGCTTATATTTGCCTCTGGAGTGGCTGCAGCATGAGAATAACCCTCAAATAGATGGACTTCATGTAGGAAATATCCACTTTTGGAGAGGTCTAAAAATCGAGGTGAAACATTTCTGTAAGGAAGAACAGTCCAAAATTCCCTCTGAATGTTGTGCTGGTCTCATCTGGAGCTAATGCCATCACTTGTTCTACGCTTTTCTACACTCAAGGTCAACTGAGGACATTTTTAATGGCTGATTATGGCTGTAAAAGCTTGGAGCAGAAAAAAAAAAACTCTTAGCCTATTAATGAGCTCAAAGACTCCTCAAACACTGTTGGAAAATTAAAAGAAATCTTCAAAATAATTAGGAAACAGCTAGCAGCAGAGCAGCAGTTATCTTCAGACAAATGCGTTAACAATTACAGATCAAAAAACATCATTATGATGAGAATTTACAAATAAAAAGGTCTTATATAAAGTCAACTCTCATTTAAAAAAAGATTCATCTCAGGCTCACAAAGTCAGGTGAAAAGGATGCGGAATTAAGACTAAATTATTTCCTGGCAACACGGGAAGGAAGAAGTTGAAAGGCACGATTAAAGTTTCACATTAAAGCTGCAGTCTGCAACTCTTTTTCAAGCATAATGCCTGGAACTGTCCGGGGATTCTGAAAGTAGTACATTAAATACCCCAATACAAAAAAAAAAAAAAAAAGAGTTCTCTAGGTCCCCTATATGTCCCGCTAGGTCCCTCCAAAGCCAGCAGGTTTGTTTACAAAATTGCAGACCGGACCGGTAAAAGGTAACCAATCAGGTTTACGAGCTGGGCTCTGCTGCCTGTCAATCACCGATTGTGCACCCGCGATACAAGGTAGGCTCGTCCCCACGCTTATTTATCTGGACTATTGAACTTCATTACGGGCTAGTCTACTTACTGTGTCTTCCATGATCGCAAATGACAGGTGAGTTGATGAATGAGGAGTCGTGTACGCGCATCTGGCGTGCACGTCTACGTGCACGAGTTCTCATGTGTTTTGATGGGGCGGGACAGGAAGTTGAATAACTTTTTATTTTTCGGTTCAAAAAATAAGCATTTCTTGCATTTTGCGACTACGGAGGTCACCGTTTTCAACTTCAAGCGTTCTGATAGATCATGTAAACTCTTAAAATGCCAAAAAGTAGGACTTTACATATGATAACAACAAATCTTGTGGACTGCAGCTTTAAAGTGATACTCCGGAGTAAATTCAACCTGGGGTCATATGAACGGTGATATCCAGCCAAGTAGCCCACCCGCAGTTTTTTCGATATTGGCTGAACATCAGCTGAGTTACTGAGTTATCCCGAATAGCTTTGTACAAGGGTTAATGGATCCAGGTCCGTATCTCCAAAATTACCACACTAAAATCACATGCCATGACACCAAACTTCTACAGTAGTACAAATATGGTCTGTACTCACAAAGCGATGCATTTGGAAGTTTGAAAATAGTCCAGGAGTTTATTATTATCAACACAAGCCTGATAGCTTCTCTGCAGCTAAAGCTACGTCGACGTCACTCCAAGGAGCTGGGAGCTTCAAAGTAAGATGAGGGTTGATCTACTACTGTAGACAACAAAGTATATGCTATATTCTACATGTTTTTTTATGAATTTTTATGTTGTAGAGTTGTGAAATTATTTTATCAATGGAGAAATTGAGCAGCCTTGCTTTGTTGTCTACAGTAGTAGATCAACCCTCATCTTACTTTGAAGCTCCCAGCGCCTTGGAGTGACGTCGACGTAGCTTTAGCTGCAGAGAAGCTATCAGGCTTGTGTTGATAATAATAAACTCCTGGACTATTTTCAAACTTCCAAATGCATCGCTTTGTGAGTACAGACCATATTTGTACTACTGTAGAAGTTTGGTGTCATGGCATGTGATTTTAGTGTGGTAATTTTGGAGATACGGACCTGGATCCATTAACCCTTGTACGAAGCTATTCGGGATAACTCAGTAACTCAGCTGATGTTCAGCCAATATCGAAAAAACTGCGGGTGGGCTACTTGGCTGGATATCACCGTTCATATGACCCCAGGTTGAATTTACTCCGGAGTATCACTTTAAGGAGAAATCTGTGAAACTATTGCCTAATATGTTGTCAGAGGTTTACAGCTGTTGCCAAAGAGAAGCTGGAAATGTTGAAGCTCAGGGATGATCACAAGGTTCATGTTTGACTGCCTGTTGAACCATTCAACCTGTTTTAGTAGATATAAGTGACATGTGTGTGAATACAGGATGATAACTACAAGTTAAACGATGACGTACGTTAGTGTAGATTGGGTGTCTGTGTGTTAAGTTATTAAGGAATAGTAGAGGTGTGGAAATGTCCATGTATTTCCATCTGGGACATGAACGTCCATCGATGCAGTGACAGGAAATAATCTGGAGTTTAAAGCCTACACAGTGTCACAACATGCACCACCAATTAGTGAAACTTTCCACCACAGCAGAAGAATAAAGAAGCACAGTGTCATCAGAACATTCTGCTCTACTGCTGTAAAACACCACAGAATAAAAAGATGTTACATTATCCATGTGATGCTAATGTAGGCGACGGGTGGCGTGGGGAAGGAATCCGGGGCTCAGAAGCGAGTGGTTAGCACACTTTTTTTGTGCTATTTTATGAACTTACCACAAAGCGTGAACTAGTTAAAAATGCTCGCAGTGAGTTCTTTGCAAGTACAACTAATATGAGGAATTGTGTTAGCCGTTTTTACCCGAAAGTTAAGGAACACTGACAGCCTGGCAAATCAGGAAAGAATCGACAAGGGGCTGTCGACTTTAAGTTGCTGCTCGGATCATCAAATCTGTGGCATCTTTCATGGAGAATGTTTTTAATGGGTTTAAGCTCCAATCACAAAACTCGCTTTACAGAAACAGCCACACCTGCACTCTCCAACCAAATCATTGGCCGGGTTAAAGACTGAAGACAAGAAGAGATGTCTGATTTTTAAAAGCGGCTAATAAAAAGCAAGTTAAATAGATCCAATTGCTCAAAGTTATGTACGAAAATGCAACAATGAGTTTTAATTCATTCATTTGTGGGTAAAAACCCTCGTCAAGATGCATTTTAGTTGCTTCTTGATGTATCCAAAGACGCATCTGAAGACTAATCAATGCACCTCCTCTTTTTTGTCGGCTTGGTCAATAATGTGACAAAAGGAAAATGGAGAAATAAATTACCTTTTAGGATCAGTTGAGACTTTTCATTGGTCTGGGCACTGCCAGGTCTGGTCACGCTGGCAGCAGCCATGACATCACAGCTCTGTAACACCAACAGATACGCACACAATATTACCAGTCAGTCGTTTGAAAGACTTTCTCAGAATCTGAGATTTTCGCTGTGATTTTGCTCCGACTTTAGCTCTTAAGGCAGCACCTGTTCCCAGCATAAGCATTTGATCTCTGATTAAAGTCGCTGCTCATTGTGAGTGGTGCACGCTCAGGATGTGAGTCGTACAAGCATTAAAGCAAACTATCCCTTCCCCCATTCCATTCCCCTGCTTAGATATAGAAATGCAAGATACCTTGTAATTTTCCAATACCCATCGGTGACACTTTTCCACCATTACTTTTTGTTATTTTATGGAATATGCAAGCAGTACGCCGAGTGACTTCGGCTTTTCCACTGACTGAAAAGTTATTTGGAAACGGGGGACATTCAACCCTTCTTGGGAGAAAAGCCACAAAAAGGAAAATTACTCAGTTGGAGAATTATTTCATCCCGTTATGTACTTCACATTGATCGTAACATCAAGTAGAAGATGAATCTTCTGGAAGCCCAGGGGGTTTACGGTGAGATATGCAGAGACGCTGTTCATTTTTCATCAAAGTTCATCATAATCTGTCTTACCCTGGTCCAACTTAACATGCGGTGCCACTCATATCTGGCTGTAAACCGCATCGGGTAATGACGTACCCTGAAAATCCGCACCGAGTCTGCAGAATAGTGTTGCCTACAGGAAAAACCCTTCTCTCCCCATGTTGCTTCTATCCTCCAACAGTCATAACTCTCACGATTATACATGTGAAGTCAATATCAGTTAACCGCATCAAATGTGGGAGAATGAGTTGAGAAACTGTGGCGATTCAGAAAGTAAAAACTGTCCATTGAAAGTGTGAGCACCCTCTACATAAAAAGGTCTCTAATTCAGAAGTCTTCCCCTGTGACTCTTATATTAGACAGAGTACATTACTAATGATGAATTAATGCAGCTCAGTGTAATTCAAAAGAGTTTGGCATACTTTTAGACGTCAACACAGATGACAATATTGAGCCAAACCTTGTAATGAATGCAAATCAAGGCTTGAATTCCTGCTGTACTTGGCAGCCTGCTCTAATGTATGCCACTCACAGCAGAGATTTGTTTTAACCATCAAAGGCAGTGAGAGCCAAGTCCCCATCAACATCACCTTGAGCAAAGTCAGAGATGAAGTCTGCAGCATATAACGCAAAGAAAACTGCAGTACACCGCAGAGGTAAACACTCCAATGATTCTTCCCTTGGTGTTCATTCCTTCAGTACGCACCAGGGGATTCTGAAACCTATATAAATGTTTTGTGATGAAGGTCCCCATGCTGTGATCTGTTACCTCCCGCAACACCAAGGTGACTGCAGTTGGTATGAAACCAGTCCAGACCCGTGCTGCCTGGTCAGGTCGTAACCAAAGAAAACAACTAGGTGCTTTGTAAACTAAATAGCCACCTGAGGTTATGTCCCTAAGCAGCAGACGATGCGCTGAGAGCAATCAAAACAAAAGCGAACAGCATCCTCCGTCAACCTTGTGAAACAAGCGGACCGGCAGCGCAGCGTTAGCCTGATCCGCTTTACTGTTTGGGCGGTGGCTAAGCTCCATTTAGACCCGATAAAGATTTGACTGTTCCCGCTGAACTCATTTATTGTGCCCTTATTAAATACCCTTGCCTGCTGTGCCAAAACACAAACACGGAAGATGGTTGAGGTACTGCTATGCATCACAAAGTCAATGGAAGGCAAAGAAAATATCAACACTTCCGGATAACATTTTCAAACAAAAGGAAAACAGGCACATTTTGCTGTTTTTCTTGTGTATTTTGCCTAACAACACTTGGGCTGTGACCCGTAATCCATTCGCGGTTTTGTATATAAGATGACAAAATACTAGTGGAGAATTGGCACTGAAAGTTTTGTTTTGTTTGAGCACCAATCTAACCTAAAACCGATCAAGCGTATCCATCAAACACATATATTTTTCACATTTAACAAGTTAGAACCAACACATAATTTACAATTTGGAGTGGACACAACATTTACTCAATCAACTAAATAATTGTGTAAACTCTTAACTGACCAAATTTCAATCTTAAAGTCTAAATATTACGTTTTTCTCTTTTAATTTGGAGGGGCGCTCGCAAAATTTCCGTTAAACCGTTGCTAAATTTAGCTACTTTAACGCAGGGGATGCTAACCATAGATGCTAACTGTTAGCCAGCGAGCTTCGTAGTGGGGTTTTACAAAAAGGACATGTCAATACAACCTGTTCTAAACACTAGAAATCAAGTAGGGCAGCATTTATAGTTGTCTGCTTCACGTCAGAAGACCCCGTGTGCATTGACACACCAAAAAATGAAGCATAAATGCGATCATCCTCGTACCTTTTTCAGCTGTGATCCGCCGTTGTCGCTAGTGAACTTTCATTTCCGTCTCAGTGACAAAACCACGTGACCCGAGGTATATTTTTCTCAGTGCACAAAGGATTGTGGGTGATAAACTATGATAAACATAATTTCCGATTTAAAAAATATCTTTTTTTGTAGATAATAGATTTATTTGTAGGTATGTAGAGATAAAAAAATGTTGAATGCCGATGAGGACGTTATTCATTCAATAATTAATTTTCCATACCCACTTAACCCTAATCCCTGATAGGAGACATTTTTGTCCACTTTAATCCACTTTCTAATTTCACACTGTAGATAGTGATACTCATCATATTTGGTCCAGTTGTGCATTTTTACTATTTTTTCGAATTTCAAACACACATCATATACAATGCAATTTTTCATTGTGTAGAAAAAAAACTCCTTAATTTCTGAAAAGGGACATTTTTGTCCCCTTTTAAAACGACCTAAAAACATCATATATTAATATTTTTTCCACTTTTTTTCCACAATTTTTTTATTCCATATATTATTATTTTCAAAATATGGAATGCAAAGTGGAATTATTGAGGAGGGATAATTATGGTCTGGGATATGTCAATGATTAGCAACAACATTGATTTTTAGGGATTTTTTATTTTTTTGTGATGTCTGATTTCAATGTTTGTTGTTTTTGGGTTTTAGTTTTTAGAAATCTTTTCTTCCACTTCAGTTCTGATCATAATCACCAAGTTTTCAATTATTTAAAAAAAAAAAATAACCCTTTAAATACCAGTGTATATGAGGTAAACACCAATTTCTGTTAAAACACACACACAAAAACTGCTGTATTTTCAATGTATGCAATGCAAAGTGAAATATTCTATGGGGGATTATTAGGTCTGGGATATGTCATTGATGAGCTACAACATCAGTTTTTATAGATTTTTAGTTTTTCTGCAATGGCAGATTACAGAAACGGCTCCCATTGACATCCATTATAATGAATACAGCATTAGACTATGGCACACAAACACACACACGCAAACACACACACACACTGAAACCTGTTTGACCCCAGTGATGTTATGAGGTCATCAGGCTGAGGAATAGTTTGGGTGTCTTTGAGGTAACATGATGAAAGCAGCCTCGTTTGTCAACGACAGCTCCACCAGCATGAGAATCTTGGGATCTGGGATCTTTTTTTGACTAATGAGCTGATGGAGCTAATCATTCAAATCACAAACCCTGGAAGGCAGACACACCACAGAGGCCCAGTCAGCCAGCAAACACTGTTTTCCAACACATTGGGCCTCATGCAAGAACCGTTCGTACGCACAGAATTGTTCTTAAGTCGTGCGTACGAGTGATTTAAGAGAATTTGCCCATTCACCAATCTTTTCGTATTTTACGTTTTCTTTCAGGTACGAACAGAATTTACGAGTGATCCAAACCTGTCGTAGGAGTTTCATAAAATAGTCCGCTGTTATTCCAATCAAGATTGCTTGACTAATGGATTATATATTTAATTACTTTGAAGCAAACATAAATAAATATATACATTATACCCCATAATGATGCTGACATTATTCTGTTTGACTTAAATTATGCTCTAATTGAAGGTTAATTTGACTCTGTATATAACAAGGTCAATGGGAAGTGTAACCAGCGGCAGACTTGCTACATTTGGATGCCTTAGCGCGTCAGGCTCTTGAAGAGAACGTGTAGATATCCTTGTGGAGACAGACGAATGGCTGACATCGCGATTTAGATTGCCATGGACTGTGCTGCTGCTAATATGCAACTTGCTAGAGCCACAACTCCAGAGAGAAACAAGCCGATCAAACCCAATTCCACCACACGTCCAGGTCCTCACCACCCTTGGATTTTTGGCCACTGGAACCTTTCAGAGAGAGACTGGAGACAGATCGGGGGGGTCCCAGTCCTCTGTGAGTCGTGCGCTCCCCTTGGTCATCACAGCTCTCATCAGTTTATCACCCATGGTACATCAGATTCCCACACACCGCTGTCCAACAAGTACAAATTAAGAGGGACTTTCATCCCGTGGCTGGACTGCCAAACATAACTGGAGCACGAGACACATATACGCATCAAAGCACCCGTGCTGTTGTGGAGCGCACTGAGCTGAAGGCCAGGTGGGTGTTTCTCGATACAGCGGGGGGCAAACTGCTCTATAGCCCAGAGAAGGCATGCCAGATTTGCACAGTATTGCCATGAACGAGGGTCTCCTACAACCTGAACCAGCCCAGGCAGACCAGAAGGTGTGGTGCCAGGAGACCCCCCTCATGGACCGCCCCATCAAAGTGCCATAATGATGAGGCAACAACTGATCACACAGCTTTAGTTGTAGTCATGGAGCACCTGCCCATGGCAAGATGTTTTTTTTTTTTTAAAGCTATTTTCATATTAAACCGTTTCTTTTTTATTTCGGTGACATTATGAACTACAGGTGAATTAACAGCACTCCTAATTGCTTCCCATTTCTTCGCTTTAGCAGGTCCCGTAATTCCACTGCTGACACTGCTAAAAATGACAGATTTTCCTTTTTGGATCTCTGAAAGCAGAACTTCAGTCTCAGAGCCCGTAAAGTTGTTCTTTATGCGCCATGATGCCATTCTCATGATTCAACACTTCCTGGCTCAGGAGCGAGGAAGCACTGGTATTATTTTGGGCGTGGAGTATGCAAATTTACTATCCTCGTGCATGTGCCCCTTAAATACGCACGGGTGGGATTCATCATTTACGCAGGTCGTTTACACACTTTTTCCGAAGTTTAGAGCGTTTGTTGAATCTGACGTGGTGTGTTCGTATGAGACCTTCTGACGAAAAAAGTGAGAGAAATTTAGAATAAGAATACGAAAATGTTCTTGCATGAGGCCCATTGTGTGTATTTATAATTTTTATTGATGATATAAAGGGATGAAAGCTAGCTGATAGCAGGACACGAAAAATGAGATAATAAGCTCTGGCATTTATATTAAATATCTTAAAATATTTCTCTATTCTGTGATGTATGAGGACATACCTCCTCTATTTTTAAAGGACAAAAAATACTTTTAGAAACATCAAAGGGAAATTCAATGTTTCAGCCTGAAGCTCATATCTTGTAATGTTTTGTTACCTCATGGGCAGGGAGTAACTGATCATCTGGAGATTTAGGTTGTTCAGTTATACACAACTATCCTTGAGAATTTGAAAACATTTGCACTTTATTTGCCAAAGTTACCAGGGGGGAACCAAATATTTCAGCTGAATTTGTTACCATAGCCGCTTTCGGACAGACAGTTCTAAGAAAATAGTTATCAGAACTACCCTCCTCGAATTTCGTTCTGATAACTATCCTTCCCCAGCGGAACTGTTTCAGTCTGCATTCGCACATGAGTCGGGACCTGATAGGGACTGATGTGCCGCGCGCAGCCGTCTGCACAGCGACGTGTTAGCCGTTAGCCGTTTAGCGCTACATTCAAACACAAAACAAAACGGTAAAAGTAAGGAGAGTAGAACAAACACCACCAAGAAGCTAATATGGAGAGCGGGGAGGCCACTGTGTACATGGTCTGCATGATGGTGATATTAATCATGGACAATCACATCAGGCGTCTAATATCGAGGCTGGAAGAGCTCACAGAGAGAGTCAGGAGATACTTTTTTATTTCATGAAGGAAGAAAGGAGAGCAGAGCGCTGCAGACAAATGAGACCAGTGTAAGTTAACTTATTAAACACCCGCTGGTTGTGTCTGTGTCATACGAGGAGACATTTCAGCCGTGATGGAATTACATGGGGCGTAGTTACCGACCACCACACACCTCCCTTAGATTAGTTCTATAGAACCATGAAAAGACCCGACCTCGGAGTAGGAGCTAAATAGTTATAGGAACTAAGGGAGAAAGCCCCGAGTTGCTGTATGTCCGAACACGGGAGAAAACGGCCCCGTGGATTAAAAGGTTATTAGAACTGCCAAAGGTTCCTACAGTCCGAAAGCGGCTCATGTTGGGGGGGGGGGGGGGCAGATTATTTCAGACAGCTGAAATATTTGGTTCCCCCCTGGTAACTTTGTCCTTTGAAAATAGAAGAGGTATGTCCTCATACATCACAGAATAATAGAGAAATATTTTAAGATATTTAATATAAATGCGAGAGCAGAAGTAATACACAAAGAGGGAGGTTTAAGGCAGTGAAAGATACTAATCTAAGTCCTCTAATTGGATTAAACCAGTTAATTCAATGCAGTAGTGAACGGGAAAGTGTTGAAGTTTGAAATAAGAGAAGCTAGATTTGACACAGATCTGCAGTTTTCTGTAGCCTGGGCGAAAGCCGACTGTTGACTTTGTCAAACAGTCTGGGAAAACCCAAGAGGAATCCGTTTCCATGGAGGGCGGGACCTTACCCAGCAACTTAAATTCATTGGAGTAACAGAGTTCCCTTAACCAATCATAATGTTTAGAAATGACGTTGGTTATGCGCCGAGGTTCATGCTTACTCTCGCGAGGCTCTAGCTCGCGAATCATGCTTCCCACATCCGCTTTCATTATACCGGTACCATTTGATAAATCAAACTTTTCCCAAAGCCAGTTGGAAGGAGAGCTACGACATCCTTGCCACTAACAAAATTGAAGAGGCATTCCTCTTGCTCTTGTTTTAATTGTGTAATCCTCTCCAGAGTTGAGACAACTTCATGGATAGCTTCTAGCGTTCTTCCGTCGCCATGTTTATTTCCGCTGCGGTTGAACTACAATTATATGGACTACAATGGACTCCGCGCGTGAGTTCTGCGTCACCACTCGCAACTGTTTGCTGATTGGCAAAACACTGAGCGAACCGAGGTAGGGGGATTTGGCCAGACTATGTGCGGAGCCAAAATTTTTGGGCGGAAGTACGTAGGATGGCGTCGCCAGGCTAAGTTTTCTGGGAGTTTGGTCCACATACCTGGTGGATAAACACTGACAGCAGCTTCTACTTGTTTAGTTCTAAATCTGGAAAGCAATAAAATATATGCTAAAATATGCTGAAAATATAAGCATTTCCTGTTGGTAATACGCATCTACAGAGCTTTATCACCAGTTTACTATTAAATGATCAAATCAAATCAACAACAAATGAGAAAATTGAAAGAATGAAGGAATAAATGAGGAAATATTGACAAGATTTTTATTAATTTGAACACATATGTATGTACTGTCTGACACCTCATACACACGCACACACACACACACATATATATATATATATATATATATATATATATATATATATATGTATGTATGTATGTATGTATTATAATGTATTACATTTTTTAATGTACATATAATTTACATGTACATTAAAAAAATAACAGGATTAATAAAAAACTGTTATTTTTTTTATCAATCCTCTTGTTTTTCTAATGCGTTGTCATTTATTCAAATGTTTTATTTAAACTTTTTAAATACTTTCCATCTTCACATTTCCACTACTTTGTGGAAGTGAAGTGGTAATTTCATCAAGCAAGCTTCGGTGAAGACTACTTGAAAAAATCACATGGAAAGAATACGATGCAGCCCACTGGGACTCACTGTTACCACATAGGTGATGGAGTCTCCCTCTCAGTCCGTCCGCACAGAGGAATTTTTCTCCTCAAGTGGATTCGTCTCCTCCACCACGGCTTTCTTCTCTTTTTCCCTTGAAGGTGACTGTTCTCTCTCATCAGCCGTTTGTTCAGCTCATTTAGACTGTTATTTTGATATCTCAATTCTTGTTCTTTTTGGAGCCACATCCTCTCTACGTCTCCTCTTTGCTCCAACTCTTGCAGTCTTTTTTGCCAGCCCTCCTCTTTTTCGGCGAGCTGCTTCCTGTAACTCTCCTCCAAAGAGACACACTTAAGATCCCGTTTTTTTTCAAACTCAAGGAGTTCCGACTTAAACTGGTCTAACACAGTCAAAGATTTTCTCTGCTGCTCTCCGTCAGTGTTCAATTTGTTAATCAAGATGGAGATTTGGCTTGTCTTTTCTTGAACACTCTGCTCCAGATGTTTTTTCATATTTTCCCAGTTGTCCTTTTCTGCCTTTATTTCTTGAAGGGTTTTCTTGCACTCGCTCAGTTCTTTATCCAGCTTGTGGCTGTGTGACTCAGCATCAGACAGCTTCCTTTTGTAAATCCTTATTTCTGCCAGTTGTTCCCTGTTTGGTTCATTCAAGCCTTTCTTCTCTTGCTGCAAGTTCTCTATCCTGCCCTCCATCCACTCCATCTTTGTCTTCATCTGGACACGAAGTAAGTTTAGCTCAGCATTCGCCTTCCTCAGGGTGTCGTTCTCCTCCTGGATCTTCCTCGTTTCACTCGTTTCTTGGAAGTCTTTCTCCATCTTCTTTATTCTGACCTCCATCTCTTCTTTGTCCTTTTTGGTCTGGGCATGAAGGTTCGCTTGGTCCTCTAGAGCTTTAGAGGTTGTGATTTCATTCAGCCTCAGACTCGCAATCTCACTCTTAAGGGTGTCATTTTCGTCTCTGATCATTGTTTGCTGTGTCATCTTCTCTTGGAAGTCTTCCTCCATCTTCTTTACTCTGACCTCCATCTCTTCTTTGTCCTTTTTGGTCTGGGCATGAAGGTTCGTTAGTTCCTCTATAGCTTTAGAGGTTGTGATTTCATTCAGCCTCAGACTCGCAATCTCACTCTTAAGGGTGTCATTTTCGTCTCTGATCATTGTTTGCTGTGTCTTCTTCTCTTGGAAGTCTTCCTCCATCTTCTTTACTCTGACCTCCATCTCTTCTTTGTCCTTTTTGGTCTGGGCATGAAGGTTCGTCAGTTCCTCTAGAGCTTTAGAGGTTGTGATTTCATTCAGACTCAGACTCGCAATCTCACTCTTAAGGGTGTCATTTTCATCTCTGATCATTGTTTGCTGTGTCATCTTCTCTTGGAAGTCTTCCTCCATCTTCTTTATTCTGACCTCCATCTCTTCTTTGTCCTTTTTGGTCTGGGCATGAAGGTTCGTTACTTCCTCTAGAGCTTTAGAGGTTGTGATTTCATTCAGCCTCAGACTCGCAATCTCACTCTTAAGGGTGTCATTTTCGTCTCTGATCATTGTCTGCTGTGTCTTCTTCTCTTGGAAGTCTTCCTCCATCTTCTTTATTCTGACCTCCATCTCTTCTTTGTCCTTTTTGGTCTGGGCATGAAGGTTCGTCAGTTCCTCTAGAGCTTTAGAGGTTGTAATTTCATTCAGCCTCAGACTCGCAATCTCACTCTTAAGGGTGTCATTTTCATCTCTGATCAGTATCTGCTGTGTCATCTTCTCTTGGAAGTCTTCCTCCATCTTCTTTACTCTGACCTCCATCTCTTCTTTGTCCTTTTTGGTCTGGGCATGAAGGTTCGTCAGTTCCTCTATAGCTTTAGAGGTTGTGATTTCATTCAGCCTCAGACTCGCAATCTCACTCTTAAGGGTGTCATTTTCATCTCTGATCATTGTTTGCTGTGTCTTCTTCTCTTGGAAGTCTTCCTCCATCTTCTTTATTCTAACCTCCATCTCTTCTTTGTCCTTTTTGGTCTGGGCATGAAGGTTCGTCAGTTCCTCTAGAGCTTTAGAGGTTGTGATTTCATTCAGCCTCAGACTCGCAATCTCACTCTTAAGGGTGTCGTTTTCATCTCTGATCAGTATCTGCTGTGTCTTCTTCTCTTGGAAGTCTTCCTCCATCTTCTTTATTCTGACCTCCATCTCTTCTTTGTCCTTTTTGGTCTGGGGATGAAGGTTTGTCAGTTCCTCTATAGCTTTAGAGGTTGTGATTTCATTCAGCCTCAGACTCGCAATCTCACTCTTAAGGGTGTCATTTTCATCTCTGATCAGTATCTGCTGTGTCTTCTTCTCTTGGAAATCTTCCTCCATCTTCTTTACTCTGACCTCCATCTCTTCTTTGTCCTTTTTGGTCTGGGCATGAAGGTTCGTTACTTCCTCTAGAGCTTTAGAGGTTGTGATTTCATTCAGCCTCAGACTCGCAATCTCACTCTTAAGGGTATCATTTTCGTCTCTGATCATTGTTTGCTGTGTCATCTTCTCTTGGAAGTCTTCCTCCATCTTCTTTATTCTGACCTCCATCTCTTCTTTGTCCTTTTTGGTCTGGGCATGAAGGTTCGTTAGTTCCTCTAGAGCTTTAGAGGTTGTAATTTCATTCAGCCTCAGACTCGCAATCTCACTCTTAAGGGTGTCGTTTTCATCTCTGATCATTGTTTGCTGTGTCTTCTTCTCTTGGAAGTCTTCCTCAATCTTCTTTACTCTGACCTCCACCTCTTCTTTGTCCTTTTTGGTCTGGGCATGAAGGTTCGTTACTTCCTCTAGAGCTTTAGAGGTTGTGATTTCATTCAGCCTCAGACTCGCAATCTCACTCTTAAGGGTGTCGTTTTCATCTCTGATCATTGTTTGCTGTGTCTTCTTCTCTTGGAAGTCTTCCTCAATCTTCTTTATTCTGACCTCCATCTCTTCTTTGTCCTTTTTGGTCTGGGCATGAAGGTTCGTTACTTCCTCTAGAGCTTTAGAGGTTGTGATTTCATTCAGCCTCAGACTCGCAATCTCACTCTTAAGGGTGTCATTTTCGTCTCTGATCATTGTTTGCTGTGTCTTCTTCTCTTGGAAGTCTTCCTCCATCTTCTTTACTCTGACCTCCATCTCTTCTTTGTCCTTTTTGGTCTGGGCATGAAGGTTCGTTACTTCCTCTAGAGCTTTAGAGGTTGTGATTTCATTCAGCCTCAGACTCGCAATCTCACTCTTAAGGGTGTCATTTTCATCTTTGATCAGTATCTGCTGTGTCTTCTTCTCTTGGAAGTCTTCCTCCATCTTCTTTACTCTGACCTCCATCTCTTCTTTGTCCTTTTTGGTCTGGGCATGAAGGTTCGTTACTTCCTCTAGAGCTTTAGAGGTTGTAATTTCATTCAGCCTCAGACTCGCAATCTCACTCTTAAGGGTGTCATTTTCATCTCTGATCAGTATCTGCTGTGTCTTCTTCTCTTGGAAATCTTCCTCCATCTTCTTTATTCTGACCTCCATCTCTTCTTTGTCCTTTTTGGTCTGGGCATGAAGGTTCGTTACTTCCTCTAGAGCTTTAGAGGTTGTAATTTCATTCAGCCTCAGACTCGCAATCTCACTCTTAAGGGTGTCATTTTCATCTCTGATCATTGTTTGCTGTGTCATCTTCTCTTGGAAGTCTTCCTCCATCTTCTTTACTCTGACCTCCATCTCTTCTTTGTCCTTTTTGGTCTGGGCATGAAGGTTCGTCAGTTCCTCTAGAGCTTTAGAGGTTGTGATTTCATTCAGCCTCAGACTCGCAATCTCACTCTTAAGGGTGTCGTTTTCGTCTCTGATAAGTGTCTGCTGTGTCATCTTCTCTTGGAAGTCTTCCTCCATCTTCTTTATTCTGACCTCCATCTCTTCTTTGTCCTTTTTGGTCTGGGCATGAAGGTTCGTTACTTCCTCTAGAGCTTTAGAGGTTGTGATTTCATTCAGCCTCAGACTCGCATTCTCATTCTTAAGGGTGTCATTTTCGTCTCTGATAAGTGTCTGCTGTGTCATCTTCTCTTGGAAGTCTTCCTCCATCTTCTTTACTCTGACCTCCATCTCTTCTTTGTCCTTTTTGGTCTGGGCTTGAAGGTTCGTTACTTCCTCTAGAGCTTTAGAGGTTGTGATTTCATTCAGCCTCAGACTCTCAATCTCACTCTTAAGGGTGTCATTTTCATCTCTGATCAGTATCTGCTGTGTCTTCTTCTCTTGGAAGTCTTCCTCCATCTTCTTTATTCTGACCTCCATCTCTTCTTTGTCCTTTTTGGTCTGGGCATGAAGGTTCGTTACTTCCTCTAGAGCTTTAGAGGTTGTGATTTCATTCAGCCTCAGACTCGCAATCTCACTCTTAAGGGTGTCATTTTCATCTCTGATCATTGTTTGCTGTGTCTTCTTCTCTTGGAAGTCTTCCTCCATCTTCTTTACTCTGACCTCCATCTCTTCTTTGTCCTTTTTGGTCTGGGCATGAAGGTTCGTTACTTCCTCTAGAGCTTTAGAGGTTGTGATTTCATTCAGCCTCAGACTCGCAATCTCACTCTTAAGGGTATCATTTTCGTCTCTGATCATTGTTTGCTGTGTCATCTTCTCTTGGAAGTCTTCCTCCATCTTCTTTATTCTGACCTCCATCTCTTCTTTGTCCTTTTTGGTCTGGGCATGAAGGTTCGTTACTTCCTCTAGAGCTTTAGAGGTTGTGATTTCATTCAGCCTCAGACTCGCAATCTCACTCTTAAGGGTGTCATTTTCATCTCTGATCATTGTTTGCTGTGTCTTCTTCTCTTGGAAGTCTTCCTCCATCTTCTTTACTCTGACCTCCATCTCTTCTTTGTCCTTTTTGGTCTGGGCATGAAGGTTCGTTACTTCCTCTAGAGCTTTAGAGGTTGTGATTTCATTCAGCCTCAGACTCGCAATCTCACTCTTAAGGGTGTCATTTTCATCTCTGATCATTGTTTGCTGTGTCATCTTCTCTTGGAAGTCTTCCTCCATCTTCTTTACTCTGACCTCCATCTCTTCTTTGTCCTTTTTGGTCTGGGCATGAAGGTTCGTTACTTCCTCTAGAGCTTTAGAGGTTGTAATTTCATTCAGCCTCAGACTCTCAATCTCACTCTTAAGGGTGTCATTTTCGTCTCTGATCATTGTTTGCTGTGTCATCTTCTCTTGGAAGTCTTCCTCCATCTTCTTTATTCTGACCTCCATCTCTTCTTTGTCCTTTTTGGTCTGGGCATGAAGGTTCGTTACTTCCTCTAGAGCTTTAGAGGTTGTGATTTCATTCAGCCTCAGACTCGCAATCTCACTCTTAAGGGTGTCATTTTCATCTCTGATCATTGTCTGCTGTGTCAGGTCAGAGTTTATAGCAATGGCCCTGTCCTGCTTTATTTTGAGACTTTTCTGAAGAGAGGATATATATTTTTTCAATTGAGTTGTCAACTCTTGCATTTCTATCTTTAAAATTCTCAGCTTTTCTTCCATTTGTTGGCAAATTAACCCAGTAACTGTCAGCTTCCCTCGAAGAACGTTAATATCTTCCAGCTGTTGATCACACAGCTTATGCAAGTCTCCAGTCTTTGCCTCGTCATCGTGTTCCATCTCTTTTATCGTCTTCTCCATTCCTTTCTTCTCCTTACTACTCAGCGCCAGTCGAGTATTCCCCCTCTTCAGGGTGTCGTTCTCACATCTTACTTTCCCGATGGTATCCTGAGCAGAGAGATGAGCCCTGGGAAGGGGGTCCGGAGGGGACTTGGGACGCCACTTTGCCTCGTCACAAACACCCTGCACTTGTCTATCTTCGTTTGCCTTTGGAGGAATTAATGGTGCTTTGAACACACAGAAATACGGCTGATCGGAAGTGTTCTGAGAAGGCTGCATTTTGAGGAGAAATTAAATAGGAAAATGTGTTTGTACAAATGCCAAAAGGAAGGTTTCGTTGTTTTATTGCCCACGTCAAGTACACGTCAAAACTAAACAATCAGCATCCAGTAGCGACAGAGTATAGGATCGGTCACTACTGGCATCATCTGTTGGGGAAGCAGCATCAGAACCAGGGACCTAAAAAGACTCAACAACCTGATAAGGAAGGCTGGTTCTGATCTAGGGATGACTGTGGAACCTCTGGAGACAATAATGCAAAGAAGGATTTTGCATAAAATCAAGAGAATTGTGGACAACCCTGAACATCCTCTCCATGAGACCGTTATCAGACTGAAAACAGAGTCTCTTCAGTCAAAGGCTTCTTCAGTTTGGATGCAAAACGGACCGCTACAGGAAATCTTTCCTGCCCACAGCCATCAGCATCTATAATAACTCCTGGATTTAATTGAGCTATATCAACATTTAATTTCCCTCTGGGATGAATAAAGTATTTTTCAATTCAATTGAATTGAATTGAATACAGTATCCAATAATTGTATTCCAATGGAATTCTAAGATGTAAGCTGTGCTGTGATGTCACAGCATCACAGAGATGATGTCATCCTCATCTCTGATCTGTGCGGTTAGCCCCGCCCACTTTTCTTTTAACCGAGTGAACCAGAGTTAAAATGGTCAAATCAAATCAATTCAAATTTATTTTTTTTATTATTATTATTTTTTTTTCAGTCTGAAAGCTTTCCACCAGACACACACTTCAGTCACCTTTTACTGTCTTTGGTTTTTAAATGAAGGACCTGTCTGGAGGCATGGTGGCAGTCCTGCTCTCATTGTCATCTTTGGGGTCCTGTTGGCAGCTTCTCTCCTCCTCATCCATGTCTTCCTCCTTCTCTCCTTCCTCCTCCTGTCTCTGATAATCATTTGCAATGAAGTCATCGAAGAAGCGCTCCAACGCCAGCTCGTCCGTGATGGAAGAAGCTTTCAGGAGTTTCTGTTTGTGATAAAAACTGTACAGCTCAGGGTCATTTGTGCTCTTACCGTTTACTTTCGAACGCGTTCCGTCCTGGAAATTCTGTTGCTAAGTGGCGCAGAAGACAAAAGATGACACGTTCCTTCAGTAAAAACAGTTCTTAAATGCAACAAAAACCTAAAACTGTCCTTTAATTAGTGTGAATCGCAGAATCTGAAGCATCAACAGTGAAAGCTGTTCCAGAGTCCTGTTCCCATCCTGCTCCATCAGCTTCCTTTAATGACCTGGGCCTCTTCAAAATCAAATTTATTTGTGTAGCACATTTCATGTACAAAACAATTCAAAGTGCTTTACATAAATGGTGTAAAAGTCCTTGAGAAAACATTGATGGATGAAACAGAACTTAAATGTTATCAATAGTTTTTTGATTAGCATGAATGAGTGTCTCATCAGACCACACCTCGCTGCTGCAGAAGTGAAGGAGAGGTGAGTTTGTTTTAAATGATAATTGACGCTACATCAGCTCCACATATAGGATGAGGGTTCAGGCCCCAGCGGATAAACACGTCACGAGTGGCAGCCATTCAGTGCTGGCGTGATAGTATTTAGGGTTTCTGATGAGGCCACACAGGAGGCGTTCCCCATACTGAGACACGAAACGAACGCTATGAGAAAGAACTTCAAGTTCAGACAAAAGATTGCAAACAAGACTCAAATGAGACTTACATGTTCAGACTCACTGAAACTGAAGATGTCTGAATACCTTCTGAATCCACTTCAGTCCATGTCAGACTGTTGTGGGCTCCCCAAACCCCCACTATTACGCCTCAAGAGTCCTGGTTTGTGTGTTGAGGCTTTCTGCAAAATATATGAACGATGCAATATGTTTTCAAACAAACACTTTTAGCTGCTTCTTAATGGAGATGTTGATTTATATTCTCAGTCACTCAGGTCATGGCAATCATCAGAGCTTGAATGAGGGCCACTGGACTTTTTCTTGGTTCTTGAAGACATTTCCCTTTTCAGATGAGGTGAAACGAGTTGCCCTCATTCAAACTCTTAGGATTTTTTAATAAATGTCTAACATGCAGAACTGTAAGTCTCTTTTTATCATTAAGAAATGTTTTTAAGGTCATTAAGTTGATTTAGAATGAGTTATTTACCCAAATGTTGGCATTCAAATACTCAATGGGATATTTTGTGGATACATCACTTTGTACAGTAGTGAAAAAATACACCTTCTTTTGATAATCTGGTCCTAATGAGGTATAAAGATGATATAAATACAAACTCTGCTGAAAAAACAACACAAGACACATTAGCCGGTGGGGACCAGGTGATTTTTTATTATTATACCCTTATAAAAGACACCTTAAAAGTAACCATTCACATGACTGTATCTCTCACATAAAACTCTTTGACCAACTTTCACCTGAATAATGATTCCAAAATTCGGAGCATCTTGTCTCAGAGTGAAGCAGAAAACCTGTCCATTCATTTGGACAAATGTAAATCTTTATTCTCAGGATGTCTGTGAAAAGCCTCCAGCTGATGAAGAATGCTGCAGTGAGAGACCCAACAGGAACTGGCAGGTTTTAGATCCTCTTCATTGGCTCTCTGTGAGATCCAGAGTGGATTTTAAAAACTCACTGTAAGGATGAGCCCAGACAACCTCATGAAAGATACTAATTTCAGCCTCTTGTGTCCGCGACCTCATTCTTTTGGTAACTTCCCAGATCTCGTGACCACAGGTGAGGGTTGGAACAAACATGGTCCAGAGTATCCCTGATATTCCTACTGACAAAGTCCCAATCCATCTGTCTATTTCTTGCTCCAACGTATCCTCGCTTGTGTCAGAGACTCAAACCTGACCCGGAGGGAGCACTCCATTCATTTGAAAGTTTGACTTTCATCCCGGTCATTTCACACTCAAGCCTGAGTTATACTTCTTTTAACTGCCCTTGCGCTTGCGTCTTGCGCTTGTGTTAATGGCTCGAGACGTTTATACTTCATTTTGCTTTGTCGGCGCTTGCGTGTGCTGCGTGGCGATTCACCGCCAGGACAGTAGGTGGAGCAGCAGGTTTTTTCAATGACAAGCCTACTACGATGAAAGGAAATTCACCTCTTTGGCAAGTCTCTCTTCCATTGGATTCATCATAGACATAATATATATATTATGTCTATGGGATTCATGCTTCTTCTTCTTCTTCTTCTTTGCTTTCTACCTTGGCGTTTGAAAACAGCGGTCTTTTATTAGGGGATGAAACCGGAAGATGAACACGCCGCCGGATGTGATGTAGATAGTGGCTTGTGCTCGTGTCCAGAGTGGCTACTCTTTAGCTCTGCTCGCGTCTTGCGTGAAGTTTAGAAAATTGAGGTGACACACGCAAGCACGCAAGGGGGGGCTTGCAACCGCGCAAGGGCTTGCGTTGCGTCTTGCGTTACCGACTATAAACCAGGCTTCAGCTGCGAACCTCTCCAGTGCGCTCTCACGGTCATGGCTTGAAGAAGCCAAAAGAACCAAATCATAAGCCGCATTCGGACAGAGCAGTTCTAAGAACGCAGTTCTAAGAACGCAGTTCTTAGAACTGCGTTCTTGCTGTAGTTAGTGGTATGTGTGGATTATACCTCTTCATGAAAATAACTAAAAAGCAGACATAATGTGTCTATCATAGAAAAGTAGCATCGTAATTCTTTCAGGAACTTTTCCACTTATCAGTGAAGCTGCAGGAAAACTCTGACGTAAGCAGTGAGGATGAGGAGCAGCGCTGATGATGGCGCTGGGAGCTGATGTAGTGGTCGTGAAAGCAGGTGGTCACAGCCAGAGGAGGGCCGAGGAGGAGGCACAGCCAAACTAAACCGTTGCCATAGTTTCCCTGGAAGTAGTCCCCGAGGAATACTTCAACCCCGAGCTGGAAGGAGAGGTCACAATGTTAGCTGAGGAAATCGACAGTTTAATAAAACACAGGTAGATGTCAGGTGTGGAGGGCCAGAAAAGATAAAAACCTGGACATAGCCTTTCTTTTCTCAAAGCTGATCTGCTTCCAGGAGCCCTCCAACCTGCAGCATGTAAACACCTTATCCAGGTTTCTGAAAATTCTCTGCTGCTAAAGTGGCTCAGATGGTTAAATATTGAGATTTTGGAAGCTCATTATAATTCAGTTTGTGTGATCGTGGTCAGAGCAGGCTGTCGTGGTTGAAATGATTAAAAACTTCAGATAAATACTATGTAGGCTGCTTAGAAACTGCACAAAAATGTTGATATGCTGACACTGTTTAAAGTGTTTTCTTTTCATCTGTAAAGAACACAGTAAATTACATGATATCCTTCTCTTTGTAAGTATAGCAAAGGAGTTCGCCTTTTTCACAGCTCAGGCTCACATAGTTTTATTTTCCTTTTGCCACAAGTGGGACCAGTTCATTCTGGACAAGAGATTTTTGTTAAACCTTTTCCTGATGTGTTTCCAGTTTATTCTTCACAAAAAAAATCTTTAAAGATGACAGATTTCACCAGACTGATCTTATACGGTGCTAATTACCATAAACCCAAAACACTGAGCTGTAAAGTTTAAGCACTAAAAAGCGCAGATGACAATAAAATGTCATTCAATCAGTTGAGAAATGTGAAGTAAAAAAAAAAAAAAAAGCATAATCACTGTTTGGCTTTGACATCATCTCTCCTGGTATTTGCGTACAGTGCGACAGCTCTGCAGATTCATTTGTGACAGTCATCTAATACATGTAAATGAGTGTAAAATGCGCGTTGAGCACAGCATACCACAACCAGGAAAACAACAGGAGAAGTTGCCTTCCTGTCCTCAAAGCTAATGTGTAAGCAGAAGCAAAAGCACAGGTAAATAATCACCTGCTGTCTCTGGTGCCATATTCTCACCTCTATCACCATCATGAGGAAGATCCACAGCCGACAGCTGTGCAGGGGCAGGGCGATCATACACTGCGAAGACGAGAAAAACAACAGATCATTAGTGCTTAGTGCCAACAAAAAGATGAATGAAAGAGAAGTGGCTCAGAGACTGATCTTTTCCTCACTGCTGTTTTAACAAAACTCGAGGCCAACTAGCTTGGAACCGAATCAATTCAACGCTCCATCCCGACAAAGCTTTCTTTATTTTCTTGATTGGTTTGTAGGGCTGTTTTCAACCATTCAGAATTGAATAACAGCTTCAAATAATCCATTTTCAAACGCGTTTGGAAAAGATTACTTATCCCGCATGTCTTCAATCTTCTGTTCAGCACGATGTTTATTTATTTTCTTGCTGTTTTAACACTTTATTCGTCTTTCATTATTATATTGAGTGACGAGTTTCATCTATATCAGAGAAAAACAACACCTCACAGCCCAAAAGGTTCTGTAAATTACAGAAAATATTTATATATTTTTAAAGGTATTGCGAAACAAAAGACTGTTCATTTTATAATTCACTGGGTAGAACAAATAAAAACCAGATGCCAAGTGCAGAAAGTGTTCACACCCCCCAAAAAACCTCGTATACGGATGTAACAACTGTGTTTTTTCCACTTCCTTCAGGAAGAAACCACCAGTCCAAGGGTCCACAACTGGTTTACATAAGAAGCCACCTTTCATAAGGAGGAACAGAACATAATGTAGAGCCAGACCAATAGGCTGAACTCAGTTATGCTCATTACTCATATTATCCCTTTATAAAAGTAGTAAATTCTGTCGTATCGACAAGCAGCGACTGGTTAAAGGGTAAATGTTATGAGTAAGCAATGGAAAAGTGAAGTAGTTTTCCAAAGGCAATTAATCAAATGTGCATGTTTTTACAATTTTTTAAAGACCAGCATTAAATCAACTTTATACAAAGTGCTTTTACTATTTTGGTTGTAGTTTAAGCAGCTCATTTGCTGTTTTTCTGTTCTTTTTTCTGGTCTCTGTTTGGCTTTAACAAGTGCACTGAAGTCAGGCTGAACGTGATGATTTTGTGATGCAAATGTGTTACTCTTTTGAACACAAATTATTTTAAGAAGCAAAACGCTTTATTTTTTAAGCCCAAGCCAACTAGCCGGACTAACTTTGTCTACGCCAAAACGAGGCCGGAACTCTGCTCACAGGACGCAGCGGGGGGGGGTAAGTCAAATTTAATAAATGATATTGCTAATATGGGATGTCATACAGCTTCATGTCAAAAGAGGTGAACTATCCCTTTAATGAGTTTGAGCTGAACATCATAATATCCACACTGCAAGTGAAAGGAGAGGAAATCGGGTGTATTTCACCCACAGCTGTTTTGAAGTCTGAAACCCCCCCTGTAAACTCACCATGCAGTGCACCTCACATGGATGAGTACCTGCGGAGGTGATCCGCTGATGCCAGGACTTCTTTTAGAGTTTGCATGCGAGTCTTTGCATGTGAATGACATGCACAGCATGCAGCCTTGTTTTGTGGTTGGTTCCTTCTAACTTTTCATCAACAACGATTGTAATCAAAGAGAAATATCTATTTGTGTGTACATATTTTTATAGTCTGTGCTACTAAACTAGAGAACCACAAGGGGGCGCTGTAGCTGCTTCATGCAGTATCCGACTGTACCTCACAGACAGCAGCAGACATCAGGAAGACCAGCAACTCCGCCTGTGATGGGGAGATGTTCCACACCAGCAACTGTGTGTATACATGCCTTAGCACACATAAAGGGACAAGCGAAAAACTTTAAAACGAGGACTCGTATTCCTCTCTGAGTCGAACAAGAAGAGATCAAAACCAACACCGAACATACCTGCGACTCCATTTCTGAAAGGGAATGTTCCAATTATTCCAGAAAGACCTCAAAGTTGTAGCGTTCCTGTGAGCAACAGAGAGAGATTCAGACATCCAGCTGCCAACACAAGATAACGTGGCGGCGCTCTGAAAGTGTGTTTTTATGCAGCTGACCACCAGTCTCCGTAAAAACGCCGATCACCGAAGCAAAGCAGTTCTGCGCAGAAATTCAGGAATGAGTGACTCAGAAAGAAGAAGAGGAGCCAGAGGAAGTGGGTCGGTGCCTGGCGGGAAAAATGTGGATCAGCAACAGCAGCTTCAGCCTGTTCATACCTTAGTATTTTTCTGTCACCTGCAACACAGAATATAAACTTTTATCCCTCCTCCACCATCTGTGACTGCTTTCTACAGTGGGATCACTTTAGTTCACACAGCGATATCTCACATTAGCCTCTGCTTTACCTTCCTGTAAACAGTTCAGATAAAAAAATCCCTCACCACCAGGTCAACGAGGTGATCCACTCTCGTGGTGACGTCCATACTCTGTGAAAAAGAAAACAAACTGTAAAAGAGTGAATTCCTAAGAGATAAGGCTGTTTTTTTCCCACCCCACTTTTCAAAGCTGCTTCACTCACAGAGAACGAGTTTTCTGATCTCTGGAAGATTGGTTCAATCCACTTGGAAGAAAAAAAAAACAAAGGTGAAAAATTAAAGGTGAAACGTACATCATGGATTACTTTTTCTTTTCTTTTCGAAGCTTCTGTGTTCATTTGAGCATTGTCTATGTTATGAAACAACCATTCAGAATGATCTCGCAGATACGATAAAATAAGTCACAAACAAGATGAACTTAATTTTTTTTTAATGGAAAATATTGATCCGATGCGATCCTACAAAACAGAGAGAGCTTCCACAAGCTACAGTACCTGCTGCACAATGCCCACCATAATCTGGATAACAATCACCTGAAATGAGAACATGAGGAAAAGATTCAATTGCTTCTCCTTTGAGGTAATGAAACAACTTGAAACGTAAAGTAAATTTATCCCAAAAGTGATGGAAAACCCGTTCATCATTTGTAGGTCTGCAGCAAAGTGCTCCAGTGCTCATGATGGACAAGATTCAAATGTTGGGTCACAGATAATCTTAATAATTGTCTATTTAACACAGAGTATCCCTTCTTATTATGGCACTGTGCTGTTTGTTATACTGCTGGAAGATGGAATCTCTGTAAATAACGTCTTCATTATTCACTGGCTTCACTATGAGACCATTTTTCCAGTTCGGGGCTCCTTTATCGCTGCCTAATGCACCAGAAAAGCTTCGACGCTGAAGGCACTCCTTCTGAACTGAAGCTCACCATCTCCAGCAACCTGTGCAGCAAATTGTTGACGCGGACCTTCGGAGTGCGTGGGAAGCCTCTCTGGTAGCACAGAGTGGGGGCGAGTAGAAAATAATACAGATCTGAGAAATCAAAGACCAGAAGGAAATGTTTCATATATGATAGATATAATATTTCATCATCTCATAAATCTCATAAGGAATAAGCAGTCACACCTTGCAGCTTCAGATGCTGATTGTGGTCTTTTCGTGGAACCGATCCATCTTTCTCTAAAAAACAAAAACAAAGCAGAAGTTGTTGTTTAACGTGCTTTCTAACATGGGCTAAAAGAAACCTGTGTTGTAGCAGAAATACCTAAATGAGCCAAACGGTACCAACGGTTGGTTTCCTGGTATGAATAAAGCTTCAACCCCAGAACTGTGTAGAACCAGAGAAAGAAGAATGCTCCACCTGGTGGACAAAACCAAACTACTTTCAGAAGTCTGCATTATTTCTTACTGGATACTTACATGAATAAATTCCTCACAGCACAATCAGCTAAAGATGCAACAATTTTGGACTTAATCTTGATTTAAAACTCCACAAGTTACTGAAGTTACTCCAGTAGGTAACAGTAAAATGAATATAATTTGATTTTGAGCATTCGTTCTTCACAATAAGAGAACTGAACACGTCACTTTGGGCTCTGTGGAGCTATTTTTAACCACTACTTTTATCTCTCAACTTAAAGATGAAGCCACAGAGTAAATCACTGCATTTTTTTCTTTTAATCTACAACTGTGGATTTTATTTAGTGTTCATCTTAAAAAATAAAAAGCTAACGTGTACTCAAGAGAAAAAAAAACAACCGTGAGGTAATTTAAGCTAATTGAAGCATCACACGGATGTATTACCATCCGTCCAATCTCATTATTTATCTTCCAGATTTAGCCACTCACCACTTGTTTGGAAATAAAAATAAAGAAAAAACATCAACACTAATCTCTAATATTCTAACTCTACAGAAAAGACACAAATCCTTATTTATCACGGCTTATTTTGGGTTTTCTTCTGATCAAAACATAAACTTTTCTCTGAGGTACATTATGTATGTTTATCTAACTACTTGTTGTTACTTGTAATTTACTCCTTCTAAGTACATTTTTTTAAATAATTCCATATTAAGCCAAAAAAAACACACATATCTTTTGTTAAATTAGCTTTGAAATTTTAATCTCCAGCTCCTCCCTGTTGTTCAAATATGGTCACTTCTGGGTCCAGAATGCACAAGATGGCAACTGACAAAACTGACCTTCACAAACCAGTGGGTAACGTCATGGTGGCTACGTCCACTTCTGTCATATATTTAGACCCTGGTAGTGGCTGTTGCCACATTGGATTAGCCCAGAGGGGTGCAGTAGAGAAACATTTGGCTGCAGCTGCGCAACACATGCCAACAGAGGTGATTCTATTTCTCTGAATTAGTCATTATGGCTACATGTAATTACTGAATGAGCTAAAGTGGTCAGTCTATATTTCTAATAGCTGCATTATTCAGCATAAATAAATGAAATATGATAAAGTGAAGGTGGACATGTAGAAAGACATCACCTGTTGATATTTTAGGTTCACGTACGATGACCGCAGCAGGAAACAGCACAAGCGACCCCAGATTCGTGAGATGTAAACAATGACCAATGGAGATGGAGAGCATTCCCTAGTGCAAAGAAAGATTTCAGTTTTGAGATGACGACTTGCTCCGAAGGATTCTGGGACAATGAGAACACTTTGAGCCAAACTTCCTGCGTGGTTTTACATCTAAGGTAGAAGAGGAAAGTCAAACCTTTTCCTGAGACTTCTCCAAGTACAGAGCTATCAGGGCAAACATGTTGGCAGCTGCAAGAAAACACAAATATTTCATCATGAAATGTCCCTTAGTGCTATATATCTGCTAATAATCACCTTTAAAAGCGCTTCATATAACCTGCTACCTCATGTGTGGCGTATTAAAATGTGCAGAATAATCTATCCCATTGAAAGCGTTAACCAATGATCCGTCCAAGAAGGCGGTGCACGCTAACGGTTCCAGACCGATACTAAGCTCGGTAAATCTCAGAACCCATCGCATACGCAACAGATGTAAATTGATGTAAAAGTTATTTCTGTGCGTGACTCAATTGCTGTAAAATCAATAAAATGTGAGACACCCGTGCCAAGTTAAAGATGGCGCTTTGCTGTATGCTCTGAGAGCAGTTTAGTCCCATCCCACAGCCCATTCAACATTAACTGATCTAATCTCAGCTATTTCATCGCGTGGCTCGTTGTTGCCGCCTCACCGGACTTTCTCACCCAGTATGAGGTTGACAGACGGCCAGTTGCAGTTGTCCTCAATCAGGTGACCAAAGACCTTTTTGACATCTATCAAAAAGCCATGTCTGTTAGCAAGAGCAAAACAAGAAAAAAAAGTCAGGCTAAACTCATTTATAAAGAGTGTATATAGGGACAAAAACAATGACTAGTTACCAGTTTATTGTGGGACGAACATACATGTTTGGAATCATGTGAAATGTTGAAAATTAGGATTGAGAAAAGAACAAGTACGGAAGCCGGGAGCGGACTCGGTACGTATATAGAGTATAACGAGTACGGCACCTCTCGTGCATCATCCGGTAACCATGGAGACGGCCTGTTTCCCCTCAGCTGGTCACTGATGAAGTCGAGTATATCAGCAGGATCACTGAGGTGTAAACGCCTGTTGAGCTGCAGTCGAGCCGGCCGTCTCCTTAAATGAGGCGGGCTGATATGAAAGTTATCTCTACAAGGCAAACAAATTGCAGTTTCAGCCTGTTAGACCTCGACAGAAGTCAGATCTGATGCGTTGATCTATGTCGGGTTCTCCAAAATCTGACATTTTCAGCTCGAGTCCGTTCTTGGAAAAGCTTTAAGAACACTGAGAAACTGATCCTGAGCGTTCAAGAAAAGATAGTGATCTCGTGATCTCGAAAACCATCGGTAAATTAACTCGTTATCTCGAGAAAACGATCAGAATAAAGTTTATACGTACCACGTCCGCTCTGGGCTTCCGTATCTAACTGTTACACCCCTGTTATCTTGTTTTCTTACTGAAGCTTCCCACCCACATCTAAAGCCACAAAGCTGTAATTACCAGTGACAGACTTGTAAGGATTTACATCTGGCCTATCTGTAAACAACACTGCTGTAGATACTGATGTGCTTTGAGCTAAATGCAAACAATAACATGTTAATATGTGAGTCCCAGCTCTAAGTTCCAGCAGACTTCTGTCTGTTGAGTGTATAAAGACACCAATTTACACTCACTGTATGAAATTCTCCAAGAACAGGTGAGCATGAGTCAGGACCTAAAAGTAATGGAGACACACATGCAATTAAGGAGATAAAACAAGGATGTATCATCATAAATCCTGACAATCAGGAGGAGGAGATGTGAAACTGACCAGGAGAATGATGATCCAGTTGAGGATGCCTCTGTATCCAGTGAAGCTGCTGTTGGAGCTCAGCAGGGAGTCTTGGACGCTGTGGCAACTGCACAGAAACTTTAGTGTTAACATCATCATCGTGATGATGATAGATATTGATGCTTCTGTTTGTTAACTGAGGTCTTAGTCTAGCTAGAAGAATAATTATTGAAATATTCTAACCTTCTAGGAAATCCCTAAATTGATACCAGATTGATGTGGGATCTTTGCTTAAAAACTGTCCTGCAATCAATCATTTTGGTGCTACTACAAGCAGCTGCTCGCACTTTATATCCATGGATGTGTTTTCTAATCCATCATAAAACCATTCCTCTTTTTTTATTTAAAGATATTGTGTTACTTGCAACTTAAGGACTCATCTGTTTCAGTTTTAAAAGTGAGTTACAAAAATATTTTAGTGCTAAAAGAGGTTGACAGAAGCGCTAATAAAGCCACGGCTCCTGATACAAATTGGCTCTGTTGCATCAGTGTTTTAGAAGAGTTCATAAACAAACTGTTACAACGTCACGTCAACAATAGACGAGTTCATACAATATGTGAACTGTAGTTCTGAAACCTCGACTTTGACCTTTCTGGAGCCAAATAAAGACATTTGGAAAAGAGGGAGGAGCTGGAGAATGATATTTGAAGCCAGACTGGACAAAAACCTTGAAGTCTAACATCTGTTTATAACAGGGATTGTTTTCAAATGGTTTGAACATCAGATAAAAAGCTTAAAACCATCTTAAACTTCACCAACAACAACATTAAAATGCCGTTGTACATATGTGCCACAATATGATCTGCATATTATGGAGTCTGCTACATGATCAAGTGGTGGGGGCAGCAGAGAGAGCTTACCAGAGCAGAGATGCATACGGATGTTCATGTTCACCGGGTGGATCTGAGGAAGACAAGGAAGCACTTTCCCAGAGACTTGGACTGTCTTCCTCAGCTGAGGAGGAAGAGAAGCTCTTCTTCATCACTGCCATCTGGTTCTGAGGTCTTGTCCAAAGAGATGAATTTAAGAGAGGGTTGAGTCCACTTTTAATGAGTCATAAAACAAATATTTTGATCTCACATCCTCATCACGACTTTGCCAGATTGCCAAGTTAAAACACCATGATACTAGAAAAAGCTTTAGAGTTACTGTTCATTACCAATTAAGAATAAAATGAAAGCAGATAAAACAGTTTGAAACAATGGTCAACTTAAACCTGGAAATGTTTTTGTTTAAGTTTGTTTTATGGGATTTCTTACATTGTATGGGATGTTTATCATCTGTGAAACACTGATGTGGGACATTAAAATGCAAGCTGCATCTTCATAAACCCGGAAACTACGGGCAACATCCTGTCCTCCAGCAAAAAAAAACAGCTCAAACCAAATTTCCATTGTAAAATAACAGTTTAAAATGATCTTGCTTATATGCAGAAGGATACATGCAATAAGAACTAAATGTCAATTTATCTGAGAAAGACGTTCATTTTAGATAAATTTGGCATGCATGCTATATATTCAAACAAGCTAGTAATAGTTTTAAAAATAATCCCTTTTCATCATATTTTGTTATTTATAAAAATTGTATCATTATTATTGCCGCTCGATAACTAACATATACGCCGAATTTTACAGCTGATCCAGATATTTTAATCTACACAATGTAAGAGTTTTCATTTTACCTATTACAGCTGGTGCTAATCAGTGAAACTTTAAATTTCCAGTAATCCGAATGAGGATCGGTGCGATCTTCTCAAGCAAACCAAACACGGCTCTGACCTCAACGTCCACCGCGTGACGACAGCGTCCCAACATCCGCAGCCTGCTGTTCACGAGGAGCCGCTTCGACCTCTGCGACCATCTTTGGATGTTCTCGGTGACATTTCTGAAATATTACAAATGAAAGCCTCCCAGAGAATAATTTTTAAAAATGTTACTTTGTTTGAATGAATATACGCAGGCACTCGTTTTTGGCTTCGGTGCCTTGTAAACCTGCGGGTATTTAATAACGTTTTCATTGTTATTCCAGAATAGCGCCGCTCTAGTGGCAACCTATAGCTACAGCTTTGTCATGGCAATTATAAAGTTATTTGCATGTGGAGCAGCTAATTGAGCTTTCCAAAGCCCAATTAATGCCTGGAATAAGACCCCAAACCCAGGTGAGTAGAAGAGGAGACGTCAAGGATGCAAAACAGGAACAAAATGGAGGAAAATGTGGAGGAAGTTTAAAACATTACTTGGTTTGTATAGTTTCTGTTCAGGGATAAATGAAGCATTAGTGTTTAAATTGTTAATTTTAGAAGACAATATGATAACATAATGTTATGCAGTTATCAAAATAAAGTTCAACAAATTGCTTTAAATCTCTTATTGTTTAATTCAACTCCGGCATTAAATATAATTTATCTTGAACATACCTAGCAAGCCTGGAACTATGACAAGAAAATGTTTCTAAAGCAGTTGAAATACAATTATTTAACAGTGCAAATATTAAAATGTATCAATTCTATCACTTAAACTATTAAACCAAGCTATAAAAAAAATGGCTTATTGTTTTAAAAAAGGTAATTAAATCTATTTATCGGGAAAAAAAGGACCTAATTTTACAGTTTTCCCATTTAGTCCATTCAAGCCTGGAACATCAACATAATGTCTGTTTAAATTGATTTTATTTGTAAGTACAGAGTGAAAAAAAAGGAATAAAGTCTGAAACGTGAAAATCAAACCGCCAACTGACCAAAAAGCTAATCTAGCTTTTAGCACAGCGGTACCGAAATATTTCCTTCAGTATGATTATAATCAGCCGCTACATTTATTCTGTGATCTAAAAGTAAATTTAAACAAATACTGAAGGAATAATATGCATTTATTATTATTATTATTTTTTTTAAATGGTAAAATACGGAAAATTTAGGACCTTAAATTATGATAGCTTGCTAGCTAGCAGTCACTGCTTCTCTTAGAAAAAAAAACAAAAATGTTTTTCCACAAAATAAAAAATAACGAGTTATTCCGTTTATGTGTTATGGTAATATATTGAGTTAAATTTTATTAAGCTTTATTTACAGTGGCCCTATGATTTGGTAACCCATCCAGGGTGTAGCCTGCCCTATTCCCCATGGAACCCGCTGACATGGCTACAATGATGTGAATCGAGTTGGTATAGAAAATAGATGGATGCATGTGCAGTTGCTTAATTTTTCCTATTGTACCATTAGTTTTTAAGTTGTTTCACTTTGTATTAAAAATTCCTATGAAGTCATACTTGAACATTTGTACTTCACACAGAAATGAATCCTGAACCCGCTGACAACACTATTAAAGTACAGTAAGAAGAGAACGCAACATACCTCAAAACAAGTTTATTTAAAAATGGACATTAAACAATATAATCCTAACAGTTTGAGGTGATAACCTGACAGCAACAAAACTACATCTGTATTCTCCCTGTATTCTAAACGATAACTGCATCACACAGCCTTTGTTGCCAACGCTGCAGATAGAATTTCACACCTCTGGTGACTTAGACCTGAAAAAAGCATGTCAAATCAAACAAATAATTCAATATTAATGAGTTTTTAATTGATTAAAACACACCTTAACTGCATGGTCCTTAAGAGACACCACATACAGCACAGATGCCAGGCCCGTCTGCATTAAGTCTGACCCTGAAGTCAGCCCTCTGTAACAACAAAGCAGCCAGAATGCAGGTCTTGCTCAGTTGATGGTGAGTACGTCGCTCTGGATTTCGTGGCTCAGTTGGGTCTGCAGGTCGCTTAGTTTCTTCTTGAGGACGGCAAGCGCTGACATGACGATAGTCTCTGGTCGAAGAGAGCCGCACGACTCCACGTTGTAATAGAACCTGCGTGGAGAGAAATCTCACATGAGCCGTGTTCACCAAGTTAAGGGCGGATTATAGTTCTGCGTCTATCGTCTTGACGTGTTGCTTTGCTCTGGTCGCGAGCCACTTTTCATGTTATGGTTCTGCAACCTCGGTCTGGAATTTCTCGGGACGCACAGCAGTTTCCCCTCGCGAGAATTTCGGTGGGCGGTGACGAGAACTTCGGGGTCGCCGGCGGAAGTGTTTATTTTTCAAAAAAAAAAAAAATTGTGTATGCAAGATATGTGTCTGGAGTTGCTCGACATCGAAGAAGAACAGCTTCTTTTATTGGAGTTGGCAAAAATGCAAAGGAGGAAGCCACACAGACAACCGGAAAGGCACACCGAGGACCAATCACAGCTGCTTTTGTCTGCGCACGGCGCCTGATTTATGCTTCAGGCGCAAAGCCTCTGACGCTCGGACGCAGAGCCTCTGCGAGCGTCAAAATCTTGACCACTCCCCCACGCAGAGGCTCTGCGCGCGTTGTCGTGCACCTCAGAAAAATCCTGACTACACGTCGGACGCACGCAGACCACCAACAGAAGTGCGCAGACAAAAGCGGCTGTGATTGGTCCTCGGTGTGGCTTCCTCCTTTGCATTTTCGCCAACTCCAATAAAAGAAGCTGTTCTTCTTTGATGTCGAGCAACTCCAGATCCATATCTTGCATACACTTTTTTTTTTTTTGAAAGATAAACACTTCTGCCGGCGCCGACGAAGTTCTCGTCACCGCCCACCGAAATTCTCGCGAGGGGAAACTGCTGTGCGTCCCGAGAAATTCCAGACCGAGGTTGCAGAACCATAACATGAAAAGTGGCTCGCGACCAGAGCAAAGCAACACGTCAAGACGATAGACGCAGAAGTATAATCCGCCCTTAAGACCAGGGGTCTTCAACGTTTTTCAGGCCAGGGACCCCCAAACTGTTGGAGAGTTGGAGCAGGGACCCCCCTACTATTTATATGGCATACAATTGTGTTTTATATTAAACGGGGCCTAGTGCCGTGTATAAACCTAGCTACTCTGTTATTGTACATTCAATACTAAGCTATTCAAATAATACACAGGTTAATATATTCATGTTTTTATTTTAAACATGTGCAAGGTACAGGGTGGCCGTGAATGCGTGCATTGCTGACTGAAAGATAACGTCTTCTGCCTCCATTTTTCCGTTTGCTACAATATTTTGGATTTATGTAAATGTCCATTTAAAGACATTACAATTTGTGAGAAAAAACTGTTTGAAAAAAAACAGAAAAAGAAATATTAAAAATCACCTAAACAACCAAAGATTTCGCGACCCCCCTGCAGTACCTCCGCGGACCCCCTGGGGGTCGCGGACCCCCGTTGAAGACCTCTGCTTTAGACCTTTAGTTTGCTTTTAAACTTTTTAAAAAGCTGCAGAAAGAAAACATTTTTCACGTTACATTTATGTCAATAAGTCACAGATGTTTGAATCACCTTTAGTCCAAGCAATATAATCCAGTAACTGTGTAAAACTTTGAAGTTTGTTTAATTAAAACAGGGGCAACTTATATAAATGAATATTAAAAATGTAAATATACAAGACTGTAGCCAAAGGCTATTCTCCATCTTTTGTCCCTAAAAAATTAGAGCAATAAAACAAAAACAGACAAATTATGCAGAATTATGATGGCATAACCGTGTTTTTAGGTGTTTGGTAATTGAGTTGCCAGTTGACAGTTCGCGTATTGCACTTGAGTTCCAGATTTGAGACGCCGCTTGTCCACAGGCACTTTTCCTAAAGGAAACCATCTTCAGTCGTCTTTAGAGTCGGCTCTGGTTGACCTGTTTCAGTTCTTTTTATTACATTAATGCATTTAAGGTGGGGATAGACCATGAACTACTTTATTAACCACAACAGTCTATGTATTCAACAGTTTTATCCCAGTTTAGCTGTTCATGTTTTTGTAAGAGCTGACAGTGATGGTACTTTTGGGGTTTTCCAGCCAATAATAAATTCGTGAAAACACAACGTTTTTTTTAACTTTTTTGTGCCTTTTTCGCCATAAAGACGAACAGGAACGAGTCCGAACATTAAAATTCTGAGATTATTATGAAACCAACACAATATCATTGATAAAAAAAAAAAAGTGTCTGAAATAACAGTTAAAGTTTTTAATAACTGCTAAATACCTTATTTGCATCATAACCCTAACGCATCCAAGACCAGAAGATATTCAGGGTGTTGTAAATATAACAATTTTACCAGATCACAAGGGCATTCAAAGGATATTACACAGCATGGTACAGTCCAAAGTCTGGGGCCACTTGTGGAAATACTTGTATTTAGAATTCCTTTTAAAATGAATACAATTTCCTTACAAATGATAAAACTTTAGCTGAAAATGTCAGTGAAATTACCAACATTTTAGATATTACGTGTCACCATCCTGCTTAAATGACAGAAGTAAATGAGCTGCATGGACTTCACAAGTCTTCCTTTGTTCTAAAGCAGTTTTACGACACCTTGATGTGTGTTTTGCTGTCGTATGAATCCTCCAAAAGGATTATAACCGGAAGGTTGAGCGTGTCTCTGAAATATGGAGCACCGCAGTCTGACTTATAGATCAGATAGATGGAGAAATCTAGCTTGTTTTTTGTTGTTTATTTGGAACAGTTTAGTTCATTTGCCCACTGAGAAACACGGGATAATGATAACATAAATGCTCACCTTTCTGGCTTTCCATTGGGGTCATAGGGAGCCTGAACCTCATCCTCCTCAATCTCAGAGTATTCGCTCTTTGGCCTGAGAAAAAGTGCACCGTTCATTAAATGCTCAATATCAGATTAATAATCGTACTTCACGGTGAGCCACACCGACGCGCAGACCTACCACTCCTCGGGTCGTGGATACACCGTGTGCCTCAGCGCGTTGTCTGGGTCGTACTCGAAGGACACCCCGGCTGTCGGGTTCCACTTGGCGTGCTCCTTCCCGAAGCCTTTCTTCGCATAAGCTCTGAGCCGAAGCTCCTGACCTTTACGAAGCTTCACCAGCAAAATGTCTGAGTTGAGTCGGTAAAGGACGGAGGAGGTGGAGACAGAAATAAGGAGGTAAATTAATAAAGTGAGAAAGGAAATCATCAAGAAGACGACGCCGCCTGAGAAGATTTCAACTGCCTACGAGCACGGATTTAAGCCCACCATCTTGCTCGACGTAGTCGTTTGGATCATTGTCTCGGCTCCTGGAAGTCACCTGGAAAGCAACACGACAACGCGGTCAGATTTCCTTTTTTTTTTTGCCTTAACTCCACGTTTATGACGCCAGTAGCTGAAGGAAAGACCCACTGGGATGACTCTGGGGTTGTTGGACAACAGATCGCGTGAGGTGACATGACGCGTCTGATCCTCAGTGCATCGGACATCCAGGGTCAGCTCAACAGAGCACTCAGGACAGAAATCATCACAGGTGCAGTCCTGCAGGAGGAGCAGAGACAGTCAGGAAGTTACAGACCTGCTGGATTTATTTATTTATTACGTTTATTTTTGGGCTTATCTTTTATCTTCCTTAATGTTAATAAAATGTAAACTGTTTCACCTTTCACACAGAACAATAAAACAAACTAAATGTTTTCACATATTCTGCTTGTTTAGTTATTCATGTATGTACAACAGAAAGAAGGGAAGAAGACACTCTTGTGCACACACACTCACATTTAACTTACATCAAGAGAGATAAGATAATGAATTTGCATTCGATGTAAACTCAGTTCCTCTGGAATGAGCTGCGGTTTAACTGGAGTTTCTGTTCAGCCCGTTGAACCCTTCACCTCAGCTGTAAGCAAGTAAGCTAACAGAATGCCGACAAGATTGAAAGTCAGTGACATTAAATGTAGTTTAATTTAATTTTGCTGCATGTGAAAAGTTAGATGAACGGACGACCTGTGGTTTTAAACCATCAGAGTCCACAGTTTTGTTCCATGTACTTGCTGCTTGTGTTTTTTTGTTGTTGTTTGTCTTATCTTTCTCTCTCCGTTTGGCTACCTGCAGGTATTCCTGATGATTCTTCACCTGGTTTCCCCACAGAGACCGTAGAATGTTTTCTGTTTAGTTTTTTAGTCCAGACCCTGAATCGTTTAACGTTCAAGGCACTTGAAAACTCTCTCTGTGATGGATCATCGTATATGCAAGTATCACTGCACTAACGTTGCCTTTAAGCTACGTAAATTGTGATTTTATTTTCTTATTTTGTTTCATGCAGAGCAACAGTCAAAAGCTTTTAAGTGCATGTGAGTTGATACGTAGCCTGGGTTTAGCCGTCTGACACAAATTCTGACTGAAAGCAGCTTTACTGGGAATTCTGCTGTTAATTTACACTTTGCAGTTTTTACAGAGCGTCGCCCATTTGAGTCGCTCTGAATGTGGACATGCAAAGTGATTTGGTCAGACTTTGAGAAGCTTGATTTTATTGGGACTAACAAGCTATTATGCATTTTAAAAGTCCAGTTTTGGTCGGACTAACGCAAAAATTTGTTCACTGAAACATTTCAGAAGGTGTCAGCGGGGAATTAAGGAGCACTCTGCAGCCAATCAGAATCCACCAGTAGCCCGGGAACCATCACTAGTAAGAAACTATTATTTCTGCCTCTGGCAAGCAAATATTCACGATCTTGGTGAATAATGAGCTTTAATACCTTCTTGACATGCAGAGACCCTGTAAATGACACCACATTTCAAACTCCCTGAGCAACACCGTTGATTTCGGAAGCTGCACTTACCCTGGAATACTGCATTTTATCCACGATGTCGTCGCTGGTGAGTGGTATGAGGCCTGACAATACAGGAAACATAGAGGTTATAACACGTCTAAAAAATCCTTACAAGAGTATAACGCTGTCATTAACAAGATGAGTGACTACTGAGATACAAACCGACTCTGTGCGCGATGAACTCGTCGTGCAGTACTGAGGAATTTGCATCAATCTGAATCCAGTCGATGGCTGAAAATGAAGTGATTCAAGTTCAAGTTAGCCGTTTAATTTTGATATTTCTGTGTTTTATTGTGAAACAGTCAACAGATTAATGCAGCTATGCGACTTCTTAAAGGATAAGACCGTTTTTTGACATTGGGCCCTTGATTTCACATTATAACATGATGTTCTACTCACCCCTGCTTGTTGTTGGTCATTTGGAGCTGTTCCGAAGATATTCGAGAGGCGTCTGGCTGCTCTCTTGAGATATTCGGCCATGAAACGGTTTCCTATGGGCAAGCTTATACAGGCACAAACTATGCTGTTTATAATTTATTAATTACTGTACACTAGCACTGATAACGTGTAGGTGCGTCGCTTACTTAAAAAAATCCGGGTTACTGTAATTTTGAATTTTTGTCGTAAAGTGGGTGTTACTGACGTCCTCGTCGTGCTACTGCCACAGACAGCCCACAGACCTGCTGCCTATTTATTCATTCGGCTAAAATTCAAAATTAGTAACCCGGATTTTTTTAAGTAAGCGACGCACCTCCACGTTATCAGTGCTAGTGTACAGTAATTAATAAATTATAAACAGCATAGTTTGTGCCTGTATAAACTTGCCCATAGGAAACCGTTTCATGGCCGAATATCTCAAGAGAGCAGCCAGACGCCTCTCGAATATCTTCGGAACAGCTCCAAATGACCAACAACAAGCAGGGGTGAGTAGAACATCATGTTATAATGTGAAATCAAGGGCTCAATGTAAAAAAAAATGGTCTTATCCTTTAATACAACTTAACTTCCTCAGAACCAAAAAAAGGGTCTGTTAAATAAACTCCAAAATTAAATATGTTGATATTTATTGATTGATTTTCTTACATGCTACCTTACTCAAAAAGTTCAATTAAAAAACATTAATGCGACAGAACTGTTCATTTGTATTTAGATTCCCCAAAAACACAAACAGGTCAATTTTGTTCAACATCTCAGCTGCTCCCATGTTTGTGAGTTCACTGACGACTACATTAAACTGGACTGTATATGGACCAAAACACCATTGAGAACTGACTCAGTTGTAATAATCCCAACATAAGCAGAAGTATCTAAACATTACTCAACCTATTGTGGGAACCTCTGACATGAAGACGCGGCGGAGAGAATTTGTAACGCTGAAAAGGAAAAAACAAACAATGTTTTAAGATTTGAAATGACAATAAAAAGATCAAACCAATGTTTGGACTTCTTTGGGGTGACGTACGTGCAAGCGTTTGACTGTCTTTCTGTTTAAAAGCATCTCAGCTCATGTAAAATCTGAGTTTTAAACTACTGCTTTCAAGCAGAATATCAGATATCACAGATTAGAATTAGAGGCCTAGTTCATTGGCACAATTAATTACCAAAGTGTGAAAAGTCTATACTGTAGAAACATGTGGGGTGACAAGACATCATCTGTCCAATGTTCACAGTGTCTAAACTAACAATTACTTTCAGTATTTCAGCAACCAAACAAGTGATCTGACAGAAAATCAATGACTAAAACACAGTTTTTAGCAACTTTTTCTGCCTAAAACATCCAACTGTCAGTGTCTCGAGCTTCTCAAATAAGAGGACTTCATTTTAACTTGTGAAATAACTCAAAAGCTATAAGTTTTATAATCCTGTTAAGATGATTAATGAGGTTGTTTTTTTTAATTTTCTCAAATTTTTAGAGAAAACTATTGTTCAGTGTAATGATCCAATAACCAGCAGACGACAAATACATGTTGGCTGATCAGTTTAAGATTCATCAGCGATCTAAACAACTGCTCACTGAAGCATCCAGTTAACTGGACATACAGGATTTTTTTTTATGTTAAAATAGACTACATGTACATTTTAGAATCTGTAATCTACAATTCAACCTTGTTCTTATGGAAATATTCAAATAAAATGCAAATTAGCATCCAAAGTACAGTAATTTATACATCTTCAGCAAGACAAAGACAATATATATATATTTTTAAATCAAAGCAAAGCATACATACTTCTACACATAAAGCTAATGGTTATCTTACACTTTACTCCTCTATTTGTTTTAATAGAACTTTTTTTGTTTATCTTTTGCACACATTTTGCCCCTTCTACTGCTTTAATGAATGGTCTTTTGGTTATCTTTTGCATTGGCTGTTTTTGTTAAAATTTAGCTTTTGACCCAATTTTTTTTTTTGTTAAACTCGTCTTTGAAAGGTGCTGAAAAAATTCAACTGAGTTAAATTGAGTTAAAAGTTATTAAGAGCAGTTATCAGACGTGCATGGTCTCATGACATTAGTGTTTTGGTGCTGCGAAGGACAATGGCTGAAACGTTAAAATAGGAGAATACTTACGCCAAATCCGTGTTTTCAATAACAAACTTGACATTTTCGTCTGTCAGTTCTGTTATTTTAACCGTCGGCTGGTTAGCATACGGCATTATAGGAGCTTAAGAAGCAGAAAAAGAACGAAAAAAATGGTCCAAACACTTCCACCACGATCGCTACCGCTGCTTTGGCTTGAAGGCCGAACCGGAAATAGTTTCCAACCGCTGATTGGCCAGGAAATATGAAGGAGACTAGTGATTGGCTGCAGTTACTAGTGGGAGGCGGGTCTTTCGTGAACAACCGGGTCAGTTCGTTTTTTTCAAAATAAGGGCACCGATTATATTTACTCACACAAATACAATCAGTAACAAATGTATTGAAAAATATTTGCTCCATCTTTGCAAAAATGAGAATTTTACTGCTTTTTATAACCTCACATGAAGTTAATTATTTTTTTCCTGATACCCACGGCCCTACAAACTATGGCTAATAACTGATATTATAATCCATTATTAATTATCAAAATAAATGTGTTGTAAATCTATCTTGGGCCCAAAAATGGTCCAGTTTTCTACCAGTATACATATGTTCTTCTTTGTAGAAAACAAAAAAAATCCAAGAAAATAATAAAACAAATAAAGATAAATTGGTGACTGGAATTCATTACCTATTAATGAGAATCCGATTTTTTTTTTTCTTTCATTTCAACCAATTCAACTGATTACTCTTTAATAAAAAAAAATCTGGACAAGAAATATCTTAAATATACGGTCACTACTTTATTGAACTCACGATTCAACAGCTAAATCACAGATCTTTGTGAATTTTTATACAAAGGGAAAATCAATCCGAGTATGGGAGTAAAATCTTGAACAGTGAAACAAAAAGTCACAGGTTCTGCAGGTGAAGACAAATGGGGATGTTTTCTTGCTTGATAAAACCATAACCCAACACCTTCAGTCATATTATACAGTTAAACAGAAGTAAGATCAAAGAAGAAATTGATCTTCAGCTTATGGCATAACTCAGACGGTCGGGATCAATGTGACTGACAGGTGGTTCATATCATCGTCGCTGGTTCACTCCTGTGAGGTTCTTCAGCTGTGAAAAAGGAGACAGTCATGAGCATCCATATTAATCCTAAAATGCACAGGTTATGTTCAAACATCAACACACCTCAGCTATTAGATAACCAGTGACACACCATCTTTATAGAGATAGAAAGAGCAGCTAATAAAATCATATTTGTACTAAACTTGGAGGAAAAAAACGCAAAAAAGTTGAATTTTCAGTCAAAAATATTTTATGTTTTTATGTTTCTATTATCTAATTTTCTACAATTACACAATGATGCAGCTCTCTGAGCCTGAATATACGGATGAGTTGTTTTTCAGATGAAACAGTTCTGGCTCTCGACAAACTAATGACTTCTAGAGGTTTCATCAGCGTTAGAAAACTTCAAGCTGGAAAATTGACCTGAAAAACTACTTGTTGAGGAAGCTGAATCAACCAAATGAAACTTTTAGTTGCATAAAATAACAAAACGAGACACATTCTGACTGTTGTGCCATTCAGAGTCCCGTTGATCAGATCATGAGAAGCAGAAAACATAACCCCTGGTCAGCATCTTCTGACACGTCTTCATTTGCTTAAAACCCTCCATCAGGGAAAAAGCTGTGCTGCATTAATCCTGACAACCAGATGCTGTTTCATTGTGGTACAGGGAGCAATAAAGACACACAGCCACATAAATCAGGAGTGCTGAAGCTGGGAAACATGGAAAACGAGCAGGGCTGTGTGCTTTGAGGACCCTGGTTGGGAAACTCTGCTCCAGGGGGCCACTTATGCTCTATTTCTGACGTATACACAACGCAGAGCTGCTAACACGCACTGACAATGACTATTATGTGTCACACAGCCAATTACAGCCTTGCATTCTCACGGATGCACAAAGTATAAGAGACACCTAACGCTCCTCCTGCTCCCAGTTATTAAACAACACTTAGAAGCAACTCTATGGACTTTGTAAAACTGAAAAAAGGAGAAAGGAAACAACAGTTTGAGCCTCTGACATCTTATCGTTGTTGGAGATAATCGGAGGAACACAGGGAAGCCGAGTGCTTCTTTAAAACCTAAGATATTCAATATAAATGACGAACATGAGATAAAATACTCACTGTAACAGCAGCTCCCATAAGCCCCTGCACGACTGCTTCACCTGTTGATTGCACCTAAACAACAAAGAGCCACAAACGTTACAAAACCTTATCTGAGGTTCTGTTTCCACTCCCCTCTTTGGTTCAACATAAGCATCTTTGCTTTTTTTCCCATACCCAGGAATAGGATTGTGGGAATTAAATGAAATGTTACGTCAGGGGAAACAGAGGTGTGGATCAAAAGGCATCTATAAGAGCTCCTTAAAGGCCAGACTTCAATCATTCACCTCCTTAATGCTCTCTACCTGTTTGGCTGAGCTGGCCATGTTGACTACATCCTGAATGCGGTTTTCAAGGAAGCTCCAGGTGTCCTGGTAGTCTGGAGAAGAATCCTGAATCATCACCAGTTCTGTTGTGTTATAGATGCCTGTCAGCACTGCCCGCTTAGTGTACCAGTTCATCTGCAAAAGAGACGAGTCGGACAGAAAGTCAGTGTGGAAACACATTTAGATGAAAAGAAAAACAGACAGTCCTAAGGAAAATACACTGAAGATCATATAATAACATAATAAAACAGAGAGGTATCAACTTCTAACCAAAAATATATAAACTGCAAGCCATGTAGTGCTTTGACACAACTATACAGTTTCAACAACATGCTACATATATGAAATTAACAGGTTAACGTTGAATAAATAAAGGCAAAAGCTTGGACAGCTACAAAAGGAACTACAGGACAAATGAAGGTAATTGTCAGCTGCTGTCTAAAGGAGCTGGAGGTAACTTTATTACTTGCATTAATCAATCTATTTATAAATGTATGTATTTTATTTTATTTTAAACCTGCCAGCCAATCAGAGAAAAGTATCCTCTGAGGTCACAGTCAGTCAGGTGTTAGCGGGTGAAATAATAAGTGAAGGATTTTGGGCATTTAGCCAACACAGGCGGATTAACATGCAGTGATGTCAGCGCGAAGCACATGGAGATGACACGTCAGGTTGAGTGTCGATTGGTCAAAAATGTGAAAGACGAACATTAATTATTTTTAAACACTAGTTTCACTCCACAACAGGGAAGATCTTTGTCTATTATAATTTCTGGCTGTGTTCGAAACCGCATACTTCTAACGTGACGTCGCCGATCGTCATTTCCTGTCAAAACGTCAGTTTCAAGCTAGCTACAACGAGGGTAGGTTCACTTCCTGTTTTCAAAACAAAAGCACCAATTGTATCGTAATGCCTTTCCCTATGACAAAAGGCAATGGGTATTTTATTTTGTGAATATAACCGGAAGTGCGTTGCTCACTGCGGCTAGCTTTAGTAGTGCCGAATTCGTCGGAACAAAATTGTAAATAGCCGGTATTTAGTCAGATTTTCAACACGTTGGGGATCTAAACGACTACTTTCTCACCTGAAAATGTTTCAAATGTTGCTAAAGTTTACAGAGTTTAGAGCTTAAGCGAAATCAGCTTCAGGCCGGCTGATTTCGGCTCGGGCAGGAGCGAAATGCATTGTGGGTAAACACTCTGCATACTGTCTGATCGATCAGTATGCCGTTTGCAGAATGGAAGTAAGCAGTTTGCAAGTATGTAGTATGCAGTATGTAGTATGCAGTATGTAGTATGCGGTTTCGAACACAGCCTCTGTCTTTCTCAGGGAAGAGCAAAGTGCAAACAACAGCACCTAAGCAAGCAAGAGAAGCCCCCACCTCAGCCTGAACCCCATGTTTCTGAGACTGCCCCCTGGTGGCAGCAGCGTGCTGCAACAGGTAGGCGAACGCGTGTTTGCGAAGCACCAGCGCAGAGCGTGCTGGAACCATGCCCGGACCCTGACCTGGGACGTGGCAGGTCGGATATTGCGGGGGTGGTGATGAAAGGGGGACAGGAAAGTATGAGCAGAAGAAGGGGGGGATCGAGGGTGATAAGATCCACTCACGTCTGTGGACCGGTCTCCGGCGTAGTACCAGATGTCGTCCACCAGGGTGGACAGGTGCTTCAGGCTGTCGGGGATGTTGTGAGGAAGGAGCAGGATGCTCATCGCCTGAGGACGCCAACACAAAGTCGAGGATCAAATTCAGTAACCGTGACCTTTGAGGACAGAAACCCACTCATTTCTGCTCCGAGTCGTCAACTTGACCTGTGGCCATGTTTCCATGTATGGGATGTACATTCTCAGCCTGGTCTCTACAGCATCTCTGAGAAACTCAGCGGTCTTCTTTTTTCTGCAACACAGTGGTAAAAAAACAAAAAACTGACAAACTTTCACATATCCCAGAATACGCTTTTTTTGCTAAAATAAAGGCAGAGTCTGAGTTATTCATAAGCAGGTGATTTGAATGAAGAAAGATTTGTTTATAGGAGTTTAAACAATTCACAGAACAAGACTTTAAGACTATGAATGTCTACATCCGGTCCTCAAGGGCTGTCATTGTCAGGCTGCAACACGAAGCAGAAACAGGAGCTTAATTAGATTACACGCAACAATCAAGTTAGAATCAAATTTCCAGTTTAGGTTTGTGAGGATTGGGCCGACAGCAGGGGATATTTTGAGCTGACTCTGTCCTTTTAAATTGGTTTTCTGTGCTGCAACCTGCACAAGCGTTTATTTGTACAGCACAATTCAACAACAAGGCGATTCAAAGTGCTTTACAGATACATTAAAACAGTAGAAATAAAAAGCACGATTTAAATTTTAAACAAAAAAGAAAGAACAATAGATAAAATCAGATAAAATCAGTAGTTAAAATGTGATTAAGTTTTGAAACTCGAGCTTCAGATTTGGAGCTTTATTCTAATGCAGCTGATAATAGGTGTGTCTTCAGCCTGGACTTAAATACACTGAGTGTTCCAGCTGATCTGAGGCTTTCTGGGAGTTTGTTCCAGACATGTGGAGCATAGAAGCTGAATGCAGCTTCTCCATGTCTGGTTATGACTCTGGGAACTGATAGAAGACCGGATCCAGATGACTTAGGAGCATATGTGGGAGAGCAGAGCCTTGACACTGCTCCAATTACACATTGGGCCTTGTTGTTGCTTGAAACCATACATATTGTTTGAGGTTAGGATGAGTTCTGTCTAGATAATGGCAAAAATGAGGCGCCGGCCTCGGACAGCAGGTGCAGAATAGAGATTGGGTTTGGGCCACGTACGCACTGAATGACAGAGAAGGGTACAAGAGGTTGTCACAAACTGAGGTCATTGGGGATTTCCGTGCCTGATGAAATGTACATGCCTCTGTGACGGTCTGTTCAATAAATTCCCCATAAGAGGCTGACCCGACGAGTCTGACTCCTTTTTCTCCACAACATGCAGAGCTTAACAATCTAAGATCTAAAACCTGCAGGACAGCGGCCCTCGAGGACCGACTCTGGACATCCCTGCTTTAAGACCATTATCTTTCTAAATAGAGACCTGTCCTCTAGTTCAACACAAAAAGGGAAATATTACCCGTAGAGCACGTTTTCAGGTACTTCTTTATATGAATGTGTGAGGTTAAGTCTCTGGGGTCGTGCATACGTACTCGGCCTGGCCCAGCTGGACCTGATTGTGCTGTTCTGCCAGGATGTCTGTCAGCTGTGAGTTGCACTGGGCGATGAAATGCAGGACCAGGTCTCCTCCGCCGTTGTAGAACATACCAGTGGAAGCAGAGGACAAACCCAGAGACTGAAACCGACACAACAACAAAAACATAAACAAACTAATGGTCATCACAAACTATTTAAAACCTCTAAATCACAGACCTGCTGCTCGTTTAGTTTCCTTTTGCACATACCTACAGTTTTAATTCATGAACATTCACATTCACCTTTGACTTAAACCAATTTTACCAACAGCCAGCTGTGGGAAACATCTGGAGTGTCAGTGAGTGTTTGTCTCTCTCATCTCTTTGGAGACCCTATCGGACTCCATCAAAGCCTTTTTGGGCCGATCAACATGTTGAATTGTCATCGGATACTGTACCGAACGAACTCTGCAGTAAGTTGATGTTAAAGGGATAGTTCGCCTCTTTTGACATGAAGCTGTATGACATCCCATATTAGCAATATCATTTATGAACATTTTCTTACCCCCTGCTGCGTCCTGTGAGCCGAGTTCCAGCCTCGTTTTGGCGTTGACGAAAGTAGTCCGGCTAGTGTGCGGCTGTTGGCAGGTGGCAGCAGGCAGTGATACGAAGGGAGAGAAAATAGCACCAAGCGATTGTGAGGTCTGACTTTTTCTGGAGAACGATTTTGTGATGCAAATGTATTACTCTTTTGAACGCATATTGTTTTGAGAAGCAAAACGCTTTATTTTTTAAGCCCCAGCCAACTAGCCGGACTACCTTCGTCAACGCCAAAACTCAGCTGGAACTCGGCTCACAGGACGCAGCAGGGGGTAAGAAGATGTTCATAAATGATATTGCTAATATGGGATGTCATACAGCTTCATGTCAAAAGAGGCGAACTATCCCTTTAACAGTTATTTTTCTATCCATGAAGCTTAAATGCTTAATGAAAACAAAAAAAAGGGCAAAACCATCTCAATGTGTAAATGTAGTCTTTTTTTGGTGAAAATGCTTTAAAACACGTCTAACTGAGCTAAAACTACGTTGGCTATTAAACAATGAACTAATAACAAGCGTACTTTACATAAACATCATTTTATTTATGTTTTTACCCTATTAAGTAACGTAAAGACTCCCACTCTGTTCTACATGGCAAAGCTATACTTTCTTGCACTTCGGAGGCGGCAGATGGAGGTCCGCTCTGTGGTGTGTTAAAGTGCATGTTAGAAAGACTGCCGACTGACCTCGGCACCGGCCGCGATGGCCTCCATGGACCAGCCGTGCAGCGGGACAAACTCCAGAGCGGCGGTCAGGACTCGAGCCTGCAGCTGCTCCTCCGTTTCATAGTCTTCATCCTGCTCTTCGCTTTTATTTTCAGGAGAATTAAGCAGGAGAGAAGCGTGAGATTAGCTCGTCTTTATCAGGAGAAGGGAACAAACGTCTTGCACAGAGCAACAAACTTCTCTGAACTATTTCCTGTAGACTGACCCGGTGATTGTCTCCTCTGCTGCTGGGTCAGAGTCATGCTGGGATGCTGCCTCTGTGTCTTGTTCAGGTGAGACAGCCTGGTAGTGCTCATGGTAGGTTGTGGATGATGATGTTGATGAGGAGGAGGAGGAGGAGGGTTTGTCAGATTTGGATTCGTCCTGCAGCCTCAGTGCTGCACAGTGGAAGCCTCGTCTCAGGCTGCTGCACTGAGGGTTCGTTGCTGTTGGTGGAGCCACCACTGGGGAGGGAAAATTCAGATCAGCTTCTAAAAGACTGAGGTGGGACCTCGTGATTGGATGTCTGTTGAACATGGGATTTATTTTGGAGAGAATGTGACCAAACATCACACATTTTAACTTAAAGTCAAGAACACGTGTGGTAAGCTGATCAAGAAAGATGGGATTTTGTACCTTTTGTGTTTCATTTTTTTGGCCAGTGATGATTTGTGGAGAAACATCTGATGGTTTTATTAGTTTGTGAAGCACTGAAAAATTGTCTGAATATCAAACGTTTGCGTGGCTGTGCTCCAACCTGGTTGCTGCCGTCTTGGCGAGGAGCCTCTTCCTAAACCGTCTTAATCTCAATGCAACTTTTCCTTAGTTAAACAAAGTCCTGATGTATGATGTATCTAAATTATTATTAATATTATATGACCTTGTCTTTAGAATTACAAAAACAGAAGTTGGCATCGGCAATATAAATACAAAATAATACTTTGGAATGGTATCAAATATAGCTGGTTGTGAACACATAATGGGTAGTTAAACACACGTGTAGGCCGTGAGCTGTTCTACTTGAAAAAGTATTGATTTATTCTGCTCAGTTACATCATTTATCAATGAATTTATAGATGGAGCATTAACAACAAAAGCAATGTAAAAGCAAATAATAATAAATAACAAAAAGCAAAAATCTCCCTGTAGTTTGGTTAGTGGATGTCATAATCTCTAAAGAACAAAGAAACTTAGGTTACACACGTGCATGTCGTACATTGTATGGTTTCTCGGGCTGCAGAAGACTTACACAAAGCTATATTTAGCCTATTTAGGGGAAACATTGTCAGCTTGCATAACAGCACAGAAAACGCCCCCCAGCTGCAGAGATTTACATGTTTACCAGGCAATGCCCCTCTGAGGAATGAGCTCTGAACCACCAAAAGAGTCCAACAGCAACTATTATCCAGCTTGTGTTTCAGTTTGTAAATCTACAGCCAACTTAATGTCCATTAATTCTGTCCTTCATGATCACCTTCTATGAAGTGACTTTGGCACTGGAGGCTAACGTCAACACTGGCCCGTTTCCAAATCACGGGATCAAAAACCTAGACTGGACGGTACGCGGTTTTTTCCACGGCCCGTCAATTATTAAAACCAAGCGACATCAAAACAATGAGCCCGTCTTACCGCTGCTCAGACCCCGGAGGACCCTTCCAGCCCGCAGACCTCTCAGTAACGCCGCCATATCCAGCTGAACCAAGAGGTTCCCAGCTGCGTCACTAGAGTGCGACTCGGTTAGATAACGGAAGTCAGGTTGGATAAACTGGGCCTAAGAAAGCAAGAGCACCATCTTAAAACTAATCGCCTTAAATTTACTTTGTATATATCTATTAGTTACCTGGTATTATAAACAAAACAACACGAGGTGTTCATATTTGACTTAAAATATATTTGTTTACTTCTTTGAAGACCGAGGACGGCACAAAACATCGTTATCGTTTTATTTTGAAAATAATAACCGGAAATAATGCCTTCACATGAAATAATCGCCACTTTTCTCCTACTGCCATCGGGACAGGAGGTAAGTCACAGAGTACACTCGTTTGAAATGTATCTTAGTTAAGTAATATCGCCTCTTGAATGATTTTAGACTAAAAAGGTGAGAACATTAGTATGTTTCGCTTTTGGTTAGCCGTTTATCGGCCCTCAACAGCGTTAACAACGTGTTCCTGGATCTGATAAGTGTCGCCACCGGCTCCTGCGTCACTGTTTTCTTTCTGCTTTTTTTAATAAATAAACGGTAAAAATCCTATCTGTTAGTCACCGAAGTTAACGCCGTCACCCTGTGAGACTGATGTGATAATCTTCCATTAAATCAGACAAAGAACCTTCCAGATAATTCCCACTAACCTTTAATTTGAACTAGTTTACAACCAAATCAGGCGCCATAACGGGTTCAAATTAAGGCCATGTTTACTTTTCTTAAAAGACTCACTGATGTTTTAACTGAACATGAAGGCTAAAACGGATTCTGGGGCAGCAATCATTTCCTTTTTAAATGGGAAAGAAAATACATTAAGTTGCTCATGTCATTTCCTCATAATGGCAAAGTGAAAACGGGATTTCTTTTAGAAATGTTCCCCAAACACTAAAATGCTTCACTTAAAAAGACTCCTGTGGCTCTAAACTGTCCAGGTGCATCCCATTTGTGAACACTTGTCTGCCTGTTTTGGTGACCAGATCTTTATTGGGTCATAAAACCAGGTGAACAACACAAGTAGTATACAGCATCACCGCTCCCGTAGGATTTAAATGGATAAACAGCAGTCAGGTGCTGCTAATCAAAAGCACTCGATTAATTGATCATCACCTGCTCTTTAAAAGCAGAAGTTTGGTCATTTTTGTTGGTCTGGAGCGTTCAGTTGCACGTAAACACAATTATCGCTGCCTGTCACTCTTGTAAGGGTTATAAGGTCATTTCCAAATGGTCGTTCAACAGTGAGAAAGATTATTCACAAACCTGATTTTAAAGAAAACATGCTTTCACTTTGTCACGATGGATTACTGAGTGTAGAGCGACGTGATCGCTTTAAAAGAAGGTTGCAATAAAAAGTGTGCAAAGGGTGCCTTGTTCTGCACATCTTTGCGCCAGACCTCCTCACTCAGATGTTTCTGGGTGAGCCGCTTTTGTTATTCAAGTCCAAAATGGTTGGAACTGGAAGTCGCGCGCGCGCCCCCCCGCATGGTGAAACTGCTCTTTAACCTTCACTTGCATTGTTGCCATTGTCTCTCCCAGTATTCTTATAATTTTGTTGACATATAACCACCTCTTACCTTCGTCTTTGTTCAAAAGCTACAATTAAAGCTGCTGGGATGTTATGAGCAAATATCAGCAGTTGTCAGGACTTGCATCCCACATTCAGATTTAGAGACACCCGGTCCTAAAGATGTAAATCCTGTCTCTGTGAAGGTTGTTCAGACCGAGTGCTCAGATCATTTTACTAAATCACCCGCACTGGTCAGTCGGGTCTCAGATTACTGTGAAAATTGTCACATTTCAGGACGACCAAAATACCAAAACCGTAACGCAGTTTTTTTTCTTTGACTCATTCTGGAAGTATAACAAGTAGACCGACTCTTTCTCCAGTAAATCATGGCAGACCTCGGCATCAAATCAGGAGACAAGGTGCTTTTGGTGTGGACTCAGCCATCAGCACCAGCAGCTTTGAAACAGTATGCAGAAGAACTGGGTGCTGCGGTTGGTGCAGATGGAAAAGTGGCCGTGGAGAACATGGAGAGAATGTTGCTGTGTGAGTTACTCTGCACCTGATATTATGTTACAGCCATCAATACTTTTATTCTATTTTTATCAGCACAGTCTTCCAGTTGAGATGGATTTATTCAGCTAAATATAAACTTAAAGCTTCTTTCTGTTTAAACAGGAACTTGAAAACCAAAAGATATGTCTTCATTAGAAGGACATTTAGTCTTTGAGGGAAATATTTCACACTGCAAGTTTCAGTTTTAACAAAAAAAAACATTTATCGGCTCCGAAAATAAATAAGATAGATGAAAATGCCATTTTACAGACCCCACCAGTCAAAAAATCTGATGGAAATTCACCTCTCTTGCCCTCTCCTCAGCCTCTCATGCAGCATCCACCTTCGACTGGGTGCTCTCCTGCCTTCTGGCTGACAGCTCCTCCGTCCACAGTTCAGAGACTCTAGCAGAGATGGTCAGAGTGCTCAAACCTGGCGGCAAACTGGTCCTGGATGAACCAGTTACAGGTAAGAAACAGGGAGACCAGTAGATCAGATGTCCCTCTCTGACTGCCAAGTGAACATGTCAGTTAGACCCAAATCTTAGAAAATCAAGCCAATCACTCCTGCATGTATACGCTCACTTTCCCTCAAATGGGCCTAAAGCTTGAGGGTTTATTGCTTAACAGACGGCTAAACATGTCGAAAATGTGACTGAAATCAGCCTGTTAGGACTGCATGTCAGCTCCTGGTCACTTTAAGCTTTTTCAGACTGTCGCTCTGCTCTAATAAAATCCTGATTTTTATAACCACATCTGACAAAATCACCAGCAAGTATCTTCAGCCGGCCTTAGCTACATGATGTTCTCTCTCAGAGGAAAGGAGACGGGACTCGGTTGGCATTGACTCAGATTCACAGGAGGGTTCAGACCAGCTATGGGCAGATCTTAGGGGGACAAACTGGATGCTGCTATTCACCGACAGCTTCGGTGTGCTTCCACTTTGTTCGTCCAACTGGTTAAAAGTTTGTTTGTGACTTCGACAGACAAATACTTCACAAGTCACAAATTTATTTTTCCCCCAAATGGTCACTACAGAAGACTTATAAGAAACGAATACCTGCTGCTTTAGGTTCAGAGAAAGATGTTTGAACGTCACGTCTTCCAAGATGGAGCCACGTGATGTCAATTAAACGGACAAGTGCCACACGCGTCATACTTAACGCACACAAAAATCCCCTCAAAGTACAAAACAAAGAAAAATACACTCAAAGAAGTGCTGCTCATTCGTAAACAGTCTTTAGTTACACATGTCTCTACCTGCAAAGTTCCAGTGCTGGGTTAGGTTGTGGCTCTGCTTGTGTAACGGTGTGTTTGAGTCGTGTGTTTTTGTGTTGCAGGCACAGAAGCTCAGAGCGTGAGAACTGCCGAGAAACTTGCGTCAGCACTGAAGTTGTCTGGCTTCATTTCGGTGACAGAGGTGAGTCCAAAGCCTGAAACTGACCTCCGCAAGTATAAAAATAAAAAGAGTTAAATGTGTTGGCATGACATGAGATCATGCATATTTACACTGGAAGCCTCAGCAACTTAAAGATAATTACTCAGAAGTGTGAGCAGATATTTAGATATCACAGAGAGAAATTAACTGGAAAACTAAGAATTTTTGAGCCGACGTACGAAGAGGAACTCGAGTGGAGGAAGAAGCCATCAAGAAAATCCTCGTTAAGAAATACTGAAACTAACGAATGGTTTGACCTGGTGTCATATTGTGGAATAATGTTGAGAATTCATGCTATAAAGTTTTGTTTTGTTATTTTTTTTGCTATTTTTTTCAAAGCACATCGTTACTTTAGTAGAAGTAAAGGTAAATGTCACCACCAGTGACTCTGTATATTTCCTCTCCGTTCAGGTGAATAAAGAGGAGCTGAGCGCCGACGCGTTGAGCTCCCTCAGAGCAGCCACTGGTTACCAAGGAAACACCCTGTCCAGAGTCCGCTTATCTGCTTCCAAACCCAACTACGAGGTGGGATCATCCAGCCAGATCAAACTGTCGTTCGGGAAAAAGACGCCCAAGCCAGGTAAGACTTGGTGTGGGTGAAAAAAAAAAATCCTCTTTTTCTGATTATGGTTCCAAGCTTTTGGTGGAAGAAACGAGATGAAATTCCACTTCCTTGAACAGGCCTCTTTCCTCTTGTTTTATCTCTTTATCCAGCTCGTGTGCACATGGAGACGTTTTTTTTTTTTTTTTTTTTTTTTTGCTCAGATTCCTGTGACGATGTGTCATGGGCTCCGTTTTCAGAGTCCCGTGAAGCTAATATTAGATAAAAATCTCTGTTTCCAGAACAGAAACCTGCTCTGGATGCCAACACTTTGAAGATGTGGACGCTGTCCGCCAACGACATGGACGACGACGATGTGGTGAGTCACAGGTTTCAAACACGCACACACTCACCAGCTATTGCATTTCGTCAAAATGGCTGAAACTCTGGGACGCCAACGCAAAAGTTCTGCAATAAATTCTCCTTTGAGGGTGTTGAGTTTTCCCATGATGCAGTTGTTCTCCGATCTTGTTAATGTCCCGTGTTGCTGCCGTCTGCAGGACCTGTTGGACTCGGACGCCCTGCTGGATGAAGACGACCTGAAGAAGCCAGATCCGTCTTCTCTTAAAGCGCCAACCTGCGGAGAAGGAGCGGCCAAGAAGAAGAAAGCCTGCAAGAACTGGTGAGGTCATTTAAGAAAGCGTGCTTATATATTGCAGACTATCGCCACAACAGGAAAGAATTAATTTTTATTGCTGCGTTCGAAACCGCCTACTACATACTGATCGATCAGACAGTATGCAGAGTGTTTACCCACAATGCATTTTGCTCCTGCCTGAGCAGAAATCAGCCGGCCTGAAGCTGATTTCACTTAAGCTCTAAACTCTGTAAACTTTAGCAACATTTGAAACATTTTCAGGCGAGAAAGTAGTCGTTTAGATCCCCAACGTGTTGAAAACGTGACAAAATACCGGCTATTTACAATTTTGTTCCCACGAATTCGGCGCTACTAAAGCTAGCCGCAGTGAGCAACGTACTTCCGGTTATTTTCACAAAATAAAATACCCGTTGCCTTTTATCATAGGGAAAGCCATTACGATACAATTGGTGCTTTTGTTTTGAAAACAGGAAGTGAACCTGCCCTCGTTGTAGCTAGCTTGAAACGGCCGTTTTGACAGGAAATGACATCGGCGACGTCACGTTACGTTGCATCTTGGGTAGTTTGAGTATGAGTAGTAACCTCATGATGCATACCTAACATTTCGGCGAATCTAGTATGCATCCGGGAACTTAAAAAGTTAAAGTTAGTAGGAGTAGTGGGAGTAGTAGGCGGTTTCGAACACAGCCATTGTCTTTAAAGTGAGCTGTGAGCAGTGCTTTTGATTAGTTTGGATTAAAGTCTTTACCTGCACCAGATAAAACTCGTTCTTCTTCTGCTTTTTAACCGTCGTAGCCTTTTAAAATGAACGTTGTATGTTTGTGCAGCACGTGTGGACTCGCTGAAGAGTTGGAGCAGGAGAGTAAAGGACAACAAAAAACCAACCTTCCAAAGTCTGCCTGTGGAAGTGTGAGTATACGGTTCGATCACGTTTCAGTCAGCGTATCGGAAGGGAAAACCAGAGGAAATAACGACCGTTTTCTTTGAGGCAGTGTTACCTTGGCGATGCCTTCCGATGTGCCAGCTGTCCGTACCTGGGGATGCCGGCGTTCAAACCAGGAGAGAAGATCGTTCTGGACAACAACACGCTGACGGATGCTTGAAGCGGCAGGTTTCACAGCTCTGCTGCTCGTGCTTCCAGACATTACATTCCTTTCTTTTCCACCCAACCCAGAAGACTTTACAACGCCTGAGATTAACCAGCCGACTGCGCTGCTGACGGAGATGAGCCTCCAAGTTTTCTGTTGACGCTCTCATCTAAGAGATTTAAATGAAACTTGCAAATGTGTAATTATTATGTGAATTTCCACATCAAAAATCTAGGCGCAAACCGCCCATGAAGAGGTGGCGATCTCCACATTTCTGATGTGGGAAACGCTTACAGATCAATGTTAAACAACCTATAAAGCAACCTAAACAAAGCAGTTGTGCACCTCTCGTCTTGTAGTGTGAGAATGGGACCACACGATAACCTTTAGGGTTTCTACAAAGCACTGAAGTTCACTTGTTTTGAACAGACCACTGGCATCGAGACGGCTTAAAACCTGGACAACTTTAATCATCGCCACAACTCAAGATCACACAAAGCTGCTCAAGAAGCGTTTAAACTGCTCATTGAAGCTTATTTATGTATATGAAGGCAAAGAAGAGTAATTTCACGCCATGTTTCTTGACATTACAATAAACTAAAGCCAGGTTATGCTTGAAGGTATTCCATTTATTTCACTGAATCTGCATCCTGTGTAACAGTCGCCTGAGGGCGGGTGTCCACATACGAGCTCTCTGAACACTGACAGGAGTCCCACGTTTAACCTTAAACAGACCTGAAACTGGGCTCCTGACAGCATCACCTCTTCTGTTGTGGACACGGGCCCCGTCTTACATTTTAAAGTTGGCATCAAAAGCTCAAATTGAATGCTTTTTCTACATCACAACTTCTTTAACTTCTTCATCTCATCCCTGATTGTCAGTTAAGTGCAGCTCTACACACGATTAGGTTTTTAGTGAAGAGAAAAAAAAGGATAAATCCTGTTTTTATTTCCCCGTTATTGTTGCTGTGTGGGTCTGTGTACAGTGAGGAGATGAACCGTCACCAAAACAATTATTAGAGGAAAATGCAGGAAACAAAAGGTGGCTAAATTGTACTTTGTGCCAGAGTGTGTTTCAAATTATTCATGTAAAAAAAAATCTTAAAGCAGAACTGTCCTTTAACGGCCTTTGAGATGCCACCGGCACGCCGTTCTTCTAAAACGACTCAACTGTGACACAAACACATCCATAAATATAAAACTTTATAAAGCACCTTTAAAACAACACTCGGCTCTGATGGACAGAGCCGTTGGTGATCTCTGGCTGTTACTGCAACATCAAATATCCTGAAAGGTAATTTTATCACTGCATTCTGGGGAGTTTTTAAGTCTTAACACTGAAGCGTCGTCAGTCATGGGGATCGTAATGGTCACATGAAGTTAAGTGGAACTTTCAGACATGATAATAACAACCACACGTGTTAAATATGCACCAATGGCCCGAGGTAAAAGTCACGTTGGGCGTCACTGAGTGGTGACGCTGAAGTCCATCTTAATGTCTCCTAAAGTGGGCTCAAAGCTGAGGTTGTAAGTCACCGCGGCCCTGCCGTCACCGGAGCTGTCCCACGCCGAGCTGAAGAAGTACACCCCCTGCTTCCTGTGCCGGCTCCACTCGCAGTCGCCCTGCAGGAGAGACAAAACAACCCAATAAGACTTCTGTGTCTCCCCAGTATGTCCAACTTTCTGTTGTATGTGGTAATCCGACGAGCTTGAATAACCGAGATTAGACTTCACTGAAGAAGCCTTTTGGATGAGAGGCGAAACAAACCAAGAAGTCCAGTTGCCCTAATTAAAGCTCCTAAAATGACCTGAGTTTCACTTAATTGAAATAAACACTGAATTCAAATTAAAATTCAATTTAAAAAATACTTTATTTATCCCAGAGGGAAATTAAATGTTGATGTAACTAAATTAAATCAAGTAATTAAATTAAATTAAATGAGTAATTAAATTAAATCAATCAATTAAATACCAACTACTGTCCACCCTGAGTGGGACAGAGCGTTACTGGTACAGGCCAATCCGTCAGAACAGAGTAAGAAAAGGCACAAAGGGAGTCGAAGCTCTCAATGAAGGCTGATACCTGCTCACTGATTGGTCCAGTTAGACCTGCGCTGACAGTGATGTCATCAGTTAGGTGGTATTCCATCCATAAGGCAACACCGTGGCAGCGGCCCGCCCTGAAACAGAAGGTTTATAACTTTCCACTGTCAAAGTGTGAAGAAAGAAATCTCAAATCAAAGACGATCTATTTAAAAAATGCTGTTTGAATAAAACACAAACAGTATGAACTGTTACACGTATAAAGGCAATCGACTCGTATCTTTCATAAAAACTGGATAAAAAGAACAAAACTTGGGCTTATTTCAGTTAGACTGTACCTTGTAAAAGGAAGTGAGCCCTGGCTGCTGATTGGCTGCTGAGGGACGCTCTGTGTGAAGTCGAACTTCATGACGGCGGTGGACTCAGTCAGGGCCCGACAGGGGTACTCCCACAGGGGGTGGGGCTCCGCCTCGCGGGACTCACGGAAATCCAAAGACCGCTGACGAGACAGAAGAGGCGAGTCGCTGTTAAATGACACGTCTTTTGTTTCCAGTGAACACAGATGAGTTCAGAAGCCTGAAACTTACACAAGGAGGCGTCTCTGCCCGCCTTTAGAATAGAATAGAAGAATACTTTATTCATCCCCCAATGGGGGAAATTCAAATTAGTCAAGTAGCTCAAAAAATTATTAATATTTACAATGATTGTATATTAAAAAATAATATTATATTATATAAACTATATGAAACATATATAAAAAATATATATAAACTATAAAAAAATATATAAAATATCTATTATATTTATTTATTATATAAACATTATATATATTTTATATATAAATAAATTATATATAAAATATATTTTACATTTTTTTATATTAATTGGTCTTCTACTGTATTTGTCTCATGCTTTCTGCACTCATGCCAGTATGTGTCGTGTTTTAGGGACAATGACTCTGAATTCAGGAGCCAGTACAAACAGATTTGAGCTTAAGACGCAAACCAGAGCAGTTTAAGAGAGATTTAATGAGTTTAAATAAATATTTAAAAGCAGTTCAGAACCGTCTGATCAGTCGCACAGTTAAACCGCTCTTATTGTTGTTGGATTTGTGAGTGGGATCCATTTAAATGCAGCCCGATTCTGTTAAAACTATTCATATTCCCCGTATCATTAAGAATGCCTCATTATTGACAGATGTTTAGTCTTTAATATATCAGTAAATCTACTGGAAGGAAAACCCCCGACAGCTTCCTGAAGGTCTTTCTGCAGGTTTGTCTCACTTTCCTCAACAGTATTACAGGCTTTAAAGTGACAGTAGTGAAGTTTGTGAACCTTAAAACTATGTCCCGGTTTAAAACTGTCCTAAAGCACCCAAGCGCCAAGATACCACAGATACGCCGCTCTGCTTCATCTTTGTGGACGTTTGATGGCATCTTTGTATCTGCATAGCTGTGCATGTGCAGGGCAAGAGGAATTGGCTGTGTTCGAAACCGCATACTTCTCCTACTACTTCTACTACTCATACTGACTTTATTTCCCAGAAGAACTTTCTTTTCTCAACAATGTACTAGATTCGCCGAAATGTTGGGTATGCATCATGAGGTTACTACTCATACACAAATTACCCAAGATGCAAAGTAACGTGACGTCGCCGATCATCATTTCCTGTCAAGCTAGCTACAACGAGGGTAGGTTCACTTCCTGTTTTCAAAACAAAAGCACCAATTGTATCGTAATGGCTTTCCCTACGATAAAAGGCAACGGGTATTTTATTTTGTGAAAATAACCGGAAGTGCGTTGCTCACTGCGGCTAGCTTTAGTGGCGCCGAATTCGTGGGAACAAAATTGTAAATAGCCGGTATTTTGTCAGGTTTTCAACACGTTGGGGATCTAAACGACTACTTTCTCGCCTGAAAATGTTTCAAATGTTGCTAAAGTTTACAGAGTTTAGAGCTTAAGCGAAATCAGCTTCAGGCCGGCTGATTTCGGCTCGGGTAAGAGCGAAATGCATTGTGGGTAAACGCTCTGCATACTGTCTGATCGATGAGTATGCAGTATGGAAGTATGTAGTATGCAGTTTCGAACACAGCCTTTGTTTTTTTGACAGTGGTGTTACATCCCACAACTCTACGGGAGCAAAAAAGCAAAAAAATAAGTTGATCAAAGGATCTCGGGCGACTTTAGTTTCCTCCAAACATCTCCCACTACACATATCGGCTCAGCCGTGGACCGCTTTGCTTTAAAGAAGAAATCAACATAAGTGTACCTCTACCCATGTGTCAGATATCGGTATTTTCCCTCCTATAATAAGACTTTAAACTCTCCAACAGCAGACTTGAAGCTTTGCAGTGTGAAATAAGACTTCTTACTCCTGTGGAACACCTTTAGGATTAAAACGTTTCCTTAAATTAAGCAGAACAGGCTGTTCAGCTCTTCAATTAAACCGTTTTGGGTGGTGTCTGCGTTTCGTTTAATTTGATTGGAGACTCCTTCTCATCAATAGTTGGCGTTCATCAAGCTGAGATGGTTGAGCTTAAAGTAAAAATATCCACCTGAAGACCATTTTCTGTTTGAGTAATTCTCCCAACATTCAGAGTAGTTACACCGAGCAAAAGTCTGTTTTTCAGTTAATTAAAAAGCAAAGTTTTCTTTTGTTTATAGTCAGAAATATTTTAAACAGATTTTACCTGAATCATTTCATCCATGGGAGTCACATCGAAGCCCTCACAGGTTCCACACGGTGCTCTTATCCTCCATAAATCCTGACAAACACGTCAAAGACAGAAACAGAGTTTTACTTTGTGGAATCTTTTCATGCAGCCTCCTCTCTGCCCACTTTTACACAAGAGTCAAGCAGCTAAATGAGGAGATATTAAAGGAAGAGATAATAGACGAGAACAGACTTCGATTATAATAAAAAGCACACAAATAACAATAAAAGTGAAGGTTTCTGCATGTTTGCCACATTAAATTAATGTTCTGTTCTTATTTTTTTAATTCCTGTCACTCGAAAAGAAAACTAATGACAGCGTGATCGGATTTATTTAGTAAAATTCATATCAAATTTACTTTAAAATCAGTCATTTAACAGGAAAAGACGTTCCTTAAATTTAAATCAAGCTAAATTCAATGCTTTTTAAGACTTGAAGAAATGATCAATAACTGTGTCCATTTGGGAGTTTTTACACTGAAGAAGGTTCCAGTTCTGGTTCAGAGCCAAACTTTTCTGTTTGGACCACAGCCCAGTAAAACCAGTTACACGCCTTACTGGTTCAGAGCCAAGAAGCGCTGACATCAGGAGTTGGTGACGGGGTCACTGAGACTAACCAGACCAAGCGAAACGTTCTGGATCCAGATCCAGTGTTTGGTCTGCCTCCTCCAACAGAGAACAAGAAAAAAAACTGAAGTGGAGGAACACGAGCTGTCGTGTTTGTGAACGCTGCCCAATATCACGCATTAAGCGGCATTCACAATCGCATTTGCAGCTGTAGTTCAAGAACCGTTGAACAGCGTTTGCAGCTTTTTATGCTTTAATATCGTTCAGCTGGAGTTTACAGACCCCATTGATACTGTGCGCATAAATCCCGTCTGTATCGTCGTTCATAAACACAAGCACAAACTGATGTTTTGAATCAGCGTTTAAAACAGTTTTGGTGAAGGAGAATGAGCCAAAGGCTGAAATCTGTGAAGATACAACGTCTAAACTTCGGTCTAAAAGGGATTAAAACAGAGGTGTTTAAAGATAATACCAAACGTCTGACCTGGAACTCCACAGCCACCATGTGCAGGGAGGCAGCGCAGGGCAGGATGGTGGCGTCGGGTCGCAGGAGGCCTGCCAGGGCGCTGCGACAGTACCAGAAGAAGAGCGAGTGCCACGGTAAGAGGCTGGTGCTGAAGTACGGCTCACCCATCAGGACTGAGATCTGCGGCAGACGCACTCACTTCATTAGATTATCAGTAAAACACACAAGACACAGGTCAAATACGTTGTAAAATAAACTCGCTGTTAATCCTAAATTCAGAGTAACAGGTGGGGTGTTTCTAAAGTCCTGAATCTGGACAAACCAAACACTCAACCAGCTTTTTTAAAAACCATTAACCTGTGAAGGTTAATGAGAGGAACTTTAATGAAATGTGGGCTCCTCTGCTCAACCATCTACCGGACGAAGTGACTCAGCTCGTGATGAGGGGCCAGTCCTCCGTACAACAGCCACGCCCACCTGATATAAATCCGTAAGGGTCTTTTCTTGCAGTTACATACTACCATATTTAATTGTTTTTGTTTTTTAAAATATTATAAGTATTTAGTAAATACTATTATTTATTTAGTTTATTTAGTAAATACTAAATTTATTTATTTAGTATTTACTAAATACTATAAATACTATTTAATACACAACAGTATAATTAATGAAGAGCATGCAAGACCACAAGTCCACATCAGGATTTAGACAGATTCTGCAACTACAAACTACGTAGTTTATAGTCGTGTAGAAAAGCAACATATTTAAGAGAAAAATGAAAAAAAAATTGTTTTATTATTTTAAGTCCGCTTGATGTATCACTGTTTACTCTGTGGGAGGCTGATGTGAGTACATTAATGGGAGATGTGTATGTATACAGAGGAATATGAGGAGGGTGCCCGTTTGCACTGTGGGGGCAGATGGGGGGCAGTTAACTGGAAGATTTGCCTGCTTAGGATAGATGGATGGCAATATTTTACTGTATTTTATGTATCTTTGTTAATATTTTACTGTATTTTATCTATTGGTTTTCAGTTTCTGCTGAAAACCAATAAAAATCTGTTTAAAAAAAAAAAAAAAAAAAAAGAAACCATTAACCTTTCCAACTGACCAAGAAAATCTGATAGATGAGACTCTATCCAGTCTGAATATATCAGTACAGTCCGTGGCCTCAGTATAAACATATATAAAGATGATGTTTTAATCGTGGTGCTGCGATTACCTGTTTCCCTCCGACATCATTACCGGTGAGCTGCTCGGGTCTGATCTCCAGCAGCTGGACGCCACCTTTCATCGAGTTAGCTTCCAACACCTGCAGAGAGAACAGCGGTGCTTCTTCACTGTCTTCACATGCACTAACGTGCACGGGTTAACGCACTTTAGACCGCTTTTAGCTTTCTTCCACCCCTCATTTGAGTCTATTTGAGCCTATAAATGCAGCAGGGATTTGACCCCCGGCCGCATTATCTGGATGTGTTCGTCCCATTTTCTTTCAACCTTTCAAAAGCAATAAAATTGTTCATGGCTATAATATGTTTTTTGTTTAAATTACTTGATTTGCTACCTCAAAACACAACCTGCTCATGAGTTTATCTCTTCCTCATTAATTTAGTTTATTTTTAAGCTCAAAATTCTGATAATTTTGCTGAATACTTTCAGTCCCATTCTCTGTCAAACTGAACATAAAGCAGGCTTCAGGCCATCTGAGTGAGCCGAAAGGTAAAAATAACTCAAAATATGATTAACTTTACCTGCTCAATGAGCTGTTTAGACATTCTGGAGTTTTCCAAACTGAACACCTGCGCAAAAGGACAGAAGAACACAGAGAAAAGTCAGGAAAAACCAGGTCTGGGTGTGTTGTTCGCCTCGTAAAGCTGCGTGAAGCAGAGTACCTTCTCAGCTCCGAGCACACGAGCAAACGCAGGAAGTAGACTGCCGTCGCTGACAGAGAGGCAGACGCTGTCGTCTCTCAGGACCTGCAGTCAACAGCATGCCGATTAAAAACACATGAACACGGTCTTAAATATTTGTTCCCGAAAGTCATCCTAACTTACGCTGCGCAGGGCGCTGACGTAGCTCTCTGTACGCCGCCTGTCGTTGAGTTCGCCGAAACGCGGCCGAGTCCAAACCAGGTGAGCCTGGCAGGTGCAACAAGGCCGAGAGGGAGGAGCTTCAGTCTGTGCATCCCGCTGGCTGAAACATCAGCATACAGAACATTTAGGTGGGGAGATCGGCCCAATTCATATGGAAAAAACAGAAAAATTAGAAGATAATTTAAAAAAAAAGGGGACACAAATAAACAGAAAGAGGGGAAATTATTACACGACTGTAGAAAATCCACCTGTTAGCCTGCAGGCTGTACCACAGACTGTAGTCATCATGGCACACCGTCAGCCTGAGCTCGTCTCCCTCTGACACTCGGCTCTCCTCAGGCAGGAAGTACACGCTCTGCATCCAGTGATCCCGCCACTGAAACGCATAAACGCTGATAAGCAGAGCGAACGAGGTCGGAGAGCTCAAAGCAGCTGCAGGGAAACACTCACCGGGGCCGTCTCTGGCTGCGCGTACGTCCAGCTGGGAGCCATGCTGCAAATAATACTTCCACCGGGGTCCATGTCCAGGTCCCACCAGGACAGGACGACCTGGGCCCGACCGCCTGACTGGGCCACAAACTGGGAGGAGTGGGACTGGAAGGCACTGCTTACCGGTTTACTGAAGTCCACGCTGAAAGGGAAGCAGAGCGAGGAGGTGACTTACAGCTGAAGATGGAGCGGGACGAAGCAGGACGTTCTTCTTCTGTCCTACCTGAACATGGTGCACAGAGGACTGAGGGCGGTGAAGCTGGCAGGAGAAACCTGGCTCAGCTGGATGTCGCACACCGAGTGAGCGCCGGCACAGCGGCCGACGGCGGCCGGCGGGACAAGCCGAGCCCCTTCCACCTCCGCCGGCTGCAGCTGCGCCCAGCACTGCAGCAGCTCCGAATCCACCAGCTGGGCGTAGACTGTGGCTCGGTGGGGCACGGCCTCACAGCCCTCCTGAGGGGTGGAACAATAAAAAAAAACAAAAAGTCAATTCCTTCTATTCAGTCTGAACCGTTTACAGCACATCCAATCTGAAACAAAGCAGTGGATACAACATTAAAGTGGCCAGTTTCAGCTTTAACTTTGGGTTTCCTGCGGTACATCCACCATATATTGCTTTACATCCACCATATATTGCTTTACATCCACCATATATTGTTGTACATCCACTATCTATTGCTGTACATCCACTATATATTGCTGTACATCCACTATATATTGCTGTACATCCACCATATATTGCTGTACATCCACCATATATTGCTGTACATCCACCATATATTGCTGTACATCCACTATCTATTGCTGTACATCCACTATATATTGCTGTACATCCACTATCTATTGCTGTACATCCACTATATATTGCTGTAAATCCATTATATATTGCTGTACATCCACCATATATTGCTGTAAATCCATTATATATTGCTGTAAATCCACCATATATTGCTGTACATCCACCATATATTGCTGTAAATCCACCATATATTGCTGTACATCCACCATATATTGCTGTAAATCCATTATATATTGCTGTAAATCCACCATATATTGCTGTACATCCACCATATATTGCTGTACATCCACCATATATTGCTGTACATCCACTATATATTGCTGTACATCCACCATATACTGCTGTACATCCACCATATACTGCTGTACATCCACCATATATTGCTGTAAATCCACCATATATTGCTGTAAATCCATTATATATTGCTGTACATCCACCATTTAATGCTGTACATCCACCATATATTGCTGTACATCCACTATATATTGCTGTACATCCACCATATATTGCTGTAAATCCATTATATATTGCTGTATTTCCCTTTTAATTGACCACAGTGTTTGAACTGGACAGCTTGTTGTCATTTGGAGCTTCTCTTGGAAAAAGAACCGTTTTGTTCAATGAGACACGAAAAGAAAAGAGTAAACATGATAATATTACAAATAAATTCATCTCAGATCATCGTGCATACGGTCTAAAAGGGTTTTAAATTTGTTATTGGTATGAAGTGGATTAATAGTTAAGTAAAATAACATATTTTCAAAGCAGTGAGAACACTGCAGGTGGATTTCTGAGTGTAAAAAACACACCTGGACCAGATTCTGATGGGCATGCTCATAGCTGGGCAGAGCTCCTTCACCTATCAGCTCGGTATCAAACAGCTCAGTGATCAGCACGTTGGCTTTCACCTGCATGTCTCCATCTGTTCAAAGCAACCACACACACGACACAATGAGCTCACCCTGCAAGAGAAAACTTATTTTTCCTTAAACCGATCAATAAACAACTATAAATGAAAGATATCTATTAGTTATTTAAGAATTATTCAAGAATCAAAAGGAAATAAGTCGTTTTTTTTAGTTGAAGTTGAATTAAAAAGGTAAACTATTCAGGAGGTAAAAACAGCAAAAAGATTAAATTCTCTGCATTTTAATACGGAAGCCCGAAGAGTTTAAAATTAAATGCATTTAAAAATAATCACATTTACAGAGACTTTATGCTTTATGCCCATGTGCGAACAAAAAAAAATAAACATTCAGAAGAATCCTAAAAGTATATTTTTTAAACATAAAATATTCCTAATTTTTAAGATTTCTCACAGCTAAAAATGGGATGATCGACATAAAACGATAAAACTGCAGCGATGAGTGTGTGTTGGTTCTGCCCGACCTGGTCCCACCGTCACGTCTGTCGAGTGTTTGTTGATGATCTTGATCTTGTCAGAGAAGCCGTTTTTCTCCACGATGGACAGAGCCGCCTCCGCCATGGGCTTAAAAACCTGTTTACAGAAAACAGAAAAGATTAAAACCAAGCAACAGCTGAAGTGATAAAAAGTGTTCTGCTCAGGAACCTTCCTGACTAGGGCTGAACGATATATTGCATTTGCGATAATATCGCGATATGACCAAGTGCAATTTTCTAATCGCAAAGGCTGCGATTATTTAAAAAAAAAAAAAAAAAAAAAAAAAAAAAAAAAAAGGCTGCGATTATACTCTGTTCACGTGACATGCGCGAGTAAAACATGTGATATGATCAAACGAGATTGTCTAACGACAGAGGCTGCACTCAGGTCACGTGACACGGGGAGCAAAGTTATGAAACAGTCTACCGGAGAGGACTCGCAAGCAAAGCTGTAACCTACACAATGGCCTCAGGCTCAACAGAACCAGACCCTGCGGGGATGCTAGTTTCAAAGAGGAACTGCACATCAGTCGTGTGGGACTATTTTGGTTTTAAAGTGATGGTTCGGAGTAGATTCACCGGGTCATTTGAACCGTGACATCCAGCCAAGTAGCCCACCCAAAGTTTTTCCGATCTTGGCCGAACATCAGCCGAGTTAGCTTAGCCGAGTTAGCTTATCCCGAATAGCTTAGTAGGCTACAAGGGCTAACGGACCCTGGCAGTATCTCCAAAATTACCACACTAAAATCACATGCCATGACACCAAACTTCTACAGTAGTACAAATATGGTCTGTACTCACAAAACGATGCATTTGGAAGTTTGTACATAGTCCAGGAGTTTATTATTATCAACACAAGCCTGATAGCTTTTCTGCTGCTAAAGCTGCGTCGACGTCACTTCTGGGAGCTTCAAAGTAAGGCAAGGCATCTTTATTTATATAGCGCATTTCATACCACAGGCAACTCAATATGCTTTACATAAAGACAAGGCATTTAAAAGAACAGCATAAAGCAGCATAAAAACAAGCAATTAAAAAAAAAAAAAAAAAAAAAAAAAAAAAAAATAGAATAAAAATTAAAGCAATCAAAGAAGAGGGGAAAAAGAAAAATATAAACTCAACCATAATGAGGGTTGATCTACTACTGTAGACAACAAAGCAAGGCTGCTCAATTTCTGCATTGATAAAATAAATTCACAACTCTACAACATAAAGAATCATGTAAAATATAGCATATACTTTGTTGTCTACAGTAGTAGATCAACCCTCATCTTACTTTGAAGCTCCCAGATCAAGGAAGTGACGTCGACGCAGCTTTAGCAGCAGAAAAACTATCAGGCTTGTGTTGATAATAATAAACTCCTGGACTATGTACAAACTTCCAAATGCATCGTTTTGTGAGTACAGACCATATTTGTACTACTGTAGAAGTTTGGTTCATGGCATGTGTTTCCTTGTTCCTTGTCAACACTTTATGCTCAGATGTTTGTTAGCTCAAAATATACTATTGTTGTATGTTCAAATATACTGTTTTGTTAAATAAAAATGTCAGTCATCAATTCATGCATCACCTCATGTCATCATAACAGAGGTCTGTCTTCCAGGAAAGAACAGTTTAAAATTAATGTAATATAGTTTTAGCCATACTGTATGATGTATTGCTTGTCTTTGTTTAATAATACAGAAGACAAAGAGCTTAAAAAATAATCGCATATCGCATCGCAATCGCAATATTGGCGCGAAAAATCGCAATTAGATTATTTTCCATAATCGTTCAGCCCTATTCCTGACTGAGGGAAACGAGCCATAAATACTGCAGAAAAGAGCTTAAATGCTTCCTTTAAGAGCTCCTTTAGCAAAGGACACAAATGACCTTCGTTTATGAAAGTAGGAAATAGTTCCATCCCACAATTCATTGCGGCTGCAACTCTGATAGCAACGCCTGATTGTTTTTATCCAGTTTCCCAACTGTGACTCATGTAGATGAATTAGGAGGAGGAGGATGATGATGAGAAGTCTGTGACAACACTACGTTTCCATCCATCCATCATCTTCCTCATCAACCCAATCATCTCCAACCCACCATCACCGAGAACAAGATCCAGAGATACTGCCTGGACAACGTCACACAGTTACAACAGCTGCTCATCTGATGTAGAATATTTATTGAACATCTGCAGTTTGAGAGCTGCAGACCCATCTTTCCTTCACCTCGTTTTCCATGGAAGTCGAGGAAAAGAGCTTCAGAAAAGACGTGAATAGATTTACGGACATCTACAACCTGTTACATTTTCATCAATTACTCCTTGTAATATAAAACAAGCTGAGCTGAAACAGCTAGTCAACAACCTTTAAGTTTAGGATACAAATCTATGATATTTGCACTACCTCAGATACCAGTTTTTTCCCTTTTCTTTACTCGCACGACAGAAAATGTAATATTTTTTTTACATTTTGGACTGATTTCACATAACAAGAACAACAAAAAAAGGCTGTTTATGTCACCAGTTGAGGCCTAAAGTTGTTATTTATTAATTGCTTTCACCATTTTCCTCAGGTACAGACCAGTTATGTGATACTGAAGAGAAGTTATCTGCAGCCGAACACCAACACCGTGTTTTTACGTCACTCTTAATAAAACACGGGACAAAATGAACACATGTGGAGACACAAACATCTGTACCTCCACAGCGTAGCAGAGGTCAGCTCCGGCAGTGACGGCCATCATTGACAGGAGGCCGGTTCCGGTCCCGATGTCCAGGACGACGACCCTCTCGCCGCGAGCCTTTACTCTGGCTACGGCACCCCGGATGCCCCGATAGTACTTCTCATTCTAAAGAAGAAAAAAAAAAAAGGAGTAAAACATGAAACATCGTGCACATCTGACAGATACAGAGCGAAGCTGGAGAACAGTTTTCAGCTCCACACTTTTTATTAACTTACTGTTCATTGGTTGTTATCATCTGTGAAGACTTGTTGAATGTTCATGCAACACATTAAAGCTTTTCGGAAAAAAAACAACTACAATTTGACAACGTCAAGCTGGAGCAGTAAGGCCAAAAGATTTTAAATCTGTTTAAACTCTTAGAGGCTTAATTCATCCAGCACTTATTTCGCCCCAACAGTACATCAAAATCTGTTTATGAACACATTGAAGGTGAGAAATAAACACTACAGCTGCCAAATATTCACTCATATTACATGTACAAAGCCTAAATCATGAGTTTGTTTTGACATTTGGAAGACAGACTCCTCCTGTGGTGTGACAGAAAACTCTGTGACCTAAATGGGAAGTATATCATGGGTGTGCGAGAACCAGACGGAGCCGTTTAATTCGGGACATTTACTCTATTTTCATTGGTCAAACTGAAAAGCACAAGTCTATTTTTGTAAGCCATAACCAAAAATGCTTCAAAGTGACAATACGCAGGGCATGAAAGCAGAAATGTTCATGGTGTTCTCACCCTGTCGTGATCATGCAGCATGTCAGCGTAACAGGACCTGAAATACAAACCAAAACGCCAAGTTAGAAACAACATCAAATGCTGCTAACTTACAGCCAATAACAGAAACGTGGTGTCACCTCTGAGGTTTAAACTTGAACAACGCACTGATTTATGCTGTTTCAGCCACTAAAGTCCAGGGATTTAACACAGATTACACTTAGAAATACAGCCGAGTAGGACCAGAGAGAAAAAGAAGTCGCTATTTTCAGATGAATGCAGAAATAAATCTCAAATTTCACATGAAACCGTATGAGTTTTACGTCTTCATAACTCTCCTGTCAGGACACAGCAAGCCGCGGAAAAACAAGATGATACAAAAACACGAAGAAAAACGATTGTTTTGGCTCAAATATTCATGTTTAGTTTAAATGCAGACGCATCAAATCACTTTTACAGACAAAAAGATATTATAAAAAATGTGATTAAATTTGTCACTTTTGTCTCAAGTTTTATCTCAAAGTTTCAGCTTCTTAACTCATAATTTGGACTAATTATTTGGTTTTTAATTTTCTAATTCTCATTCAATTTTTAATAATTTTTAAGGCTTTCTTGATTTATTTGCCATCATGTTGTTCTAATCAATGCATCTGACGATTTTTTTAATCAAACGCAGGAATAACTGTCTCAAAAACAGTTTTTGTCCATATGCTGTTAGACTATTAAATACCTGAACGTGGCCCACAGAGATACACGAGCTGTGCAACATATTTATGGAGAAATTAAGGAGTTTGTGTCTGTTTTTAATGGGTTTTACCGTTTGCTCGACTTGTTAATTTCTTTTAAATTGCAAAAATGACAGAGGCTCTTAACGACATTCATTCACCGGCCACTTTATTAGGTACACCTTGCTAGTAAAAGGTTGGGCCCGCTATGTTAATTCTGTTAATTCTTCGTGGCATAAATGTTAATTCAGAGATGACTGATTTTTCATGTTTATTTTTATTATAGCTATAACTGCCACCATGAGAATATTTTAAAACCATCTTTGGAGGCTAGACTCTTTTTCTGAGAGGCTCAAATGTCCACATGTGCAAACTGAGCCGTCATGTCCCCAGAGGACCCGCAACTAAACCAACGCCCCGCTCGCCTCAGTGTCTGCCCGGGCAGCGTGGCTCTGAGCGCCGCCTCGTTAGCTCGGTGCTACCTGGCTATCTCCTGGTGGTAGTCGTATTCTTCGCTCTCCTCCACCCAGTCCAAAGCTCCGGTGGTCGGGTTAGCTCTCCCACAGAAGGTCTTCATCTCAGCTACCTCCAAGATTGATGTGTCGAGCGGAATAAAAGCCGTGTATCCAGGACAAATCTCCACAAGGCTGAAAGTGAACAGGTTTTTACACAGAAACAGCGTTTCTCAGGAGGCCGCCATGTTGCCCAGTGACGTCACATACTTTTTTGATCACGTGACTTTAAACATTCGAAAACTTCATTTTTATCCTTTGGTGATAAAAGAGCAAAATATGGAACACTCAAAGTGCTCAATATTCATTTTAATATATGTAAAATCTAAATGTATTTTATTTATATAGCCCTTTACAAACAATCATAACGATGTACCAAAGTGCTTTACAGTAGGTAATAAATAAAAAGAATAAGTAAAAACAAATAAAAAATATATAAATATAAGTTTATATAAATATATAATATATAAATAACAATCCAAAATGTGACTTCCTACAAATAAAATAACATTAAATAAAGATAAAAAAAATAAAATTATTAAACAAAAACTGTGGAATAAAAGGTATTAACTTGTAATTTCACTTTTTTAATCCATTATTTGTATATTTCGTTTAATTTTTAGTCTTTTTGACGTAATTTGTGACGTTAGTTCTCGAAACGTGCTATATATAAATACATTTTACTCACCTAAATTACATGCACAGTACCTGTTTATTAATAATAATAAGTAGAAATAATACATCAATATCAATAGATCCACTGAACGTAATTATGTCAGTTCTTATCCGCGTTTCATTCATGGAAGCGATGTAAAATTTCTTCAAAACGACACAAAGATGAAGGATTAGTTCATGAAGAACTGAAGTTTTTATGTAACAGTGTTTAATTGTGCTTTGAAGGAACTGAAACAGACAAAGCAAACAACCTGAAATGACAATAAAACATCATTCAGAAGAAAACAGCAGGAAAAATAACCCACATAAATACAATAAATACATTTAAAACATCCGATTAAAAACACTATATAAACAACAAATGCAGAGATAAAACTGGGGCCAATTAAAAGTGATTAAAAACACGTAAATGAAGAGGGTGATGGTGGGGATTTAGCAGCCAGAGTCAAGGAGAACCTCAAATTAATATATTTATTCTTCAATCTTGAATTAAAAGAACCATCTGTTTATTTCATGGACTCAACATTTAACATAATTTGTTAAATATATAATACGGAACCCCACTTAAGCCTTTATTTCATGTGACCGTTTTCATCCATAACGTCACTTTTTATACATGTCACACTTATCTGATTTAATATTTTAGTTCATAAAATAATTTCTTGAGATTCTATTTGACTTTATGTTTCATAATGTATTTTTGTGAAATAGTGGAAGATACTTTAAAGCTCTAAAGAAGCTTTGAACTGAAGTTAGACCTGAACCAGCAAGTCACCAACTTGGAAAAAAAAAGGAGGGGCAGAAATAAATCCATAAGTTGCAAACTCCTGCTGAGACAGATGATGATGAAGAAATAAGTCTGAATGATGCAACATCGCTGTAAACTTAGCAGTTTGAGTCCCCTCACTCATGCACATTTGGCTGTGGGTAGACAGAAGGCCATGGTGGAGGGAGGCACCAGGATGTCAGTGAAGATGGGCCGGTATCCGACTGGAAGAGGAGGGGCGCTCTGCTCGAGCAAATCCAGCACAGTGCCTCGGATGTCCCTGGAGACGTCACCACGGATGTCGAGCAGCACAGACACATGCTCCTCACTGAGGGAACAGACAAACATGAAGGTGGGATCTCTGTGCCGTCAGCACTGAACAGTGAGCCTGAGTGGACGCCCCTGAAGAGCCAAAAAGAAAAGGGGGGACTCTGTTTCCTTTTTCCTACAATTTTACGAGCAGGAAGGGCTGAGCAGCAGCCAGGTGATGATTACCTGATGTCGGGGTATTTGGCTGCAAGTCCGGACACTTCCAGAGTGAGCATGCCGGGGTCTTTGAGCCGGATGAAGTCAGCCAGGACGGGCAGCAAGGCCAAAGGATTCACTTCAGGCACCGACCCTTCGCCTTCCTACTCGAACACACAGACGCAGCCGTGTTGAACTCATACAGCTGACATGTTAGGTCACATGTAGTTTCTGGTGTTTGACAGACTTCACCGGAAAACTTTCTCACTTCTTTTAAGCCTCGTTTCCACTATGCGGTCCGGTACGGGTCGGTTCAGAACGGTTCGCTTATTTCAGTGTTTCCACTACCACGAAAGAGTACCGGTGTTCTGCCGAGAAATGCATCCTTTCAGGTGTGAATTATTACATTTATCCAATAAAGTTACAGTGATAATATTGAGCTGACAATGGTGTTTCATTCGTTCATATTTTTTTCTCATTTTTTCATTTTTCATGTGGATTAATAACACATGTACACTTATGATAATCCGACAATTGCACATTTTACAGCATCTCTTTCACGAATTGTTATATTATTGTGCAAATATTCCAAAGTAAGGGCCGTGACTAACACTTTTATAGTAAGCCCGAAAGACGGTTGGAGACATTTTCTACGAATATCAATCTTTACCCAGTAAAGCCCAGATGAAATAATCCAAAAATTAACCTAAAACTATGAAATTTGATTATTTTAATTTTAAAGGCAATTTTGAACTTATTGAAATTTGCATCTGTTAATTCAATCAGGTAATCAAATGATAATGTAGTTATATCATTCCATTCTCTCTTTAAAGCAGGGAACCATCACGGGATGCATTTTTCGGCAAAGGTCTGCCGAAGTAGCCTATGCTTTGCCGAAAAATGCACCCCCTGCTGGTCCCGCAAATGGGGATGCATTTGCCGGCAGACATGCACTTTTCGGCATAACACCGGTCCCATGGAACCCGTTACCATGTCTGTAACCCTTCTGTTTGGGGTACCTCGCACACAGGACCGGTTCCAGGCTCTGCTCTCCGTTGTTGGTGAGGAGGCTGTGCAGCGGGAGCTCGATGGTGCTGTGCGAAACCAAAAAGTTTTCCAGCTGATTGCCGCAAAAATGGCAGAGAGTGGTTTCAACCGGACCGCGAGCCAGTGTCGCATTAAGCTGAAGAAGCTTGGAGGTGGTTCCAAATTACGGATGTTATTTGTTATTTGCTGTTATTTGCTTTTTACGCTTCGGCACGCACTCCGCCCACCCCTGAGGGTCCCCTTTGTACAGTGGGAACGCAAGCTGACCCCAAAGCAACCCGACCCGTACCGTACTGCATAGTGGAAACGAGGCTTTATTCTGCTGCTTGTCATGTGATTATCTCATCGCGACTTTTAATAATCGTGTAAGTATCTGTAATGAATTAAAGTCGTCACCAGGCTGTGGAAGATTTCTCTGAACAGCTGGTCATCCTGAAGCATCTGCTGGGCGAGCTGCCACCTCTCCTCGCCGCTCCGACACACCAGCCTCTTCTGCATCAGCGCCCTGACGTACTCCACCACCATCAGCCACTGGGCCTCCTCCTGCAGGCGCTGCAGGCACAAAAACCACAACCACACACACACAGGGTCGGGTCGAATCGTCACAAAAAAATGACCTCCTATTGTCTTTTCCTTGACCCTGAAGGAAAACACACAAGGACAAGCTGTGATGTGGGTCTGAATAAATATTCTATAAAAAGTACTTCACCTACTGCAGTCCTATAGAGATTACTTATAATTTGCTGGGCAACGATTAAAATTTCTAATCCGATTAATCACATGATTTACCTGATTAATCATGATTAATCGCATTTGTACGCAAAATCCCCAAAAGTAGTGTATAGCCTTTAGCATTTAGTTTTATTTTAAATGTGCTGCCATATGAATGAAAGTGCCATATCATTTGTTGTGCAAACACACTTTTAACATCAGCATCTTTCTGTAGTTTTTATGTAGAAGCCTCGCTCCACTGTCTGTTTCCTTGAATGACTTGCTGCTATCAGTTGTGTGTTTTGCCTTTAAGTGATATTTTAGACTGGAACTACTACGCTGAGAAGACAATTCAACTTGACTGTAAATGGTGGGTTTTTAAAAGAAAAAAGTATTTTGAAATAAGTGCTTTTATGGTGAAATAAGTAAAACAGAAAGTAGCGCCGGTTAGCTCCGTTAGCTTCCCACAGAGACTGAGGAGCACCTGTAGCGGGGATGTTACCTGCTAGTTTATTTTTATTTTATCACCCCATGCTTCGTGGTGTTTGCTGTAACTGTGTGAATAGCCGCTTTCGGACTGTAGGAACCTTTGGCAGTTCTAATAACCTTTTAATCCGCGGGGCCGTTTTCTCCCGTGTTCGGACATACAGGAACTCGGGGCTTTCTCCCTTAGTTCCTATAACTATTTAGCTCCTTCTCCGAGGTCGGGTCTTTTCATAGTTCTTATAGAACGAATCTAACGGAGGTGTGTGGTGGTCGGTAGCTACGCCCCATGTCATGCTATCACGGCTGAAATGTTTCCTCATACGACACAGACACAACCGGCGGGTGTTTAATAAGTTAAACTTACACTGGTCTCATTTGTCTCCAGCGCTCTGCTCTCCTTTCTTCCTTCATGAAATGAAAAAGTATCTCCTGACTCTCTCTGTGTGCTCTTCCAGCCTCGATATTAGACGCCTGATGTGATTGTCCATGATTAATATCACCATCATGCAGACCATAAACACGGTGGCCTCCCCGCTCTTCATATTAGCTTCTAGGTGGTGTTTTTTCTACTCTCCTTACTTTTACCATTTTGTTTTGTGTTTGAATGTAGCGCTAAACGGCTAACGGCTAACGGCTAACACGTCACTGAAGCAGACGGCTGCACGTGGCGCCTAAGTCCCTATCAGGTCCCGACTCATGTGCGAATGCAGACTGAAACAGTTCCACTGGGGAAAGATAGTTATCAGAACTACCCTCCTCGAATTTCGTTCTGATAACTACTTTCTTAGAACGGTCTGTCCGAAAGCGGCTAATGTGATGCAGAGGAGAAGTGGAAGTTAAAGAATCCTAGTTTTGACCGTGAAGATGACCTCTGGGGAATGCCGTTGGTTGAGAAGCAGCTAAAGTGGCCAGCATTACGGTGCGGTCACACCGGACGCGGCGCGAATTTTCGCACCGCGTTACTCGCGCGAGTTTTGTCGCGGGTGTAATTGAATTTACTCGCACTATTCGCACGAGTAAACAACGAGCGAATTTTCACTCAACATCATCATCTGTAGGTGCACTCAGCTCGGAGAAGTTCACCGCCTTCTCCAGGAGTTGCGTCTGGATGACGGCCGCTTCCAGTGGTATTTCAGGCTCACCAGGACCCAGTTTGATGACCTGCTCGGGAGGATCGGTGCCGTGATCTCTCGGCTGGACACCAACTACAGGCGTTAGTTCCGGACCTAGGAACCTTCGACAAGCACTTGTTTCTAGTGGGACCGCAAAGTGACGGACTTGCAGATCCAAATGAAACCTTTCATGTTTTACGGGAAGCGCGTTAGCGCGCAACCTCGCGTCAGACCTCCCCCTGAGGACAGTGAGGATAGCTGTCTCAGCGATAGTGCAGGCAGCGAGGAAGAATATGTGCCCAAGCCAGGTGATGAAGAGAGCAGCAGTGATGAGGAAAATGTTGCCAAGCTAGGTGAATCAGGATTCAAAATTAGGACCAGCACCAGCCAAATGCTGGTCGATTTTTATGTTGGCTAGGTACTACATTTTAGACTGAAAATGCTGATTTCCTATTTGAATGGCTAGTGAATTTCACCAGTTTATCCATAGATAAACTGGTGAAATTGATCCATTTCACATTTCTAAAAGTTCATTTTGACCCCTGCAGGTGATGGCGAGAGCGACAGGAGCAGCAGTGAGGAGGAGGTGGGCAGCAATGGCGAATGTGCTCCCAGGCCAGGGGAGCAAGACAGGAACAGGAGCAGAAAGAAACAAAAGAGACAAAACAAAGACAAAGTGGAGTGGAAGACGGTGAAGCAGACTCAGACCTCTGCAAAAAATGTGCCAGTGTGGCAAGGTGCTCTCCCAGACAGTGACTCAATCAGACAGCCTATTGACTATTTCAGACAGTTTTTTGACACTGAACTTTTGGCTCTTATTGTCTATCAGAGCAATCTGTACAGCACACAAGAAAATCCAAACCATGCCTTGAAATTAGATCAGAAGGAATTGGAGCAGTTCATTGGAACTGTTCTGTACATGAGTGTTATCTGCTTACCTCGCTCTAGGATCTACTGGTCTAATGCATGTCGTGTAGAGCAGGTGGCTGATGTGATGCCCCACGACAGGTGGGAAGAAATTAAACATTTCCTTCATTTGAGTGACAACACGGCACCCAACAACAGTGACAGGCTGTTCAAAATTAGGCCACTAATTGATTCCCTGCTCCCCAAATTCCAAGCTCTGCCTCAAGATCAAATGCTGTCTATTGATGAACAAATGGTGCCATTCAAAGGCAGGTCTGTTCTAAAACAATACATCCCCAAAAAGCCGTACAAATGGGGATACAAAATCTTTGTTTTGTGTGACACAAAAGGTCTGGTGCACTCATTTGATGTTTATGCAGGGAAATCTCATCCTCCACCAGGTTCACAAGACGTCGGGGCAAGCGGGAACCTCGTGCTAAAACTTGCACAAGTTATTGAAGGCTCTGTCAACCACCTGTTGTACTTTGATGACTGGTTTTCCTCACTCGATTTGTTTGTAGCTCTTGCAAACAGGGGGATACCAGCCCTTGGCACTGTGCGGCAAAATCGCCTGCAAGGCTGCAGTTTCAGCGAAGACAAAAAGCTCCAAAAGAAGGGAAGAGGGACATTTGAGGAGCAACAGGTTGTTGTTGACCGTGTGGAGGTTAGGGCTGTCAAATGGTTTGACAACAGAGGGGTGATTGTTGCCAGCACTTTTGCAAGTGCCCAGCCTGTTTCCTTCACAGAGAGGTGGGACAGAAAGCAAAGGAGGAAAGTGTCAGTGGAATGTCCTAGCATCATCACCCTCTATAACAAGTTCATGGATGGTGTTGATGCACTTGATGCCCTAATCGCCTACTACCGTATCCACATCAGGTCTAAGAAGTACTACCACCGATTCTTCTTTCACTTCGTGGACATGGTGATTGTCAAAGGCTGGTTGCTCTATCGGCGTGATTGTGACAGTATGAGTGTTCCACGGAAGAAGCAGAAGGACTTGCTGGCTTTCAGGCTTTCCATTGCACAGGCCCTGTGCATGCAAGGCAAAGATCTATCGGCCAAAAAGAGGGGGCGACCTTCGTCTGATGTGGAGCAAGAGTTCCAGAAGAAGCAGCGCAGGGGACCAACTAAGGCTATTCCCACAAAAGATGTCCGTGCTGATGCCGTGGGTCACTGGCCGCAAATCGACAGTGTGCGACAACGCTGCAAATTCCCTAAGTGCACGGGCCACACGAGCTTCAAGTGCACAAAATGTAACGTTCACCTGTGCCTAAACAAGAACAAAAACTGCTTCTGTGCATTCCACGAGTGAAAAACAAAAACAAAACAGTTTTGTTGCATTGTGATGTTACATTGTTTGTTTACATTGTTGTGCGTGAGTGTGTATGAGTGTTTGTATGTATGTATGTATGCTTGTGTGTGTGTGCGTGAGTGTGTGTATGTATGAATGTGTGTGTTTGTATGTATTTATTTATGTGTGTGTGTGTGTGCATACATGCATGTGTTGGTGTGTGTGTGTGCATACGTGCATGTGTGCGCGCATACGTGCATGTGTTGGTGTGTGTGTGTGTGTGTGTGTGCATACGTGGATGTGAGTGTGAGTATGTGTGGTGAGGTTCAACCTGGGGCTACCCAAAAGGTGTTTCATGGCCCCTACTCCTGAAATAATTAGAGTGGAGAAACATTGTTATTTTACATTGTTATATTACAAAGAACTGCTTCTGTACATTCCCTCTCATTCTTTGAGGTTCAGCAACATACATTTGGAAACTTAATTTACAATTCAAATTCATCTATAATTGAAATTAATGCAATGTTTCCTATAGCTTTAAAGCTGCGATCTGCAACTTTTTTTTAGTCATATTAGCTTGAACTGTCATGGGATTCTGGAAGTAGAATATTAAATAGGCTGTTTAGGAAAAATAACGAAATCTGTAGCTCCCTCTGAAGCCTGTAATCATGCTTGCAAAAACCGAGCGCTCCCGGCTGTTTTTAACCAATCAAGTTAGGGTGGAGGAATCCTACCTGTCAATCACAGCTTGTGCACACGCTGCTGAGAATGAGTCTGCCCCCAGCTTGTGTGCGCTCACACTGGTGTGAACTCACGTGCACAACCTCGTCCACAGAGGGGGAGGGGTTTGGGGGGCGATTCGGAGCTTGTTAGAGGTTGGGGGAGGGACCTGAAAGTTGTATCAGTTCGAATTTTCCGACTTTAGACTCGCAATTTTGAAAACCTGCCGACGGCTTTAACAGCAACATTTGTGTATATTGTGTTGGTGACATGAAAATGGTCATAATTCTTATTATTTAATACCTGCTGTTGCAGATTTATATAAATAAATATGTTAAAAAAAAGGATGAATAAAAAAACATTTTCACTGTTATATTACTGTGTTGTTGTTATCTTATTATTGACCATTATGCCTGGTGTCTCAAATTTGCAACATAACCAAAATTTCTATTTATTTTTTGTGCAAAAGTGAAATGAATAATCTCAGCATTATTTACCATCTACTTAAAGGCTAAAACACACACAAAACATTTTTTTATATACAGCTATATAAACTCAGGCGTTAAGGGGATAAAATGAAAATGGCCGAGTAAAAGTTCCGTACCCTTCTCCGTGTTTGGTGGATCCGCCGTTTACTTTCTTTTCCGGTTCCGCAGCAGACAGCAGACTTTTACAAAATAAAAGCCTGTGAGCAACAGACTTTTACAATAATAAAATAAATAATAAAACCTGCGTTAATGGGCAATAAAATATTTATCGGCGTTAAATAATGAACACGTTAACGCGATAATAACGAGTTAACTCGCCCAGCCCTACTTATTATATTATTAAGTGAAATATAGTGTCATCACAAGCGTTCTCGTATTTATCTGCATAAATCTCAGTTAATACGACTGGATGAAAACAGCCGACTTTTGTTTTGAAGGTTTTGGCCACAAGGAATCATGGGGGATGGAGTTATCTCCTTTCTTTTATAAAGCATGATCTGGTGTTCTGGAGCTCCTTTCTTTAGCTATTATCTCTTATAAGACACTTTTGGGTCATTTCACTCAGTTGGAAAGCTTCTTAAGAGTAAACTCTCTTCAAGCGGACTTCTGGTTTACATCCAAAGAGTTAAAGATGCACACATGCAGCCACACATGAGACAAATAAGAACATCAGCTCCACCCAGACGGAGAGAATCTGTTACCTGCCGGCAGGGCGGTCGAACCCGGCCGTATAGCTCCAGGTGACGCTCCAGGACGCCGCACAGTTTGGGGATGGGTTCTCCCTGGACCAGCCAGGGTCGGGTCAGCAGGCCTGGGAGGAAGGGCTGGAGGTCCAGCAGCAGCTGATCCATCACCAGGCGACACGCCCGCCGCACCGCCCGGTCCAGAGCTGCCAGAGGGTTGGGGGGAGTCCGGGTGAACTGGCCCGCAGCCCGAGAGGACTGCTGCTGCTGCAGGCTCTCTGTGGACTGTCTGCATCCAAAACAAGACGACACTGAGCCGCATCTGATGCTGCAGAGCTTTGACGTACCGTTACAACTTAAAATCTGTCTCCCCTGTCATGATAGAGGGAGGTCGTATGTTATCAGACGTTTGTTTTATCGTGGATCCACGAGAAAAAGCAGACGTAAAAGACAATAAACCGTCTGAAAAATGTGACTTAGAAGGAAATTCACATAGAAAAACATTAAAGGAGTCCTTCAAAAAGCCCTTTTCTCTTTTATTATTTAAAAAATGTTGCATAATCACCGACTAAATAAGAGCAAATGAAACATTCTGCACAGCTCAGCTTTGTCTTCATCACTTGTTGTGAGAAGTTTTTAGAAGAAATGCATCGAAAACTCACACGTGTGACGTTTTATTTCACAGAAGAAAGCTTCAACTCATCAACTGTCTGTTTATCAAAAGACAGATATTAAGATCTGAGGACAATTTAGACGATAAAATTACCAAATAACACAAAAAAATGGCCTTTGAGTGAGATAAATACTGGAGGAGAAATGTCATATTCTGCTAAAGCAGGAAGAAAAATGATAAAAATTTAATTTCTGCTTTTAAAAAAAGGTAAATTTAGGGAATATTAAATGTTATTTTTAGGAATATTACTTTATAAAACTGTTTTAGATTATTTCAGTTATTATACTTTGTGTTTTTATAGATTTCTCTTTTATTGGTTTATCTTTTAGTTTTGAAGAAGATTCTAGTTATTTATGACTCGTGGGGGACAAACTCAAGCCTACAAAGTTTGACTCTTTTCTGACTCTTTTGTTTTCATTACGGTTTGATAACATGAGCATTTGTCTTCCTGCCTCACAGATCAATATAACAGATCACAATGATCATTGAAGCAGCAGCAGGTTTTCTTTTTTTAAAACAATATTTGCTATGATTTTCCTCCTTTATTGTCTCTTTTTTTAGATTTTTTAGGGAGCAGAAGCATAACAGTGTAAAAAAACAGCAAATACAAGACGTTTTTGCTTGAAATAAGCAAAATAAATCTGCCAATGGAACTAGTGAAAATCGGCTTGTCAAGATTTCTTGAAATAAGATGTGATATTTAGGACTTTTGAGTTAAAAGTGATCTTGAAATTAGCTTAAAAACCTCTTCAAATGTCAAAAAAAGCTTGTTTCATATGATATGTGACTCAAAACAATTTGTTTTCAAGACTTTTTCATTTAACAAGATATTCCAGAAGTATTGTCTTCAAACAAGTCCCTATATCTGGCTGAAATGGTACTTGTTAGGCAGTTGTGTCTAATATTAAGTGTAATGAGATATTTTGACTAGAAATGAGACAAATATACTTGGTAAGACTGATTTTTTTCCAGTGAGAAGCCTCCTGGAAATAGGAAGAAAATGGCGATTGAAGATTAAAGAACACACGATTAACTTTAGAAGGATGCTTTGACACATTATTAACCTACTCTAAGTCTGCGAGGTGTCAACAAAATGTAAAGGATGGAGCAGTGAAGCTTTTCAAACTCCGTCATAATCTTACTTTAGGATGATGCAGTTGCTGATGGAGGCCAGCAGGTAGTGGAGGTAGAACTTGTTCTTGTTGTTGCTCAGATCCCGGCGATGCTCCTTCCCAAACTCAACCAGAGCTTCCCGAAACCTAGAAGCAAGTAAGAGCATCATCGATATAACAAAACTTTAGTCACTTAACTTGGTAGCTTTGCTGCTCATGATGGAAAAATAAGAAAAGTTTGACGAAACTGAAGCAGAAAGGTGCGGTGTGTCAAATCTTTTATGACCTCGCACCTGTTTAAGAGGTTCTCCATCTCATACAAGCCCATCTGTATGGTCTGATCTCGCAGGGATTCTCCAATCATGAGAGCGACCCGGGCGTTCTCCTCCAGCATCTACAGAGACACAGTTTAAAGTGACACATTAACATCCACAGAAGAGTTGAAAGGAGAAGCTGCTGGAGCTCATAATGTCATCACAAACAGAGTCTCCGATTTATTCAAACACGATGAGATCAGAGGATTTAATTTAATCTCATGATAGTGAACCTGATACTGCATCTTTACAGCATGACCATCGCTACCACCAACATTTAAAAACTATAAAATCAACAAATAAGACGTCCTCGCACTGCAGCTGCCATTTATCAGACCGACAGTTCAGAAATGTTGGCATTTATGCCAGATAGGAACAATAATTCCTAAACCAACGACATTCTCAGCAGATTTAATTACTCTGTGAGTTCTCCAGTGTTCAAAGACTCTGCAAATTAAAAACTTTGAATCCCAAACGTCTTTATTTCTATTAGAACGACAGAAACTCCAATTAAACGTGACTTTTAGGGATCTCGATGAGTCACAATTCTTTATAACGTTATTGTGAATTGATCACGTTTGAGAGTTCTCAAACTAAGATGCAACTTGTTGAAATTATGGAAGTTTTTCTGTGCCATTAGAGTTTGATTATGAATTTCTAATATTGGATTTTTACAGCATCAAAATCAGACTTTGAATTTGAAAAACCAACAGTGTAAAAAAAAAAAAAATCAATTTCTAAAAACAAAAATAAGTGTAAAAAAATTCAACAACTAAAAAAAAATTCATTGAATTCATTGAATTTTTTTCCATTGAATTTTTTTAAGTTGATTTTTTTTCCACTGAATTTTTGTTTTTAGAAATTGATTTTTTTTTTACACTGTTGGTTTTTCAAATTCAAAAACTGATTTTGATGCTGTAACAATTCAATATTAGAAATTCGTATTCAAACTCTGATGGCACAGAAAAACTTCCATATGAAATTCCCCTGAGGATGTCCAACATTACCGTGGTAACGCCATCACAGAGGCAGAACTAAACAGCAGATAAATCAAATAACCGTCGCCCTGAATTTCAGTTTTTACTCCTTTTTAATTCGATTTTATCCAAGTGAAAATGTTAAAGGGCACATTAGTGCTTCCTCAGAATGCTGAGTGCACATGTCCAGACTATGAATAATATAATAATCCACTCCCATGATGTGCATTTTATAATCGACCCTCCACATACGAACCCATTAAGATGAAGCGTAGCTGCAGCTCCCATTGAAACCTGCTGATTTTACATGTTTATTTTATATGCTGTCATTGTGTTTGAGACACAGGATCAATGCCTTTTGTTTAAAGTATTCATGAATTTAAGGGCAAAACCAAAAAAAAATAACAATAAAAGCTAAAGGTTTTAGCTCTTAAAGAGTTTTTTTTTACATTGATATTGATTCTTAAGAGGAAAAAAAACAGACATTTTCTCTGGAAACTCCAGAGGTTTTAGGATATTAAAAGTCTTACACTCCAGTTCTGTCATAATAGGCTCTACATACAATATTTGTCTGAGCACGATCCACGATTGCAGGTGAAGGGTCATATTCTAATGACAATCCTTTGGCTCCAAAGACTCGTCTAAGACTGAGAATTAAATGATCGTTTATGTTGTTGCTGCGTCGACCGGCTGCGAAACGAAGCATGGCGACGTTTGTAGGTTTATAAACGGTATTCTACAAGGTTAAAATGTGTCAGAGCCGTCTGCAGCAGGTTTACCTGTGTGATGATGGTGGGCAGGCTGGTCTGGTAGAAACCTTCATGGTCTGTATCTGGCTCCTGATCTCTTTGCCAGTCTTGCAGCTCCACCTGCAGAGCTTTGTGCATCCACTCCGACACACTCTTCTGTTTCAGACACCACCAACAGGGGCACAAACTCAGCGTAACAGCACAGAAACCATCACGTTTCTTAGAGTTAGGCATTATCAACATGTAGAAATATGGGATATGATGAGTGTATCATCCTGAATGCAGCATCAAAAGCTCCTTACTGAGGCTGAAAAGCTACCAAAGCGGTGTAAGAACAGAAGGTTTGTGTAATGTTGAAGAATCGCCGGTGGCCGACTCACCCGAACACTCTGAACATATTTGCTCTGCAGCTGCTCCAGCCCCTCTGAGGAGATGAGAGGTCCCAGCTCGGCTCTCTCCAGCTCAGCAATCAGCTCCGGGTTGCCCATCATGTCCAGGCTGCCAGAGCGAGACCGCCACACTCAGTCATTACTTTACATTAAATCGCACAGCAGCACAATAAACAGGGATACTTAAAGACCTTTGTAGCTTAACAACGGCTTCATGAGTTTCTCCTTAAAACGGGGGAGACTGAACACAGAGTTGTGAGAAAAAACGGATTATTTTGAATAAAAAGAAAGAGTTAATGAGTGATCTCGCCTCAGATAATATCAGGATATAACAGATTGTTCATTTTGATTCCTTTAAGAGCTAAAAAAAAAAAAAAAAAGCCTGATAAATGCCGGCCACCTCCTGACGTGCACCAGAAACGAGTGGCTGTTTATTTAAAACTACATGTAGTGTGGCTCTGAACTAATTTGGTAAGTAAATGGTAAATGGTACGTGTGCTTCATTTGATAGTAATTAAGAGGAATGGGTGAGAATGGGTGAGAAATATGGGAGAGAAAAGTGTGCCTTAAAGTTAATCAGATTCACGTTAAACCACAGGATAAAGCTGGGAGAATCAGGAGTTCTGAATTCGTTCCGATATAAAAGCTCTTTGAGCCTCAACGCGCAGGTCGTGGGTCTCACCTGTTGTAGATGTGTAACACCCAGTTGAGCACAGCGAAGATCTCCCCGCTCTCCAGGTCCCAGCTGCTCACCTAGGCCACAAATAACACTTAGATGTGGACGGTGAAGTTCTCACGAGTTTGAAAACCAATTGAAATCATCACTAATAAAGAAAGGAACAGAAAAAAGAAAAAGCTTTGACGATGTGACTGTTCAACTTGACTCGAAATTCATGAACTCAAGATTTTTCCTGTTTTGTTTAGTCTAAATGGTTTCATTTAATTTGTTAACCCAACCCTTGGGGTGTACTTTCTCCTCTAATTTCACACTGGAAATAGTGATACTCATCATATTTGGTCCAGTAATGCATTTTTGACTATTTTTTCAAATTACTATTATTATAATTATTAACACACATCATATACAATGCAATTTTTATTGTGTAAAATATTTTTTTTAAATCAGGCATGACAAAAAAATTTAAAATCCCTAAAAATCAATGTTGTTGCTAATCATTGACATATCCCAGACCATAGTTATCCCTACTCAATAATTCCACTTTGCATTCCATATTTTGAAAATACTGGCACCTAAAGGCTTCAAATTTGGGCTAAAAAGTTCAAATTGGCATCTAAAGGGTTAAAAAAAAATTTAATAATTGAAAACTTGGTAGTTATGATCAGAACTGAAGTGGAATAAAAGATTTATGAAAAGAAAGTGGAAAAAAATATTAATATATGATGTTTTTAGGTCGTTTTAAAAGGGGACAAAAATGTCCCGTTTCAGAAATGAAGTTTTGTTTTAAATCAGGTGTGAGGGTTAATACACATCCATTTTTGCATTTCAGGCCTGCTAAATATTCCAAAAAGGTTCTCTAACGTTGCCATTTCTTCTCACAACACATAAAAGACGTTCTGGCATTGAGGACACCGAGTGGTGAGGAGTTTCAGGTGTTATGTTGCTAAGTTGCTCTAAGATCTGAGTGAACTTTTCTGCATCGATGCTGCCATCACAGAAGCGGGAATAAGTTCTCCTTCCCACACCGGCACAGAGCCTGGCTTCAGGACTTTAGTTGAAAACAGTCCGGATGCTTCTTCTGGTTTTCTCTGGAGCACACGCCGTCCATTTCCAAGACCTGGAATACTGATTGGTCTCCGTCCCAGATGCCTCCGAGCCCAGAGAAGTGGACGCCGCCTCTGGACGAGGTTAACAAAAGGCTTCTTTTCCGCACAGTAAAGTTTGCAGAGACCTTTGTGAATGTATTGTAGCACAAAGGATTCCCAAAGTAATCCCGAGTGGTTCAGCTGCTGACGAACGATCGATGCAGAGCTCTCCAGTTTCCTTTCACGGTTTAATGGCATCCTGCACCGTAGATGGAGAAACGTGAACATCTCTTCCATTCTGTCTTTGAGGAACACTGTTTTTAAATTTGCTTTGTCACACAACTTTGGACACAATGGAGATCGTCTGCCCATCTTCGCTGCTTAAATACTCACGATGATGGTCACCAGCTGACCCCGCCTGTTTGACATAACATCATTATTTTATTTTTAACTACATTACTAGACCTAAATTACCCCCGTTGTACGATTGTTATAAGTTCCAGGTGTGGAAGACACATCTGGGGTTCATACTGTCTGCAATGCAATAAAAATCAAAGTAAATGTTTTTGTTCCCCATGACATCACAACTTTAGTGTATCAGACGATAACATAAAGTGTGTGAATCACGACATGAATGCTTAACCCTCATACCTGATTTAAAACAACTTAATTTCTGAAAAGGGACATTTTTGTCCCCTTTAAAACGACCTAAAAACATCCTATGTTAAAGGACAATTTCGGTCGTTTACAACATCCAGCTGTATTGCCCAATCTACCCATGATTTAGCCATAGCAAAGACGCAAAAAAATGTCATCCGACCCTGACAGTGCTATAAAAATAGCGTTTAAAACACAATATAAATTGATGCCCCCATGGCTATGTTGTCAGTCCGAAATCTCCGTGCAAGCAACACTGTTTTTTTCACAATTTTAACCCTTTAAATACTGGTTTATATGATGTAAACGCCAATTTCTGTAAAAAAAAACAACAACACAAAAACTGCTATATTTTCAATATATAGAATGCAAAGTGGAATTGTTGAGCCGGGATAATTATGGTCTGGGATATGTCAATGATCAGCAACAACATTGATTTTTAGGGATTTTTAATTTTTTTGCTATGTCTGATTTAAAAAAAAAAGAGTCAGAAGCAACAAGGAGAACTGAGCATGAAGTGGAGGGAGGTGAGAGATTTGTTTTCTCTGTTATGTCAACGCCCATGCCTACCTATAGGCCACTGTCATTTCTCACGCCAAATGTACAACGTTTGCATTTAGGCTTAAACAGTGTCTGGTTCCATGGCATATGAAAAACGCGAGACAATATCTTCCTATTTTAAATGGGTAAAAAGTGGGTAGGCTAGTTTAAAAGTCTACTCAATCAGGGTAAGAACTTATCAGACCATATCAGGTACTCTTAATTTAAGATTTAGACTTTTTATTTTGCAATATTCCCTCTTGTGGAAGTATTTATTAACTGTGCTACAGTAAGATTGAAAAAATGTTCAGTACCTGGACTGAAATACTGTATCTGTTGAAAATTGTAACACTGTGCTTTTTAGTAATATTGCCTCTTGTAAAAGGCTGACTTGATTATGTTTGATGAGCTACAGAAGGAGGAATCGAAAAGCTAAATGGCTGAACTCAAAGGTGTTTTTATTTGCTTGGATAGCTCTGTTAAACCTGTTGAGGTTCATGAAAATTTGAATAAATGTTCTTAGACATCCAGTAGGCCACAGGCCCATTTTCTGTATACAGTGAGGCAGTGGTGGTGTTCTGGCTGGGGGCCTGGGCCGCTGTACAGCTGTATGCCCAGCAACGCCCCTGGTCCTCACTGACCTGCGCCAGGTGGGTGTGTAAGCAGCGGTGGCTGGCTCTCAGGTAAGCCCTCGTCAGCTGGTAGTGCGGCGGCACGCAGTGCTCCAGCAGGTGGCGCACGGTGTCCAGGTCAGCCGTGATGCCGTGCTGCAGAGCTGAAAGGTGTCCCGCCAGACCCGGGCCGCGCGCGTGCAGGTAGGAAACGCTTCGAAATCGCGCGGACACCGCCTCCTCTAGTACCTGAAGGGAAGGCGACAGGCTGTTTAGGCAAGGCATCTTTATTTATACAGCGCATTTCATACCACAGGCAACTCAATGTGCTTTACATAAAGACAAGGCATTTAAAAGAACAGCATAAAAACAAGCAATTTAAAGACAAAAAAAATAGAATAAAAATTAAAACACAGTTAAAAGCAATCAAAGAAGAGGGGGAAGAGAAAAATGCAAACTTTGTATGTTTGGCGTGAGAAATGACCTGGATTTAAAAGTGCTTACAGTTGGGGCTGATTTCAGTTCTGCTGGTAGTTTGTTCCAGTTGTGTGCAGCATAACAGCTAAAAGCTGCTTCACCGGGTCCAGTTTGAACTCTGGGCTCCACTATCTGACCTGAGTCAGCAGATCTCAGAGCTCTGCTGGGTTTATACTCTACTAGCATGTCATTCATGTATTCTGGACCCTAAACCATTCTGTGATTTGTAGACGAGCAGCAGAACTTTAAAATCTATGAAACCCTTCATTCTGGATATGTTCTTAAGTTGATAAAAGGCTGATTTGGTGACTGATTTGATATGATTGTTGAAGGTCAGGTCTGAGTCTATCAGCACGCCGAGGTCTCGGACTTGGTCTTTAGTTTCTAGAGACAGTGACTCAAGATGTTTACTGACAGCAAACCTTTTCTCTTTGTTGCCAAACACAATGACCTCCGTTTTTTCTTGAGAAAACACAGGAGGAGGTTTGTTCACGCTCGTCTTGCACGTGAGGTGGTGCTGACCTGGAAGAAGCTTGCTCTCCAGCAGCGGGGTCGTCCTGGAGGCAGGGGCCTGCTGTGCCCTCCGGTGCCGCCTCTCTCTGCCATTAGAGCTCGGTCCAGGGCCTCCTCCCGCTCCACTATCCTCACGGCCGACACAAACGGCGTGGGGTTCTGCCGGGCCAGAGCCAGGGCGCTGCTCACCACCGCCCACAGCTCCTTTCCTGAGGGCAGTGAAGACATCATTTCATTCCATGTTTATCCATTTTTTTTAAAAGTAAAACACAGTTTTAAGTCCTGTTTTAGAGAGAAGCTCTTAAAACAACGCTCATTATATCACGCCCATCCCCGTATAAACGGGTCTAATCTGGCCCAGACGTCATCAGTATTCTTTATTTGCATTATTAAAGATTTTTCATTTTTGCTTTAAAGGGATAGTTCGCCTCTTTTGACATGAAGCTGTATGACATCCCATATTAGCAACATCATTTATGAACATCTTCTTACCCCCCGCTGCATCCTGTGAGCCGAGTTCCAGCTGAGTTTTGGTGTTGACGAAGTTAGTCCGGCTAGTTGGCTGGGGCTAAAAAAATAAAGCGTTTTGCTTCTCAAAATAATATGCGTTCAAAAGAGTAATACATTTGCATCACAAAATCGTTCATCCAGAAAAAGTCAGACCTCACAATCGCTTGGTGCTATTTTCTCTCCCTTCGTATCACTGCGTGGTGTGCAGACCGAGCAGTAAACACCGTAACAGGTGCGGCTGTCGGCAGGCGGCTGAACGGATTTTGTGATACAAATGTATTACTCTTTTGAACGCATATTGTTTTAAGAAGCAAAACGCTTTATTTTTTAAGCCCCAGCCAACTAGCCGGACTACCTTCATCAACGCCAAAACGAGGCTGGAACTCGGCTCACAGGACGCAGCGGGGGGGTAAGTCAAATTTAATAAATGATATTGCTAGTATGGGATGTCATACAGCTTCATGTCAAAAGAGGCGAACTATCCCTTTAAGTGACTTTAAGTGATTAGATGTCTGAACTATGTTCATAACTTAAGCTGCCCTGCTTTAAACAGAGTTCATTAAATACTTGTCTGCTAATACCCATCATTACATCATTTCAGCATCATGATCTTGTACTTAAGAATGTTTACACTGTGTGTTTTGTGTTCAAGATGTTTACTTTTGTCTGCCAACATGCAATATAACAAAAAACCCGGCCGTTTTCTTTACAAATTAAATCAAAAATCACTGAGTAAACTTTGTTCCAAAGCTCTCCTCACCCAGGGCGTCCACCAGCTGCCCGACTCCAGAGAAATACTTGGCCACCAGCTCCTGGTCCTCAGCGCCGAGTGCACTTCCTGCCGTCCCAGCAGGCCCGTGGAGCTGCCAGAGAATGTCGTCCTGCCATTGCTCCAGATCCATCAGCCGGGCGTGGGCCTCCAGGAGCCGCCGGGACTCCACCAGCCGTTCTGTCTCCAACACCATGCTACGAACTACAAAGGTCGAGGAAGGGGAGGCGGGGTGGGGAGACTTTTATTCCTCTAACTGTCAACAGCAGCGTTAACCTCGTGTTGTTACTTGGGGTTAATGAGTCCAACTGCCTACACCAGTTTCCTGCAAATGCTCATTCTTCTTGTGTAAAAGACGAAGAATGGGTGTGAAAACACTTCTAAGGTTAAATGGCACGTCTTCAGAGCACGATTTAGAACCAGAACCAGCTGTTAGTGGCACTATGTTCTGGTCAGGCACAGTCGCATGAACCAAATGTGAATATCAGGTTATTTCTTAGATATAAGCTTGCTTGTCAAAACAAAAAGACGTCTCAGGAGTAAAGCTAAAAGAAGTTTAGATAATCCCAGTTTAGCCTCACCACTCAGACTCGAATCTATAGTTTCTTGAAACAATGTCAACAAACACTGAACCTCAAATGATCGGGTTAGATTGTATCACATTTGGGGGCCTAACGGAGGCTAAACCGACACTCTCTCACCTGAAGATCGATCTGAAAAGTCCCATTTGCAGCAATAAAGTTTTCTTTCAATATTTTTAAGGATAACCAAAAGCATCACTTTATGTTAATAAAATATTATTTCATTTCTATTTCATGGGCTCGAATTTGCAAGAAGTTTAAAAGCCTTTTCTGAGGCTCTGCCGAAAGCTTATTATAATTCTAATCTCTTTTATTAAGAGAATGAATAATATAAAATGCTGCCTGTTGCATCCATTCACCAACGGCACAGTGAAATGAATTTACACACTTCATAAGTCCAAAGAAAAGATTGAAACCATTTTTTTCCTTTTCCTCCTACGGCCCTATTTTCCCCTCCCTGATATTAAATTGAATTATTCAACACTATCCCTGTTTGAACATGACTCTGCTCTCCCGTTTGTGCAAATTAAATTACAAGATCTGGATAAAAAGGTGCGAAAGAGTTCAGGGATGGAATCCAAAAAACATAGCTCGAAAAGCCAAGAACCCTCATCGTCCAACACTGGCAGGGACAGAGAGACCAACCTAAATCTGATTGATTGGACCTTAGGTCTTTATCTACACCACCAATTACAAAAATTAGGATGCTGTGTAAAACATACGTTATATATGAGCTCATCTTTGAGTTAAAGGCAGCAACACGTCTCATGAAGTTGGGACGGGGGGGGCAAAAGGTTGAATAAATAAGTTAAGACAGAGCTGGAGGAACTAATTAGGTTAACTGGAGACAGGTCAGTAACACGATTGGGTATAAAAAGAACACCTTAGAGAGGCTGAGTCTCTCAGAAGTAAAGATGGGCAGAGGTTGCAGGACATAAAAATCGGTGTCTAAAAATTGTGAAGAGTTTGAGGATAATGTTCATAGACGGGAAAATTGTGAAGATTTGGAATATTCCGTCATCTACAGTCCACGATAGCCTCAAAAGATTCAGAGACGAGCTAATATTTCTCATGAAGTAGCTAAATACGTTTTGTATGTTCTCATGTGAATAAAATATCCATCTATGACATTTACAAATCCTGCAAATTAACTCTGTTTTTACTTAGGTTTTACACATTTTCTACTATTACAACAAATAATTAGTAATAATTTCCCCCCTCAGCTTTAGCTCTGCCCTCTAAAACTGCACCCTTACAACCAGTTTCAGATGTGGTTTTCAGTTACAGAGGACACAATGTCGCCCTGGCTGCACATAGACGTGTGAAAGTAATACAGTCACAAAAAGTTTGGATATGCCGACACCAACTGATCCAGAACTTTCTTTCTTTGGAAATACAACAACCTCGAAATAAGGTTTAAAAACATTGCTGTTTTGCTGTGTTTACTTATTCGATTTCCTTTCTTTACGTCTTGTATTCTATTTTTAAGACTTTGGTGGGAATATACGTGACATTGTTGTGGATTTGAACATCTTTTAACATATTAAAAAATGACATGATAAAGTGCAGGTGCGCGTCTTCTCACCGGAGTAAAGTCGTGGCAGGTTGCTGACGGCGGCGAGCAGCTGATGGTGGTTGACCGACACCTCTCTCAGCCTCTCCAGAGACTTCACATCCTCTGCGTTTCGATCCGACTCCAGTCCGGCTTTCTTCAAAGTGTGCGACACCTCCTTCAGCTCGGCCCGGGCCTCCCGGAGCTGCTCCAGCCCCCAGCCCACCCCCTCCAGGTACGACTGGACCATAGACTGGAGACAGAGGAGGGACGCCATGTGGATAAGGTGCTGAACATGGATGGATGCAGATGTGGTTTGTGTTGTCACCTTCAGTCTGGTGTGAATGGAAGTGGTCCTCTGACTTTCTCTCTTCTTGTACTGGCTCAGTCGCTCCAGATGTTCTGGTCGACAGAAAACGCCCGACGCCCACTTCAGGGCAGCACCGCGGGCCAAACACTCCGCCCTCTCCACCTCTGGCCATACCGCAGCCTCTGGCACCGTGTCTGACGCAAGAGAAAGGATGGACATCTGAATCTGAAGCAGCAAAGATTTCAACAATAAACAGTTGCTCTGTCTGGATCTGTTGCCCAGGCTGCATTCTGGGTAATAAGTATGGACCGAGTATCATGTGATACAACTGCACGAAATAAGTTAATATCATTCATTTTGCTACATCGGATCAGAACGTTCAACCCTAAGAGTCTGAGAGTGTTGCTGGAGTGCAATGTGCAGACTTTAGAGGACGAGAGCGTCTTTATCATCAGGCAAAAGACTTTATCAAGTAAAGAAATGTTCAAATCGTGCACATTTCGTAATTTAATGAGAGCTTATCCTCAAACCCCATGAAAAACTGGTCGCAGTTAGCTATTTAGAATAACTTTTATAACACTAAACTACATTTTGAGATAATATACGCCGTGTTTATGGTTGTTTTGATCAGTTTGTCTTGATTTCAGAACTCTTGATCGGTCATACTGTTGCCTAACAGGAGGAGGGTTCCTGGTTTGAGTCCCAGCTGGGTTCTTTCTGTGTGGAGCTTGCATGTCCTCCCCGTGTATGCGTGGGTTCTCTCCGGGTACTCTGGCTTCCTCCCACAGTCAGAAACAGGCATGTTAGGTTAACTGTCGGTTCTAAATGGACCCAAAGGTTGAGCGTTTGTCTCTGTGATGGACTGTCCAGGGGGAATTCTGCCTCTCGCCCAATGACAGCTGGGATAGGCTCCAGTCCCCCCACGACCCTGAATTGGATTAAGAGAAAATGGCTGGACGAATAGCTATTTATTGCAGTTTTGACAAGCTTAAACCACAAAGCTTGAATACTCCAACCAAAACAAGGATACTGTTGCAAGTGTGCTTCTAAATTATGTTGATTTCAGCCAAATAATAAGTCCAAAAGCAACACAATCAACAGCAGCATCAACAAAGTCTTGCAAAACTACCGCGACAATAAAGAAACTATGATTGTCTTTAAATATGATATTAATGATCGTGAAATAGAATTCAGAATTTAAATATGTCATGGAAATAACAATCTTATCAAGCGTGTAGTTAAAAAAACACCAGGTTCTCATAAGCCAAAAGGCCACAATCTCATTGTTTCCAGATGATATCTGCAACAATTATTAACTAAATATGTGCAGTTTGTGGGCACAAGATTAAACAGAAGGTGCTAATCAATAATCAGGTAACCAGAATTGATCAGAAATTCATCAGAAACAGATTTCTCTGTGTATAAAAAAAAAACAGAAACAGGATGCTTTTGCTCACAGTAATGGTGAAATGTTGTCGTTTTGGTGTCTCACTCATGTTAAGACCCACAACACAGAACGCACTCCGAACAGGATTAAGAACTAATTGGGTTTGTCATTAAAAACCAGCCAACGTTAAAAGACTCAGCAACATGACCGGGCGCGCTTTATTCAGACCCTCAGCCGGGGAATCCCACCTACCACCTGCAAAGGGGCGTAACACAGAGCGTTTTCCAGCTTTTTGCCTGTTTAAACTGTAATTTCTAGCATGCAGCAGTGTGGAAGCCTCGAGGTCTTTTATGTTCTGGGATTCAGACACAAAGACGGAGCCGATGGTGCTGGCTGCTCTTTTTCTCTGGAACAACTGACTTATTTATGAGAACTTTTCACTGGTATTTGGCTGGAGTTTTGTTTATGTCTTACTTGTGAGGATAATATCCAACTTTTTTAAGAACTGGTTTCACACCTTTTGTTCCTTTCTGTGTTACTGTGGATTTTGTTGCTTTTATTTCTCTTCTACACTGGAAAAACAACAAATATAGGACGTTTTTGCTTGAAATAAGCAAAAAAAATGTGCCAATGGAACTAGTGAAAATCGGCTTCTCAAGATTTCTTAAAATAAGATGTGATATTTGGGACTTTTGAGATAAAAGTGATCTTGAAATTAGCTTAAAAACCTCTTCAAAGGTAAAAAAAAAAAGCTTGTTTCATATGAAATCCGACTCAAAACAATTTGTTTTCAAGACTTTCATTTAACAAGATATTCAAGATGTATGTCTTCAAACAAGTCCCTATATCTGGCTGAAATAGTACTTGTTAGGCAGCTGTCTCTTATATTCAGTGAAATTAGATATTTTGACTAGAAATGAGGCAAATATACTTGGTAAAACTTTTATTTTTTCCAGTGTACAGCGCTTTACTTTACTTTGTGTTGTTTTAAATGTGCTTTAGAAATAAATTTGACATAGAAAAGGAGTTCATGTTTCTCTCACACAGCGACACACGAGCCACTCTGGTGTTTTATCAATAAAGTCTGCAAGCTCACCTGAAACATAGGAAAACACTGAATGAAACCTTTAACAATTATTTGAAAATTGGGTCTCTACAATTTAAATTCCAGTTTAGGTTTGAGGCTGTCAAACCAAACGGATCAGGATTAAGATACACACTTTTGGCACCTTTTGACACACATATGCACAGGGTCACACACTCAGAGGCTGTGTTCGAAACCGCATACTACATACTGCATACTACATACCACATACTGCATACTTCCATTCTGTATTCTACATACAGAACGCACTTCTGCACTTCCGGTTATTTTCACAAAATAAAATACCCGTTGCCTTTTATCACAGGGAAAGCCATTACGATACAATTGGTGCTTTTGTTTTGAAAACAGGAAGTGAACCTACCCTCGTTGTAGCTAGCTTGAAACTGCCGTTTTGACAGGAAATGACGATCGGCGACGTCACGTTACGTTGCATCTTGGGTAGTTTGAGTATGAGTAGTAACCTCATGATGCATACTCAACATTTCGGCGAATCTAGTATGCATCCGGGAACTTCTAGCTTACTAACTCAAAAAGTTAGTATGAGTAGTAGGAGAAGTATGCGGTTTCAAACACAGCCATAGAGACAGATGCCAACCTGGAGCGGTGAGCAGCTATTCACGGGGAGCACGGTACGGTGCCTTGCTCAAGGGGTGCCAGTCCACCTGGAGGGGTGTTAGTTTCACCAATCTTTTTGAGTGGCTAGAGTGGGAACCATATACCTATGAGTATAACTGCTTCACAGCTCTCTGCTGGGAAATTGAACAAACTTGGCTCAAAGTGGATGAGTGCTTTTAAACTGTCTTCTGAAACTGGGGCACAACCTTTCCCATGACAGAACCGGCCAATCTCTCTCCAAGTAAAGCTGAACTTACTCATCAGTGTAATCATTTCTGTTGCAACAGCCGTCCTGCTGCCAAGAAGAGTTTGGAGAAATGAAATCCAGAGTGTCTAAAAGGTTTTGTACCCAGCTGGGAAGTCCTCAGTCAAGAATTATTATGTGTTGGTTTGTTTCATGTTTTTATTCTTAATGGGTTTCTCATTTTTCTCCCATGATTTTCAGTGAACTTTCTACCACAAATTGACTTTCTTATGAGAGAATTAGATTTAATCCGATTTGATTAGATATAATTACATATAATTCAGAGGTAGCGTTCTCGTAATTACATCCGCAATCCCCCCAAAAAAGTTGGGACGCTCTTTAAACTGTAAATATATACTCTGTGCAGCAATTTTGCTCCATTGTGGTTATATTTAAGTGCTTTATACATGAAGCTGGACTGGATTTGATATTTAAGTGCTTTATACATGAAGCTGGACTGGATTTGATATTTAAGTGCTTTATACATGAAGCTGGACTGGATTTGATCAATAAAAACAGAATGCAATCATTTGCAAATCTCAAACAAAAATGTTAATTCACAGTAGAACAGAAAGCATATCATATGTTGAAAGAGAGACGTTTGGGACAAAGCTTCCCCTCTTCTTTTAACAATAGTCTGTCAACATCTGGAACTGAGGAGACCAGCTGCTGGACCTTTGGGAGAGGACTGTTGGACCTTGTTCTTGTCTGATAAGAGGATTCTGCAGTCCTGGGTCTTTCTTTGCTGCATTTTAAATGTTTTCAGACCGGACTGCAGGCAGGTCGTCCAACTCCGGGACCCTTATACTATGAAGCCATGCCGTTGGAATAGGTGCAGAATGTGGTTAAGTTCTGAAATATGTGAAGAAATCTGTGGAAGGACGTCATCTGGATGGGAGCAGATGTCGCTCTATAACCTGTATGTACCTTTCAGCATTGATGGAGCCTTTCCAGATGTGCAGGTTTCCAGTTCCACAGGCACTAGTCCTCCCCCCCATACCATCATAGAGGCAGGGTTTTTAAACTGGGAGCTGGATGGTCTCTCTTCTTTTTGGTCTGAAGGACGCAGCGTCCATGATTTTAAATTTGCCACAGAACAGTTTTCTGCTTTGCTTCAGTCCATTTAGAAAGCGTTTCTGGATCATGTTCACATGTGGCTTCTTCTCTGCATGACGGAGCTTTAACCTGCATCTGTGGACGTTACGATGAGCTGTGTTCACAGACAGTGATTTCTGGAAGTGTTCCTGAGCCCGTGCAGTGATTTCCAGGACAGAATCAGGTCTGCTTCTGTCGTGTTTTATTTGACATTTTGTACTGGATGTTCATTGATATTACTCCGCCACCGCTAAGAAAATAGTGCGAGCATGAACGAGCTGCCAAATAAAACACGACAGAAGCAACTTTTCGCAACGGAATTTGATATGGATTACCAGTGCACACCAGTAACCACTCCGGTGAGTTGATGATTTTGAAAACGGACGTTTATGGTGCTTTTACGGACCTTTTTGGACATGCGCATGACTTGCCGTTCTGAAGCAGGTTGAGAAGAATCAAAATTAGGCAAATACCGGAGACAGCAGTAAACATCAAAAAAGCGGTGAGGGGGGTTCTAAAACATTGCAGACGACTCAGAAAAGAGGCTTAATGTTGAAAATACCGCAGTTCCCCTTTAAGTACAGTAACGAAGTATTTGTACTTCGTTACTTGACACCTCTGGTCATGACTCAGTAAATAACTGAACATGCAGACATTAGGTGTATTTGGGATTTACTCTCTCAGATTGTCATAATTTCAACTGTCCATTGCTAAAAAAAAAACTTGATTGAAACCCTATCAGAATAACAATTTAACAAATCAAAAGATGTTTCAGAACTTGCCTGAGAATTGTCATACTTTATGTTTTCTTCAGGATGACAGAACTTCACTCTTAACTGTGTGCACACTCAGAGATACTCAGTAAAAATCAGCTGCTTTTATCCAATTCTGCCAACTTACCCACCTAACATGTCAACAAACTCAGGCCTAAAAGGGCGTGCTTGAGACCGTGTTGATGTGACACTTCCTGTTTCTATTTGATGATAATTAGAGGACATAATTATGCCTTTCTGTAGCTACATACCCATGTTTCATCGCTCATAACAAAATGCTGCAGCAGCAGCACTGATGTGTGGTGAATGGGATGAGCTGCACGGTCCGGGTCAACCATTTCCCGACTTCCTAATGGAGATGATCTTTTTATAGCAGAGGCTCTGTTGTCAGCCATCGAGTCAGGTAAGCGGGATACAATTTCTTATCCGTTTCTCAGCTCGAACAGGCAGCCATGAGTCCGTTTGAATTGCACATCTTTAGTGGTCTTAACTGAATAAAACGGTGATTAGTGGCTCGGCAGAGAGCGATGTGCACACATGTGCACAGATGTGCACAGAACAGACTTGTCGGACAGCGCTGGATGTTGGAGTTAAAGTCAGAAGTCCTTGTAAGTGTCACGAGTCTGGCTGTACATATCCGACTAAACGTCTCAATTACACAAACAGGGCCGGCTCTGTCTCAGGGGAGGTCATGGGACACCCAGCCAGACCGAATCTGACGCTGAAACGTCATCATCAGCAACTCTGCAAAACAATAAACCACTGAGCTCCGCGTGCAGGAAAGTGATGAGTGTCATGAAATCTGGAGGCACAGAGGACAACACAACATCCCCACACTGATCAGTCCACCGTAATGCTGCTGGGTGGAGACCAGCAGGGGCTTAAAACTACAGCTGCTCCGCACAAAACTGATGAGTTCAGAGCTGCAACTACAGATTACTCATTTACCCGCCAGCCGTTTGCAAACTGGTTACTTCAAAAAGTGCTGCGGCCTAAGATAACCTCGTCAGATACGTCATGAATATTCAATAGATTACCACAAATGCAGGTGATTAGCAAATACTTCTAAAGGTTTTTATTTCCTTCACTCAACGATCGAAATGGGATTTTGACACATTTCATTGTGACATGGAAACCAAAGCGTCCCCACCTTCATCATCACTTTGACAGAAAAGATGCTAAATGAGCGAACAGCTGATTTACATGTTATTTTGGACTTATTTTCTCATGATTTGATGTGAAAAAGAAGTAGAAAACACAGTGAAATGGCTCAAGTCAGACCAGAACTCAAAAATATTTCCTAACCTGCTACATGTGAAGACCATAACCAGCCAATTCTCTGCAGTGCAGCTTGAAACATTATAAGTACACTTTCCTTTTGAAATGTGTTAGTTTTCTATCTCTTGAAATGGATATTACACATTTTTGTCACTTTTCTGTCACATTGCACCAAAATGGCCCAACTCTTTGGGATCTTAAGACTTTAAACTGGCGGGAAGAAAAATATTTGGTTCAGACTCATCGTGACAAATGAACTTAAGATGAATGTCAGGATGTTCCAGCCTCTGCTGCATCATCCTAAAGTTAAGGAAGTGGACTCTAAAATAAACCGTGCGCCTTTAAATCTTTCCCTCACAAGAATAACACATTGTTCTCCACATCTAGGGGAGAAAATATTTGATATTAATCACATTTAAAGTTGAGTTCTGACTCCACCTCAAGGTGTCTTTAATTACAGAAGGGAAGCTCTCAGTTGCACAACACGATCTTCATCTGGGGAATGCCGAGTAGTTACGTTCTAAAGTCGAAGTCGTTCCAAGTACTGTAACAAGTCTCATTTGGTGGAAATTTTAACTCAATCCTGAATGTGACAACAGGGCCAACTCGGTCTGCAGATGAGCAGCATGTGACAGGACCGAGAGCTCAGTGTACACTGGAAAAAATCTAAGTCTTACCAAGTATATTTGTCTCATTTCTAGTCCAAATTTCTCATTACATTTAATATCAGACACAACTGCCTAACAAGTTCTATTTCAGCCAGATATAGGGACTTGTTTGAAGACAATACATCTGGAATATCTTGTTTTGAGTCACATGTCATATGAAACAAGCTTTTTTTGACATTTGAAGAGGTTTTTAAGCTAATTTCAAGATCACTTTTATCTAAAAAGTCCTAAATATCACATCTTAATTCAAGAAATCTTGACAAGCCGATTTTCACTAGTTCCATTGGCAGATTTGTTTTGCTTATTTCAAGCAAAAGCGTCTTGTATTTGTTGTTTTTCTTACTTATTTTTGGAGGGGCATTTTTTCCAGTGTAACAGCATTTAGATCACCGGAGGACATTAAAACTATGTTCAAAACAGAAGAAGCTGTGTTGTGCTCTCAGAAAACACTCAGCCTGGTCTCAGTTAGGATCCTCCATCACTCTGAATGAGGATGGACCTGATGGCAGATGTTCATCATGCATTGAAAGCCCACGAATCGATACATCAATGTAAACCTGATTCCTGTGACACTGCAGAGTTCATTCATTTCTGTCAGACTGCAGCACCATGCTCTGCTCCACTTTGTTTATAGCTGCTCAGACTTTAGAAGAAGTGGGTGTTGGCCATTCAGAAATACTGTCAGCAGGCAAAGTGTGTGTGTGTGTTTGTGCATGTGTGGCCAAGTGTGTTTGTGTCCCTTTACCTTCAGCTTTGTCACCACCATTCTTCTGGTCTCCAGCTGACATTGAAGTTCAGTTTTCAGCAGCCCGTCCACCAGACCAGACTCCGTTTCCCCCCGAGGGCCGGCAGTGAGGGTGCCCAGGGCGAAGAGAGCCAGAGAGGAGGCAGAGGAGAGGAGGAAGGAGAAGAAAGGGTGGAGGAGAGAGGGCACATATCCATGCTACTAACGGCTTTCCTCTTCTCCCTCACACACACTCTCTCTCTCCTAGACACATCCTCTGCTGAGAGGCCGACAGGAAAGGGAGGGAGCAGGGGGGAGGAGTGGGAAGGGAATAATGCTGGAGGGTGAAGAGAGGGGGAGGGACAGGGAGGACATGGGGAGATACGTTGCATTCAGGCGCCTGGGCAGAAAATGGTAAATGCTATAAGAGGAAACTGCCTCGACAAAACTGCTTCGAAAAAGATTAAAAAACAGAAATCAAAGATTTATTAATCATCTAAATTTCACGTCCATCTGTAAATTATACAGCGATGGCACATGGTGTGTTAAAAACTCGATCATTTTTAAATCCAGCTTGGCAACAAAAGTTGGGGCAGAGGCATAAAGGCAGAGAAAGTAGTGCAAAGCCAACGAAAACAGCACAAAACCACATCCGATGAAGAGGTTCGACACTGTGAAAGGACGTGTGGACAAAACCGTCCTCTCATTTAAGAACAAAACTGAACTGCCGTGAGCCTTCGAGCTCTGAGGTGCGACTGCGTTCAGATAAAAGAGACAACCATCCCTGATTGGACTCCAGAACACTTCTGGAAACGGTTATCAGTGAACACAGAAAATAACTTCTTCCACAAATACGAGCTAAAAGTGAACGATGCAGAGAAAAAAACAACAGATGAGCTTTCTGTGAAGCTTTATCTGTGAAGGCACCATCATGACTGAATTACACATAATGCCAGAAAAGGCTTTGCTTATTTCAGCAGGACAAACCCCACCCTGCATGTACCACAGCAGCGCGGCTTTGGAGTGAAAAGAGTCCGGGTGCTCAACCGCTCAGCCTAAAGTCCAGACTCGTCATTTCCAGCATGTTTTTGCTCCTTTATGAAACAAAAAGATGCAACAAAGGAGGACCCAAAACTGCTGATAATCAGAGAGATTCCGGCTTTTGAAACTTGTGTTATAAAAAGAAGAGTCTTTTAAATTATTTGCATTTTCCACAGTATGTTTTAAATTCATATCTTCATGGTCTTTGTGAATGGGGAAGACGTGCTGTCAGACACATTTTTGTCAACTTCCCCTCATCTCATTTCCCACCGGAGACGTGAGCAGAGGAGTTGAGGACAAACACAAGCACAGAGGAGCTGATGATGGCATTTAACAAAATAAAACGAGCATCATCCAACCATGGTTTAGCTTCAACTTAACACTATTTCTCCATTTCAGGTGAGCTTCAAATCTGTTTGTCACAAAGCAGGAATTTACTTTAAATTCAATTTATAGTGTAGGATTAATGGGTTGCGCCTTCAGATGCAGCGAGTGCCAAAAAAACCCAAAAGAAGCAAAGAATTCCCTGCTGTGTCCTCGCTTATAGCTCCTCCAACAAGCCTCCTCTCTGCTCCCTCCAGCAGGTGCCTTTTAGGACGCGAGACAGCCTTCAAAATATTTTCAAGTGGCCACAAGCAGGAGATGAAAAGGCTGAATGAAAGAAACGATGAACTTGCTGCTTATTCATGAGGACCTGCTAAAAAAATAACACAAAAGATGAAACCCCTGTAACTCGGTTGAGTCCCAAAAAGAGCCTTAAAGAGGTATTTCCGTTCAGTTTTTTTAGATTTAGATTGTTTTGGGTGACATCTGAAATATTTACTGCATACCATAAATACCATAAATTTCACCAGGGTCGTCTAAAGACCAAAAAAGACCAAAAAAGACCAAAAAAGTGGACCACATCAGTCCAGCTCTGAGGTCTTTACACTGGCTGCCTGTCCATCAGAGGATAGACTTTCAAGTTCTGATGCTGCTCTATAAAGCTCTGAATACATCAGTGACCTCCTGACCCAGGATGAACCTTTCAGACCCCTCAGGTCATCTGGATCCGGTCTTTTATCAGTTCCCAGAGTCAGAACCAGACATGGAGAAGCTGCATTCAGCTTCTATGCTCCACATGTCTGGAACAAACTCCCAGAAAGCCTCAGATCAGCTGAAACACTCAGTGTGTTTAAGTCCAGGCTGAAGACGCACCTATTTTCAGCTGCATTTGAATAAAGCTCAAAACTTAATCACATTTTAACTCCTGATTTTATCTATTGTTCTTATTTCTTTCTTTTTTGTTTAAAATTTAAATCATGCTTTTTATTTCTACTGTCTTAATGTATCTGTAAAGCACTTTGAATCGCCTTGTTGTTGAATTGTGCTGTACAAATAAACTCGCCTTGCCGAAAACAACTTTTTTCTGTTGGCGTTTCCAACGAGTCCCTCAGCACTTGAACGCACCACAAGACCATGAGGAGGGGACCAGGAAAACCACCCATATGGTGGCACATGGGGTGGGTGAAGGGGAAACGGTGACTGGGAGTCTGAGAGGCTCCTTGACTCCTAAAGGGAAACCAGTTACAGGAATAAACAATGTAAAAGTCATTAGTCTCCTACCTAATGTAGAAGAAGAAGGGAAAAAAACAGGAGCCTAATGGAGTCCATAATGGTTTAAGCACTTTACTGAGTCTCTGCCCGTTATGATCCTCTAGTTGTTCTGTTGTTGACGCCACACAAAAGCATCAGAACCAAACAGCCCGTGTCTTTGACCCCCCCTGACCCGCTGCAGATGTTTGACCGACGCCGGCTGCTGCCGCTGAGGGAGGCTTGTTTGTTTGCGAACCGGTCGAGTCCTCTGAGCGAGCTTCCCGAAACCTCTTCAAAAACAGAGCGAGAAGCGTGCCAAGTGGCCCTGGAGCTGGATCTCATGAGTTTACAGAGCAGCGCCGCAGATTTCCTCACCAGTAACAAACTGGATCAGAAGAAGAGACAAAAATCACGAGAGAAAACTCAACTGTGACACAACCAGCCGATAAAATGTTAAAGAGATTCCTTCCATGTTTGGTCCACAACTTTCCCCCAAAAACCAGCTCGGTGTGTCAGTGTGTGACTTGGAAGTTAAAGACTCGGCACTTGACTTGACTTGAGACACGATGACTTGAATGATTTGAGTGTTATTCAGTTCATGTTTTCAGTTTGAATATAAAATTAATAAATTAATTGAAAAAACAATATCGATTACTCATGATTGGATCACTACCCTGTCAATCAGTCATGCCCTCTACATACCTTACATGTTTATTGGAGAGAATAAACTCATATCAGATATGCATCAACATGTCAGCGGGACCGAGTGTCGTTGTCTTCGGCTTTCATAATCACCATTTTGACAGCAAAAGACGAACAGCACAGTGCAAGACATGCGGCATCAACATCTCAGACAGCCAGACGACAACTTCCAACTTTGTTCATCATTTGAAGATCCATTCTGACCAGTAAGTGCTAACGTTAGCTTGATATGATGCGGGGTGGACAGGTTGGACACATTGGCCAATGATGTTTACTGACAGTTACTTATATCTTTGTGTTTTCACTTTATTAAGATCAGATTCTGCAGGTAAAATTGCAATAATAAGGTGACTTGACTTGCCCAAGAAAAAATTGCTTGGGACTTGAAAGCTAAGACTTGAGACTTGCACATGTGTGACTTGGTCCCATCTCTAGATCAGGGTCATTGTAGACGCCACTTTTCAGGTGGCCCTGAAATACAACACATGCTTCCTTAATTAAAGTTCCTCAGGATAAACGACAGCTGATAAATGAATAAAAGCTTCACAAAACACAAACAATTTTAACATTTTAAATGTAGGGACAACAGTTTGTTGGTCGATGTCACTTCCTGTGTTCTCTGTGCTCCACTTTCATTCAGCCCTGAACTTCAGCTCGGGTCAAAGAGCACTTTGCTCAGGAACCTTCCGAACTGAAGGAAATGACCCTGAAGTGTCTGAGCAGCAGCCGAGATAAGAGCCGCTAGAATTCTCTAAATATGACGGAAAGCAGCTCCGATGCTTCCTTAATCATCTCCGTTAGCATAGTAAACACCGGACCATCCTTTATGAAAGAAAGGAGATAACTGTCCCACAATCCCTTGCAGCTGCAGCTTTTATAGTCGTGCCAACTGTGATTCATGTGGATGATTATGAGGACGAGTCTGAGCACCTCTGTTTCAGTTACAAACTTTAATATTAAAGTAATATTCTATGTTATCTCTGACATAATTATCATGTCACAATGCGATAAGACTGCAATGGACAAAGTATTTGGTGTGTATTTAGTGGACTTATGGTCTTTTACTTAAGATTGTATGAATTTTTCCTGCCATGTGTCATGAGGTGATGAGAAGAAAGACTTAAATAAAACTGTGGGTTAAACCAAGCTGTTTTCATCACCACACACCAACTATGACACAATGCTAACGTTAGCTTGTTATTCAACAGGTTGAGGGAGAAGGCAGAAAAGGGTCAAAGTGACACATATCAACTTTGACTGGTCAGATTCCCACAAAATAAATCCACACATAGCACGGACTCCTTTATAAACTCTCCAAGCCTGTTTTATTGGGTTTTTATAAGGGCTGGGCAACGATTAAAATGTTTAATCTAATTAATCACATGATTTCCCTGATTAATCACGATTAATTGCATTTGTACGCAAAATCCCCAAATGAATTCATAAGTAGTGTATAGCTTTTAGCATTTAGTTTTATTTTAAATGTGCTGCCATATGAATGAAAGTGCCATAACATTTGTTGTGCAAACACACTTTTAACATCAGCATCTTTCTGTAGTTTTTATGTAGAAGCCTCGCTCCACTGTCTGTTTCCTTGAATGACTTGCTGCTATCAGTTGTGTGTTTTGCCTTTAAGTGATATTTTAGACTGGAACTACTACGGTGAGAAGACAATTCAACTTGGCAGAGTTTACAGATGACTTTGGTTCTGTCGACTCCGCCGTCTGGAAGAACTTTAAAATGAAAATGGCCGAGTAAAAGTTCCGTACCCTTCTCCATGTTTGGTGGATCCGCCGATTACTTTCTTTTCCGGTTCCACAGCAGACAGCAACAGACTTTTACAAAATAAAAGCCTGTGAGCAACAGACTTTTACAATAATAAAATAAATAAATGAAACCTGCATTAATGCGCGATAAAATATTTATCGGTGTTAAATAATTAATGAGTTAACGCGATAATAACGAGTTAACTCGCCCAGCCCTGGTTTTTATTAAATATAGTAGTTTACAAAAAGGTCCAGTTAAAAACCACAATGTTTAGATTGGTTCAATTTGGGTTCATATGTCACTGTGCTTTGACAAATGCAGTTTGTTCTCTCTTTTGTTGTTGTGCTCGTTAGGGCCACCGTACACCAGTTAATGACATAAAAAAAAACAACTTTAAGCCAACAAATCATCACAAATGCTGAGTTTGCGCCTTGAATTAACAGATTACTACCTCAACATAACGAGAAACTTGGCTTTTCTTGTGTACATCTGGGTCTGATATGCAGAGATTTGTCTTTCTGTCATTTGGTTCTTTGGTAAAAATCTGCAAATTTCTCCTTAAAATGCCAGAAATTCACTTCCACACAACTTACTCCAGAAGCACAGCACTGTCCTTTTCAAAAGGCTGCTACAGACTTTATCAGCAGCTGGTTAACGCGGGGTGTTTAAGGGCCGCCACTCAATCACAGTTTGAGACAGATGAGTAAGAACAGCTGTGTTGTAAAGGTGGCTGCAGCGAAACAGCAAAAATAGACCAATCGCAGGTGCAACAGGCTCCCACTCGGTGCTATAACCGCCTGTGTGGTTGCAAACTTTAAACCAACTCTTTTGCAATCGAGCACTTTAAACGCCAGCGTAGCCACTCAAACAGAAACAATGAGTCTGTGTTGAATTTCTCACATCCCTCCCAAAAGATAAACACTTGATCTCAGCCTCACTCAAGACAAAATGTTGGCTGTAAACGAGGTCTGAAGTAAGGATGAACTCGAGGACGTTTAGTTGTTTTCATGCTACTGAGACGTTTCAGCTTTCTAAATAAAAAACACCCAAACATACTAAACTGAATGTCGTGTTTGTCACCACCTCGTAAATGTAACTCCAATACAAGGTTTTTTTTGTGGACTTTTAGGCTAATTTTCACATTCAGATATCCAGAGGTTTGTTGAATGACTTTACAATCCTCATATGTTAAACACTCTGACCTTTGTGCGCCATTATGCTGTGAAATATGTGCCAGAAAACTGAAGTTCTTGGTACTGGAGCTCCTGCAAATCAAATGTGACCAAATCATTGCTCAGCATCTTATTAAAGGTGTAAAACAGTGAAGGTAAACTAGCTGGTGCCACGTGTTCCCTTAAAAAAAAATCCATATAAAGTGTTGGATTCGTGCCATATTTTAAGTATAAGAACTGGAAATTGGTTAGATTTCGACTTCCAGCTCATTCCGATCAAATCTCTCACAGATTGGCGAAGATATCGGTTCCAACAATCATGAAAAACAGACACGTTTGAATGCATGAAATATTTATGTAGCCTCCACATCAGGAAAAAAGCAAAACAATTTAGCTGTTTTCTGTCCTCGCTTTAACAGCAGGGGGCGCCACCTCTGGTGAGAAAATGGCCCCAAACTGAGAAAGTTTTCCTGATATGTGGTCATTAGTCGCCTCGACTCACCTCCTAAAGTGCCCCCCCAAAGTGTTTCTCATCCCTTCACACACAGCAGCCATGCAACCTGGAGCTCAGCTGTTTACATATACATATATTTAACATATGCAGCGAGTGCACTGAACCACAAACCTACTGATCAACTCATTCAGCAACAAACATGGCTACAGTGTTGAACTCAACCTCATATCTGCGGCTACATCCATCTTTTCTCTTCAGTCTACGTGAAACTGGTGTCTGTTCTTATCTGTTAGAAAGCAGAGCGGATAAAATGGTCTTTTTCATACTTATCCTGACCTGGAAAATGCTAAAAAAAAAAACTAAATTCCAAACTTTTCCAGACCACACAGGAACCCTGGAAATGAAACCTCTGCCCTCGAGTATTTTTGGTACATGATAATATGACAGTATTGCATAACACGCCCAAATCCCTTTACCCATAAAAGGATTGTAACTTTCCATCCACAAATCTCTTATTTTTGTCCTACTAACGAGTCTCCTCAGCGTCACCTCCTGTATTGTTGCTACACAGGAACGACTTCCTCCAGAGCCATGTAAGGAACGGCGCTGCGGTCGACCTACCAGGATGTTGTGCGGGGTGTATTCCTGCCAGGGTGGGCTCACATCGATAAGGACAACAAGGCCGCCGACCCACTGTCCTCCAGTCACACCGACATCCAACCGGTCTGCGTCTCCGACTGCTCTGAAACCCTCTTTGATGCAGAACTCTACAACAAACAGACGGAGATTCACGGCTGTCCTGCAGGATGAAATCACACAAAAGGTCCTTCCATTCAAGACAAACTATTTCTCAACCTCCTGGTTATGCAAAGTACAAAGTGTGAGTGTGGACACCCACTCGTTCCATTTTATGTTGAAAAACTTGAATCATTAAGAAATAAAACAACACAAATCACTTCATACAGTCATTAAAAAGTCCTCAACGTAGGTATATACGCTGCTCCACACAGGCAGGTGGAGGTCACACACTGTTGCGCCTCATTTTGACTTTTCCACTGAAGTTGGATCAGCCTGTGATGTGATTTTCCACTTTTATTTTGAGTATGATTCCAAATGCAGACCTCCATGGGATAATAATTTGGATTTGATCTTATTTTTCTTCTCAACGCATTCCACTATGTAATGATACACTTTATTTATAACGCACCTTACATTTACAACAAACTCTCAAAGTGCTACAGTGGGATAAAAGACAAATATTAAGATCAAAAGCAGGGACAGTAAAATGCAAATAAAATACACAAATAAAAGTAGTGATTCCTTTAAATGCAAAAAGAAATAAAAACAGGACAGAGCATTTGAAGGGAGATCATTAAAAACATTGGGTAAAAACAAAGGTTTTCAGGCCTGTTTCAAAGTGTTTACGTAATGAATAACCATTTTAAACTGGAATATTTCATTCACTGAGATCTAGGAAGTGTTATTTTTAGTGTTCGCTTTATTTTTTTGAGCAGTGTATAAATGATTAACAGCAGTTCATTTGGAGCCCCGTCCACATCGATGCTTCCCAGAGCTGCAGACTCCGAGCAGGTAAACGGATGGTTTCTGCTGCACGTGTGGAGGAGGTGGCCACACCCGAGAGACTCTTTAAAGCTTTAAGGAACCTCTTCAGCAGCATCCTGCCGTATAACAGCACCTGGTTAGAAATGAGTGGGGCAACAAGCCAGTAAACACCTCCCGACTTAGAGCTGCGTCACATGACCTGACCTCAGCGACCCAGCCTGGATGGTTCCGGGTGAGTTGGAGCGTTTCCAACGAGAACTGAAGTGATGTAGGAACTAGGGCGGATCGATTTAAAATATCGATAGTATCGATACTTGTGTGATGGGAGATGGATTCTTAAGTTTCAGTTTCTCTTCTGTACAACTCCAGGCATTTACAGAGTTCTTCTCTCACGCTCAATTAGCTTTAAGAAGTTTTAAGTTTTCTATAAACATTTCTGAGTTACTTAATAAAAGTATTTTTATTTGCCTGAAAACTTTTTCCAGTGTTTTATTATCATCATAAACACGATTAAGTAAAGCCCTCGTGGGAACGCCTTTTTTTTATCGCGGCCACGAGATTTCAAACATTATTCTTACATCACTCCTTCTTCTTCTTCTTTTATATGCAGTAGTTGTACATTATCAATACAGTCCTCGGGGATCGTTATATCAGACGGTTTCTATCATGGCCATAAGAACAATTTGAACATTAGGGGTTCAACTTGAAAGAATCTTAAACTTTAAATGCATTTATTTGTGGAACAGTCTGGAGACAAAATAAAACAAAGTGCAAATATAATTCTGTTTAAAAATATTGTTTTGTACCTTTTTTTAAACAAGTACGTGGAAGAGGAAGTATGTTAACGGAGGACGATGAGGGATAAATATGTGAATAGAATAGGGTTAATTGTTATATTGTAATTTAATTAGTATATGGTATATATTTATTTATGGGGATAGTTTTATATATAGATATATTATTATTTACATTTATATTTACAAGGATATGTGTGTAGTATATATTTATTTTTGTGATTATATATTTATCTAGATATTTAGGAAGTGTATATATGGCATATATTTATATAGGTGTATTGTAATTAGGGTATTTACAAACTGAAGAGTAGTTAAAAAGGGCCGGGAAACTAAAAAACTATTGTACTTATTCCCATTCCTTTTTCGAACAATGTGTGGTGTTTTGTTATGTATGAGCACTTTATGTGATTTAATTTTTTATTTTTTTTTTTTACAAATACTTACATACATTTTCTTTTTTATACATGTTCGAAAATAAAAAATCTATTTATTTATTTAATATCTGCGCTTTTAGTAGTATAGATGCTTTTTTTATGTTAGTTTCACACTGTGGAAAGCAGTAAAACTTAAGAAAAGCGTGTAAATAACCTGGTTATAGTGTTATAATGAGCAAACTGGAGCTTCCATTCACATGAACAGATTAATAAACCTGGTGGTGGTGTGCTGCTCCACCAGCTGCTGACACAGCCAGTGTCGTCCTGTTCAACGCAGCCGTACAGAAAGCAGAAGAAAGTGCTCCCCACCCCTTGTTGTCATCACCTTGAGCTCCATAACACCCAGCAGCGCCTCCACCCAGAGGAGCTATGGGACGAACAGGAAGTCTAATTCTAGACCACTTCCCGCATGACATTCCTGACCTGAGCAGCCTTCCTGCCCGACTCTCTCAGGCTCTCCGTGTGCAGCGGACCCCGCTGACACTTTTACATTCTCTCATATGTGACGGATAATTAGCAGGTACAGGACGAGGGCGCGTCGAAATCATAGAAACAGGAAGCATTCAAACCCAGAACATTGTGTTGTTTTTCTAACATCGGTAATTATAAACCAGCCACGTTGATCTTTGTGGTAAAAAGAAATCTGTCAGTTTGAGGAGTTTTAGAAGCCGTTTTGATTAATTTATTTTATTGGTTTTATTATTTGTCGCACATTTCAAAGTGCTTTACATAAAATAAAAGCATTACAGCGGGGAATACATAAATGAATATAAAGAGAAACAAATAAAATGACTAAATGGAACAAGTTAAAAGAAGTTCAAAGATATCGAGCGTTTATATTCTCTGAACATATCAGATGAATTTTGGTCCTAAACCAGAAAACTGTTTTTTTTAAACCATCAGCAGGCTTTTAAATCTATTCTGTGACTGACTTTTGATCAATTTTATTCATAGTTCTTATTATGTTCTATCCTTTTATTCATGTTTTCGTTTGTTTGTGTATTTATTGTACAAATTTAGTTGTTGATGATCTTTTATTTATTTATTTCGTACTTATTTTTAGCTTTAATTTATTTGGTTCTACCCAGTCTCTGGTGTTTCCTCACTGCAACTCGCTGACAGTAAGAGTGCTTCAGTCACCTTCCTTCCAGTATGTGTGATCTGTGTACGTATAGATGTGTGTGTGTATAAGGCTTTGGGTTTCACTGCTTTCTTTTATTTCCTTCCATCTACCATTTTCTTGTATGAAAAATGCTACATAATTAAAGTCTGATTGATTGATTGTAAAGATTTTAAAACTGGTGTGATGTGTTCAGACCTCTTAGACTAAAGTAAAATAAGTTGCTACAACACAATCTCTATGGGAAACAGGGTTGGGTTAACCCTGAAGATAGCTAGCGTAGCCACCACACCGCTAAAGTGTGCAGAATAACTCGACTGTTTCATTGAAAGAAAGAAAGAACGAACACACAATCTTTTTACTGTTGATATTGTTTATTTATAGTTATTTTTTCATTGAAATGTTCATTTTTACTCTGATTTCCCAATTTAGCATTTAAAACATTTTTTTTTATGTATTCTGGTGGTGTCTATTTGTAATGGAAAATCAATGCGAACATAAAGTCAAGAACTGTAAATAAATACTAATGTTTTAAACTTGTATCTAGTTAGTTAATTAAGGGTGAAGCAGAGATCAAAGGTGTTTGAAGGTAAACGGATTACCTACTAGTATGTGTGAAATATCTTTCTTGCAATGTAGTGCTCATATGCGTTGTTGGTAATTAATTTACCACTTGAACCGATCACTTTACTCGCCATCGCCTCCATTAGCCCCCCCGAGAAATTTGTCAGGAGCCGCCACTACGTTTCCATCCATTTATTTCATTGGTACCTTCCATGAAGTGCACGTGGAAGTCCACAAACAACATTTATAACAAAGTGACAGACTGAAAGGTGGAAATACATAGAAAAGAAACAACTGAGTACATTCATCCCAGCAGCCTTCGGTTTATGAGCATTTATGAGTCCACGTACGTGCACCAACTCAAAAAGTTTGGTTAAAAATACGAGTGAACTCTACACGACATTGTGTAAGAAGTTCAACCCCAAATTACAAGTGACTCAATGCTGATTATGACGAAAAATTTAACAAAAACGCCACAGATTTCCTGTCCCATTCGAAGAAACAGCGAAATATGGACCGATGTAGAATTTCAGGGTCGACGACGACTTTACAGATTCAAAATGACAGAAATAAGTTCTTATTATAGATCAATTTATTCAAAGAAAATCCCATATTTAAAGAAAAGCCTTCTCCACATCAACGAATGCATTTACAGGCTGAGGCTTCATCATCAGAACAATTAAACGGCTAATTATAAGTTTATATACCAAGCAGACAAAAATATCTGACATTTCAGAGGATCAAAATCCACCTTTAACACGACGTCACCTCTCATCAAAAACATCCCATCAATTATACGCAGACTGTGCGCCTTCATAACACACGGTCCTTATTAAACAAGCTCCCATTCAAACGCAGCGAGTATTAGTTCTACAGCTACATCATTTGTAGTGTTTTTGGCTTTTTCAAGCACAATCTCCCATCCTGGATTAGTTTATTAGATTTAAACGTTTAGTTATTATCACTTCTTCATCCTTCCAGTTTAAACAATACAAAAATAGAATCTGAATCCAAATAAATGCGTAAATCAAGCCGCAGGAGAGGCTTCGCTTTCGCTACTGAAACTGAAAGCTAAAGCAACCGACCCCCCCAAAAAAAAACTGGAAAAAAAGAAGAAAATAAATCTAAATAAAACCAGATTTCCAGAAAAACCCGATGAAGTAAAACTACAGATTTTCAATCAGCAACTGTGAGTTTGCAAATAAAAGTGAAAACCAACGATAAAGATTGGATTCAGGTTAAAAGGAACACAAAAAGATGAGACGTGTTGCGTCAGTGCAAAGTGAAACAGGCCTGCTCCAGGATGTTACAGAATGCTCTCCCTCAGGCTGCCGCTGCTGCTCGTGTTCGACTGCTGACCTTCTGCCTGCGTTCGGTTCCACGTGTGAAAGTCCAACAGGGCTTGGTTGAGCTTCTCCATCCAGTCCAACCTCTCCTGCTTGGTGTCGGACGAAAACCAACACCTGAAAAAAAACAAACAAAAAAAACAAAACAACGGCCAACGTCAGTCTGAGGTTCAAAATGATTCTTATCGAGTTCAGGCCGTTAAAGTAGTTTTTCTACCCATGTGATTTCAGTGCTGGCTCGCATTCAGAGCCCAGCGTTGAGCCTTTGTTTTTCCCCACAAAAGCAGCAAATTCAGCACCGAAAACTCTTTTCTGGCCCAGAACAAATAGCTGCTTCCACATCAGGAGCCAACCAGACCAACTGAAATGTGAGCGCCGTGTTTAAAAATCCAGCGCTTTTTTTTTAAAGAACTTATTACACACCCGTTGGCCTCCAGAGAATGTTTCCTGGCACCTCTAACCTTTGTTAGAAATGTAAAACACATAAAGGGACATTTATTCATTTGTTTTGGTCATGTGACCGTATCCAGACTTTCTGGGAGGGGGTACACTCCGTAATCCAGGAGGTCATTTCTGTCTCCTCAGTCATACCCCAGATACCAAGTCTTTGTTGATAATTCTTTTATTTCTGGCTAAAAAATGTATTTTGCTGAGGTGGTCGACTCCCCGGGTCCCTACCGTTTCTGCTCTTATTCCTCTTGAGAAGTTGACTCATGACTTTAACCATAAACCAGACAGTTTTGGAGGATCTGGGAACCATTGAACTCCTTCTTACAGAAACTTTAACTGATCATCTGTCGCTGGAAGAGGAGGGCCGACTGCTCTTCACTTTGTTTTATTTTGTTTATTTCAAACACGCAATTAACTTACCTGCCTCCTGTCATCTTGCTGATTTTGTACATGTATGTATGTGTATATATTGGTGTATGCATGGATATATATATTTATATATTTGTAGAGATACATATTGCAGCGCTCGTGTTAGTTTGGGCTGGGATTTTTTTTGTTTTGTATGTTTTATTGTCAGTTTTGTTTTTCTAATGTTTGTACATTTACAACTGAAAAACCAATAAAAAGAGTATTAAAAAAAATTAAAATAATAAATCCAGCGTTTAGTCTCCTCAGTTCAACACGGGACTTCACATGAAGTGAAAGCATCAGTGGAAGAACATGAGCTCAGTGTTTCTCTCATTTTCCTGCCGTTTAAGGTTCGTCTGTGAATGTCACCCAACAAGCATGAAGAGCAGCGTTCACAGACGCCAAACTCTGTTTGCAGCTACACTCATTAACATATTTTAAAATGGTCAGCTGGCGTTTGGAAGGAACGACACGAGACAAATGCTGTAATCTGTTGTTTATGTGAAGGTAAACGGTCTTCCTGCTCTCTGTTTGTCTACAGAAATAGACTTTTAACCCAGCATGAGACTCTGTTTCTGTTATGTTTTAATGTTGTTATTGTTTATTATTGTTTTTACATTGTTCTTATGTTTTATGCCTTATATTTCGTGTTGTTACTCATGTACAGCACTTTGTTTCAGCCATGGCTGTTTTAAAGAGCTTTATAAATAAAGTTGAGTTGAGAAGTTCAGAAAATACTGAAGAAGAAGGTGAAACGTGAACTAAAAAGACATTTAAAGAGCTCTGTGGTGGCTTTGTGGGGGAAAAACAGGAATCAGACCAGATTTTTTGCTAGAACGAGCTTAGAAGTGGCCCTGGAGTCACTGTGGTCTTAAAGGGACACCGTCAGCTGGCTGTGTGCGACTGTAGAGAGCGAAGAGAACAATAAAACAGGTTTCTGTGGCATGAAAAGCAGCTTTCAGTGAATGCCTCAAAGACTGAGCCAGGATGCAGGACAGAATTCCAGCGGAAACTCAGCTAAAATCAGAGCAGTCACCTGCGCCGTGACAAACAAAACTGTCTTTTAGGTGATAAAAAGCGTTTCTCACACTTAAATTTGACCGATTATGAGACATGAAAATGACAAACGCAAAAAAACTTTTAAAAGACACATTTAGTTTTAAGGGCGTCGGCAGTTTTGTGCAGACTTACTTGGACAACGTGTCCTGGTTTTGGTCCTGCTGCTGCGCGATGTTGCTCACCAGCTCGAAGGTGAAAGGTCGAGCGCATGAGTCTCTCTTGACCGGCCTGACGCACTGACTGGGAGACCTGGACAGAGAGATGCTGCCTTCTGCTTCCTGCAAATAAAAAAAACAGAACAAACAAGAGGCCCAAATTAAAACTCCCGACGACAACCAGCTGTATGCACATCTGTTGGTCCGCCCGTACTTTGGTTTCTCGGTCATTTGGATGGTTCCAGTAGTACACGTTGCATCCCTCCAGGACAAAATATCGGCGATGCCACAGCCCGTATCCGCTGATCAACTCAAACATCGTCTGGAAGCAGAACCAAAGCAGCAGAGCTTAGTTCAGTGCAGTTAAATGCAATCAAGGTGATGAAAAAGGACACAAAACAACACAATTTCTGATTCACCCACGAACGCATAGTTAGACATTCAAATACTACGAGTGTTTTCTGTGGTTTGAATCAACAGAAAAAGAGTCAGATACTTTTTAAGGTATACACAACAATGTTAGGCGAGTAAAGAGCAACACGAGGTCACCAGAAAGGACGAAGAAGCAGTAACGCTTCTGATTACGTCATTTCCATTTCGATTCAAACAACTCAGCTTCAGTACAAATTGGGTACGGAAGCCCAGAGCGGACATGGTACGTATAAACTTTTTTTTATGGTTATCTCGTTATAACGAGTTAATTTACCGATGGTTTTCGAGATGACTATATTTTCTTGAACGCTCAAGATCCATTTCTCAGTGTTCTTAAAGCCTTTCCAAGAACGGACTCGAGCTGAAAATGTCAGATTTTGGAGAACCCGACATAGATCAACGCATCAGATTTGACTTCTGTCGAGGTCTAACAGGCTGAAACTGCAATTTGTTCGTCTTGTAGAGATAACTTTCATATCAGCCCGCGTCATTTAAGGAGACGGCCGGCTCGACTGCAGCTCAACAGGCGTTTACACCTCAGTGATCCTGCTGATATACTCGACTTCATCAGTGACCAGCTGAGGGGAAACAGGCCGTCTCCATGGTTACCGGATGATGCACCAGAGGTGCCGTTATTGTTTTCTCGAGAAAACGAAATGCTCGTCACACCAGCGGGATTTGCTTTGTGCATTTTCACAGCAGAATTGTTACACAAACGCTCCATGTTTGATTCATAGGCTACTTTATTCAGTTTTTAATGAAGGGGGGGTAAAAATGGCTACACCTCTGCCAGAAATACATATAAACACAGGCGGGCTGGGGAGAAAAAGTGGCCTCGAAAACCATCGGTAAATTAACTCGTTATCTCAAGAAAACCATAAAAAAAAGTTTACACGTACCACGTCCGCTCTGGGCTTCCGTAATTGGGCTTGGCTATAAAAGAGGAACAATATTAAAAGTATTCGATTCCCTTTTGTTAAGTTCTTCTCAGTCAGCATACTTTCTGTTTCCAAAATGCTGCAACACATCTGCCTGCAGCTGTGCTGCTTCTGCCATGTTTTCCCTCTCCTCAGACAGTACAGCCTCCTCAAGACATGAGCACGAAGCTCGTTGCTCAAATCGCATCACGAGACGAGTCTACGAGACGGCTAGAAAACCCCCAGCAGGTAGCTCACAGCGAATCCTACGATCTTTACATGCCACCCTTTCAAAAACATCCCTGGGATGTGATTTTCTTTTATCCTTTCCTAAAGATAAACACTCCACAGGAAGGGACGCATCGAGACAGAGAGCTGCGTTGGGTTTGGGAATCTAATAAAAAAAAATCCTGGGGAAATGTCGGTCACGGCTCCGAGTAATCGACCACAATGAAGTCGGTAAATGAAGCCGAGAAGATTTACGAGATGCAGGTTTCTTTTTTGTTTTCAAACACTTTAAACGGAGGGTGGGATAAGAGAAAAACAATCAATGCATAGCTCTTAAATGGAAGCGTGAACAACCACCCCCACTGTCTTTGGCTTAGTGAGCTGACCTCTTGCATCCCTAACGAGAAATTAATGTACAATCTATAACAAAGACCAGATAAATTTGAGGGAATATGGGGTAATCTGATTGGGCATCTGAACACAGTTCAGTTGATTGAAGGGCCACACCAAAACCAGATATAGCTGCTGTTTGTTTGTTTTCATTTAAAGCCAGTTTAGCAGCTGTGGCTATTTCATGGCTAATGCAGGTAATACATTGCACTTGACACTAAATATCAACAATGACATTTATAAATAAATACATTAAATACGTTTGTTCACATCAGTGCACTTTAAAAAGTTTAAAACCTTTAAAGGTTGGACCTTATTAAAAATACCTACTATAGTACCTTTTTTAAAAGACTGCTGCCTTTTTATTCTAAGGGCAGAGCAAGATAGAATATGCTTAATTGATAAGGGATTACCACAAAGATCACATAGGGGAGGTTCACCTCCAGTTAACAAAAAAACATGAGTGAGTCTAGAATGTCCAATTCTACACCTTGTATAGACAACTTGATCATGTCTACATGAAAATGACGGAGTTGTGATTTGTTTCACAGTATTACATATTTCATACAGCTCATTTCCAGCACGGTTGTCCCATTCGGCTTCCCATTTATCCATTATGTAGGAAGAAAGTACAGGTTTGATATCAGAGACAGGGATTTGGCATTCAGTAATATCTTCATCCAGGGCTCCTTTAGCAGCACTGTCAGCCTTTTCATTACCGCTCAGGCCCATGTGACCAGGGACTCAACAAAAAACAATGTCCAGGTTGAGTTTAGTTAGGTGATCCACTTTTCCAAGTATTTTGGTGATCGACGGGTGGTCAGTCTTTAAAAATTCCAAAGCCTGAAGGCATGACCTAGAGTCTGTGCACATCAAGGATTTTTGTTGGTTGAAACTATTCATATTTTATTTGGCTTTTCCTTATATATTTATCTATGTATTTTGACTATGTACTTCTCTTCATATATTTTATTATTTATTTACTTTGTTTTTGCGTGCTTATTTTATGTTATGATCTTATTGTATTATAATTAGTATTTAAGTACATTTCTGTAAACATATATACCAGTAATGGGAAATGGGGGGGGGTGGATTAAAAAAATAAAAAATGTTCACAATGAGTTATTCAAACACTTGTCTTTGAATACGGAAAAATCCAATAAACAGAATGTTAAAAAAATAGACAAAACAATCCACAATTTTGAGCAGAAGACCACACAAACCTCCAAGCGGCCGGTTACTGTCAGAAATATCTGTGAAAGATACTATTCTGCCATCACTGTGACATCATTAATGAACACTTTCATGTGTGACTCGCTTATTTTCAAGATTACAGTCTCAGAAAGTCTTTTTTTAAGATTATAAAATGACTGTAATCATGGCGACGGATGTGAATCTGTGCTTAGACGACGTGTGCAAACTGCTCGCAGCCATCTGAAATAATCCTGATTAGTCAGTGGTGTAATAATGGAAACAGGCCTATTGTTTACAAGATAACTTATCAGATTTCCTCAACACAAGTGTGAGCTGCTTATCAAGCCAGGACTACCTTTTAAACTGGTTGCATCATTTCAGATAAAGACGTTCAGGAGCATGGGTTTCCAGCTCATTTCTGCACAGCTTGAACCCAACATCCAAGATCAGAAGCAACGTCTTTCAAGTATAAATATGACATAAGGCATCCATTAGGTTGTAAAAGACAAAAAAAACAAAAAAAACAGCATCACTGACCAGGAAGCCTTGGTGCTGGACGCTCGAGTGGCTCTCGCTGTCCAGTCGCAGGTAGATGTTGCCCTCTAGAGGAGAGAGAAAAGGCACCTGCAGCCGGAAATAGGAGAGTACAGACCGTCAGATAACATTTTCTTCTGCAGAAAGGTCTATTTTAAAATCTTTTGTTCTGGTTCAAAGGTCAGCAGATCGGGTTCCAACATGTGTCAAATGTAAGAGGTTTCCATGACAAAGACACTTTTTAAAGAAAGGTTACAACGCTGTGTAAAATGTAGATTAAAACAGTGAAACATTTTATTATTTCATGAAAAACGTTTGGCTCCTCTTTGAGTTGGTGGCAGCGACAGATCTACAAAGAAGCCTGGAAAAGTAAGCCGTGCTAAAAAGAAACAGCTGCACTGGAAAAAATGCCCCTCCAAAAATAAGTAAAAAAAAACAACAAATAAAAGACGTTTTTGCTTGAAATAAGCAAAAAAAAAAATCTGCCAATTAAACTAGTGAAAATCGGCTTGTCAAGATTTCTTGAAATAAAATGTGATATTTAGGACTTTGAAATTAGCTTAAAAAACCTCTTCAATTGAAAAAAAAAAAAAGCTTGTTTCATGTGAAATATGACTCAAAACAAGATGTTTTCAAGACTTTTTCACTTAACAAGATATTCAAGATTGTAGATTGATGTATTGTATTAAAACAAGTCCCTATATCTGGCTGAAATGGTACTTGTTAGGCAGTTGTGTCTTATAGCAAGTGTAATGAGATACTCAATGAGAAAAATATACTTGGTAAGATTTAGATTTTTTCCAGTGTGGAGGAACACGTTGCAAATAATTAGGTTAACTGGCAACAGGTCTGTGAGCAGCTCTGCATTAAAAACAGACCTGATTCTGTCCTGGAAATCGCTGCATGGACACTTCCAGAAATCCCTCTCTGTGAACAGAACTCACCGTAACATCCACAAATGCAGGTTAAAGCTCTGTCATGCAGAGAAGAAGCCATAATGTGAACATGATCCAGCAACACTACTATCTTCTGAGGACCAAAAGCTCATTTAAAATAGACTGAAGCAAAGTGGAAAACTGTTCTGTAAAATCATATTTCAGCAGGACGATACTTAAACACATACTGCATCTATTATGAGTGCTGTTCTGTTCTGCCTTCAAACCTTTGGAGCATCGTGAAACACAAAATACAACAAAGACCCAGGAACGTTGAATCCTCCATCAGACAACTACGGGACAACATTCCTCCCCCAAAGGTCCAGCAAGACGTTCACAGACTTGTTGTTAAAGGAAGAGGGGAGGCTACACGGTGGGAAACTGAGACGAATTGTTGCCATCAGGTCCAAGATGAGCCGATATTTTTCATGAAATAATAAAAATGTTCCACTTTCAACATTTAAAAATTTTTTATGGATCAAACATTGGTTCAAAAGCTTTGCAAATATTTTAACACAGCGTCCCAACTTTTTTGGTTTCTGAATATTTCACTTTAATAAAAAGGCAAAGAGCAGATATTTAAAGGTGAAATAAAGTCTCTACGTTGCCGTTTCCCCTCCCCGGATCATTCAACTATAAACAAAATGATGCGATTATAATTAATTACATATTTAAGAATGAGCTTCAGTAAACAGATCCCAGGAGTCACAATGCTGACAAACATGGCTGTATAAGGATGCCGCCTAGCGACTCGTTTATTAGCATGATTGAGAATAATGAAGAAAAATGTTAAGTTTTACACAGAACAGAAGAAGAAAAATGAAGAAGTGAAAGGGTGACAGTGTTGTGAAAACAGTGAAACCTTTTCCAGAAATTCATCTCCAAGCAGCCTCCTGATTTTGCCTTCAAATTTCATCTGAGTGGAAGAAGCAGGGCAGAGAGGGGGGGTGGGGGACAGACAAATTACATCACCGGTGAGCCCACCCACGTGTGGAGACTTTTAACAGCATAAACAACAAAGGACCAAAGTGATGAAGAGCAGCATCTGTGGCCCAGTGTGCTCAAAAATAACACGTGCTCAAATGTGCAAAGCCCAGTGATAGTGTAGGCAGTACAAGGACTCACTCAAACAACTTTATATCACTGAGTTGTGTTTGCTAATTTTACAAAATACACAATGTTGACACAGTCTTATCAAAGGAAACCCAAAACAGCCCTTTTCAGAGAGTAATTACCTTATCCAGAGGGAACTTGGCGTGTCCCAACGAGGCCAAAGTGATCTTATGGGAGCCCACCAGACAAAAGTTACTGGAGCGACGAGGGTTGAGAGCCGTGGGAGCAGTGCCTGAAGGTCAAAGGAGCTCAGATTGAGTCATTAATGAGCACAATAACTAAAAAAAAAAAAAAAAAAATACAGGCAAAATAAGACCAAAAAAAAAAACTTCCAATACTGACTAAAACTAAAACTTACTCGTCAAACTGTTACTGGTTCTCTGTTAAAAACAGAAGAAAAGGTTTAGTGATAAACGAGGTGGGAGAAAACAACCAGTGAGAGTCATGAAATATAAGCCGAAAACTCACTGTGAGGGTATTGAGAAGCTTCCTTGGTGTTACCTGAATATTTAAATTAAACACAAACCAATTAGGTGTTATTGACAAACAGACGCCCGGCTCGTAACGTGTGTGAAAGTTGTCCACCGACCCGTGATTTGGTGGCGGCGACGGTCCGGTCCGTGCTGCTGATGGTGCCCGACGTGTGGGACTAGATGCAACAAAAACAAGCCCATAAAACCAGAGAAACCCCAAAGACTGACAGCATTTCAACAGCTTAAACTCTTAAATAAAGAAGACTTTCCAGTGGCGCAGACAGCTGGAGTCACTCCGTCTTCGAGTGAAATATTATCATGAAGACAAGAAGCTCATATCTGTGTTTGTTTGCTTTTTTAAAGGCTCAAAGAATAAACAGACGATCCAACTCTTCCTGATATGTGTTTGTGGTACTTTTACTTCCCTTCTGAGGGGCATCTGTCATGTCGGTCATCGGATCCAAGCCTGACAATAACTAAAGTCCAAAGAAAACCCAGTAACATACCATCAGCTCCTGTTAACATTCAGTTAACCCATAAAGAAGTGACATTGGTTTCCCAGTGTGTCTGAGTGCATGTTTTGCAGTTATCTATATGAGAGTGTTTCATTAGTATGCGTGTTAGGTTTCAGAATCGCATGTGAGAGAGTTTGATTGTAAGAAAATTCTGAATAATGTCCCCGGTGGCTCGATACAAAAATACAATACAAAAACGAGGCAACATGTCATCCAACAGCTACTACAGATGTGTTCCAGCTGTGTATACAAACTACTAACCGCATTAAACAAGATTCACTTCACCTCAGGCATGAATAAATAAATGTGACTCTTATCAACAACGATAGAGGAATAGGGAGCAGCCTTCCTCCTTAAGCTCACCCTAACAAACAACATGCACATGTCAAAGCCAGAAGAAACACAAACAATGTAGAAACATCTATTACTGATGTCCAGAGTTCTGCTTTTAAGTCTCACCAGGCTGTAGACTTCCACATCAATCTCAAAAGATGAGCGAATATCTTTCCTGAAATATCAAGGAAACAAAGCACTGCATCAATCAATCAATCCAACATACTCTGGGTACAAATCAGCATTTAACGCCGTCACAAACAAGGACTCGTAATGAAACAAAGTAACTCACAGCGTCACAGATGTTGGGAAGGAGATGGTGTCTCCATTTCGAGCATCAGCAGCCGTGGCCAGGGGAGTGGCCACGATGTTGCAGGGCCCGTAGCGGATCAGAACGAAGAAGTAATGGCTCGGTCGACCTAAATGGGTGCACAACCAAAATAAAGGACTGCTGCATCTGTGTAGTTAACCGTTGGCTTTCTGCAAACAGGTCAGAACTGCTCGGTAACAGTCATTAAAAACACATGCAGGGAGATTTTCGTGCCTGTACGGTTGTGTGAGGAGCAGACGAATTCCACCTTCAGAGGCAGCTGGATGTTGGTGATGCCCACCGTCCCTCTGCAGGGCTGCTGAGAAACGTATTCCGTGTCCTCCTTTGCCGCCTCTTCAGATTCAGAGCTCCTCTCCTCTCTCAGTCTGGTCACCTCTGCCAGCAGGGCAGAGCGTTTCTCACCTGTCGAACACACAATTCAGACCAATACTTTGAATAGAATTAGTAACAAGGGTTGTGAATACCGTCGGAGTCACAGGCTGCTCTTTTAGAGTGATTTCCAGTGTTAAAAGTGCTGCTTTTACCCAGTTTGAAAGCAGATGATGGCGTATCTCTTTCCCTCGCCAAGGGAGATAACAGCAAAACTACTGATTTTTACCAGACTTGATGAGCATAGGTATAGAAATAATAAACTGATGGTGTGTTTTGGGATAAAAATAAAGGCAACTTTGCTTCCCAAGATGCTAAACTTGCAAACTATTACACGACAATCGTGTTAATACTGAATAAACGTTTGCATTTGATTTGCTTTCGTGCGATTCATTCTTTTCGGTGTAAGAACTGGGACTGTGCTGAACATACAGGAGACCAGCAGCAGCTTCTCAGCTTCAGCCTCCTCCAGAGAGCCTCGTCCGTGGTCCGCGTCGGTGCAGCAGCTCAGAGCATGCAGAGTCTGGTTGATCACAGTCTGCAGTTTTCCCGCTTCTTCATTGAGACTCTGGACGAAAGCAGCACAACAGCTATCGTCACGAGTGAAAAGCAGTGTGTCAAAGATTCATTTCAACCAACTTAAAGACTTCTCTCAGGAAGTAAAATCTAAGGAAGATGGGATCGTGTCCTCAAGGTTTCTTTTAAAAACAATAAAACTTAATATAAAACCTTGGCCTCTGCTTTCTGACCTCAGCAGGCCAACACACATCTCATCTTGAACAGAGGAATTCTCACTTCTCAGAAACACAAACAAAAACGTTGTACACACAGCTATTTTCTCCTTGGTGTTGACGGAGGGTTGAGGCTTGGGCGTCTCTGGAGCTCGTCTCTGAACTGCAGGAGTGACGCTCTGAATGGTGGGGAGCTTATTCTGTCTCTGTGTGCGGTACGCATCAATGCTGTCAAACACAGAACAAACGTTAAATCACAGCATCGTGTACAGTATAGGCTACAAGTCCGAAATCACAGAACACCGGTTCCATCACTGCTCTCCCAGCCTGTGAAACCGCTGCAGACACTCCAGAACGCGGCGGCTGGTCTTCGATCAGCCGAAAAGAGCACACGCCACCCCTCTGTTCACTGAGCTCCACTGGCTACCCTCAGCCGCCCGCATCAAACTCAAGTCACTGATGTTAGCCTACAGAGTCTTTAAAGGGACAGTTCGCCTCTTTTGACATGAAGCTGTATGTATCAAACGCAGCGCTGAGGTCCAACAGAACCAGGACTGAAACATTACCAGAATCAGTATTCAACCTGATGTCGTTTAACACTTTGATCAGAGCTGTTTCAGTGCTGTGATGACGTTGGAAGCCTGATTGAAAGTTATTGAATATTAATATACGATTATACTTTGGAGCATGTGTAGAGGACCTTAGCCCATCTAAGTCATACATGCAGGGTGATCAGGCCCCCCAACTGTATCATTTGTGTATGTTAGTCCAACTTTAACTTGCTAACGTGCGCTCACTATGATCAATGACCAGATGGGCGCAGTTCAAACTCAGCAGGACATGCTACGCTTGAGGATGGTGGATAAGTTTCATGTGGACATAATTTTATCAGTCTTTTACCATATCTAACCCGACTTTTTCTTACGTTTGTCATTCTCTTCCTCCACCTTATTGTAGCTGTTGTTTTATATCAACACTTTTCCTCATTTAGACTCTTAAACTCAACTCATCCCAAATCATTTTCACCAATATTCGCCACTGCAGAAAAACTAAAAATTTGTAAAAACTGATGTTGCAGCTCATCAATGACATATCCCAGACCTAATAATCCCCCATAGAATATTTCACTTTGCACTGCATACATTGAAAATACAGCAGTAATTGTGTGTGTTTTTTTAACAGAAAATGGTGTTTACATCATATAAACCAGTATTTAAAGGGTTAAAATTTAGAAAATAATTGAAAACTTGGTAGTTATGATCAAAACTGAAGTGGAATAAAAGATCGACGGAAAAAAAGCGGATTTTTTTTTTAACGTGATGTTTTTAGGTCATTTTAAAAGGGGACAAAAATGTCCCTTTTCAGAAATTAAGTTGTGTTTTAAATCAGGTATGAGGGTTAAATGTTTAAGAGTCCCATTAATTTAGTACCTGTAGAGAGGAGCAGATTCAGCCGGAGGGGTGCTGGTCCCCTCTGGACTCAGGAGCAAAGATGGAGGATTGGACACCCGAGTTGCTGCCAGTCGCTGTTGGGGCAAAATTAGCAGAAGAGTCATAAAATCTATTGTTCAGAAATCAGCAGAGAACACAGATTATTTGCTTCTATTGTCTATAATCTCACCATTGGGGTGACCACGGCCTCTACAGACTTGCTGAGAGGAGAGAGGATGCCGCTTGGAGGAAAAGTGAGCAGCTCATCTCCGATGCTTTCAAGCTTTCCGTTCGGATCGCACTCCTCCTCTTTGGCGCCCGCTTCTTCACACTTGTCCTTCTCCACGTCCGTGTCCATCTTGTCTTTGCCTTCGGAACAAACACCGATGCCACTATCGCGGTCCTCTGCGTCTTCGTCGCGCTTTTTGTCTTCTTCCACCCTTTCGGCATAATCCAGCACCTCGTCAAACATCTGCTCGATGAATTCAGCCGTGTTGGTCTCATCGTGGGAACTCGAACCGGCTTCTGACAACAGAAATACAAAAAAATGAATCGAATCATCAGAAAAAGTGGATGGCTGGTGAGTTTCCTGAAAACAGAGCGTAACCATCATTCCTTCATGGTCACATGTGCATCATTCATTTCATGACTTATTCCTGTAATACTGAGGATGAAATAACGGTTCTTCAATGACACGTGTAAACATCTTGTTCCATGCAAGTGCAAAATAAACCTCTCTGAACACCACCTGCTTAGTGTAAGCCCGTTGTCTTACCAACAAGCTACTTCACCCATGTGCTCCACCCGTTTAACGCAGCCCAGGTGCCCGACACCTACGTCCTCAGACTGATCTCACCTGACAGACTCGTCTCTGCCCTGGACTCCACTGACGTGTCGCTCTCAGAGAAAGCAGAGCTATTAATCAGCTCGGGCTTCAGGACGAAGGTGACTTTCTTTGAGCTTTTTCTTCCCTCTTTCTCTTGAGTTTCGTGCGTCCGCCCATCCAGAACACCTGGCGTCTCCATCGCTGTCGAACTCTGAGCTCCATCGTGACCGTCGGTGTGTGATGGTGCACTCTCATCTTTTCCTGAAAGTTCTGCTACATCTTCAACATTCCTTTCACGATCCGTGTTCCCTCTCTGGCTTTCTTTCAAGGCTTCAGCTGCACCTTTTATACCGACCACCTGGCCAGGTTTGGACTGTTCAAACGCGTCGGAGTCATCAGTGCATCCTACCTTTTCCTGCTCTTGTTTCTCAACACCTCCTGAAGCATTGCTCTCATGGAATCCGCCACAGGACTCAGTTTTCCCTCGGTCACCTTCGGAAACGGACTCCTCTTTCACAGAATCATTGAAACTAGCTTTCTGATCTTCCTGCTTTTCAGCAGAGTCAGCAGTCTCAGCTGAGGCAGCTTTATCGTGGTTTGTTAAAGCGCCTCCTTCCTCCTTGTCCAGTTTGGATGATTCTAACGCCTCCTTAGTGCAGACCTCCTGTTCTTCATCTACGATAGATTCTTCATCCTTGTGCGCGTTGCCTTGAGGATATCTCCACATCTTCAACTCCTCGTCTGTTGAGGGCTCGATCTCCACCTCATCACCACATGAAGAATCGCCCAATATCTCATCTTCATCGTAAGTAAACACCTCACACGTGTCCTCTTCATTTAGTGTGGAAACCTCTGCTGCTTCCTCCACTTTTGACTCGTCTGGAAGAGTTGACTTTGAGAATCTCTCTGACACAATCGGATGCTCGCTGAACGACAGCTTTAACACGGTCTGGCTCTCTGGTGGCTCTGAGCCTGGCCGCTCGTCTTCATTTACAACGGAAGCATTCTGCTCTTTCTCCTCGCTGACTTCACGAGAGCTTCCAAGCTGTGCGGATGCGGCTCCAGAGGCCGAGGACGACCTTTCACCCGATGAAGGAGTCTCGCATCTTATTACGACACCAAAACCTTGAATTCAACACCATGAACATCGGAGCAGGGTTTACGGTGGTTAGTTTACATCAAAGCCGAGCAAAAAGAATTTTAACAACTGCACAGAAAGATGATAACTACCTGGTGGAGAAGGGAGATTCAGCATATTTACATGTGCTCCTCTTTCAGTGGTACAGTTCAAAGCACACCATTCCTAAGCCCGATAGATGTTCATTCAGATGTACCCAAAAGGAGCAACGAGTGTCTAAATTTAAGTCTTGCTTTTTGCTCAATAGATTCTGGGATCACCATTTAACAAAAATGACTAATACACCAGTTATTCATGTCGTAATTTTTTGGGGATTCCCTAAAAAAAAAATAAAACTGGACTCCCACAAACAATTTAATCAGCAAGACATTATTTATGTCTTCATTTGAAAGGGGGGACGCATACGTTAGAGAGATAAAGGACTTTTTACACTGAATCGGAACACATATTTGGGTATTTACGGCTACCGCCAACTCAAAAACCACCAGGGTTTCAAAATATATGGGAAATAAGTGGGAAGTCGAAACTCGCAGCAATTCCTATCAGATGTTATAAAGTTCAATTACCTTAAAGGGATAGTTCGCCTCTTTTGACATGAAGCTGTATGACATCCCATATTAGCAATATCATTTATGAACATTTTCTTACCCCCTGCTGCGTCCTGTGAGCCGAGTTCCAGCCTCGTTTTGGTGTTGACAAAGGTAGTCCGGCTTGTTGGCTGGGGCTAAAAAAATAAAGCGTCTTGCTTCTCAAAACAATATGCGTTCAAAAGAGTAATATATTTGCATCACAAAATCGTTCTCCAGGAAAAAGTCAGACCTCACATCGCTTGGCCCTATTTTCTCTACCTTCGTATCACTGCCTGCTGTGTAGACCGAGCAGTCCCCTGCTTCAGAGCAGTAAACACCGTAACAGGCGCGACTATCGGCAGCAGGCAGTGATACGAAGGGAGAGAAAATAGCGCCAAGCGATTGTGAGGTCTGACTTTTTCTGGAGGGACGATTTTGTGATGCAAATGTATTACTCTTTTGAACGCATATTGTTTTGAGAAGCAAAATGCTTTATTTTTTAAACCCCAGCCAATTAGCCGGACTACCTTCATCAACACCAAAACGAGGCTGGAACTCTGCTCACAGGACGCAGCAGGGGGTAAGAAGATGTTCATAAATGATATTGCTAATATGGGATGTCATACAGCTTCATGTCAAAAGAGGCGAACTATCCCTTTAAGACAGAAATGAGCTTAAAAAAAGGCTCCATCAGTAGTTTGTGCAGTGTTTTATATTCAGAATAGGAAATCTGACTTCTAATAAGCTTCTATAAGAATAAAACGAGTTTTCTTGGTGGTAATTTAAGGGGAGTTTGCTGCATGTGCCTCTGAGGGCCTTCAGGCTATTTACTGTACCCACTGTCATACTTCTTGTACATTAAGAATTCCTCTTTAAATCTTATACTATTTATTTCTACTGTCCATAATTTATTCAATTTAAAGATTAGTTACCAAAAAAAAAAAAAAGGCTTCACAGCTGTTCTACTTGACCATTAATTCTCACAGCTAAACTTGGATAGTGACTCTTTATCAATCTGAGTCATGCTCAGTCTAGACGATGATGAAGACGTAGCAGCAATCTCAGACACAGTGGCGCCAGACAGAGATTGGGTCGAGGCCACACAGAATGATATCAGGAAGTATAGAAGGAGCTCACAAATAAAGGTTATTGGGAATTACCGAGCATGCCGCCATGTTCATGTTTCTGTGTCGTTCTTGTTAATGAAGTCCCCTTAAGAGGCTGAAAAGGTGAGTCCGACGACTCGTTTCTCCATAACTTAACAACTTAAGTAACAACACGTCTGAATTAGACATAAGTCCAACAATTATGAATCAAATAATTCGATTTTATTGTATTTTTCTGAAGCGTTTTAAAGACTATGGCACAAGAACTTGAGTGTAATGACACCGTTTACAGTCGATGAGTTAAAATTGACAAATCATCAGCTTATATTGTGAGTATTTGTGTTCGAGACCGGTTCTCATCATCATATTTTGTCAGATTTTTCACTTTATATAGCTTGTGTTATAACCCTACTCTACTTCTGAGTTTAATTTTTTTTCTTGAGCTGCCAACATTTTGCTCTGTGGGAATAATTCATGCATTTCATTTAAGAGTCACAGACTACAAGGGAAGCCTACACAATGTTAAAAGTCCTACCGGTCATATTAACAGAAGGTTTCTCTGCATCTGCTGTCGGAGCTTCAACGAAACTGCCATCTTTCATCTCAGCATCACTGTGACCCTGCTGGAACATCAAGAACAGCGCATCAGGATTTAAGAACAATATATACAAGCTGATGTGGATTACTACGAATATACAAGTGATTTTAAATACAAGTCACTAATGAGAAGGTGAAATGGTGAAGAAAAGAAAAACAAACCCCTCTAAGGTGGTAGTTACACAACGTACACGCTGTACAATACAAAAGAAAGGAGGATAAAGCACCAAATTATGCTCCTCTGTCGTCAGTGAACACCAAACTTCCCCAAAACCACAACACAGACTTTAAAGAGACGAGTCAGAAGTGAACTTCACACCTCCAAAGAGTTCAAATGAAGCTGGTAAACGTGGTTTAAGAGGTTGTTTCTTATGTGATCCACCCACTTTAAGACTCATCACTCCGAGCCGTGTAAAAATCAGTCAGTTTATCTTGTGTTTTTCCTTTTAAACATCACTGACTCACATCCCAGAGCTGCATGGGAGGCCAACAAACTCTCCTTTTAGAGCTAGGAACCCGGGGGGAGGGCGATGGGGAGCCAGTGGGGTTCCTTCCCTGCTAGGGTTCATTTAAACCGGCATGTAAAAAGAAAACTAACTGATAGAATGACAGCCAACAAAGTATCTCAAATAAACCCCGACTCACGACTTTAAGTGTTTCAGTGGATGCTTGTTACACATTTTTGAGAATTAAATACACAATAAAGTCAATTAATGGCAATCCTATTCTAACAAATGGTGACAAATTTGACTATTTCACAGGCAAAGTATCACAAACCCACCAGAGTTAGTGAGGAATCGGAGCTGCTTCTCTTCAACCAGGCGTTTTCACTGATTGGCAGGAAAGGCAACTGGTTTAACTCCTTCTCCCGTTCCTGAACAACAGAACAAAGATTCTTAAAGCACATTAAAAAAGGCTTCATTGGGCTGTTTTTGAATGATAAAAGATATCACTAAGTAGTCATGGTATATTATAGATTATCTGCAGTAGATTATTTTAAATTCTTCTGGTCTCAGGAAGTGAGTGAAAGCAAACCTGACGGATACGGGAAGCCTGCGTGGAGCTGGGTGTTGTTGAACACTGGAGTTTCTGCTGAATGCCACACACAAAATTGGAGCGGGTCCGCGGGCAGGCGTTAGTGGGGCTCTGCATGAGGGTGGGGCTGTCCTGGGCTAGCGGTGCTTTAAAGCGCTCCATCCGCTGATTAAATTCTCCTTCACCTGGAAGTTACACATTTGTAAAGAAATATTTTCACGAGTACAAATTAAATCGGCTTTAAAAACCAGTGACTGTCAGATAAATTTCCATTAATGCCAAAGACACAAAAACAGATCACTGTACAACACAATTAGACTTAATTGGATTAAAGGAGACATATTGAGGATAATTCCTTTTCCTGAGGTCTTAAAGAAATGTGAAATGTTGACAGAATACATTATAACTTCCTTTTTCAACTATGATTTCAAGGCTCTTTCCCTTGTTTCTCATCTTAGAGCATCAGGTGAGTAACGACTCCACTCTCCTGTGGGGTGCGTCGTTATTGAGATCCGTCCTCGAGCTTCGAGCCACCATGGAAATATAAATTATGGTCTGCATATTACTTTTATCTGTCATATTTTACAATCTTAATCTGTTTTTACCTTACGTGCCCAGGGACTACAGGTGGAAATTAGCAAATGTTGCTACAACCTGGCACAAGGCATCTCTTCTCTCTCGATTAATGCTTTTGTGCATTGTCCCCGTTTTAAATAAATAAATAAATAAATAAATGAAAATGAAAAACGGATAGAAATTACACTCCATAACTCACGGTGCACATTAATAGCACCGATCAGAGCATGCAGTTCCCAGCCTGAGCTCACACTTCAACCCTCCCTAACATTAGAAAAATACTGGCAGCTTTATTCTCAAATAATTACATTTCCAGCTGGTATTGAGCGTACTGTTATTTATCTGTTTAAACACTGCACCACAGATAAGGAAGGCAGCCAGGTAGCTGAATACTCCTTTTTTAATTAAAAAAACTCATGGAATCAGTCCTCTGTCATATATTGGCTCCATAAACCATGGGCTTCACCACAGGCTCATTCTCTGTGTTTGAAGTTTCTAACAGTTAAGAAATGCTGCTTATGTCTGAGTTTCTAATGGGTGTAAATGAGTTTAATGCGTTCAATGACAAACTGCTTGTCAAAATTTCTGTCTGGCGGAAGAAAAAAACAAAAAAAGAAGAGCTAAACTCTTTCTTATGGTAAGTGAACTATTAGCTGCTGATGAGAATTTGGTGTTAACAGCAAAGCAAAAAGAAAAAGCAAATTAATCAGAATTCCTGGGGTACAGTGACTTTAAAGTTGGAGGATGAGGACGAGGCTGTACGTTGTGAATCTGAACAGCTCACTGAATGACATATTTTCAGACCTAAAGAGCCTGAAACAAAGTGACGTGGTTGTGCTTTTAAAAGTCGTGTCGGTGGTGACTTTAGCCACTAAAATATCTGCTCTCTCCCCACAATGTGCCCATCTTTCAGTGGACTTTATAAATAAAAGTACCATGGGCTCAAACACAGATATAATTCTGTGGCCAAAGCTGAGGAGGCAGAGACATCATCCTCAGATTGGATGGTTTCTAGTTCAATTAGGCAAGATTCTGAACTCCACATTACCCAGTGTGTCAATTTTAAGGACAAAAAGGAATCTGATAAATAATGTTTTTCTTTTTCCTTTTCAAAAACTCAGTATTCTACACTGATAAATAGTAAAGTATAGTTGTATTCGCAAATTAGTATGAGATGGTTTAATGGTCAGACGTGCATGAATGTGAGTGTTAATGTGAAACCTCACCCAGGAGATGCTCTCCGGCACCTTTGTCGTGAGCAAAGACTGATGGGCAGTCAGCTCCGCGATCCGAGAGGCAACGCTGGGTGACAGGAACGTCTCCTGAAAAAATAAATAAATAAAATAAAGTACTTATACAACATCTTTCTGCCTTGTCGCAGATTCATCCAAACCTTGACATCGGGTATTATCGTGTTGCACACTGCAGGTTTTACTGAATTGGTTTAAAGATGAGATTAAATTTCAGACTAATCCCATTAATAAATATGTGACTGGTCACAACCTTAGTAGGTCTATTTCAGGAGATGGAGGAACAATTACCGTCTCTTCTCTGAGTGAGCAGCTGAACTCGGGAGCGGACTGAAGGAACCATGGGTGTGTCCGGCTTCGTTTCTAGCTCAGTCAGGCGTCCAGAGGAGGACGGTTTAGGACTCCGGTTCTCCTGACCAGCTGCTTCCAGACGGCGCCGTTTCTGGCCATCATTAACCTCTGACACAACAAACACAAAGCTTGTTAGAAAAAGTCTCGAACAGAAATACCTGTAAAGGCTTTTGTAAATATGTGTAAATCGTGTGTAATTATTAAAAATCTGTAAGTACAAGCACAAACAAACCTGGTGCCGAGAGGATATTATCTTCTGAATCGGACAGAGGTTCTCTCTGCCTCTTCAAGTTGGCATTGCCAGAATTTTCCTCACCAGTCTCCATAGTGAGCTGCAAACACAGATGTTATCTGCCGTTATCTTATCTTCACTGAATATGTATTTCAAGAGGTCCGATTTCACCGTTACTGAACAAAAAGAATAAGCAGAGATAAGCCAATGTACCAACATAAATGACTCTCTCAATATCCCAAAGAAAACAATTAAATACCCTGATATCAGTCTGAATCCAAGACATCTTTTTAACCTAAATGCTTATTTTACAGATTGTTTTAAGGTCATTTTGACCTTGGTGTTAATAACAATTGGTCTTTTATTTAAGCTGTGTTGTTTGTGTAAATGCCAAAAGTTGCATTGAAAAGGGTGATATTGTCAGGCTGCCATACAAACCTACTGTTCTACCCATGAACAGTATATGATTCCCTATTAAAAACAGGTCGTTTACCTTAATGGCACCTGATTGAATGAAGGATAAATACTAAATGCTCTTTTCAAGGGTCTTCCATCGTGTATAAATGTTCTCACAAGATGTTCAAATTAAATATAAAAATAGATTTGTTAAAACTAAAGAAAACACATGAAAAAATGGTTAACTTTTTCAAATGAGACGTGACAACGCCCAGTTTTAGCTAGGTCATGTCATATTAAACATCTCAAGTAGCAGGTAGCTGTGCTAGCTGGGTAGCTAAATAAACACACTTTACTATTTAACACAGCTAACTTAGCAGCAACAACTTTGAGTTAAGTTGCTGAGTTTATTTACTCTACTATGGGCAAAATAAGTCAACATGCCATAAACAAAATTTAGTCTGTTAAGCTAATGTTAGAGCCGCATTACACATCAACCCCAGCTAGCTACAACCAGCTATAAGACGACTAAACGTTAGCCTAGCTACGAGTTAGCATTACAAGCGAACTACAACAACGAGTAGCTAGTCCAAGTTAGTGAATATTTGTTTTAAATAAGCTGTTCATTTCTTACCAAAACAGGCGTCGATATCGAGCTGCAGTTGTACAACTCCTCGCCAGTAACTGACAGAAAGTACAAAACAACTTTCTTGTCGCAAGTTTTCAGCGTCCTCCTCCAACTTTGAATTTCAGCGGGTCTTGTGACGTCACGGGAGCTGGGACCAGTTGTTTTGTACCGTATTCATTATGTGCAATGCGCACCGTTAAATTTCCCTGATCTTGGACAGGTCGTTTTTTTTTTTACCGTAATCTTTGTTTACTATGCGCACCGTTAAATGTTAAATCTGATCCTCACAATTATCCCAAAAGAGCTTGGACCTGGTGGGACCGTTCATTTTTTTAGCGTATTCCATGAGAACTGACATCTTTACCCCATTCTTGTGTTGTCTGAGGTCTGTCTGAAATGAACGACCATACATGAGGCATTTTTACAGTATTACAAGTTACAAAAAAATAACTATGCAAATATGTATTTTGCGGATGTTATGCAGATGTATGTTTAGATGATATTTACACTGAATTAAATGTATTTATCCAATTCATTATTTGGTAAATATATGATTTGTGTTGTGTGGTTTTTGTAAATCAGGCTGATAAAAGCCTTGCCAGCATGATTTATAGCAGGGGTCAGCCCCTTTTATTTCTAGCTTTAGACAATTAAACATTTTTTAGGCTATGATGTGCTTTTTTTGTTGTTGTTTAGCACAGAAATGTGTCCTCTGTTGCACTATAAAGTATTTGAAAGGTCAGTCAGATCCTATGGGCAGCACATTGAACAGGTTTCTGAGTTAAAATATGAAATGAAGAGCATGTGGAATTGGTTAGTAGGTTTATAAAAGCAAACTTGTGTACATTCAGCCTTATTCGAGACTTCTTAACATGTCATGCTGTACACAGTTTTGGGCATTTTGTGAATCTTTTGGCCATTTATTCTGGTCATTTATCTGAAATTACTGCTCAGTATAGTCGTGCATCCATCTATCTATCTATCTATCTATCTATCTATCTATCTATCTATTGTTCTATCTATCTATATGTAATTGAGATACACTGCTGAGCTACAAGCAATATGGCCGATATTTCACATTTTTATATGTTATATATGATATTACATGGAGGAAATTAATCATTTTAATTTATTTTACTTTTATTTCACATTCTTCTCTGAGGTATCTCTGAGCAGCAAGCTGAAAACAACGGGGCAGCAGACACTTGACTGTGGCTGGATTTCTAAGCCTCTGTGAGCAGATCTGAAACCAGCTGTGATAAGATCTCGTGAACATCGTGCAATCTCATCTGTCTGTAGGCTGCACAATGGAAATTTGCATAAAGAGAGGAACCGAATCGTGGTAAACTAGTCACATAGTTTACCTTGGGGGTGGAAAAACCTTTGAAATTCCCTGGTGTTTGGTTTTGTGTTTATCACCAACAAAAATCTGAACCATCACATTTGACCTTTTATCTTTTATGATAAAACCCCATCCTTGATGACGAGTTTGATGAGTATAATTTGAGTTTTTCTTAGATTTTCTCACGGTCCCAAAAACATCACACAGATATAAGCAGGCATAAAAGAAAGAAACAAAACCCAAACAGAAAATTAGTTAATTAATTTTTAGACAAACGAGGCTTTTTGTCAAAAGTTTTAGTCAAAACACCAAATCAATCCTTTATTTTGAGTGAAAAAATATGTCCAAACTGTTGATTTCATCAAACCACGATGATCCAGGTCTACAAACTGGTTATATCCTCTGAAAGGGAGTGTTAGACGTCCAGTAAGGCAGAAAACACAAACAAAATGAGTGTATTTTACAAACTGATCTTAATCAAACAGACTCAGAGATGTGAGACTGTTACTGAGTGCAGGGATGCAATAAGCCCATATGAGGGTTAAAGGGTTAAATTAACTGGGAGTACAGACAAAGGAAATATGAGCCCTCAATATAACGAATACATGCTTTTGTACACCTGATAAAAACATGAAATATGCAGCTTTCAACTAAACAAACTAATGAAACAGTACAGAATCTCTGAAACTGTTAAATGTTGCTTATGCAAATGTTTTGATCAATAAAAGCCCCAGATCCCACCATTTAATACCTAATCTGGTTACCTTATGGGTACTTTAATGGGGACATCTGATGAGAAAAATCCCCTTTTTCTCCATGTCAGAGTGTGTATTTGTGTATCTGAAGTTACTTCCAACTCAAAAACTCTCAAAAAATTAAAATAAAACAAACAAAAAGGCAGTTTATGTGGAGGCCCTCTAAGGTTTGATAGAAACGTTTTCAGTGATTGATTCAGATAAACAAAATCCAGCCTCTTTTCTTCATCTCCAGTCAGTTTTTTTAGTTTTTTTTAGGTTTTTTTGGCCCTTTGAGATTTTGTTGTAAATGTAAAGTGCGTTATAAATAAAATTTAGGAATTTTGTGTTGCTATTAACAACAAATTATCATCACTATTTAATATAATTAAATTATGAAAGAAAAGAGATGATGATTAATGATTTCTATCTTGACTAAGAAATCTGAGTTCAGTGTGAAAAGAGGTGGGAATTCATGAAAAAGGTGCTGTTGTACCATCTTTCTGTGGTATTTTGACAAAAAAGAAAAACATTAACAACCCGTGTATCAATGCAGCGATGTGTGTTTTTATCTCTAGATGTAGGTGGTTTGCACTTCTATCTGTCTGGGTTTCCTTGTCGTTGAGATGAGCATAAACCATCAGAAGTTAATCATGTTCATCACTTTGATGTCTGGTTATCTAACGGCGATGAGTCAGCAAACTAACAGTTTACTACAACAACATCAGCGACATGAAACTAATTCAGTGATAGAAAATAATGAAAATATCCAGCAAATGTGAGTTTAATCTTTAAAAAAACTCATCTGCTGGATTTGGTAAACTTTTATACAGCTCAATTATTGTACAAAGCCAGCATGAATACTCTGCCGGATAATATTCAAACACTCTTTAAATTGAGACATGGAGAACATCACCTGAGGGGATGTAAAATATTTAAAGTGCCAGTGGTGAGAACCACCAGAAAAAGCATGCGTGTGTCTGTGATTGCAGTGTATTTCTATTCATCAGTTCAAGGCCAGATATAAAGTGGAAGCAATGACAAAATACAAAACTGAAGAAATTTTGTTATGTATATTCACGGGCTATTATGTTATCATCTTATAAATTGTGATTAACATCAAATAAGAGATGAGAAGATATGTGTAATAATATGTTAAAATTAAGTTGAAAGTTAAAAACTATGCCAATGTATGTAAGACGCATCCATATAAATTGTCATTTTTGAATGGGGGTGGGAGCAAATAAGTATTTTTACTTCATCTCACTCCCTTTCGAGCGAGTATTGATTTCTGTTACCTTTGTTTTAGATTAATATGTAAATTCACATGTATTATGGAAATGTATTTATTTTGTAATCTGCCTGAAAATAAGCTCGAAATAAACACTCAATCAATCTGGTAAAGGGGCAAACTGAATTGGATCAGTGTCTGTAACATTTCCAGGAAGATGCAAAGACAAATGCTGAGCAGACGCTTTCCTTTTCTGTGGTGTGACGAGATGATTTTAATCTCTGTGACATATCTGTGGCCCGTCCCTTCACTGACTGAACCGAAAGATTTCTCCACTGTGCAAACTCAAAGGAGTGGGTGGTGGGGGGGCGAATAACTGATTTTGGATGGAAAAGGTTGACACCTCCCAGTTACTGAGTGGACAGGATTTATATGGGATGCAGGGCCGAGCCTCCATCACATCAGAGCAAGAAGACGAACGGCCTCATCCTCCTCAGCATCCACACTGACAGCATCATGAAGACTCTGTGCTTCGCTCTGGGGCTGCTGCTCGCTGTTTTCTACTGCGACGCCATGCGTGAGTCACCTCTTTCTTTTTGCTCCTCTCTCCGTTTGTTTGACAGTGGTATTCTGATGCTGACTTTCTCTTGTTTTTGCCCATCCTCTCAGCTATGGCTGTGCAGAACACTGCCCCTGGAAACTGCTGCTTCCATTTCAGCACCGCCGGTTTACCATTAAAACGTGTGAGCAGCATAACCGAGACCCACACGTCCTGCCCGAAGAAAGGATTCGTGTGAGTTTGGCCTTCATTATTTTAGTATTGTATCATCAATTTGGGGCTGAAATGATCAAAAGCAACTGTTTAATCACATTTTTATGGGAATAACAACTCAACTGCTCATTTTGCACTAATAACATTTGCACAAATATCATCAAAGTACAATATAATATAAATGATCCATATACCCTATATTTCTTATTGGTTCAGCCTGCTCAGTTAAATTTATTTTTACCTTTATTGTTAAATGTACAAATCTGTTTTTATTTAGTTTACTGATGTTTATTATTATTACTATCATTTACCCTACTCTTCATACTGTAGATTTGTTTATAGCTAATGTTTATTCTCTATTTTTACGCTATTCTATTTGCTTGTTTTCCTTTAATTGTTTACATATCATGTACGCTGTTGCAACAATAATTTCCCAAATTGGAATGAATAAAGTATCTATCTATCTATCTATCTATCTATCTATCTATCTATCTATCTATCTATCTATCTATCTATCTAAAGACAATTTAACTTTTTCCTTTTGCTTGTGTGTTCTGCAGAGTTGAGAGTAAGAAGGGAAAGAAGATCTGCTACAGCGACACCTTCCCATGGGCTCTGAACCTCTACAGTCGGCTTCACAGCACAGAGGGCAGCGCTTAGCAGCAACGAAGATCTAATTGTGTTAACGTGTGACACTTCATGATGTGAACGCCTGGTTTTCACAGGCCTAAAGCTTTAAAGGATTTTTCTGTTTTAATAAAAATTGCTGTTAAAGATTTCATTTGTGGCTGCACGTGTTTTTAATGAAAGGAGTCATGACACAGTTGGACTATTTTTACAGTTAAAGAAACACTGGAGAAGTTTGTGGACCGTGAAACTATGTGCTTCTGACTCATTTCAAAGTACGTCGACCTTCGTTACGCACATTTCCGGGTAACGAAACTGACCGTGAGCGCCCAGGGACTGAGATGCAGCAGCACACCGGTTTGCATTACAGTCGTTTAACATCTTTCTGGCCTCTTAAACATGACGACTGTCTCTTTGAAGTACCTTGAGATGACATTTGCTGTGACAGAGGTGTTACATCCCACATCTACAAGTCCCCTGATGTTAATTTAAAGCCTCCCATGACTGATCAGACATATATTGATCAGCAGATAACGTAAAGAAGCATAGAAATGAATATATATGCTTTAAAATCGAACCCTGAGGTGAATCAGTCGTATACTTTTTACTCTACTGTGTTTACACAAAAGCTGTTGTTATTCGTTACACTTTTAAAAAAAGGATATAAAACATCTTTGAATATAGAACATTATGAAAATAAATTTGTTTCTCACCTTTTTTGGCTTTAAGCCCCTGATGTCAAGCTGAACACAACACAAAACAGAACAAAATCAAACAGAAAAAGAAACAAAGTCTTTAAAATGGGAACACGTTTGTGGATCAGAGCTTTGTCTGGATATGTACCATGAAATGAATCATCTCACGCCCTGTAGAATGATGGACTCCAAATAGTTTGGAAATGTGCCTTATAACCAGCAACAGTTGCCTTTCTAAGATCATTGCTGATGTCTTTCCTCCTTGGCGTCGTGTTAACACACACCTGAATGCTCCAGTCCAGCAAACTGACAAAACTTATGCTTTTATAGAAGTGCTCACACTTATTAATGATCAGTTCATCAAGTGCATTTGATTAGCAGCACCTGGCTGATACCTCCCCTCTTAATTTCTATAAAAGCAATCAGGGTGTATTTAGTTTTTAACAAACTGCTTCTGCAGTTTGTGTAAAATGAATAATTAAATATGTTATCTTGTTGCTCATCTCAGGTTGCATTTGTCTCATTTAAGACCCGATAAGTGCAGAGCATCTTTTTTTTTTATGACATCCTGTTGCGTAAAACCTCAGAAGTGAAAGATAGTGTACTTTTTTTTTTTTGAGGCATGCACACTGCCGACAAATTCTGTGCTGTTAACAGACCAGCAAACATACAGGAGCTTTAATCTGAGACGATCAGGCAATCTGCAAGTGTTCAGCCGGTGATTTCCTGTATAGATCTACACCACATGCTGCTCTCGTTCTGATAAAGATCAACGAGGTTTTAGCTGTTGTGCACTTGTTACTGTTTACAGATCTCACACCATCGTCTTCTGTGTGACCAGGGCATGAACACGAGTGTCACATGAACCAGCTATCTGTTCCGATTTCATCAAGAGAAACTGCTGATGTGTGGCGCAACATGCAGCCTCAACTTCATCAGTGTCCTTCGGGATCAATAAAGTATTTATCTGTCTTAACGGCGACACTATGGAAGTTTTTCTGTGACATCAGAGTTTGAATACGAATTTCTAATATTGGATTTTTACAGCATAAAAATCAGACTTCAACATCTAAAAGAAATTCTATGGAAAAAAAGTTTTTGAGTTGTTGAATTTTCAAATTCAAAGTCTGATTTTGATGCTGTAAAAATTCAATATTAGAAATTCGTATTCAAACTGATGGCACAAAAAAAACCTCCATACGACACACGTCGCCGCCCGGACAGCAAGCAGCTGGGTTACTAAAGGTCACAGAGGAGATGGCGAGATGTTACGTGTTTTGCTGTTTCATTGTTCATATGATGAGATAAGATTAGAAAGTCTCACAGGGAAACAGAGTTGGGCCAAATATCCAACATTTAGAGGTTTTACACATGGAAAGGAGTCAAAGGTCCCCGTGTCACACGTATGTAACACGTGTTAAATGCAATGTGAGTCACAGGTAGTAATATTCCAAGGATGACTGCACATATGTGCACATTACTGCCTTTATTTAACAACAGTAGTAAAGATTAACGTCTGAGTGACGTTGATACATGGTGACCCAAAACTTTTGGGACATGTTAAAAGGAGGACATTCACAACAGTGTTGACTCTCACAATATCACGTTGGAAAATAGGGTTGTACTCTCAGCTTCTGTGTGTTTGAAGACGCTCTCAGATGTTTATGGTCCCATCAGATCTGCACTGACCACACAACTTATCAGATTCCAGTTCGTCTCCCACACTCACACCACAGTGAGTGATTATGTCCTGCAGTTCTGCTCTCGTTGTACGAGCTTCCTGTGGTGTGATGTCATCAGTACACAGGACATACAGTTTCATACGTATGCTGACAAACCTTCCAAGTTATGGATTAATCTAGCTCCTGAAAGCTGAAGTCCTTAGAGAAAACTGTCACCAGACACAACTTACAGTTATGTCTAAGAAATGACATAACTGTAAGTTCTGTTTAAATGTTACTCTTATTTCTTTACACAAAAATGTGTTTTTTTTGTTTTACTTATATTTTGTGGTCGCTCAATGAAGTTTAAGCCGTTTGTAAAAACGTTTTCAGCGTTTTCAGAAATACGAGCTGAACATTAGCTGAACAGCTAACAGCTATATTTAAATGATTAGATTTAAATGTTAGATGCAGGGGTGCATACAATATATATACATATAAAATACACTTTTTTGATTTCTTTTTGTGGATAAGAATTCAATTGAACGCATTTTTTTTTTAATTAACCCCTTTGTGCGGTCTTAACATTGTGTTTACTCCCCTTGTCCTATGGGTAAAAAATGACCCGCCCTACCAAAGCCCCAAAATAAAGCAACTTAATTGAATTTTAAATCCAAAATCTATTTTGTATGATAAAATCACCTGTTATTTATCTATTCAACTCAATTCAATACATTTTTTATCATGGATTTTTTCTTACACAATACAAAAAGACAATCAGCAGTTTTCAGGATTCCACTTTTTTTTTTTTTTACCACAAACCAACTGTCCGTTGGACCAACAGTTTTCTTGTTTTCTCAGTTTTCTTTTACATAATAAATGTTTATTATTGCTATTATATAAATGTGAAGTAATTACTGCTGAATTAATTATATTGAAAGGGAAGAACTTTTTTCTGGTGTTTAAATGTTTTTATAATTCACGGGTCAAAAATGACCCATAAGTCAATCTCTGTACCCTAGTGGTGTACAGCCCACATGGAAACATAAACAAAAATAAAGTATGACTTTTTGTAATGATGGGGTCCCTTTAGGAAAAGTCATAAAATTTCAAGTTGGAAAAAGATAGTTTAAGGTGTTTTTTCTACAGCTAAACATGGTAGTGGGTCACTTTTGACCCGCAAGACAACAGGAGGGTTAAGGGACAAATTAAGAAACTCGGGCTCTCATTGAGTGGCGACTAACGAGTCTTTTCACGTGCCGCCGCAACTCGAGTAAAGGCGGGTGGGAGGGAGCATTCATCGTGTATCTGCATCTTTACAGGGGATGCTGCACTCCAGGGGCAGAACTCAATCAGTGGCAGCAAATCTGACTTCCAGGTCAGGTGGCACAGTCACTGCCCTGGCCTCTCCCCCATCATGTGGCTGTGAGTCCAGGCAGGGAACAGGGCAGGAAGAGGTCCAGGGAAAGCGAGGTGTTGGAGTTTTTGAGGGAGGAGAGACAAAGAGACAGAGAAGCTATGGCAAGGCAGGAGGAGAGAGAGAGGGCAGCTGCAGTGTTGTTAACTATTTTAAACAATGAACAATAAATAGAATATAACAACAATATATAACCAACATTTTTATCCTAGATGTAGTCATGTTCATTGAGACACACAGCATCTTCATTTAGATCCTGCCCTACATCACTGTCACGTCCATGGGGTTTTCCCCATGTTTTATTATGTTTTATTATGTTTTAGGTTGTTTAGGTCTTGGTTTTTGAGTTCATGTTTAGTTTTAGTTTTTCCATTGTCTTCCCCACAGTTTCTGTTTCAGCTCAGGACGCGCCAAAGTTCACGGGTATGCCATTAGCCTCCACGGGCAGCGATGAACAGAAAAATAAAAAACAATCGTTTTACGTTTTTATTTTTGGTGGCAATGTCGACGTCTTTGACGTCATCAAGTACGCTTCCGTTCCACGTGCACAATGAGCGTACTTGCGTACTCAGAAGTCTGTACTTCCGACAAGTCCATACTTGTAAGTACACAAGTACGTACTTCGCGTACTTGGTATTGAGAAACGTCCCATGTTTCAGCAGTTTTAGCTGTTAAACTCAGAATAGAATTTAAGATTCTTCTCCTCACATATAAAGCTCTTAATGACCGAGCTCCATCACTTGGAGATTTTATAGTTGGAGATTTTACCAGCAGAGCACTTTGCTCTCAGACTGCAGGTTTAACTTGTGGTTCCCAGAGTTTCTGAAAGCAGAGCCTTCAGTTATCAGGCCCCTCTCTGTGGAACCAGCTGCCAGTTTGGGAGGCAGAGCCTTCAGTTATCAGGCCCCTCTCTGTGGAACCAGCTGCCAGTTTGGGAGGCAGAGCCTTCGGTTATCAGGCCCCTCTCTGTGGAACCAGCTGCCAGTTTGTGAGGCAGAGCCTTCGGTTATCAGGCCCCTCTCTGTGGAACCAGGTGCCAGTTTGGGAGGCAGAGCCTTCAGTTATCAGGCCCCTCTCTGTGGAACCAGCTGCCAGTTTGAGAGGCAGAGCCTTCAGTTATCAGGCTCCTCTCTGTGGAACCAGCTGCCAGTTTGGGAGGCAGAGCCTTCAGTTATCAGGCTCCTCTCTGTGGAACCAGCTGCCAGTTTGGGAGGCAGAGCCTTCAGTTATCAGGCCCCTCTCTGTGGAACCAGCTGCCAGTTTGAGAGGCAGAGCCTTCAGTTATCAGGCTCCTCTCTGTGGAACCAGCTGCCAGTTTGGGAGGCAGAGCCTTCAGTTATCAGGCCCCTCTCTGTGGAACCAGCTGCCAGTTTGGGAGGCAGAGCCTTCAGTTATCAGGCCCCTCTCTGTGGAACCAGCTGCCAGATTGGCTACAGGAAACAGAGACCCTCTCTACCTTTAAGATCAGGCTTAAACTTTCCTTTTTGATAAAGCTTATAGTTAGGGATGGCTCAGTTATGCTGCTATAGGCCTAAACTGCTGGGAGGCCTCCCATGATGCACCTCTCCTCCCTCTGCTCTCTTTACTCTTCATTATTGTCGTCATTAACTTGTGTTTTTCTTGCTCAGCAGGTATCTCTGGCCTGGTGTTACGGTGCTTGTTGTCCCCTCCTTCCTGTCCTCTCACCCTCAGCTGGTGGAGGCAGACGGCCGCCCTTCCTGGTTCTGGTTCTGATGGAGGTTTCTTCCTGTCAAAGGGGAGTTTTTTCTCTCCACAGTTGCATCGTGCACATTCAGGACGGGAGATTGGATCAAAGAGAAGTTTTGGTGCTCTTAGCTGAGCAACTTTTTTTGAATTGGCTCTGAATGAATTGGATTAACTTGGGTTGGATTGATGGACTAGATTGGATTGGATTATGATTCCATTACAATAAATTGTGTCTTTGAAGTGCCTTGAGATGACAATTATTGTGATTTGGTGCAATGTGAATCAAACTGAAACTGAATAAAACAAGTAAAATAACCACGTCACATCTGAAAAGAGTTGCAGAACTTGTTGTTTCTCTTTATTTGGTTTCCATTTGGTTGTCCATATATACAAAGCGTTGGACTACCTGCAGCATCCCTGCAGACAGGACAAAAATGCACAGACATGCAGACACAAATAAAACGTATGAAGGAGCTTTTCTTTCGTACATTGTTATGAATCAGGTCCGTCTTTATACGAGTGCTGATATTTGCAACTTGACTTAATCTGAGCATCTTTAATGCTCTCGGCTTCTCTGCAGGACGCTTAAACAAGCAACTGAAGTCACTACAATCCCACAAACTTCCTGTCAGATTATCTACAAGTCACATCTGATGCTCTTAACCACTCGCTTGTTGATGGAGACATGCTCCTTTTTTTTTCTTTTTAGAAATATGAACATGCAGATGGGAATGTTCAGGCAGCTATAAATCGTGCAGATGAGGACGGATTGTTTCAAACGTCGTCTGAAACGTCTGAGTGATCTCATCCACTGTGAAGGCAGCATGAAGGCTCACGGTGTCGCAGCGGGGCTGCTGCTGCTGGTGTTCACGCTTCACCACTGCTCTGCCATGCGTAAGTCTCTCTCACTCTGCTTACTGGTTCTTCTGGTTATTCGGGTGTTTTTATTATCTGACAACAGGCAAAAGATGTGCACATCGAGACCAGATGCTGAGCTGATATTATCACTGATTACAAAATTATTCTGATATGCAGTCGTTGTTAAAGGGAGCTGAGCTGAGATTACATTACACTTTATAAATATATGTTTAAGTAGCACTCCTATAATGACTTTACTTACTGACAGACAGTCTTAAACTTAGTTGTTTTCATCTTAAACCGCCAAAATTTTCCGTTTGGAGATTATTTCAGAAAAGATATAAGAGAGTAAGATGTAGTTTGCAGTTTTGGTGAAAAACTTAATGTGAAGACAGACATAGATGCTCGGTAGATAGATAGATGTGTTTCTTTTCCTTGACTCGCAGTAAGATGAGAAGCAGGTTTGTCAATTCCTGTCAAATGCTGGAGCTGCGCATCCCTCAAATTGTGTTAGTTCTACTTTGCTTTGTGTATTTTTTAAGCTGAATTGAATAATATTTTAAGAATTCCAAAACCATCTTTGCAGCACAAAAACTCGGGAGTCATTGTTAAAGAAAAAAGATAATTTTTGGGGCACAAATTGACATTTACACAGTGAATTAAACCAAAAGAAACTAGAAAAATAAAAACTTATAAGAATTATTTCAAATATTCCTTAAATATTTTTAGTAAACCTGCCACAAAAATGATGACGGACCAACATTTCCTGCATTTATCGACACTGCGTCACTCTTCAGCTGTTTCACGTGAGCTTAGTTCATCAGTTAAAATGAGCTTTCTAACAAAAGTGAAGGTTTGGAAACAGGATCAAACACCACGACGTCCGCTTTGTTGCTCTAAAATATTCCAGAAACTTGCATCCACCCTCGGATGTTCACGAGTCCAACAATGTTGGACTTTCAGCTCTGCGAAAACAGCGTGGACATCAAAATGACTTTGTTGTAAAGATAGCCGTTATCAAGAGGGTAAAAAGCAAGTGAAACAGCTGTTTCCACCCACACTCGAACATTTGCATTTGAGTCTTTAAATTTGGGGATCAAAAACATCAACAGCTTGTTTGAGCAAGGAAAAGAGCTTAAAGATTTCAAATATTGAGAATTTTTTAAGGAGCTTTAAATTCAAACGACCTATATCAAACTTCTGTAAAAACTTACTGAATAAAGAAATGCTGATATTCTGTTTGCCTGAGCGAATATGATGATAAATATGTGATCAGAGGCTGTTTCAAATATAAGTGAACATGGTGAAGATGCAGTCGAGATTTAAGTTGAAGGTATAAAGGTAACAATTGATCAGCCGATAAAGTCAGCTCAGACACCATGAAATATAACCAATGTGTGACTAAACTAAACTGTGTTCAATTAGCACTTTTCAAACACAAGTGCAACAAATACAAAGAAAAGAGAAGGAAAAAAACTGAGAAAAAGAATTAACACATTAACATAGACGCAATTTCAATAAAAGTCCAAATAGAAGCACGAAGGTGATCAACATATTTAAAACAGCAGAGCATATTACTGAGGTTGTAACGGAAAAATCCTTTGAAAGAGGTGAAATAACTCGGTTTTTAGCCTGAATTCAAAAGTAGAGAATCACAGATCATCATCAATTGATAAATAGAGCTGGATGCCGTCTGCATAATAATGAAAGCTTATGTCATGTCTCCTCATAACACTCCCAAAGGGAGGCATGTAAAATTCAATGGGACATTTCAACAAGTATCATCGAAATAGTGCGAAGAATCAGAAGAAAAAAAAAGTCGAACCCGGTAACATAATGCAGAACTCTTTCTTACTCAACGGATGTTCATAACGAAACTACTTTTAAACCAAGTTAAAATCAAACTGTGAGGATTTGTAAAATATCAGAATTTGGAGGTGTAAATAACAGAGTCATCAGCGTAAAGTTTAATGGAACAATCTGCACACATTTCTGGCAAATCTTTGGTGAAAAAGAAAGGGTCCGAGAGTGGAACCTTGTGGAACACCAGACTAAACCAGAAGGATTTCTGGCCTTTCTGTCCATGTCAGGCACCGCGCAGATCCAAAGAAATACTTTCCAGGCTCAAGATTAAACTTTTTACACGAAGGGTGAAACCTTAACGTTGAAGGAAATCATTTCAATGAGCCACTGGCGTTGATTCAATCTTGTTTTTGTCGTGCTCAAGAAGAAATATCAGAATAGATATTGAGGTTGAATGAGGATTGATGTCATTTTTGGGGAGAATTTGTGCACAAATTCACATTTCTCTGAGAGCTTGGAACAGCTGAATGATTTTAAAACTTTGGTTTACTTATATTTTGAGGAAAGATCTTCTTAAACTACATAAAAAATGTTGAAATCCCTGCATGGTGGCATCTGTTAATAATTCCTGTTGTGTTTTTTTTACCCCCTTTAAAGCAAGTGGACCAAATGCCACGCCCACAATGTGCTGCTTTAACTTCTTCCAAAGACGTATTCCTGCGGCGCACATCCTCTCCATCACCCCAACTCAATACCAATGTTCACGAAAGGCATTTGTGTATGTTTACGTTTTATTGTCTTTTTCAAACAAAGAGTTTCTCTGCTTCTATGATGCAAAAATAATAGTAGAAATCTCTCTGCAGGGTCACTACTCCCTGGAAGAAGGTCTGCGTGAGCCATAATGAAAACTGGGCCGAGGAGGCCTACAAGGCCAACATGAAAAAGCACCAAACAACAACCCCAACATTCACAAGAGGCTGATGGAGATCAACTCTCTGTGTCATGGTGGTTTTCAGAAGTCAGAGACAACCATGATCCTTCTGCTGGCTCCCCTGAGAAACCAGCAGTCAGGGCATGATGTGTCCCAGATAAAAATACGTCTTTACTTTAATTAAACACTTTCGTTGAGCTCTGATGCCACCGTATAATTAGCCAATACTTATAAGAGGAGAAAGATGGCTGCTGGTCAATAAAAACCCTCTGATGTGTCCATAAAATCCACCTGAGTGTCATTTTGAGTGGAAGGATGCAACACAACAATTTATTTTTTTTTTAATCTGGACTTTTAAATGTCAAAACTTTGGTATATATTTTTAAATCTTTAAGCTTTCACAGTATTCACAAAGTTTCTGATCTGGTCTCTGACTTCTGAAATCCATTTTGTTGACATTTCTAAACTATACAGAAGCATTTGTTATTATTTGCATATATCTTGCTGTATTATTCCTTTTTTTTTGGGCTTTATTTTCCTCATTCTCAACATTTTTTATTATTAAAAAAGGCAACAATTTTGACATTTATAAAAATGCAGCTTAGCCAAGTTAAAAGAAACAGTTTTATCTTTTATGAGTTGGATTCGCTTCATAAAGCTTCATCAGTTCGCTTGTTTTTGATAGAGAATAAATCTCAGAATCAGTGTCAGAGTGTCTTCTTTTCATGTCATAAAGATCTGATTTCTGGGACTAAATTTAATGCAACAATGACTTTCAGTGGCTCGTGGGCTTTACAAAATCTGTGCTCGGTTTGACAAAAACTTCTCGGCTCGCCTAAAGATCTCAGTTAAACTCGAAGCCTGCACTGCACAAACATAGAAGTCATTATGAATCGGAAATAACAAACAAAAGCTCAGCAGACACGACCTATTACTCAATGTGTTGCTACATCTCCTAACATGTACGATGATCTTTAGGACAAATAAGTACATCTTTCCCTACTTGCGTTACTGTTAATAAATAAATGTCCTTCATGAAGTTTAGAGTTTAAATCATTAAAAGTTTAGAGATTTCTGTAATCTGGGACCTGGAAGTGGCTCTAAGAGAGCTTCAGAAGTCGAACATCTAAAAACAGCGACTTACACGCCTGTTGAGCTGTTAGATGGAAGGTGCCCGTTTACTGTCTGTAAAGGAGATTTAAAGGACTCGGAGAAAAGGGCAGAGATGGGGACTCGAGTCACTGTGACTTGGACTCGAGTCGACTCGAGTCGCTGTTTTGATGACTTGTGACTTGACAAAAAAGAAAAGACTTGAGACTCGACTCGGACTTGGAAGTTAAAGGGATAGTACGCCTCTTTTGACAGGAAGCTGTATGACATCCTATATTAGCAATATCATTTATGAACATCTTCTTACCCCCCGCTGCGTCCTGTGAGCCGAGTTCCAGCTGAGTTTTGGCGTTGACGAAGGTAGTCCGGCTAGTTGGCTGGGGCTAAACAAATAAAGCGTTTTGCTTCTCAAAAAAATATGCGTTCAAAAGAGTAATACATTTGCATCACAAAATGGTTGTGCATGAAAAAGTCAGACCTCACAATCGCTTGGCGCTATTTTTGCCTCCCTTGATATCAATGCGTACAATTTAACCCCTTAACGCCTGAATTTATATAGCTGTATTATACAGCCTGTACTATACAGCCTGTATATAAAAAAATGTCTTGTGTGTGTTTTAGCCTTTAAGTAGATGGTAAATAACGCTGAGATTATTCATTTCACTTTTGCACAAAAAATAAATAGAAATTTTGGTATGTTGCAAATTTGCGACAACAGGCATAATGGTCAATAATAAGATAACAACAACACAGTAATATAACAGTGAAAAAACAATGTTTTTTATTCACCTTTTTCTTTTTTTTTTTACATATTCATTTATATAAAGGTTCCTAGGTCCGTAGTGAATATGGACTAACCGGCATTGGGGGAATAAAGACGCTATCTCAGCTGGTTGATTGAGTCAAACGGTTCGTAGCATATATGCGACAATAGGCGTTAAGGGGTTAAACTGTGCAGACCGAAGTGCAGACCGAGCAGTAAACACCGTAACAGGTGCGGCTATCGCTAGGTGGCTGAACGCTTTGATACGAAGGGAGAGAAAATAGCGCCAAGCGATGTGAGGTCTGACTTTTTCTGACTGGACGATTTTGTGATGCAAATGTATTACTCTTTTGAATTACTAATATGGGATGTCATACAGCTTCATGTCAAAAGAGGCGAACTATCCCTTTAAGGACTCGGCACATCCCATATTAGCAATATTATTTATGAACATTTTCTTACCCCCTGCTGCGTCCTGTGAGCCGAGTTCCAGCCGAGTTTTGGTGTTGATGAAGGTAGTCCGGCGAGTTGGCTGGGGCCACAAAAATAAAGCGTTTTGCTTCATAAAACAATATGCGTTCAAAAGAGTAATACATTTGCATCACAAAATCGTTCATCCAGAAAAGTCAGACCTCACAATCACTTGGCGCTACTTTCTCTCCCTTCGTATCACTGCGTGCTGCCGCGCCTGTTACGGTGTTTGGTGCTCGGACGCAGGGGACTGCTCGGTCTGCACAGCACGCAGTGATACGAAAGAGATATTCTGCTTCCCACCTGTATCGAAAGCTCCTGTTTTCCACCTTCCGTTCGGCCGTTTCTGGGAGCGGTGGCCCGATGCATGATGTCACTAATCAATGGCAACCATAGACATAACATACGTAGACGCCTCATAGACTGACGCCGCCTATTGCAGCTGACGTAGCAGCGCGGCAGCCATTTTGGATGGGTCTCCAATGCCCCCACATCGCATTTATTTCAACTGAGGACGGTGAATATCCCCAACTTAAATAATCGTAACTCCCCAAATTTTTACCGGATTTTCACACGGTTTGGTTTGTTACAAACGGCAGAGATTTGGTTATGATACAGAACGTTGTCACACATTAAAAATACGTGCTTTCATTCTGAATCACTTTGTGTTACGCTCTTTAACAAAGACATATGGTAGGCTATGGCATATTGATAAATGTAGAAATGAATTTAAATCAGGGCAGTCGGTGGCGTAGTGGGTTAAGCAGGCGCCCCGTGTACAGAGGCTACAGTCCTCGCTGCAGCCGGCCCCGGTTCAAGTCCCGCACCGGATGGCCCTTTGCTGCATGTCTTCCCCCTGTCTCTCTCCAACTGCCCTATCCATTAATGGCATAAAAAGCCCCCAAAAAAGAATTTAAATATAAATTTTACTTTAATAAAGAAACAAGTTTGATTGTTCATTTGAATGTATTTCTCTCTCTCACACACACAGGACCTTTCTGTATATTCCGTATATTATGTCTATGATTGCAACAGCTTGTGGGTCCTGATTGATGCACCACGCAGAGCATTCTGGGATTTGTAGTATTAGCGGTGCAGTCGCAGCTCTGGTAGACATTTGGTATCTTGATTTGAGTTTAACATCTATGCATTAGAAAATAGGAGTAAACACAAGTTTTTACTTCGTCTTTAAGGACGACAGAGTTCAGATTGATGGGGAGAAACTACAATTTGATCCATTTTAAATCTAAATGCAGAACTAAAGTGATTAAAAAGTGAAAACCATCCTTACCAAAGCAACCGTACAGTGATTTAAAGGTATTCTATCTAAATTCTACCAAAAAGATCACTCCAGATTCCAATTCCAAGGTCTCCAATTTGTTTCATGTGTGCGTTTAAACAAGAAAATTCATCCACACATTGACAATTAAAGCATAACTTGTCAACTTTAATATTAACCATGTACAGTTAGAGACAGAACAAATGATAAAACAAAGAAGAAGCAAAAAAAACAAAACAAAACACTGTTTATATATTTATATATAAAAAAAGAAAATATTACAAAAAATACATCGAAACTTATGTGATGCTGTTGGAAGGGTGAGCGATTACAAGCATTTCAAAGAATTTATCTATTTTATTAAACCTTGTAGGACCACAAGATTGCTTCCCCCAGATTAAAAATGTGGAGTCCTGAGAAGGTGTACTCATTGGCATAGATGTATACAGTGTACATGTATGTGTGGAAACGCATGGAACACTTTTCATTGCATCTTAAGACGAGTTTTACACGAGCGGTTCAGTTTTACAGTTTCTGTTATAGAAAAAAGAGGAAGAGAATAAAACAAAGGCCAAAGAGAAGCCTCCAGTATGTACGCAACAAGCATTTCCATCGTGACCGGATCAATTACCTACCGGTTCAGGGCGTGAGGTTAGCCCTCCCGTTACACATCGGTGGGAATTTATCATGAATCCTGAAAAACTTATCAACTAAAGTTCTTCAACCTTTCATAGAGCATCGAGATATATCATCATATGAAAATAAAACAACTCTGGGGAAGGAACAATAAAGGTTCAACAACCGCTTTTACTGTTTTAGTTGACAGGTCGACAGCAGGGAGGGGCGGGGGTGTTTATTTTTTAATTGTTTTAGTTTGTAAATGGAAGTCAAAGACAAAGCTTTGGCTAAATTGTAAAAAAAAAAAAAAGTCTTCAAGAAGGAAAATGAAAGAATTTTTTCACTCTTCTGGTTAATTGTCCCTTTAAGGTTTGGCCAAAAAGGAAAATATCAAAAAAAAAAAAAAGAAGAAGAAAAATATCAACAACACCCATCACATACGTCACAATATAAAGCATCTTTGTTTTCATCGCATCCTGTAAATGAGGCTTTTGTAGAATACTGTCCATTCAGCAGGGAAACACACGTGGCAATGGCTGCTTCTTGGCTGCTGTTTACAGATTATTTACCTACTTTTATTCGTCTGTACGCTTCTGAAAATATCTTACAAAACACACCTGCCACCACACAGATAAATCCCACCTGAAGGCCCCGGTCACACAGACGGAAGCTTCTTTAAAAAAAAACAACAAAACGATCTCAGTCTAAACCGTCAGAAACCAGTTTAAACCAGAAACGAAACAAGCTTTTATCTAAAAAGGCCCGAAGTTAGCCGAGTAATCAGCTCACAGTTTAACTCAAAACACAAACCTTCTGAAGGCAGAGCGACTGTTTTTTTAATCTAAAGACGCGTCTGATGACATGTTCCATCAGCAGGAGAAACTTACATTTGTACTTGATTTAAATGATACGTTACATCATCTTTATCGTCCGACAGGAAAAAGGCTGATTAGCAGTTAGTTTTACATGCGAGCGGGCAGCCCAACTCCAGCCGCCGCCGGCTGACACGGTCGCCTTCACGCCGGTTTATCTGCAGATCTACGGACGCCTGGAGAACATACGACTACTACATGTGTACAGATGGCTATGCGTGGTCCCCGCCACGTGTCAACTCTGTCGGCTCAGAGGAACTCGGCTTCACCTCTTTGTCGGGAAATATAGGAAAATAGAGTTTCACAAACACATGCGTTCCCCACGAAAAGGAAAAAGCTTTCAATAGATACAGTAAAACCCTGCAGAGAGGCGAGTGTGTGTGTGTCGAATGTTATTTCTGGCTGTGTGTGTGTGTGTGTGTGTGTGTTGAATGTTATTTCTGGCTGTGTGTGCGTGCGTGTGTGTGTGTGTGTGTGTGTGTGTGTGTGTGTGTGCCACACCGCTGTGGGGATGAAGAGAAAAAAGGAGTTTATGTAAAAGTGGAGCGAGGAGCCGCGTCTCTCCTCAGAAGATTTTCCCTTTCTTCTTGTTCTTTTCCATCGTCCTGAAAGACAGAACGAGAGCATCAAGTTTGCATCTTTAACGGCAACGCAACAGAGAAACGGACACCGCGGAGAGGAGCTGATCGTGTTGTGTAACAGAGCAATAAAAAAGGGAAGGAAGGCATTTCTGAACAGGACTGAGATGGAAAAACATCTTAAATTCTAATTTATAATGAAAGAAAAAATAAGCTTTCATGCAGTAAATCCATACAAAAAAAACTGACCACAGGACTTTTTCATGGAAAAAAAGCTGATACGTGATTATTTTAACACCCAAACAGTGAAGTTTTGTGATATTTATCTTTTGATTTTGAACAGTGAAGGAAGCAAACCAGAGTTGTGAGATTTTTGTTTTAAGGTTAAGTGTCCTTCAGAGCCACAAATAAGTAACAATGAGCCAGAATGGAAAATATAAAGACCTTAAACGTGTCTTACATTTTTATTTAACCTGGTAAATTGAAGAACTCAAACTCTTTCCTGCTCGTGTGTTCTGGCCAAAGCCGACAGCAACTTCAAGGTGCTGACTTTATATAAAGATTTTATATATATATATATATATATATATATATATATATATATATATATATATATATATAAATAAACACATTAGATACCTTTAGCTTCAATACAGCTTTCCATTTCTCTTAATATATTAACTACAAATAGATTAAATTAATGTGTGAAACACACATAACAGTACAAGGTTGAAAAGATGCATCACAATTAATCTAATCTTACTTAAAAACTGCATCTTTTTCAATAAATCGAACCATAACGGTTCGATTTTGGGTCAAATGAAGCAGAGTTTTAAAGACTCAATGATGATGAGCAGAAAACGGTGAGTTTCACTCACTTGGAGGCGTCCAGTTTCTGCTGCTCGAGGATTCTCTGCTGAGCCTCCCAGTTGGCCTTCTCGTCTTCGAACACTCGCCTCTTCTCCTCCAGCTCCTTGTACTGAGCCTCCAGGTTTCTCTTCATTTGTTCGTGGCGTCTCTCCAGCTGAGGATCAAAACACGACGCAAAGTCAACTCTCAAAACTACTGCTGGTGCCCGAAATCAGTTCATTCAGTCTTTAAGTGGACTGAACGGTGAGTTTGTGCTGATAAAATCAGGATTTTATTAGAGCAGAGCGACCGCCTGGAAAGGCTTTAAGCGAGTGGACGCAGGATCATTAATGGGCTGATTTTCAATCAAATTTCTGGCAAAAAAAGGGAATCATTGGGATCTCAACCGCATTACCGAGGCGTGTTTGTTCTTATTTTATTTATTTTTATTCAACATAAACATGTTCACTGTCTGTCCCAGCAGATAAAATGTCGTCAGTCTCAGGATAACGGGGAAAAAAACTCAACTTATATTACGTCAAAGCAACGTTTTCCACACTTTAATTTATCCAGAGTGTCGGAACAGCTCCAGTCACTGCAGCTTGAGGAAATACTTGGAAATAGACACGAAAACATGGCGGGAAAAGGTTCTGGGTGCTTGTTGTCGCCACAGTTCACGGCTCGGGACGTTATTGTGACAACAACCAAACAGAAAACATTTGTCAGGTGTCCATCTTTCCCACGGTGCTTTGATGTTTGACCAGTTTGCCTTTATTTTTGTGCGTTTTCACAGTTTGTTCACTGGTCGCAGGCTCTGTTTTTTTTAACACAGACATTTCACACGATGTTTTAGTAGAAAACAGAGTTACGGTCATCCAAACATCCCAAAAAAAAAATCAAATAAATAAAACGGACCACCTTCTGCTCACATGAATTATCTCGAGTCCGAAGCCTTTTTGCAGCCATGTTTGCGTTTGTTTTCATCCATCTGGAGTCGTACACCTACCTCAGCCTCGGAGTCCTTCAGTTTCTGCTTCTTCTCTTTGACTTTCATGTCAAAGACCTGCTCCATTTCTGCCTCCATTTTTTTCATTTTCGTCACATGGTCCCTGCGCTCCTCCTCCATCTGGGCCAGGGGACTCCTGTGGATCACGGACATTAGGCGGAGGTTAAAAACTAATCTAATCAAACAGCTCCGAGGTGAAGTTCTGACTGAGCTGAGACAACAAGACGGTGTTTCATCAGTGTTTCCACGTCTGAAGCAGCACATTTAACGTCTTTACAGAGGATTTAAATGTCAAACTGGAGACGTTTTATGCTCCTTAACAAACCGACACGGTTTCCTGAAGTGTTAATGAAACATCTGTGGGGATAAACCTCAGAGGGTAGAAGTCCAACAGTGGGTGGAAATAAAGATGGCGAGGCTCATAAAAGTGACAGCTTTTCTTAAAGCTCTGACTTTCAGGGTTTGTAGTGACCTCAGATACCCTGAAAAAGGGATTTTTTTTTTTCCCCGTTCAACCATTGAGGCCTTACTTGGTGAGCTGTCCCTTTGTCTTGGAGGTGTCGACGCCGTTACAGGTGACGGCAGCGAGCTTCTTACTGCGGTAATTCTCGTAGTGAACGTTGTTGGTGACGTCCTTCAGGTCTTGCATATGTGTGCTATGAAAGAGGAGGAAAAAAATAAGTTTAAATGTACAATAAATAACAGGATCCGGGTCAACATCCTGAGCACAAGCTTTTAAACCTACTCTACTTTATAAACTTCTAGAAATAAATAAATACACACTTTCCCTATTTTTACGATTAAACTATGAATTATGACACATATTATGTATGTATATATATATATATATATATATATATATATATATATATATATATATATATATATATATATATGTTGTATATCTGCTTCCTGACTCTATGAACAAAAGAAAGGAGTTAAATCTAATTTTAACGACAGCACTTGACACCGTTAAAGGGATAGTTCGCCTCTTTTGACATGAAGCTGTATGACATCCCATATTAGCAATATCATTTATGAACATTTTCTTACCCCCTGCTGCGTCCTGTGAGCCGAGTTCCAGAATCGTTCCGGCTAGTTGGCTGGGGCTTAAAAAATAAAGCGTTTTGTTTCTCTAAACAATAGGCTTTCAAAAGAGTAATACATTTGCATCACAAATTCACAAAAAAAAGTCAGACCTCACAATCGCTTGGCGCTATTTTCTGTCCCTTCGTATCACTGGGGGCTGTGTAAACTGTGCAGACCGAAGTGCAGACCGAGCAGTCCCCTGCTTCCGAGCAGTAAACACCGTAACAGGTGCGGCTATCGCTAAGTGGCTGGACGCAGTGATATGAAGGGAGAGAAAATAGTGCCAAGCGATTGTGAGGTCTGATTTTTTCTGGATGAACGATTTTGTGATGCAAATGTATTACTCTTTTGAACGCATATTTTTTTGAGAAGCAAAACGCTTTATTTTTGTGGCCCCAGCCAACTAGCCGGACTACCTTCGTCAACACCAAAACTCGGCTGGAACTCGGCTCACAGGACGCAGCAGGGGGTAAGAACATGTTCATAAATGATGTTGCTAATATGGGATGTCATACAGCTTCAGCTCAAAAGAGGCGAACTATCCCTTTAAAAGTAAAATACTTTACCCCCCTTTCCCTCTTCAAACTATTCTTATTATTATTTTATTTATTTACTTATTAATTTAGTTATTAATTAGTTATTTTATCTTTTAATTAATCTTACTTTATTCTATTTTACCCTTATTATCATTATTACACATTTATTTATCCTTTTTAAATGTATACTGTATATGTATATTTCTTAAGATATCTGAATGTACTTATTTATTACTTATTTTATTTCTTTATTGTTATTGCCGTCTGTGTGTCTGTTCGATAATTCATTGTGAAAAATCAAAAGAAATTGTCGAAACCAACTAAAAATAAAATACTGAAGCCACGAGTATAAAGTCAGTGTTGGGTGGAGAAAGGTTGGACATTATCCGAAGCACAATCACAGAACAGAGTTTGGGAGGAAGCGGTCAGGCGGGGCTGGGTGCGTCTCACCGGATCAGCATGTTGCGCAGCACGGTGAAGTCGCAGTGCTCTCCGTTCTCCACTGAAACGCAGGAACAAAGAAGGAAACACAGAGAGGGAGAGACGAGTCAAAACGAATCCACACGCAAAGTTTCAGGCAGAGGGAACCGAGTTAGAAACAAACTACACGTATGAATATTAACAGAAATGTTTCACGGCCTTCCATCTTAGATGGAGACGCAGCCCCGGTGCAGTTAAGAGAAACAAGTCTGTGGCTACAGTTAGAATAAATGAAAAAACAATAATGTATAAAAAACAAAACAGAAGACATCGATGTGTAGATTTCATTCATTCATCAGTCATAAAGGGGGGGGGGGTTACACTGCTTTTATTTAAATAGGTGTGGTAGAGTATCAGTTGTAGAAGCACGTGAACAGAAAACAAAGGGCAGAAAAAGCTGTGATCAGACGGGATGCTTTCATCTAACATTTAGTCTCAGTTTGTCTGCGTCTTCACAAAGTTCACAAGCAAATCTAATCTGAAAACCTCTTCAAAGCAGAACATTTGATCAGTCCAATCTTATATTCATGTGATTCAGACGGTTACAACACAACAGATGGGCTGCAGGTTCCAGCTGAAGGAAAACTGAGTAAAACCTCCAGTCTGAGGTGATAAAATGTAAAAAACTTTAAAGAATGTGCTGATAAAGCCAAAAGATTCAGCAGGAAAGTCTCACTTCACACAGTTTTTTCAGGACCAAACTGATCACATGACGTGACAAATCAATGAAAAAGTCCCAGTGAAACGAACCTTCTGCACAGATAGGAAAGGTATGATGGATTTATCTGAGATTTATCTCTGAAAACATTGAAGCTGCATGATTAAAAGGTAGTTAAAGGGATAATCCGGAGTAAAATGCACTTTAGATCAATTTACGGGATGTTGGGAGTACATACGTTGAGTTGACATCAAAATCATGTCATTCGGATGTGTTTTGAGAATTTCGATTTGACCGTTTTTAGCCAAAAGTCGTTAGCATGGAGGTGACGGGGGCATATCATTTCGCCGCTATAAAACGCTTTTTTTATACCTCTTCTACAGCTCCAAACAACATAACACTTACGTGGTAGTGAGTAGAGGGTCCCTAAAGCCAAACCGAAGTGTCCCGAGGTCTTCATGTGGTCGGATATAGAGTCCAGAATTAATTTAATCAAGCCAGTACCTGCTCTCAATCAGAGCACGTCACGTGACATTTCAAAATTCCAACCTTATAGTAAGCTAGGCTTTGCTGTTGCATACAACTTCATTTCACTTTCGAAAGAAATACTGGACTATGTTTGTAAAAAAAACGGCAACGAAATTGTGACTTTCCAGAGCGAGTTACTCCACACTCGGCAATCAACTCTTCCCGCTAAAGATGGCAGCTGCAGCAGCAACATTTCCGGAAAGGTACTGGCTTGATTAAATTCATTCTGGACTCTATATCCGACCACATGAAGACCTCGGGACACTTCGGTTTGGCTTTAGGGACCCTCTACTCACTACCACGTAAGTGTTATGTTGTTTGGAGCTGTAGAAGAGGTGTAAAAATAGCGTTTTGTAGCGGTGACATGATTTGCCCCCGTCACTTCCAGGCTAACGACTTTTGGCTAAAAACGGCCAAATCGAAATTCTCAAAACACATCCGAATGACATGATTTTGATGTCAACTCAACGTATGTACTCCCAACATCCCGTAAATTGATCTAAAGTGCATTTTACTCCGGATTATCCCTTTAAACGCGACACAGATGTGAGGCCTTCAAACCTTCAAATGACTTCATTACGGCCGATTTACCGAAGGCAGCAGGACCTGCAGCTTTGAGCAAATTAAGTATAAACGAAATAAAAAATAGAGTTTTTAGATTTTTTCTGTCCGATCTGATCACAGCCGTGGGAACAAACAGGAGCTCTTGGTCCAACAACAACAACAACACACAACCGTTTTCATCTCGCCGCGGCACAGTTAGATGGTTGTGAGTTTTCACCGAGACAGAAAACAGACGAGGTTACGAGGTCAGGTGGGATTCTGGAAAAGGACTGCAGATAAACTGCTGCCGAGGTGGTTTGTGGTAGATCTCCAAGCCTCCTCTTCCATCAAATACGCTGCTCCTGATTGTATAGCGTCCAACCAACTCAGCAGTCAACCACCACCAGAGGAGCGAATAAGGAGGACACCTTACCATTGATGAAACTTAAGATGTCCTGCCCCTTGTCATCCCAAGCCAGCCATTGACCTCCTGTCTCTTCTAGAGGAGGGAGCTCTGACGGAGGGGAGGGGTACGGTTTTTCAGTTACGGTCTGCGCCCAGCAGGGGCTAAATCTGGGTCTGGAGCAGCTGGGTTTGTTACGGCTCAGACTCGGCCCAGAATTCGGGCCAGCGTTTGGCCCAGATTCAGCCCAGATCAATACCATAACCTGCATGTGTCCAAGCCGACTGGCTAAAGAGCGCAGGGCTTGTAAGAGGGAGGGTGGGGTGTTATAGGGAGGATCTGTGCATGACCAGCTGGGGGGGTGCAAGCCTCAGTGGGGGGAAAGGTAGAGGAGCTACGTGGGGTCAAGGGTCAAATGGGGGAAAAAAAGGTTGTAACTGAGTATAAAGATCTTATTTATTGACTAATGGCAGAAAACACCTGATTCATTCTGCTGCTTCTCTCTTAAATAGACTCGTTATTTTACAAATGACCAATCAGAACATGAACTAAAAACAGTCGATCAGGTGTTTTCAGCTTTTAGAGAGCTTTCATCTACGAGCAGTGTTTATTTAGGCCATGACCATGAACTGCATTGGTTTGATGAGGAAAAGAAAAGAGCGCAGCCTTTTATCTACAACATGCATCTGGTGGATCGTGTTTGTGCCGGATGCGTTTCTTTCTACCAGAGATGGGACCAAGTCACACATGTGCAAGTCTCAAGTCTTAGCTTTCAAGTCTCAAGTAAGTCCCAGGTCATTTTTTCTTGGGCAAGTCAAGTCCTGTAATAGGTCAAGTCAAGTCAAAGTCAAGTCCTGTAATAGGTCAAGTCAAGTCAAGTCCTGTAATAGATCAAGTCAAGTCAAGTCAAGTCAAGTCAAGTCCTGTAATAGGTCAAGTCAAGTCAAGTCCTGTAATAGGTCAAGTCAAGTCAAGTCCTGTAATAGGTCAAGTCAAAGTCAAGTCAAGTCCTGTAATAGGTCAAGTCAAGTCCTGTAATAGGTCAAGTCAAAGTCAAGTCAAGTCCTGTAATAGATCAAGTCAAAGTCAAGTCAAGTCCTGTAATAGGTCAAGTCAAGTCAAGTCAAGTCCTGTAATAGGTCAAGTCAAAGTCAAGTCCTGTAATAGATCAAGTCAAAGTCAAGTCAAGTCCTGTAATAGGTCAAGTCAAGTCAAGTCAAGTCCTGTAATAGGTCAAGTCAAAGTCAAGTCCTGTAATAGGTCAAGTCAAGTCAAGTCAAGTCAAGTCCTGTAATAGGTCAAGTCAAAGTCAAGTCCTGTAATAGGTCAAGTCAAGTCAAGTCAAGTCCTGTAATAGGTCAAGTCAAGTCCTGTAATAGGTCAAGTCAAGTCCTGTAATAGGTCAAGTCAAGTCAAGTCAAGTCCTGTAATAGGTCAAGTCAAGTCAAGTCAAGTCCTGTAATAGGTCAAGTCAAGTCAAGTCCTGTAATAGGTCAAGTCAAGTCAAAGTCAAGTCCTGTTATAGGTCAAGTCAAGTCAAGTCAAGTCCTGTAATAGGTCAAGTCAAGTCAAGTCCTGTAATAGGTCAAGTCAAGTCAAAGTCAAGTCCTGTAATAGGTCAAGTCAAGTCAAGTCCTGTAATAGGTCAAGTCAAGTCAAGTCAAGTCCTGTAATAGGTCAAGTCAAGTCAAGTCAAGTCCTGTAATAGGTCAAGTCAAGTCAAGTCAAGTCCTGTAATAGGTCAAGTCAAGTCAAGTCAAGTCCTGTAATAGGTCAAGTCAAGTCAAGTCAAGTCCTGTAATAGGTCAAGTCAAAGTCAAGTCGCCTTATTATTGCAATTTTACCTGCAGAATCTGATCTTAATAAAGTGAAAACACAAAGATATAAGTAACTGTCAGTAAACATCATTGGCCAATGTGTCCAACCTGTCCACCCCGTATCATATCAAGCTAACGTTAGCTAACTACCGACTAGGCTAACAGGTTAATATTAGCTAATTTAACAAGCACTTACTGGTCAGAATGGATCTTCAAATGACGAACAAAGTTCCAAGTTATGCTAGATGCTTAACACTCCAGTCATTCAAGTCATCGTGTCTCAAGTCAAGTCAAGTGCCGAGTCTTTAACTTCCAAGTCCGAGTCTCAAGTTTTTTATTTTATTATATGTCAAGTCAAGTTAAAAGTCATCAAAACAACAACTCGAGTCGACTTGAGTCCAAGTCACAGTGACTTGAGTCCCCATTTCTGCTTTCTACCACGACTAACATTAAAACTCCAAGTATGAGTGAGAATCGATGACTGAGGCCACGTGTTACCTTAATGACTTAAATGAGCTGCTACATGCCCGCCTGGAAGACGCTAACCCACCATTAACTGTTCATGAACCTATGAGCAAAGCGTTAGGATGGTGGATTCCAGCCCTTGGTCCGGTGATGCAGCCATGCCTGCACGCCGTCCTCGCCTTCCCCCCCCGCACCGCCCAGGTCAGCCCCCCCAACACTGGCAGCTGAGCTGGGTGGTGCGGCGGGGGCCGAGATCAAACTGTGCTGCTGTGCTTTACACCACGGGAGCAAAGAAGGGAACCACAGGATTAGAGTGATGTACCTACTGAACTTGTACCTTCAGCACCAAACAGCCTCTAGTTCTCTCCATGACTTATTTACAGCATCAGACCTGGGGCAAAAACTTCAAATCTCCATCTGATTCTGAGTGTAAATGTGGTTTAAACAAAAAAACAATCAATTCCTACTTATTATAGCCCATGTTGAAAAGATCTGAAAATAAGCATGCTGGGAGTTTTTTTTTAAAGGTTCTCTGATGGAGGACAACAGAACAGAAATCATTCATGTGACCCCTGGAAGATCTTTGGCCCTCAAAATGAGACATAGATGAAGTTACTCAACCTTTTTTACATTAAAGGATTGCAAGTGTTGCCTCATTGTTGCACTGAAGCTGGTTATTATATCAGAGAAGAAGAAGAAGAAAGAGATTACCATGGCTGTATTCGAAACCGCATACTACATACGGCATACTGATCAATCAGACAGTATGCAGAGCGTTTACCCACAATGCATTTCGCTCCTGCCCGAGCCAAAATCAGCCGTCCTGAAACTGATTTCGCTTAAGCTCTAAACTCTGTAAACTTTAGCAACATTTTAAACATTTTCAGGTGAGAAAGTAGTCGTTTAGATCCCCAACGTGATGAAAATCTGACTAAATACCGGCCATTTACAATTTTGTTCCCACGAATTCGGCGCTACTAAAGCTAGCCGCAGTGAGCAACGCTCTTCCCGTTATTTTCACAAAATAAAATACCCGTTGCCTTTTATCATAGGGAAAGCCATTACGATACAATTGGTGCTTTTGTTTTGAAAACAGGAAGTGAATCTACCCTCGTTGTAGCTAGCTTGAAACTGCCGTTTTGACAGGAAATGACGATCGGCGACGTCACGTTACGTTGCATCTTGGGTAGTTTGAGTATGAGAAGTAACCTCATGATGCATACCCAACATTTCAGAGAATCTAGTATGCATCCGGGAACTTAAAAAAAGTTAAAGTTTGTATGAGTAGTAGGAGTAGTAGGAGAAGAATGCGGTTTCGAACACAGCCCATCTTTCAGTTTTCTAAACCTGCTGAATCCAATTCAGGGTCATATTCTCATCCTGGAACGCAAATCTTATTCACCCGTTTTACGTATTTTATCTTCTATTTTTGCACGATGCGTCTCCTTCAAATTAAGCAGATTTTCTCAATTATAGTGCAGATTGACTGCGAAATAGGTAGGGCTTATTAAAATTTTTAATCTAATTAATCACATGATTTCCCTGATTAATCACGATTAATCACATTTGTACGCAAAATGCAAAAATTAATCCAAAAGTAGTGTATAGCTTTTAGCATTTAGTTTTATTTTAAATGTGCTGCCATATGAATGAAAGTGCCATAACATTTGTTGTGCAAACACACTTTTAACATCAGCATCTTTCTGTAGTTTTTATGTAGAAGCCTCGCTCCACTGTCTGTTTCCTTGAATGACTTGCTGCTATCAGTTGTGTGTTTTGCCTTTAAGTGATATTTTAGACTGGAACTACTACGCTGAGAAGACAATTCAACTTGGCAGTGTTTACAGATGACTTTGGTTCTGTCGACTCCGCCGTCTGGAAGAACTTTAAAATGAAAATGGCCGAGTAAAAGTTCCGTACCCTTCTCCGTGTTTGGTGGATCCGCCAATTACTTTCTTTTTCGGTTATTACTAAATAAAAGCCTGTGAGCAATATACTTTTACAATAATAAAATAAAAAATAAATGAGGAGTGGTCCGTGGCATAGTGGGTTGAGCAGGCGCCCCGTGTACAAGAGGCTACAGTCCTCGCTGCAGCTGGTTCGAGTCAATTAAATAAATAATTAACGCGTTAACTCGCCCAGCCCTAGAAATAAGCAAGTCAAAAAGATGGCTTTAGCAGGTTAGAAGTACTCATGTGAATGTAAATATATCACTACATCATCATCTACCTCTAACACAGTGAAGTGTTGTTATTTCAAAGAGCAGTAGATGCTTATTGATGGTGTATCAGGATCACATGAATGATTCGGCTGCATGTTTCTGACACTTTGACCCCGCTTTCCTTTGGTAAGTGTTAGGAAACTTTCAGTCTGTAGCCCAGGTCTGATTAGAGCATTGGTTTGACCATCAGCCTAAAGATGAGACAGCACAGCAACAGAAGAGTGAAGGGAGAGGAGGGACCAGGGCTGGGGTGTACCTCGATGTGGGAGGAGTGGGGGAGAAAATGAGGTTGAAATAAAGTGAAAGATGGTTTCGTTTACCAAAAATGCCCTCTGTCAGTCATGGAATAGAGTAAACAAAGAAAAAAAAAGGGGGGGAGGGGGAAAGAGAAAAAAGAAAGAATGAAATAGTGAAAGACTGATAAACGGTCAACCACAGAGCAACAAACGGTATTTCACTTTATATAAAGGATATATGCAGTGATCCACCATCCAAACCACTTGACATCAGAAAGAGAAAAAACAACTAATATTGTCACCAAAAAGAAAAGAAAAACAGTCCATTGTGGCTCAGGGTGGAAATGTGACAGTCTGATGAGTCATAGAGGACGACGTCTATCATCCTTTTCCAGAATCCCCATCAGGATCAACACCACCACAAGCAGTGTGTGTGTGTGTGTGTGTGTGTGTGTGTGCATGTGCGTGTGTGTGTGTGTGTGCATGTGTGTGTGTGTTCAGGGGAGGAAGGGTGGGTGCATAAGCTAACACTAGCTACCGGATAACTTCGTACTTGTCAAAACGCAGCAGTTCACACATAATTAATATGTTGTTTAAGAAGTAAATTGTCTGTGGACGGTTTCTGATTCTGATTCTTTCTGGTTCTGGTTCTGTTTCTGTTTCTGTTTCTGGTTCTTTCTGGTTCTGATTCTGATTCTGATTCTGATTCTGGTTCTGGTTCTGATTCTGGTTCTGATTCTGATTCTGATTCTGGTTCTGGTCAGTATCTGCACCAGAACTGATTCCATTTTGCAGCTGTTTTTGGATATTTCTGTAAAACTGATTTGACCTTCTGTACCGTAACGGGATCTTATGACTGGACATCCTCATTACGCAACGCTATATAAGAAAACCGATCAATCAATTACAACCACATGAAACGTCATTCCAAACAGGCCGCGTTCCAAACAGCTCTGGTCTCAGATGACTCTGATTTGAACATAAAGAGACACTGTGACCCAGCGGGAGTAGCTGCTGCCAGTTCAGCAGCAAGATCCAGACAATCGCTTTAACAATTTAAAGCTCTAATTAATCTAATTAAGTTTCTAAAAGCGGTACAAAAGCTTTATTGTGTCATTTTGAGCTGCTTTGCTTTTACATTTTAAGGGACGTTTTCTCACTGCAGGTCAAAATTGCTTCTGGTCGTCTCCCTCTGCATGAATGCTGATTAAAACCTGGACGGTGAAGTCTGGGAAAACAAAGGTATCTTGTACCATTCACCTATTTATAGTGAGGCCTCTGCTACTCGTGAATATTCCTTCCAACAAATATCGAGGCTCCAAATAACTCTTCTACTAGAAATCATATTGTTGTTGTTTTTCAAGTGGAAATATTTCCTTCCTTCACATTTTGACAAGTCGCTGTATTACCCGGTAACTGACACACTGAGTGGACACAGGGGACAGCCGTGGAGAACATGCACCCCACACTTTCAGGAGAACCGCTTCATCCATCCTGATAGAGAAATTTCCGCAACTGTCGGGACGCTCAAACACATCAACCTTCAAACAGCAACTGAGCCTCTTTTATCATAATGTTCACGTCTTCCATCCTAACAGAAGACGGAGGAACGGTTTGTTGTTGCACCTCAGACGCATCGCTTTCAGCACGTCTCGCAGGCTTCCCGTTTGGCCGCACCTTGTTTCGTCGGCAGTGGACCCGAGTGAACCTACCTTCTGCCACGCCCCACGGGTACTGGCGACCTCGAACCTTCTTGCCGTTGACTTCCACCACTACGTTGCTTCCAACTACTGCCAGTGGCATCTTCTCCTAAAACAAAGACAAGCACTTAAGTGTTTTCAAAGAGGAGGCGGCTCCGGATCAGTTTCTGATCCTTTAAAGGGATAGTTCGCCTCTTTTGACATGAAGCTGTATGACATCCCATATTAGCAATATCATTTATGAACATTTTCTTACCCCCCGCTGCGTCCTGTGAGCCGAGTTCCAGCTGAGTTTTGGCATTGACGAAAGTAGTTCGGCTAGTTGGCTAGGGTCCCGAAAATAAAGCGTCTTGCTTCTCAAAACAATATGCGTTCAAAAGAGTAATACATTTGCATCACAAAATCGTTCTCCAGGAAAAAGTCAGACCTCACAATCGCTTGGCACTATTTCTCTCTACCTTTGTATCACTGCGGGCTGTGTAAACTGTGCAGACCGAAGTGCAGACCGAGCAGTAAACACCGTAACAGGTGCGGCTATCGGCAGGTGGCTGAACGCATTGATATGAAGGGAGGCAAAAATAGCGCCAAGCGATTGTGAGGTCTGACTTTTTCTGGATGAACGATTTTGTGATGCAAATGTATTACTCTTTTGAACGCATATTGTTTTGAGAAGCAAGACGCTTTATTTTCGGGACCCCAGCCAACTAGCCGGACTACCTTCGTCAACGCCAAAACTCGGCTGGAACTCGGCTCACAGGACGCAGCAGGGGGTAAGAAAATGTTCATAAATGATATTGCTAATATGGGATGTCATACAGCTTCATGTCAAAAGAGGCGAACTATACCTTTAAATCACCACCGACATCAAAAGGGTATTACTCAGTCTGTTCCCTTTATTATCGTAATCACCGGATTCGTCAATAACAGAGCAAACTGGGCGCATCTTCCGGTTGGAATATCAATGTTTATATAAAAAGTTCTATTTCACAGCAGCAGACCTAAATGTTTAAATGCTGTTTGATAATGTGAGAGTAGTCCCGTAATCTAAGAACGTATTCTGAGGCAGGATGACATCGGAAGGAAGAACTATGTGGTGCTAGATTTATGGACAGGGCGACACAGAGGTGGCATAAACTTAAAATCAAAAGCTACTGCTTCAAGTAAAGGAATTAACTTGTAATTTAATTGTAAACATCCACACACACCAGTCGGTCAGAATTGGCTGTTGATTGTATATCTCACATGAGAATTTAGAGGGAAAATAGTTAAATAAAGAATCTCCAAAAGTCATATTCCTTTAGTTAGGAGCGGTTTGTCCCTCACAGAGGCAACAGATGCAGGGACAGAGAGTTACGGGTTAAATCAAAGCCCTCTGCTGTCCATTACCTTGATCTTTCGGATGAGCTTGTTGTCCTCATCGTCCTCCGTGTCCGGGAACTCATAGATTTTTATTTTGTGCTCCTGTATCTCTTTCATTATCTGGAAAACAGACAAAGTAATCTGAGTAAAAGTAACATGCACACCCCACAGACGTGACCAGCCCACAGTTTCATGCTCACACTGTAGCCTCCATAGTTCTGGGAGTGGGACTGATAAGAGTTAAGAGCCGGGGGGGCGACTAGCATAGCTCAGCAGAAAATACACAGAAGTTCTAAATTTGAACAATTTGGCTTCCGTCGCAAATTAACGAAAAACTACGTTCTTCAAATCTCTACGATGAGATGCTACAGATCTACCTGAAAGTGTGCGAGTACTTCAGGTTAAAAACTCCCTGTAATGACTCGTTTCAGTAAAGATGTTGCACATAAATACCTGTTTTTTAAACAGCTGGCACTCCTCAGGGGTCAGCGTGTCGGCTTTCGCAATGAGAGGAATCACGTTGACCTTATCGTGGAGCCGCTTCATGAACTCGATGTCCAGCGGCTTCAGTCTGAGGAAGCAGCCGAGAAAGGAGCGTGAGAAGGGCTGACGTACAGGTGAGAGACACCCTGCCAGTAATGTTCCTGTTAGTTGGTGGGCTTTGAATTGGGCTCTTCACCGCTGAACGAGATAGGACTTAATACCTTTTATTGTCACTGATTCAATTACGTTAATTATGTTAGATACTCATTGCGCGGCTCCTCAAGCTTTAATTGGCGGCTCGCACTCGCATAGTAGCTTATAACAATAACAATAATGTTTTTCAAATAACACACAGCGAATACTGCACAGTATTAGGTATTTTTAATAAGTTTGCGTGTTAGTAGTATTAAGTTTTTTTATTATAAGTATTAATTAAGGCTTAATGGTGTTTCCTAAAGGGGGCTCTGCTAAACCTGGCAACGCAGCCCGCTTACACCACCGTCACACTTGACCGCAGAACACGCTAGCTCCTTTAGCCAGCGCGAGATGCAGGCACAATGGATCGGTTTTTAAGTAAAAAAGGGCAAAAACCAGCACAAAAACCATGCTCATCTTTAGCCAGCCACGTTGTCGGAGAGGAGCTGGACTCTCTGACAGCAGTGTCAGACAGAAGGATGCTGTCCAGGATAAAATCCATGCTGGACAATCCTGCACATCCTCTTCATGATGTGTTGGTCAGCCACAGAAGCACCTTCAGTCAGACTTATTGCACCACAGAGCGCCACAGGAAGTCACTCCTGCCTGTGGCCATCAATCTGTACAATTCCAGTGTCTGACAGTTATTCATCTCATTATTTATTTATTTCATTACTTCACTATGTGCAATAACCCGGTCATGTGCAATAATAATAATACTTAGGTACTGAGCAGCATTGTAAATACTGTTTATTGTATATACTGAGATTTTCCTTATCTTATATCTTATTTTTACACTGTTAATATGGGAGGGGTGTAATTTTATTTTACTGTATGGGGTTGTAATTTGCTTTATCTTTACTTTATCTTATTTTGTCTTATTGTATTATAAGTATTCCTGACTTAATCTTTTTCTTCTGTAAACGAGTGCACTGCAGAAAAGGAATTTTCCGCAAGGGATTAATAAAGTAATTCTGATTCTGATGTCTCACTATGATTTCAACAACAAACTACAAATACAACATGAAGAAAGTCAAGGACATGCACGCCAGCTTCCGCTCATCCCAGTATTAAGGCAAATGTGGTCTTAATTGAATATGTATTGGCTGTGTTGTTTCTTTTTTTGTGGGATGTTTTATATGTAGAAATGCATATTTGCAAAAGGGGACTTTAGTATGTTGTGGTAAAAGTGGCTCTTCCCTTGGTTTTGCTCTGCCACTGTGGCTCTTGTGAAAAAAAAAATAGTGAGTATCACTGGTTTAAAGGAACTCCACTGATTCCGTCTGAGCGTCTGAACCGTTTTGTTTCTTCTGTCACAACACACAGGGTCAAAGAGAAGCTGAGCCGCTGTGACTGCGCGAGCCGCCATCATGTTATGTGGGTCAGCACAGCCTTGTGAGGCAGAGAGACTCATCACAACAATTAGTTCTCAAGTATGAAGTGAAGAAAAAGTGCCACGGTTTTATTCAAACAGTGCGGTTCAGAGGGTCACCAGCAGGGGGCAACACAAAGCTGTAGATTAAACATATCCGACAGCATGAAAGAAGAAGAGCGTGACTCAATGCCCACTGCAGGGTCTCCAGCTCTGACAGTGAACTCTGGGCTGCGTGTAGGGAGGCAAACATGTGCTGGAGACAGCTGTGTAGAAATAACTATGCATGTATACAGTTGTGCCTAAATCAGTGTCAGTTTAACTCGTGTGTAAGCACACAATGGACTCGACTGTAAAAATCGGGCGTTGAGTTAGTCAGTCACTGCAGGAATGCAGAGAGGGCACAGAAACAGCTGCTCAGCGGGTCACAGAGAACACAGACAGAGGAGGAACTATATGGTAGGAATGAGGTCGGGGTTCGAGTGAAAGCAGCCCCGGATAAAACCGGAGTCAGAGTGTCTGCGCTCTGAACCGGCCGAGACTTGCGGACTACAAAAGATGCCGACTGTTCTGCGATCTGAAAAATAAATAAACAAATAAATCATAAATCGCTCCTACATGAGATGAACTCTGACCAGGGGAAGCTGGGCTCTTTGCTGCAACTCAAACCATTCGCAGAGAGGCTCAGCCTGGAAACACGAGCACGCAGCTTACTTCTAACGGCACGATTTATGGGATTTCAAATTTTACAGCCACATGTCGGTGACTTCTGGAGGCAGCAGTTTCAAACGGAAGATTTAAAAAGGAGAAAGGAGTCTGTTTGGAAACTGAATACTGGTAAATTCCTGTAGAGCGACATTAAGAGCCATTTACAAAGAGAAAAGAGGCGTTAACTCACTTATCAATGGCGTTGAACAAATATCAAGAAAAACAAGAAGTGTGGGGCATGAGAGAGCTATTTATGGGGCTATTAAACAAACAAATAAAAAAAAAAACAGGATCGTTGTGCATTCACTGATATGGCAGCTAGGGGTGTGTACTGGCAAGAATCTGGCGACACGATACAGGGGCAACGATACGATATATTGCGATACCGTAGGAACAACGATATATTGAGTTTCTTTGAAAGCTGCTGGAGCTGGCTGGAGCCTCTCGTCCTCAGCCATCGCCGGTGAACTGTTACATGTTTTTGTGAGAACTGATCTCGCGGCATTTCATTGCTCCTTTGGCACGGAGGACTTAATGACTGCTGCCAACTAGCTGCCGGAGGTTTAATCGCAACACAAAAATTAACAAAGACTGTGAATATTTGCATGTTAAACGTGGGGTAGGGGATCTTTTTCTGGAGCATTTTTTTACATATTGCTTGAAATACTCTTCACACCCCCATTGCAACCAATTAATTAAAAGTTTTGACACAAAAATGAAAAGTTTTAGTGGCCTCTAGAACGTACAATCTAGGAAAAACAGTATCCAATCATACTGAACGGACCGTTAATGATGATTGGATTCTGATGCCGTCTATCAAACTGCAATCTGCTCCTCCCTCCCCCTCCTTCCCCCTGTGCGCGTACCCTGCTCCGTGAACGAATTACGCGTCCAGTAGCTTGGCAGGAAGCTAAACTAGAGCCAGCTTGGCTAGCACCTAGCATTATTAAACGTATAGTTAGCACATACTAAATACGGCAACGATCGATGCTTGCTGTCAGAACAGCGCTCGTGCACCTTCGTGCCCGTGAACAAGCATTGCGCGTTCTAGAGGCGTGTCTTCGGGGGGAAAGTGAAGAAAAGGGTTGGGACTTTTGACCTTTGTATTTTCAAAATGGCAGCTTCACTGGACTCAAAATCCAGGATCTCCTACCCTACCTTTAATTGTTTGTAAAAAAAAACAAAAAAAAACGATACAGTGCCGTTGAATATCGATACGGTAACGTCAAATAAAATATCGCAATATTTAAGTGTATCGATATTTTCTTACACCCCTAATGTCCAAAGCTCAGCTCAGACTGTCCAGCTGAGGTCAAACCTGCGTAATTCATGCAAAACTTCCACCACCGCCAAATAAACATGAAGATCATGTCACAGCAACGCGTTTTACTTTGAGGCGGCTGCCATCTAAATATTTACACCTTAATGCAACTTTAAATAGCTCACATGTGAGCCATTACTGCTGGTTTATCAACAATCCAGCATAATTTCGATCAGTTTAATAAGTCAGATGGATGGATTTTAGGTTGCGTGAATCTGCAGCTACAAACATGTGCGCACACCATCTGAGATGCTGCGAGATGACAGAAGGCAGAGAGCGTTTGCCTGCCTCTGTGAGCATCTAAGACGCTCCACTCTCATTGGGTGAGTCGGAGATGGTGAGCAGAACTCCACTGAGCATGAGCAGAAGTGGGTTATATAACCTTTGTGGGTCACAAACACTGGCTGGCTGCCTCCTCGTCTGAAGCCTGAGTTATACTTCTTTTAACTGCCCTTGCGCTTGCGTCTTGCGCGTATGTTAATGGCTCGAGACGTTTATACTTCATTTTGCTTTGTCGGCGCTTGCGTGTGCTGCGTGGCGATTCACCGCCAGGACAGTAGGTGGAGTAGCAGGTTTTTTCAATGACAAGCCTACTACGATGAAAGCAAATTCACCGCCAGGACCTCTTCGAGTGGATTCATGCTTCTACTTCTTGTAAATAGCCGGTATTTTGTCAGATTTTCAACACCTTGGGGGTCTAAACGACTACTTTCTCGCCTGAAAATGTTTCAAATGTTGCTAAAGTTATATATTTACAGAGTTTAGAGCTTAAGGGAAATCAGCTTTTCAGGCTGGCTGATTTCGGCTCGGGCAGGAGTGAAGTGCACTGTGTGTAAACGCTCTGCATACTGTCAGATCGATGAGTATGCCGTTTTCAAGTAGTAGGCGGTTTCGAACACAGCCAGTGGCTTGTGCTTGCGTCTTGCGTAAAGTTTAGAAAATTGAGGTGACACACGCAAGCACGCAAGGGGGGGCTTGCAACCGCGCAAGGGCTTGTGTTGCATCTTGCGTTACCGACTATAAACCAGGCTTGACACGGAGACACACAAATACTTACTCCACCCTGCCGTCCAGTCATATTCAGAAAGACATTAGTTCCACATTTAGATCATTTTTTTCCTCACAAGCGTCTTAATTTAGCTCATATTGCATATACGGGTGCAACTTCTTTCACGTTCAGCTGATCAGAACCTACCCGTGTCCAGAGGGCGCGATGAAGTACAGGCAACAGTGAACTCTGTTGTCCGGCATGGACCTGCGGTTCACCCTGGACTCAGCATTCAGGAAGTCCTCGCACTTACTGTCAATGTAGTTAATGACCGGCTGCCAGCTGAGAGGAAGGAGAGAAGACATCAGGGGTTTTAAATCAAAGAACACTCGATGGATCAATCCAGCTGCAGGTGGAAGGTGGTGCTCCTCACCAGTTGCTGTTGTCCACTGCATCCCCGAAACCCGGCGTGTCCACGATGGTGAGCGTCAGCTGGACCCCTCCCTCTTTGATCAACACCTTGGATTGTTCCACCTGAAACACAAACGCTCATTTTTACTCCACTTGTGATCAGATGTTGCCGCGCTTCGATAATCCGATTCAGAAAACAGCTCGGCTCGCCCGCACACTGTGGCCGACATGGTCACATGTGGCACTTTACTCTCCCACCGAGGGTACCGATGATGCGTCATCTCCCTGGAAGAGCGCTCGCAGGGAAAAACCAACATCAGCTGGCTGTATGTGTGAGGAATCAGCAGCTATGGTGTGTACGTCAGGTAGGGCTGAACGATATGGACAAAATTTCATATCTCGATATCGATACGATATGACTGTGGTTTCAGTGAAAAATATGTTTTTTATTTTTCAGAAAAATGCTTAATACAAAAGAAGGACGTCTGCAGACCTGGGGTCTTTAGTTGGAAGTGTGTTGTTATAAAATGTTAAACTGATGTAAGGTGCCGTCGTCCGGCTCGACCACAGGTCCGGGGTTGTGGCAAAATGTTCAATTTCACGGAGTTCGGATTCAACATTCATTTCACATTCGTTATAGATTTTTGGAACGGCCACTTGATTAAAATATGTTCGGGATGGTATTTTGTAACGTTTGTCCAGCGTCCGAACCACTTTCTGAAAGCCCTCTTTTGTGACGCTGTACACGGGCACCATGTCTTTTGCAATGTGGTATTTTACAGCATCTGTAATGTCTTTGTGCCGGGTGGACGTCGACTCATATGGCGTAACGCTCCTGAACGCATCAGCAATCAAACTTTGCTTGGGCTTCACTTTAGATGACTGAGAAGTCCGTTTCTCTCATTGCGATTCACTCTTTGTGCAGCGGTGGTGTTGTTTCAGGTGGTGGAAACTGTTTGTTGTGCTGCCTTACCTCGACCGGCACAACACCTCGCTCTGGTTCACATCCTCTTTTCTGAATCCAAAATACCTCCAAATAATGGAGAATGACTTATTTTTTGCCACTAAATCCGTCGACTGTGCAGATTCTGCACCGGCCTCATCTTCGGCACTCGTGTTTCTCTTTTTAATTTCCCCGCTGTGAATGTAGTGTCTCCGTCTCCCTCCCTCGGATGTTTGTCATTGGCTGAGTTCAGCTGTACATAAGCGCAAGCGTAAAAATGATGTTTGCGACTGCCTGAGCTGCACATGCGGGGGAAATGTATCGTTGAATTTGCGATATTAATATCTTGAATGTTCATATCTAGATATTGATACGATAACGATATATCGTTCAGCCCTAGCGTCAGGAGTAGACAAACACTACTTCCTCATTATGTAAGGTATCAATCCCAACACATCAGTCAGATTAACCTGTAGTTACAGCCTGTAGTTACATCTAAAGCATGGTTTGTTATACAGGCAAAGAGAATGGATGGTGTAACTGACTGTGGATGGTGTGGCAGGAGCGACTGCAGTGCTGCACGAATGCTTCGTGTTGGGAGTACCACTGAACTTTATCACATGTTGACTATAAAAGTGAATGCCAAATTATGACAATGACACAATGGCATTCTTCTGAGATTTTATTGTACGAATCGCCTTTTTCGTTGAGTTTTGTTTTCCACTCAAGGCAGCGCAATGTAACCGATGCATTTTGGGTGCAACGCACGAGCCAAGCCAAAACTTTAAAGGTGACGGAAAGAGAGAATCATTCTCTGTGGACGTAAACATCGACATCTCAGCACCACAGTTCACCCTTCCATGAAGAGCTTTGAAAGTACAACATCAAAGAACTGAATTTAGCTCCAGTTTCCGCTTCTCTTCATTGGCTCCCTGCTAAATTCAGATTATAAAGCTCTTAATGACCGAGCTCCATCATATCTTAAAGATCTCGTAGTTGGATATTTTCCCAACAGAGCACTTTGCTCTCAGACTGCAGGGTTACTTGAGGTTCCCAGAGTTAAGTTATCAGGCCTCTCTCTGTGGAACCAGCTGCCAGTTTGGTTTCAGGAAGCAGACACCCTCTCTACCTTCTACCCATGTTCTGCTAGTCTGCTAGCTTTTGTTGCTATTTGCCAGTGTTTTGGTCATCGAGCCATCTAAAAGGCCCCGGTGCCCTGACTGATGGACTGGATGATGACAAGGTCAAGGTCACGTTTATTTGTATAGTACCTTATAACAACCTGGGTTGACCAAAGTGCTTTACATAAATAAATCCAACAGCTACATTTAACAAAGCAATTCAGGAAGAGGTAAAAACAGTTTATACACACAGACATCATTTGTTTCACCCAGGTCTGAAAGCCTGGGAGAAAAGGTGGGTTTTAAGAGATGTTTTAAAAAATTTCGAGAGTTTCTGATGAACGAATATGCAGCGGTAACCATGGTAACCCATTCCAAAGTTTAGGGGCAACCCACTGCAAAAGCTCGATCGCCTTTCGTTTTTAGCCTTTAGCCGTTAGCATTTAGGCACATCCAGGTAAAGTTTGTTTGCCGACCTCAGAGCTTTGATTGGTCTGTGAACATGTATGAGTTCAGTTGAGACACCGAGGCTCTTCATGACAGAGCATCAACACAGTCACTGTAAGGTCCATGGCACCCAAACACTGCGACTTCTGTCTTACTGTCATTTAGGTTCAGGAAGCTGAGGCCCTACAGCAGCGATACTCACTATTTTTTTCACAAGAGCCACAGTGGCAGAGCAAAATCAAGGGAAGAGCCACTTTTACGCCAACATACTAAAGTCCCTTTTTGCAAATATGCATTTCTACATCTAAAACATCCCACAAAAAAACAAACAACACAGCCAATACATTTTCAATTAAGACCATATTTTCCTTAATACTGAGATGAGTAGAAGCTGGCCTGCATGTGCTTGACTTTCTTCATGTTGTATTTGTAGTTTGTTGTTGTAATCATAGTGAGACATTCAAGATGAGCATGGTTTCTGTGCTGGTTTTTGCCCTTTTTTAAATCAAAAACCGATCCATTGTGCCTGCATCTCGCGCTGGCTAAAGGAGCTAGCGTGCTCTGAGGTTAAGTGTGACGGTGGTTTAAGCGGGCTGCGTTGCCAGGTTTAACAGTTCCCCCTTTAGGAAACACCGTTAAGCCTTAATTAATACTTAATAAAAATACTTAATACTGTGCAGTATTCGCTGTGTGTCATTTGAAAAAAATTATTGTTATTGTTATGATATAAGCTACTATGTGAGTGCGAGTCACCAATTAAAGCTTTAGGAGCCGCGCAATGAGTATCTCTGGCCTAAAAGAAGAGAACCACCTTAAGTCTGCAACACAGAGTTGTAGGGCCAACAGGAGAAAACTGGATTGGGCCTTATTCCACCCATATTCTATCAAAACTCACACTGGAGTCATTTTCGCAAACGAACACCAGATATTTTCCAGAGAATGTGTGGGTGTTCATACATGTACCTCCCAGTGGGAAGCTGAGCTCTCCACCCTGGGAAAACTTCTGAGGGAGCGTTTTTTCCTGAAAGCATTTTTTTTGGTCACATGATAATCTTACTTTATAAGTTTTAACAAACAGGCGTATTTTTTTTTATTCAGAACTAGTAAGAACTATTCAGCCTTCTTAAGAAGTAAGAGGGGAAACAGAAAAAGCAAATAAAATCCTCCCTTCTTGCTCTTTAGTCACACATTCATGTTCAATCCATCACGTCCTGAAGCTCGTCTGTGAGCTCTGCTGCATTCTTTCACAAGGCCATCTAGTTATTTTAGGATCACCCCTTAAACTCAAACTACAGCCCTTTTACTCTAACATAAACATTCTTAAGCTTCCACAAACCTTCAGATAATCTGTCCGACTCTCCAGCTGAGCATATATATCACGCACCGCAGTCATCTGACATATCTGCGCCTCACAGAGCATGTGGGTTCCAATGTGTGTTTTCGTTGTAAGTGTTTGTGCATGAAATGTCAGCCGTTTCAAAAACAAATCTGCTATTTCCACCGTTTCCGCGAAGAAAAACAGATTGGGAGAAAACCTCAAAAATTTCCCTTCAGGCTCAACACCATAATTTAAAAAGAAATCCGATCTGGGGGGGGATGTGAGCGGGCGACAAAACATGGGAGATGGTTCTGCAATATAAATACTCTGACCCGGTCTGTTCCCCCCTCAGTCTCAGACCACAGAACCCTTTTCCAACACACTTGCGAACACTAACTGCTACTTGCATGCGAGCATCTAAATCCATGTTAGCACACAAGAAGAGGGAGATAAGAGGGAAAAGGATCCTGAAGGTTTTGTTCACCTTCACTGCTTCTGTAGTTTAGGAGAGCAAACCCCCCAAAACACTCGCTGTTTATCAGGAAATCACCATTTATATAAAATATGGTGAATGGGAAAATGAATGGAACAAATAACGGTCTGGAGGCTGCTAACCAACTCCCTTTTTCACGATTACATCATGTCTGGGGAAACTCAAGCGTTGATGGCATGTTTCATACTTTAAAGGGATAGTTCGCCTTTTTTGACATGAAGCTGTATGACATCCCATTTTAACAATATAATTAATTAACATTTTCTTACCCCCTGCTGCGTAGTGTGAGCCGAGTTCCAGCCGAGTTTTGGCGTTGACGAAGGTAGTCCGGTCCTAGTTGGCTGGGGCTTAAAAAATAAAGCGTCTTGCTTTTCAAAACAATATGCGTTCAAAAAAGTAATACATTTGCATCACAAAATCGTTCATCCAGAAAAAGTCAGGCACTATTTTCTCTTCCTTCATATCACTGCGTGCTGCCGCCTGCCGACAGCCGCGCCTGTTACGGTGTTTATTGCTCGATCTGCACGCAGTGATATGAAGGGAGAGAGAATAGCGCCAAGTGATTGTGAGGTCTGACTTTTTTCTGGAGAATGATTTTGTGATGCAAATGTATTACTCTTTTGAACGCATATTGTTTTGAGAAGCAAAACGCTTTATTTTTGTGACCCCAGCCAACTAGCCGGACTACCTTCATCAACGCCAAAACGAGGCTGGAACTCGGCTCACAGGACGCAGCAGGGGGTAAGAAAATGTTCATAAATGATGTTGCTAATATGGGATGTCATACAGCTTCATGCCAAAAGAGGCGAACTATCCCTTTAAATTTGTTCCTATGAAACCACTTTCACATTCAACATGAGATGACAAAGTTGCCTAAACACAAACAGCTAAATGTGAACTGGAATATAACAGAGTGAATTCTGGGTTTTAGCATTTCAGACACCTGTGGACATCTTAAACTAAAGTCTGAGGTTTTAGGTAAGCTACAGGCTGTTGTTTTAATCCGATGTTTACACTATACATCTTTACTCGGGTGTCGTGTAACTGGTAGTTGTGGCATCCAGTATCGCCTGCTCTTATTTTGCTAGCTTTAGTTGGATGGTTACAAAACAAATACAAAGACATCACCTCTTCATCTAGCAGGACTTGTCGGGTGTTAAAACTCAATCATTTTTTATTTATGAGCGAGTAGTTCATTATCAAAAAGCTAAATAAACTCAGTCAAGGACCAAAAGCGGATCTAAAAAACGCTCTCTGATACATTCAATTCTGATAACTTTGCTCTTGACTTTTTAAATTAATGTAAATTATTTTATTTGTTTCTCTTTATATTCTTTTATGTATTTTTAATGCTTCTTCCACTCCCTGCTGCAATGCTTTTATTTTATGTGAAGCACTTTGAATTGTTTTGTACATGAAATGTGCTACAAATAAATTTGATTTGATTTGACTTGACCATACTCATGTAAATTTATTTAGTTTGAATCGGTCTTTAGACAACTTTTAGGATCATAACCTGGTCACATCAGTGAAATTCTTCCAGGAATATGTGAAATATTTGTCCAGACAGCATGGAAACGTACAGCTTTTACAGCTTTGAGTTAAATAACTGTCGCTGCAAGCTAACTGCTAATCTACAAGCCATCTGGGAGCGAGACGGGATGATTTAGATACAATTGCTCTCAGGCTTCTGTCCATTCTCCCTCCGTTTTCTTGTGGATTGTGGAGAATACAAATGGCTTTCATAGAGACCGTTTCTTCAGCTCAAACGGCATCAGAAAACCCGGAGTGATTCAAGCCCAACAAAAAGCAGGGCTGGCTCAAACACTATGACCTCACAGTGTGGAGTTTTCTCACTCTCAACCTACGCAGAGGCACTGTGAATCAGCTCAGAGGCTTGCTGAATAGAAAGAAGCCGTTGTGCGTTCTGTGTGTGCACATGTGGGCGATGCTTGTTTGTGTTCGTGCCCAAAGACGACAACATACATCGTAAGTGGGAGCGGAGGTCTGGACTGAAGCGACTTGACGAGCGTATTTAAAGTGCTCGTGTGTGGGAGCCGTTCTGTGATTAAGCACGCCGTTTATTAATCGAGTAGAAGCGGGATGATTTTCAGCGTTAAAGCAGTGGGTGATGGGCAGCACGGTGTTGAGTTTCATGGGAACATTCCTGCCCTGCCGCTGACTTTCTCAGACCTCGGGGGGATATACAGGGACTCCCACCAAATCCCCTGTTTTTCTTTGGGAGCCCTCGGTCACCTTTTACAAACCCATCCCACCCTGAAGCCGCCATCGTGCAAATCGTGACGTCAACACAACAGAATAACAATGACAGCCTCAGGCGCTTTGAAACTGAGGAAACGGCGTGCAGCATCGCAGGAAACAGCCTGAGAAGGCGCATGGTGTTTGTAAGAAGGACACTTTCAACACCACCGCTTCACCTTTAGGCATTTCTTCTTATTCGTCATAATTGTGGGACTTTATTGTGTTCTGACGGGCCGTACCGATGCCGGTGGAGACGGATCATCTCATCGCAGCACTCGTTCGGCGCAGCTTCATGAGAGAGAGTTAGCAAGTTTAGCTTAGCCATCGAGCCAAGATCGCTAACAAACATTATATTAACATTACAAAATAAAACCTTTCCAACACATTTAGTCAAATGCAATGCTGTCGCCATCTTACTGAGCATAATATATAACAATAATCCTGCTAAATGTATTATAACATTACATACAGTTTCAGTAGAACGCTGTGCTTTGTGTAACAAACCTACCACGGGCTCAATCCTCGCGCACTGGCGCTGCGCCTACATCACAGCCCATATTTACGTGCTGAGGAGAGCCCTGCCAACCAGTGAGCATCCATGATACACGAATAAAGGTACATATGATTGGCAGTCACCGTGGAAGTGGAATCAACAGCCAACCCGTTACACATGCAGCTCCTCCTGTTTTTACAACACGCCTCTCGCTCGGTGTGCGTCGGGTTACAAAAACCGAGAGGTGCATGACCAGCCGAAGGGACACCAAAGCATCTGGAGCACCAGCTGGGGGGGGGCGAGCATGAACTAAACCCAAAGCTTCAGACGGACTCCAGTTCCACGCCGTTTCGCCTTTTTCTCTGCCCTCACGCTGCCTCTCCCTCCATTCTCTCCTGCTACCTGCATCCTCTTTCCTCCTGGCTTCATTGTCCCGTTAGGCTCCAACTTCCTTTTTTCCTCTTATCCTTTCCCTTTTCTCTTCCTTCCTTCTGTCCTGTCCACCAGATGCAGCCTCCTTCCTCCTCCTCCTCCGCCTCCTTCTCAGTTTGACCATAAAAGGTCACAACCAGGCCCTGTGGCCTTGCCGTCTTCCTCATAGTTCTTCCATCTACTCTGTCACTCTCTTTCCCGCTATATTATTTTCCTTCTCTTTTACTCAAAAGACAACAAGACATCCGAGACTGGTTCAACCAATGTGGCTTTGAAGCCACAAGTGCAGTGACATGGAAAAGTATGTGAATCTGACTGAGTTACCTAGCCGTTGGCATTTTTTAGCTATAAGATTTGCTGTGATCCTTATCCAGGTCATGTTTACAGACTGGTTTAACCTAATGTTTTCCTTCCTTTAGAGACAGACTTGTCTCCGACTTGTCCACCTCTCGAACCAGATATTTTTGTAATCTTCAGTGACTGCAGGCAAAGCCCAGATACATCATGAGGAATGCATGAGGCTGAAGTGTTTGCTTATATCTTATGACTAAGTTCAGAACAGACTGGTTCCATGTAAAAGCAGCTGATGCAGAAATGCAGGTAAATCCTCCAGCGTTAAGTCAACTTGAATTGTTCTACATCTGTGCATAGCTGTCATAAACCATCCCCATTTACATCTAATCCTGCACAACTTGTCTGACTTGGGCAATGCTCGTGCTTCTTGGTGAAACGTGACAGCTTTATTTTTCCTCCACATTTAACAAAGCTGCCCTCAGAGTGTGGACGCTGAAACCTCAACCACAAGCTCTACCAAGGTATCCGCAGGGTAACTAAGGCGGATGTGAAACTGACTAAAAAGGGAAATGACTGCGATTCGGTCTCAGATTCATGATCAGACGGACTAAAGTAGTGAATTACATGGATTTATATCACTTTATTTTACAGCTTTGTCAGTCATTCCTGGCAGCATAACGTCAAACCATTTCATGAAGCCATGTAGCTTTAACAGATTCAGCATCCACATGTGATCTTACATAAGTCAAAATAACTATATACAACTTCTCCTAAGAGTCGTGATATTCTTGAATCCGGATATTTTTAGCAACTCTTCTTGTAAATGATTTAAAAATCTGAAATACTTTAGGCCGTTTTGCTCTTTTAAGATCTCCCACAGATGTGCAAGGCCATTCAAATGAGGATGGATACAAAAAAAACCTTCACCTTTTGTGTCTTAAAGCAGCTCATCGTGTGTTTTAAGTTCGCTGTGGATCATTCTTCTTTTCAGTGTCACTTTAGTGACTGACTGCAGGATATTTTTACATCCTTCGTGGAATCCATGAATCTAAATTATCCTTCCTAAAACTGGTGTTTATCAATGTTATAACAATAACAGGAAAGCTGTTTAAATTGAGCGTGACCAGAGGCCATTATGCAAGGGAGAGGTGTGGTTAGGCTTAAAAAATGGATACAAAATCAGTTTTATTTTACCTAAACGGCTCCATTTACTAAATCTGATCAAGACTAAAGCTGAAAAGACTAAATTTTTTATAGTACAAATGGTTCATTTTGCAGTTTCCCCACATCGGTATTTATTTCCTGTAGCTGGAATTTAGACAGCGGGAGAGATCAGCATCAATCAACAAACCCCAGCAGAAAACAATATTTAACCACAGAGAGAAGTGAAAGAGATTCCTTTGGTCGCCTGCCAAAACTACTGGAGGACATCAGCTCTTTATGGCTGCGACAGCCTCAGTAGGATGAGGTAAAATAAAAAAACGACAGACATCTGTGAAACATCTGCACATCCCACTCAGGAGTGGACATCCGGCAATGCCGAATGGAACTGATAAATAGTGAGAAAACTCACCTGCACGGTCTTCTTTATGCGCTGGGAGGGACCGGGGTAGTCTTTGGAGTACAGGTCAGTCAGGAAGAGAGAGTTGATGAGTGTCGACTTCCCAAGTCCAGACTCACCTGAAGACAAAGTTCAACAATGTTTAAATGAATAAAATCACAGTTTTAATTAGGTTTAATTTGACTTCCCCCACACAGAAAAGAGAGGAAATAAAGCCTGCCGGCCACTTGTTATGTACACGCATGTCTGCCCTGAAAACAGAGATGCACTTAAGCTGCATTTTGTATACGCAGGGCCTGGAGGGACGGGGCTGCAGCACACACAATAAAGTAGATTCCCCCGTCTGCCAGAGGAAAAGGTCAGAGGCTCATCTGCCAGCAAGAAAAGCTCTCAGGTGGAGGGAATAAAACATTTCCCCCCATTCATCCTCCGTCACCCTTGCTGAACTCGTCCTTTAGGTGTAAATCTGAACATCTTTATTCTCGCTGTGCCAACTTTCCAGTCCCTGCTCCCCTACCGATGTTAACGACACAGAAGCTGCACGGAGGGAGTAAACATTTACTTGACAACGCAAACGGTTAGCCCCAAACTTACATATTGCACATGCTTGCACAGTGCCCCACCCACACACACACACACACAGGGCTGCGATTAATGACCGACCATCTGGCTCGTGTCCCGTGAAAAGGCACTGGGTGAGTGTTTGGTTGGAGGGGAGGAGGGCTGCCTGACTCTGACAGCACCAATTCAGTCTTGTAGGGCTACTGCAGGCCTAAGTACATCCACCCAGACTGGGCCACTTAAGCCTGATTCTTACTCGGCGCAACCTCGCTTTGACCCATTCTTACTAGCTGGTCGCAAATGGCGCAAACGGTCACGTGACCCAAAATTCCGCCACGCCCCCCGTCGCAAGCTAAAAAAATTCCCGGGTATGTGTAAACAGCACCTTAGTAGGTATACCCATGATTAAAAAACCCATTCAATATTGGCCCTTACTACAGGGTGCAGGGTTGTTTTAAGACACTGGAAAACCAAAAATATTATACAATTTAAAGAGTGGTTAGGAGAAATGAACAAAATAGCAAAGCTACGAGCAACTGGTTATCAGGCTGAACAATAAGGAGGAGATATTCCTGAAACTATGGGGTCATAAAGTGTTGTGCGAGATGGTTGATTGGTGGGGCAATGTTGATGAATCTTTATGTGTCCTAACTGTGGCAAAAGTCTGATTTGTTGTTGGATGGTGACTGTGGGAGTGATGCTGGAGATGTTAACCCTGTGTATGTTGATGTATGTAATTATTTTTATGTTTGGATTAGTTTAGTTTATGTAAGCATTTTTTAGCGAGTAATGTTTTGTGTGTTTTTTTTTTCGTGTTATGTTGTTTTATTCTTGTCATTGTTCATGTATGTTGTTCCTTTCGTTGTACTGTTGAAAAGCAATAAAAAAGTGAATTACAAAAAAAACAAACAAAACAAAACATTCAAATGCGTTACTTTTGGTGTATTAAGGACATAAGATTTTACCCAAATTACGGCTTTAAAGACTAGCTTCTTGGAACTAACTGCATTCGAGGTCTCAGTCTACGAGAGTTTGAAATAAAAGTCCCTTTGTCCTTTAAGCGACAGCTGAACCACAATCATTTATTCTGAGGAGCATGAATCAGCAATAAAACAAGAGACATTCCTGCATTCACTCAAAGAAACTAAGCTGCTCTCAACAGCCATGAAAAATATGTATTGAGCTGCCAAGCCGTGTGTAGCCTGAACGGAGAAAGCTGGACTTTTTCCCGTTTCAAAATGACGATCAGATGTCGATCCCGTAATTCTAGATTGATGCGCAATTTTACTGAGAGTCAACAACGTCTGGTGTGCCATTTCTGAGGCTTTGGTGTTTGAGGTTAGCATGAAAATAAAATGCCATTTCAAATAAGCATAGCTTTATAAAGCCACCCAATTATTTAGCAGATGTTATGCTGCAAATGAAAAGTATATCAGCTTTTCTTTCAGTATCCTCATTTTATGGATGGAAATTTTGATTTTCTTTTCTTTTTTTTTCCAAAACCACCTGCTGGAGTCGAGCGGCGTTTCCCTCCAGCCGACCGACAAACATCTGGACAGCATCAGTCCACGGCAACCTGGTGGGAAGCCCAGCTGGATTTTTCTCCTTACCCTTTCTTAACCCCTGGGCCAGCACCATGTGTGCGTTTGCTTGCCTATGGAAGGATCCTGAAGCATCCCCACCCAGGCGACAGCTGACTCTCCCGTTGGATGAACTGTACGCCGTTAGAGGTCAAGCATTCACTGTGTCCACAAATGCCATTTCATGACAAGATAGCACAGATGCACCGAGCCCTCCTCCTTACGACTGGGTCAACTACTCCCAGCAATGAAAAGAATTGCCTGAATGCGGACGAGAGGGACGGGAGTCTGTGTTTGGGTGTGTATACGTTTACTCATCTGCTCCTCCTGTTAGCTTTGCTCTCTTGGTAGGACCGTGTCACTACTGATGCCACCTCGACAAAAGCAAACAGCAGGTTATTAACCGAAAGGTCTATTCTACGGAAGCCCAGAGTGGACGTGGTACGTATAAACTTTTTTTTGATGGTTTTCTTGAGATAACGAGTTAATTTACCGATGGTTTTCGATGCCACTTTTTCTCCCCAGTCCGCCCCTGTTTATATGTGTTTTTATTCCCTGGCTTTCAACCCAGCATGAGACTCTGTTTCTAGTATTGTTTTTATTATTTAATATTGTTGTTTTTACATTGTTCTTGTGTTTTAAGCCTTGTTTTATTTTGTGTTGTACAGCACTTTGTTTCAGCCACGGCTGTGTTAAAAGGCTATATAATAAAGTTGATGATGATGATGATATGTATTTCTGGCAAAGGTGTGTAGCCACTTTTACCCCCTTTCATTGAAAACTGAATAAAGTAGCCTATGAAACATTTAATGTTTGTAACAATTCTGCTTGTGAAAATGCACATAGCAAAACCCGCTGGTTTTCCGCGTGGTTATTTATCTCGTTATCTCGAAAAAACGACAACGGCACCTCTCGTGCATCATTCGGTAACCATGGAGACGGCCTGGTCCCCTCAGCTGGATCACTGAGGTGTAAACGCCTGTTGAGCTGCAGCCGAGGCGGCCGTCTCCTTAAATGACGCGGGCTGATATGAAAGTTATCTCTACAAGACAAACAGATTGCGAACACATATAAACACATATAAACAGGGGCGGACTGGGGAGAAACAGTGGCCTCGAAAACCATCAGTAAATTAACTCGTTATCTCGAGAAAACCATCCTTGTTTTCCTCGAGATAACGACATAACTATCTCGTTTTCTCGAGAGAAAACCATAAAAAAAAACAAAGTTTATGCGTGCCACGTTCGCTCTGGGCTTCCGTACTATTCTAACTGTGACTGTACTCAAATAGAGACTGAGACAACAAAAAGTTGTCATAGAGTTGTTTGGTTAAACAACTTTTAAACTGTGGCTAGCTGAAATATCTGCAGATAAATAACCTGAGAACTGAAATCTTGTGCAGCACAATTAGTATCCTGCCACATTTAAATTAATTTCTAAGTCCACCGTGAACTGGTTAAATAACAATAAAAGAAAACCAAACCCTTCTTATCTTAAAGAGGTGTTTTCATTGCCTTAAACAACAGACTGGAAGCTGGGTGTGAATCTCTGCTTCTGGTGTAATGTGTTGGGAACTTCATTAAATAAAAAGACCAATTCTGTGGCAACTGGCAGGTAGATATCATAGATTTTCCTTGTAAATTTATTACAAACTAACATCTAAGCTCACAAATGCAACCTAATGAGAGATGCCTGGCTGTACTTCAGTTGTAACCTGAACTCAAAGCGAGAAGTAGAAAGTTATGTTGTGTGCACCCCGTGACCAGAAAGCTCATTGCAACCTCAGCAAATACCACACTGGTCAAATCTAAACTGAATAATCACAGTCAAGTTCGACACAGAAGATTCACGAAAGCTTGAAGTTAACAGCCAATACTGTTTCTTTAAGACAAAAGCCAATAAGTGCAAACAGGTTGCCAACATCTGGGGCCAGTTGTTTATTGTTTTATATGAGGAACAAAAAAAAAACCTTCATTAAAATGCAGAAACTTGACAGAATTACCTGCAGAGACAAAAAGCTTATTTACAAATGATCTGTACAGAACTGAAGTGGAGGATTGTGAACTGAAAATGACTCATTGATTAATTTCTGCGGTCGAGTGGGTCGCAGGGAGACGGATGCTCCAGTGAGTTACTGCAGCAGTCTGAACTCCCTGAGGGCAGGTCCGTCCCAATTAGCTTCCCCCGATTCAGCTTTAATTAAATATTGGTTCCACATGACAAGCGCAGTGCCAGTTCTCTGTAAACAGACTAATGATCTGCAACTCGGTGATGGATGGCTGACCTTTCCTGCTCATCCCTACCGTTTCTCTTCCTTCTTTCTAAGTAAGCTTCCACTCCATCTCGCTCTTTGTCCCAGCTCTGCTTCCTTGTCCTTATTGTCAACTTAATTAACTCTTCCCAAAGACTTTGTTTTTCTGATTGGTCCAACTTTATAATTATACTTCAGTCTAGTATAATCAAACAATCGTGCTCATAACCACAATGATTTTTAGCTCAATTTCCATCAATAACAAAAGGACACAAGGACGCAGTCTATAACTTAAGTAACAACATATCAAAGATTGAGTTGCCGGCCTTTGATGGGATTCAAGACTCCTCTGTGTAATCGACACATAAACACATAAACAACCTGTAGTGAACTGAGTCCTGATGAAATGTACAAACAAACACAGAACTCTGCTTTGTATTGGTGCAGCTGCATTCACTGAAGGTGCTGATTGACAGCCGTCACACCAGCCCAAATAAACTCCACGAACAAGAAAAACAGACCCGAGTTCCTTTTAAATGAGCCTTATTGTTTGGATGTGAAATAACAAACAGATTTTGTAGATGGGAACCTTTTTTTGCACTTTGTGGCTGTGAACCATTGCCCCTTTCTGGGAATGTGCTGCTGACGGCGTGGCACATGACGTCAGCAGCACGAAGACTGGAACCCATTCAGCTACGTTCACCGGCAACAACATTCATCCAGTAAGACCAGTTCTGTCAGATAAAAGCATGTAGAACCGCCCTTTGTTAAATGGTCACTGCATAGCAGGGTGTTGGTGGGGATGATCAGCTCTACACCGATGTGGCTCCGAACGATGCCACCGTCTACAACGACTGAAAGGCCAAACGAGGCTGAGCTATCATCATTATGTGATAATCAGTGAGTGTTTGTATGCTAATTAACCACATTGAGCATTTTAAGTGGTGGGTAATGCTATGTTGCAAACAAAGGGATGGTTATTAGATGTTCACTAGTCTCCTAAGTAAGGCCATCATCCAGTAATACCAGTTCTGTCAGATGATCAGATGAAAGCATGTAGAACCGCCCTTTGTTAAGTGGTCACTGCATAGCAGGGTGTTGGTGGTGATCAATGTTCCCTCTAAGCTGCTCGCACATTCTCAGCGCACAAGAAAATCTATGCAGCGCAGAAAATAAAATTCACCATAAACGTATGAATTAATATCTAATACTAGGCCTAATCTAATCTAATTAATTAGACCAATAATGTGTTTTTCTGTACCATTTTTCAATGTAACGCAGTGAGTGACAGGTGTTCAGCCAATGATACGGTTTACTTGCGCTATGCAGCCAATCAGAGCATTGATAGTGCCTTCATATGTGCCCTGCCCATACGCGCCGCGCAGGTTAGCTAGCTAACAACAGTGCGGCGGAGTTAGGAGTGAAACGAACGGGCCGCGCCAGCGACACAAGCCAAAGTAAAAAAGAAATGCGGTTCTTTTAGGATGGAATGGCTGTCTGAGTGCAAATAGAAGAACAAGCGGTGAAACTGGGGGAGATTTTTTCTTTTTTGAGTGAGAGAGGACTACTCTGCAAAACAAGTCTGCAAGCATGACTCACATATAACAGATAACATACTACACATCTCAGGAACAACAAGATTTTTGTCTTTTTCATTTTAAGTGGGCCAAATCGCTTATATTAAAAGTAAACTAATGAAAATTGCTGCTGTGATTTGATTCTTTTAATAAGCCGTGTAACTTGCTATGATCCAAGGTTTTGAACAGGTGTGATACTGGTGTGTGGCCACAGCGTGCACATCTGATGTTGCTCACAGTGGTCCTCAGTGTGCTCAGAGAGCTTGTGTGTATGCACGGAAACATGAAAAATTAGAGGGAACATTGGCGGTGATCATCAGCTCTACATCAATGTTATGGCTCGTTATGATATCGCGTTATCAGTTCTCAGAGCTGAGACAAATAGATATTCTGATGATGGATCAACCTCTCGATTATTGTCTTGTAATCACGTAGGAAATGGGTGTTACAACTTCCTCAAGTTGTTGGAGAAGCCTTTGAATATTTATCTATTTGTTCACTTTTAATAGTCACACGCACAGATGAGTTGGCTACAGCTCAACTTGGTCATTTTACAGACCACTGTCATTGTCCCAGTATACATGAACTGGAGACGAACCAAGTTATTTATTACTCAAGTATGTTTGACACCATGATTAGATTAGATCGACTTTATTGATCCCAAAGTGGGACAATTCAGTTGTTGTGAAAGCTCACGGGACAGAAAGTATAACGTGCAAAGACAGTAGTGGAAATAAGAAGAACCGTGATGCTATGAACTGTGTAAGAAAACATTCAAGAGATTCTGCTGCTTCTAATTATCTCTGTTGGAAACAGTCTTACATGCAAGTCCAGCTCGTCTTTAAGTTACTCGAATGGTGATTTTGTAAGATGAGGCTGCGGTTATAAAAATCAGGAATTTATTAGAGCAGAGCGACATTCTGGAAATACCTTAAACGACCACGAGTTAACACATAGTCTTAACGAGTTGTTTTTTTATTTCTGATGCGTTTTGCAGTCTGACAAAAGAAACGGAAAAATGTGCGAATGAGGGAAACTATGTTGGGAATTCATCTGTATTAACATACATCTAGGCTCACTGAGTGTATACATACAGATGGATTGTATTATATATATATATATATATATAGATATATATATAGATATATATATATAGATATATATATATATAGAGAGAGAGAGAGAGAGAGAGAGAGAGTCTGGATATAAAACTCCAGTTTTGGTCAGTGAGAAGTAAGAACTGAGAAAAGCAGCTAATCCTAGCGTTTAAAGAGGATAAAACAAGGGAATACTTGGTCATTTTGCTTTGAAAATGGCTTTTTGATAGATCAACTCTTTAAAAAGTTGTTTTTTTATTTTCTGAATCAAATTTCTGTGGTCGTTTTTGCGGTTCTGTAGTTTGGCGTTTTAAATCACATGACTGTCAAGGAGGGCACTACAGAATAAATAGAAATGATTAAAAAAAAACACGCATTCTGAACAAATTCTTAACATTTTGCCAACGCTTTGACAAGCTGAACTGAAAGGACTGGAAAAAACAAACAAACATACAAATGATGAGAGTGGGATTCCCATGGGATTCCTGACATTCTTCCCAGTCATGTGGTCTCTGGCGCTCTCGTTCTGCCCGGAGGCAGCAGCTGGCCCCCTCACATCCTGACAGGCCTTCGAACCAGCAAACACAAACACACACACACCGCTAACAGACATGTGTGAGGCCCGAACCAGAAAGTGTGAAATGGGGTGTCTGGGGGACATACATGCACAGAGGAAAGAACAGCAGAGTCACACAGACGGTGGATGTGAGGGAAGTTGTGTTTGCTGAACGCCAGACTGTTGGAGAAGATAATTCTCCATTGTTTGGTCTAAATGGGACTGGCTGAAGCGGGGGGCAAAGGTTATTGTTTTGGTCAAAGATAGGGATCAGATCGTCTGGCAGACTCTACGGAGGAGCCACGGCTCAAACTGAGCTGCGTTTACAGGAGCCTTTCAGGTACAGATGCGATTTTATCATTCAGCTTTTTAATTAGAGGGCGAGCGCTCTTCTGCGATCCACCAGGCCTGAGACTAAATCTGACAGAATCGGCACGTGCTGGGTCAGAGCAGACATGTGCGTCTCAAAATAGAGACTTCGAGAACGAGAGCACGGCATAGAGAAACGAGAAAAACCGAGGAAGAAACTTGCCTGCAGTGATTTCACTGAGCATGCATGAACAGGCAGATGTGCACAGCCCTGCTCTAACACACACAAACACCGACATCGCAGCCAGTGTGAAGCGTTAGACCCGGAGGCAACGGCGAGACCTAAACAGGCTGCGGACCTTCTCTACGGATGGCTGAAGGAAAAGCCACAGATCCAGGATAAATACGAGACTAAAAAAATACTGAACTTGAGACTGTGACATCATTCCTCAACTAAATAGGTAGTAAGGTGATGACATTTAGATACATAGATATCTTTATACTGTGTGCCTTTTATCTTTTGTGTATCCAAAGCCAAGAGCTCCTGAACTAAATTTCATTATGCCTGCATAGTGACAATAAAGATTCTTGATTCTTGATGACAACACTGGAGTAGATTTTGGGAAACTGACTCCCTTTATGGCTGTGAACCACACAGCGAGTCGCCCATATTGCACAATAAAAGTAACACCTGCACGATGCCACAGAAGAAAATAGTCCAGGTGATCAGTTGGGTTCCAGCTTTTCCTGGAAGATCTCCAGACATTCCCAGGCGTATGAGGAATTCAAACCCCCAATGGGTTCTGGGTAAACCACATGTTTACACTCAAGTGAAACATAACAGGCCAATCAGGATTAAAAACCACTTTTTTTTTTGTCCCTCAAACTGAAATCTAACACACAGGCAGAACAAATCTTCTACAGCGCATTACATTTTCCCCACTTAGGCCAAAAATATGCCAGATTGCTGTTGAGGTTTCAGCTGTTTTTCTTTCTGACTCATCACAGGTGTTACTAATGACGGTTGCTTAGCTCCATTCAGCTATCCCAGTAAATCATGAGCCTGCATGCACAACACTGCGACTGGATACACCTGAGTGGAAAGCAAGCGCCTGTTGCACCTGCATTTTTTCTTGCAACATCACTGCAAAGTGTGAATTTGGGTCATGAATGTAGTTTCCATTGTGTAATACAGAGATACTCATTGCGCGGCTCCTAAAGCTTTAATTGGTGACTCGCACTCGCATAGTAGCTTATAACAATAACAATACATTTTTTCAAATAAACACACAGCGAATACTGCACAGTATTAGGTATTTTTTATTAAGTTTGCATTTTTGTAGTATTAAGTACTTTTATTAAGTATTAATTAAGGCCTAACAGTGTTTCCTAAAGGGGGGACTGTTAAACCTGGCAACGCAGCCCGCTTAAACCACCGTCACACTTGACCGCCGTGCACGCTAGCTCCTTTAGCCAGCGCGAGATGCAGGCACAATGGATCGGTTTTTAATTAAAAAAGGGCAAAAACCAGCACAAAAAACATGCTCATCCTGAATGTCTCACTATGATTACAACAACAAACTACAAATACAACATGAAGAAAGTCAAGCACATGCACGCCAGCTTCCGCTCATCCCAGTATTAAGGTAAATGTGGTCTTAATTGAAAATGTATTGGCTGTGTTGTTTGTTTTTTTGTGGGATGTTTTAAATGTAGAAATGCATATTTGCAAAAGGGGACTTTAGTATGTTGTCGTAAAAGTGGCTCTTCCCTTGATTTTGCTGCCAATATGGTTCTTGTGAAAAAATAGTGAGTATCACTAGTGTAATACAAAAAAAAGAAGGGAAAGATTCAACAATAGTGAAACTTTTCTTTCGTTTCACCAAAAAAACATAAAAATAAATAGTATTTCAACTGAAAGTGATCAAGAACACTTTTATATCAGACTACAGCTGGACTGTTTCCTCTGATTAACAACGCAGAGGTTTAAAACTTTGAACCCTTTCATGGAGTGAGAGCTTTTAATGGCAACCAAACATGCTCTCATTTAACCCCATATGCATCTGCAGACGCAGCACTCCTTCAGCTGTACGCTTTGTGAGAACTGATACTCTAAAGAACAGGCATGCAAACTGGTCAGGGGTGAAAAAGGTGAGAAGGGTACACGGACACACGGCACGCGCGGAAAAGCGGAAACATGAGACGCATTAAGTTGTAAATTATACAAAATATATATTATAAAATATACAGTATGTCCCATTTGCATTAAGTAGAGAACAGCTGTGCAGCATAAAAGATGAATTTATAGGTACAGTAGGCCTATCAATTGCATTTACTGTACTATTATGTGTTTGATATATAACATCACAGGTCTTCAAAAGCATTTAACTGTAGTATCATACATTTAATTACATTAAATTTAACGAAAAATTTAGTCCCATGGTCCTTAAAGGGATACTACAAGTATGTAGGATTAAACGTTTAATTAATTACTGCCCCAAGACAGCCTATGCTTAGTAATAGCCTGAACGATGACTCTCCCGACCACTTTCACGGTCCGCTGTCATTAAACCACGAAAGTGAACGTTTGGCATGCCGAGCCAAACGAGCTCCACGGGAAAAACTTATATCAGCAATTCACTTGACGTACCGCCAGAGACAAATTTGTATCGACAGCTGGCACTCTAACATGAAAAACATTCTCGCGGCAAGCTTAGTTAAACGGCATTTTTTCATGACAGTGTAAGTTTTGAGACATGCATGCCACGAGCACTACGTAATCCTACATTGTGCCCCCTTTTAACTTCGATTGATGGTGCATCATACTGGATGAACACGAGTGCACCTGTAGGCTGTCATCATCAACGGGGGTATCAACGGGGGTGTGGGCGAACAGCGAGGGGATGGGGGTCGCACTCTCAAATACGACCTGTGGCAGAGCTCTCCGGACTCTGCATTGATAAACTCACGACGAATGAAACGACCTCCTCAAATGGGCAAAATGTTCCCTTTCCGTGATTATCGGAGGGTATTATGAAGGGGCATACCTCGTTAAAAAGCCAAGTCCGGCGACAATTAAGGTCTCCATTGACGTTGGCTAAAAGTATTAGCAAAGCCCTGAACTTGTGTGGAAGGCGCTAGTTAGCCACTCTACAGTTACCTCGAGTAGCACTAACACAAACAGCGTTCTGTGAGGCGGTGAAATATCGAGGAATTGTAGACTATTTCAAGTCTGTTATCAAGACATTTAGCTGACACTTGTATCAAAGACACTATTAAAAGCACATTAATTGATCTAACGACACAATTCGTTATGAAGACTATTTCAGGACATCAGTCAAATTGTAGCAGGGGGGTGGTCCGGGGGGGGGGGGGGGGGGGGTGTGAATAGGGGTTCGCCCTCCTCACTTCTGATTGGTGATAGTGGTTCTCTCACACGCCACTCTTGTCAGTCATTTGTTGTCACATAGGTCTAGTGTAGTTTTGAGGTTCACAGTTCCACTCGCTAGTTGACATGCTCACCCCCCCCCCCCCCCCCCCCCCCATTTTTTTTTCTCCTCGGATCTACGCGATTCAGAAGAATGACCCATTTTGATTTCAAAACGGCGAATTTCGCCGAAAGGTGGCAAGTTTGCATGCCTGAAAGAAGGAATTACAGCCACAAATCACCACTGAGTCCTGACGGCTGCTCTTGATTAGGTCTGGGTCTGGTGAAACCATGGCGATAGCTGAGAGAAGATGAAATGCACTCCGTACTTTATACTTTATTACAAACAGCCCACTTATTCTTGGTCAGGCCTCCCTTTGCTCTCAAACAGCCAGTTTTTGTTGGCAATGACTCCACAAGATGTTGGAAAACATACTTAAAGGTTCATCGGCCTACTTCTGCAGATCCGTCAGCTGCACATTAATGCTGTCAATAACTCAATCATCATGCAACCAGCTTGAGGCGACTTCTGCTTTGTGAAACGAAACCATTATAAAGCTGAAAGTAGCAGTTCATTCTGGCTGTAACGGGCCTGTTTGCCACATGGTTTGCTGACAGTATTTCTGCATGAATAAGACCGTTACAAATGCAGTGCTCCATCAGCGTGCATCTTCCTGAGCCTATCAGACAGGCGTTTATATATAGGAATAAGAGTGATTAAGTGGCTACATAAACAGGCATCGAAAACAGAGTAGCCGTGCGCGAATGTGTGTATGAGCGCATCTGGTTAAGCCAACAGATTAAGTGGACCAAATCCTTCCTTCACTCACCCCCATCTGCAAGGTCAGTAGGCAAGATGGTCAATCCTAAGCCTGTCAGACTGTCTTATCTGAACACTAACACACACACATAGCTCACAAGCTTGGAGAAGGACAACAACAACAACAATAACAACAACACACAGGATAGACAGGAAGACAGACAGGGAAATAGTTTCACAATCAAACGTAGATTACTGAGGAAGATTATCAGATCGTGACTTAATAGGGGAACTACAAGTGAACTGTTAAAGATTACAGCCTCATCCTGCTGCTTTTCTCATGGGACTATGCATGAAATCTGCACGGTATCTTTGAACTTATCACGACTATTGCTTGTTTTTAATCCTTTTATCATTTTATTTGTTTCTCTTTATGTTCTTGTATGTATTTTTAATGCTTCTTACACTCCCCGCTGCAGTGCTTTTATTTTATGTAAAGCACTTTGAATTGTTTTGTACATGAAATGTAGTGATGCTCCGATCAGCATTTTTTGGACCGATCACCGATCACCAAAATCATGATCTGCCCGATTGCCGATCACGGAAGGAATCTGACATTTCCATGCCTTTCATCTAGCAGAGAGTGCACCATTTATAGAAATTAAACCGCCAGAGGTAGCTGGGGACATGTAGAACAAGAAGCTGGTGGAGTTTGCAGAAAACAATTGTTTTTTTTAATTTTCTATTAATATTTTAATCTGCCCATATACATCATCAATTGGGTATGATTTCAGCATCAGATTATTAAACAATGAAGCAGTGAAATGACTTGAAAATCACCACAGAGGTAGCTGGGGACATGTAGAACAAGAATCTGGTGGAGTCGGCAGAGAAAATTTTGAATATATCTGAATATGCTTAAATAATTTTGTTCTATCATTTTGTTTTAATCATTAAAAAGAATATAGTAAAAAAAAAAAAAAAAAAAAAGTAATGACAGGTGTATGTATTCCAACAAATGAAATCAACTTCGATTTAGATTTCTGAGTTTACGGGGTGCACTTGAATGCACCATAAATCCGCTCACACGCTTTACCGTACGACGCGATGTAAACAGGCACTCGATTTTCAAGTGTAGCTAGCGCGACCGTGCCTCTCCGAAGCGCAGATGGCGTGACCGCAGTAAGTTTCACGTCTTTCTGACAGACTTTGAAGAAATTCCAGACAGGAGAGGTCATGTTGTCGAGATGCACTGTAGAGGTTTTGCCTGTTCGGTTCTGTACACACGTCACGTACCACATTAGAAAGTGGTCGCTAGTAATTCACGTCGCGTGATCGGCTTTTTGATCGGCATATTTTTCAGATCGCCGATCAGGCTATTTTTGGGCATTATCGGCCGATCATGATCGGCAGCCGATCGATCGGAGCATCACTAATGAAATGTGTTTTACAAATAAATCTGACTTGACTTTAGTCACAGGAACGTTTCAGTTTACTTTAATACATCACTAACGTAAGCAGAAGTGTCACTTAAGAAACTGAAAATTGAAAATCTATGGATTCTTCACTTCTTTTTGCTTAAAATAAAGCTGTGTCCATTTCCCCAAACTTAACCATTCTAGCTCTTTGATATTCACCGTCTATTATCTTCTGTATTACTTTGACCCAAATTACTTAATTGTATTTTTAAGCCACCCCGATGAGACCTTCATTCTTAGCCAGGGAAACTTTTTAAGTTTCACTTTTATTAAATCACATCTGATCACAGCTCTGCCTACAAAGCCTCTGATGTGCTCTCCTCCTGAGCTGCTTTAGGGAAGCAGAGGAGCTGTTAAGAACTGGCTTTGTTACACATCAGAAGCAGCATGAAGCAGGCATCACTTCCCCTCTCCTTCCAGCTCTGATCCGACTCTCAGCTCTGTTCACATCTCTACTCTGGCGCTGGATCTCGAAAATCTTTCCAAGAGTTTCTATTCAAACTGCCAGCTGGACAAAGGGGGCAGGAAGCAGCTTTTTCCCCCTCTGAGAGAGGCTGGACTGAGAGGTTTGGACAGAGGAGAGGAAAATAAAAAGAAAGCGTGAAAGAAGAAAAATCCACCAGAAGAGCAGTTTCTGGTGGCGTTCCTTTTTAGGGAGTGACCCAATGACAGAGCAACCAGAGCTGCTTCCTGGCAAAGCACGCACAAGGCCTGTAACAGCACCAACAAATTATGCTTTTTGGGTTTTGCAAAATAGGAGATTTTGTAATCTATTCATATATGACCACAATTAAATGTCTTTAAAAACAGTTACGTACAGACTGAGTCTTCCTATTAAGACGCTAGCATTGTGGAAAGTGAACAAGAGTGGTGGCCAGAGGGATGCAGCAGAGCAATATCTGGCTACAGCCAAGAAAATCACGGCTGATCATTCACAATCAGTCACGTGTTTCGATAAAACCGGGTTACACAGGATTAGCATTACAAATATTGGATCCTGTATTCAGTGGTCTCAAAGTGGAAACCAAAAACTAAGCACATGCAAAGTTTCAGCGTTGTCTGTGTCTCCCTTTTCACTACTGTTGAATTTGTACAAAAAGTAAAATCAGGTACAAGGCCGCATTAAACACATTCTGCAGTGATTGAAGACCTCAGTTTCTGGAGAGATTACATATCCATCCATTTTCTATACCCACTTAATCCAATTTAAGGTTACGGGGGATTTCTACCGTACAACAATCTCTCTGAAAATGCTTTATCAAAAATGGTCAGTGGTCAAAGCAAGTGGGAGCTTCAAGGAAAAGACTGAATTTACTGTACTGTGTGAAGCCAAAGCTTCTGGTTGCAGGGAGGCCAATTAAATCGTTCAGTGTGAGCCAACACATCAATTAAAATCAATGGAAAGTCACACAGTTACTACTGCTTTAAAGGGCAACCCTGTTAGCACTCCAGTGATGGGAGGCATTTACGTAAGCTGCGGATAAGCACTTATTAAAATCAGGAAAGGTCAGATTATTCTAGCTGTGGTACTCCAAAACTTTCCTAAATCTATTAAATAAAGGAAGCCAGTGGGAATTTAGCCCCAAAAATATGGGAATTTTACTATGGTAACAAGTATGTGTCCCCTAAAAATATTGGTACTTCAAAGACTAAATAAAAGTAGTTGCTATTTTTAAAACAGACGAATATGGTGATGCATTTTGTATGCATGTTTGATGTACTGGTACTCACTTTCTAGCGCTTCAGAAAAGATGCGCAAGGTTGTGTTTTACGACTGCATACGAGAGGCGAACTACGTTTTTACGAGATGCTTCGGCTTCTTGCCAAAGCGAGCCCTCCTCTCCGTCTGTGCTGCTGGAATTTGAACGAGTGACCTGAAGGCATCAGCCTAGTCATCTCATATTCCACCATCTGCTTGTTCCAAATCTGAAGCAGAACAATACTGGGCCTCTGAAAGCAGCCAAACTTTCACACTTCGCTCTGAAGCCAAGTATAGCAGTACTGAAGCCAACATCCAGTCTTTGCTTTCACAGTCTGCCTTGTACTGTAGCTCCAGCTGGGAGCTCTTCAAATCAAAACACAATCAGCTCTCCTGTCTCTCTTTCTAACACTGGTATTTCCTTTCTCACTTGTCCATCACTTTACCTCGTTCTGCGATTGGGACCATATTTATGCAGGAGTGTGGGGTTTAGCTCTTATTAATAAGCAGGACAGGAAGTCGTGGTTTGGGAACAGGGATTTGACACGTCCAAATATGGAGGAAGCCATTCTGTCCAACAAAAACTACAGCTTAGGGCTCGGGTTGCCTTTAAAAATTACCAATTCTAATGTATTTGATTTGAAACAAATGTGGTAAATGGAGAAAAGAGAGCAAGAAAGCAAGAACTGGTTTAATTTCTTCCAACAGACCGTGATAAATATGTTGAATTTTTGGTTCTAATGTAAGGTCTTGAAGAATATTTTTCAGAAAAAGGGCAAGTTTTATCACTTCTGTACTTAAAAAGGAGTTTCAAACTAAAAAAATCTACACATCTCCTGCTTGTTGCCTTTGTAAAGCAGTAGTTTAGATTGCTGCACCTATTCACAACACCTCTGTTGGGTGATAAACTGTTTAAAAAACCAGAGAAATAGTCTCAGGACATATCTGGACTTGAACAATAACAAGACTTCAATGGTACAAAGTACCGTAAGCTCCATTCAAAGACATCCAATAACGTCTCAGTGTAGTATTACAACATATTGATTTATTTCTGTGTACAAATTCAATTAGTTTTTTCCTCAACAATGTGTGTCGAGGGTTAGGATTAGGGGCTCCATCTTGTTTCTAAGATTGTCAATTTCTTGATCAAAAGCAAATGTCTCCAGATCTTTAAGACATTCATTCATAAACGGGAAGAGCCAAGAGCCTTTCCACTGAACCTCGTCTCTAAACACAAACATTTGTTATGTGTGAAACTTGGATCGGCCGGGGTAAACGGGGCTGGAAGCCAAAAGAAAGACAAAAAAAAGAGTCTGGGAAGATAGACATAGGGCCCATGTGAGGAAATGCCTGAGAGAGAAGATCTATTTGACCGCTGATCTCTCTGGTTCTCACCCGAGCCGTCACTCTGCTGCTCGTCCACTGTGGTGCACACTAAACAGGAAGCTAAAAACCCCAAGCTGAGACAAAAATGACTGGACGCCTCTGTGTCGGTGTCTTTCACACAGACTCTTCACAACACAGTTAGATTTATGATCCGTTAAACACTTTAATGACAGCCGAGTTAAAGACTAATGCAAAACAGAGGAAAATAAAACGATCTGCCACAAAAAAATGTCTAAAGTAACAGCAGATGTTTATCGTGTAAGTCTTTATAATGCCAGCTCAGGCTCTTAAGGCTGATAGTGGTTTGTAAAGCCTGTTTAGTGTTAAAGACACGATGAATAATGAGCCTGATAGATTGAGTCATTCGAGACACAAGCAACATGTTAATAAGCTAGCTTTACAAAAGTGCTGCTAGGTGTATTCTTATACATTTTAGAGCCATTTTAGAGCCAACATTACCCAAGTTTATGATTCATTTTTCTTTTTTTATCCCTGTTGCTGCCAAAAACAGGAAGTGCTTGTTAACAGAGCCAATGCCTTATTCGGTGGCTGTATTATATACTTCACAGGACCAAAAAACAAACAAGTAACAGCTGTATTTTAGGAGGATACGTCTTCTCGTATGACACCCAGAGGGGAAGCCGAACATTTCAGCAATACAGACGCATAGCTGAGTGCCGAGAAGGCCCAGAATAAGAGCAACCTTTTCCTGTCAGTGGAAACTACAGCAATATTTGTAGAGTAAGAACTTTTGCCCACTTTAGCTTTCTTTAAAAGAATCTGCGTAGTGCACAGATCAATCAGACCAGCTATGTGAGACAGCTCTAAAGGACAAGCTAAGTCAAATCTGTGTTATTATAGCTTCAGCTCACACAGTTTAATACGTCAAAGCAGCACTGCAGTTTCCTGCGCTTCGTGTCTACATAGAAAGCCAAACAAACCCCTTGTTCCTCTACTCCACAGTCCACTTCCCTGCTGCTGTAACTGCAGTCGACCACATTATACCACCAACTTCATTCATACTGGAACCGAAATCCCATAGCCCACTTTTTTTTTCTTCAAATTAAATCACCTAAAAACACAAATATCCTGCGTGTCCAGGGGTTACAGATTAAAAACTCCCTCAATAGTGGAAATCTAGATTCCACTCAAAAATATTTTCACATTCTTTTTCAGTGAGCAGCAGCGTAGGAGTTGTTAAAGCCAGGCCACACAGGGCGCCACCTCACTGCAGACACTACTTTGTAAATTGTCAACTAGTCATCCTCAGCGTCAGACTGTGCTGGATGCCAGACATATTTTACCGGACATGCACTCAACACGAGGGGTCGGCAGATAAATATACAGGTGTTTCAAGATTTCTCCGACTTACCAACAACCATTAATGTGAACTCAAACCCCCTTTTCACAGACTTCCGATACACCTGGTTGGGGAGATTGGCAAAGCCCACGTAGCCCTCCAAGTTCCGCTGCTGAAAGAAAACACAAAAATGCAATTTCTGTCAATGCGTTCGTTAAATAACAAACAGACACACTCTCATACCAGTATCTGCTCACATAGAGCTCTGGGAAAGCATCGATGAGGCTAAAGCAGCATATAAATGAATGTAAACACAAAGTCTTCTGCAGGGATATTTGAAGCATGCTTGTAACCAAATGGACGGAGAAAAAAAATGAAGTTAGCTAAACTTGGTGCAAACACCAAGTGCAAAAATCTTTTTTTAAAGCCTACAATTAGCATTTTTCTGCCCTGCAGTGACAGAGCCCCTTTGTAGTGGAGTGCAGCTGGGATGAATGCAAGAGGGGAAGGAGGTTGTTTTCAGGGGAAAAGAGGTGAGAGAAATAACAGGCTTTTCCTAGACAGTGTGGAAAGACAAAGTCAATCCCAACAAGGTCTGACAAACACGAAAAAAGAAGCCGATTCACCGGAGGACGAATGCAGAAATGTGATGTTAAATCGATGAAGACGAGACGCAAAAAGAAACAACAGAAACCCTACGTGCTCAATCATATCCATCGTCCCTCTTGCACGAAAGGTTGCGGTGAAACCAGCTGCTTTCTTTTTACCGTCAACATATCTCTTCATCCCCTTCTCCGCTCCCCATCTCCTCCCTCTTCCTCTCCATCTCCCAGCCTGCTGCCGTGATAACACCCCCCTCCAATCACCGTGCACCGTCCTGCACGCCACATGAGGCAAACACAATTGATTGATTTCTGGCCTCTCAGGCTCTGTCATGCATGGCACAGATGGAAATCTGCAACACCGACAGCTCTGCCGATAGGCCGGGGGTTTAAAACTACCCGCAGCCGAAGTCGAGACCAACTCAAACTCTAAAATGATGACACAGAGTGACTCAGCGGCCGGTTGTGAAAATAAGGCGTTCAACTCTGCAGGCGAGCCTTATCGCCTCATCCCAGCTGCTGTAACCAGAGTGGAACGTATGTATTGTCCGATGCGATGAGGAGAAACGATTAACGACAACAGAAAAATCTGTATTTAGATTATTAAAAGGTGGTGAAATGTCCTTTTCACCTTAACTCAGTGTTTCTCAATTCCGGTCCTCGGGACCCACTGCCCTGCATGTTTTTGATGTTTCCCTCTTCCAGCACACCTGATTCAAATGGTCATCAAGGGCTGTGTTCGAAACCGCATACTTCTCCAACTACTCTTACTACTCATACTAACTTTTTGAATTAGTACGTGAGTTTCAGTAAGCGAGAAGTTCCCGGATGCATACTAGATTCGCCGAAATGTTGGGTATGCATCATGAGGTTACTACTCGTACTCAAACTACCCAAGATGCAACGTAACGTGACGTCGCCGATCGTCACTTCCTGTCAAAACGGCCGTTTCAAGCTAGCTACAACGAGGGTAGGTTCACTTCCTGTTTTCAAAACAAAAGCACCAATTGTATCGTAATGGCTTTCCCTATGATAAAAGGCAACGGGTATTTTATTTTGTGAAAATAACCGGAAGTGCGTTGCTCGCTGCGGCTAGCTTTAGTAGCGCCAAATTTGTGGGAACAAAATTGTGAATAGCCGGTATTTTGTCAGGTTTTCAACACGTTGGGGATCTAAACGACTACTTTCTCGCCTGAAAATGTTTCAAATGTTGCTAAAGTTTACAGAGTTTAGAGCTTAAGCGAAATCCGCTTCAGGCCGGCTGATTTTGGCTCGGGCAGGAGCAAAATGCATTGTGGGTAAATGCTCTGCATACTGTCTGATCAATCAGTATGCCGTATGGAAGTATGCGGTTTCGGGGGAAACATCGAAAACATGCAGGGCAGTGGGTCCCAAGGACTGGAATTGAGAAACACTCCCTTAACTCGACAGACATCAGAAAATAGACTGACAGGAAACATGGGTGAGGGGGTGGGGAGGTATGACGAAACATTGCTGGGATGTTTCATTCCTGACGTAATTCACTGAAAAAATTTTTAGATTAGTCAGTTAGAAAAATAACTGAGATGCTAATCTTCTGTCTGTTATGAACTAACCAAGAACTAATGCCGGGGGAAAGATCCCCCAGCAGGACCAAAGGTCAAAGGGAACAAGTTCCAAGTTCCAGCAGGAAAATACAGGTAAATCTGTCCCACAAGGAACTTTGGACTCACACTGATCGCCTCTATATGTTATGTGGAAGCAGAACTTCCAACCTTTGAGATAACAACCAACAAGGTTTGATTTGCAGAGAGGAAAATGTAACGTATATCGTGTCCAAATCAAGCTTTTTCCAAAACCAGACTAACATACCCTGACAATGCCGTTGGGGATCAAATCAAATCACTCTCTGGTGCTGGACACATGCTCACAAAGTCGCATCTTAGAGTAAAAACAGCCCAAATGCCAGTAAAGCTGCTCTCATTCACACATTTGACCATTTTATTATTGTGGTCACAAATTTGTGACTGAAAAATCAGCCCACTTGTGGTCACTTAAAGTATTTCCAGGCTGTAGCTCTGCTTCAATAAGAGCCTGATTTTATAATCACGATTCAAATAACTTAAGACAACGTCTGTGCAGTGAATTTGGCTGCTCTGACATGTATGATGTAAGTTAGAAGTAGCAGAATGGCTTGAATGTTGTCTTGCACAGTCCACGGTGTTGCCGTCAGACACACTTTAGTTAATAACTTGATTTCCCTCCTGTGCATTAGGGCTGAGCAATTTTATCGATACTGCGATATATATCGATATTTCGTTTCCCAATAAAGTATCGATTTTTCAGCCGCGGGTATAGATTTTTTCATTTTATTGTTTTCTTTTTTAAAGCAAACTTTACTGAAAAGTCAGACATTACAATTAGTGAAAACACAGAACATTAAGGTAATACAGTACAATGCCAGGGGGGTCACAAAACAGTGATAAATTAGTTCATAAAAATGTTGTATAAAGTGCACAGCTCACGTTTGTTTCTGTTTCTCTGGCTGTGTTGTCCTTCTGGTTCAAAGGTCGGACCACCAGTCCAATCAGCAACGATTCATGTCAAATCACACTGTCGGCTGATCAAACTGACCCGCATGCGCGGTGCGTAGCAGCTCAACGCGCCCAGAATAAAAAAGGCTCAGGAAGAAAATATGTCACTGATTTGGACTTATTTCACTTTGTGCCAGGACGACCCAAAACACGCTGTTTGTAATGCTTGCAAGTCAAAAGTAAGCTGCGGAGGATCAACGCCTAAGACATTTGGAACAACAAACTTAATAGGCGACTTGGAAAAGAAGCATCTAGATTTGTTTAGCGGAGGACACTGAGGAGGATGCAGCAGAGTCGCAGCAACCACAAAAACCCTCCACCGTGGCTGCTATGTTCGACATCAACACTGAAAAGTCCACCGCCACCACCAGGAAAATAATGGAGTTCATGGCACTGGACGACCAGCCGTTTAGCGTAGTAGAGGATAAAGGCTTCGTAAATCTGATGAAACACCTGAGTCCACGGTACAAATTACCAAGTTGGCGGTACTTTTCTGACACAGCGCTGCCAGAGTTGTTTGAGAGCGTTTTAAGCCATATACACAAACTGTGTCAGTGTTGAAAATAAATCTGCTCAGGACGCACTGTTATAAACGCTCACTCTATTTCTTATTTGTGATGTTTTATTCTTGAAAAAGGGGGGTTATGATAGCATATAGCCTACCACTAGTTGTGGTTTTAATTGCAGTTATATAAGCAAAATGTTGTCTAGGAGAAGGGTACTTGTATTAAATTTGGGAAAGGGTACTCAAGCCAAACAAATATAGTGTCTATTATATGATTATAATTATTTCTTAGATAGAAAATAGTTATTGGAAAAAACGGTTTTGGCAGGTCAGACCTCCTTAAAAACCGGAAATCGGTATCGGACAAGAATTTTGCAATCGGTGCATCAACTACCAAAAACTGACGGTGGGTAAGTATCCAGTATCAGTCTAACGCCACATTGCTACAGCTTGAGTGTGACATTCAGCCAACTCACCAACATTAACACAACATTAACACACCAAGAGAGAAATACAATCTGTTCAGCTCATCAATACTCTGATGGACACAGCTCGACAGCAGGCCCAACTACTCTGAACAGGCCCGAGGCACTTTCCACTGTTTCCATGTTTGATCCACCCACATCCGAGCTCTCTGCGTGTTACATAAGGTGCCATCACTGATGGTCAGTGTACTTTCCTGGAGCTGCAAATGTGGGTAGAGCATATAGCACAGCCTGCAAGGCAGGTCTTTTATCTGTTGAGAAGAAATTATAAGAGCAGGCTGTCGGTATTTAGTTACAACAAAGCTGTGTGGGTTTGAATGCAGGAGGAGAGTCTGTGAATCAGATTACATGAGGGAAACGGTGTGCATGTGCAAGTGTGAGTGTATTATAAACACTGTTGTGAATACAAGGACTCACGGGGACATTGCATCTGTAGCACACACTTGAAATATCCCATTCATAGCTTCATGATTATTGAATCCACAAAAAAAAAAAGTGACCAACAGGCAGAGCAGCAGGCACGGGACTTAGAAGAGGGAAGTAATGGGGGATGAGATAAAGGAAGGCTAGTCAGTCCATAGCATTCATATGAACCCCTCCCCCAGTCCACCCAGTGGTGATAGTAGCAGCCTGGCTCACTGACATCATCTGCACTACTGAGCCCTGAGCCCTGAGCCCCCCGCCAGGCACGCAGCAGCTGATCCTTTAGCCCTCTCGCTGCCTCCATCAGCTGTTTTCAGGTTTGATTCCTTACACATCGATCATGAATTATGCGGTAAATATTGCATCACCAAATAGTGCAGAGAGAGAGAGAGCAGAAATCATTTGAAAACAGCGACTGTGCTGTTGCTCTTTTGCTATTTTTAGTACCGCTATCTCCATCTCCATCGCCACACTTGTATATGACGCTATGGAAAAGTCACGTCCGACTTTATCACAGAGAGATTCAGTATGACTACAATGTGTGGGATGAAGTTTGGTCAGCAAGTGACGACACTAAAAAAAAAAAAAGCCTTAAATAAAGCAAGTGACAAACATGGAAGGATTACTGACCATTAGGACCAGGCACCTGTGGATCTGAACTTCTAATATATTTACTATAAAATGTCCTCAAATACACAAAGAGAAGGCAGACAAAAATGCTGTATTTACACCAGAAGTAGTGGGTTAAAATAATCCCATGCCAGTGGTTGTGTCCTTTGGGGATTCATAATCAGTCCAAAAACTCCTACTATCTGCAAAGGGTAGGAGTTTTTGTAGCCTGCAACTACAAAAACATAAACGGACGGCATCACATTGTATTCTAAAGGCTATGTTGGTCTGATATGGACAATATTGAGATAATTAAACCAATTTATTGTTTTTAATTAGACCACGGACGTCTGCCTCACACAGAGCGAATGAACCCGAGTTGTTGCTGTCAGTTTCAGAGCCTCAATGTGAGTCCTTGTGGCCAGTAAACATGTGTTCTTCTGTCAAGAAAAAGTGAGCTGTGCCCACACTTGTAGCCCAGAGTGCAGCTCCCACATTGATAATAAGCGTGTCCATTCAGGGGTTGCGTTTCCATCAACGCCAACTAGACCTGAAGACGAAAAATACCCGTGACTATTGCGAGGAAGTTTGCGTATAAATAGCACTCCGCTTTTGGCACTTTTCACATGTCGTTTGTACGCGTTTTAAACTTTTGGCGTATTGATTTAAGCTGTCAAATTAGTTAAGGTTAGGGCACAGTATGGTGGAGAGTCTCCCCCTATTACGGTCCAAATCATCAAAATGACTGTAAATACCGTGTAATGGTTAGGGTTGGGGTAAAAGCATAGGAGAAGGACGTCATTTACTCTAAATACATAGCGTAAAATTACATGCAAAAGTACAAAAAACACGGCAGATGACTTTGCGTGCAATAACTAAGCCTTTTAAATGAGACCAGGCTGCAAAGTCAGATGTTAGCAACTGTAAGCTGCCGCCCGACATTAAACCAATGTAAATAAGATTTAGAAGAAACAAAACTGACTAAAACTAAACCAATCAGCAAAACAAGATAAATAGCTTCTCAAACAGGTGCAAAATTATCAAAAAGCCATCAAGTTATGGGGCGGGGGGCTTTTGAAGAACTGGTCCCAGTGGCCTGTTGTCTCATTGTCCGTCCATGGTTGTCACAGGGTGCTCTATAATCATGATAGTTAGCCATGTAAAATGTATATTTCCTTTACGATCTAGTGTTGCAAACAGTGAAACATGTTGTATTTCTTTATCTCATCCGTGTGGCAGTCAAGGATTCAAATCTGTGGCTGCAATTACATACTTTAACTGCTCACATAGTCAAAACAAGAATTTATCTTTTCCCACAGCAGCGGGCTATAATTGAAACCAGACCAAGTCCCTCCTGATACGTGCTGTTCTGTAGTGAACCCTCAAGCTAGCCTTCGTTCATTTATCACTGACATTTAGGACAAATCATAATGATGTGGTCCCAAAGAGTACATTTAGTACACACAGAGCAACATTGAACTGGCAAAATATTAAGACCAACAGCATTTGTGCCTAAATTAACAGCAAGCTATAGCTTTTTCCAGAAGGCATGATAGTTTATTCAAAATATCTTAAATAATCTTTGTAAATATCTCAAAGTCTGAACTAGCCGGGACAAAGACACAGGGCCAGTGGGGAGAAGGGTATTTTAGTTAAGATTGTAACTATCGGCCTCGTAGAAACAACAGTTATTTGGTATCTTTTGAGGAGAAATTGACTTACAGCGATGCTGGGAACCGCAGTCTCTGGTCGCTCGATCATGCTGCTGCCGCACTGTCACCACCCAGCAACGGACACTCACCGAGGCACACACCGCCCAACGTCTGAGAGAATGACGGAGCGGAGAGAGCAACGCAGCCTGCCCGACTAAATCCTCCGTTTATTGTTGACAAAAGGAACCGAAATGCGAGTGGAAATGAATGAATGAGGTTAAATTACATATGGCCGCTGACGGATACTACACGCAGATGAACCACAGTGAAGAAAAAGGCTCCAACGGCTGTTTTTCTTCGAGAGGAACACTGACGTCATTTATACAATGCTACATCCGGTCGATATTTTCAGTATAAGTGTAATCATATTATATTATATTATATTATATTATATTATATTATATTATATTATATTATATTATATTATATTATATTATATTATGCATTCACTGTACATAAATTATATTGGTAGACACAAGACACACAAAGGACCATTTCCAAACTATAGTTTGTTTTTGTCTTATTGCCAGAAGTTAAGATATATTCAAGGCATTATTTTTGGAGAACTTGTAAGGAAGGCTGGTAGGGAATCAAAGAAGACTTACAAGAACTGTTTGCTCAAGCAGTCACAATTCATCCATCCATCCATCCATTTTCTATACCCGCTGAATCCGCCGGTCGGGTCACGGGGGGGCTGGAGTCTATCGGGCGAGAGGCGGGGTACACTCTGGACAGGTCGCCAGTCCATCACAGGGCCACACAGAGACAAACCAGACAAACAACCGCACACACGCTTTCCTAAGGACAATTTTAGAGACATCAATTAACCTAACGTGCATGTTTTTTGGACAGTGGGAGGAAGCCGGAGTACCCGGAGAGAACCAGGGATAATTCAATCATGGACATTTATATCTTAACAGCATATTATTCTAACAAAGACAAGGATTATGTTTGTTTTTTTAATAATTCAATAACTGGCCTGATTCTATAAAAACTGCAATCTTTAAATGTACACAAAAACTTCCCATAAAGACAAATATAGAATAATAACAGCAGGTTATGGGGGTGGATATAGGCCCCTTCATCTAAAATCAAGCTTAAAATATACTTTTTAAATTGATACCTAATTTCTTGGCATACACAGTAACCTCCTTGTGACAGTTACAGAACAAAGTTCACAAAGTGGAAAACAGCAGTCCAGTTTACACAAATTACACAAAATAGAACAGTGTGATGATAAAAAGCATATTGCACATGCTGGTGTACAATAAAGTCTAAAATTAAAGACTTGTTAGGTTGATTAAAGTCTTGATAGAAGCTGGAAATGTGATCTCTTTTAGTTATGGTACACTGACTAACTTCCTGTCTGGGGTCAGCTCTTTCTTTTCAAATTGACACACCTTTAGGGGAACCTAGATCCGCCCTCCTATTGGTCAAACACATACGTGACCGGCCTGTTTGTGGGGCGTTCAGTGCTGCACGCCAAAATGCGGTGCTTTCAAAGACTGTTGTGAACAGCAAAACTTAATAACCACCTCAACGAACTGTATCAAATAAGACAGAGGTGGTTTTGTTGGTTCAGCAACCACAAAAATAAAGAGGTGGTATGAAACTGTAGTTGACATTCATTTACCACAAACAGCCAACAAAACAAAGGACAAAAGAATGGCAACCGAGACAGACAGAAAGATAATTACTTTCAGTTCAGTCCCTGTACTACATAGAATGATTGAGAAGACTTTTATATTTCTGTTCATTTATGTTTAATGAGTCAATATCCTCTTCATGTTTAATCCATGATTTAATCATTTGACAAGTTCCTTCCTTTTGACAAAAGGACATAAGAGATGAAAAACAAACAAAATTTTTATTTTCTGTTCTCTGTCGTTTAAATATAAAGGACAATATAGGAGAAAGCATCCTAAATGATTTGAAATAGAATATATGATATTAAAGTTTTTCTTGTTCTTATAAAGCCTGATTAATTGCCTGCTAAACCTCCTTTTCCATGCCTCACTGTTTCAGTGTTTCAGCTTTGTTTTTGTAAGGGTCCTCTCAGTAAAAGTTTGGCAATCTCTCAATTCTGTGTTCTGCATTTTGTATCATGGCTGCCTCTCATTTGGACATTTGGACTAATTACCATGGAATGAATTGAAAAAGCTCATTTAAGTTAATCTAAAAGACAAATACTGAGCTGAAATACTCTTTAGACCAAAGATTTTCCATTGTATACTAACAAATCATAATGTGAAATAGCATTAAATGCATCAGATGTCTCATTTGTAGACTCTTCTTGTTGTTTTGCCAACTAATAGCAGACCAACTAGTGATTAAGGGTTTGAATTGTGATGGTTTGAAATTACACGTACAATAGCGCACTCTAGTGCAAAGAAAAGCAACAGTCAGTGTTCCTGCAAATTTCCCAAATTATTGAAAAATTTGATAAAAGCAGTCTTTAATACACATTTATGCTTGACTTTTATCTTGATCTTTAATTGAATATTTTATTTCAAATAACTGAGTGTTTTCTCTTATATTGTGCTTTATATTTAAAACACAGAGTGCAAAAAAAATAATATTTTGTTTATTCATCATCTCTCTCATCCTTTTGTTGCAAGGAAGTTTTTAAATGATGAAATGATGCTTTGATAGCAGGTTAATAACTTAAAAACTACAACCTGGGATGTCCCCCCAGTACCGGGGTTGCGACGGGAACATCCGGTTTGAGGCAGCTCTGATCAAGTCTCACAAGTGTTAGCTTTATTTTGACACCAAGATGATTTACACAGTTTATAATTGCAGAGAAATACTCAATTAATTTTAGAGTAGGAACCCCAGAAAGACTCCTGGGGCTGAACAAGTTCAAAACCACTGGTCAGAGGCTAGCTATTATTTAGCTAATTAGCTTTCAGAAGGATTACCGTTAATTTATGTACAGTTTCTTTTATTTAATGTGGAATAAGAAACGCAATAAGATATCAAAAGTCCAGTGCTGAATTTCAAATTCTATAATTCACTATAGCAAACTAGGTTTTGAATCTGACTTCAGTTATAACACAAATTTAAGTAATATATAAATGCAAAATTTTTGCTGCACTCAGTTAGCTTACACAGGCTAACATTAGCTTCTACAACCATCTGGTCACACAGTGGTGTATAATTGTGACAAAATCCCTAAATTGTTGTGAACTGAGGGCAAGTGATCGTTTTATCCTAAGTTGATTAAACTATGTATTTGCAAAATGGGTGAATTATTTCCTTAAATTTAACTAGCCCTAGTGCTAATGCTAGTTGACTTAGCTAGCACAACTCAAATGATCAGCTTTTCTAAAAGCTTTGCTAAAATCATGAAAATGTGAAACTATGTTAAATGAGGAAATATTTTTGATTAAAACTAGTTGCAGTAGCTGTTTTTATCCTCCTCTATCTCACATATCTCACAATTAATACAATTTGAACCACTAATAGTAAATAAATCATTCTTATTTCATACAAGCCTACTTAAAATTGTTTATGTTGAGAGACTATCTAAGTTTAAAATAAATCCCCATAAATATGTGAACCAATAAGACATGTTAGGCTAAACGAACTTCCACATATGATCGCTTTAATTTAAGAGAAACAAATTAGTGAGAAAACACAGAAACAGGCGATTATTTTGTCAAATTACATTACTTGTGTGAACAATTCAAAGCATAATTAGAAAAAAAAGCCCCAACAACTTCACTTTAAATAATATTAGAAAAGAAAGGTAGAAAGCTATCTGCACAGTAACAAGTGCTGTAGCTCAAAGCTTATACTCTACTGATGACACAATGTGGAGTTGGAAGACATTACTCTTTTATAGTGAATATACTTTGTCAGGTCAGGTAAAATCACAATGTAAAGGTGTTTCACAGTGTTGCCGCCGGTCTATATCAATAATAAAGAACTGTAACTCAAACATAATAATATTTCAAATACAGGGCAAGAAATGATCTCTGCACTACTCATTCAAGTGAATATATGATATTGGAACATATTATAGATAGACTGAGAGCTTCAATTTGGTCATCATTTCAACAGATGAAGCATTAAACAGATAAACGTGTCCATGTGGGCTGTTATAGTGGGTATGTTGTTGACATGTTTACAGTGTGGAAGACTCTCCTTGAGCAGCTTTGTTGTCCAGGTATGTGATGAGCTCCTTCACCCACTGGGCTGAGGGTCTGACGCACAGCTGGCGGCCAGCCACTGTCTTCAGCCTGAAAGAAACAGGAGGAAGTTACGTCAGTGGAATCGGGAGCAGAGTTAGTGACGTTGGTGATGCGTAAGTGGTGCTGTGAGACTGTGAACTTACAAGATGGCGGAGTTGGAGCAGCGTTGGCTGGTCTTGATGTAGCCGGAGACTCTTTCTTTATCCACTGGTTTGTTATTGAAGTTGAAGCAGCATTTCCTGGGGCCAGCACCACGCAAACCTGCAAAGAAACAACAGCGAATGAACAACCTTTTATGACTCTCATTCATCATGTACCTCTTCTCTTTTGGTTCCCTTTTTAATTTCTGCAACTGGTACTGATGTTTTTAGTTAAAGAGGTTGTGCTCTTTGTACTCTGTTCCTCTGAGTTAAGAATAACTCCTCTGCTTTTAAAGGTACAGGCACTGATTGTGTTTTGTTCTAATTAAAAATTAAAAATTAATTAATTTGCTTTAATTCTTTATTTTTGACTTATATTTTAAAGTATCTGCATACTTTCGGTACTTTCAGGGGATGCCTTTTCAATATTCACCTTCCTTTTGGTTCTGTTTTGGTCTCCACCGTATCATGAGCTAATATTTTGGCCTTTGGCGGCAAAATGGTGACTATCTGATTACTAACCCGCCTCTGTTTGGTGCTGTGCAGGGACTGAATGTGAAGTTTAAATTAAAACACAGCTAAAACAGATCAAAAAGAGCAATCACTTTTACATTTTAGTTCTTAAGTCAATCCATTTTTTATGTAAATATCCGGAATAGTGCAGCTTTACTGGCCCAGTTATTAAAGTGATATTTATGGACATAATTCTATAAGTAAGCACCTTCACATTAAACACCCTGTAGTCATTTGAACTACTGTTTATGTAAATATAATGTCTCAAAACAATACTGATTTCTTCAACCTTCAAAGCTGCAATAATCTAATAATTCTTTTGCGTATTCAGATCTAGTCAGATTAATAAATGATTGGCTGTTGGTTAAAACTGTTTCATAGAACAGCTTTAATTACTTATAATGTTGACTCAAAAATATAAATTTAATTGACCATTAAAGCTACACACCTTATAGATTTGATGTATTGTTTTTGTAAAGATATTGATTTCACTGTTTTAACGGCTCAGGACTTATCTATTTGTGTGTTTTTTCCAGAAAACATTGAGCAGAGATATCTGTGGTTAATTGGATCCTAACCTTACAAAACACACAACAGCTTAACTTCTAGTTTAAAAGTTGGTGGATTAAAGCCGCTACACGGCCAACATTTCTCTTAGTTCAGATCTTGGTCTTACCTTCAGTCAGAGCGATGACAGCCAGCATCAACACCAACACAGACAGAGCGAGACGAGGAGCAGCCATTCCTGAGGTGAGAGTAGATTGTCTTCACAGTGCAGCAGTGGATTATAGTCTCAGTTCAGCTTTGTCAGCTTGTTGCCTGTGCTGTTGAACTGCACCTGCTTCCAGATTTATAGAGATCCAGCAAGATGGGGAAGACCCCTCGGTCCATCATGGGACAACGACGTCTCTGTCTGTGGGACTGCCGAGTGGGAGTTTTCACAGCGTGGGTTATTTCATGTGGGTAATTGTCCTTTAGTTAGTTCGTGTTACTTCCTTATGTGAGCAAATGAAACTTTTAAAATGAGGAAGCAGTTTTTTTTCAGCCGTGGTTTCCCTAGGAACCACACTGCGCTTGAGTGACGTGACCAAAACTATTTTACTCTCACATGGTGTGCTGTCATTCTGACATTATGACCCTTTTATAGCTGTAAACTGTGAAAAGTGGGCACCTCAGTGCAAACTAGTGCTGTCAACCCTTCACAATATGGATAAATAAACATGCTGGAAAAAGATTTGATACATAGAAGAATAAAATAGAATAGAAAAATACTTTATTCAATTTCAAATTAGTCAAGCTCAAAAAATTATTAATATTTACAATGATTGTATATTAACAACAACAATAATAATACCAATTGTAATAAAAATACTACTAATAACTAACAATAATAATAATAAATTACTAAATAAATAAATTTTAAAAAAATCTATAAAAAAATCAATTAATCAATTTCAGAAGAACTCAGCAGTCACTGTTAAAAAGCCTTATGGCTGTGGGAACAAAGGACCTCCTGATGCAATAGAAGACAACAACAAAAAAGACATACTGAGCAAAGACAGAACAAAGACTGTGTATATGGAAAAATCCCAAATTGATAACAAAAATTCCAGTCAGTAATAACTTCAGGTGAATAAACAAAATGAGGGATTCACAAGGAGCCACAGCAACAATTACTTGATTGATTGCTTTGTTTATACAGTGGAAGAAACACACAGAAGTGAAAACATTTAGGATGTTGTCAAGGTTTTTCACATGGATTATTGCTTAACCACAACATTCAATACATCTGTGTGGAGATGGAGGTTTTATACTCACTGACCGGACTGATTCAGTCATTTCAAACCTGGGGGGGAAGACACCCATTTTCTTTCACAATGTGGGGCTCGGGGACACACATCCTGATTTTTACACCTCATTTACACCTGGTATTAAAGAACAATTCTGGCTTATTCAAACCTGATATATCTACATTTACTGTGGTTAGTAGTCACGCTACCTTTGCTCTCTAACCTTTGGTCTTTTGTAGACCCGGAGGACTGAGGAGAGAGCCGGGCTGAAAAAAAGGAAAATTAACTGAAATCAACGTAGGATCTGTGTCAAGGTTATCTGAACTTTGAGATCTGATTTAGCTGCGTTTTACTTTCATACGAGGTATTAAATAGTTTTGACTTGATTTAGAAAGTTAACATGTTTTATAAATTAAGACTTTTACTGTCATGTAGATAAAGGAAATACACAAAATGACTCCTCCGCATTTAACCCATCCAGGGTTAGGGTGCCAGGTTGGCACCTGTTGAACATACTTGCACATTTTTATTTATTTTTAAAAATTACCTCTTTAAAAGTAAGAAAGGGTTGAAAATATTAAAGGGGAACTGCGGTATTTTCAACATTAAGCCTCTTTTCTGAGTCGTCTGCAATGTTTTAGAACCCCCCTCACCGCTTTTTTGATGTTTACTGCTGTCTCCGGTATTTGCCTAATTTTGATTGTTCTCAACCTGCTTCAGAATGGCAAGTCACGCGCATGTCTAGAAAGGTCCGTAAAAGCACAATAAACGTCCGTTTTCAAAATCATCAACTCACCGGAGTGGTTACTGGTGTGCACTGGTAATCCATATCAAATTTCGTGGCGAAAAGTTGCTTCTGTCGTGTTTTATTTGACATTTTGTACTGGATGTTCGTTGATATTACTCCGCCACCGCTAAGAAAATAGTGCGAGCATGAACGAGCTGCCAAATAAAACACGACAGAAGCAACTTTTCGCCACGAAATTTGATATGGATTACCAGTGCACACCAGTAACCACTCCGGTGAGTTGATGATTTTGAAAACAGACGTTTATGGTGCTTTTACGGACCTTTCTAGACATGCACATGATTTGCCATTCTGAAGCAGGTTGAGATGAATCAAAATTAGGCAAATACCGGAGACAGCAGTAAACATCAAAAAAGCGGTGAGGGGGGTTCTAAAACATTGCAGACGACTCAGAAAAGAGGCTTAATGTTGAAAATACCGCAGTTCCCCTTTAAGGGTGACAGACCAAGGAGAACAAATATTTCTTTGTATAACAATATATCTTTGTTGTACACTCTTACTGGATGTACTCATCTGGGTTTTTGGCATAATTCAGTTTTAGTAATCCCCCCTGTTTGGTCTGAACCAGTCATATATGAAGACACCTTGCAGCAGGTGCTAATCAAATCATCTCCACTAGACAGTTCAGTTACTTTTATCTAACCTCGACAATCTCAATGTTTTTCCTTTCATTTTTAATCTTTTTTTTTCTCAATCGGAAAATAAACAGCAATTCAAAAGACAAACACAATCAAATAATCATTGGTTATTTCTGTCATGGTCCTCTGAGCACATGAATGCTCGAGGATATGACTTCAAAGCACAGGAAAGGCAAATAAGTCCACCTACAGTTTGGTTGGAAATACCTAGAAAATGTTCTTCCTTGATTAACTCAATCGAAGGTATTGCTAGAAAAATGGTTGTGCAACCAGCGACTTGAGTCATCAAAACTCTGGAATTCTAATGAATAAATCAGATTATTGAATAACAACTTTTATTGTATTGTGGATATTTCAGCAAACAGTTAATTTCTTATACATTAAGCAGACAGGAAGGAACACAATAGCGTTTATTTAGTTTTCCAAGTCAGTTCAGCTGTTTTCATCCAGTCGTGTTTTCACCCAGTGTTTCTTTCACAGATGTTTTCTGACCGCATGGGAGCAATGAAACGAGCTGGACTTGGCACAAAGTATGAAGCCATATCAAATCCGTAATATGTAAGATAATATGGTTGGAAGTTGAATTACTCCTGCATGTATGTATGTTCAATGGGACTCAGATTGGCTCAGGCATTAAGAGCATGCTCCACGGTTGGCTTTGAGTCAGAAGTAAAAGAAGAAGCTGGTACATAGAGGAGGAAGAAGAAGAAGAAGAAGAAGAAGAAGAAGAAGAAGAAGAAGAAGAAGAAGAAGAAGAAGAAGAAGAAGAAGGTGGTACGCCATGTTTCATGCATGGCACAGGAGCATCATCTTATAAGAAATGCTATCCCATTATCGCTGCCCACTGCTTTTGTTGCCTGTGTGGCTCAAAATGTTCAGTTCTCTGAAAGAGGGGGAAAAAAAATCAATAAAAAAGGAGATGGAAATAGGATTGACCTTAGCTGCCATTCAGAGCAGATATCTGCTAATAAAGAAGAAGCCAAAATCTCATCCACTGCTGTATCTGACCCTCCTTTTTTGGCTAATTTATTAAAGTAAGCTGATTTATTATACTTTGACATACATTCAGTTGCATCCTCATTTCATGGAGAAATATGCAGTGAACTTTATGAGCTATATTCTTCACCGATTAAAAATATGTATTTTTTAATACATGTAGTTATGAGGAGCAGAAACGGACTGAGATCCAATTTTAGAGTATAATCCTACAATGTGTGCATAAAAAAACCTAAACAGCCTGAACAAACCTACGTTTGACGTCAACTTCAGACTCTCCATTACCACAAGGGACAGTGTGCATCTCATTTGTAAAAAAAAAAAAGACCAAAGAAAATAAATCAATCAGCTTGTACGAAACAGACAGAGTTGTAAAAATATCATGGTCAACTGTTCTGCTCTGTGACGTATTTGTTCAACCAAGAACATCTCCTGATGAATTGGAACAAGGTCACCGTCTGGTTCAACGGCCTGATGCACTGTAACTGTAGCTTGATTTAACTGTGCATGGACATGAACTGGTTCGGTAGTTCTGCTTTTTGGTGCAGAGCAAGAAGTTTATGGTGGTTTTCTGTGAGACTTTTCACAGGAAAAAGATGACTGGTCACTGCAGAATAATGAGAGGTGTGACAGTGAAAAAGAAAAGTCCACAGAACTTTTATGGGAGGAGATCTGCAGGGTTGGATATTAATACTCTCTTTTCTTTCTCGTGGAAGATGTAAAATGTGATGTAGAAATACACAAAAGTTAAAAGTTCAATTAAATATATCAAGTTTTGTGCTTCAAGAAGTCTACTTAGAAAAGATATGTCATAATTCTGTAAAAGAGATTCAGATATTTGTTAGATTTGAAACATTTTCTATTTAAAGAATGTTAAACATATTAGGATAGCTTTAGCTTTTATATTCTAAAACAAACTTTTGAGATTGGGTATCTGAGCAGGATCAACTTTATTCAGCGTCAAAGGAAATGATTTAGGCAAAACCAAATGTTTTTAAGGCACTTATTTATTTATAGATCTTTATAGATTTTCCCGGGCATTTATTCTTTCTACTTAAAAGAAATAAACTACTTTGTGTCCACAGGTGATCACACATCTGAGGGGAGAAAAATTGCGTGTGGAGTTCCTCAGGGTTCAATTTTGGGGCCTATTTCATTTCAACATGTACATGCTCCCACTGGCTCAGACAATGCAAAGCAACTAAACTCACAAATCTACATCACCATATGGTACTGTTCTCTCCCGTTATATGGATATACGCGGATCTCGAGTGATCTAAATAGCGTCCGAAGGACGCCGACTTTCACCAAACTGTTAGCGGTGAGTTTCTGAACGTATTTAATGCCAAAAATAAGGTCCAGGTTTAACTTCCCCTTTAATTGCAGTGAACAAATAACTGGATGATCCACAATTTTCTTCACTGTTGTTAGAGCCAGTTTAAGTTCATAATGTTAAAAACCACAAACCAAGCCAAAAACCTGAGTCTTTTTATGGACTAAGACCTGAATTTAAACTTTAATTTCAGCCATATCAAGTCACTTATGAAGTTTGCATACTAACACCTAGATAACGTCTTAAGGATTAAAGGACTAATGTGACAGAGTGATTTAGAAAAGCTTGGTAAAAAGCTCAGTAAACTGGATTACTGTCACACAGTGTATGAACTGGTCTGCCTGAAAGATGATCGAGTCCTCACTAAGACCAGAAAAGTGCATCATATCTCTCCGGTCCTGACGCCTCTACATTGGCTTCCTGTTCATCAAAGAGTTGGTTTATAAGGCTTTACTTGGTTTAGGGCCAAAGCACATCTCAGATCTTCTGATACTCGATGAACCTTCAGGACCTCTCAGGTCTTCAGGAACAGGTTTGCTTTCTGTTTCCAGAGTTAGAACTAAACATGGAGAAGCTGCTTTCAGTTTTTATCAACCAGAAAACTGCAGGTCTGTGTCAAGTCCAGCTGCTCTTAAATCAAACCTCAACACTTTTCTGTTCACCTCTGCATTTCATTAACTGGTTTAATCTAATTACAGGACTTTTATTAATAATGTTCTCCCCTCTGTTTTACTTTTTAACTAAAGTTTATGTTTAAACACTTTTATGTTATATATAAAGTACTTTGAATCATCTCGTTGTTGAATTGTGCTTTGCTGATTATCAGTAGTAACACCTAAAGGTATAATTTGGAATTTATTTTAGCATACTTTGTCTGAATTAATGCATTTCTATCTCATTTTTAAAGTTAAATATAAAATTTCAGAACACCTGGATTAAAAAAGAGGACTCCATGTAAGTAATAAACTGAGTTTCAGGCAGATTTGAAATGAGTGAACCTTTAAAGATGTCCATAGAGCCAAGGAGAGTAGGATTTCACTCAGTTCAGACCAATAATTCATGCAAAAGTATTGAATTATTAATCTTATTTCTTGTTTAATATGCAACTGTATGAAAGACTCAAAGTGATTCAGAATTGGTTTTTATCTTAGTCACCTTAAAGTTGATTTCTCTGGAAATTTATACACCGTTTAACACATTTTCAGCTCAATGACTAAAGTTTCATTGTGACGGGACTTTTTCACACCCAACACAGTATGCTAATGTTAGGAGTTAGCGTTTCTCCCCTGTTAAGCAAAAGCAGAAGGACTCCTGCAAGTAGTTTCACTTCCTCTCGATTTGTCCCTTAAGAGAGACAAACAAAATCCTTTTTTTTTTTGTTTTAACCTTGAAATAGACTTTAGATATCAGCTTCCCTGGTGCTTTAAGCACATTGGCATTCTTAGGTGTTATGACATTAAGAAAAAGAGGAAATTAAGCGAAAAAATGATTTCAGTGGGGTCTTTTCACTTACCACACAACCACAGTGACCACTTACCACGAATTCACAATGGAATTAACGTCACAGTTGGTTGTTGCACCAATTATTCCTACACATACTTTGACTGGAGCACACTGACGACCTCTGAAAATGCTGAAAAACGACACAGGACACAGATAGAGAGGGAAAGTTCTTTTGATTTCCTTAAAAAAGCAGAAGAAAACAAGCAGTTTGTCGGAGAAGCTTAAAAAGAGAAAAGCTATTCATCCCTCTGCCACATTACAGAGACCACGTTTGACAAATCAATCAAGAAGCAATCCCCACCAAAGACAAGAACCAATTAAAAAAAACATGAAATTAGAGAAAACATAAACCAGGAAAGGATAGCAAAGTGAGGCATCACTTCTACTTAAACTACAAGCCTGAAGCGTTATCACAGTACATGCAGCAACGCAAGCTAAGAGCTGAACTCCCCGACTAACTGCTGAACAACGCTGTCCTCAACGTGACACAAAAAGGGCAACTTTTGTAATAAAAAATGTAACAAAATACTCAAATCTTCTCAGGTAAGCTGTCAGAAACTGAACCATTGATTTGTTTGGACTATCGATATATATGTATGTAAAAAAAGAAAGCACAAATGAGTTTTTTTTAGAATCTATAATATCCTCTACAGCCATGAAACACTGCATTCAGCATCTTTATTGTTGTAACTTAATGACAAGCTGGGTAGTTATTAAGGTCATCTAATTTCTGTTTAAGTGTTGGTTTTGAAATGGTTCAAATCCGACTAATTGCCATGCTTGGGCTGTGATTACTAGGAATTATTCAGAGGCTGTGGTTGGCTAATTATGGTAGCTTGATTGTCATTAGCGACAGTGTTATGAGGAAGATGAGACAGAAACTGGGTGGAAGGCAATGCTGATGGTGTCCAGAATGACCGAAAATTGAGGGAAAATGTAACAGACTGAAAGCCAAGACTGCTGTAAATGTGAGTTTTGAGCCAACGGGCTGCAGGCAGGTGAGATTTGATCAATTGTAATAGATCCAAGGTCAGTTTGTGATGGAAAAACACTGATCAGGCTGTGAAATATATCAAAGCTATTAAATATTTTACCTCTCTCAAATCCAGGTCAACCAGCAATTACGCCAAAGAAATTTCTTTATCAGTTAATGTTAATAATAAGTTTTCCTGTTCGGTTATATGCAGATGACACTGCTCTGTATATATCTATTTGAGGTCACAAATTTGAAGCCGCCTACACTCACAGTTTTTCCCTTCATTGATTAACTGCCTGAAGCTTTATCACCAGGTGTCCCATTTCTAAACATCCTGTTTTCTAACCTTTACTCTTAAGACACCTTTAGTCTTTGCTTTTGTACCTTTAACCTCTCGGGATGCATAAATAATCCCTTTTTGCTGCTGCTGGAATGTGGACACCAGCATCTACAGTTTGTTTACAGGTTAAAGTAGTTTTTTTATCTTCCTGTCCAAAGGTTTACATCATCAGAGAGATTAATAGGCCTTTATGTAATGTTTAGTCAGTTCAGTTTGGCATGATTCTACTTTTCGGTTGTTGATTTTATTCAGTTAATTTTGGTTTTGTGTCACTATTCCTTATATATTCATCTTAATTCACTGTTTTTGGAAGTTTTTGAGTTTGAAGACCTCGTCAGAGGCATGATGAGGCACCTCAGGGGGTTTATCTTTCTATTACATTTTTAAATAAATATTCTGTAGTCCTAGATAACTAAAAAAAAAAGCAAAACAGTTCAGTCACTGTGTATCGAGTAAATTTGACTGATGATTCTAGAAATTTAGAAATATCTATTAAGCTTAACCTCTTATTGTGTGAGATTGTGATATATAGTTTAGCCATTAGTGGCAGAACTGAGCAAACTGAAGCCGATTTTAGATCATTTGCATCGACTTCAAAGCTCCACAACCAAACATCTTTACAGGCCTAATGGTGTAAAAATGCATGAATTGAAAAAGGATGATAATATGGTCGATTAGATCTGTTCATGCTTTTGAATTGTCATTTCCTTTAGAGTTTCAGTTGCGTTTAGAGTTGGGACGACGCATTTCTACTATCTCCCATCCGATACAAAAAACATTGTAGTGATGTAGTTTGACCCTAAGTGGAGACACAGGTTTTAAGCAGCCGGTGACATTTTCTGGGAGCTTTGACACAATCAGAAACAAGGTTTATTGCATTCAAAGGACCCTGCAGTAATATTGAAATGAAAATAACTTTCATGGAATCTCCCTTGAGCTTTGTGGCTCTCCTCCCACGTGATTAATTCTTATACGTCTTTGTTCCAACCGCTAATCTAACACCTGAGTAATTAAAAAAAAAAGTATGATCCCGTCACACTGTCTTGATGATTTAAAGTCGGGGCTCTGCAACAGCTTGAATTTGATGCCTTGACCTTTAAATCAAAAATATGCAAACACAACCATTTCCAAAACAAAAGGCAAACCTATTGATGAAATGAATGACATCCACATTCCAGCTTTTAAGAATACGATTCATCACATTAGTCCTGCTGTTTAACTCCCCGTGCTAATTAAATGTTCAGCAGTACTCAGGTTTCCCGTAATAAATAGGACAGTTAAGTCGTGATGGTCATTAAATATTCTTCTACTGCTCCCAGTGGACTTCCACCCTGAGACTGTATCTATTTACCTGCAGATCTGATTCTCAGGGATACCGTGGCACCTTTCTGTCTTATACTGTGGTGTAGAAACACAAGTTTTTAAGGGATTTGATCTAATTTGTTCAGCTTAATGAAAGCACACAAGCGGTGATTTGCAACATAAAATAGATAAACATGATGAAGCACAGAAACAAACCTTAATAATAACAATATATTAGTCATAGGTATAAGATTACTTAAGTCATAAAGGGACACGCGTGACAGCAGATATGTGAGCAGCCAGGTGACCTGTGGAGTCATACTGTGAATAAAAAAAAAAACCCAGATGTTTCTGGTTTTAACTGAAACATAAAACACACACTCATGCACACACAGTCTCATATCTGTACTGAAAGTCTACATTTCTACTACCAAAGTATAAGAGTGATTCGTCCAAATGAACACCCACACACACACACACATACACACACGTATATAAGTGTTGAACGTGACAATTCACTCCTCTCAAGTGATCTAGAAACAGGCAGATAGTTACAAAACTGTTGTAAACATTGTTCACCGTGCAGACCATGGAAATCAATCAGTATCTGAAAACCTAAACTATTTCTGAAGTGCACGTTTTATTCAGAAAAACAAGCATCAAAGATTGTTTTTACAGACATCTCAGAGAGAAATATACAGCAGGATTTTGGTTGTCGTCGAATGTTGACTGATGAGAGCATGGACACGATCCATGGATTCCCAGAATGCTGGAACGTTTATCTGGAGCTTTCTGCCAACACGTTACCACGTGAAGTGTTAAGTGATAAGGAGCTAACATCAGTTAACCCCTCCCACCCTGAAAGTCCCGGTATCAGGACCACATTACTGAAAATGGCACATTCAATGAGGCCTGTTAATACTATGACGGCTGCAGGAAATGTAGTTGAGTTTTAAGAACTTGTTCAGTAACATCGGTGCCACTGAGACATTGTTTTAAGGCTTTTTCATTTAACTTTGATAATAGAATGAAAATCCTATTTGCTAGAACTCCTCAGATCTCACTTCGTCCTGGGCGGTGCCTCCCAGTCGTGGTCCTCGGGCCTCACTGCCCTGAATGTTTTACAGGTTTCCCTCCTCTAACGGACCTGATTCAAACGGATGGATCTTTACCAGGGCTCCCGCAGAGCTCAATGAAGAACTACTGAGCCGTCTCATTTATCTGAATCAGGTATGTTGGAGCTGGGAAACGTGTAAAACACGCAGGGCAGGAGGGCCCGAGGAACAAGATTTGGGAAACACTGGTCCCGGTGATGGAGACAGAATGACTTACGATGTATTTTGTATCAGAAAAGTGGGACTCATCGGCTGTAGAGCTGTCACTGAATAAACTGGATATGGAAAAATTCAAAAACAGCACAATGGATTAAAGGATTGGATTTCAACAAGCAAATATTTGCTTGTTGAAAAAGGAAATAACACATTACTCTTCAGAAAATAAACAAGTGAATGAATAACCCTCAGTTTAGTTCATTGAAAGTGCATTTCCACCCACGTAGAACCGGTTTCGGTCCGGATTCTTAACCCAAATGTGGAAAATGACACGTCTGCTATCCTGATTTGCTGATGAGTTGTGTTATGTTAAACTACCTACACTGGCAGAATGAACCATCTGCCGAACAACGTCTCACCATAAGCTTAAACCAATCAGATCAATAAGGTGGAAGCAGTTGGTAAAACCACCACTATCTCCAACTCGTCACATACTGATGCTTGGTTCAGGGCCCTTCGGGTCAGTTTTTATATTGCCGGTTATCCTTCTGCAAGCGTTAGACTCAAGCTGCTGTATTTAACTTATTTTATCTTTATCTCAACTTCCTTTGCTCTACCGCTGCACTACTTTGTTAAAAGTACCACATTTTCTTGGCCACAAACGAAGATGGATTCTCCTCATGATTGCAATCTCATTCCTTTCAGCTCCTCAAGGTAACACAGAAAAATGCCTGTTGTTATGGCGATGCAACTGTTCCACCACAAATGAACAGAATGACACGAATCAAGTTTGGTTTGCTTCATGAAACCCGGGTTTGTCACTGATCCAGAGCCAGAACTTTACTGGTGCTACAGAGGTTTTGTTACAAAAAGCCTCCGGTGGATTGATATCACCTTTAAGCTCACTAATGTCAGCAAATTTGCCAAATAAATGACTTTTCTGTATCATTTTGCATCCATTTTCCAAACAGAACTGCTGCATGTGGCTGCATTTCAGCTGAAAGTCCTTCTTTTATCTTTTAGGTTTCGGGGTAAAGGCTCCACAAAACATCCAATCAGCTTTCCAAAAACCAGCGTTTCCACAGCGAACACAGTTCAGTATCCAACCACTGCTCCTTACGCAGCTCCCGTTTGTCACCCCGGTCTGTGTGGCTCTGCTACAGACTGGGAGTTAGCATAGATTTAGTTGGAGTTATGCTGAGCATCTGCCTCTGAAGTATCTGAAGAACAAGTTTAAGATGAAGCTTGTTGTGAGAATTAGACTGTGCAGATGCCAGATTAAATCAAATGGTAAAATAAACACACTCAGTTTTTAGAACTGCTTCAAGGCAACTTTAGTGATTTAAAGATTAAGCAGTGTGTTTTTACGATGTCACCTTTTAAGATTGTAGATAATTTCCTTCTTTGTATTTCATTGACAACGACTCCAAACCCTTTATTGACGCTTACTAAGAAAGGAAAATGTCTGATATGAAAACGTGATGACATGACATACGCTCACTTTAGCATTACGTACCTAAACTGGGTGGAAGAGGAGGCTCTTTCTTAATAAGACTCAGTGAAGTCACTGAATAATAGGCTCTTCCAAACAGAAGCGCAGGACATTAAGGGTCAAATTGAGGTGACTTTAAAGACAAATTATCTATTTTCAAGCATCCTGGACTGTTTATAAGCCAGAATACTTCAATATTTTGCCTTTAAAAGAAGTTTTTAGGCAGAAGGTAGATTATGGAAATGAGATTAGACAGTTAAAAGAATATTTTGTGCCGTTTTTGTAGCAGATATTTGAATTCAACTCAGCTTCTTTTAGCTGTTTTTTTGCAGCTCTCAATCTGTGAAAGTTAGTTTTGCTCCCAGTCTGAACACTTCGAAAACTGCATCTTTAGGTAGTTTCACACTCCATCTTGTATCTTGTACACTGTTCTGATTATTGTGTATTTATGAGTGAGTTGTGTCGGTCTTTGGGACTGTTTTGAACTACATAATGTGCGTTCTTGATATAGCACAACCTGTGGGTGTTTCAAATGTTCCAGAGTAAAGAGGTTTTGCAGTTGCGTCTCTCAGCGTTGGACAACTCGCTGTGCTCAAACCAAAAACCAGACCTGATCCTGATCCTGTTCCAGTAACCCTAAGACATGCTCACAACACAGTGATGGCTGTTTAATCATCCCCCGAAGCCCTCTGTGCACGAGGGGGGTGAGCTGTGTAAATCTTCCACTTTCTGTGAACATCACTGCGTGTCACATGCACAGATGCCAAACTAGCATTCAGACTCACAAGTGTGTGTTTCAGGGCAAAATGCTCCTTGATGCATCCAATCTCAAGTAAAGCATGTATCAAGCTGTTATATTAGTGCTGTAAACGGAAACCATTTCCCATCATGCATCAGCAAAGTTTCATCAAAAAGGGTTTTCTAATTTTTTTTTTACCAGCCATGGCTGAAAAACATGCCGTAAGCATCACATTGCATCAAACAAACAACTTCTTCCTGTGGTTTCATGTCCCTTTATACAACATATCTTCTTAGAAACATACCATTTAGTATTAAACAGGCATTTAAACTCCCTATCATATAAAAAGTGTTGTGGCAACAATAGAAATTGTATTTCATTTTTCTTCTTTTAGAAAGACTTGTTTTGTTTTATATATATATATGTATTTTTTTTTTTTTAGAAAAAAAAGACACTTGTTGAGGTTCCTGGGACCGACGTGGGGGCAGTAAGGTGAACGACTGACAGCAGAACCGACCAATAGCCTTTCAGGAAGAAGCACGACACAAGGACACAGACGGTCAGTGTAAAGGCCAGTCAGTAGCTGTATGCGTCACTCCAATGATGTATTTTCCTTTTATACACTAAACAATGAGCATCCAACGGTCCCTGAAGGTAGAATCATAAAAAAAAAAAATCAAATCAAATCATACTTACACTATGACTAAAACAGATCTGATAAAAGGAGTGTGTATTGGCTACATGAAACTCTTCACTGTGAGTAAAACGCTCTGGATTCAGTTCAGCAGGGAGCGCTGGAGAAGAGGCCAGGTGATGCTCAACAGTCTAAAAAGTCCGTCTCCTGTGGTTGTTGCAGTATTTAGTGCGTTTCTAAAAGTGAGGGTGATTTACGGAGGAAGATGAATATCTTTCTGGCTTCCTAATCTGAACTCCCCCAGCTTATCTTTCCCTTCCAGAGTCTTCCTCTGTCATATCTCTCCTCAGCTTCCCCTCTCATCTTCCCTCTTCTGTCCTCTGAGTGCACCTCCATCGATTCATCTATCTCCTCTCTGTCCTTTCAATCTTCGTTCATGCTGCTCCACATCTCTAAACTCATAACGTCTTCCTCTCCTCTTGGTCGTTTGTCGTTCCTCCATGGCAGTATTTCAAAAAAAAAAAAAAAATCAAAAATCAAAACTCAGGTGGTCAATCTAAGGCTCCTCTTCCCCGGTGGAAACAGCCAGCCGCATGGCCACAGACAGGTGGTCGGTGAGGCCGGCCAGCTGGGTGACAAAGCTGAAGTCCTCGATTTCCTGCAAGATGAAGACAAGAGATGAACCACTGCGATCAACCGTCACGACTGCATAAAAGTCACATTTTAGTCAGCAGAATTTTAAACTGTCTTCCTTAACTTCTACATGATTTTTTTTTGTATTTTGTATTTAAAGTTTGATAGATATTACTAATATCTATTGAGCTGATATTAGCTTGATTGGCTGCAGTTGGATGAACAGTCATTTTAATCTTTGCAAGCTCAAACTTTGCAATCAGCAAACCTGTTTCCTTTTCTTTTAATGCACATCAAGCCAAAAACTGAGCGGGCATATCAACCTAATTACAGTTTTCCATTTACCGTTTTCCTTATTCTCATCTTCTAAAAATGGGGATGAAAATTTTGGTAACGACAAAAAAAAACCTTTAAGCCCAACATTTTTCTGTCTGACCCATTTTCATCCCGATGTCATTAGTCTAAATTAGTTTTAAGTGTACGATGCAGGGCTCGAGTCTTCGATCAGATATTTTGGGAAAATAACCATAAACTGTGTTGCTGTCTTCACATACAGCTTTTAATCTTTATTGTAACAGGCAGCGCTGTCAGCTGCATGCTTATCCAAAGACAAACTAGCAAAAAAAAGACAGAAAACGGGTTGGTTAAACCAAAAAACAACGTACAGGTAAGAGTTTGCCCTTTTTGTTTAGAAAGTAGCACTCAAGATTCACAAATGACACTGAAAACAGAAGGAGTTGGCAGGTATAAGAAAGAAGTGACAAAACAAAAGCACCATTCTTCCTTCCTCGAGTCTTTATTTTTGCATCGCTTTTGTTTCTCTGCGTGGTTTCCAGCCAGCTCATCCAAACCTGTGCGACCAGATTTTTGTTTGAAGGTTAATTGTTGGGGATTTACTTCACTTTGTCAGCCGTGTGGTTTGGATTTGAAGCAAAATACAGCAAAGATGAATTAGTTTAATTTCAATAATCCATTCATTAAAAAAGTTCATTATTTGTACAAATGTTTACGATAATAATGCATGACTATGCATATGAATTAAATGCTGCCGCATTGCCATCCAGGTAC